>NW_027211701.1:1977500-3234166 GCF_022749685.1 Semicossyphus pulcher
GCATTGCTCTGTGTAAAGACGTCAGGTCAGACAAAGTTAAAAAACAATTGTGACATTTTGCACCTTTGGCTTTATTTTATTTAATAAAGCTACTAGCTGCTTTCTATCAGGGCACCTTCTCATCCAGCAGTCTGCTTGTTTTGTGTTTCTGCCTCTTAGTGTCCACAAATCAATTAACTCCATTTAACAAGCATGTCAAAATAAAATCTATTTCACATTGATGTTGTGAAACTCCCAGAGCTCACTTCAGCATCAGAACGTTTTGGTCCATCTCGAAAAGCCACTATTTCACACACTCTGTGAACAAAGACCCTCCAACAAGGACCCTCCACTTGGACTTCAACCTGCAGCTCAACTCACTGGGAAAACAGCACCGTTACACCGAGTGCTGAGAATGCGAAGGACCGAACAAAAGCAGTAACAAGGAGCTGGGCTTTAGTTTCACATGGCACTGATGAAGAGTCTTACACAAGACTGCTGCAGAGAAAAGAGGAGAGAGCCCGAGAGACTCTTCATTCAATCGCACAGTTTACAACATGAATAGAAACTAATTAGTCTCAATGACTCCCATTCAAGAGCGTTAAACTGCTTCAACTGTCTCTGCTCCTCTCATCCTAATGAGGACATCGTTAAAGCTGACCTCAGTCTCTCTGACCTGGTGACACGCACACACGCACGCACGCACGCACACACACACGCACGCACGCACGCACGCACGCACGCACGCACGCACGCACGCACGCACACACACACACACACACACACACACACACACAGAAAGAGAGCACTATTAGATCACGGCGACCACCACTGGGTTGAAAAGTTCACCTGCACGCATTTCTTAAATGTGTTGCTGCAAACTACTTTATTCTTTTACTTCCTGGTCTGTTGTTTTTCTCACCAATGGACGCCACACTGCTCGAGTGTCTTTCAACAAAGTTCTGACCACGAAATGTTGATGCCGCTTTGTCCTCCACCTCTGGGCAAAGTAAAAAGTACTAGTTGAGATATTATGAAACATAACTGATCCTTGCAGAGACGTTAGTATGTTGCAGCAACGAGCTGTCAAACTGCATGACACACGGGCAAAGGGTTGATTACTGAGCCTGTGCAAGCTGTGATCCTGGCTCTCCTCCAGTGTAGTGGGATATGTGGTGATGCTTCTGTTAGCACATTCACAGCTGCACTGCAGGTATATTACACCTGATGTCAGGCCGAACATTGTGTATTACTGATCTGTGTCATGCATTCACTTCGTACAAGAAAAATGTCTTTATGTCATGCTTTTCTTTGCCTTCGGTGGGGGGCTGGGGGGGTCGTATATGCAGCAAAGGGCGAGGGAATCAATCCATTGCCGCCGCAGCCACAACTTTTATCACCCAGGGCTGCACGATTCTGACTTTGTGACAACTGTTTGTTCTCTGATAATTATTGCAGTTGAAAAACAATTCAGGGAATTTTACCAGACAAGTTTATTTTCTTCAAACAAAACAAAATCCCTCTCCTACTTCTGTTACACTTGGTGAGAGAAGAGAGTTCAGGAGGAGCGACACGTTTCTTTACAGAATAAATGCAGACTTGTGGGCTGCAGCTGTGTTACTTGCACAGTATGTCATCATACCATGTCATATCATTGTGTTTGAGGGGCGCTGGTTTAGCTAAGTTGGTAGAGCAGGCGCCCCATGTACAGAGGCTACAGTCCTCATCGCATTGATCGCAGGTTCGACTCCCGGTCTGCCAATCCATTTGGTGCATGTCATCCCACACTGTCTCCTCCCCACATTTCCTGTCTCTCTTCAGCTGTCCTATAAAGTAAAGGCAAAAGCCTAAGAAAATAATTTTAAAGAAAAAAAGTATTATCAAGTAAGTTTAATCAGCGTTATCACCTCGGTGACAATAACTTTTGGAAAGGAAAGCTCCCCGAATCTAACTTCCTGTCGGCACACACAACCTCACGCCGTGTGTGTGCTGCAGGTGTAGCCGCTAAAAAAAACACTCCACGGCACGTCTGCTCCGTGAACGGGTCCATTTATGTGGCCACAACGTTGACCAGCGCCGGGGTTAGGTGCCGCTGAGAACGGGAATACACTCACTGAAAAGCCACCACGTGCAACTGCCCGTCTGCCTCGATCAGCCCACCGACATGCTCTGTGACAGCAGCAGCAGCGTCGCGTGCTTCTTTACAGTCTGCAGGCAGGTGACACACAGACTCAGCGGCCAGTTCACTCTGCGCTCAGGTGATATCTGTAAATAAGTCGTGGGAAACCATGAACCCGTTTTCCTTTTGCACCGAGCAAAACTAAAGTAGCAGCTTGATGTGTTTCAGTTCACTTGCCTCATAATTGCACGTTGCAATTGTGCTTGTTAAACGAATATATCGTTCAGCCCTCGCCTACACAAGTATCAGCCCCTCCACCAGGGTTCCCCATGAGGGAATTTTTGTTGGATCCATTCAAGATTTTCTTTTTTTTTAATCAATGACCGATACCCAACACAGGCATCAAACCAACCAACAAACAAACAGACACAAAACGAGGCGTCGACCAACATATATGTACTTACACCCAGTAACACTTTACTATGACTGCATGGTTCAGATATAAATGGACCTTTAAACATTTTAGACCTTATACTCTCAGATGTTAATTAACACATTTGTCCCTGCTGGAGTTGTCAGTTGGAAATGACACGTCAGATTAGCAGCCATTCTTTTTCATCATGTGTATGTTACAGTCTTTATCAACAGATCTGTATTTATATGCTGAATTAACCACAACAAAACATGTTGCTCTTTGCAGAAGCCTGATTTTGTTTAACTTCAACAATGTAGTTAAGGGTGCTTTATATTGTTTCTGCTGTCACGCTGTACAAGGAGCTCGTGGTGCTCATCGCCAACAAGCCAAGTTTGCTTATCTCTGTCATTTGTGTTCATTATGCTCATTATAGATTGTAGATTGTATGCAACTCTTTCTCCTGTTTTTTAAGTTATAAAGTAAAGTTATTCTAGTTAAATTATTTGTTGTGTATGTATTGGTATAGTTTACATAATGGGTTATCCTTGGAGAAGCTTGAATGTGCTGACTTAATCTCATGTCAGGGTGTCTGATATTTGTGGTGTACGAATGGAAATGTGTCCAAATACTGGTGCCAAAGGGATGTTTAGAAGTTCATCAAAAACATAAGAAATAAATTGTCTTGGGAACATGAATGTTCACATGAAGTTTCTTTGCCATTTGCTCATTTGCTGTGGTCATTAGATATCTTGCTGTGGAAGGACGGTACCATTGCTGGGCCTCACAGTCGAGCAAAAAAAAGAATGCATAAAATAAAGCATTAAAGGTAACACAGCCAACAGTGACAAAACCACAGCACACTTAAGAGTGAAAGAAGGACTAACCCCCAAACATCTGCAGAGTGAAGAGCGACAACAGGTGTTGAACTAACCAGAGGACCAGCAGACAGACATAAACGCTTACAGATACTTACAGCCAGTCAAACAGTAAATTATGCAGTTAAGCAAAACTTCTATTACCTGCTAAGTGTCGAAACCTCTCAGCGCCTGCCAGCTGCTTGGAGGCGCTGCCAAAATAAATCAGCACAATGAGACGTTCAGGATGACGACACAAACCGCAGACGGCTGTTAAAGAAAGAGACACGTTTGACTTCTCACCTTCCCACACGTCCACTCAGAGACAAATTATGTCCAATCACTTTCAAAAAGTCATTAGAATTCAGCTGGACTCTAAATTATCTCTCGGGTCGGCCATAATTTCAATGATTTACTATGTCGTGTATGTAAATCTCCAAACACTGGCGAGCGGTCAGACACTGCAGCCAAAAACAGCAGTTAGGAAAAACTATCAGAGGGAAAGACGGCTCTTGTGAAACCTCAAACAGACTGCGGCTCAGCACACAGCGTAACCTTGGCCTCCTTTCTTCTTACCTAAACCAAAGGGTGACGCGCAGCGTGAAGTTTCATGACTCTGTGGTCCAATAACCTTTCAAACTGCATCGTCCCAGTTTCAAAACACACAACGAGGCGTCTGTTTAGTCTGTTTTAACTGACTGTTTGAAGATGATTGCTTTTCCACAGAGAGTGGTGTGTCCTCTCTGCGGAGGACAAAACAACATCACAAAAGCCTGTTCAAACACCCTGACCATCTAAAGCTGATTCATGTAGGGTGACCACATTTCAAAGCTGGACACTGGTGTACTGCACAGTCACGCATATGCATGCACATGCAGATGTGTGTCCTTATGCCGATTAAATCTGAACTCTTTTTTCAGTGCTTGGTACACTTCAAGCGTACAGCACCACGGACGCCATGTTTTTGGGTACTTAAAATTGGAAGGAGAGCTCAGTAGAAGAACTCTCTCCAGTATGATAGATAACGTTAACGCACAGGGTCTTTGTGGTAAACATGACGTAACATGACGTTGACCCGTAAGCTAACAGCAGGTGTGACACATTGATTGATTGACACATTTACCGTGTTGAATTCAGACGTGTGGTGCATTGCTTACTTTCGATAACTCCACGAAACAGCTGAAAACAAGTATATTGTTTACAACATACTTTAAATACGGTGAAAACAAATATCAGTCGGTACTCTGGAACAATCCCGGACACTGTCGATTAATGTAAAGAGAAACAGCTACTAGCTCCTCAACAACCACCTCAGTCCTGACAGTCAGACTGAACCATGAATCATAGTCAGCCATCAGCTAATAAATGAACGTTGAAAACAACTTGGCTGTTATGTTAGTCTCATGTTAGTTGCACTATTATACATGATGAACACACATATGAATAATGTAATACACTTTTCAACAGATTGTAATTCAGTGTTAGAATAACCTCGAGATCAAGTTAAAGTTACTGGGCCAATTTACACTGGTAATATTGTAGCATATGTTCTCAAATGTAAATAATGTGCGTTAGCATATAAATAAAATGATTACTGAACTGCTTTGTTAATCAATAACTGGCCACCAATGAGAAGAGAATGAAGATGCCTCTATTTCTCCAATTATCTCCGCTTTGGTCTCCACCAATTTCAAGAAAATTAGCAAGGTCCTACCTTAACCACATCCCCACAAACGACATCAAAAGTCATTTGATTTGATGATATCGGTTCCATACTTTCACACTTATAATTATATCTGTACCTTTGTTTCTGTCTTAATCATTTCTGTCATGTTAAAGTTTATTTTGAGTCTCAGTGCTTTTCTGAGGGTCTCTGTCCCGTCACAAAGATGTGTGTCAAAATGTTTGAATTTGTAAAGGACTTTGTCTGGATAATAATGTACATCTACAGCTAAATTCACAGTTTATATTGGTCACCCACTGCTAGTGTTAAGGTAACGCGTTAAAAGTAATCTGTAACTGGAGATAAATTACCGTATGTCTCTTTTCCTTTTGTCGCCACAAAAAACAGAAACTCCCTGAAGCTCTGTTTCTGTTTCTCTCCTCCTTCTTGGCAGGTCGCTGCGTACCAGCAGAAGGTGAACACAGCTGTGTCAGTGCGCATGTGTAGCTAGCTAATTCAGCTAGCGAGCTGTCAGGGAGGACAGCGTTTACTTTGTGGAAATATTCACATGATTCTGAATGTTTGGGTGAAAGGGACAAGAACAACATGACGGTGAGATGAAAGCTGTGTCTGGAGGAGAAGTGCTCGACTTCAAACGTGAAGAAGCATCTGCAGCTAAACACAGCTCCACAACACTGGTGGGACTAAGAGCCTGTGTTGTATTGTTGTAATTGAAACAGCTGTGCCTAATACTGTATGCTTCTGCCCAGTTCACTGTCAGACTGTTAGCATTGTAAAGAGCTGTAAAGGTTATACTGCGTCTGTCATTCCTGTTATGAGGCTGCAGAGTTACAGATAATGGGCCGTAAACGAGGCGACGCAGAGACGGTAGAGTTGATACATTCAAGGGTAGACATGCAGCAGGCTACACGTCATCCTGACAATATAACACACATCTGTAAGCTGAAAAGGGGGTTCATTTTTGGTGAGGCGAAAGTAATCTTAAGATTTTACTGTTAGCCTGCCTGTACCTAAAACTTCCAAGTCCACCCAAACAACAACTATGGGTCATCCTGTTGCTTAAAGTGGCCAGAAATAAAAACAACCACCGCAGTGACTTCATATTATCACAGCTTTTATTTTACACCTCTGAGGTTATAATAAACACCAAACAATAAGGATGTATTTTCATGTTATGGGGCCGCTAATGTCAGCTGCTAATTAACACAGGATCAGAGTCTTACTATCATTAGTACTTCTCTGTTCTGCTGCTTGCGTAGTGTTGACGCACTCACACAAGTTTATGCACCAAAATACATCTGCACATATAGTTCTACAAACACACACGCAGACAGACACAGACAGACATCGAGGCCTCAGCAGACTTCCTGCTCTGATTAAAATCAACAAAGGAGCAGTCTGCACTCCAGCTCATTAAGGTAACACTTATAGGAAATGAATAAAGCAGCTGAGCTCAAACAATAAGCTATCACACAAGACACGAGCCACTTTATTAACAACAGGCTGAAAATGAACTAGAGAGAGTTTCCTCTGAGTCAGTGTGCAGCTGCGGGTGATGGAGGTACGTACGTGATCAAACAGTACATCATATCACAGGAGCTGCTGCTTAAACTGACTGTGATTTAAAACTGCAGCAGGCAGTCATGATGTCATTTTATCAGGGGCAGGTACATTTTTTTTCCACAGTTTGGAAAAAAACTATAACAGCCACAATGTTAACTTTGCGTTTGTGTTCATGAAGATCCGGTGGTAGAGGTACAGTTTTGGCAGCTAATGATTCGGTGGTTGCCTGCAAAACGCGCTCTGTCTGATCGGGCCCTTACCTGACTGAAAATGTACCTAAGTAAAAGTAAAACGTAGCTCACTTAAAAGCACTCAAAAATAAAAGTTGCTTAGTTACTTTCCCACCGCGCAGATTTTTTTAATGAACGCATGTTTCCATGGTTACCTCACACATGCATCCTATACAAATGAAATAACATGAAACTTTGTTATTTTGAAACCTGGGCCCTGTGTTAACATGTTTTAGTGTCAAAATAACGAGAGATGGACCTTTTGTCAAAGAGTAAGATCCTTTGTTTAACCAGAAACAGCAGTTATATCGCTGTCTTCTTGGCCACCAGACTCCATTGACAAAAACAGTAATTTTACCTCACAGAACACAGTTGCTGATGGTCTACTGCTGCCTCGATCGGTTGGTTTGTTTGTGTTATTGTGCGAAGATTTAAAGGTGTAGTTCGGTTTCAAACTAATGTGTTACGACGTGTAACGAGGCAGCGGTAAAAAAGGTCAAATTAAAAACTCTCTTCAGTCTGTGTTAAAGGTGATGTTTCCTCTGAACTCTCTTCTGTCTTGGTTCACTCGCATTGTGCGTCGGGCCCGGGTAGTCGCAGCTCTCCTTCTTCACTTCGGAGTCTGTGAAAATCAGCTGACACCGCTGTTTTGTCGTGATGCACGACACTTTGATCTGATCGGCCTGTTTTTGAAGCGAGGCATTTGATTGCCGTCTGGTCCAAGTCAGTTTTTCTCTCTCGCTCGTAATATCCGTAGATGCATGTCTTACTCAGTAATGGAGGGATGTACAAATTCAGCGAATTACTTGACTTCATTTAAAACATACTTAAGTAAAAGTAAAATTACGGACTTTGAAAAAAGTACATGAAAAAGCTACTCAGTTACAGTAACGCGAGCACTTGTATTTCGTCACTTCCAGCTCTGGTGTTTGGGGTCCTGTTCCTGTTTTATGAGCCCGGACATTGTGTATCTGTGTTTGGAAGGATCCTCTGTCCTCACTGTGTGCTCATGTTCTGCACTCAGCTCCTCATCCAGCTGCAGGAGGACGTCACACTGAGCGATCATCCTCTGAAGAAAGTGGAGCACTTAATGTACACCAGGGTAAACATTACTGCTCATCCAAGACCTCAACAGCCACATGCCGCTCACATGCCTCAGCTGCCTCATGCACGACGTCACCAGCTTCTGTCGGAGGTTTGTAGTTTTCGGAACGCAGCAGCTGAACCATGAAGCAGATCTTTGTTTATGTGCGCTGGATCGCAGCTCTGTCTGCTGCCTTATTCCCCCCCCAAAAGAACAGTTTCCATCTGTTTCTTCAACGTGTTTTCACAGTCCTGTTAATCTAAGCTTTATGTCCCCAGCGTCATATTAGGCTTTTCTCTTTGCAGAAATGTATAAATGGAAGAAACACAACATTTTATGACGGTTTAAAATAATTCAAACAATTTAATAACATACTTTTTCATGTCATGGTGTTTCAGTGCCCATAAATGTCTGTTTTTATGAGGATTATGTTAAATGGAAATCCGTCTTTGGAAACAGTGTTTACATGTGTGTAAGATGATCGTACGCCATGAAGTATTTAAACTGGGAATCGAGCCATAAACCATTAGAGAGGACAGCTTCTCTTAATGCTGCGCTGCCTAAGCAACAGTTTGTTACCAGGATTTAATTCAGTACGCATGTGTCTCATCACCATACGTCTTTCTCTGCAGTCCGTAGAAATCACTTAGTGGTTTGGATCTGTTCCAAACATAACCACACATCCACCATTCGGATCACATAATTCCTCTTTAAGTATTCCAGCACACAGGGGATGTCCCTCTCTGACAGGATGGAGGTAATGAAATACACCGGTACCTTCGTGGAGGATCATTTGGAAATTCAAAATAGAAATCAAATATTTGAGGTTCTGGAGAAAGGCTTCGTTTTCATGAGACAAGTTCATCATGAAAATAAACTATGCTACCTTCAGCCTTGTCTCGTATTCTGGATCTACCAATGACTTTATAAAAAGGTGGGTGGAGCGTCTCCATCTGCTCTCATTGTACAAAATTTAAGCCAAAATACCCCCCGTAACGGGCGCTGCCATCTTGCGCTGGCATCGTGTTTTTGGAGCCAGAGTTGTGCAGTAGAGATCAGCGGGTGGAGCCGATGTAGCCACTTCCGCTAACCCAAACACACACTTAACACGCTGGTGTGTTTCACAGCAGAACAGCTTCTTGTGTTGGTCTGAAGCAGATATTCACGCTTATGACTGTACCTCTACTCTGCAGCTTGGGAACTAGAATCTGTGGGCAGGGACGTGGATTTCAGGGAAGGCAAGTGTTCTGATTTCCTTTTAAGTAAGTAAGAGTAATACTGACCAATCACGTATCAGCAGGCTGCGGCGTTTGCAGGAAAAACGGTCCGTGTGAAGAGCAAAAGCAGGCGGAACTTTGATGACATCCCGGCTCCCATCAGCGTGATCTGACGACGATTTAGCTTCTTATAAATCTCTAAACAGACATCTGCATGCTAACAGCTAACCGCTAACAATCTGTTCGAGAGCTAAAATTTAACTTGAGATGAATTCCCCTGACGCTGGGTCACGAAACTCGTTCAGCCATCAGATTTCCCGACTTCTTCGAATGCATCAGATTGATCTGACCTCCGTTCAACAAACGAGCATTTTAAAAGTTTTCATCTCCTCTTGAGGCCAGACCTGACGAAGCTGGAATTTTTACTTCTTACAAATCTGCATCGTGACGTTGAAAGGTCCGACCCATTAATAACAAGTAGGTCACCAGCAAACGGTTTCTCTTTCTGTAACAATGCAGCACGCGGAAAAGGAAGTCGTGACGGGAAGTCGTTTATCGCTTACAGCGCGGCACGTTCACCGCTGTCCCCAGAGGCTACATCGTCTCTGACTGTATAAGATGGGACAGTCAAGTCAACAGAGCTGTCAATCACGAGGTCACACCCCCTTTTTATAGCATCAAATTACTAATTAAAAGTAAACTTGTCTGACAAATGAACACTTCCTTTTTCAAGGTTCCAGTATTCGCTATGTTTGTGTCTTTGAAAGCCCAAAACAGAATCAGCTGCTGAAAGACACATACAGTACATATATTCACTTTACAAGGCAAACAGACTGGCCCTGCAGGACGACTGGAGAGCATGACTGAGTTTTACTGTTAACCCAAGCAGACTCACTGTGGGCTGAAGTAACACAGCAGATCATCATAAACTCTACTGCGTTAGTGCTCTCAGTCAGGGTCCACTTGATTTATTGACACTGTATGAAAACCTTCAAATTAACTTTTAATTGATTTATTATCTCACAGCGACGTATAAAAAGCTCCTTTTGGGCCAGTTAAAACAAACACCAGTCATTTATGATACCGCCGTGAGCAGGGCAGACGCAGGAAGAGCCCCCAACTGAGAGAGACACCATGACCACACACACACACACACACACAGACACACACACAGACCACATACAAAGCCAATTTAAAAGCACGGCATGCTCATAACTCTTTCTCTGAGCTACAGTTGTTGCTTACAGTGTTCATATAAGAACAGTTTTTAATAAACTCTTTCAGGCAGAACTACAATGACCAGACCACAGTGCTCCAAGTGTTTCCACATCAACTCTCCCTCATACGAGATCCATATCTGAGCCTGTCATAATAAGAGCAGGAGTGAAAGGAGGACGTGAAAGGAGGACGTGCTCACCGTCTTGCTGAGGTAACCAGTGGAGATATTCCGGCACTGTTTGTCCTCAGAGTGGCAGCATCCTCCACATCTGTAGACGGACACACATGGTGGTTTATAGAAGATGTTGGTGGGAGCGCCGAACTCCCTGCCCACGTCGACACACACTTCCCTGGGCATGCACTGAGTCTTCCTCCACTCCGACTCTATACCTGCACACACACACAGAGTAAGACCAACACACGGCCATGCAAGAAGTCTTTGTTTTCACGCACATACCAGTCTGTCAATGCACCACAGTGGCTACATAACCTTTAGACAACGGTTATTATATCCCTTGGTCTCTAGTGCTGCTCTGACTGACTTGACAAAATGTTTCAACACATTTGTGTCTAAAAGATAAAGTACTGAAACAAAGCGTGAACATACTTTTCAGGAGGTCCAGGTTGAGGTAGGCAGCAGCGAACGTGGGCTCCTCTGTGTCAGCCGGCGGCCTCATTCTGCGAGGCTGAGGCCTCTGGGAGAGTTTGGAGGCCGAGGAGGCGGCAGCAGAAAGTTTGGATCTGCACTTCAGAGCGGCCCAGTACGAAGGGTAGATGAGACTCATCAGTTCATCCACGCTGGAGGCTGAACGCAGCTTCTGCTCCATGTCTGGCTTTGGTGGAGAGTCCTGAAAGAGACAAGAGACACCGTCACTGAGATTATGGTTTATTATTGCTCGACTGACTGGTCAGGTCGCAGCAGTACCTGAAGAACATGTCACACAGTCACAAACGAGGCACAATATTGGCTTTTAAGTCCCAGAGTCAAGTCCTAACTTTAGACCCAAATCTAAATCTGGAGTCTGGATTTAATGCAAACAAGTCCCCAGTATATAAATCAACAAGTCCAGAGTTAAGTCTGGAGTGAAGAGCAGCAAGTCTGTGGTAATGCCTGGACTTACCACAAACAACATCCAAGTCAAGTCCTTAGTAAAGACCAACATGTCTCGAGTCAAGTCCATGTCCTAAACTCTGTTTCAAGTCCTTAACGAGTCATTATGTTCCCTTCACAAGCAGGACAGTGCGCGTGTTTTTTTGAGAGAGAGACATGCTGTAACTGTGTTGAGGACAGGCAGGTGTGCTGACGTGAAGTCGAGCTGTGCGTCAGGAATGTTCAGTATGAGCTGCAGTTCCTCGAAAGCCAAGCTGAGCTCTTCATGTGTTTATCAACAGCTGAGTTTAGTGACACTGAGGTTAACCCCCCCGATATAACATAACAGACAGCTACGACGGGCCGCACAGAGGAGAAACATCCAGCATTGATAATGAACACTGATGAGTCGATTAGCTGCATGCAGTCCCTCCAGGACAAATTCACACAAATTCAAACAATCAGCGCAACTTTCAGTTTGACCAGTCGTTCCTCTGTGATCTGTCTTTCATGAGCGTCCAATAACAGAGCCTGTATGGAGACTCTCTTCAGTGATTCCATAATAATAAATCCAACACTCACATATCTTCTTGTGATCACTGATCATGTTTCTGTGCTGAAAGCTGTTAGTCGTCCACATAGTCACTTCCTGATGCCTTGTGTTGAGTCGGTTGACCAATCGACCAATTATAGAAGGATTTGTCTCAGTCGCTCAAAGTGGATGCATAACACAGAGAAAAAATAGTCTTACCTTAAATCCCACCTTAAATGCAACTTTTTCAAAAAGCTGCAGTGAAATCCGACGATCACAGAAAAAGCTGTGAAATCCTGGAGGGACTGAATTAAGGGAATTCTTCATCAGTAAATGGACAGCAGTCTTAAGTCTTCCGCCGATTCAAATCAATTCTCATTTGAATGACCCAGTATCGATTCATAAATCCTGAGATCGATCTTTAAAAATATGTAAAAATGTGTCTGATCACTCACATTTCTGAGCACTCCTGAACGCAGCACGACTCAGCGCATCCCCCCTGAAACACGACAGTGAGGGGGAGACATGCCCGGACTTGTTTACTGCAGCTACTACAGAAACATCAGTGATCGCCGACCGAGTCTTTTTATCGTGTGTGCATCCATGAATATGTAAGTTAGTTTTGCACTGATGTTTATGTTTCTCTCTGTTAGCGTCGGCTTTGGCCGCGAGTGTATTTTCGGCGTGATGTTATACAGTATGCCTTTCCCCATAACTCTCGTGTGGCTTTGTACTTCACGCTATGAGATCTCGTGGACAAATCTTGCGTGAGCTGAAGCCCAGTTGGTTTAATCAAAACCTTGAACCAGATGTTCAGACTGAAAATCTGAGCCTGTAAAAAAAAGTTCAGAAGCTGTCTTATTCATAAAACTGTTAATATTGTGTTTACTGCTGTGTGTTGGTCATATTAAATAGAAAGTACAGGATGTAACTTCTTTGGGGTCAATTCTTATTGTACACATTAAAGATTTTGATAATGCACCAGGTTAGAGGTGCACTGATATTGTAAGTGAAATACCCTCACACAAATCGATATCGAATTAGATCAGAAATCGAATCGAATCGGGACCTTGTGAATCAGAATCTAATCGAATTGAGAAATCCATATCAATACCCAGCCCTACTGTCATTCAGTGATCATGGCCAGTAAACTTATAAACACAGCAATCTGAGGTAATACATGACAAGTGTCATATCGCCGTAGGCTGCAGGTGAAACACCGAACATTATTCAACAGTGTTGTGACCAAGTCATCTTTGCTCAAGTCCCAAGCATGTCTCCAGTCATTTTTTCTTGGGCAAGTCAAGTCAAGCCACAGGTTATGTCAAGTCAAGGGAGTCGAATCTTTAGTTAAGGCAAGTCAGGTCCCGAGTCAAGTCACTCTTTTTCCACCTCAGATCCAGCACTCTTACCTGTAGTATCCGGTCTTTATAAAGAGAAAAGACAAGGTGTTAGCAGCCCGTCTAATAATGATATTATTGGCCAGTTTATATAACCTGTTCAAAAAGTATGACAGTGAATTGTATCTGTGTTATCTTGGCACAGACGCAGCCATGAAGATGGTCTGCTCTGAGGCCGTATTGAGTAGTAACGAGTACGACTGATGAGGCTTCTCTTTGGGGGCTTTGATGTTGCCATAGCGAGGAGTTTGACTGACAGCAAGCTTTTTGAGACGTACAATCATGACTCCCAGTTTGCGCTGCGTACATACTTGATAGACAGAAACTTGACGATTTTATCATTTTATATTTAACAGCTAACATTCAAACTAATGAACACAAGTCACCCGAGTCATCATGCCCCAAGTCAAGTCAAGTCTCAGGTCATTAACTTGCAAGTCCAAGTCGAGTCTCAAGTCATCAAAACAGTGACTCAAGTCAACTTGAGTCCAAGACACCAAGTCTCAAGTCCACATCTCATGCACAGTGCACTAGAGGTGACATCCAACTCAAACCATATCTGCAACAACAAACAGGACTGAGCCTGCCTGGACCCAGCGTGATGTCTGAGGGTTCTTCTGAGAAGTGTATATTTATGGAACACTCCTTTACACACATGAAGCATTTAAGTGCAGCGTGACTTGCTATTGGACACTGGCATTAGATTTCTCCAAGTGGGTTAGTCACCAAATCTGACCATCAGTGAGTTACCTGTCAGTCTGCTCGACTTCATGTTTACTCCTGTTGGTTTGTAGGTAAAAAGTCAGCGTGAATACAAACAAAACTAAAAGACAAGGCCAAAATTCTTCACTGGACCTTTACTGTGACAGGCTAGTTTTTTATTTGGTTTTGAATGTTCTAAATCATTAAAACCATTCGACACAAGACGAGGCAAAAGTCTAAAACCAGGTCGGCCACCTGTTCAAACACACCGAATAAAAAGGTCAACTGATAGACGCTCATGTTTCAGGCACTGAGCAACAGCCCCTACATTTAAAAAGGTGAAAAAACAAGGCACTCACAGGTGCAAATACAAGATCATGGCCATTAATGGCTTTGCAGCTGTACATAAAGGTGCTTATTATCATAAGGAAACATTAACTCACAAAGACAAAGGAGCAGTGCACACAAATCCACAACACCCAAGGTGCCAAACCTCAAACACCAGAAGCCCCGAAATTTGGTGGCAACAATTTTAGAGGGAAACATTTAAACTCTACATGTGACAACATTACATTGGTTTTAAATCGTGTGAACACGTGCCACATGGCGCCTGAGCAGAAAAAGAAAAAAAAAGATGTTTAAATTTGTAATCTGACGTGATCTCATCATCATGTCTGGTCAACTTGTGCAGGAATAAAACTAGTAACAATGTTTTCTGGCCGCAGGCTGATGGGCAATGGTTAATGTCAAACTGTGAAACTGTTGGTCTGCTTTTCTTCCATCCCTCCTGCTTGCTGGAAACATTCAGTCATCTGTTTGGACGTGCACATCTGAGACTGTTCAGCAAATGGATATAACTGACTTTACAACAGTGTGTAAACCAGTGCAAAATAATAATTAATAATAATGACAGAGAACATTAACAAGCCTCGATACCGTCTGATATTTAGACTCGACTCACAATACAACTAATTCTTCTTCTCTGACGGATGTATGAGAGTGTTTGTGAATGTTATCTCACTTCCTGTCCTTCGGCACCACATAGATGGATAGATGCCATTGTGCTATTTATGATAAACAGCAACTTAACATCCACACATTGACTCTGACGGGAACACACACACACACACACACACACACACACACACACGGACAGGCCTTTGTATTAGAGGCCAGTCAAACAGAGTGAAGCAGCCCATTGTATTTTCCTGCCTGTGTGAGTGTACAGACTATTACACACACACACACAGACACACACACACACACACACACACAGTTCCTTCTAGAAACAATGTGTTTATTTATGTCTGTTTCTGTATGCATATGCATGTTTGCTGTATGTGCTATATATGTATATGTCCTGTCTGGGCTTCTTCCCTCTCGTTCGTGTGTGTGTGTGTGTGTGTGTGTGTGTGTGTGTGTGTGTGTGTTTGTCTCGATTTCCCCTGATTCTGTGTTTCTTCTTGTATGTCTAAAAGGGTGTTCACACACACACACACACACACACACACACACACACACACACACACACACTGTCCCTTTACGTGAGAAAAAAGCGTTGGTCTGCCGTCACATCAACTCAAAGAAGCCGAAACAAACAATAGAGAATGAAGCGGCTGTAAAAAGGACCTGAGGTCACCTGACGCCTGTTTCTGTTCTACTGATGTGTCCTGGATGTTTAAAGGTTTGAATGGGTCTCACTGTTTCAGAGCACCAACCCTGCTGACAGCAGAAGACTGATCAAGACATTAGAATATGGTTTGCTGAATATTAAAGCAACACTTTCAGTCCCTTTTGTGCTTCAATCCAGCTCATGTACAAAGTTAGCATCAGCTGTCTTTGGGAGTTGGGTGGATAGGGTGTCTCTGTGCAGCGTCTCTGTTCTGGATGTCTGACGTGACGCTGGAGGACGGGGAGCAGCTCGTTCTTCCTCTCGGCCTTCACACACTCATCATGCTGCACTTTGTTCTTTCAGCTGCTTCAACAAGTTAGTCGTGTTGCTTTGCGGCGCAGACGCAGGTTTCATGACCTCTTTGATGATTATTGTTTCTTCTTAACATCACTCGCCCTGAACCTGAAACGCCTCCAAACAAGTGATGGCGAGCCGTTTCAGGGGACCAGCTCTTCGTCTTCTGTTGCAGACATGTGACTTTAGTCTCTCTGACCGTCTCTGTTGTTTACTCTTCCTCTCTAAACTTCTGCTGAGAGGTAGGCGCTCATCACATGGCATGCCAGCTCCCCCAAAAGTGAAGCCCAAACCTCTCCATCGCCCCCTGGAGAAGTGGCTGTTAGTTGAGGGAGCGCTTGATTTGATGTGCAGCAGAGTTTTCTACGGGCGGAGCATTTTAAACGTAAATATCGCCGTCAGTCATGTTTATTTAAACGAGGGCGACAAAATTATGATCGGGATTAATATTCGATTAATTGTTCAGCTCTAAACTGAATCATGTAGACCCTTGTAACTGTCATGTCTGCACCTTAGTTAGGCTACGTTTTTTGTTCCCTCATGTATCATGTCTCGTATTTCCTGTTTTATTTTGAAGGTCACTCACCCTTGTCTCTGTTTCAGGTCTGTGTCCTGTCCCTTCCCCCATCGTGTGTCTAATGTATCGTTCGGCAGTTCGTTGTACCTTGTCGTCACGTTCCAGCATTCTCTCAGCATTCTGATTCACGTAAGCCTTGACCTCGTTTTCTGACCTGCCTCTTGCCTCATGATTTTGACACTGTTGCCTTGTTGGATTGATTACCTGTGTACCGAACAAATCTGCTTCTGAGTCGAGACGTGCAGTTGAGTCCTCCTTTCTCTGGTTCGAGTTCTTGACAGTAATACACAGAAATTATACAGGAATTTCCGTTAATCAACAGCCACCAAACACATTAGCACCATTAATAATTTAGAGCAGCAGACAGGAACAGGCTGGATATGAGTGTAAACAGATGAAAAGTAAGACAGCTGTCAGACGGCTGCACACATGTCGGACAGCTCAGGTGGGTTTTGTGATTCTGAGCCTCCCTAAAGTTTGAAACCAGAGAGCGTCGCTCTGCAGCGTGATGTCAGCCGCTGACACTCATCCTCTCCGTCCCGGGGCTCGAAGTCTGACGTCCGTCTGAGCTGCTCAACCACACAGACTTTATCTCGCTGTGAAAAGACCCGGAACACAAATCCCCCGAGTTCTGTCGCTGCTGAAGATTTGTAGCTGCTCACAAATCCAAACTCAACTGTCAAGCTGTCAAACGTGGAACTACATTAGAGCCAACTGTTTGTAGGGTTCAGGTTGTCTTAAATATCCAGATCTGTTAAGTTAAGGACTCCACAGCTAACGAGGCCTCCAGACAACTTCAACATCTCTCTGTGTTCCATCTACCACCTTCCAGACTGCAGCTCACAGTCTTAGTGAGACGCTTTAAGTTTCTCCTTTCTCATTGAGATGGTTCAGTCTTTAAGATGATTTATATTTGATCATGTGCAACACATTATCACTCCCAACTAGTCCAATACAGCCGCTTGGTCGGTGGCCATCAGCTGTACGTAGCCTTCCAGCATCATTTCTGGATGCTGTCCGCAGCTTATTGTTGGATCTTGCATCAAGGTCAGGTGATGTTGGGGGACAATGGACGTGTCAAACTAACTCTGGACTTTTATCAGAGAGACCGGGAATTATTTAGGAGACACAATGGTCCCTGCTGGAGTCGGAGATGCCAGGGAAACAAGAGCAAAAGTTGAACAGAACTCATAAATCCTCCTTCTTCCATGAAGTGACCGCTGTAGCAACATTCTCCTTCCCCGTGAGACTCGAAAGTCTGACTGTAAAGTTATAATGACTTCGTTTAAATGCACTAAATATTCAGATTTGAGCCTTTAAAATAAAAAAGACAGTAAGCCAACTAAGCTGTTCACATGGCTAATATCCTGTTAACATGCAACCGTAAAACTGTGATTTACTCAGCAACAAATACTGTGCAAGGTTTGTTACGTGGTGTCTGCACCACAGAGGAACACGACCAGTTTTTCATCACCTGAAATTCAATCACAGAGTTGCCTTTGACTTTATTTAAGTATGTATTTATATATTATATCATTTATTTATTTATATATTACTAGTTTTTTAGTTGAATGATGTTTGAAGTTGAAAATACACTTTTTTTTTAAAGTAAAAAGTGAAATAAAAGGTTGCTGTTCTAAAGTCAGCCAGTAATCGTTTTCAATAATCGTGATCTCAGTCATTGATCAAAATAATCATGATTATGGTTTTTGCTATAATCGAGCTGCCCTTGTTCCTGAACATAATTAACATGTATGTCAGTGCTATGTTAACACGAAGCATGGTCTTCAAACAGGGAGTGTTACAACGATGAAAAACGTGTAAATATAAAGATCAACCATCAACTTGTATGCTCATGTTTCCTGTTGTTTCCTCCCCTGTTCACGCTTTCCTCTCAGACACTGACAGAAAGAAGAAGAAAGACTTGAGCACTCGGAAAGCGATCAAATGAATTATTATAACAGAGATTTCTGCAGGAAAACAATTGTTGAAACGGTGAAACTCATCTCAGTTCCCTGATTGGAGTCTGCACCGACACTACGTCAACGAACATAGAAGAAAAGACAAAAGAAAGATTGACTCCTCACGCTAACATCCAGCAAAGAGGAAGCAGAGAAACGTTGTTGAGTTTTACACACAGATGGTAAAACACTCAGCAGACGTGGAAAAAGACCTGTCAGACACTCAAACACACGGCACATCAAAGAAGTAACATGATATACTTTTTAGGACGTTATACAAGCCAAGGAGGACACGGGAACAAAATCAATGTCATGTTGTATGCAGCTCACAGACATGATGATGTTACTGTAGCTTTAATCTGTTAATTATATTATTGATTAACGCCTACCAAACATTAGAAGACTATTAAAAGCCTGACACCTTCTCACATCTGAAGACATTTCAGTCTCAGACTCGAAGATTTTACAAAGACAACATTTCCAGAAGCCTTCATCAGGGAGTCAAACTGTTGTTTGATCCCAGAGTGTGATTTAAAGTCAAACACGACCTGTTGCAGCTTGTTCTGCAGAAAGAGGAAAAACAACTATTGTCTACAGCTTTAAAGGCTGCTCAGTGAGGAAGATCATATTCTCTAAGTCTGTTAAGTCTCACTGGTAAACATACAACAAAAAACCCTGTCCAGCACCGGTTTACAACTTGCTGTCATTGTTCCCTGTGTAGCTCCTTTTCAGGCCATTGTAGGACCATTACTCTGACAACAGATGCTAAAACGGTAAACTGAAAGTGTGAGCGCAGTCCGGCAGCAGCAGAGTAGCAGGAATGGTTTTGCAGGACAGCTGGACGGCCGTGTAACAAACAGGCAGACAGACAAAACTTTCTGAACCACATGAGAGATAAATACTGTTTCCCATCAACCATCCATCTGAACACACGAGTATCAAACAGAGTAAAAATGTAAAAATGTCTGGTGCAATCACAAACACTGATATTGTTTAATAACTGATTGGGAAATTTTCACACGTCCTGTCACATCTTTATTCAGATCTCTTGTGTTCATAAATAGCAGAAACACATCTTTGTGTTCAGAGACAGAAAAACAAACATTAAAAGCCAAAGTCGTTCAGACACAGAGAATGTACCAGAGACACCCTGTTTGATGCTCATGGATATTATTGTGTGTGTGTGTGTGTGTGTGTGTGTGTACAGACGAGTGTGTGTGTTTACTTCTGCATGTTGCAGAAACGTGAAAACAGTAACCAAACAAACCGCGAGCCTGGTGGTCTCACCGAGCGGCAGCAGTTTGTGTTTCCTTCTTTTCTCTGCGTGTGTGTGTAAGAGTTAAAAATTCATCATGGCTGCGTGTTTGTTTAACAGTGCAGTGTTTAAATGTGTGTCTTCCCTGGCACAAAAACACACACTCACACACAGACGGTTTACACCGGGTCGGACATGTGAAACCGCAGCATGCTGCGTCGAAGGACAACAGCCCTGATGTCACCCTCCGCTGCGTGACGTGTTTACAGCCTGAAACTGCTTCAGACTTTAAATATCTCACGACCGTAAACAGAGCGACTCCAGCCGTCAGTCACAAGTGATTATGGAGGCTGGAAGGAGCACCACACTCCTCCAGCTCGTCTCTCACATGCAGAGAGAGGTGACGGCTGGATTTATAATAGATTAGTGTGAATAATGATGACGGAAACATTTATGATCACTGATCTGACCTTCCTACAGCTCCACAGATATAACACTCACTGCAGCCATGTTTTCATTAATCATTTTCTGCCTCATTAACATTTTTATGTTGAAATAACGTGAACATGAGATAAGTTAGAACTATATTAATCCTGAAAGAAGTTCTAATGCCAGATTGCTTCAAGGTACAGCACAAAAATATAAGTGAAATACAAAATATCAGGGGACCTTTGACTTTATTTTATTTATTTATATATTATATCATTTATTTATTTATATATTACTAGTTTTTTTGTTGAATAATGTTTGAAGTTGAAAATACACTTTCTTTTTAAAGTAAAAAGTGAAATAAAAGGTTGCTGTTCTAAAGTCAGCCAGTAATCGTTTTCAATAATCGTGATCTCAGTCATTGATCAAAATAATCGTGATCATGGTTTTTGCTATAATCGAGCAGCCCTTGTTCCTGAATAATGTCTCCATCACGCTGTAGTTTACTAAAATGTTTGTCAGTCCCTCTTCACCTGTTGTCCCAAATAACCTGGACTCCTGAACGCCTCTTTGTTGTTTTTCATTATGATCTTAAAATATACTTCCCTGTTACATCTATAAAATGCAAAGAGGTCATGAAACCTGCGTCTGCGCCGCAAAGCGACACGGCTAACTTGTTGAAGCAGCTGAAAAAACAGCACAAAGTGCAGCATGATGAGAGTGTGAAGGCCGAGAGGAAGAACGAGCTGAAACAGAGACACCCTATCCACTCTCTAAGACACACTGAAATTACCCATGATGCACCACATTCAGGTAAAGAAGCTTGATGCAAAATGTATGAGACTGAATGCAGCACAGAATGGAACTGAAAGTGTTTCTCTGTTTATTTAAATGTGAAAGGACAATAAAAAATGTCCCTAAAATAAATAATAATCGTGATTAATAATCACAATCTCAATACTGAAAAAAATAATCGTGATCATCATTTTGGCTATAATCGTGCAGCCCCGGGAGGACAGGTAAGAGACCGAGATCTGAAGATCTGAGTCTTTGACAAAGAAGTGTGTGGAGCTTCTTTATTTAGAGGTAAGGCCTTTCTGTAGAAACCCGCACACACACCCCCCCCACACACACACACACAAACACACACATGTGTGCCATGGCAACGCTGTCAGCTTCAATCACATTTCAACTTTAACTGCCTATTGATTCAAACTTTTTTTGTGTGCAGAACTGAGTGTTAAACCAGCTGTCCACACACACACACACACACACACACACACACACACACACAAAGAGAGAGAGAAAACATCTGTAAATCCTTCCAAAGATATTAAAAAAAAATCTATATTTAAGCCATTGTATGAAATGGCAGAGAGCAAGGTGCACTTTGGGAAACCGTAAATCAGAATAACAGAGAAGTGAGAAAAATGATTCGATTAGAAAATTAGATTGTTTCAGATTAGATCAAATACAATTAGATTGGACATGCAGTCTGA
This sequence comes from Semicossyphus pulcher, assembly GCF_022749685.1. Classification (NCBI taxonomy): domain Eukaryota; kingdom Metazoa; phylum Chordata; class Actinopteri; order Labriformes; family Labridae; genus Semicossyphus; species Semicossyphus pulcher. The sequence goes on from NW_027211701.1 coordinate 1,999,275, forward strand.
ACAATGGTCGTGTGTAAATTGAGTTAAAAGGAAGTCTCATTTGTGAACAAAGGAACAGTTTAAATAAAGATTCATGCAAAGGTGAACGATCTGGATGGAGAACGACTTGCAGAGGAAGGATGGAAACTGTAAGAAGAGTTTGTCTGCAAATCAGATAAAACCCTGAAATACACCAGTTTGACTTGTTTTCTTCAGAGTGGAGCAGACAGGAATGAGATCGTTTTCAGTGTCAGGCCCAATAAGCGACATGAAAAACATACACTATTTCATGCTAAAATAAAGTCAAAGATAACTGAGCTACAGAGCATTATTTGGTGAGGTTTTTAAAGATGTGTAACTGCAGCAAAGTGTGTAATCACTGTCCTTTTCTTCCTCACAGCTCTGATTATGCCTCTTCTTATGATGGGATAAGACCTACGGAGCAGGCGCTGGCTGAAACACAAAGCAGTGAGTCAGAGTCTGGACTGATTCCAACACTCAGTGCTGGGATGATTAAATTACTGTCAGGTGACATAATCCGGCTTTTCTTTGGCTGATGTGACTGTTACCTCAAACTGCCACAAAGATTAGGAGCATGGCTGCTAACAAGGTAGCAAAGAGGTTTACAGTGAGTCTTCCTAACAGCACCAAACAGCAGCCTTTGTTATCGTTGTGATCTTTGACTGCACGTGCAATAACGTGTTTACAACCGCAACAACCTCTTTAACGCACCGAACAAACCAAAACATTACACCTGATTCTTTTCAGACGTGTTGACGACAGTTGCGGGTTACACCCTCTGAAGCTGCGAGAGAAAGAAAATTCACACATATTTAGAAATTAAAGGCCCACACGAAAAGATGTTTAAAATCTTAACAGATGTGTAAAATGTGAGAGAGCCCACACGAGGACAGATGATGACAGATTCAACAGTTTTGTTCCCAAACAGCACACCACTAACAGACCAACAACCAGAGTCCGACTCTCACAGCTGGAAATCTCACTAAATCTCTGGCGCTCAAACGAGACTTTAGAGTAAACAAACATGGCGGACGACGGGCAGGAAGAATTGCAGAATTCAGGAAGAAAAAAGAACAAACTGTGGATGAAGTGGTGGAGACGGCGTGAACACGGGGCTGGACATGTTACTTTATGCTTCACGTTTCCATGGCTGCGGTTGTTGTGCTTCCTTCTTCAGTCAGCTTGCTTCCTGATTGGCTGTTGTTTGGTTCCACGTGACGATCCACAGAGAGCGTGCTTGGCTGTCCTCAGGGTTCCCCCCACACACAACAGGATATCGGATTATAAATACTGAACATGTTTAATATTTGAAATCGGAGCGGCCACAACGTTCTTCCGAGCAGCTCAGGGGAAGTAAAATCACTCTGAGCGTCTCTCACACCACAGGAACATCTGGAGAAATCATCTTTAGAGCCATCAAACAATCAGGACTGCGTTCACTTTTGTCTGAAGGGGGAATCAGGCCCAAAATCAGCTTGATTATGTCTGGACCCCCCTTAACTCTAGTAGTATTCAGCCATGCATATACTTCACAGCAGTATTACTATGGCGTCGAGGCATTGAGAAATGGCATTAAAAACTATACTGCCAAGTTTAGTTTCAAAGATAATGTTTTTTCGTTTGAACATCCACATCTAATACCTCTTTCCCACCGAAATTAGCGCGTTGACGCAGGTTTGTCAGACCCAGGAAGACCCGCTTATAGATGCCGAATGTCTCTTTTCCCATTGCCAGTGAAGTATACTCCTGTCGGTCTCTTTTCTGCTGTGTCACCGTCTGATGTCATAAACGTGCTGGAGACAGGGTTAGTAACCAGTGAAGATGTTACGGTGGTTAGGTCTTAATTGTATCTATCACTCATTCAGTCTGTTATCAAACTCGGCGCCGACAAATTTGGAACGATGTTCGAGCGCTGCTCGGACGGAGATGGGCGGATCTGTTGCTGCATAGCCTAGTGCCGGAAAGGGGGTGGAGATTAACGTGTCGACACGGGTTTTGTGTTCCCATCAATGCTGGTCGGAGCCGAGGCGATAATTACCCGGGTCTACTGCAGGGTCTGAATGCAGATCGTAACCTTTCCATAAAGCAAAAAAGCCGACTGTTATCAGGTTTTTTGACCCGTGTGGGAAAGCGGCTCAGAAGTGCTAACCATAAAAGAGTGAAGCAGTCCTTATTATCTCCTTCCAACAACAACATGTGAGTTATAGAGAAAACTTTTGATAAAGAAGCTTTTAGCTTTTATTGTAAATTACACATCAACACTGTTGTAAGATAAAACAAACTGAGGAGTTAGTATAATTATTAAATATATAAGTGCTGTGGTTAAATAAGGCAAAGGCATGAGAGCTCCACCGTGTCTTCACTTCTGCATGTTCTCAGCAGAGAGAGCCTCTTGGCCTCTCAGCTGTGACAATCTCACTTCATTATGCATTCTATCCTCATTGACCCTCCTTCACCCTTCATTCAGTCCCATTAACGGCTCCCCCCACCTCCCATTCAGCCCCTCACCGCCTCAAACGCAGTGTGTCAACTGGTGAGGTCTGCAGGTCAGTCTTTGGAGGGTCTGACACCGGCTGGTTAACCTTCAGATGTCAAAACAGCCTGAATGAGGCCTCACATACGCAGAGTTCAAAGGGCATCAGGAGTCAAAAAGTCCTGCATTAATACGGCTCAGTCGAAGTGAGTCCCCGAGCACTGACTCAGAGGATTCAAGGTTGTTTAAGGAAAATAAAAGTGTTCAGTTTAAATAAGTTTGGGTTCTCTTTTGTGCACATGTGGAAGTCGATCTTTAAGGAATTTTTATTTCTACTTTTCTCAGAACAATTTCCACTGATAACATTTTACAGCGCAATGATTTCCTCAAATGCAGACAGATGGAATAAGTGGAGGTGGATCAATGGAATATATGGAATGATAAAAAGAAAGAGAAAGGGAGAAGAGAAGGGATGGAAAGGAAAGAGGACTATGCAATGACAGAAGTTAAAATTCAAGAACATTATGACGTTTACTTTGGGATTATTGTAACAGACACGTGGCTGCGACGACACTTTTGTTCTGCTCTCTAAAGAAACATTAATGATGCCGGACCAGGTGTTCACTGAATAGTGGACTCTTACAGGGTGAAACATAGCTTCAACAGTCTTTCTTGATTGCCGCTTACAGTGTGGAGTGGTTTCTATAGCCGCTTTCCTACTGGTCAAAAAACTCACTAACACCCGCTAACACTCGGCTTTTTAGCTTAGTGGGAAAAGTTACTGTCGGCATTCAGACCCGGGTCAAATGACTGCAGTAGACTCGGGTAATTATCGCCTCGGATCCGATCGGCATTGATGGGAACACAAAACACGGGTCGACACGCTAATCTCCGCCCCCTTTCCGGCGCGATGCGATGCTCCGCCTGTAACTTCTGCGACTCCTCGTAATCTCAGCTACAAATTCCGCCCGTCTCCGTCTGAGCAGCGCTCAATTATCGTTCCAGATTTGTCGGCGCTGAATTTGATAAACAGACTGAATTAGTAATAGATACAATAAAGACCTAACCACCGTAACATCTTCACTGTTCACTAACCCTGTCTCCGGCGCATTTGTGACATCAGATGGTGACGCGGCAGAAAACAGACCAACAGGAGGATAGTTCACTGACAATGGGAAAAGAGACAATCGCCATTTATAAGCGTTTCTTCCTGGGTCTGAAAAACCTGCGTCAACGCGCTAATTTCGGTGGGAAAGTGGTATCTGTAAGGGGAGGTTTTTCTGAGAAAATACAAAGGATGTGTGCCACTTGCCACTCTTCAGCTTCCCTCCAGAGCCTTGAGCTAAGATAATCTATGAAATGAAACAGAGTCTGCAAATGTCAACAAACCAATGTTACCTATGAAAACACAACAACATGTTTCCTATATTGAACCTTAGCAGGTTCCATTCATGCTGTGACCTTTGCGTGTGTTTTTTAGCTAACATTAGCTTGCTTCACAAAGACAAAAGAGCTAGTTAGCTAACTTGGCAAACTGTCTTAAGTTTGCTTGAGCTCATTCATCTAGACTCCCAGATGGTTTGTCTGGTGAGTTTGCTAGCTGTCCATTTGCAAATTGCTTCAACAACTTACGTTACGAAGCAACCAACACCAAATCCAACACGCAGATTTCTTTCACCAAGAGACTTTGGTCTCTTAGAATCAATGTTTAGAGCAAATACGTGGCTGGATGCAATTAGACTTTGGCATCAGGAGAAGAAAAATGATTGCTCCGCTTCATTCCAGAGTTATAGAGACAAAAAAAGTTCGTCACTTGGTTTAACTAGATTCAGATTTGCTTCAGAAGACACTCTTAGGCAAAAACTAAATCAGCATTTAATCCTCTCAAACAAAAAGCAACAATCACAGGTTTCTTCTTAACACCTTCATCTCTAGCAGAGTGGACTACTGTAATGGTTTCTGGTCTGGTCTTCCCAAAAAGACGACCAAACAATTTCAGCCCATTAAGAACACGACGGCCAGAGTTCTAACAAGAACCAAGAGAACAGAGAACTGAGCCCACGACTCATGTTCTTAACTCTTCACACTGGCTTCCGGTTTCTCACAGAACAGATTTTTAAGCGCAGCTGTAAGTTTGTAAATCAATCAGTAATTTCAAACCCAAATACATTTCTACTCTCCTTTATTCATATAAACCAAGTGTGGCCCTCTGATCTTTAGGAAGCATCTAGCTGGTATTTCCTTCTTTACCCGTCACCGGCAGCGTTCATGCTTTTATGTAAATCTGTTCTTCTGAACCTGCAGCTTTAAGGCAGCCAAACAGATGATCTACAGAAGCTCCCTGTGTCTCCACATCTTTGAATCTGAAAGACTTTTTACTGTTTTTACAGTGATATTTACAGAGGACAAGGTCGGTATTTGAGCCGATGGACACTCAGGCGGAGCAGCGAGACTGAGCTGGACGGTCCGCAGAGAAATCACAGAAAAATTCCTGAGAAATGATTGCTAATTACACACCACATTCCTCTGCAGACTCCAGGGGGTTGAGAAATATGGGCGAGAGATACAGAGAGAGAGAGAGAGAGAGAGAAGGGGTGAAGAATAAACAGAAACCAAGAGATGAGTGATCATGTGGTGACAGGTCAGGATGAGGCTGAAGAAAGAGAGAACTGATATTGTTCTATTCTTGGTCCTCTTCATCATGATGTAGTAAGAGTGATGGAGCAACATAACCCCAGTGAGTCCAAGAGAGAGAGACATTAAGACTTGGTGAGACAGCGAGAGAGAGAGAGAGAGAGATGCTGGCGTTGCTTCAGAGTTCAGGCTCATCTACGGATTACATGCAGGTTGGAAACTTCCTGGCGTGCTTCACTGCCCTCCTCGAACCCATCATCGCTTTTAACCATCATTAAGTTTCAAAAACAACAGTCATGTTTGACTTGGAGGAATGTTTCTCATCCCAGCTTGGACCCCAGACTTTCTATCAAGGTTTCCTGGAGGGAAAAGTGGAGATTCAGTTGAAACATAACTCGCACAGTTTCTGTGGACTCAGATGGAAAATATAACTCAACATGAACAAGTGTCTGTAAATGTAGAAACAAGGAGACAGGGATGTTTTTTATATGAGCTCAGCAGGAAGTGTAGTCAGTCTGATGCTGAATAACACGATGTGTGTCAAAACTGGCATGTTTGAAAAAGACAGCTTTGAAGTACACATTTCAAACATCCCTCACTCATCAATATCATCTCCTGGACAGTGGCCAATCACAAACATGTCTCATCTTCTATGCACCTACATGAAAACATCTCTGTCAAATAAAGCAGAAAACGTGGAGTGATTTAGAAATGGTTCCACATGACGGGTGTCCTCAAAGCGTTCAATCCAACTCTACAGTTTACAGTCCTCTCAGTTTGTGACAGATCATCACGGCGGTTCAGACATTGCTAGAGATGGTTGACAATATATAAACATGTTAATAATATTCTTTAAATAGTTTGTTTAAGTTTGTTTGGGGAAATCTTGGTGGACAGTGCCTGAGACAAGGTCTCGTGTCATTCCTGCTCAAAACCTCACAGAAACTTTGCCATACGGGCAGTAAGTAAGGGATAATGTAAAGTGAGCAGGTTGTTATTGTGGAATGGAACCCTGACAGGGTGAGCAGGCTTTGTCACAGCCTGAAGGGGTTAAAAAATAGTCTGTTACACTCACAGTGAGAGCTGCGTCCATAGCAACGGTTAACTCTGATGGTGAAGTAAGACACGGTGAACGGGCCGTTTCATGTATACTGAATGAGCCGTCTTCAGTTTTGCCGATCTCTCTGTGGTAGCCTTCAGTTTTTGCACCGTTTAACCTTTATTACTTTCTCTCCGCTGTTTTGTCTCTTTTCTTTTTTCCCTCTGTAAACAGACCGACGTCAAATTTACCGGACTCCTTACGGCGGATTGATATGATTACAGTTAGTCCTCTGGATTGTGTGATTAGTGCCAAATCCACAGCAACAGTCTGTTATTGAAAAATAACAGACCTCGGAATGCCGTAATTAACCAATCAGAATCAACCCTTTTCATCCGGATGGATTAGATCAATTAATTAGTTTTACCTTCCTGGCATCATTATTTTCCCGTCATGAATCCATCGTCAAAGCACACTGAAATCATGAAGACAAACCGCTGCATGGAAGAAAACATTCATTCATCTAAAAACACATTCATAGAAATATGCAAACTCAATCATTTGGAGTGGAAAGATGAGAAAAAAAGAGGTAGTGGCAACAAGAAGCGAAGTCATGACTTTTATTTTTCTTGCTTAACACAATGAATGTTTTCCTGCATGCAGACAAAGCCCACTCAAACTTGATTAGTTGTAATTACTCAGACTACAAAAACAGACACAGGCACATATTCCATATATGTGAACGAGTAAAAAAGGACTGTGTATACATTTCAGACTCGATTGTATTGCTGTTACTTTTGCTACACTGCCAACTACAGGGTGGGGGTGCACTGACAAGGGTAAAAGGCTTGTTAAGGTCTTTGTGGGTGGTGTGAGAATAAGACAAAAACTATTGTCCTGTATTGAACGGCATTCAATCCAGAGATGAAAGTTCCAAGACAAAAGGTGGCCAATAAAAACAACATGTTAGTACTTTGTCGTGACTCAACGCTTGGTCATTCACTGTATTGCATAAAGCTGTAAAAGCCCTTCATTAGGTAGTGAATACCATTTGGTGCACTGATACAACTTGTAACCCTCAAAGCAATGACGCAAACATGTTCTGGAGCAGATCCCACAGGTCAAAGAGGAAACTGGATGTGTGGGCCAATGAAAACATGGAGGAGAGGTGAAAACAAAGAGGAACCACAAGGAAAGTCATGAAGACAAATGGCACTGAGCAGGGCTCATTGGAGAGGCTGACTGGGGATTTTTCCCCCATATCAAGCCAAGTGTAGTAAGTCAAATGAGTCAAGAAGGATCCAGGCCGAGCCGTGTACAGCTTTGTAGTCGTTTCAGTGTGTTGTTGATGTGTTACATACGGTCCTTATGAAACTGGAACGTGCTTTCTCTGATACCTTTGGATCGAGCTCAACTCATTTATTTAGGATTATGGACTACACACAGAAACGCCGTGTAGCACTGATTCAATTTAGCAATAAATATACATGTGATGAGATTCTGTAAAGTCCCCCAAGCAGCTCCTTCAGGATGTAACATTCACCACACTTCAGGGATCTGAAGTTTTGTAAAGCTGTTTCTGATACAAAGCTGGTAATTTGCCACATTGCGGATGTTAAAGAGCATCCAAAGAGAAATTCTGTCCGGATGGGGATACCGGAAATATTCATATCAAATGATGAGTATCTGGGCAGTAGTTGAGGAGATACCTGCTCCGTTGTTGGATAGAGGAATGGACTAACCTACTGATTAACTAACTCATCCCAGACGCTACCAGGGTAAAAACATGAATCATCTCCATCAGAGAGACCGCTGTGATTGATGGTCGTGGTCCCAGCTCACCCAGACACTGCTTCTGACCCTGAGACAGCAAGCTGAATATTGAAAGCATCAAGAACCACACAGGTAGCCCGCAGGGAAAACTTCCCACGCAACTCAAACTCACTGTAAAACTGGAGATACTTGCTTGTAACTACGCTTTCGCATGCGCATGATGGCTGCCACGCATTCACTGCCTCTGTTTGGAGCGTCAGCAGTGCACGTCCTCAACAATTAATGCTACGTGTAGGCAAAATACTGTTTGCACATGAGCAGTAGGGGCAGTGTAGAGGCAGAGGGGATGTGATAGGGTCAACACAGCAGCAGGGACAACAAGGGCAGAAAGTTCTTAAGACAAGCTGATAAACCAGGTCCACAATGATCCACATCTGTACGACGTGTCGTTGCCACTGCACAGAGACAAACATGCCTGTCAAACAGCTGCAGACAGATAAGTTCTGTTTTAGAAGTCGACGTGGAAACCTGCAAAACTAAATGGGAACCGTTACGTCCGTGCACGGAGGAACATGTTGGAGAGACGGAGCGGGGACAGTGCAGACGGTGTGTTCCCTCCGAACACATGAAAGTTCTTACACGCGTAGTGCAAAGACGAGTATGTGAACAATTATGTTCATGACGCAGACGGTTATGTTTGCGAACGCACGGTTAAAAAAACAAGAATATCTCCGGCCTAAGGCAACCAAACTAGTCATTGCACCAAAGCGGCGCAATGACAAGTGACAAATACTTTTGAATTAAAGGTGCTTTATGTAACTTTGAGAAAATCCTCATTCCTCGTGACACGGTATTTTGGTAGTCATAACGTTAGCCAGCCTGCTAAGGTTAGCCAACCAGCTCTGACATAAATACCCTGCATGACTCCGGCCGCGGTGAACCAGCAAATCATCACAAACATTGGCGAACATTAGCCGGGCAGGGCAGGGCGGCTGGAGAGAGCTGGGATGAAGCTCTTGTGCTGTGAGAGAAAAAACGCTGCACCTGGTGAGAGAACGCTGCACGCAGGTTTTGTTTCTATGACAACAATAAGTTGTGTTTGTTGGCATTATCCATCTCCATTTCACAGCTTGCGTTTTCTCGTGTTGCAAACTGTTGACTGTCGTGGCGTAGAACGAGCTCTCGGCAGAGATACTGGCGAACGCGCAGACACGTCACATCCTCTTGTTTTGCGGAAAAAACGTCCCGAGTGCTTTACATAAAAATCAGCCCACAGGTTGTTGGGGCCGATGGAGGACGTTGGGGAAGGTCTCAATTTATCAGGTCCTCTACTGTACCTCCACACACTGGCAATAAAAAATGATATTTGATTGATGAATATATGTAAAATCTTACATATAGCCCCCTTAATGAATCAAATGACTTCGAGTAATGTGAAGTTGTCAAAGGCTCAGTGTTAACCACAACTTGGAGTAAAGCTTGCTTTTTAAGCTTCTTTGAGCTCATTGCTTTGATTTATTGCTGCACATTTATTCTATAGTCTGAGTTGCAATCGTAAACTCCTGTTGGAAACCATCTCCAGCAAAAAAGCTCTGAAACCCATTGAATGCTACTTAATCAGCATCAGAATACAGGCAGCCTATAAAGAGTAGTCCATCAACTTGGCATTGGAATTCTATAATACAGCAGACTCACAGTTTGTCCTGAGTATCAAAGTCGACAAAGCAGAACCCAAATTTGTGTCTTTTTTATTGAATGCATTCTTCTTCCATGTCAAACCCGGGATGCATGAGGAGGACTGGAACGCGTGTTGGTCCTTTTCATTCCTTTGAAAGCTGCTCTGTGGTGCATGAAGGGAAAAAAATCATGGAAACTACCCTGATCTTCCACATAGATTCTGTGTTGTGGGCCCAGTGAGCGGCTCAATAGCATTTCCTTTAACCCGGACTCTCAGCCTCCGTGGCTCTGAAGCATTATGAAAGAAAAATACACTTCTGGGTTCTGATGTTGATTTAACAACTGGAGGACTTCCAGGGCTAGTTAAGTGTCGGTGCTGAGAAGGAGGCCTGCAGGATATGAAAAAAAGTTGATGTGTGATTAGATAAGAGTTGTTAGATGTTGCTATGACGATATAAAGTGCAATAAAAAAATCATACAGAGTCTAAATAAGCTTTAACTCTTTGTTTCTATAGCCCCTTATACACTGCCAATTTAAAGCAGGATTATTACGCCTCTGTTACGTTTCGTCTTCTATGTAAAACACACGGAGGCTGAATGGTGGAGCGAAGTCGTTCTGCTCCTGAGCCGGCATCAGAGGTGAAACGGGTGGAACAGCAGGAACAGCCCTGTGTGTATATGTGAAGCAGGCGCTGTTTGTTTGCACCTCATTTTGCTTCCACAACGCGGAGCGCGATGTAAAAACACACACTGTGTAAAAAACATAGACTGTATAAAAAGATGGCCGACATGCAGCTCCCTAAAAGTGAAGCCCAACCCTCTCTGTCGCCCCCTGCTGACTGGCTGCAGTATAGCTCATAAAGCCCGCCTCCTCCATGTTAACAGATGGGACATGAGTCAAACTATAAAATCTAAATACACATCAAATACATTTTTCTCAAACATGGTTTCTGTCATTATAGTTAGTTCTTATCATGCTGATTTATGTCCAAGTGTTCATTTTTCTGACAAGTTTACTTTTAATTAGTTATTTGATGCTATAAAAATGATGATTGACAGCTCTGTTGACAAATGCTCCTGCAGCCGTTCTGTTCCGGATTAGCAGAGTGGAGACGTAACTAAAACAATCACTACAGTCATTGAAGTTTCCATACCTGTGAACGTTAACCTCAGACCAACACAGAGAAGCTGTTCTGCTGTTAAACACGCCTGCGTGCGGGATCCTTGCTGTTTCTTCGGTAAGTGAAGTGTGTGTATTGGTTAGTGAAGTGGCTACGGCCGCTTCAGTCGCCAATCTCTACAGCGCAGACTCTGGCTCCAAATGGACGTCACCATCGCAGGATGGCAGGGCCTATCACAGGGGTTATTTTGGCATCAATTTCGTACAATGGGAGCAGATGGAGACGCGTTGTCCATCTATATATACAGTCATTGTTAAAAACACACTGTGTGGGGCCGGTTTAGCTCAGCGGTTAAATCGGCAACCATAGGCTACAGAGGCTATCGTCCTGGATGTGGTGGCCCCAAGTTCAACTCCCTCCCCTCGGCCCCTTGCCGCATGTCATCCCCACTCTCTCTTCCCTCATTTCCACCACTGTCCACTCTCTAAAATAAAGTTATAAAAAGAATCTTTGAAAAAAAACAAAACACACCTCCGATGGGAGGGTGGTGAAGAGGGGGTGTGAGGGATCCTGCGTTATTTTTGTGGCCCGTGTGAGAAGACGGCCTGAGAAATTACTCGGTTTGGCATCTTTGTAAAACTGGCTTTAAACCCTGTCTCACTTTCTGGTGGCTTTGTCATAACGCAACCCTTTATTACCCATAATGCAACACAACTCCTGGCATTTCAGTTAGAGATTCAGGTGTTTGGGGTTATTAGCTGCTAATCTGAGCTGCAACCGAGATGAGAAGCAGGTAACAAAGGTCCAGAGATGGCTTTAAAAACCTTTTCACTCATTTCAGTTCTCAATCTAAATACTACATTTGTGAAGTGTCCTGAGATAACCTTTGTCATGATTTGGCACACATTAATACAAATTGATTGATATTCGGCCCATTAACTTAAAGTATGAATTCATGTAATAATGGAGTAAAACAGGAACATTAAGCTCTGCATTATTAAGCTTTAAGATATTTAGCATTTCATACAGTCATACACCACTGGTGACTTTCTGTGTTTAGTTGCACAATTAACCAAAAAAAGAAGAGACGGCTTTGGAAACTAAATGTGGAAAACCACTTTATGCATCATGTCCAGCACACAGGAAGAGTTTTAGGGTGAGGCATGAGTCAAAATGTCGAGAGTGAAGACCAAATGTTGAGATGCTTCCCTTTAATTAACTGTCCTTACACCTGGCATTAACTTTAACATGAACTTTTCAGCAGTAAAAACGTGCCGTTGTATCTTTGATCCTCTGACACACGGCAGCAGAGACGAGCTGCTATCAGTTCAATCCTCAGAGAAACTGTGAAGGCTTTAAAGGTGGCGGACGGAGCTGCGAGAAAAACTCATCATCCCAATTTAGAGTTTACTGAGATCAAATGGCTGCATGTTACTGCTTAGCACTTATCCCCCCTCTCTCACACACACACACACACACACACACACACACTCACGAACACACACACACACACACACACTCACACACACTTGACCCCGGTGACACCTGCCTTCATTGGCTCTTTTCTCTGGCTAATTTGAAAACTCTCCTTCCTAATCCTCCCCCCTGGAAAATGTTCACTGCTCTCTCTCTCTCTCTCTCTCACACTGTTTCCCTTCCTCTCTCGCCCCATTTCTTTAGCAGTTCAGGTCAATTTGAATCTGCCGTGCTGGCATGACATTAAAGAAAAGTCTGATTCAATGGCATATCAATCCAAATCTTGTTCTAACAGTTGGCAGAATGATAAAACCATCTGACAGCAGCAGCCCTCTGTGTGAAACAATAAGTTCATAATGTGAAACCAGAGTCTGAGCAGCGTTTTCTCCTCTCAGATCGTGAGGCTGAAAACACTCCGGATTAACCCTTTAGTGATGCCCTGCACACCACAACACATGATTACAGTCTGTCAGGGAAACACACTTCGGCTTTGGCTTCTCCTTCTGAGCACTGACTGTTACTAATGCACCACACACACACACGCACACACACGCACACACACACACACACACACACACACACACACACACACACATGCCATGGGACAAATTGTTGCTACTTAAAGGGTTTTTAAAGGTTATTTGTCCTCATTATTATGTGCACATGTTGTTGTTAAGCTACAGGTGATAATAAGATAAACTTCAGGGTATTTTTCTGGTTATGTTCTGGTCGTATTGATCAATTTTCCGAGGATGTTTGACATGTCGCAGAGATAGACGTTCATTTCCTCGCGGAGAGGGTACATTTTACAGGTTTAAAGACTTAGAAGGAAAAAGGTCATTTATGTAACATCTGTGCAAACATGTTCATATCAACGTTTCTCTTTTCCAGCTTTTACAAAATAAATCACAACTTGAGATTTGGAAACTCTCATGAAACAAGTTTGGAATAAATTGAAGCAGCAGGACGTTTTGTTTCCCTTCAAAATAAAGCTCCAAAAATGCTGAATCCTACAACTCCCATAATGCAACTACAAAGCATCTTCCACTTCTGCAGTGTATAATTAGGGCTGCACAATATATTGTCATCATCATCCGGATACCAACACTGGCCTGAAAGATTGTGAGAAAAAAATCTGTTGCCCCAGCTGGCCGTCAGTTACAGGAACATTTTAATATGAAAAAGAAACCCCTCTTTAAACTTGAGATTAGATTAGTTTATACACAATTCACCTTTATTGTCTCCACTGGGAGAAAGTTTGTTTTGGGAATTCCAGATTTGTTAGACTGATACCAAACTCACTTTTAAAAGGGGGAATAATTAACAGATTTCCAACATGGCGGCTGTTATTGTTCATTTTTGATTTGGAGGATTCAGCAGAATTTTGCACCGACGTGACTACGTAAAGGTTCTCACAAGCTGCTTTCTTAAACTGTTGATAACTTCATTATTATGAATAGTTTGCTCGACTACATGTGCTGCAGACAGTGCTGAGAGCATTGTAAACTGTGGAGTCAGAGCGCCCTCTGCTGGACAAACTATGTGATGACACCATTTCTTAATCACCCCAAACTTTGTTTTCCGCACTATAGTCTGTAAAAAAATATATCTCGGAAAACGTTAACACCGATAGTAATACATATTAGACCCAAATCGGCCTGATAATACCGTCTGGTTGGGTTTAAGGACAGTGTGGGATGCATTGTTGCAGTAATGCTTGTTGTAGGCCCTGACACATTATAGAGGCTTTTATTTTCCTCTGTGAAAACACATCACTGAGATTTATTCCCACCTCAGCAGGTGGGTCCGAGAGTTAAAGTGGCTGTACTCTCCACTTCTGTCCTAAGATTCACCTTTCTGTGCTGATTTCTAGCCACGTATCCGAGGTCAAACTGAAGGTGAAATCCACTGTCCCTTCTTTCCTCACACCTTGTCTTTACACTTTAATTTGCCGTGATGGGAAACAGTGATATCACCGCAAACTCCCGGGCAGAAAACGCACGAAATATCCATCAAGAATCACATGGAGGTCTCTGCAATTTCGCCCCCTCCATCACCACAACACTGATCAATTAAACAGGTGTTCCTCAGAGTTTTACTGGATCTATTTTATCCCCTAAAGCTCCACAACGAGTTAAGAGAGTAACATTTCATTATATGGCTCTGAACCTCTTTGACGGAACATCATGGAGCCTGGAGGTCTCTGGACCCCCTTACAGACAGAATCAGGTGAAACATTAGAGCCCATGTAAAAACTCAAGTTGTCACTCACCGGCTCGTCCATCTGCTCGTGCTCGTAGTAATCATAATAATCTCTGTGGCTGAAGTCGCTGGCGAGGTTCGAGTAGAGAAGATAAGCCAGAAAGAGAAATAATCCCAGGAGGTGCATGTTTATAAAGTCCAAAAGAGTTTATGATCCGAGAGGCATCAAAATTTAAAAAGCCCTCCCCGCTGTGTGCGCTCCCCTCTCCTGCTCCTGCTCACACTCTTTCATCTGGTCTCTCTCTCTCTCTCTCTCTCTCTCTCTCTCTCTCTCTCTCTCTCTCTCTCTCTCTCTCTCAGGGTCCGGTACTTCTTCCGCAGACAGACTCCTGCTGCAGCATGTGTACGCACCCCGCTGAGAATGAAAGCTCGCTCGGTCATATGGAAACACATAGATCCGGTGGGTCAGTCAGGACCGTTAAAGGCGCTAGTTAGAGGGAAACGGACGAGCTGCCTTCAAAATAAAAGCCCACAACTCTTTTGCGGTCACGACTACACAGGGTGCATAAAGATATCCATACGTTCTACTGACCTCTATCGACAAGGGATGGGAACTGCATCAAAAGACGGAAGAAAATCTAGTTATTCTTTTTAAAAACAGACGAAAACAATTTTGCCAACTCATCAGAACACAGAATCTAAAATGTTTGGACAATATAACAAAAACCCTAAATATTATACAATATGTTACAACAAAAAGTACAAGTCAGCTGGACAGCTTTTATTGAGTTGTGTTTGTCCATGTGTTGTTTTATTTGGAGAGAGTTGATTTTTGTCAGCTTCATACTCGGGCGTTCACTTCACATGTGAGTCGGAGAATCAAGTTGAGGAAACACAGAGAACATAGAGACTTAGAGAATGAGAGAGAGAGAATGATCTGCCTGTTTAAACATGGGGGGGGGGGGGGGGGGGGGGAGAGACATTTAAAAAGAACAACACATTGCTTGATTATCAAAAAGAAACGTCCTCACTACAACCAGACACAGTATCTTTAAAGGCCACTTAAGTTGGATTTAGGATGAGTGCATCACAAAGGTCAAAGGTAAAGTTGATTGTTAGGGTGCATTTGTAACAGACTTGCAGCAGCTTTTTGCCTGCAGGGACAGTGTCTGTGTTGTTGCTCTGCAGGTTGTTGACACTAGAGGTCTGTCAGCTCTACAGACTAAAACACTGACCAATCACATTTACTGAAAACCCAAAACAAGCTTATTTCATACAGTCCTCAAATCTTTACGACACTTAAAAGTAAAGTAACACATTTCGCTGTAAATTTTTCATCATCCAAACTTTCAGAAATGACTGAGTAGATTCAGTACTCTGAACTGCTCACCTCTATGTTAATGACTTGCTTGTGTTTTATTATTATATTCACCTGGTTTAAATCATCAGTCTATCAGTTAACCAAACACAAACATGAGTTAAACACACTCCGTATATAAATAAGCAATTATGACTGTGTTGTGTGTGTTTAGTTTGGCAAAAGCTCAGTGCTGCTACAGCAGGAAGCAAAACGTCAACAATCACACATCTGCAAGCTTTTAAATCCGAGTCTGCTGCTTTTATACCAGAGAGTCTGCAGCTTTTATATCAGACCGTCTGCAGCTTTTATACCAGAGAGTCTGCAACTTTTATACCAGCAAGTCTGCTGCATTTATACCAGCAAGTCTGCAGCTTTTATATCAGACCGTCTGCAGCTTTTATACCAGAGAGTCTGCAGCTTTTATACCAGAGAGTCTGCAGCTTATATATCAGCAAGTCTGCTGCATTTATACCAGAGTCTGCAGCTTTTATCTTAAAGTCTGCTGCTTTTATACCAGAGAGTCTGCAGCTTTTATACCAGAGAGTCTGCAGCTTTTATATCAGACCTTCTGCAGCTTTTATACCAGAGAGTCTGCAGCTTTTATACCAGAGAGTCTGCAACTTTTATTCCAGAGAGTCTGCAACTTTTATTCCAGAGAGTCTGCAGCTTTTATCTTAGAGTCGGCTGCTTTTATACCAGAGAGTCTGCAACTTTTATACCAGAGAGTCTGCAGCTTTTATATCAGACCGTCTGCAGCTTTTATACCAGCAAGTCTGCTGCATTTATACCAGCAAGTCTGCAGCTTTTATACCAGAGAGTCTGCAACTTTTATACCAGAGAGTCTGCAGCTTTTATATCAGAGAGTCTGCAACTTTTATACCAGAGAGTCTGCAGCTTTTATACCAGAGAGTCTGCAACTTTTATATCAGAGAGTCTGCAGCTTTTATACCAGAGAGTCTGCAGCTTTTATATCAGACCGTCTGCAGCATTTATACCAGAGTCTGCAGCTTTTATACCAGAGAGTCTGCAACTTTTATATCAGAGAGTCTGCTACTTTTATACTAGAGAGTCTGCAACTTTTATATCAGAGACTCTGCGGCTTTTATACCAGAGAGTCTGCAGCTTTTATATCAGACCTTGTGCAGCTTTTATACCAGAGTCTGCAGCTTTTATATCAGACCTTCTGCAGTTTTTATATCAGAGAGTCTGCAGCTTTTATACCAGCAAGTCTGCTGCTTTTATACCAGAGTCTGCAGCTTTTATCTTAGAGTCTGCAGCTTTTATACCAGAGAGTCTGCAGCTTTTATATCAGAGAGTCTGCAACTTTTATACCAGAGAGTCTGCAGCTTTTATACCAGAGAGTCTGCAGCATTTATACCAGAGAGTCTGCAGCTTTTATACCAGAGAGTCTGCAACTTTTATACTAGAGAGTCTGCAACTTTTATATCCGAGACTCTGCAGCTTTTATACCAGAGTCTGCAGCTTTTATATCAGACCTTCTGCAGCTTTTATACCAGCAAGTCTGCTGCTTTTATATCAGAGAGTCTGCAGCATTTATACCAGAGAGTCTGCAGCTTTTATACCAGAGAGTCTGCAACTTTTATACCAGAGAGTCTGCTGCATTTATACCAGAGTCTGCAACTTTTATACCAGCAAGTCTGCAGCTTTTATATCAGACCGTCTGCAGCTTTTATACCAGAGAGTCTGCAACTTTTATACCAGCAAGTCTGCTGCATTTATACCAGCAAGTCTGCAGCTTTTATATCAGACCGTCTGCAGCTTTTATACCAGAGAGTCTGCAGCTTTTATACCAGAGAGTCTGCAGCTTTTATATCAGACATTCTGCAGCTTTTATACCAGAGAGTCTGCAGCTTTTATACCAGCAAGTCTGCTGCTTTTATACCAGAGTCTGCAGCTTTTATACCAGAGAGTCTGCAGCTTTTATACCAGCAAGTCTGCTGCTTTTATATCAGAGTCTGCAGCTTTTATATCAGACCTTCTGCAGCTTTTATACCAGAGAGTCTGCAGCTTTTATATCAGACCTTCTGCAGCTTTTATATCAGACCGTCTGCAGCTTTTATATCAGACCTTCTGCAGCATTTATACCAGAGAGTCTGCAGCTTTTATCTTAGAGTCTGCAGCTTTTATACCAGAGAGTCTGCTGCTTTTATACTAGAGAGTCTGCAACTTTTATATCAGAGAGTCTGCAGCTTTTATACCAGAGTCTGCAGCTTTTATACCAGAGAGTCTGCAGATTTTATACCAGAGAGTCTGCAGCTTTTATATCAGACCTTCTGCAGCTTTTATACCAGAGAGTCTGCAGCTTTTATATCAGAGAGTCTGCAGCTTTTATATCAGAGAGTCTGCAGGTTTTTTGTTGAAGTTGTTGTAGTTTTGTTTGTGCTTTTCCTAAATAAACAGTCCTTTATTTCATTTGTTTATATCATATTGTTTGGTGTATAAATTTGAGCCGATTTCACATTCTGTTAAACCACATATCTCACTTTCTCACTTGTTTTGATGAAAATGTCAGGAAGTGTTATTTTTTAACTTTTCACTTTCCTGACAGCAGACAGAGTCAAGGCTGCTAACATGTGTCTGATGGGGCGACGTGGTGAGGTGAAGCCAGTCCACAGTGTGAGGCGGTTCAGCAAGACAGAGATACAGTGACAGAGCTATTGAACAGGCCTCGGGCTGTAGGTCGCTCATACGCACGCACACAGACACACACACACACACACACACACACACACACACACACACATGCTCTGCAGGGGGTATCTCTCCATCTCCAAATTTGGCCAAGACTCTGTTATACTGACAAATGAGTGAGTGTGTTCGTGTGTGTGTGTGAGGGGCCACTCTGGATTTTAAGGGATATGAAATCCTTCAGCGTGGCCGGCATTCCAAAGAATTACAAGTCACACACACACACACACACACACACACACACACACAGACTAAGAACCTGAATGGGTGTTTTGGTTTGGATTAAACTGAGGGAGCTGAGGTCATTCAGAGAAACTTATTTATGACTTTGATTAGTGTAGAAGTGGTTTTACACGAGCATGTTTATATGTAGTCTTTGTTTTTATTACCTTGTGGCTGCTGAACATCAAAAAATGTGTGTGTGCGTGTGTGTGTGTGTGTGTGTGTGTGTGTGTGTGTGTGTGTGTGTGTTTCTCCAACAGGATTACTTTGACAGGACCTGGCAACCACAGGGCTGGGAAAAGCCTGAAGAAAGCACATCCACAGGCAGTGCGTGTGTGTGTGTGTGTGTGTGTGTGTGTGTGTGTGTGTGTGTGTGTGTGTGTGTGTGGGTGTGTGTGTGTGTGTGTGTGTGTGTGTGTGTATGTGAGTCACATGTACTGTATGTATTTATAAATAATAACATGATGATTTCGTTTCTTGTTTTGTTGTTTTTACATGATTGATCAACCTCTCTGATACACTGCAACTTCCGCTCCGTTTAGTCTGATGAATTGATTATTTATATGTATCTACTAACGTTTAGCGAAGTTGTTGCATGTGTTTTTTAAGTTACCAAGCTTACTAAGTAATATATCTGCAATACCCCCACCTGGGGGGTAAACTTCGAAGAAGGATTTGCAGAGAGGTAACTTCAGGGTGAACTCCGAGTTTTCAGTACTACGAAGGTGGTTCACTTCTTACCGGGGTAGATCGCCATGGTGACAAATACACCTGACCTGCTCCGGTCAAGATCAACCTGTACTAAACACCACCAACTGACCAATCAGGTCTCTGGATTCGGGAGCTCTGAGAGCTGATGGTGAGAGGGAGGAGGGAGAGAGAGAGTGGTAAAACACTTCCTGTTTACTGTCTGATTTTATGATATATATTAATGAAAAATAATCATTGAGCTTTACTGATATACATACGAGTATCTATAGTCAGTGGTGCTCTATGGAGCTGTGATATTATAGACCTAATTTGCACATTTACACAGTCAGTCATTTTCTTCCATTGGTCCTTCCTGCATTCAGCTGCTGCAGCTGAGTGGATTTGAGTCTGGATTAACGTCTTCATATCTTTGTCACATCATAGTTTTGCTATGCGAGTTTATAAAATATATGCCGATCAGCTGACGGCAGACTTGTCCCTGTGTGAGCTGTGAGGATGCTGTCCAAATAACGGGTTATCTTGGACGGTGTCTCCCACCCACTCCATGATGTGCTGGTTAAGCACGGGAGCACGTTCAGTCAAAGACTCATTCCTCAGAGATGCACCACAGAACGCCACAGGAAGTCATTCCTGCCTGTGGCCAAAGTTTTCTACATTTTTGACCTTGTCCTTTTTGGATTTGTTTTTATTGTATATTTCTTGGGCTGCACGGTGGTGCAGTGGTTAGCGCTGTCGCCTCACAGCTAGAAGGTTCCTGGTTTGAACCCCGGTTCAGACGTAGCAGGTCTTTCTGTGTGGAGTCTGCATGTTCTCCCCGTGCATGCGTGGGTTCCCTCCGGGTACTCCGGCTTCCTCCCACACTCCAAAGACATGCTCGTTAGGTTCAGTGGTGACTCTAAATTGCCCGTAGATGTGAGTGTGAGCGTGAAAGGTTGTCTGTCTCTATGTGTCAGCCCTGTGATTGACTGGTGACCTGTTCAGGTGTAACCCCCCCAATGACAGCTGGGATGGTGTGACATTCACCCACTGACACTGTGCAGACACATTTCAACTTTACCGTTACATAGTTGAAATAACTTTTGGGTCGCATACTTTAATGTGTTTTCTGGTTCAAAGCAGGTCCCAGGATAACACACACACACACACACACACACACACACACACACACTTTAAATCCCCTCCGTTGCTCTGCCTGGTATACCTGTGTTGTTCAGTCAGTGAAGGAAGTTTATGTTGACGAGCTAACCATGGATTTACACATCTCCCTGTTAGCCAAATAAACACACAGAGAGCTCCATCACCGACACACACTCTTGATAAAGCATTCTGCACACACTGGCCGACACAAATAAGATCTTTAGCTGTAGGTTGAAGGCAGACTGAGTGACCAACATCCTGCGAACGGGTTTCAACAAACACTGCAGCAGCGTGTGTTTCACGCTGTGAAAACACACCGCTCGTTACAAGCGTCTGACCGAGCCATAGCCAAGCAATTATTTTCATATCAGCTCAAATTCCACAGACGTCTGTGATTGCACGACCAAAAGCATTCAAATTAGGGAACACACACAAACACTGATGCACACACGCACATACACAAACGCACACACACTCAGAGGGAGATTGGCTCTCATAGCGTAAAACCTTGACCTGCTGTTTGTGGGGGGTCTGAGCTTTTAGACTAGTATGAACTGTGTGTGTGTGTGTGTGTGTGTGTGTGTGTGTGTGTGTGTGTGTGCAGAATTAATTGCCCAACCAAGAGGTCAGTGTTGCCAAAGATTTGTTGTTTATGTAACTCGGTGCTGGAGGGACGCAGGAGGAGAACAAGTAAAGTTAAACTTCTTGCAGAAACACGCTAGCTATGCTAAGCTAATTCACCTTCATCAGTCATAATGTCTGTATGGATAACATCAAGTTAGTTGAATTCATCCCCAAACATCTAAATAACACTTTATTAAGTGCTGCACTTTTCTCTAATGTGGGTTAAGCCCCAGAAACACTGGATCCTACAATTCCCATAATGCAATGGAATTTGTTTTGTCAGGCTAGGGTTTCTTCATGGTAGTTGACATTATAAAATAAAGTAGAAACCTCTCACACTGATCATATCTGTCCGGGTCAAAGTGGTCACAATAAGTTGCTGTTTGGCTCGGCTGGTGGAGCCGCAGTATTGACGTCCCGCCCCGTCCTCTCCCCAAAACACACTTTTACCTTGTGTCCTTGGCGTGTTGGAGCCCTCAGGTGTCCTTGGCGTGTTGGAGCCCTCAGGTGTCCTTGGCGTGTTGGAGCCCTCAGGTGGGCTCAGTCTGCAGCAGAACAGCTTCTTGTGTCGGTCTGAAGCAGATATTCACGCTGATGGTAAGTTCAATGACTGTAGTGTTAGTGTTAGTTACGTCTCCTCTCGCCATTCCTCCTCTACTCTGCTACTCGGGAACAGAACGCTGCAGGAGCCCCATTTGTCAACAGAGCTGTCAATCATGAGGCCACACCCCCTTTTTATAGCATCAAATAACTAATTAAAAATAAACTTGTCAGAAAAATGAACACTTGGACATAAATCAGCATGATAAGAACTAATTATGACAGAAACCATGTTTAAAAAAAATGTATTTGACTCGATTTTGATTTTATAGTTTGACTCATGTCCCATCTGTTAACATGGAGGAGGCGGGCTTTATGAGCTATACTGCAGCCAGTCAGCAGGGGGCAACAGAGAGGGTTTGGCTCCACTTTTGTGGCTCAGGTACATTTGCTCTTAAGATTAGGTTGCAGCCATTACAGCCTGTTTTGTAGCTGCCAGCTGAAACAATCTACTGGAGCGTCATTTAGACCCTAAAATAGGTTAAAAAATGACCTGAATTACCTTAAAAAATAACTGAGCACTGAGGAAAGTGAGCAAAATGAGGTCATGAGTTTAAGTTGAAAACAACAAAACAGCAATCGAGTTCAGCGTTTCTCTCAGAAACTTGAATTAATCAGTGAGATTTGTGAGTCATGAAATATACACACACACACACACACACACAAACACAAACCCCATTAGTTAGGTCATTGACCTGTTTCCTTGGGCCCAGTCTAATTAATGGTGTCTAAGTGTCAACCAACTAACAAAAGAAGCTTATCTCTCTGCTAACATGCTTTCCCTCCAGCCACTGTGTGTTTGTGTGTGTGTGTGTGTGTGTGTGTGTTGCAGTTCTATAATATGTACATTGGGATGAGAAAACACTTCACATTCTTTTCAGGCTTTTTATAAACTTCCAGTTGCTCTCTTTGGGCCCATATAAGGGGAATCATTTCCAGTCTCTACATCCTGCATCTATTGTGTAATATTTGGAGAGTGACTGTACATCTGACCTCTTCACCACACTTTTATTCTGGTTTTTATGGGGTCGCTTGCAAGAAAATTCCTCCACACAGGAAATGACAGAGAGAGAAACGGTCACAGAAATAGCAGCAGGTCGGAGCGCTGGCTGTGTTGGTGGATGTGAGGTGAACAGGTTGTGACAGATGACTTCTGTTCGGCAACTGAGGCTCACTTTTCAGATGTGAGATATCTGTCTGTTCTTCATTTATAAATTCATCTGACAGTCCTATAAATAATAAGCATCTCATGTCATATGAAAGCCAAACATCCTCAACAACTATCTATCTACTAAAATACCTTGAAGTTGTTCTGATGAGGAAGCCGGTATCTGACATGTCCGATACTTGTTAATATGCTGTTTCTGGTATCGACCATTACGTCGGTCAGTGCACCGATCTGATATCATGATTTATGAGCCGACCTAAAAATCGACCGGGGTCATCTTCTTAAGAACAAACAACTACTGTTTCAGAGCAGCAGAAAAGAACTGATTTCAGGTAAATTATCATGAGATGAAGAAAAACAGTGCTAGTGGAGAATCTAATGCTAGTTCAAGCTAGCAAAAAGAGAGCAAGTCATGTTTTTCCATCAAACATTTTCATGCTTAATTTTTTACTTTAAAGTTATAATAATTATAAATAAGGCAGTAAAGCAGTTTCATGTAAAGAATGAGTTTTTCTTTGATGCTCTCCGGTTGAGGAGCGGTCGGAGCCGAACGTTAGCTCAGCTTGTTTCTAGGTTAGATTTCCTTTGGTTGAAAGAACCCGACCATGCAACAATGATAGCAAACCATGCAGGGTAAGAGGTGTACACCTGTTAAAATAGGAGTAATATGTATATCTTGTGTATTTAAGTGATATTGGAAGGGTACGAGGTATCGTCCAATACTGAAGTCCAGGTATTTAGAAGAAAGAAAATGTGTCAGAATGTCTTTAAAAATCACAGAAATGATGATTGTATGCTTTTTAAAGAGCAGCTTCAGTCATGTTTTCAGACATATAAAATGTTCTGCCTGCATTGATAAATGCTGTCTGATATGTTTTTTCTGTAAAACACGTTTAATTACCTTGTCAAAATCCTCCCAAGGCATCTCTTCCTTCTCCCTCATTAAAAGCTCATGAATCTGCACAGGCCCCGCCCACTATGCACATTTCCAACCGCCCCCTCCGTCACATAAACAAAACACACCTCTGCCATCGTTTAGTGGCAACTTGTTCAAACTTAGCTAGCTTTAAATGTAGTAATTAGCAGTAGCAACGTTAGCATTAGCAGTCAGTAGTGAGTTTGCAAACATTACGTTGTCAGTTACAGCTGGCTCGCACAAGTGGTTGCTATAAGTTGCACATAATGATATGCATAGCGTCACCCCGTCCATTGACGGGATTGGCTCCTTAGGTTTGTGACGTCTCAAACCTGCCAATGTGAACACGTGTTGTTCAGCCTGTCCTTGGTACACTGCAGGTTAACAGCAGACAGGCCCAGCCATGGAGATGATGCTGATGTTGTCCCTGATGTCTCGTAGCACATGAAGAACACCACATGGAGATGCTTACAAGGTTTAACACTGGAGTTTACCTGGAGGGGGTCTGTAAAGAGGAAACCTGGAAAGCAACTATTCCAGGGATGTTTTGTTGGTTTGTATTGGGTTTTTCTTTATTATAATGTGTCTGTTATATCGCTTTTTATTGGGACCTAAAAAACATACAAGTTTTTGCATGCATCAGCCCTGAACAGGATAAGCAGGGATGGATGGAGGGGTTTTTACTTCTTTCTTTTTCCTGCACTTGAGACATTCAGACACACACACACGCACACGCACACACACACACACACACACACACACACACACACACACACACACACACACACACACACACACTAACAAAACAACCTATTACCACCCTGCCCATTGTTGTTCAGTTCCGGTCGAATAAAAATTCCCACAGTGGGAATGGCTGGCTGAGTGCACACACACACACACACACACACACACACTGACACAAATATAATAAATATTAAGCAATTTCCCTACAACTGTAAAGTAGGACAGAGTAGCAAGTTAATGATAATTAATTATTCTATATCAGGTTAGTTATTTATCAAGGTAAATATAGATAGTTAAAATATGCTGCGAGTTTGAAGAGTATCCTGAAAAGTCAAACTAGATTTTAGAATCCAGGATCAGTTTGTTATTCTAAGTGTCCTGATCCTTACAAGAGAGAAACCTTTATGTCAAAGAGCAACAAGTTGTTTCTTAACCAGAAAAGGCCAGAACATTGATCTTTTCCAGCCAACCAGGCCCCATGGAGAAAAACAGTCATTTTACCTTGCAGAATTCAGGAGTTACTTGTCTACTGATGCAACTATCAATTAGTTTTTGGGGGGTTATCGTGCGTTACACAAATGTCTGATCCAAATGATTCAAAACCCCAATGTCACACAACACAAACAAACTAACAAATCAAGGATGCGAGTGACAGGACACTGAAGCGGTTTGCGAGGTAGAATTACTGTTTTTATCAATGATGTCTGGTGGCTTGAAAAAGGAACGATGTAACAGCTGTTTCTGGTTAAAGATTTGGGTTGATCGGAGTCAAAGGCGACCTTGACTGCATAATTTCTCAATTTTTATTTGTGAAGTAGTCTGTGAATTCTTGGCATCAGTCAGTTTGTTGGATGTTTTCACTCTGATCAGTTGAACCCATGAAATGCTTCATGTTAATCCTGTTTATACGTCTGTATCTTTGATTCAGGCGACACCAGTGGTTGTTGTCACGGGGATAAGTGATCTACAAACACTGGGCCTGTCCTGCAATCCTTGGATTGACCCTTGACCTCTGAGGCACAGGTCAATCAAAACAATGCAAGGCCAAACAGTAATCCCTGTTTGTCTAATGAGGAGCATGGGACACACACACACACACACACACACACACACACATCCCCCGAGTCTTTCTGGGTCAAACTCCCTCACTTCTCTTTCTTGGTCTCAGCTGAGGACAACAGAGGAAGTGTGGGTAGTTTTCTCTGGAGGCCACCAACAGTCACAGCTGAAGCAGGATCAATCAGGAAAATCATCAATACGTTCACACGAAGCCCCAGAATCTGTAAACAAAACCACAGATTTTCTTTATACCTTCAGTAGGCACAAAATTGATTAGATTTACAAGTCTGAAAAAATAACATAAATCTAACTATGAATCCTGAGGTCACTGAAATCAGAGTTCATCCTCTTGAAAACATGGATGTGCTCATCAACAATGAAGCTACAGTATTTCATTGGACGTTTAGCTTCGTGTTGGAAGGAAAATGCAACATCTCAACCAGTGGTGCAGTCTACGTGATACGCAGGTATACGCCGTATACCCACTAGGAAAGGTCCCAGATTTCAGTATACCCACTTAAAATGCTCAAGGATACAGAACAACACACTTTCATTCATTTGATTCATGCGGCTCGCCCATA
Source organism: Semicossyphus pulcher (assembly GCF_022749685.1). Taxonomy (NCBI): domain Eukaryota; kingdom Metazoa; phylum Chordata; class Actinopteri; order Labriformes; family Labridae; genus Semicossyphus; species Semicossyphus pulcher. The sequence goes on from NW_027211701.1 coordinate 2,025,501, forward strand.
GAGCTCAGCCATAGGCTTCAGCTCGGTCGTGCTCCCCCTCTTTGCCCATCTCAGAATGCTCTCAATTATGTGTGAATGCAAACTGTCTGCGTTAATAAGCGTGGTGGGGGGTTGCTTCAGGAAAGGTGTGTATGAGGCTGGACGGGGAAAAATCAGAGTATACCCACTACAATAAACTAGACTACACCACTGATTTCAACGATCTAGAGTGCCGGTCCTAAGTGTACTATGCAAGTGCATTTATGGATGTCTGAACCTTTCATCGTTAAACTGTGACAACCGCAAAAAAAGGAGACCCTTACTTTGTGCTTTGTGCACTAATTAATCAAAGATGTTTTCTGGACTTAACATAAAGTATGATTAAGTTTATCATCTATTTCTTTAGGAGCAGCTGCACCTTTATTTTTATGGTGGAAGTTGTGTTTTTTTTTCTCTAACTAGACCAGGCTCAGGTTGTACTAAGGGTCATTTACCTTCTCTAGTACACACAGAGCACTCCGAAGACACTGGCTGAAACATGGTGATGCACAGATGTGCATAATCTCTGGTTTGGAGGATTGATCAGGATCTAACATAATGATGTGAGGAGACAGAAACATAATCTCACATCTCCCAGTCTTCTGTCCCATCAACAACTCCATTTGACAGTTCATCAGAAGATGCCCTTAACTTTTACTGAGCTTTACCAGCGCTGCTGTGCGTTATCATCATGGATTTACTGCATAGAGTAACCATAAAGACTCTGAGGTCGCATTTGGTAGCTCATGAAAGAGAGACGATCACATTGGAGCTCACGTTGGAACGGATCGGCTGCTTCACAGCAAAAACAAAGTACATTCAGCATTCAGCGTTCCAAAGATGATACAGTAAAATATGTCCTCACATGTTTATGCACCATTGCAGACCTCAGGGGATCGATATTTTGAAAATCAAAGAAGTGAGTTTGCTGACGTAAATGACTTCAATCGGAAGATTGCCGACAAAAAGGTGTGGCATCTGGTTGAATTTGCGTGAATTCACAGGATCACAGGTTTACAACTTCCTGGAGAAACTGATAAGTGTCAGAGATAAAACGAAACCAGACTCCAATAGTTACACCGTCTTATTTTTAAAGTGTAACTGCACCTAAAGATCTGACCATAACTCCACCCACTGCACAATTTTGAAAAATGCTCAAAGTGGGCAAGGGGCTGAGAGGGGGGTGGGTGTGTCAGGCAGCTCAGTGACGTGCCCTCCCCTGGCCTGGTGGAGGGCCGTGGTGGTCCCGAGCCCTAGCAGTTCGAGCGGTCGGCTCCAGCCCCACTAATGCCTGAAGCTGGAGCTTTCGGAGCCGAGGAAGTGCAAGTGTGGATGCGCTGACTGCGCGTGCAGCCTGTTACAGTTATTTCTGATTCTGATCAGAGAATGGGCGCAGTCTTTGAGTGGTAATGCAACGTTAGCTAGAAGGCTAATGCACAGTGTGCTAGCAAAAATAGTGTAAACTCTAGTTACTGATGTGTCTCGATCAGGATATATTTGAAAATGAACGCGGTTTCACAGACTCGCTCTCAAAGACAGGGCTGGGGAGAGTGTACCGCCCTCGAGGAAGCGTCACTCCGCTCAAGATACCCGCCAGGTCTATTTTTGACGGTGGCCGCTTTAAGCACACATCAAGCTGAACAGAGCAGATCGTTCCTAACAGGAAGTCACACACGAAAACAGCATACAGCATCCGGTCATTTCATCATGTCGTTCTCCCGCGATCTTGTGAACTCGCGAATCCAGCTGCTTGGGCCAGAGCTCCGCTGTACTGCGGATCAGACACGCTTCCTGTGGGCGAGGGCTCGCGCCGTCTGACTGACCGGAACCGCGGCACATACGGATCGCGCAAGGCACGGATCCTGTGGGATCGAGGCATAATTTTGTCCCAAACGGTCGTGTCTACGTCACCATCGGCTGGAAAGGTCCAGGGCTGATTTAAAACAGTGGCATGTTTAAGACATTTCCAACCCATGAAATGCTGATTCTTATAAATTTGAATTGAATAAAATGAACTGCAGCACTGATGCGTTACAACAATATAATTTAGATTACAGCTCAAAACACATGTTGACGTGTGCAGTTACTCTTTAATGAAAACAAATAGTTTAAGGCTGTTTAATGTTAAATATAGATTTGCTTTCTGTCAGATTTTCAAGGCCGTAGCTCACTTAAAGCCACTGTGAGCAACTTCATTATGAGTGGATTTCTAACGACACGTGGACAAAGTGATGTGTCTCATTGCTTTGCTGATTTTGTCCTGGACATGTGTAAGTAGTGTTTACGTGTACGTCTCACTCATTATGAATCTTTGCCAGTGGCAGCGCTTACAGGCATTTAAAATGAATCTATAGAAATAATGAATCTTCTCGCTGGTGGTCTGGTTTGCTTTTGTAGCTCATAAAAAGACATCAGGATTCATTTCTGTTTTATCACCAGATAAACTCCTCACAGCAGCTCAAACAGACTCTTTACTCTCATGTAAGTACAGGGGATGTCAGCTATTATTCATTTAAAGTTTACTGCTCAAAGGAAACATTAAAATGTGTATGAAATGTGAAAATGTAAAACTGTGAGATTAAAGTAAAACTGTTTTTTTGTCCTTTTATGGCATGTTTGAGTCTTTTTCCTTTGAAGCTGGTAAACAGAGAAACTCGTCGCCCGAGGGAGGAAATGTGGAAGTGACACGACGACAAAAACAAGAATTTGAGGAATTTTCTCCGACATGTGGAGGTGTCACAGAGGAGAGCAGTAAATTGATTCTGTCTGTGTGACTGTGTGTTTGTGCGTGTATGGAATGCTGTTGACAGTGTTCGGTTGTGTGCGACACAATGAGTGACACTGGGACCGTTAAAAGGGAAAAATACTCTCTGACAAACAACACCTGCTCCGAGTGAGAGAGACAATGCCAGAAAAACACCTGCTGCCTTTATGACCAGCATCCTGTGGCCCCTCTGAGACGCTGGTTCGATTCCCTGTTTACTGTCACAACACAAATATTCTCAGGTTAAAGGGGCATTGACACAAAAAGAAAAAGATGCATCATCGCCTCTACTGGCACATGGTACATGGGCTGATTTATGTCCAAGTGTTCTTTTTTCTGACAAGTTTACTTTTAATTAGTTATTTGATGCTATAAAAAGGGGGTGTGGCCTCATGATTGACAGCTCTGTGGACAGCGGGGCTCCTGCAGCGTTCTGTTCCTGTGTAGCAGAGTAGAGGAGGAACGGCGAGAGGAGACGTAACTAACACTAACACTACAGTCGTTGAACTTTCCATCAGCGTGAATATCTGCTTCAGACCGACACAAGAAGCTGTTCTGCTGCAGACTGAGCCCACCTGAGGGCTCCAACACGCCAAGGACACCTGAGGGCTCCAACACACCAGGGACACCTGAGGGCTCCAACACGCCAAGGACACCTGAGGGCTCCAACACGCCAAGGACACCTGAGGGCTCCAACACGCCAAGGACACCTGAGGGCTCCAACACGCCAAGGACACCTGAGGGCTCCAACACGCCAGGGACACCTGAGGGCTCCAACACGCCAAGGACCCAAGGTAATGTGTGTGTCGGGTAGAGGAAGGGGTGGGACGTCAATACTGCGGCTCCACCAGCCGATCTCTGCTGCACACACTCTGGATACAGATGACGTCACCACAGGCCATATTTTGGCTTCACTTGTACAACAGAAGGTGGAGATTCGTCATCCATCTTTATATAGAGTCGATGGTGCCTGAACATAACGAACTCTGACCGTTAGCTTCAAGAAAAGATCCTGGTTTGGGCTATGTAATAAGTGATCACTGACTTCTGGTTACACACGATGCAAGAACATCGGCCTGCGCTGTAAAAGAGAAAGAGCTTTCTGTCAGACGGGCGTGTAATTCATGTAATGTTCACATAATGCAGCCGTGCTAACTGACACGAAACAGGCATGAAACATACGTCAAATTAAAATTCATTAGTTTGACATTTGTGCAGAGTGACTACAAGAAAATCTGTCTATGATAGAAACCAGTATCGGACAAACACAAATGTTGATCTGTAACTCTGATTTAAAAAGTCCGATGATCACGAAAGTTATTATATATTTGATCCTAAGATGAACATGAATGTTTGCACCAAATTTTACAGCATCGTAATCGTCCCACGCTTTCCAATGTTTACTAAATGTCATCATTTACAAAATGTCAAACAGAACAGAAACAGAAAATGCTGGAAAGAGCTCCAATCAGACAAATGAACAGAGACGGAGCAGACACACCTTCTGAATCAAACATTTCTCATTTACTGGATTCCTAAAGCTTAAATGTGCAAAAATACAAACATCATAAACTCAAGTAGAAGTACAGACCTGCCATTTAAAGGACATTTCTACGGGCTGTTTCTGTGTAAAGCTAAGGCCAGAGATATTCCTGCTTATTATTATGGAAGATACCACTAGAGGGCACACCAGAGAGCTCAGGCTGTATGCAGCGACTGTATGTGCGAGATGTAAACAACAGACATGGAGACACTCGAGGAGGTTACTGTGATGTTCACTCTGAGATCACAGCAGAAACAGCTTCTGTGTGTTCGGTGGACACAGTTCGGTGGTCTTCTAAAACAGAACTTATCTGTCTGCAGCTGTTCGACAGGCATGTTTGTCTCTGTGCAGCGGCAACGACACATCGTACAGATGTGGATCATTGTGGACTCGGTCTATCAGCTCGTCTTCAGAACTTTGTGCCTTTGTTGTCCCTGCTGCTGTGTTGACCCCGTCACATCCCCTCTGCCTCTGCACTGCCCCTACTGTTCATGTGCAGACTGCAGCTCGCGCATGAGAAGCGTTAATTATGAGGACGTGCACAGCCGACGCTCCGAACAGACGCAGGAAACACATGGCTGCCATTGTGCGCATGTGAACGTGTAGTTAGAAGCAAGCTTAACTGAGCCTCATGTCGATATTTTGACTATTAAACTTTGACCTTTTTGTCATGTTACGTTTGTCGGGTGTTTTAAAAATGTAAGAATAGAAAGTACAGATATTTGTGTTAGAATGTGAGGGGTAATTCAGTAAAAAGTAACAGAGAAAAAAAGACTCAAGTAAAGTTCTGATAAAACTCTACTTAGGTACATTAATAAAGTATTTCTACTGCAACATCTGCAGCAACTGTTGGAACAGAGTTATAATTATCAGATATGACCTCCAATAGTTACATTCCTCTCGTCTGCGAGACAATACCAGAGTGACCTTGACTCATTTATTTATTTTTGAGCAGTTTAGCTTCGAGTTCCAGCCGGTACACCCAGAGGAAAACAGGTGCATGAAGTGAACATGACTGAACATGTTGAATATGTTCCTCCGCCTCTGCAGTCGTCGGGATAAATGAGCTGAATTGTTTTCTGTGCCACCAAACAAAGGTTTTCAAGGTTTTCTTTGAGAGTGCACATTCGGAATTTCTCAGCTATGATGTCTGCTTTCCATTTGGTCCTGGGAACAATGGGAATCCGCATTGGACGCTTGGCTCATACAATGTTATCAAAGGAAATATCATAGTACACAGAGGCAGTTTAAATGAGACGTACTGGTGTTCCACTTCCATCTACTTGAACCCAAACTCCAGTTTATTCCTAATAAAGCATTCTGCTGAGGTGAGTCACACAAACCAACAATAAAAGCACATTTCTCCGCTCCTTTGGTTCACATGCAGTCATTCTCAGAGCTGCTGTCTGGGGCATTGATGTCCTATAGTCTTATAATGATTGGCACCAAGTTTTCCTTGTTCGAGGGCGAGTTAGAAGTGTTGTTTGATGTGTGAAAAGGCTTCAAACTAAAGCAGTGGCACTGATCTGGTCTCAGTTGATTAGCTCAATAACAATACGGGCACCCAGGAGCCAGAATCAGCTTGTTATCTCAATCATTTATTTGACCTCGCCGAGTGGAAACTGGACGCTTGGAAACTTGTTGTCCAAAAGATTTGAAGTACCTGGGTACTGAAGCCTGTCATTTCGAGATAACATGAAAAATATGTTGAGATCTCGAGAAAACAACCGGAAATTAAGCCGTTATCGCGGGAAAACAGCGTGAATAAAATGGATGGATGCATGTCCGCTCAGGGCCTCCGTACCCAGAAACTTCAGATCTTTTGGACTAAAAGTTTACTACAAGTAAAACGTCGGGAACTTGACACTGAGGAGGAAAAGTGATTTGGGGGTTCTGACACTTCCAGCTAGGGCTCAATGATTTATTCTTAAAGCATTGTGCGCATGTGAAATAGTCACATCGCAGGACGTGCGATAGTGAGTGCAACACGTCATGCTGCTACTTATTTGCTATTTAATGCAAACTGAAAGTGGTCAGGTTCTTCCACGACTAACCTTCAGGAAAAGTCTGTTTGATTTCACATCTTCATGTGCAGCCCTTCAACAGAGCACACAGAGAACTGAGCACTGTGCATGCAGAGTGCGGGTTAACGCTGTGTGTGCATTTTCAGAGCGTTCATGGTGTCAATATGCAGCTGAACTGATCCTTGAGCTCCACCTGCCGCGTACGTACAGCGTCGTGAACACTGTCGTCTTAAAAAGTTACCGTCATGCAGATTAAACAAACCTTTTAGCATCATTAGAAAATAGTAGATGACGTGTAGGTCACACAAATTCAACATGCAAGTCTGTTTGAAAAGCTTAAAAGAAATGAGTCACTCTCTTACCTGCACTCTCTCCACCTGTTGTCACACTGCTTTTACGTGCAGGTGTCAGAGAGTCGCAGGCAGACGGTTGAACCAAGTGTGGTACGAGTGAAAAGTGGGGTGGAGGTTCGTTTTGTTAGAAGAAAATAGACCTGAAGTCTTCAAATGATTAAAATTATGGTTATTTATATTTCTGTACATGAACATGGTGTTATAGTCTGTATTTTCTGATGGCTGCTGATCAGAGTCTGAATTTAAAGTTCTTGTTTTTTCCACTCAGATAGTTATTTTACATGTCTGACTACATAACAGAAAGGATCCTGACTGACACAGACCTTTTTGTTAGAGTCATATGCTTTTAAAAGCTAAAACAGCCATTACAGAACGCCGCAGCAGCGCGACTGGTCTTCAACCGACCCAAAACAGCACATGTCACTCCACTGTTCGTATCCCTCCTCTGCTCGTATCCCTCCACTGCTCATATCCCTCCACTGGCTCCCAGTCACCGCTCGGATCAAATTCAAACCCTGTTGCTCGCTTACAAAACAGCAACAAAAACGTCTCCTGCCTACCTGAACGCCCTCATCCAGGTCTACACTCCGTCCCACCCACTACGCTCTGCCAATGAAAGGCGCCTGGTACTCCCATCACAACAGGGCCCTAAGTCTCTAACTAGACTCTTCTCCTCTGTCGCCCCCCGGTGGTGCAACGAGCTACCAAACTCCACTCGGTCCGCAGAGTCCCTTTCACCTTTAAGAAGAAGCTAAAGACCCAGCTCTTTATGAACACCTCTGACCTTCATGATATCGATGCTATAGATGATGTTGATGATGAGGATATTGAGGATGTTATTGATATAGACCAGTGTCCGGTTGCACTTGAAGCTGTTTGTTGGCTCTTCCTGATTTCGTTCCCTCCTGTCTCGATCGTTGCGTGTGTTGTATTAACTCTCAGATGTTCGCCGCTTTGGACAAAAGCGTCTGCTACATGAAACCGTAACACTGTAACACTGTGACTCACCGTTTCTGCACCGCAAAATTACATTTTTCTTCAGTGGAGTCTGCTGGCTTTTTGGAGAGTGTTTTAACGGCTGTTTTAGGACTTCTTTAACAAAAAGGTCAGAAAGGTATCTCTGTAGGGACACTTCGAATAACAACCTGAGCCTGTCAGTGGAAACAACAAGAACTTTTAGTGGATGCACTTTGATCAAAAGCATTTCCACAAGTTGAAGCCATTACAGCCCATTTAACAGCTGAGGGCCAAACGATCTTCTGAAGCAATTCCACAACTTTTTGTACCAGTACCTTTTTTAGAATATGCAGAATGTGGCTCAGGAAAAATCACGAAATGACCCTTTAAGCTGCACTGAGTATGATTAGAAATGACACGTCCTTGTGGATTTTGAACGTGTTACAACAGAAGCTTGTACAGACTTTCAGCCAAGGAAGGTCATGAAAGGACATTTTGAAAACTGAGACGTTTCACAGCAAAGTGTAAAACATACAGAACACAAGGTTTAACACATTTCCTGGATCGGGGCGCTGGAACAACTACAGAGAAACAAATCATTCAGAGCACAGTGTCGACTTCAGGGACGGATCCCTCCTGACTCCTGGAGGGATTTATGATTCGTACAGTCTGTATTGAAAACTATAAGTTATTAATTTAAATGTAATGATAAACACTTATGGTAGAAAAAACAAGTTCAATAATGAATTAACTTTACACCCAATCTGGGCTTTTTAAGCTTCAATGTTTCTGAGTTGAATCAGATTTAAACTGAACAAACAAAAATCACCACTTTCCTGGATTTCCCCGCCCGGATTAATAACGTATTTCTGATTCTGATTCACATTGAAAAGTAGTATTTTAAAATGATACTTAAACCATCATCACTCCTCATTGTCCTCGGTGTTCTCGCAGCCTCAGATTGATTAAACAGGACTTTGCTGCCTCCTTCTGGTCATATTTCATGAAGTGAAATTCCACCTGCATGTTGCACTTCAAACAGTGTGTGCAGATTCACTCATATTTTACCTTTTTAATGTTAATGTGTTAATAATTACTATTTCCATTTATGTGTTAAAACTGCAACATTATAGGCTATAAACGGCCTTCATGACACAATATAAGATGCTGAAAACATCAAGCATACAATGTTTAATATTAATCCAGTAACATAAAATAACCTACTACCTACTTAATCTATATTAACCTTATATTAGTGATAGTATAATAATAGGTATATAATACAAATAATATATATTCTTATAAAATATATAATTAGTTTAGTTTTGAATGCATGACTTTAATTTGTAATAAATAAAGGATAAGAAAATTTCTTCCATCACTTCAGAACAGTAAGCAGTTTATGCTGAAATAGTAACTTTCACTGCAGGATTTTCTACCATTAAATCAGGCTTTCACTTTAAAACCTGAAAGGACAAGCAAGGGCATCAGAACGTCCTCTCTCTGAAACAACCTGCGAACAATGTCTGTTGTCATTGGCTAGACTTTCTAAAGCCTGAAAATAGAGCCAAGAGGAGGATCAGGGGTCTAGTTTTTGGTAGGTAAGCAGGTAAGAGTCAGGAACATTCACACAGTGAGTGGGCGGGGTGATGATGTTGTTCACATTGAGCGGAGTTTCTCTGCTTTATTCTCTTTACTGCTCATCGTTGTCTGTATTATATGTTCTGCTATTGTGATTACATTGCAGAAGCGTCCTGATACATGCTGTAGTGATAAACAGTCCTCATTACGGGCTATCTCCAGTTGTATGAGCGTGTCCAACACAGACAATCTCCCGCTGTGAGGGACATGTGTGAAAGGGCAAGTCTGGAAAATGTCAGGACCTGAATGTCTTGAAATTGTCTGGAAATTGTTCAGAGTTAATGTGTGAAAAGGGCTCAATTAGCTGAAATCTAATGAAAAAAGAAGAAAAATACTGCCTAGCACGGCTTTAAAGTCGAGCTGAAACAGCATTTCGAGAGTATCTAGCTTCCGCATCGCGACGTATTTCCGAGTGAAACAGGACGTGCAGGCGGGACATATCATTAGAGGGATTTGATTGGGTCGTTGAGAAGTGGGCGTAGACAGACGTTCTCCACAGCGCAGTAGCTAGCTAACTGACCGAGCGTTCTTGGTGCTCTGCGGCTAAATGTTGCAGATTGATTGACAGGTGGATGTCATGATATTGTTGGTTGAAATTGGTTTGTACTAGCTTACGTAAGCACACGTGATATTTTGTTTTACAGGAAGAAAAAAAATATTGGATTTTGATATAAGAATACGAAGAAATTGATTTTCTGTACTTTTTTTGGCCTATATTGTCAAATAGATGCACAATAGTACCGGGGATGTGATCTAAAAGGATTAAAATGACATTTTTCATTTCACCTCGACTTTAAAACACTTTAACCATCTTTGGTGGATTTTTACAAGTTATCAAACAACAACTTTGACTGGCATGTAACAGCACCTGTTAAAAAACTGTCACAATAAACTATCAGGATATGAGCCTTTTAGTTACACTGCGCAACAGCCTTACGCACACCCGGAAAAACATAACCCCACGTGTTGTGGGCCTCATTGCGTCAAGCGCGCAAATGGAAAGATCGCCTCCGTAATAAATTAATTTTGCCTTCAAAATAAAATGAAACAATAAGGCATTTCAGAAAGTAAGTGATTAAAACATAGTTTTTAATCGTATGGTTTCAACGGTTACACATTTTTGAGGTCGTTTTTTTTAACCATAAATTATACACCATTGATGCAGTGATTTAAAACGAAATATGAACATTATATTTTAATGAATTAACAATTTTATTTTCTCTTCGTCTTTATCTAATTCAATTTAACAATGAAGAGTAGTCCGTGCTGTGAAAATGACAAAATAACATTACGTGAATTTTACAGAATTGGCTTTTTATCTAATTTAAATTTTTAGAGTATTGAGAGTGATTTTTAAACGTAAGAGTCAAGGACGCTTTTATTTTTAAGGGTCAAAGCGGAAGTTCTTCGGTGCATCTTGGCTAAGCTAACACTCCTCCGGCGTTACATGAGGTTCTTCGCAGCGCGGATTCAGTAGCTTAACAGACAAACAGGTACTACTTTTAAAAGTTCATTACTGTTACTGTGCCAACATGATGTTTGTGTAAAGTCTTCAGCAGCCTCTGTGGTCAAACTGGTTTGCGGCTGTTGAGCCTCCGTAACTTTGTATTAGTTCTTGTTAGCCTGTTAGCTTGCTAAGTTTGTCGCCTGATGCTGGGATGGATGTAGCCCATATTATACTTTAATATGTTCAACGTGTTGTTTTTGAGACCACAGACAGAAATTATTTTCAATGATTGCATTCATCAGTGCAAGAATAGATAGAGAAAATGGGGTTTGCAGTAAAGGCACGTTTCAAATACAAAATAAAGTTAAAGTGAATATCTAAACTCAAGATGCCATTTTGTCCCGAAAGTTCAGTGTTGAATTGAAGCTATTATTACTAAGGATGCACGATTTTGTACTTTTTGCCAATGTCCGATATGCCGATATTTTCCAACCCTTTTTGCCGATTGCCTATTTTGGCACCGATATAGTACGCACATGTATTTTTTCCACCTTATTGCAGAGAACATCAAGTCTCTCCTATAGTGGAATTGATATCTTAGTGTCCCACTGGCAGATGCAGAAATAACATAATAGTGCTTTTTAAAATGTACACATTCACTGCGAAATATAAGAAAACTACTTAAACTTAGGTTATGTACAAAATGTGTACATATTACATATTTATTTGTATGTTACATTTTCTTTCAAATAAAACTAATATTCTTCGACAGGCTTGGACAATGATATTTGGCCCCTCCTCGCATGATGACCGATGCTAAACAACCATTGCAAATAGCAACCTTGCTGTCCGTTTCGGAAACTTTGAAAAACTGCCATACCACAGACATCTTGCACCCTTCATGCTTGGCGGAGGAGGCGTGGTGCATGCAGCGTTTAAATTGCACTATTTAACATTATTAAACCTCTTTTAAAAGAATAGAATAAAAGACCACGCAGCTCAAATGTTTTCTAATACAGGGATTTCACCATGTATGGGGAGTTGTTTGTGATGTTTGACAGTTAAAGGAAGCAGGAGAGATTTCTTTTGAGTTCTTCAGAGAATGACACACGTGTGTTCAGGACAGGATCAGAAAAGGGATGAGACGGACCGGTTTTTTCACAGGGGCCAACAAAAATCGATACAAAATGAAAGTTGCTTTAATGCATGGCTTAATTGATCGGGAAAACCGGCTGCATTCCCCGTCAAAAGATACTGGCCGCTGGGGCCAACAACTGGGCCCACTGCATGCACCTTGAACCAAGTGTTAAATTGAAGGCTCGATTAAAGAGGCAGTTATTTTGACTCTTTAATTCCATGTGTAATCTGAAGACCTTATTTTGACATTTAAAGTGTGTGCGTAATTTAGATGGAGGAAAAACAGTCAGAGGAGAATGGACAGCCGTTACGAACTCACAAGGAGGAGGACGAGGAGATGGAGGTTACCGTGACGACACCTCCAGAGAATCTCAGCGTAAAACGCGAAGATACACAACCACATCCAGAGGAAACAGGAGATGTGCACACAGACTCAACAGCAGCAACGCCTTCTTTACACAGTGAGTGTAAGACAGAGGACTGTGATGATGAAGATTCAGAGGATTCTGACAGGTATTTACACACACACACACACACACACACACACACACACACACACACACACACTCCTGGGTACCAACATTTTGCACTACATTTTGTCTTTGTATTTGATGCCGGTCAAGTTTTCTTCCTCTCTTTTCCTTAGCGACAGCTCGTCCTCCTCCTCCTCTTCTTCTTCCTCTTCCTCCTCCTCCTCTCCCTCTCCCTTTGCCCGCGTGTTGGAGGAGGATGACGATGACGAGGGTTTCAGCCAACCAGCGCCCATCAAGACCAGAGATGAAGTCCTGCCCGAGGTCAGTTTGTGATTGGAGCTTACTGTTTGGTGATAATGTCCTGCTTTCACTGCATTGTTTTCCCACTATATAGACTGTTTGTGATTACAGTGGTAACTGATGGTGATGTCTGGGGAGAGGGGGGCTTTAATATTTGATCTGAAGCCTCTATTGTTCCAGGCTGTAGTTTTATCTTTAGTACAGGACTGTGACAACACTGTGATGAGACTGTGACAAGTTTCTAACCCCTTAAAACCCTTTGCCTTTATCCCATGAGAAAAGAGCTGACATATCATGACGTCTGTTTTAAGGAGCTGCCTGCAGTGGAGGAGGTGTCTGTGTCATTACCAGAGGATGCAGAACTGCAGCCTGTAGGAACCATCTCCAGTATAATACAGCAACTTGGTAAATATACACAAACACACACACACTCAAAATCACGTCTGAATTTTGGCAGAACTGGAAACTCGGGGAAGAACATGAAAGGTGGCTTTAAACGTGTATTATGTCAGCTCGGTTTTTAACCCTTCTGTCTGTGTCTGCAGTGATCATCCAGTCTCTGAAGGACACGCCCGCTCTAAATGATGACAGCATCATCTTTAGATCTGACAGGGTGGCAGTGGGGAAGGTGAGTGGACCAGCAGAGACCGTCACTATGCTTCTTTTACTCTGACCCGTGGGAAGACTCGTGTTTGTTCTTGTCTCGCTTGTCTCCACGTGTTCACATTCAGTTGTTTCTGTGTTTCAGGTGTTTGAGGTGTTCGGTCCGGTGTGCAGTCCGCTCTACATTATGCGCTTTAACTCTGCGGATCAGATCAGCAGCAAAGGGCTGACAGAGGGACTCACTGTTTATTACACACCCAACAGCAAAGAGTACACAGCGTACATCCTCACCCAGCAGCTCAAACTGTAAGTACACACATTTCACACATCTATATTTAAACTGGACCTTTTGTTAAATGTGAAACAAAAATAAAGCATTTATAGAAATAACCTTGTATAGATGTTTAATTGGGCGACCACCTCTGTCAGTACGGGTACTGAAGGGACACTCTGAAGCTCCAGTTGTTATCTGTAAGCTGTTTAATGCTAGTCGACATTCATTCTTCAAACTATATGAAGAGTGATTAGTGTTTAATTGTGTTTTAACGTTGTTGATTAAAAACACCTCAGACACGTCGTTTACAGCAGCGTCTCTGAAATGAAAATGACCGTGAGAACAGTGACAGTAAGGATTGAGCTACAGGCACTGTTTAGAGGAAAATCAAATGTCGTCATGTTCTAGAAGGATGACAAGTTTTCAACTGTTTCACAGGACTGGATATAAATCATGGAGCACATTAAAGATGGACCAAAATACAGATTATATACTTTATTTTGTTTGCCTAGTTTTCACTTAATGTGATGAATTGAAGTTTGTTTTCTGATCAAACCAAACTGATGTAATGGTGAAAATGTTTTTTTATTTTTTCAGTTCAAAGGGCTCAGATGCTTCGTGGAAGAACGACCAGGAGCCACCAGCAGAGGTAAGCACACAGAAGTTTAAACATTGTTGTGTAAGGGCCTGTGTCCAGTGTTTTCAGCGCTCAGTGTCCTCGGCGCAAAAACGCCCTCAGTGTCAGCTGCTTATTAGTCACGGCCCTCACAGCACTCTCTGTTGAAAATAGTTCTGGAACACCGCTGCGCTCGTCAGTGTCGCCGCTCCCTCACCGACCAATCAGAATCAAGAAGGGGCGGCATTTAAGATGGCGGAGGAGAAGCTAATCCCTTTTTCTTTGTAAAATTTCCTTGAACAAAAGCAAAAATTAAGCATACAGAGAGATTTAAAACTGACTTAACGCTCACTACCAAGGGAAGCAGAAGTGCCGCCAGAAAACTTTCGGAACCTAGCAACAGTGACAAACAAACAAACAAAACATTATATGGTTAAATAATAAAGAATACGAGCGATATAACTTAACACAAAGAATGTAGTTAGAAATGTCTGGATGTCTGCTGATGGAGAAGATTCAGAAAAATGCTGTTGTCTTTATCACAAGAGTCACTCAATATGCGTCTGTGCTCTGTGCAGGCTTTGGATTATAGTGACGACGAGAAGGAGCAGGAGGCTAAAAGGAAAGGGAAAAACTCCAGAAAGAAGAAAGACGGCAACAACACAGGTAATCACACACACTGTATCATCTATAAGACACTAACTGACACACCTGGATGGGTTGAAGTTTTACTCTCCTTACTTTTCTGTGTCTGGTATTTTCCTCTTCTAGATAACCCCGCCCACAATACCCAGAACACCTTGCCACAGCAGCGAGACGTCAGGGGTTTCCCACCAAGACAAGCAGGGCCTCAGTTCAGGCACCAGAACCCGAGACATAAACACCCACCGTTCCAACACAAACACACTCAACCCAGACACACACACCCACCACCTGGACACACAAGTGTCCCTCCCATGTACCTCCCCCCTCCCTGCCCTTACCTTCCTCCGCCCCCTCACCACTTTCCCCCACCAAACTTCCCCCTCTACCCTCCTCCTCCTCCCTCATACTTCAATCCCTCTTTCTCCTCTCCTCTCTGGCCTCCAAACTCTGTCCCCTTCTCTACCCTTCCTCCTCCCCCTCCTCCTCCTCCTCCTCCTCCTCCCCCTCAGTGATTCCCAACACACCCTCTGTATGTGTAGACGATGATTATGTAATAAAACGTTTACTTTACATATCTCACGAAGCAAAATGACTTGCTATGACCAACTGAACACTCACATTTTTTAAATATTATTTTAAATGTATTTTTTTCCAAAAGCTTGGAACACTTTCTGTAACAACTCCTAACCTTCCTTTGAGAAAGTAGTCCCTGATTAAAATGGTATTTTTATTTTTTATGTTTATTATAGAGGCATCCACTTTCTCACTCTCAGTTGTCAAAAACCATATAAAGTGAAATCGAGTATTTATGACCCTGGCCCCTATTTTTCTTATGTTGGGGTCTGAATGGCAGAAAAATGTTTTGGAGCTGCTCCTGTTGATCGCCTCAGCCGGCAGCTTTGAAACGTGCTGTAAGGGCGGCAACATAATTCTTCTGGGCAAATGTGCACAATCAAACAACAACATGACAGAAAGGATCCCTACAGACCAGATTATTTTTTTAAAACAAAAACAGCTGTTGCGTCACTCTCTCACCTGTGACAGCCGAGTTAAATGAAAGCATGTTTAAGGAGACCTTGAGAAATTTCCCTAAACTTTTAGTTGTAATCTCAAAGATCTCAGTTTCGTTCTCTTTGGCGCCACCTATGGCGACAAAACGGTAATTGCGGGAGTACACTGCCCAGATATCCAGACAGTGCTGCATGTGTGACGTCCACGGTCGGCTCCGGTTGTAACTCTTGATTTTCCTGGCTGACGGTCGCTTTCCTTTTCAGACTGTTTGCTTCATCTGAGCGTCGAGTTTGTTTCTTCTTCTTTGGATTTTCACTTCTTGTTGAAGTTGTATCTGTAGTCATCCATCTTTTCTTTGTTTGTTCAGCCATAGTAGATTACTGTTTACCCACAACACTTGCAGAGAGCGGAGAAGCAGCCGCTTTGCTCCGCCTACCCTCTCTGGCAGACCAACCACTGCTGGCTGATGGAAAACGCGTCACTAACTGGGCGTCGCACCAGACGCCGAGTCCATAATAATACTATATACTGCAGATGTAAAGGCTTTCATCAGTGGGCCACAGGCTCCGTCACCATGTGTTACCTCATTCAGAGAGAGAGACTTAACAGACGTTTATTTACATGAAGATCTTTGAGATTATATCTTCAAAGGCAGAATCATGTGCATCCTAAGTATGTAGAGCACCATGGCATACAGTTCTGTCAACTAACCAAATAAGAAACGTACATGTTCAACTTATCATTTGACAAATTATTTTTATGTTGTAGAGTAAATCATTTTCCATCCATACATTATCTATACCGCCATCCTGTTCAGGGTCGTGGGGAGGCTGGAGCCTATCCCAGCCTCTCACACTCACACCTACAGGCAATTTCAGAGTCACCAATGAACCTAACGAGCACTAACCACTGCTGCACCGTGCCGCCACATATATCATTATGGTCCACATGAACAACTTATGTTTCAGATGTAAATTTACGTGTCCTTATTGCTGAATAGTGAGTGGAAATATTCCATTTCACTGGAGCTGAGTTGAAACATATATTTGTAGACAAACATTTGATTTATTGATTATTCACAGAACAGTTGTAGTGATCCGTAGACCACTGTGTTTGAAGTCGCACGTAGATGCGAATGTGTTGTGGTCGTGTCTCGTCATGTGTTGGAGAACTTCATCTGCTGTGGGATCTGTAGAAAAGAACGAACGGATGTGGTCTGTTGACTGTTTCTCCAACACAAATTCAGACTTGTTAAGCTTTTTTACTGGCTGTGAATGAGCCCTGAAACCAGGACTTTGTCACTCATGTCATGTTGTATTCTACTGTATATATTAATATCAGCATTGTCCCCATTCAGTGCTCTGCTTCAATGGGAAATAAATGTCTCTGTGTAAGATCTACGTCAGTGTTTTGAGTCATTTTTCACTTGTGAAACACTGTTGTGTAAAGCTGCTGCTGCTGCTCTTCCACAACCTTTCTCAACAGGACGTTTCTACACCAAGTAAATCTAGTTCGAGACAAATCAGTGAATACATTACTGAATATTTAAGTTATTGAATTAATGGTACTAAGAATTCTTAAGCTAAGATTAAATCTGAAACATGAAGCTTGAAACCAGGTCGTCCATAAACGTTGACGGACATCAGTCCAAGGTCATGATTATTAAAAATCAAAGCCTCATCCTCTGAGGATTTATAGAGAAGTGTACGTTTCAATTCTTGTCTCATCTAGATTTCTGTAATAACCTCTACATTGGTATTACTCGTGCCTCCTTCCAATCGCCTTGCATTGCTGGCAAATAACCACTGTGGGGTTTTTACAGTCCGATCCCCAGAACCTGGTGAAATCTGGTTTGCTAAATATATGACACATCTGAAAAGCGTATTTGAAACACTAAAAACACAATTTACAGCCTACCAACTGTTTTCGCCATGTTGAGTTTGCAGTCCTGCTAGCCACCTGTGCAGTAGTTGAGCTCAGCCTACGGTAGCGTTGATTGTTGTGAGGGTGGCGGCTGCACTGGTGGTCATGACGCCGCATGTCCGATACCAAGCTTTAGCTAGATTATAGCACCATTGTCTGGGTAAAATACTGTAACACAATAAAATACCTCTCTCTGAATCTTACACTGGTATATTGGTCGCACTGGTATCAAGGACGCAGCGCACAGATGAAAAAATATATTCAAAGTGCCTCCTAAACACCAAATTCTACAGAAATGAAAAAAAACTTTTACCTTTGTAATTTTTCATTTCAGGAGGGGAATCTCCTCCCGTGTGTGAGACACTGAGCCCTCATGGGATGCCCCTATAGTTGAAAATAAGATGATTCTACCTCGTTTTCATGAGGTTTCACTGGTTGGAGCCAGTAAACCCCATTTTGGGGTTTGTTAGCATGTTAAAAAGTTAGCATGTAGAATTGTAAACATAATCGTATAACATAGTCGTACTCACATGATGTAACATTTCAATTGAACGACATTAACTTTCTGCACGCTGGTGCCACATGGTATACAGCTGAACTTTCTCAGCAGTGTGAGCTGCAGGAGCTCTTCTGTTGGATCAGACCACATGGGCCAGCCTTTGCTCCCAATGCGCATCAGTGAGCCTTGGCCGCCCATGACCCTGCTGCCGGTTCACCAGTTTTCCTTCCTTTGACCACTTTTGGTCGGTACTGACCCCTGCAGACCGGGAACACACCACAAGAGCTGCAGTTCTGGAGACGCTCCGACCCACTCGTCTAACCATCAGAGTTTGGCCCTTGTCAAAGTCGCTCACATCCTCACATTCGCCCAGTTTTTCTGCTTCCAACACGTCAACTTCGAGGACAAAATGTTCTGCCTAACATATTCCACCCACTGACAGGGGCCCTTTTAACGAGATGATCAGTGTTATTAACATTAACTGTCAGTGGTCATAGTGTTATGGCTGATCGTTTATATTCTCTGAACTCTAAAACTTAAACACGCCCCCCAAAATGTTTACAAGGTCTGGAGATGCAACACTTGATGAGACAATACTTCCTCTACAAAACACAGAAGGAGTGACAGACAGGAAAAGGTGTCGGTGTTGAAGTGTTGCGAACATCAGACATAAAACACATCCTCTCACTCCTGCCGCTCAAAATGGCCGTCTTCTTTCACTCCAGTGAGACTGATTTTAACGCTGAGGTTGGCGAGTATGAGGAGTTCCCACAACCTGAACCTGAGAACGCTGCTACAGAGAAGACGACAAAACCCAGTAAGAGATTAGAGACACCTGAGATCAAGTGCTGCTGTGGTATTGTTTCAGTTTAATATGACTCATATACAGTAGCCTACTGTGCAAAAGTTTTCGGCAGGTGTGTTGAAAAAAAAAAATGCTGTAAACTAAGAATGCTTTCAGAAATGGAAGTGTTAAAAGTTTATTTTCATCAATGAACAAAATGCAGTGAATGAACAGAGAAATCTAAATCTAATCAATATTTGGTGTGACCACCCTTTGCCTTCGGAACAGCATCAATTGTTCTCGGTACACTTGCACACAAGGAACTCGGCTGGTAGGTTGTTCCAAGCATCTTTGAGAACTAACCACAGATCTTCTGTGGACGTAGGCTTCCTCACATCCTTCTGTCTCTTCATGTAATCCCAGACAGACTCCATGATGTTGAGATCAGGGCTCTGTGGGGGCCATACCATCACTTCCAGGTCTTTGCGCTGAAGATAGTTCTTATTGACATTGGCTGTATGTTTGGGGTCGTTAATACATGTGGGGCCAATCATACGCCTCCCTGATAGTATTGCATGATGGATAAGTATCTGCCTGTATTTCTCAGCATTGAGGACACCATTAATCCTGACCAAATCTCCGACTCCATTTGCAGAACTGCATCCACAAACTTGCAAGGAACCTCCAGCATGCGTCACTGTTGCCTGCAGACACTCATTATCGTAGCGCTCTCCCGCCCTTCGGCGAACAAACTGCTTTCTGCTGCAGCCAAATATTTCACATTCTGACTCATCAGTTCAGAGCACCTGCTGCCATTCTCTGCAGCCCAGTTCCTATGTTTTCGTGCATTGTTGAGTCGCTTGGCCTTGTTTCCATGTCAGAGGCTTTTTGGCTGCAACTCTTCCATGAAGACCACTTGTGGCCAGACTTCTCCGGACAGTAGATGGGTGTACCTGGGTCCCAATGGTTTCTGGTATCTTCTGATTTCAAAGGGAAATAAGCTCGATGTGTTTTTCATCTGCTGCACTTCGTTACCTTGGCCGACCACTGCATCTACGATCCTCAACGTTGCCTGATTCTTTGTGCTTCTTCAAAAGAGCTTGACCAGCACATCTTGAAACCCCAGTGTGCTTTGAAATCTTTATCTGGTGATGCAGTATAACTACCTTGTGTCTTGTTGCTGTGCTCAGTCTTGCCATGGTGTCTGACCTGTGACATGAAACTGTCTTCCACAGCCTCACCTTGGTAGCAGAGTTGCTGTTCCTCACCCAGTTTTAAGCCTCCTACACAGCTGTTTCTGTTTCACTTAATGACTGTGTTTCAACCTACATGTGAAATTGATGATCATTAGCACCTGTCTGGTATAACTGGTTGATCATACACCTGACTATAATCCCACTAAATCCCTGACTTTGACCCTGTAAGAGTTGATGCTGGTTTGAAAGCAAAGGGTAGTAACACCAAATATTGATTTGATTTATATTTTTCTTTTGTTCGCTCACTTATCATTTTGTAATTTGATAAACATAAACAATTATTATTTATATTTTTGAAAGCATTGTTAGTTTACAGCATTTTTTCACCCCTGCCTAAAACGTTTGCACAGTACTGTTTATTAACACTGTGCTTGTTTAAGTGGGTTTTTACCGAAGAGAATAGGGGCCACGTGGAAAAAAAAGAGTTCAAAGTTTTAAGTTAGATTTTTATTCTTTTGCAAATAAACTCTAATACTTTTTTTTTACATGAAGCCCTAATGCTCTTCCACACATTTAGGAGTAGTTTGGGTGTTTGAGTTTGTATTAAACAGCTATATTCTTTGACTGAAAGGACAACAAAAAGCTTATGTTCTGTGTGTGTGTTACAGAGTGTCGACATCTCAGTGTGGTTCTGCTGAGCTTCGGCCTGCTGTGTGTTCTTCAAGCTATCCTCAACATCTCTCTGAGACTCGCTCTGAGTGAGCCCACGAGTAAAGGTAGAGGTAAGTCGTGTCCCAATCCGGGGGCTGCATTAAAAGGATTAGAAGTATTTGACGTATTTGCCGATTGCATCGCAGCAGTGTGTCGAAGGCTGTCCCATCTCGGAGGCTCCTTCAGATGTGGCCGACAAACACTCCTTTTCCTGAGCCACAAAGGATCCATTGGGTGCATCCTTTGCGGCCCAACTTATCCCAGGATTCATTGCGCTACAATTCAAACAAGATGGCGGACTCTCAAGCAGCCGATGAAACAAATTATCTTTAACATAAAATATTAAGTTACGTGACGTTACTAATGATAGCTAGGTATGCCAGCTAACTACCTGTTGCCAGGCGACATGGGCGGGGTTTGGTGATGCAAGACAAAGGGCGGGAACAGCTGGTGACGCAAACAGGAAATCCTCTGTAGACCAGACCGTCTCATTTCAGTTCGGCCTTAGCGTCTACATAGGCTACGAAGGACGCATCCTTCGTAGCCCACGTCCTTCGATGCAGCCCTTGAATTGAGACACAGCTATAGACAGTATATAAGAAGTGGACACAGCCACTGTGACGTTACCCATTGGTTTGACGACTAATGTTTTGAAGCTTTAAGTCTGGCATTTTGGTCGTCACTATTTTATTTCTATGGAGCCAGACTGTCCCATATTTGGATGAGGGCCTGGATACACATTGCAAGGTGTCTATCGTAGTTAAGCGGTCACCTTGGTAGCAACTTGTCCATGACAGGTAGCCCTGCTAAGGCATAACCTGCTTTACCGTCTGTCTGACTCTAAAGGGGACCATCACTGACTAAATGAACATCATGCTGTATTGAAGAAGACTTGAAACCAGAGATTGAGACCATAAACACGTACAGAAAATGTTTACTTCTATATAATCTGACTTCTTGTTGTATCCAGCGGAGGCCTTACAGATTGGTTTTATTTGCTTTGAGAATTCTGCTTCCACACTAATACAATGCAAGTAAAGGGAATTTAGTTTGTGGTGCTCATAGAATTAACCTGATCATCAACAGTGAGTGTTCCTTGTTCTCTGTTGTGTAACGACACTGTTCTGTATGGTCACATTGTGTCAGGTTGGTTGTGTAACTGTTTGTGTTGCTGTGTTGAGTTGAGACAGAGGTGCGGAGCTGTCCACGAGGCTGGCTGATGTTCGCCTCCAGCTGTTACTACTTCTCCTCGCAGCGGAGGAGCTGGGACGACAGCTTGGAGGACTGCGTGCAGAGAGATGCCAACCTGGTCATCATCGACAACAGACAGGAACAGGTACCTTTATTTACCTGCACACCACTGCATGTTTACAGTTCTGTTATATCCTCATTTTTAAATTGGACAACAACCTAAACTGACCTTCAACTTCCAGGTGCCCTCCCGTCCTATCCTACCTGCCCATACATAAACATTCTTTCAAAATGAAAGCCTAAATAAATGCTTAACTATATTAATAACACAAATACTATCAAACTAAATCCTGTATCGACCTTTAATGGAAAACAACAAATAAATAAATAAATGACTAATGTAAAATAATCAATTCATGCAAAACAATGTGAATAGCTCCAACATATAAAAAGTTATAAAAGTTACACATTTTCACATGGCAAATTCAGTAATCTCCTAATTAGATAGCTACGAGCTAAGCTAACAAGCAGGGTATGGTGAGAGCAGAGACCCATATCTGCTCATTTTTGCAAACATAAATTAATGAAAAAAAATGATGATTGACTTTTATTCAAAGGAAAAACAGTGTGTCAGACTTGTTGGACGGTCTGTGAATACAAGAAAGTGCACAGCAAGACAGATTATTTGTCTGATATTTACATGAAAAATCTCAGAGGCCACGCCCCTAATGATGCGACACTTTAAGCCTTAATATAATGTAAACAGGTGAGTTATATAAAGAGAGAAATTACATATAGAGATCAAAACTATTTCTTCTGTAAAGTTTAACATGGGGCTTTATGGGGACTGACTCACTGCTGGAGACAGCCTCAAGTGGACACCAGAGGAGCTGCGTTTTTTTGTACTTGCGTGTTGGCTTCATTTTTCAGCCCAAGAGGTAGCCACGATTAGTGCATGACACAGGAAACTAGATTTATAAAATGTAAACATATACAAGGACACAGGATATTGAACTGGACTGTGTGTGAAACTTCTTTTGTGTTAAAGTCTGTCGTTTATGAGGACGTTGGTGTCTGACAGGATTTCCTCACTGGATTCACCGAGGCAGCGTGGGTCGGGATGACCGACAGGGAGGAGGAGGGAACTTGGATCTGGGTGGATGGCACAGTAGTGGAGAAAGACAGGTGAGTTATTCAGAAACATATGAGGAACTGTGCTGTACAAATAAATGTTTGTTGTTTATGTGTTTATGATAGCAGTTTAGTTTCAGATAGCAGGCCTCTCTGATTGCAAGGTTTTCCTCGGAAGTCTGTCCACAGGGGATCAGAGCTTAGCTTCTGTGTCATTACTCTTGTTGCTCTTTCAAACAGAGCCATGCTGATTGCAATCTACTGTAGGAAATACACTGAACATCTCAACCATCTCTTTAAATTTGCCAATAACAGACGAAGAGCAAATCCTGTTTCCTATGAAACTGGAGACATACTGAGCTGAAAACAATAAACAAGTCAATAGAAAACTACAGCATGTCTCTAATAGAAAAGGGCCAGTGTTAAGGCTCTGTCACTGATCATCATCGATACAGTCCGAACATAATCAGCTAAAGAAATGAGTAGATTCATTAATATATTGTATTAATAAGTGATTGTTTTTCTGTCTGTAGGTTGCGGTGGGCCTTGGGGCAGCCTGATGACGCGTATGGAGGAGAGGACTGTGGTGACATTCACACAATGATCGATTTTATTGGCTTGAACGACTACAACTGTAGCACCAGAAACCAGTGGATCTGTGAGATGCCGTTACAGTAGCTTAAACTGTGTTGATATGTGTAACACACCGTCACCTTAATTAGCTGTAATGGTATAACTGCTGCAATTGTATCTGTAATCTGTTAGCGTACTACACCACGCCACATTAAACTGTCTCATGGCTCAGCCTCTCAGAGGGGATCCAAAAGTAGTTCCTCGAAGACTCTATGCAAACTATTGTGAGAAGTTCTCCTAAATCCTGCCTCCTGTTCTAAGTATCATCTTAAGTTGCATTCTCACTGGTCAAAAAACCCGCTGACACCCGGCTTTTGGGAAAGGTTACAATCGGCATTGAGACCCGGGTCAATTATTTCCTCGGCCCAGATCGGCATTGATGGGAACACAAAACCTGTCTCAACACGCTAATCTCCGCCTCCTTTCCGGCGCGATGCTATGCTCTGTCGGTAACTTCTGCGACTTCTTGTCATTTCAGCTACAAATTCCACCCGTCTCCGTCTGAGCGGCGCTTGAACATTGTTCCAAATTTGTCAGCGCCGAGTTTGATAGCCAGACTGAATGAGTAATAGATACAATAAAGACCTAACCACCGTAACATTTTACTAATCCTGTCTCCGGCACGTTTGTGACGTTGGTGACGCAGCAGAAAAGAGACCGAAACAATACTCCACTGGCAATGAGAAAAGAGACAATCAGCATCTATACACGGGTCTTCCTGGGTCTGAAAAACCTGCGTCAATGCACTCATTTCAGTGGGAAAAGGGTATTATAGGCCACTGTCCGTGCCTTCATCTCCTTTTGGCTCCAATAATGCATTCAATATTCACCAATCAGCTGCAGCCAGACCTCTGATGAACACACAATGCGAGAGATCTCTTCATCCCTTGTTCACTTTAAGATCTAGAAGCTACTTTTAAAGCCGCCTGTATGTTTGCTCTGTAATTATTTTTTTCATCTTATGTCCTTAGTTTGTTCTTTGTCCTTTTTTGCTTGTGTTGGGATTAATATTAAAGCTCTGAATAAATGACTGTCAGCATTACTTGGATTTGTGTACATCACGTTAGCTACAGCTTGGATGTATTAAATAATTGGTTAACAAGATCACAGTGATTCAGACCTTCTCTTAAACCAATTCTGCTGCAGCTTGAAGTTAAACCAAAGATATATTGACCTCTAGTGGGGATTTCTACTGGGCTCCAGGGTTGGGTGCAGTTTAAATCTGATCTTCTGCAACACAGAAAAATGTCCTCAGAAGATGATTTTGTTGCATACATCTCAGATTTGAAAACGTCATCAACTTTAAAATGCAGCTCAAGCTAGGGACAACTCTTAAGATTTACAGAGATGAATTATGTGTGCTTGAGATCTATTCAGAAACTGATTTTGGTGGAAAGTTTAGGGTACATATTTTGTCATCTGTACTTTTACATACAGTGACCTTTGTCCTAAACAAATAGATTACTGAGCCTTGTCAGACCACACTGAGGTAGAAGACCTTCAGACACTGATAAAAACAGGGCACCTGGATGTCCAAAAAACAGAAACACCAACTGATAATGTGCATTTCTTATCCCAAGATTAACTGAACCTCCAAGTTGGAATCTAGTTCAAGAGAAGGTAAGTCGCTAAAACAGATATCAACATATAAATTCATCAGGAACTGTTTAGCTGTTGGAGAAGACATGAACAAAATTACATTTTTCTTAAGCTACACCACCCAAATCTCCCACCAGGTGGAGCTAAAGTTACACATATTTACCTGATAGGGCACTGTGTGTAAAAGTTCATGCTGAACTCTCAAACAGCATGAAATGTAAATTGGGTTCACCTAAAATAGTCTCCCTATAATTTTGTCTAAACAGTAATTATCTTCCATGATAGTGTCATGGGATGTATGCAAATGTATGCTGATGACACTGTTGTATACTTGTATCCAAAAACAGCTCAGCCAGCAGCAGAAAAGCCAACAACTGCTATGGAAAGGTTCAAAGAGTGGCTCAATCGTGTCTCAGGCGTTTCGTTTTCCAAACTAAAATAACACTCCCTCATGTTGACAATCAAATAAAAGGTGAGAGTATTAACCGTCTATGTCTTCAACTGAGATGTTTATGCTGTGCAGTGTTGGGTAACGTCACTTTTAAAAGTAACTCGTTACGTTACTGCATTACCTCCTGAAAAAAGTAAAGTTTTTGATTAATTTTGCGTTACCAAAAATTAAACGCCTTTTGTGACTCATTCCACATGTGTGTTATATTGTCAAGACGTCGTGTTGCCCGCTGTACATCTACCTTTGAATGTATCGACTCTACCATCATTGCGAAGTCTCGTTTATGGTCCATAATCTGTAACTCTGCAGCCTTATAACAGGAATGACAGACGCAGTATAACCTTGTCAGGTCTTTATTATGCTAACAATCTGACAGAGAACTGGGCAGAGGCATACAGTATTAGGCACAGCTGTTTCCATGACAACAATACAACACAGGACCTTAGTCCCACCATTGTTGTGGAGCTGTGTTTAGCTGCAGATGCTTCTTCACGTTTGAAGTCGAGCTCTTCACAGCTGACGAGCACTTCTCCTCCAGACACAGCTTACATTTCACCGTCATGTTGTTCTCGTCCCTTTCACCCAAACATTCAAAATACTTGGAATGGGTCCACTCTGCCATCTCGTTAGTTGAATTAGCTAGCTACGCACATGCACTGACACAGCTGTGTTTACCTTCTGCAGGTACGCAGCTACCTGCTAAGAAGTAGGAGAGAAACAGAAACAGTGCTTCAGGGATTGATAGATGTTAAGATCTGTTACCGACAGTCGGTAAAGGTCTCTTAGGCAAATGTCTAGACTAGCCAGTACTCAATCCAAAAGGTTGCAATTTTTGACATGCTAGATACCAGCTTCAAAAGCCAATGAGTTTCCTTGCAAGTAGCCGATCCAGTGGGTTGATAGTCAGTGCTATTTTCCAACTGTGGAAGTAAATTTTCTCGCCAAATGAGTTGCTGTTCCAGTGAGCTGCTAGCCTTAATGTGCAAGTTACCAGCCTTGGAAGCTAATGTCCATCTTTGCAAACGGCCATTCCAGTGGGTTATAAGCCACAGCATACAAGTTACGAGCCTCAGAAGCTAATTCTTAGCCAAATGAGTTAGTGTTCCTGTGAACTGCTAGCCTCGGTGTGCTAGTTACCAACCTTGGAAGCTATTGTCCAGCTTAGCAGGTAGCCAGTCCAGTATGTTGCTGGCCTGGGCGACTAATCAAAAGCCATAGAAGGCAATGAATAGCCCAGACAGTTGTAGATCCAGTGAGTTGCAAGCCTCAGCTTTCTAGTTATCAGCTTTGAAAGCAACTGACTAACTGGCAAGTAGCTGCTTTAGTGGGTTGCTAGCCTCTATGCTAGTTAGATAGATAGATAGATAGATAGATAGATAGCACAGTTACACATATCACTTAACAGACGCCGACACACACCCGAGGACACAGATGGAATTTCATGCTGCTCAGGTTTTGGAGCAGAAATGGAAGCATCATTACTCATCGGAGTCAACACCTGTCACTCTGTGGTTTACTCAGGACACACACAGGCCGGCTCACAGGCACTCAGCCAGAGCGCTCATTTACATACTGCACACTAATAATAGCAATCACTGCATTTACACAGCTCTATAAGCTCTCATAGCCTGATGTATGGATAAATATAAATTCATTAACACAAACACACATCTACAAATACACGTTACAAAGATACTTTAAAGGTAATATCAGCACTCCGTGGTTAACAGTGGTGGTTGTTAGACGGGGTGTACCAGTGAAGTGTTTTGCCCGCTGTCCCGATCCGAGTTGTTTAATCTATCTGATGATACGGAGTCACGATCTGATACTTGTGTTTTCATTAGGTACATTGAAGTTATTAAAAACAATCCAATGTGTGTGTAGCATATTGTAATACTCCAGTCATTAACCTGGAATAACCATAGACTGGATAAAAAGATGGACGACATGACAGCTCCCTAAAAGTGAGTCCAAACCCTCTCTGTCGCCCCCTGCTGACTGGCTGCAGTATAGCTCATACAGCCTACCTCCTCCATGTTAACAGATGGGACATGAGTCAAACTATAAAATCGAAATACACGTCAAATACATTTTTCTCAAACATGGTTTCTGTCATTATAGTTAGTTCTTATCATGCTGATTTATGTCCAAGTGTTCATTTTTCTGACAAGTTTACTTTTAATTAGTTATTTAATGCTATAAAAAGGGGGTGTGGCCTCATGATTGACAGCTCTGTTGACAAATGGGGCTCCTGCAGCGTTCTGTTCCCGAGTAGCAGAGTAGAGGAGGACCGGCGAGAGGAGACGTAACTAACACTAACACTACAGTCAGTGAACTTTCCATAAGCGTGAATATCTGCTTCAGACCGACACAAGAAGCTGTTCTGCTGCAGACTGAGCCCACCTGAGGGCTCCAACACGCCAAGGACACCTGAGGGCTCCAACACGCCAAGGACACCTGAGGGCTCCAACACGCCAAGGACACAAGGTAAAGGTGTGTGTCAGGTAGAGGAAGGGGCGGGACGTCAATACTGCAGCTCCACCAGCCGATCTCTGCTGCACATGTAACTATACACAACTATACAGTATAGAAGCACATTATTATATCTTTTCAGTCCCCTTTAAAATATTCTTTCTGTAGCTAATTGTCTAATTTGTTGCTTTTTGTTCATCTTTGCTTCTTTCCTGATCACATTTGATACTTTACTTTGCAAACATGAATATTTCTGACTGATTCACAAAGAAACATAAACATGAAAAGAGCAATTTAAGAGTCTTTGTAGGAACATATAAATCCACTTGGGGAGGAAATGATGGCCCATACTGTGTGAGAGCTTTTCTACGCACACAAACTGCTGATAATATTGCTCATCTGATTGTCTTGGGGTGTTCCCTACTTCCCCTCTCACACCCATTGTGTTTCCTCTTATGTGTTACTCTATCTTCTATCTGTCTTACATCCTTCCAGCCGTGTTCCCTCTCACTGTCCCCCTAAGCTTCACCATTCCTCCTCCGAATCAGCAGTCTGCTGTAACTGAAGACTCTGAAGCTGTGACTTGTGACCAAGTAATCCCCACCATCCTGTAAAAGAGGGCTAAACTTGGACGCCGCCCGACTGACTGACTGAAATTAAATTTTAATAGCATTAAAGTAGCCCGGTTTAGGTGTCGTACATGTAATACTGTCATAAAATCATAAAAATGTAATCCATGACACAGCTGGAGCCTGTTTGTTTGTCTGCACTGAGTCCTATAAGATTTGCTGTTAGTGTAGACGCTCCTCGCTGGGTGTAAACTATTCCTGTGGGTATGCGTTTCTGACAGTTTAGGGGGGGTGATAAAAATTCTTTGCAGTGGTTCTGTGTGTCTGTGTGATACACGGAGAAGGGAGTAATGTTGTGTGTGAGTGAGATGCCAGAGAGAGAGAGAGAGAGAGAGAGAGCAATGTCAGAACACTTCTGACTCGTCCTGAGCCGGCTGCACATGGCCAGACGCTCAGTCAATGAAAACTCAGTTTCTCTTTTGCAACTTTGGAGGCTAAATCTCACGATTTGGACTATTCTGCCCCGTCACAGTTCCTTCTTGGTTCCTATCACTTCATCCTTTACTTCAAACCTTTACAGCTGGATTTCTGAGGGAGGAGATCCTGGTCCTGAGTGGTCTGGAGATGCAGAAGACCAACAGGAAGAAGCGAGCTCAGAGGACCAGCGCTAACCTCACCAAAGCAGCTCAGCAGTGAGTAACAGGGTCGAGTCAGGGACAGAAGCTCAGACAGCTCAGTGTAGGAAAATAAAGTCACACAAAATGTGTAATATTGTTTGTTTTATCCTTGATAAAGAGGAAGCACTTTTCTCACTCGTATTTTGGAGAGTGTTTGAAAGTTGGCCGTCAAGTTTCACATGATGATTATTTTTGATGGTTTATAAGGCTATCATCTCCTTCCCTATGAATCAGTACATACATGTAATTATCAGTGATAGTGGGGCTCATCCTGCTCACCTTCTAACCCACTAACACCTTTGCATGTGCTCTTGATGCTGCGGTCCGCAGGCTAACCGCAGGTAATCATCAATAGAAGGAACTTCCTGATATCAGTTTCATAGTTTTCAAACTGCAGTGACAACAAAATCTGACTGAATGCAATGAAATCTGATCGAGATGACTTCATCCAGAGGAAAGAGAAAAGATACCTGATGATAAGTTCCTGAAACATTAAGCCAATGACATGTTGTCTGTGGAATTCATATTAATGAGGCCAGCATTAAAATATATGTTTATGATGAAAAACAAACGAAAAGCTTCATGAATCAAGTAACCTGATAACAATCATGCAGCCATGAGATTGATCTCTGTCCGTCTGTTCGTGAGATAATTTTTCTAACCAAAAAACATCATGGCTGATTTGACCTTTGACCCCAAAATATAGCTCCTACACTTGATCTTGCATTGCTTTTAGAACCATGTAAGGCGATGCGAATGCAGAGTGCAGATTCTGAGGTCAAAGATCAAATCAGTATTCATGGTTTTGACCTCATGAACTATTAGAACAATATCATTTACAGACGATCATCTACTTGCAGGGCCTGCTGGATCAATCACTTTAAAGCTATTAGTTTTACTCTTCACGTGTCTGCTGCAGTTAGGCTTCGTAGGGCCGTTTGCATGCTGCATTTTTAATGCAAAGTGATCATTCAAGGCTTGTTTCTTGATATGAAGCTTTAGGTGGTTGATTTGATATAATTTAATATCAATACATCAAAGTAAGCATTTCAATTGTTCAGATTGGCTGGATGTTTTTCTGTATATTTTCTAAATGAACAAAAATATCATCAAACCTGAAACTCTATAATCTGTTTGTGTTCATCAGAGCTCCTTGTTGGAGTGGATGCATTAAATACAGCTGTCATCTTATCTTTAACCTGCAAATAGCAAAAATATATGTCTTAAGTAATAGAAAATATAAGAATGGGCAATGATGTATAAAATCTGAAAATCCCACTGTTTATACACTTCTGTATTTAATCTTCCTTTTAATCAATTAATTATGTTGGCAGCTTCTGTGCTGCATAGAAATTACCTTTGTGTTCAACTTCTAATTCAGATAAGTAAAAACCAGAAATATTATGTTAGACGGAGCGTCCTCTATGTGATACTCTGTGATATGACGTCCATTCACAGGTCAAATCAAAGCAGATCGGCTATCAGGTCCAATCCAATAACCTGAAGTGCTTGTGAAATAGTGATGTGACAAAGCCTGACATTTACCATGAAAAAAAAAAGTTTATATCACAAATAACAGTGTTCTGATCAAAAACAAGAATAAATAAACTTTAAATCTTTCACAAGAAAGATACATTTAAATTTAAATATTGTCTGTTTGGAAATTCACCAATAAAAAACAACCATTCAAGTTTATTTTTGTATGATATATACAGTGAAACATTTTTTCAAAGATACTTGTCAATAGCCTTGAATAGTGTTACTGTGTGTGTGCTGTGAAACCAAAAGCATGACAGCGACTGACTTTGTGGGTTTTCACTGTATCATTTACAGCGTTTTAGGAGAGGCATCATTTTTTTATTTGGTGCAGACAGCTGTAATCTTTAAGGCTTATCCCATGAGCCTCTGCTTGTGCATACTTAAGGATTCTCTCCTCACACACACACGCACACATACACACACACATACACAAGGACACACTTTAATACTGACCGTCAAAAAACACACGGAACAATAAGCTGTGAGATTTAACTTTACGTTACGTTACAATATAAAACAATACAATACCATACGATACACTCTATTGCCTCCGTAGCAAATTCGTCTTGTAAATATACATTGCTGCATACATTTAGCTTCCTCTACAATAGTTATAATAATTAAAAAACAGTAAAAAAATAAACAACAATCAACATGTAAACAGAGACATCACTTGTCAACAAGCTGCAAGGTTTAATTAGAATTAAGAGGTGACAATAAATGCAACCTGTATTGAATTTCTGTATAGAAACAAACCATTAAAAGGGCTCTGACACACCAGAGAGACGGTCAGCCAATGTCTTGCAATAAAGGAGCATCTGTGACCCTAAGCAGCAGAGCCTTTAAGTCCTGTAAGCTGCGAGGTGGGGCCTCCATGGATCGGACTTGTTTGTCCAGCACATCCCACAGACGCTCCATTGGATTGAGATCTGTGGAATTTGGAGGCCAAGTCGACACCTTGAACTTGTTGTTCCTCAAACCATTCCTGAACCATGTGTGCAGTGTGGCAGGGCGCATTATCCTGCTGAGAGAGGCCACAGCCATCACATTCACCCATTCACACACACATTCATACACTGATGGCAGAGGCTGCTACGTAAAGTGCCCAACTGTCAATCAGTTATCATAATCATACCCATTGGCTATGCCACTGGAAGCAATTCGGGGTTCAGTGTCTTGCCCAAGGACACAACGACATGTAGCCTGAGGAAGCTGGGGATCAAACCTCCGGCCTTCCGATTGAAAGACAACCGACTCTACCACTGAGCCACAGCCACCCCGATAAGATAAGTGATAAGAACTACATGAAGCTATTGGTTGATCATGAATGTTACAATTGACCACAGAGCCTGCCAGTGACAGAAATCCAATTCTTTTGCTTTCCCAAAGCCTCGAAGATTGATGCTTTGACACAGTCTTCAGAGTCTCATACAGACCAACGGAGTACCCTTCAGCATCTGCACGAGACTCAATGAGTTTTCTACTAAATGTAATGTAAACCCATCAGGGTCAGCATTAGATGCTTTGAGAAAGTGATCGTAGTGACATAGTAGAAAAAACAATTCTGCTGAGGTTGGCGGTCAGGGGGATGGATGGGCCAAACATCAGGGCCTTCACCCTAAAG
Source organism: Semicossyphus pulcher (assembly GCF_022749685.1). NCBI lineage: Eukaryota > Metazoa > Chordata > Actinopteri > Labriformes > Labridae > Semicossyphus > Semicossyphus pulcher. Next base: position 2,058,306 of record NW_027211701.1, read on the forward strand.
ACCGTTGTTCATGTGCCATGTGAATCTTAAACAACCTACCCCATGATGTTTTTCCTGACCTGACCTGCATTTAAGTTAGTTACATCAACGATATTACAACTGTTCAAACTTTAATATAACAATGATTCCATGTATGTTGTAAAATTCTCAGTGTTTACCTCACACAGACTGTTTTGTTTTATTCTGGCTACCAAAAATACATGTATGGCAATCAATTACTTTTTAAATTATTAACGCTGTATCATTCAGATAGAACAGGGTCAGGATCCTCTAATAGATTAAGATACAAATCTGTAGCACCTTCTCCACCCTTCAGTATATTTCAGTCATGTGGGAAGCACGATGTAGTCTAACACCTTTCTCTGGCTCCCTGCCATCACACTGTCTAGTCTTGCAGTCTCACATCATCATTTCTATTCTCGGATGTGGCATGTGTGTTTGTGAACGTCACCTTTTCTAATATTTCTTCTGGGATACGGGAGCACGAGAGAGATAAGAGATGAGCGACTTTAGAACAACATATAGACAAAGAAAAAACAAAACAAACCTGAAATAGACACGATATAATTTCTGTTTGCATTTTTATTGTCTGTCATTCAAGGAGCAAACAACTTGATTTATAACTGATTACTATTAATCAAATGTATTAGTCCTGTTCTTCCTGTGGACCAAATTAGGACGTCCTTACTTCTCTCTCAATAAATCAATTTTTATTTATAGCGTACAATCAAACAAAAGTTATCTCATGACACTCGAGCACTCATACATATCGAGCTGGTTCAGACTGTTCTCTCTGTAATATTATCTACAAAGACCAAGCTCTGTCCACTATAAGCAAGCACGCAAGTTACACGAGAAAAAAACGGTTAAAACTTCCTGAAGAACTGGCCACAGGGGTGGACAGCCATCTGCCACAACCTTTTACTGGTTGACCAATCAAAACCAAGAAGGGGTGGGACTTCTGATATCAACTCAACAACAGTGGTGGAAGAGAAGCTTATCCTTTCTTTTTTTGAGGGGATAATTCCCAGGTGTAGAGCCGTTGCTAATGCCAGGACATGATTTCTGTCCATTGTTTCTCTGTTTTCTTTGATACATTTCCTTTAATGAAAGTAAATATTAAGTATGAAAAGCAATTTATAACAGACTACGGCCACTACCAAGGGAAGCGGAAGTGCCACCAGACAGCTTTCGAAACCTAGCAACAGTAAGCGACAGGGGGAAGCGCTTTGAAATTGAGGTCATGGGTGCCAGTAACCAGGTTACCATACATGACCCTTGTTTCCACGTTTCATCAGTTCTCAGAAGATGGATATCCCAAATGTTCAGAGCAGTAGTTTCCACTATTTTGTCGCACATTTCGAACAATATATGCCCCCCCACCCTCCCTCAGGATCCAATAGGTGCCTCAAGTATAAATATTCATAGATTGCAGAAGAGTGCGCGTAGTATTTCATGTTCTCGAGAGAGAGGAGAGGAGATCCCCATGACCACGCTGCCACAAATCATAGACAGTTTATGACGAGCGGCTACTCGGGCCAGTTCTGCTCAGACGTTCTGAAATGTCGGTCATGCGACAGAAAATATAGCAGGCGTCTCACCTGACACACGGGGAGAGTGCACAGAGAGTACTTGAGTGTGTGCCAGCAAAGAGTGGAAGGCCAAAAATTACCCTGAACAAAATGTACATCTCTACCGATATTTCAATTGTTTCAATTTATTGTTAGATTTGGTTCTTCCGTGACGAGCAATAGTCTATTTTAAATTGATTAGTTTTATTACGAATACTCAACCCTTATGGCCCTTCAGATTGCATCTCACGTACCCAGTGTGTCTACAGTTAACTTGGAACATATAGAGAAACTGACAACACCCAGAGTATTTCTCAATCCTCAGCACACTCTGGGACATTGAGCATGGAAAGAATTTTTCTTAACACATAAATATGTTTAGTTGGAGGAATTATCATCACACAAACAATTTTTGTTGTTGTGTGTTCCCCAATAAAATGCTTTAATAAATGTATTTGCATGTTTGCTACTATCCACAGAAGCGAACAATAATAAACTACCCTCAGGCAATCTAGTTGTTTTCCCTCTCTCCATGTTTTTGTTGGTGCACAAAATTAACCATCATGCTGAGAATTGAGGTTCATAGGTCCCACGGTTTTCTTTACTCTCTGAGAGTTGAAGGCCACGTCGTTGAAGGAAATGTCCTTTTACAGAACTGTTTCTGCTAGTCTTTGTACAACACCATCATTTCTAGAGTCTAACTGAAAGTGTGCACCATCATCCCCATTTGTTCCTCACATCTTGCCCTTCAATGGCACAGGGTAAAGGTCAGAATTCAAACTATTGAGAATAGAACTTTTGAGAAGTCGGCTAAAGCTTCATCCTCGCCAAAGCCAGCTACTGATCTGGGCAATAATAAGCCCATGCTGGTAGCTAGGCTGGACATTTGCTTCCTCAACTTGTAACAAGCGTGCAGAGGCAAGAAACCTGCTGGATTGCCTACTGGCAAGGCATGACATTGACCTCCGAGGCTTGTAACTGCACACAGAGGCTAGCAGCCTCTGGATCTGCAACTGCCTGGGCTATTCATTACCTTCTGAGGCTTTTGATTAGTCGCCAAGGCTAGCAACACATTGGATTGGCTACCTGGTGGTTGGATATTAGCTTCCAAGGTTGCTAACTTGCACACCAAGGCTAGAAGCTCACTGGAACAGCAACTAATTTGGCTAGGAATTAGCTTCCACGGTTGGAAAATAGCACCGACTATCAACCTACTGGATCGGCTACTTGCAAGGAAACTCTTTGGCTTTCGAAGCTGGTATCTAGCACGTCAAGAATTGCAACCCTTTGGATTGAGTACTGGCTAGTCTAGACATTTGCCTAAGAGACTGTTACCTAGAAACTGTCACAACCAGATCTTAACATCCTGCCTGACCACTATGAATAGGCAATTCTCAACAAAGAGGAGAAGATGACACAAGACGGACAACATCATTTCAAATGCACTCTGACCTTTAGAGCTTACATATAATGTCTACTCTCAGTAACTTTGCCTTCTTCTTAGTCAGGCATAATGGTGACAGTGTTGTAGGTACATCAGTGTGGGATACATGCTTGGTTGATTTGAGTCGCAGGGCAGAGAGCAGTTTGACTTCTAGTTTGAGTTTGACTTTACTGACATCAATTTTGACAGCACAATAAGCTTGTCTGGATTACAGTCAGACATAAACATACTTATTCTCCATGGCTCTTTGTGTCAGGACCTTCTAATGATCAGCATACCGCCTTGAACCTAACCATAATACTACATCCAACTTTCAAATCAAGACATTGACTTCAATTTTTTATCTTAACAAAACCATACTTAACTTTAAACCCATGTTACTGCTACACTTATCCGATATACGATTGAGGTCTTGAAATAAACAAGGCCATAAAACTTTAGCTGGCTCTATGAGGGACAGAACACTAACACTTACATACCAACTTCTCCACCCCTCCTCTCTGAATTTGCTGCTTAGACGACCTCATGGCCTTGGCCGCTAAGAAAAGTGCCAGCAGTAAAAAGGTCTATAAATCTTCTTTAAGTTATGGAGGGTCTTTAACACAACTTGACCTTCAGAGGTGAACGAAGGAAGTATTTTGATGGTCGCTGTTTTGGAATCTGTTGCTCATGTGTTCATACATTTTTCCTAGTTGTGACTGACTCTTGAAATAGTGTTTCCAAACTGACACAGCACCTGTCTCTATAAATTAAAGCGTAATTACTGTATTTTTAAACCTGGCCCCATCGCTACACATTTTGGGGTCTTAATGACTTAAAGTTATATACACTGTTAGAATCATGTTGGCTGTAATGGCTGCAATTAGGCAAAGGTGCCCTGTAAAAGTACATCTCTGACAACATTACAGAATCGATCCCTCGAGAGATCGAGCTTGTGTGAGAGTGTGAGATGCTTCCTTTGAAAACAGAAACCGAGACATTACACTGTCACAAGAAAAAATTAAAGACCCCCTCCAGGTAAAACCCAGAGTTTAACCCTGTAAACATCTCCATGTGGTGTTCTTGTGGTGCTACAAGACATATCAGGGACAACATGAGCATCATCTCCATGGCTGGGCCTGTCTGCTTTTAAACTGCAGTGTACCAAGGACAGGCTGAACATCATGTTTTCACATTGGCAGGTTTGAGACGTCACAAACCTAAGGAGCCAATCCCGTTAATGGACGGGGTGACGCTATGCATATCATTATGTGTAACCTATGGCAACCACTTTGGCGATGCGTGAGCCAGCTGTAAGCGACATCGTAATTTTTGCAAACTCTGACCACTGACCCCTAACGTTAAGCTAGCTAAGTTTCAACAAGTTGCCACTAAATGATGGCAGAGACGTGTTTTGTTTTCGTGACGGAGGGGGGTGTGGAAATTTGCATAGTGGGCGGGGCCTATTCAGATTCTAGTATTTTTAATGAGGGAGAAGGAGGAGATGCCTTGGGAGGATTTTTACCAGATAATTAAACGTATTTTGCAGGAAAAACACATCAGAATCACAATTTATTATTCCAAGCAGAGCATTTTATATGTCTTAAAACATGCCTGGAGCTGCTCTTTAAGGTAGCTGCAGACCAGCAACTCCCATATTCTGCAAGGTATAAGTACTGTTTTTGTCACTGAAATCTTGTGGTTTTGACAAGAGTTAACGGCTGTTACTAGTTTCAAAAGAGGATTTGACAACAAGATCTATTTCTGTAGTTATCTTTTCTGTAATGACACAAACCAACAGTTTTAATTGAGACAAAACTGAACACTCGGACGTACTTTAATCAGGCTCCTGAAGATTATGTTGCAGCCATTAGAGGCCATTCCAAGGTCAGTGGCTGGAGCAAACTCCTGGAGCAATTCCAACATTTTTTGTAAAATTCCTCAATTAGACGTACAAATAGGAGAAAACTGTGCCCAGGTAAAAAAACAAAAAACAAAACAAAACAGAATGACCCTTTAAAGTCAGTGCAGCTCAGACTAAGGGCATCAATGATTTAAACGGGTTTAGATCAATGCTATTTAAGAATCACCAAACAATGGCTGCCAATGAAGTTTGGGATGTGCAGATCTGCTTACGTGTCACACACCCTTTGAAAGATTAAAATACTATACAGCGAGTCTGTCATTAATGTCTGAACTAATGAGGACTAACATGCGATTAGATTTCGAGTGCAACTTATTTGGTGTACCCTAAACTACGATGAAGAAGGTCTCATCCACAGTGCTCATCACTTCTCAGAGAGGATGAGGTCAGCAGATTTGTGTATTTCTTTTAATATGTGTTAAATAGGAAAACAAAATTGACCATGATAAATATAAAAATGAATTAGAAGAACAGATAGAAGCAGCATCTCAGATCTAATTCATGCATCCTCCCTTCCTTTCTCCTTTCCTTCGATCCTTCGCCTCCTTTGCCTTCAGTAAGTCCCTGACTGGTGTTATAGAAGGACTTTCCTGACAGTATGTTGAACCGCTATCCAAGCCAACACTTGATCTAGATGATCTAATTAAGTCATTCATATGACTCAGCACAGGAATGTTGTCTGGGTGTAGAAACAAGTATCAAGTGGAGTGAACATGAGGGTTAATCCAAAGCACGGTGCCCATGCTGAGCAGGACTACATACTGTATGTCCAAGTTGTGGTTTGAGCCTGGAGGCCAAATTCACCAATCGACTAAAAGTCACTCCTGGGAATTACTCTGAAAACAGATAAAAAATACTCCTACCTCCAAGTACTTTCATAGTATTTGAACTGGAGACTGAGACAGACATCCTCTGCTTGGTTTGAATCAAACAGACAGAATATCAAACACATTAAGTGCATGTGTGATCTCTCTCTAGCTCAGATTACAGAAGTGCTGTGGTCGAGTGTGCGTGGGTATAAGACATGGACAGCCAGAAACTCAAGCTGAGTCCTAAGTGACATTATGTTATTACCGTAGCTCATCAGCACATGAATAAAAGTTCTGTCTCAGTGGCTAGTCGCTAATAAAGTTCAACCTCTGACATTCAGGTTAAGACAGGCCAGCAGTGCAAGCTCATGACAGAAACAGATGACCACATTACAACCATTTGATTACATTCTGTTCCATCCATATCCTGTTCCTTCTTTATATAACATGCACATTACAGAATGACACTTTGGAGTATTGGTGTTAGGGTTTGGGTTGCAGGTACAGGAAGGACCCAAATGCAGAAAGGAAAAGGCAGACTTATGCAATTGATTTATTTTGGATAAGATGGCTCACAGGCAGGTAGCAGCCCCTTTAACACTGTCTCTCTCTCCGACTCAGTACTGAGCGAGAGCACTGGCAGCAAGTGTCAACATCTTCACATTACAACTCTGGAGATGTGAGTTTTGTTTAACAGGTTTAATAATGATCAAAGTTGTGAAACTACAAATAAAACATAAACAAATGACTGAAATGAACTCATACAAAGTCCTAAACATGAATAAACTGTTCACAGCAACGCTAAATCACACAAAAGCCAGCCTAAACAGTGCAGTTCACCTGTCATAAGGAACACACGTTTATGATGTTCCAACTAAGAAATGTATTTAGTACTCCTCAATAAAATACTATCAAAATACAGTAAACTTAACAAATGTTAAATGTGACCAATCAGTATCAAATAAACAATATACATACAGACAACGTGTCGAAAGACGCAAGATGAAGCTGGATTGTTGAGAGAGTCAACAGCATGTGAACCTAATGCAAATATACCTACTTCCTGTCACATGACACTTTTAACCTAACCACTAGGTGGCAGAAAACACTCAAAGTTACATCTGTGAAAGCACAGACGGGACTGTTCTGCCTCAGCTATGCCTCCTCTTTAATGGAAACGAGCGCTGGGGCAAAGTCTTTCTGCTGCTGAGCTAACAGTGGTGGTAAGAACAGAGGTGTAACAGAAAATGCAGCATAAAACCAAAGCTCTGGAGCAACGCTGCTGCAGAATACAAAAAGGGCTAATGCAAGTCGCAGTAGCTTTCAGGCAGGCAGGTAAGCAGGTTCAGGAGGACAAAATTCAGAGGCAAAACAAGAACAAAGCTGCTGTGCTGTCAGGGAATGTTTCACTGCAGTGCCACTAATGGTTACTGGACAAAATTAGAAGCCTGGCTAAGTGGCAACACCGTATCCAGTTCTGATTTATACAATCATAGAACAGTGGCCAGTCTGGGTTGCTGCAAATTTGCCCAAGTGGTCACAAAGGGTACTGCAAGAAAAAATATCCAGTGTTCAAAAAGCATTTCCCACATAGACCTTCAAATTGGAAGAGAGGCCCGTGAAACTGCAGACAAACTCAATTATCACTTTTTATGTGCCTGAAGTTATCCCCATTAAAGCGGAACACGGAAACAAACAAAAGTCTTCTCTCCTGAACATGTTTTGTGGTTTATATGCTGGGTCAGTGGTTTTTATTAGCATGAATCTAGGAGTCCAGTATTCAGTTATTGTAATACATCCTTGTTCAGCACTGTCCAGGTGGTTTTGTCAGTTGAGCATAGCTGTAAAGCCCCACAGATTCACTGCACCTCCCGTAACACACCAGCTGATCACGCTGATAGTTTTAAAATTCATATTTTGATACAAAATGTGGGTTGAACTGAGCCATTATGCTCACATTTTTTCAGCTTCTGTTGATAGCCTTCAAATTTCAAATGTATTCCCATTGATGAGAAGAATCAATTCTGTCCTTTTCAGATACAATCTGTCTGTCAGCTTGCCTCGGCCGACGCGTTCCTGCTCCTTCCATCTGTATGTCACTCCTGGCCCTCACACAAACAGACACAAACACTCATAATTTCTGCACCTCTTCACCTCATTTTGTCACCTTGTTTTCTCTTCAGCCTCGCTGCCCGTTAATCAGTCTCCCCTTGCTGGCTTATCACAGTAATGACAGGCTACTAGCATCCACACAGGCTATTTGTGTGGCGTGCTTGTGTGTGTGTGTGTGTGTGTGTGTGTGTGTGTGTGTGTGTGTGTGTGTGTGTGTGTGTGTGTGTGTGTGGCACAAGAAAAATGTCCAAATCTTATTGACAGAAATATTAAACAAACCTTTTTTTTGTTGCTCTAATAGATGAACACTCCAGGTGTAGGTAAATATCAATTCTCTATTTATTCTAAAAAGCACATATTTAACTAGAAGATTTTCTGGCACATTTGAATTCCTTATCTTATATTGCTTTAAAAGTAGTGCTTAAATGTTGGATTTTACAGACACAGATTAAAACAAGTGCAGATCTCATTGTTCTGATTGCATAAAAAGTGCTCTTACTCCGATTTTTGCTTACAATAACATCATATATTTAATCATAACCCCTGTATTGTTTCGTACGTATTGTATCACCAGATTGTTACCAATTCACAGCCTTACTGGATCAAATTAAAACACCAATATTTATCAATTTACCGCTAAATCTATAGTCCAGGAACCAACCAATGAGTTTACCCTTGTTGCCAAATAGTTGTCTTGTTATTCATTAAAGGAAATATCATCATATCAACTTTTGTCACAGTGGACCATTTAGAGCCTTGACCTTACTGTCTAAAACCTCTCTAAATAAATGAGTCCCAGGGTTAAAAGCCTGGTGAATTCTGCATGACGTGGCGATCCACTGAGATTCACGATCTCAAATGGGAACAACCTAGCAGCTGAATCAACTGAGGGCCGAACAAGATATCACTTACCGTCGTGCATGTATCATCTTTGTCACATGCCCGGACTGTTGCTTGCTCATCACATGCTCTATCATGCACTGTATTTTCCCTCTGTCCCTTCTCCATTCCAGTCACTCGGCAAGTTTTTTCTCTGTTTGTCAGGGGCCAGAAACCTGCGTCCGCTCTTGGCTCAACATGTAACCATCACAATAATATATGTTCAGGGAGAGGGGGGCTATAGATGTGGTTATTAAGAAGGAGAAGAGTTGCGGGACTTCAATTTATGACTGACAAATGTTTCTCTCACCTCCTCCATCACACTAGTTGAAAGAGGATATGAATACTGGGCAAGATTTGTGTATGTGTGTGTGCAGTGGCCTACTAAGATAGCTTATGCAATACACTGGGCTTCAGTGTCTCTGCGGCTTGAAAACATAAAAGGATAACTTCTTTGAGGGAAAGGATCAATATTTTTGGCAAACATAAAAGAAACAAGATTATATATTTACATCTTCTTTTAATATCTATATTTTAAAGGTTTGGAACCATAAAATCACAAATGCGTTCATTCCCTTGACAAGAATATCACAGCTAAAATGTAATTATGCCTGTATGCAATAGATTGGAACACAAACATTATTAAAAACACATGAACTTAAGTCCTGACAAGGCACAATTTGGTGTAAAAAGATTCTCAAATACAATGTACACAGGCGTGAATACGTAGGTTGAAAGTATTTTTAAATCCAATCTCACTGATTTTTTTCTTTTTCTTCTTTTTCTTCTTCATCTTCTTTTTTTATCTTATTAAACGATTTCGTCGGATTTCTAAAGATAATGCTTTTATTCTGAAATTTCCGGTGCGGAAGTGTATGTCGTTGTTGCTAATGGCGGAACATGGGGTAATTTCCATACCAATGTCTGCTTGCTGAACAGGATCGAGACTATCCGGTCGGTCACGTCAAAGACAAACGTCACCTCATTGTGAAAGGTATTTATTACATGTGGTACAGACTCGGAAACGAAAGGAGTGTCTATAAGAGGTTACGGAATGATATGCCTCCCTGTAGGTAGCTAACTTAGCTAGCTCAGCTAACTCAGCTAGATAATGAAAACACCCAAAATGGCTGGTTTCTGCGAGTGTGCGTAGGGGGACCCTGTATTCCATACCCTGTAATCACAATAACGGCTATTGCTTATAGTAAGAGAGTTTGCTTATAGTAAGAGAGCTCTATTGATTCCATCAGTCGATTGCTTTTAAGTTAGCCTCGTTCAGAAAGGTATCAGTTGTGCATGTCCGTAGCACTTAACGGCTGCAATTCTAACGTCAGGCGCCATGTAGGGGCACTTTTGCAGCCATGAACACAATACTTCAATTGAGTCATAATGGAATAAAGCAGGGTAGTATTCGTCTGACTTTTACCTAGGCCTGGACTGGGACAAAAAAAAAAAAAAAGACAGCACTGGCATTTTTGGCCAGGATCGGCTTTGACTGTGATATGTAACTAAATACATCTACTTAAATACTGTACTTAACATTCAAGGCACATGTATTTCACTTGAGTATTTCTACTCCACTATATTGCATTTCTAAATACAGTGCTTTGTACACCACTGTATTTGTCTGTAAGTTACTTTACAGATGATATTATAGAAAATTTGCTATTGGGCAGCAGTCCTTGCTTTATGGACCAGTCATTAGCAATAAATGCATTTTCCCCAGCAGTATGCCCGATTACCAGTCCAGCCCTGGCTGTACCCTGACACTTTTACAGATATGAGAAATGTAGATGGTGAAATATATACTTGCAGGTGTTTCCCTCTAACAAAACAGCAGCCTCAAAGCCAGCTGACTTGCATCTCCACTTCTGAGTTTTATCTTTATTCTCCACTTTCTGATTTGTTGTGGATTGTCTATGTTTATGTAAAGAAAAAAACCTGTCGAGCCTTGCCTCATATGCTGCCACAGAAATCACATTTTTTAGCTTTAAAATATCTACTTGCTGACCCCGAGTGTTCGGCCTCTAAAGCCCCTTTCCCACTCGGCATTCCCCTGTGATGCTATGCTCCATGTGTAACTTGGGACTCCTTGTCATCTCAGCTACAAATTTGGCCCATCTTCGTCAGCGCTCAAACATCGTTCCAAAATTGTCTGCACCAGGTTTGATAGATAGACTGAATGAGTAATAGATACAATAAAGAAGACCTAACCACCGTGACGCAGCAGAAAAGAGGCCGAAAGCGGTATACTTCACTATCAATGGGAAAAGACACAATCAACATTTATTAGCGGGTCTTCCCGGGTCTGAAAAACCTGCATCAACGTGCTAATTTTGGTGGGAAAGGGATATAAAAGTAAGTTTACGTGCAGTGCTCTAAATCTAACGGTCAGCTTGTTCAGACCATGAATGCACATTTCTGTTGAGAAATTACAGGTGGATGCTATAGATGTCCCTTATAATAACTGTATGAGCACTTTGAAAAGTCATTAACACAAGGAAACACTGAGGTATTCAGAACTCTTTATTCAATAAGCCAAACGTATTTTTTCTACGTCAAACATTTTTTTAAACATGTAGTAATCTGTCTGATTGAAGTAGATATTCTGGCATGTTATCATCTTTAAGACTCTTCCTACCTTTTTGTATGCATTTGCATTGGAAATGACGTGTCAACCTGCATGTTATGTTTCCTTCAGTTAGCTAGATGTTGCATTGTTTCAATTTAACTTAAAGTCATTGCCCTATTAACCTCCTTAACAAATATCCATTGAGATGATAAGCAACAAAACAATCCCTTTGTCTCTTCTATTGTTTTGCATGCAAGATCAACTATTTCCTAAAAGCTCTTATTTGGTCAAAGCTTATCTGGCTTGGTCTATTAAAATAATCGTCCCCTAAATGCCTGTTTAACTTCACCAAATTGATTCTGCAGAGCGACGTGATGCAGTCTGTCTGAATTGTGCCGCTGCATTTACAACTGGATTATTGCTTTAAACAGTTTGAAAAAGAACACAATGACAGGGTAGACCAATATTCTATCACTGTTTAACACAGATAATATATCTAATCCTAATGAAATCATTTTAAAGGCAGTTTGGTAGATCTTATTACAGGTAAAACAACACCCCATCTAGCCCAAATGGGGCTTAGGCTACATGAAGGTTAAAGAAAAAAAGGGTGAGTTGAATGCTGATTCAAAACTCAAGCTAATGTTTGGATCACATGGACCTTTGTCATGGGTGATAATAGTGTTCTAAAAGCCTAAACCTAATGCACTAGCTTTTTTAGGCCCAGGTCTTGCTAACATAGCTTACATGTCAAACAGGCCCACATCAGACATCACAGTCTTATGTTACTGTTGGTGTTTTACTGGTTTAATGCCAGAAAAGTAAAGTATTCACAACTTGTTTGAGGTATTCAGGGTAAAACAGACTGTGTTTGCTGGATTCTAAGAAACTTACAATTTGGCAAAACCGCTGGATAGAGTCCACTCAGCTGCAATGCTGTCTGCACTTTAAGGCTGGCAAGTAGACCTGCCCCCTAAAAGAAAACAATTGGAATCATCAGTCAAGGAGACGCAGAGTCGACTCGCGTTTTGTAAGTGGATTTTTTTTAAATTACTGTCATTATACAGTAATACAGGAGCAACAGCATGGCAGGTTGTAGGCTGAGTCAGTGTTCATCATTCACAAAGTTATAATCAGGAGATGAATTATCCACAGAGATCTTATCTTCTCCTCCTTCAAGAGAAACTATACTTTGAAGTCTTAGAAAAGTAGTTGGCTGGAATTCAGTGTGCCGTCAAAAGCAGTTGCTTCTTTTAAACTCTGATGAACGTGCCTCTACATTAGACTCATTTAGGCTGCTAGAGGATAACCTGGCAATGACCTGAAAATGGAATGGGATGCATGGTTTAAACTTACTATTGAACAGCCCAATCAGATTTGACTGACGAAATTCTCAGGTAAAGCTATAATAGCAAGTTTGAAGGCGTTATATTTTTTGTTTTCTATCAGGCTCAGAGTGTGCGTCTTTGTTGTGTCCTTGTAGGTTAAATCCATATCTGCTGTTTTGGTTTTTCTTGCTATCATTGAATCAGTGTTGTTGCATAATGTTGCTTTGCTTTAATGTCCTGAAAGAAAACTCTGTGGGCACACTTCAACCCAGGAAAGAGATTTTAATGATGATGATCATTTTTTGATGCTTTGAAATTTTAAAGGGATGAACCCACAAAAATGAAGACTGTGCCAACTTCTTTTAGAAATGTGAGCGGGAAAAAGGACTTCATCTGAAAGCTACCTTTGAAATGAAAAGATAAAGCTTGTTCCTCTGTAATAGTTTATTTCTGCTTTCCACCTCACAGCCTTGCTGTGCGCACAGACAGTAATTCTCGCCTCGTTCCTACACTTCGGTTGGAGCCCAGCGCAACATTCTCCATCGCCAGAGGGACCCATTTCATATTTGGACCTGTGGCTAGTGCTGCTGCAGTAACAGCTCTCCGATTGGCTCAGATTGCGACTCAGGCACAGGTTGCTCTCCAGCAGCTTGCTACCCTAACGACCATAACCGTTGGGAACCAGTGTCAAAACAACGGGATTGCAGCAGCGTTACCTCCTCACCTTGCCCTCCTCAGTCTTCTCAATAGACAGCAGGTATCAGCTGTTGGGTGTAACGTTGACACAAACGGCAAAACTTACAGAAACGCACAACCTTGTCTCTCCGCTGCCATGTATCACCACCACTCCCAGCAACAGGGGTCACAGTCCTTCTCAAATGGGCCGAGGCCCCCCCATCAACAGCCACCTCCAAGTCAACATCAGAATCGCAATCCTTCTGATATGCTGTCACACGCGATGGGTTTCCAATTTCCTCGTCCAACCCAGCTCCCCGATGAACTAGAGTCTGCCCTGGCTATCCGTGGTGCTAGGGACATGGACCACCGGCTCATTGACCACATGAGCCGACCAAACCAACACCAGAACCAGAACCAAAGCTCCGGTTCTGTGATCAGTCAACATGGAAGCTTTGGCTCTAATCCAGTAACGCATGCCTCTGATAATCAGTCTGCCCATCAGCAAGGAGTAGACTGGTCGGGTTACCAACCTCCAACTAAACTGTTTTCCAGTCCTCCACCTAGTGCTGGCCACCAGGCCCAAAGACACCACGGGCCTCAACAGCAGGCCCAGAGTAGCCACGCAGGAAGTATCCAAAGTTGGAAAACCTCTATAAGTGACTTGCAGTCACCCCAAGCCCGGCATCCACTGGGCAGTGGGGATAGTCAGGGTATGTACACACCAGAAAGCGCAGGAAGTATCTTGGCTAGCTTTGGACTTTCAAATGAGGACTTAGAAGTGCTGAGTCACTACCCTGATGATCAGCTAACCCCTGATACTTTACCATTCATACTCCGTGATATTCAAATCAACAAGTCGGGGACACAGAACACTGTAGCGCCTGCTTCATCATCTGCATTCTCATGTGGCATCCAAGAAAGACAGCTACCTCCTTCTCGCTCTTCACCATTGACACATTCACGCTCCCCGGAAGTGCCCAGCCTTCTTACTGTTACACAGACAGCTGGTAAAGTCATTGACTATGGTCATGCCAGTCGGGCAAAGGATGAATCTAGTACAAGAAAGACTTTCAAAAGAGAACAGCTCTCCAGTGAAAGGACAGTTAAAATGTACCCATCTTCATTGCCATCCTCATCAGCTTCAAAAGCAGAGAAAGCTGAAAGACGGCAGGTACGTTTGGAACACACCGAACCAAGCAAGCACGGAGATCAGGACTACCGCAGGACAAGTAGCGACCATCGCAAGAGCAATCGGTCGCCGGGGAGAGAATTTCCACCATCATCCAAGCCTCGTAATCTAGACAGAGACTACAGGCGGGAAGGACCGAAACCTAGGCCCTCATCTGAAACCGGAAGCGAGGCTTCCTTGAGACGATCGCTCTCCTCTTCGTCAAGCTCAAAACCACACAGCAGCAGCAAGAAGTTACCTACCCCCACCATGATAAGTGATTTCTCAGCTGTGTCTCCAAAGGTGTATCCTCATACCTGCTCGCTGTGCCACACACAGTGTGATCAGGAAAAGGTGAGTGCCAACAAGCCCTCGTACCAATTTCCAAACGGAATACTTGCACATATTGAAATTGAGTCAGTAGCCTTGCTTCACCAGACAGTTGTCAAGATGAGAGAGATTCTCAGGACTTTCAAATAGTGTTTTGCATAGTTTTCCCATTGAAATCAACTAGCTTTTAGCCAGAACAACTCATTGTTTGAATAGCATCTGTTAACTGTGATACGCACGCATGGCCACCATCATGAACGAAAAGTGTAGTCAGTGATGAAGCTCCTTTAAACGCAGCTATGAAAACGTCTTGTTCTGAGTGGAACCATTCTGACATTGCTACATTAAGGAAAAGTATGATGTGGGCGGTTGTTTGATTGTTGGGTGTTGCAACATGCTGATCACTCAGATGTTTCATCATCTTGTTCAAATTAGGATCTTCTGACTTTAGTAAATGCCAGAAATGATGAGCAGAAAAACACAGACTGAACATTTTTACATTCAGGAGGCGACTGTCTGGTGAACTAAAAAAGACTTGCTTTCAAACTGTGAAGGTGTCCTGAGAAAGGCCAGAAGAGCCCTTTCTTTTTTGAGCCTATAGTACTAAGCCAACAACTGATAAATCCCAAGTGTTAAAAGATGAGAAAAATTTAGCAAAATTTGGAACAGTTTCTAAACTACAGGTTTTATGTTGTGAAAAAAAGGTTTAATTGATTATAACTATGACAAAGCTTAATGTAGGGAAGAAAAAAGTGCTTAGCAGGGCTCAACACTAACTTTTTAAGGTGGTTGCCAGGTTAGAGACAGGCATCAACTTCTGGTTGCCAAACTGGAAAAATGTTACCTTTTATCTGTCACTTTATAGAATATGAATCTTAAGTTATTAGATAACATATCCATTCTCCACACCTCGTATTGAAAGTACCAGTTACACAGGGTTGTCAAAAGTACCAATGATTTGAAATGATTTAATACAACATGCTTACATCAACTCAATCTTCATTAATTGTACAATCGAAAGCATCGAAACAACTCAAGATTTAAAAACAGATCTACTACCAAATTAAGCCAAAGCTGTGACTTGAGTAAAAGACAGCAGAGGTGGTTAAGCGACTTGAATGGTAAATGAAAACGAGTTACATCCCACATGCATGCCTGCAAACATCCCGAACATGGCTAATTAATAAAAAACAATTGGCAGAGGCCGGGGGAGTTAGTCGGAGAGTTAGTTAGTGACACTTTGAGCAGGCTGGAAATGATCCTCCTTTGTGTGCCTGGGACGTCTTGTTTTTGTCAGGTTTTTTTTTATACTCCTATCGTATCAAAGTTTGATGTTCTGGTCTGATCTTGACAGCCCCAGTAGTGCAGCTCATATTTTTTCACAGATCCATCAGAAATGAATACAGCAGTCAAACGTTAACCACTAACACAACAAATATGAAAACATTTTTGGTTGCCACTGAAGGAAACCAAAGGCCAAGAATTGGTTTCCAATTTCACAAAATGGTTCCATGCAACCTTGCAGATGTTACTGTCGAGCCCTGCTAATGGATTTATGAGATTCAACAAACCGTAATTTATCCGGCATGTTTGTCAGACACCAGACCGGTCTGAAGTTCAGAGGACGTATAAAGAAGACACTTCAACATTTATTTTACTCAAATAATTTGTATTTAATTAACTCATGCAGTAGGTGTAAGGAAAACAAGCCAACCACACCACACAAAGCTTTACAATAACAATGCTAGTTCTACAAATACACAGTTGTTTTATTCATAACTGATTTTATCTGTTGTAGCCTGCAACAACATATAGTGTAACTAGGATTATCAAATTGGTATTGAGATGCTGTTTCATTTGGCATATGAATCCAGGTTATTGATATAAAGGACAATTCAATTTAAAAGTACTTTAGCTGCATGTTTACAAATACATTTATATATTCTAAATAAAGATTTGTTTTGTTTGGACAAATATATTCAAAAAGTTTCTATGAACTGATTAGAAGGCTAATTGAAATATAGTAATTACTGTTGTTAAAGACTCCGTTGTTCAGGTCTCTGGCTTTGGAGTGGAGTTAATCGTGTTCTCAAATGTTTTTTTTATGCCTACATTTTAAACTGGTTTGTCTTCAGTGTCACAACAGTAATTACTTAAAGTTGAATGTGAATGTCCAATTTGTCAAGGATGCAAGTGTGGAATTTTCAAAGATTTGGTGTATTCAGACAAAAGTATTTAATGAGTCCTTTTTCATTCAAGACTCATACTGTCTATATAAAGGTTTTCTTAGATTTATAGGAGTGTTATTATCATTATAAGGGTTCCAGCCTGGTGAATATCAGTCCACTTAATCGTGAATCATTTGACTGTCATGATCTAGTAGAATGTAGTGGTCTTGGTAAAACTTAATGTCAGGATTTTAGGTTTTTCCAACTCTGACTGAATCATTGTAAACTTGGTGAACACAGGGTTTACTTCCCTTTATCACGAATTCTACATAGCTTAGGAAACACACTGGTGAATGAGCAGACTATGGTGTAATACATGGTTAGTCCCTCTTAGGGACCTCGGAACATAATGAGCATTTACATCAGAAAGTCACAAAGTAATTTGTTTTATTTTTGTTTTTTTGATTCTGTCTGTGATTTATATTCTGTCACTTATTTAGATCAATATTCCCACTGAAAATAATGAAAGGTAGAATGGATACAGAGCATGCTAAACATCATTTGAATATGGAATCAAAGAAACTGCTCATCTCAGCCTTTGTCCTTCACTGTAGATAAATAAGGAATCTGATTGGTTTAACATGTAGTCAGTTGTTGATTTTTCATACATGTTAAATGTGTGATGGAGCTTTGTCGAGGATTGTATGTCTGATTGTGACGTCTTTCCTGTCCTATTTGTTGTTTTTCTTCAGGACTGGGTTGACCATATTAACACCGTCAACCACACGGCTGCCTGCAGAGACCTGCGCAACAAGTGAGGACATTTTAATGCAGCCCACTCATACTTTCAATACTGTCATTCTCAAGCACACTGCACAGAACGAAGCTTGGTTTATTAAGTTCTCTTACAGTTTTACTGCTTTCACATTAACGACATGCAGACGAACAAGTTCATCTTCTTGCTACAAGTTTAGTTTTAACTTGCCTGTTTTGTTATGGTTCAGTCCACCGTACCCTCAGGGAAAAAAACATTTGACTCTCTTCATAATTGACTCATTAATGTTGGCAGTCTAACAGAGAGAGTTATGGGTGAGCAATGACACTTGCAGGCCACAGATCCAATGTCGGATAGAGATGAGATAATATACTGTTATTTAGTTTCAGAGCCACACAGAATGAACTCCTTACACATTGCAGATGCAAATGAACAGCTTTGTTCGATACGATGTATTTGCTTATTGTGAGATTCTAATGGATGTTTGTGTGTCTCTAAAGGTACCCTGACTGGAAGCCAAATCCACCAAGGTCAGTAGGACTTCGGGGTCACTCCTGTCAGCTGACAGGTCCAACACTTTTCATATAACTCAACTGTACAAATACGGCCACTTCTCTGTACAACTGTGGTCACAGAATGGTTCTATTTATTGTTTCACAAAGGTTTGCCAAGAGGTCAGTGTTATCAATGTTATAGATTGTTGGGAATTCAGACGCGTTATCAGAACCAGATAACAGAGAACACAATTATAAGAGTTGACTCACGGTCTTGTAAAGAGCAGTTGACTGGTAAGACGATGGCGGAGGAGCTAACATTGAAGATCAAAGTCACGAGGCGTTCGCATGGATTCATGCAGTTTGTAGACGGACACCACCCTCTGGAGCTGTCCTCATATTGAGCCTCATGTGTGTCTGTGACATCATGGTTAAACACAGGTGTTGTCACAAGCTTGTTAACCGGTGGGAACATTGGCTCACCCTGGCATCTCTAGATTCAAATATCTTGTATAAAACTACATATATGGTGTAAAAGGGAAACATCAGTAACAACCTACCTATAGTCTTGGCTTGATAGTAACTGTCTGGTGTCTGTTTTCTATTTGTAATTATGGGCTCTTGAATACACAAGTTAATTCACAACAGTGCTCTGGCAAATCTGTTGAGCCGGAGATATTCTTGCTTTTGACTATGCATTTGCGTGTGCATGATGGCTGCCAGACGTTCCTGCATCTGTTTGGAGCATCAGCTGTGCACATCTTCAAAAATTAACGCTACGGGGACGCAAGCCGCAGTATGCACATGAACAGTAGGGGCTGTGTAGAGGCAGAGGGTGTGTGACAGTTTCAACACAGCAGCAGGGACAACAATGGTAGAAAGTTCTGAAGACAAGCTGATAGACCAAGTCGATATTATCCACATCTGTACGATGTGTCGTTGCCACTGCACAGAGACTAACATGCCTGTCAAACAGCTGCAGACACATAAGTTCTGTTTTAGAAGTCGACATGGAAACCTGCAAAACTAAATGGAAACAAGTCCGGGACCGTTACGTCCGTGCCCGGAGGAACATGTTGGAGGGACGGAGTGGGGACGGTGCAGACGGTGTGATCTCTCCACCGAACACACAAAAGCTGTCACTGTTTCTGCTGTGATCTCAGAATGAACATAACAGTAGCCTCCTCGAGTGTCTCCATGTCTGTTGTTTACATCCTGCACATATAGTACTTCCATACGCCCTGAGCTCTCTGGTGCGCCCTCTAGAGGTATCCTCCAGTAACACGCCTACTGCATAGATAATATGTGAATAATTATGTTCATGACGCAGACGGGTGTGTACGTGAAAGCAAGATAAAAAAGCAAGAATATCTCCAGCCTTAGCAATCTGAACTCTTATCCACAGGCACAAAAAGAAATGAAAACACTGATCAATGAAAGTGAAGGCCTTTATACCGCTTAACTCACAAGTTAACCTGCATCAGTGTTGTTGTGTTCTTTCCCTCGTTGTTTGTTAATGAATGTTGTGTTTGATCCAGTCGACGACATGGCAGCCGAGCTTCGTGGGATTCCAAGGATCAATCTCCATCCCATCCTGCGTCTCGATCCGTCTCGTGTTCTCTTTCCCCGAGTCCACCTCACAGCAAACACCGGGTGGGCCCCCCTCACCACAGGCCACACGGGAGGCCGTACTCCCCTCATCACCACCCTCGTCACCAACACTACACGGGTAAAAACAACAATGCTTTACAGAAGGCACAACTTTTTTAAAAGCAGGAATTTTCTTCCTCATAGCAACAAGAGAACCCCTCAGCTGTTCCTCTGACTGCCGTGTTATTTCACCTCTGAAATCTTGTCATTGTTTGCATATATTTAATGTCTACATCGTCAGCAAAGCAAAAGGGCTCCCACTTTGAACCTTGGCAGCCTCTCTGTGTGTTTTTACAAAACATTTGCTCTAATCATTTAAATTTATTGATTTACGTTCTGTTTTTCATAAAATTGTCCGATTTAAATTCCTTTATTTCTGAATATTTCTTCACACCATTTCTCTCTGCTCTCCTGTGTTTCACGGCGTGTCCACAGGTGATCCCTCTCGCAGTGGTCTGAAGCGTCCACACGATGACTCAAAAAAGTTCCCTGCTGACGTGAGCCGACACCCGTCGTACTCCAAGGCGGGTCACAGCTCGAAACACGGACCATCACAGTTCACCAAGACTTTCAAGAGCGGGACGAAGCCTGGAACCAAGACGACTAAGACGGCAGGTGGCAAGGCCGCTGACGTGGTGGGTATCTATTTAGCTGTTTCAACCTTGACGTGGAAGAACACTATTTGGACCAAATATTTGTTATTGATCTCAGCTGAGCTCACAGACACTAGAGGCTGATTTCGCACACGGAGCTTTAAATCATGTAGATCTGAATTTTTCCAGTTTTCTAGTCACTTCAGTATTTTCTCAACCACATCGACATTATGAACAAAAATTCACAGTTTAAATATTTGATTAAAGCAGTAAAAAGTAACATTGGTTGAATTTCTTCTAAAACGTGCTTTTTTGTTTCTAGTGTTCCAAACCTCCAGCAGCCAAGAAGAAGAAGAAAGCGGTGACTCCAGCCTCTCAGGATTCGTCCGTCGCAGATCGACTGGTTTATCTGACAGGAATCCCAAAGGATGCTTCCGAACAGGAAGTTACCGACTTGGTCGGGTCCTTTGGCAAAATCAACAACGTGATCCTCATGCCGTGCTCCGAGGAGGAGAGTGAGAAGGGAGAAGGTCAAAAGGTGCTTTTTAAGTGTACTATCAACGTTTTTGATGCATTTTGCATAAACTCTAACTTTCATAAGTTTAGAGCACGAGCCTGCAGTAAGCTTTGAAGGGGTCTGAACCATAGACTGTATAAATAATGGATGTAGCCGCCGTGACGTCACTCATGGGTTTCTCTACCACGTTAAATGAAGCCGAAATATGGCCGCCGCCATGTTGGTTTTCTGGAGCCAGAAGTGACCAAATTTGGATGAGAGAAAGTAGTAGAAAGAAGTCCGCTGGAAACGTTTTAATGTTGGCTTGTAATTATGGAAAACTTTGATAAACATGTGCTTCAGTCAGACACATTTTTGACTCCTGTAGGCTGATGTAGGAGTTTGGTGTTCTGAACTGAAAAAAGGAACAAAAGGTTGAATTGAACAGTTCAGTTTGATGTAAATGACTAAATTCTGAGTCAAGTTTAACCCTGCTTACGAGAAATGCTTGAAAATATTTAATTCAGCAGTTTGTCCCTCCTGATTCCTAGAAAACGGCAGCCTTGGATGTTACACATGTCATTGTGGTTTCTGTCTTTGTCACCCTCCCCTGCTGCAGGCGTCCGTCTGCATGGTGAAGGCTGAAGACGCTCAGGCTCTGGCTATCTCCACAAATCTGTCCATCAGAGAGCAGCAAATCACTGCGTCAACAGCCAAGGTACGGTGCAGAGAGTACATGCATGCACTGATGCTGTATGCTGAAGGAACCCTTTGATTCATTACTCCCAGAATGATATGGTTAAAGCAGACGATGGTTTTAAGAGGAGTTACTGCTGAAACACAAACACACGCCTTCTTTCATTTTGGCCCCCAAATATATTTTGTTTGTTTGTTTGTTTGTTTTAGAAACCTGAAGTAGAGCAGTCTCCTGATGCCAACAGCAGGTATGTCACATCTTGAACATTTTCTCTTTTAATGAATAATACTCACATTCCACCCTGCACATCAAACCGGCTCTGTCTGCACTCAGGTATGAATATTTGTGTCTTCACAGCAAACCCGCTCCAGGAGCCGACAAAGGCGCCGTCACGGAAGACACTGGTAGGAAAACAAAAGCCGTTAATAACCACTCACGATAATATTTGAAACAATATTTGGATTGTAGTTGAAACTAATGCTGCAACTACTTATTTTATTCGTTATTGATTAATCTGCTGAATATTTTTGGGGCTATTCAAAAGATTATTCAAGATGGTGACGACTTCAAATAGCTTCTTTTGTTAACCAAACAGTACAAAAACAGCTGCGTGTGGGCGTTGTACCGGACCGTCGTGGTGTAGAGGGAGCTGAGTCTGAAGGCTCACCTGTGGTCATGAGCTTTGGGTAGAGATCGAAAGGATGAGATCACAGATACAAGCGGCTGAAATGAGTTTCTTCCGGAGGGTGTCTGGGCTCAGCTGTAGAGACAGGGTAAGAAGCTCAGACATCCAGAGGGAGCTCATAGTAGAGCCGCGACTCCTTCACATTGAAAGGAACCAGTTGAGGTGGTTCGGGCATCTGATTGGGATCCTCCTGGGCGCCTCCCTGTGGAGGTTTTCTAGTCACACCCAACTGGGAGGAGACCCCAGGGCAGGTCAGAGCTCGCTGGAGGGATTATGTATCCTGTCTGGCCTGGGAATGTCTCTGCAGTTTGGTGGAGCTGTTTATCAAAGACGTTAGCAATGTGTCTTTAATTATAACTGCCAACAGAAATCACACGTGTGTCACAACGCCTTACCTCTGTTGTATGTCTATGCTTACCTCCGGTAGTAGTGTACCTGAAAGTAAAAGTAGTTGTTAGTGCGACCTCACAGTGATCAGGTCTATTAAAAATGTGCTAATTGTTGCTCTATTTGCACTTTGCCCCCCCCCCCCCCACTGCAGCAGCTGACGCTGAGCAGAAGACTTCTGATGAGGTACATGAACACACACACCTTAATTATAACTTGTGTAAAAGTCTATTTAAATGTGGTCCCTCACATCCTGCTCCACTGTCTCCAGCTGAAGGGCACGGTGCTGATCACAGGACTTCCTGAGAGCGGCTGGTCAGAGAGTGACATCATCAAGCTGGTGCAGCCGTTCGGGACGCCCTCTGACATCATCCTGGCAACACAAATCGGAAAGGTTGGTACAGTTTAACTTTTGGGTTTACAGTTATCTTTTCTTTGTTATTTAAGACACTTTGAATGTAAAATATGACAAAACAAAACATAGAAATCCGTGTATGCGATGGTTGTATATAGTCTGCAGAATTAACTGTCCGTACAGAATGATTTCTGCAGAGATTGTTGACTTGTTTTTACCGTTAACTGGTTTCTATTTCATGTATTTTAAACTTCCTCTTTGTGCTTTAGGTGCTTGTGTCAGTGTCAGACCAGGAGACAGCACAGGAGATAGTCAAAGTCACCTCCTTTATACCTGCAAAGATCGGAGACACTGAGCTGAAGATAATCCATCTCAAGCAGAGCATCGGTCTCAGCACGCCGGTACGGCTCTCATCACTTTCGCTCAAAACTACATTTAACATGTTTTTCTCTGTTTCCATCTAATGTGATTTTAATGAGCAAACTGTTGGTGCGTTGATATTTTACTTACAGTTTGTATTGAAACGTTTGTGTGAGAATAACTGATGATTAATAGTAAAACAAATCTCTTTACACAGGTGGCTCTCTACAATCTCCTGATGGGATCAGCGGCCCCATTAGTGAGTATTCCTACCATCTATTTTACTGTCCCATTAAATGGTGAATAATGCTTCGTAATCAGAGTCCAAAATTAACACTCGCCAAATGTGGGTTAAAATCTTATGTTGGCAAAAAAGATGCGTAAGGCCAGACGCCACTGGCAGGTTGCTGGACTTAAGCAGTATTTACATGAATCCACTCGACTCCACTCTTCAACTCACGTCACTGTAACTCAAACTGTATGATCGCGTTTAGATTCTGCGCTCTGGTGGCAGCATGCAACGTATGACCGCCATTAACTGTATCACAATTTTCGGTTCGACTCTCGCCGTGCACCGTTGCTGTGCTTAAACAAATAGATGGCAATTAAAACGGGTTAAAAACAATGAATAAAGCAGTTTCTAGTTACAAATCAGTGTTTCTCCAATGTCTTCAGGGGCCGCGAGCTGAGCTGAGCAGATATCCAGTGACTAAACGACAATTAAACTATTAGTTTAACAAGACGAGGTCAAAACCTCGTATGTGGCTGACTGCATCAGGCCAATGTGCACTTTTGTGGGCAATGTGTTACAAGGACTGTCCTTATGAGGCTGATGACAACGTGTTTGAAAGCAGGTGCGCGCTGCAGACGTAGGTGAGGACAGAATCAGGTTTATTGCCAAGTATGTTTACACAGACAAGGAATTTGTTTTGGTGGTTTTGGTGCAGAACAATTAACACAGAACTAGAATAAAATAAGTAAAAGACTTAAATAGAATAAGATAAAAATAAAAGGAAATAAGAATTAAAATATAAAAAGCATTAAAAGCGGACGAGCAACGGAGGAGCAACCTACTGCCCGAACAAAGTATCCAGAGCCGTAAAGACAGAGTCACATCAGTGGAGGTCCAATATGCTCCATGATCCGCCATTGCAATGTTGCAACTCTCTCTCTTTACGGCTCTAAGGTACTGTCGGTCAGTCAGTCAGAAGCAGACCCATGTGTAGGGCTGACCCCAGCGGTCAGCCAGAAATGACAGTAATGTGACTTGAAACTCTAAGTTGTCGCCTGGAAATGTTCAAATCAAATCAAATCATGATGTAGAGCGTCAGGAGGCTGTAACAGCGTCATTTTTTTGACATATAATTAACATTAACCTGATTGATTGATGGTTGTACGCTGGCTCACAAACAGCTGATTGTTTCTTTGCGTCCTGCAGGAGAGTCCCGCTCCAGTCGGCTGGAGCAGCCTGTTGGTGATCAGTAACGTTCCCAACACGCCGTCCGGCTCGTCTGAGGTCCAGAAACTGGTGCGACGCTTCGGTACCGTCATCAAGACCCTGGTGCTCAACAGCATGGTGAGGGCTGCCTGTCTCTATAAAAGCTGAGCCCGCTGCCACACCATTCTTCTTTTAAAGGTAAAGAAATCTCACACGATGTTTCGTCTCTTCCTGCGCAGGTCATTTGTGAGATGGCGACCGCAGCCATGGCTCTCTCCGTCTTCAAACGCTTCCAGACGTTTCCGTGCATCATCCAGAACAACCCTCTGTTCTTCTCCCGCAAGCCCGACCCCAGAGCCAACACACAGACCAAGGTCATCGCTGCATACCTGGACTCATCAGAGGTCAGTTGAATCCACCACTGGCTTTACTTCCTGCAGCTTTAATGTCTGTGTTTGATGTGAAACTGATCAATGCTTCCTTGTCTCTGGTCAAAGGAAACACCTGCAAATGGACAAGGCAGCAAAACACCAGCAGCTGCAGAGGAAGAGGAGGCGGCAGCTAAAGAGGTTTCTGGATCTCTACAGGAGGATAGGGAAAAAGACGGTGACGAGAAGGAGGAGAAGATGACGAGCAACGAGAAGATGGTTGTTGAAGAGGAAGCTTCGGGAGAAAGCCGTAGCAAAGATGACAACAAAGACGTCAAAAAAGACGAGCTTACTGAAGCTGCTTCTGAGTCTGTGGCTGCACCAGAAGCCAAAGCTGATGTAGACTTGGAGGCAAACATGATGGAAACAGCAGTTGTTGAAACTGCCATGGAAACGGCAGAAGAGAAGAAAGATGGTGATGCATCCTCAGCAGGAGACGACAAAACTGCTGCTGGTGAAGAGAGTAAGCTAACTACCTCTGATGGCAAAGCAGCTTCCCAGGACTCGCCTGTGCCAGGGCTCCCAAAGGTAAAATGTCCTGAACACAAGGTCCCTGCAGATCCTAAAAAAGACTTCAATCTAGTTTTTCAGATTCAGGTTCTTAAAATATCTGAAATAGTGGGAAAGGAAGGATTACATTTGATCAGGGCAGAATATTTCAGCTCTTGCAAAGCATTTACCATTTTACCACTCGTACAATACAAATGTTAACATCCACACAGTCTTTGGGGAAATGCTTCCAGATTCAGGAAGGACAGGAAGTTCAGAACAGACAGAATTTCATCCGCTCAAAAAATAGAAACGGTTAACTCTGAAGCTTTCTTACAATCGCTCTACTTAGCTGCGTTACATTAAAATAAACCTTTCCATTGATGGTGAAGTGAGACAAGGTGGCCGGGACAGTGTGACTGCAGCTCCTCATTTTTCTACTCTCAACTTTTCAGTTACCGTATTGGTCTGAATATAAGACACTTTTTTCTCCTTGAAATACATCTGAGAAATCGGGATCATCTTATATTAGGAGTCTAGACTTTTAAAGGCCAATACACATTCATAACAGCAGACGGCGCCACTTATCTGTACAGCGAGTGTACCCCTCATGACTGAGGCCAGCCGTCACTCCAAGCCAGGGGGATGAAAGACGGAGAGACACGGTGATCGTCCAGAACAAAGTGGCTCAAAAGTTGGCGGAGTTAACCAACTTCTGAGGCAAAGTTATGATGCTAATTTTAAGATAATTGTTGTCACAAAATGTAATGTTCAAAAATGGCGAGCCCAAAAAGATTACAGGGCCACCATAGCGCCACGTAGCCCCGCAGCTAGCCATGCCCTTCCACCTGTGCTCTCCGCAGGCTCAGCCCTGGTTAAGACACCAGGGCCACACTTTGGGTAAGCTCCTGGGAGTCCCCCAGGACCGGGCCTGCCCTCCTCAGCCCGGAAAAACACATCATCAGGCCGCCGAACCACGGTGTCTCAAAAATGCTAACAGCCTTAGCTAACAGATGGTAACAGAGAAAATCGTGCTGTGGTCCTCAAAGGGACCACTTTCAAGAGACTGACAGGAGAGTGGTGAGTGTGTTACTGAACAACAGAAAGTCTTCAAAAAGTCTTTCTGGAAAATAGTCTTGAAAAGGGGGGGTCGTCTTTTAATGAATATGGCACATTAACCAGTCTTTAAACGCAGCCCCGGCCCATATAAATTGACATTAATGAGTTCTGACATCTCCTTTTGATCCCCATTTCACCAGGTTACTCAGGCGATGGTGAACGTGCTGCTTGAGGAGTGTCGAACAAGAACCGCCAGCAATTCAATCAACAGCACCACAGCTCCAACCAATGGACAACAAAAAGGAATAAAACCGCAGACAGAGCAGGGCGAAAAAGCAGCCGCGGCAGAGACCAAAGTGCCGGTCAAGAACCAGGCAGAGGAGGAGGCGAAGAAGCAGGAGAGGGAGCAAAAAGAAAGGGATGCAAGAAAGGAGAAGGAGAGGAAGGATAGGGAGAGGAGGGCCTGGGAGAAGGAGGAGAGGGCCAAGAAGGAGAGGGAGCGGGACGAAAGAGCCAGGAGGGAGAGGGAGAAGAGGGAGGAGGAAAGGAGAGACAGAGAGAGGAGAGAGAGGAAGAGGATGCACGGTGAAGGCTCGACAGGATGGAGGTCCAGCAGGTCGGAGGGAAGCAGGCGGAGCTCCGGGAGGGACGAACCGAATAAAAACTCAGAAGCTGCGAACAAAACGGTAAAAGAACAAGTCAAAGTGGTGATTTAAATCTTTCCTGCTTGATCTTCAGTGTAATGTTTTTGTCCTGTGGCACGTTTAGGAGCAGCAGGAGGAGGAGTTCGACGAGTTTCCCTTCAACCTGAGTGACTTTGTGACGGTGGATGAAGTGGGAGATGTGACTGACCTTCCTAGCTCTCCTTCTTCTGATGTTCGCATGGAAACCACAGAGGGAGAGGAGGACGCTCCCGTGTTGGCCCAAAAGGACGACCCAGAGGTACAAATTAGCTTCTACTTACGGTTTCTAAGTTAATGGGGTCTCTGAGGGACGAATTCACACAGACTGAATCACAGCTGCTGATCACGACGTGATCTGAGAACATTTCTCATGCAGTGTTTTTAAAAACTGAATTTCAGTTAATAAAGTTTGATGTGTTTGATACTTAAGCCGCAACTTTTTCCGGCACATTTTGCAGACAGGGGATCCGTCGTCGTCAATAACTCCCTGGTCATTCTCGGTGAACCCAAAATGCCCCCACGCTGTCTCTGTTTCTTTGGTGGATGCAAAGCTTGACTGCGTGGCCCCTTTGCAAAGTAAAGCTGATGTAGCCTCAGTGTCTCTTGATAAGCACGTCACATTAAGCTGGTGCAGCACAGGTGTCACTTTGTTTTTGTTCCGAGCAGGTTGCGCCAAAAATAATGTACAGGCCCCTTTTTTAAGAGTGAGAACAGAATGGCCCGGTGTAGCGGAGCCTTCACAGTTCAATAAGCATGATGTTTGAAAGCGCGGTTAGCAGTGAAACCTTTTAATCGCTGCATCACTACTCAAGTCGTTAATAAATCCACTCTAACTGGCTGTTAGCGCTGGTGTTTGTGATTTGGACATCTTACCATGAGGCTTGTTTGCACAGAAAGTGAACAATTTGGCTCCAACTTTATGCATATTAAGTGATTCAAGTATGTGCAAACGGCACCGCAGCACTGAGAACAGTGAGAGATGCCTTAACCATTAGAGGGTGCTCTGATTATAAAATATATTTTTGTCTCGTTCGTGCAGATTTACAGGCTGTAAAACCCACGTGATCTTTTCTGAATTTACCCCTGAGACTTATTTCCACTCTGTAATGACATCACATCCTCTTCCTGTAATCTGATTCCAGGACACGCCCTCCACGGTTACCACGGAAACGGGAACATCAGACGTCGCAGCAACCCCGGTGAAGTCTGAAGAGCATGAATCAGAATCTGAACCTGTGACCGTGTCAGCAGCCGAGACTTCAGACGGTGTGGCGTCATCAGAACTGGCCCCTGGTCCGGTCCTCTCCACTTCAGCATCCCCTCCACCGGATCCACAGTGCGACTCCTCCCACAGCCAAACAGACGTGCCAACCTGTCAACCAGAAGCACCTGAGACAGGTACGAGCTCACACTGATTCAGCCTGGATCATGAACAGGAAGCACCATCTTTCATGACATTCTGCTTTTATTTTCAATCCTAAAATCATTACATTATTTTCATTACTGTTTAGAAACCACACTGACAGCCACACTGGGCTCCACCATCAAGGTTGAAGTCCTCCCCACGCCAGCTGAGTCCTCCTCAAACAGCCCAGCCACAGGGGTAGTGACGGCTGAGAGTGAGGACGAGGTGAAAGAACACGATGGTCTCAACAACATTCAGGTTAAAGAAGAGAAGGAAGAGATGGTGGTGTCAAACAAACAAGAAGAAGAGGAGAAGATGCAGGAGGAAGAGGACAGCAAGACTGGACCTCCTGCTGCAGAGACGGGTACAGTTTATATGGTTTAGTTTGTTAGAGGCAGCTTCACCGGAGGGGTAGGACGTTCAGGCTTTAGACTTTATTTGCTGTTTTATATGTAGAGATGTTCCAATATTGAATCAGGAATGCGACAGAAACAGCCTAAAATGTGTTATCAAGTAGAGGTTTAGGCACCAGTCTGAGACCACACTTTGACCGGCAACGGTGTGGTGCTCAGGAAATCAGTGTTTTTCCATCACACATTATGAGAGCTATATTCCTATTTTAAAACTCCATGTAAAAATTAAATCTCTGATGCTCCTCTGAGGACACGAGATGTCATTCATGATTACTTAAAGGCACTTATGTGGCCAGAAGATGAAAAAGTATTTTTGCGTACCCTCCAATGTGACCATGAATGCTGCCAGTTACAGTCTGGAGCTCGGGACGTACAAGCTAGCTAGCAGGTTAGCATCTATGCATCCCTGATTCTTTCCATCAAACATTATGAAATGAATCTGTCTATGCACAATATCTGTCAGATATGCTATCAAGGTTTCTGTGAATGTGTTTTTAAATTCAATACTCATCAGTTGTTCCTTAAGAAAAAGAAAGAGAGAAGCACACACACACACACACACACACACGCACACGCACACGCACACGCACACACACGCACACACACAGAGCGGATGATGCAGACCAGCTCTCCATGTGAATCACATAGAGACTAATGCGTTTCTCCCCTTTCTACCATCGGTCTGTAGCCGTGTGTATAATGATGATCTCCTGTTGTCGCTGAGTTTTTGTTTGAAGTTTATTACTGCTGCTTAAAACGGTAATGAAACATGTAAATATCGATCACAAAGTATTCTGCTGGTCTCCTGGAAACTTTAAGATCCAGATGTCCAGTGACCAAAGTTCATGCACTTTAAAGATCAAGTTAAAGATGACCCAGATGTAAGAAGTGACAGTGATGGGAAACGGTAAGAACTGAAATGTTTTAATGTTAGACCAGTTGGCCAACTGCCTCCGTAAATGACGACGTGTACAGTCTTAAGTTTGAGAGCTGGCACTACAAGAATGTAGAAATGAGCCAGTTGAGGTGGTTTGAGCATCTGATTAGGATGCCTACCGGGCGCCTCTCTGTGGAGGTTTTCCAGGCACATCCAACTGGGAGGAGACCCCGGGGCAGACCCCGAGCATGCTGGAGGGATTATACATCCCACCTGGCCTTGGAAAACGTTGCTAGGGAGAGGGACATCTGGGCCAACTTGCTTAGCCTGCGGCCACGGTGACCCGACCCCGGATAACTTGAGAAAAATGGATGGATGTGTGGACTTGTATCGGAGTTATACTGCTATCGGCCAAAGCTTGAGTCTAGAATTCGGATCGGTAACAGCAAGGAAAAACATGGTATCAGAACATTTGTACTTGTGATAGGTAGGAAGGATCCCATTTGAAGGGCACGATTACAAAGAAATCTGGATGCTCCTGCTCATGAAAAACCAGGACCAGTTTTTGTTTACATCAGTCTGTTTTAACGAGGTCTCTGTTTCTAACAGGAAAGCACGAGAGGACTGAAGAGCCAACAAACACTGAAGAGGAGACAGTGAGGAAGAAAATAAAGACAGAAACTCCCCCCACCACGGACCCCTCCCTTCCTCCTTTTGACCCCAGCTGCCCAGTTGGTAAGACACTGTCTCTGTTTCTTCACCTTGTCTCATTTGATTGAGGTCAACATCTGATGTGTGTGTGTGTGTGTGTTGTGTTTTGACAGGTATGGAGTTCTTGGTCCCAAAGACGGGTTTCTTCTGTAAGGTGTGTAACAGGTTCTTCAGCGGAACCAAAGAGGCTGAGATCAGCCACTGCAAAACCCTCAAGCACTACGAGAACCTACAGGTAGGTCAGACACACACACTATAAAAATTGACATTGGTTTATAAGAACGGTTAGTTCGTATCGAATCTATGTTTACAGATTCTACATAGAAATGTAGAAAGCATTGCATTAACCAATGCAGCGCACAGAAAAGGAAGTCTTCACCGGAAGTCATTTATCGCTAATCGCTGGCTAAAGTGGACACACCTGACATGCTCACCATTGTCTCCAGAGGCTATATCATCTCAGACAGTAGCCGATGGGTTCCGAGATTGGTTCATTTCCAACAATATATGTGTTAACAAGCCACTGTAGATCAGTAAGTCTTGTGCTCTGCGGGGTTAAATAAGTGTTTTTGTAAATGGAGTCTGGTGTGTTTGCAGAGAGCGATGTAACGTCTGTTTCTGCTTTAAAACAATCATCTTCCTCTGTAACAATAAGGTCTATCTCTGTAGGGATCCTTTCTGTCATGTTGTCACACACTTAGAATAACAATCTGAGCCTGTCAGTGCAAACAACAAGAACTTTTAGTGGACGACTTTTGATGGCGAGCATTTGCCTGAAAGATTACATTGTAGGCTGTTTGTGGCCGCTGGCTCAAGAAATCTTCTGCAGCAAATCCAAAACTTTTGTAACTTCTTAAATTTGATTTGAGGTATTGGATGATCGTTCCAGTCTAATCCAGTTTCCTTGTTAATTCTCTTCTAGAAACACTTCCAGACCAGGAAGACGGCCGGTGACACTAAGAATCGTGACTGTAGCTGAATGTGGCTCTGAGACTGCCGACTGAACTTAGCATTCCCCTCCGTTTGTATGGTCGCTTCATTTCTCATTAAGGGTCCAGATTCTCACCGTGGTGTAGATTAGCCTCATGTCCCGTCTCCGTTTGAGTATGTGATTGTGATTTTTCATGAACTATTAAAAAAACGAGTGAAAAGTATGTAAAGTGGACGGTTTATTGCTCTCAGTCAATAAAATGTTTGTACTAAATTGTCTGTTATCACTTATTCACAATGTAATTCAACTATATTCAAAACTCTATTACAGACTCGAGGTCCAGATAAAAAGTCAAGACAATACACAAAATAACAAATACCATACAAGTTTGTTTGTACACACGCGCACGGCCTCCTTCACTACCAGAAAAATCCCCATCCACACAAGCACGCAAAGACACAACAGGAACATGTTAACATGGAGGAGGCGGGCTTTATGACCTATACTGCAGCCAGTCAGCAGGGGGTGCCCGAAATGTTTTGGCTTCACTTTTAGGGAGCTGTCATGTCGTCCATCTTTTTATACAGTCTCTGGTGTGGACATGGCCTGAGACAAACAACTAAACAAAAACAGCAAATCAACACCAAAATGCATTTGGTCTTCTCAAAATCAGAATACCATCACCAAAATGTCACACCGGTGTACATAAGGCTTCTTGCTCTTTGGTTTGTTGTGCTCAGTGTGTAGGATGACAGGTGTTGTAGTGACGGAGAGATAAACAATAGTACTTTGACTGGAACACTGGGGGAGTGATTCCTGTGGGAAACTGTGGTAGAAATAACTTCCAGCAGACAAGATCCAAGACTTACAAATAACGAATGCTGAGTAAGCCTGCAGACTAACTTTATATATCACATGTAAATACAACTCTATTTATACAGTCCCAATATGAATGTAAGAAGCATTGAATGGGCCCTTTCACCTTTGTGCATGTTGGGGTGTTAAGGATCGGATCCCATGACCCATCCCTAAGGGGTGTGTCGCAGCAGCGGTGTGTTTCAGTCGACACTTTTTCATGTGAGAAGGACAGTGCACAAATAAGTTACGTGTGATTTTCTGTGGCCACTAGGTGGCAAAAGTGGACACATTATTCATGCATTTTAGTGAAGCACACGAACAACTTTCTTTTTCATGGCGAGAGAAAACAACTTCATGTTTCCTGGCAAAACCATAAACTTGGCATGGCCACGCCCTTTGATGGAAAACATCTTTTAAATGATATTCTCATATTTTAATGGGTTTCACATTTTTGGGTGTGAAAAAGTGAAAACTGCATAATTCCGTGTTTTTCCAGTAATAAAAGGTCCTCGGGCCCGAATAAACAAATAATAACATCCTAATCCTTTATACTGCTATATATTAATCCACCGGTGTCTGTTCCCCTTCTTTAGATATTGTTCAAGCGGCAACCTCCAGTGTTGAAAAATGCGGAAGTGCAAAAACCGCAGTTCCTCTAGTGTCCACTTGAGGCTCCAGAAAATGTGAAAATACTGTTGGAGCTAACTGTAGGGGGGGTGAATTAATTTATAAGACACCCACTTTAATTACATCCAGCCTTAAATGAGAATTAGAACAGAATCTCCTCTGTGGGAAACATGAAGTTAAACCAGCTCATTCACCAGTTAATGGATCAGCCTCACACACTGTTTAGCTTTGATAACTTGCTGTTTGCCAGGCCCCTCGCTCCTCTGCAGCTCCCCCCTCTGCAGCTCCCCCCTCTCATCCAAGTATGGTCACTTCAGGCTCCAGTAAACCAACATGGCGGTGGCCAAATCCCCGCCTCATATAAGCCGTCGAGAAGCCAATGGGTGACATCACGGTGGCTACGCCGATTATTGATCCAGTCTATGGTATTGTTCCCTTTTTCACCATTGGCTGTAACGTACTGGTGGAATGTGTTTTTAAGCGTATATGAGCAGAAGTTGTTTGTCAGAGTTTCTACCTTTACAAAGTTTGTACTTTAGTTAGGTCAGGACAGGGTGTCCTGATGGAGAGCCTTCTTTATGTGTGGACTGATAAAAAGTACATCATTAATATTGTGCAATATATCTTAATATGTAAAGTCATCATTTAGTATATAAAGTATACAGCAGAACATAACAAAAATAGGTTATAGGTTTCCACTATGAAACAAGGTGTGTAATAATTTAACCCACACCACGGTCCCAACTTAAACAAGTTGTCCCCAAACGTTACCAAAACAATCTTTCTATGTTCATGTGTTAAAAAGGAACAAAACACACCTTCAGATGACTTACACAAAAATGCACGCCCTGTACAGTTTTCATAAATAGATGAGCTAAAGGACTATAACTCTTGGCTGAAAATTGTTTTAATTCTGCTGTAAAGTTGGACATTTTAATATGGGGCACAATAGGAATTGACTCACTTTTGGATCCAGACTCAAGTGGCCGCTCGAGGAACTGCAGTTCTTAAAACTTCAACATTGGCGCCACTGATCATATATAACATTTTGTTATTTGAGTGACTTAGTCATTGCTCATATTACTTGATGGAGTGTTTTAACAGCTTTAAGTTTTCAAAGTCTTATTGTAAACTCTGATTCATGTATTTTCTAGAGAAAACAGTTCATTATTGTTCCCTCTGTCTCCCTCCTGGTTCCGTGTGTATTTCAGACTCACTCTGGCCTCTTAAACAAATGCTGTTTTGATTTCTTCGTCCGATTTGTGTTTTTTGGAGCTCATGAATTGGCTCCAACATTTACATGCACACCATGTTACGTGATCCATCATCACAATGTGGGAATATTGAATGTGCTCAGGGCTGCAGGTGTGCTGAATGTAAGACTGCAGGCCGGATGTGGACCTGCAAAGTCTGCTGAGGTTTAAATACGAGACCAGAGGAATCTTTCTCTCCGAAGACTCGAGTGTGTTTTCACCATCACTTCCTCCTGCCGAAAGGGTTGTCTCTTGATTGAAAAAATGTGAGCATTAGCACGTATCAACCTAAAAAATTAAATTCAGATAAAACATTTCTTTCCTTTGAGGCTTTTTTTTTAAATGAATGTTGATGTTCACTGCAGTTCAGGTAAAACAACACGGACGAGGACCTCGCTACAGGACGTCACGATGAACAACAGCCTGAACAATTCTTTCTCCTGTATCAACTTCTCGCCTGTGGTCGTCTTGGCCTCAACTGGCTCTTCCTGCGTCAACATCCTCGTCAGCCTCCCCGTCAACAGCTTCATCATGTGGCTGATCGTGTCCGGAGCAGCCGGGACCATGGCCACCGAGTTCTTCACCTTCAACTTGGCTG
Source organism: Semicossyphus pulcher (assembly GCF_022749685.1). Lineage (NCBI taxonomy): Eukaryota > Metazoa > Chordata > Actinopteri > Labriformes > Labridae > Semicossyphus > Semicossyphus pulcher. The sequence goes on from NW_027211701.1 coordinate 2,093,530, forward strand.
TGAATGAACTCCTCGTCTGTTTGAATAGTTTGTTTTATATACTGTTCGCTATGACCAGCATGTCGCAGATCATCTATTTAATTCTTTGTTTTAATGTTTTCTTGTGTGTTTTACGACAGTTGTTCCAGTCTTTAATCTGTTTCGAGCGTTACCTGGCAGTAATTCATCCTGTGTTTTTCCTCAGGTGTAAACCCCTCAGGTACAGGGTGGCCTTCTTCAGTGCACTCTGGATGCTAGGTTTAATTTATTACTCAAATGTTACGTTAAGCTCCGCAATGCCTTCTCTTTACTTAAACAGCTTAGTGTTCCTTTACATTTTTCTGGGTTTGTTGATGTTTTTCTGCTTCCTGTCGGTGCTCAGGGCTCTGAGGCGGCCGGCACCGGGTGACAGTGAGAGGCAGGCAGAGAGGGATGTGGGAAACAGCATGAAGAGGAAGGCTTTCAACATCACTTTGATCAACATGGCCGTTCTTTCCACCTATATTCTTTTTTTAGCCGCTGCGCCAGCTTTCAGCTTTGTTGACCAGAAACAATGTTTCATTATTGTGTCTCTCACGTCGTTGCTAGATACTTTGACTGGCTTCATTCACCCTCTCCTCTACCTGAACAGACTGAAGAAACTCCCCTGCATTCAGTATGAATGATGGAAACTTGTTATGCGAGTCAGCTAGCTCTCTTGGAAGAGTGCAGATGTATGTAAACGAGGTATGTGAAAATTGTATTCTTTTTCCATTTTCTAAAATTACCTAAATCTGCTCATAAATGTGTGACTAATTTAAGACTCTGCAGCTGTTTTTAATTTCTAAATTTGTTGTCTTTCTTTAACAAGCCCTCATGTTTTGTTTTCTTCTGTCCTTTGCAATTTCTTTTTTTGTGTTTCTGTATTTTTCTTTCCCTTTTTTCACAAAATAAAGAACTAAAGTGTGCAAATTCCCCGGTGTCAAACGGGCCGTCCTGTTACATGCATGGAAGGAGAATGGAAGCCACATATTCAGAGCAGCTGCACACCACCACACACTGCGAGTAAGGCAGTGAATATGACAGAATGACTGACAGGTGTAATACGTGATTTATGTATTACACAGATTTAAGATTGTTTAAAACTGATTGAAAGAAGAATTTTTTGAATTTAAGAGCATGATCGATGATTATTAATTAAAAACAAAGTGCTTTGTTTAAATGTTTTACCAGCTCCATGATTTGTACACGTGTAGAACACAGTAAATATAGTAATCAAACTATAAAAAAAATATTCATTTATTTAAAATGTGAAGCAGTGTTGTCGTCGAGTCACCAAACCTGGAGTCCGAGTCCTCCGGGTTTGATTATGATAAACTAAGCTGAGCTTTAACTCTCCATCATCTGCGAGTCTTCATGTTTATACTGTACTCAGGTCTCGGAGCTAACGGAGCCAAATGATCACTAAGTTATGATAAATGATCGTGAGCAGCTTTGCTTTACAGGTGGTTTCTTTATCGTGTTGTATTGATGTGCGAATGTCTTCTTCACTATTTACTTTAAAAGATTAGAGAAGCTGGTTACAGTAAATGTTTCCATGTGTGCAGTGATGTCACTGCAGCAAAATGTCGACATTTAAGCAGCAAAACTACAAACTGATTTTGTTGTAAGTTGACAGGACAGAGGAAACGCCAGAGAGAACTGAACACGTTTAGCATCTTAAATTACATCCTGAAGACAGCTCTGATGGAGCTCGCTGTTTCACTCCAAACTATTTCACTGTAACCTCGACTGTGTAGAAAACACACTTCATCATAATTAGATTCTGACTGATCCTGTCGGTGTGAGATTTAAATGATCAATGACAGCGCTGTAAATGCACGCTGTGCTCTCTTAATGGGTAGATGCGATCACTGCAGGTGTCTAATAAACTCAAAATTACCTGCAACCCACCTGCTTCTAACCAGAATTGTAATACCCTGTTAGCCCGATCCACAGTGACATGACTGCATGCACATATCTACAAATTTAAAGTGTGACAGTGACGTAGCTGTACATCAAACTTTGGTTTCATTAACATCACACATCATCCGAGTATGCAGATCTTCTTTTTGTGCACCCTCACTCTAGAAATGTCCCGGTAGCTTTCGAAGAGTTGCTGTAACGTCTTTTGACGGTTCGTGTCGCCTCTTCAGGCGTCCTGGCAGGAATGTTCCTGAACAAGGCGGCAAGTGAACACAGGCGAACACACGTGTCAGCCCTTGTGGAAACTCAATACATTATTCAGAACAATAAGTCAGTCCTTATCAATAAATACATGTGCGTCCTCCTCTCCATCTTTCTAGTCCTATCCAGTATTACCAATAATAAGTTTGTTATTAATTTTCTGTTTGCCATTAAATCTTTAGTCAATGATAAAGTTGTGACTAACATTTCACAAGATTTACCTTTAATTTCACCCCTTATTTAGCCGGTCAAATTAAAGGTGATTTGCCCCCAAAATAAATTCAATTGTTAACAGAAATTAATTACAAAAATGTATTTTGGCAATAAGCAATTGTGTATATTATTAACGTATTATTATTGATGACAATTTCCATTGTTTTATTCAACTATTTAATAGACAGAACTCCACGAGTTTCATTCATTAGCTACACTTTTACATTGTGGAGTTACACCAAACAGAAACAACATCATGTAAACTCACAAAAAACAAATGACAACAAACTTTTTCCTGCGTTTTCGATAAATAAAAAAGTTTCGTTTTAGAGGAAGAAAAAGATTTTAAGTTTCACATACACGTATTTTCAGATTTTTTATGACACACCTGTCAGGTAGACTGAGAACAGGTGTCACATTAGTCAAATAAACTCAGCATGCAAAGCGCGATGGGTCAAATTATTTACATCTATATAAAAGAACCAGATGCAAGCTACTGTACACAAGAGAGACACCCCCGACCACGGCAGGTTAGTCAGAGTATTTTATAGTATTAAAACGCAGCTATTAACATTCATTGATTTATGTATTATATATATTAGTCTAATATTAATATTATAACCATGGATCTATTTGTACACTTCTATTTTAAAATGTATTTAATATTTTCTATTCAGTGTACCCAAAGGTTTCATACAATTAGCATCACTGTTTTGTGATAAAATGATGTCATAACCTGGAAATCCTGAAAGCTACAACAGTATCCAACAGTGTTTCATTCTTCTGCTTTTTATTTTAGGTAACAGCTGTTCAGAGAAAGAAAAGGAGAAATGGACAACAATTCCTCCGCACCTATTTTCCGCTCGATGTCCATTTACTTAATCATGGGCTCAGTCGACCACCTGGTCAGCGTTCCAGTCAACAGCTTGACTATGTGGCTGATCGTCTCCGGGAAGAGGAGTCTCTTCGAATCGGAGTTTTTAACGCTCAACCTGGTATCCATGGAAATGGCGTTTTCTTTGTGTTTCCTGTTGTCGCTGTTACGCTATTTTTACCAGTTACGTTCTCTCAAGCCTCTCATAGACTTTTATCATGGTACGGCTGTGATGGGAAGAGCCCTGTTCCAGTGCCACATCTGTGTGGATCGCTACCTGGCAGTGGTCCATCCTGTGGTCTTCATCAGGTAACTGACCCCTCGGCTGGAACTTTATCTACATCTATAAATGGTCACTGAAGAGCGGGGTGGTCTAACTCAAGGGGGTCTGCCTTTTGCCAGGCCGCCATTGTAAATAAGAATTTGGATTAAATGACTTTCCTGGTCAAATAAAAAAAACCAACTCACTTTTGAGGAAAACAACACCGTCACGGCAACATGTCCATATTATTTTAAAGTTTCACTGGTTAACAGTCTTTAGAATACTTGAATTCGGCCTCTTTAAGCCAACAGCTCATAACGAGATGACACTGCAGGATCCTAAAATAAGATCTTTATTTCTGCGTAGATGGGCTCATGCAACTTTGTCTCACTGAGAAATGACTGCTTAACGGCGCATTAGGTGGCACATATTGTAAACATGTGTAGCACATGATTTATACATAAAGAATGTTAAACAGATTCAACTGACGATGTCTGAGAACAAGACCATTGTTGTTTAAAAGTGTTTAACAGAACCAGGTTTCTAAGGAGCTTTTTGACACTTGTTTTATCTCACGGAGAAATGTAAAATAAGCATTCTCTGCTAACACATTATTACGTAGGCGTGGGACATATTGTGTTAAAAACACTACAGAGACAAAAGCGATGCAAAATGAACGTAAGAGAAAAAGGCACCAAATCTACTGAGAGGAAAGATTACTACTTTACTTTATGTTCTTTACCTTACAGATGATAAGTGAGGAAATAAACAACTTTCTTATGTTAAGGCACCAAAACTTCTTTGGGTTGGGTTAAAATAAGTACTTGTAAATGTACGTGTATGTTACGTCACAAGATGGAGTATTAGGGCCCCATTAAAGATTTAAAAAATTGGAGATTAAGTCGTAATATTACGAGAATAAAGTATTAATTTTAGACTATGGTTAGCCTACATGTTATTTTGAAGGGGAATATCAGCCGAGTCAAACAGTCACTTTTCAGAGGCCTGATACTTATGACAATGTGGTGCTGATGTGCTGTATTTAGTTTTTTTAAACCTATACTAAAGATTAACTTCACAACATGCTCCATGCTTTCTCATTTTAGCGCTTCTTCTGATATTCCCGTATATATCCGTATATACGTAAAAGCTGGGTCTCAATTCAGGGGCTGCAGCCTTTGAAGGATGCGGTGTACAGAGGATGAGTTGTTCGTAGCCGGTGTAGACGCTAAGGCCGAACTGAAATGAGACGATCTGGTCTACAGAGGATTTCCTGTTTGAGGCACCAGCTATTCGATGGAGTTGAAACCAAAAACGTTTATATTTAAAGAGTATTTCTCGGCTGCTTGAGAGTCCGCAATCTTTTTGAATCTGCGTGCAATGAATCTCAGGATGTTGGACCGACAAATGCGTCCTCCTCTTCCTGGATCTATCGGGTGCATCCTTCGTGGCCCAGGAAAAGGAGGACGCATTTGCCGGTCGCATCTGAAGGAGCCTGACTGGGACAGCCTTTGACGTGACGCTGTGACGCAATTGGCCTTCCAAGGATGCAGCCCCTGAATTGGGACTCCTGAAATATTACAACTTTCTTCTCGATTTTTTTTTCTTTAATGGCCATAATACTTCATCGTGTATATGACATTATGCACTGGACAAAAATGTATGTTGAAGCACCAAAACTATCTGTAAGGTGGGTTTTCAAAAGAAGATTGGTGGTTTTGGTTGAAATAAGTTCAGTTAAGCTACATTACGTACACAACGTTAGGTACAGGTCATTAAGTTACTTTGATTGTGTTTATGCATCAACACTACCTCTAGCTCTGCTGTCATGCTCAGGAAACAAAAATGCTGTGGACAAAAAGATAATGTGGTACTGTTGTGCTTCAGGATGCTAATTATGAACGCAGGGAATCTGACAATTCTTTATTATTTCACCAGCAACTAAAATACAATGTAGAGGGAAAATCCAGAGGGACTTTGGGCCATACTGTACATAAACCATATGTAATAGCCCACGAGCTACAATGAGACCACAGCTAACGTTAGCACTCATGTGTCTGTTTGAACTATAACAAGAATTAATTTAAGCCTTCCACAACATATCAAGTAACATGAGCTAGGAATGGGTTGAAAGCTAACCTTAGCCTTTTGCTAATGGTAGCAGTTTCCCGTTTAAAGTTAGTGTCCCTCTGAGGCTCCTGGGCAGGGCTTTGGAGGCTAGCTAATGTTCACTAATGAAAAAGTCGGATAAACATGCGTCTTACAGAATATGAGACTCATGTAGGCAGATATTAAGGTTTTTTGGGGCTGACCCAAAAACAGGACAAAATTCTTATTTGAAATAGTAACGTCAAATCGATAAGTCAAAATACAAACTCTTCTTCTTCTTCAGGTACAAACAATTAAAGTACAGGGGTGCCTGTCTTGCTGCGGTGTGGCTGGCTGTTGTGGGTGAGCTATTCTTCTAAAACACATTTGAATACCTCGTATATAAAGCATCTTACCATTAGCACTGGTTTGTCTTTACTGATTTATAGTTTCTGGACTGTCCAATTCCTTCAAACCGGAGAATCCCCGAGTCATTTCCATTGGGTCATGTGCTCTGCTGGCCCCCTCCCTCTCCATTGAGATCTTCTGCAGTCTGTCCATCCTCAGGATCCTCAGACGGTCCGGCCCAGGAGATAAAGAGGCGGGGAAGAAGGAGGGGAACAAGCAGAAGATGAGAGCCATGAAGATCATCTGTCTTGTGTTGGCTATGCTAATTTTCAATGTGGTTCCATTCCTTATACTGCCTTTGCTCCTCAGAGTTGGTCCTCTTCAGGATATGATTGCTTTAGTGTTCACAATGGCCAGTGTTGGGAGTTCAGCACAGGCTTTTCTGTTCCTCAGCAGGGCTGGGAAGCTGCCATGTAAGGGTTAAAGCTAAAGTCAACAGGAACATTCTTCTGGCTCCGGGCCAGACTGAATGTTTGTGTTATGATACAAAATAGCTAGAATAAAGTTACTTGTTAGAGCACTTATGAAAGTCATCAAAGGTGAGAAAGAAATTCTGGTGCTCTCTTCCAAATAGTTTTTTCTCCTCTGTGTTTGGCTTCACAAATTAATAAACCTGAAGATTATACTTCAACACGGTGGATCACAGGATCCTTCTATCACGCCTTTAGCAGTGTGTAGGCATCAAAGGTACTGCCCTCAAGTGGTTTGAGTCGTACCTCACAGATAGGAGCTTCTCAGTCCAGCTCGGGGAATATTACTCGGCCCCGGCCTCACTTACTTGTGGTGTCCCGCAAGGCTCCATTTTGGGCCCCGTCCTCTTCTTATTGTATCTGTTGCCCCTGGGTTCCATTTTTAAAAAACATAGAGGGTGTGTCCGAAACAGCATACGATCATACTAACCATACTAATCATACTAATCATGCTAACTGTGACGAAAATTAGTATGTCGTGCATTCGGATTTCATAGTATACAATTTTGTGTATGCAAACGCTTGTATTGGCCAACAGACGGCGTATAAATGTAAGTAGGCGAAATGTTAAACGACTTCTTTGTTGCAAAAAAACATGAAACTGAGGACGTAGAATGTATGAGCAGCAAACATGTATAATTGTTTTATATGGCCTGACGGGCATGCTAGCCGGTTAGCCTCCTGATGGTAATCCAACATGGTTAGTTCACCGTAATGACAGCCGTTTAAGAATCTACTAAAAATAAAGTGCTCAGCTGCAAATGTGGACATTTGATCAGTTATCGAAGGCATACACGCTATACACTGTTTGTTTCATTAAGAGACTGACGAAGACACGGCAGGCCTCATTAGATGGCGTGGCAGGAATGAGGAGATGTTCACCGGCAGACAAGTGAGAAATAACATTTTGAAGTAAAGTTATCGTCATGTACAGGGCTCGTAATAAGCTGCACAGCTTCAGCTGAGTGATGTAAGGGAGAAAATCAGTGTCTGGATAGGGCAAAGTTAAACTTACGCTTCAGCTTTCCTGAAACAATTAACGTACATGAAGTATACATCTGGTGATCAGTTACTTGAGTCAGTTACTGTCCCGTTGTTATGTAGGTGCTTTTCCCTTCTTAAATATTGCTAGTATGTTGATAATATGTGTATAATGTACGTTTGTGTAGGATGCTCATTAAAGAGAAGGGGCTGGAGGGAAAGGTGGAGGCAGGCAGGGCGAAGAAAAAGTGGGAGAATTTGAAGCATAAATAAAAGGTAACTGGTAAAGACCAAGCTTGTGTTCATAAGAAGTATATGTAAAGATGATGATGTTGGATTATAATGATGTTTGGTGTTTTTTAAAACAGTGCAGTCCATTTCATTTATCCAATATGGTAAAGTATATTTTCAGATATATACATTTCTAACAGCATATTTAATTCTGTTAATAGTTTAGCTTCATACTGATTATTTAAGAACCATATAGTTTTGTGCATGTTGTTTTGTAGGAACTCGAGGCTTCCAGAGCGGGCGTGAGCACTGAGGGAGGAGAGGCCACTGCTGCTAATTGGAAGTGGTTTGATGCCGTGGATGAGGCGATGGGGCAAAGACCCTCAATCACACCACCTAACCCCATCTCCTCAGCCATGCCATCAACCTCTGCAGCAGTGGTCTCTCCTCCAGAGCAGGAGACTGGTCAGGGCTCCAGAAAGAAACGGGGGTCAGATGTGCTCGCGTACCGAAAGGAGGTCACAGAAAGAGAGGAGGAGAATCTACGCAGGGCAGAAGAGAGGGAAGAGAGAGAGAGAGAGAGGCGATTGAGAGAGAGAGAAAGGAGAGAGGAAGAGAGAAGAAACAGGGAGAGGCGTGAGCGAGAATGGAGAGAGTGGAGAGAATGGATGGAGAGCAGAGCGAGAGAGGAGAGGAGAGAGGGAGCAGAGAGGGAGCAGGAGAGTCGAGCCAGGGAGGAGAGACTGTGTCACTTCTAGAGTCTTTTCTGAAAAAATACAAATGTTATGAAGGCACATTTGTTTCTTCTGATTATTCTGTAGAATTCTTTTGAAGTGGTTAATGAAAAGAACACAGATACAGTCATTACAGTGGTGAAGTAACATTAGGTATTAATTATGTATTTATGTATGCACACATCTTAACAACAGGTTGTGTGGTCTGATGTACGCCTGAGTGGAAGGTGAGTGAGAGGGTTACCAGCCGGACTTGAGCTCAACTTGCAGTTTTAATAATTACTACACAAGATTTATCTGGGACTACATACAACATTAATCTGACATGACAACGGATAGTACTTCATTAATATTTGAAAGAAAAACAACATAACATACAATTAATAGAACACTTAAACAGGCCAAAGTATACATTAAATTATCAATAAAAAAAATCACTGCAATTTCATTTTTACAAAAACTTATTCAACAGAAGGGTTTGATGAAAAAGTGCATTAAGTATTAACAAGTACTTACAAACGTAGACAATCCCACAACCAACTGAAAAACAAAACGTGAACTAAAACTACAAATAATCGTGCTCCTGCAGAACAGGGATCTGCTCCTCTGGCGCAGACACTGCAGCTGCCAGCCTGCCTCTCAGGTTGTCCCCTGACTGCTGGAGTGGCCCTCCACCTTCATCCCCATTGTCGGCGTCATCGCCGTCGTCACCTTCTGGTTCCAAAATGTCACCACTGCCGAGGCAGAGATTGTGGAGGAAAAGGCAGGCAATGATGACCTCAGAGACAAACTCCACCTTCACCTCTAGCGCCTTCAGAAAGATGGAGCACCACCTGGTCTTCAGCACCCCAAATGCCCTCTCCACGATGCACCTTGCCCTGGACAGCTTGATGTTGTACCGGTCCTCAGCTGCATTCCGGACAGGTTCGCAGAACGGCATCATCAGGGCAATGGGCTGACCAATGCAGGGGTAACCTCCATCGCCTATCAGGAGCCATCCTGGAGGGGGGTAGAGCTTTTGCAGTCTCAAGATCAAGACTCAAAAACAGAGGGGACTGTGTCTTTGCAGTAGCTGCTCCTAAGCTGTGGAACAGCCTTCCTATCCACATAAAAACTGCCCAGTCACTCAAAATGTTTAAGTCACTGCTAAAAACCCATTTTTTTCTGAATGGCCTTCAACGCTAGTTGAGTTTGACCCTTCCTATTTTATCTTTTACCGTCCAGCAGCAGGATAAACCCCCATGGAGTCCCGACACTGGTGATAGTGGTGGCTGATGACTTTGTTAAGGCTGATTGATGATGAATACATGATGGGACTGTGATGGGGAGTTGAAGGGGCACACGTAGCGTCAGCATGAAAGAACTAGAGGATGAGAAAAATAATATTTAAAAGGAAAGCAGAAAGATGATGACGAGACCAGCTGATGAGACAGCTGATTCCCTAATGACAGCACCAGACAATGACAGCAGGAAATGTGAGTGAGCATGCGTGAGGTGTTTGGATGAGAAGTAGACTATGACCATGAACGAATTTTAGTCTTCCTGCCTGAACGTACGCTAGAGCTTCATTAAAACGAGAGAGTCGTCCGTGATCGGACCGACCCAGGTCTCCAGCGTAACTCTTTTTTTAAATATTATTAAGAGAGACCCAACATGAATCCACCATCATACAATAATTAACGTTAATATGTGCGTGAATGATTAATCTTGTGACAGAAACAGATTTCCTCGTGAAATCTGGTCTGAACACAAAATCGAGTGTTTTAAACGTCGTTTCAATGACGGCCACGGTTGTCTTTTAAATGCCTTTAAACAGCACTGGGCAGACTGCTGCTACGCCCACTTTTTTTGTACAGTCTGTGACTGGAGCACAACCTTGAGAGAAATAAGTAAAGATAAAAATCTTTTTTTAAAGGATAGTAATTATTAACATCATATTTGGCCATGCTTGTCCTTTTTTTCAACCAATAAATTCCTTAATTGCATAACTTAACGTACATTTTTTTCTCTCTGCATCAGTTAAGTCAGTTTCAATGTAAAAGAGCAGACTGAAATGTCAGTGTGCTGGAGAAGTAGGTGCAGAGAGAGAGAGGTACAGATGCATATTTTCACAGCTGCACCTGTCGAGCAGGTTGGGTTGGATACACTTTGCCGGTGGGGGGTGAGGAGGGTGGGGTTAAAAGCACAATGACAGAGGTAAGAGAGAAAGGAAAAAGAGAAGAATGCAACAACCGACATGCAGACACGAGGATTAAAGGAGGAGGAAAGACTACAGAGAGAGAGAGAGAGAGAGACAAATATCTGTTTACTGTCGCTGACGCAGAAACATTCTCCTCTGTGGAACAGGTAAGACACAAACACACCGCAAGGCTCTTTCAGGAGGAGTCTGTGTCTTAGAGTTCTTATAGTTTTATGTATAGATGGTCCATGCTTACAATTGTGATCGTTAAAAATGTTTTGCACACTGTTGCCTGTTATCTTATTATAGTTTATGATATATCAGACAACAGAAGGTAGAGGTCAGCCATCGTTATTCGAAGTTCATGGGCAACATGTTCCTGTGAGAACACGTGATGTCAGAAGGTTCAGGTGTTTGTTCTGTGTCCACATTTAATACTTATTTATCGATTATTATTGTGAGCATATGATTGTGTTGAAAGTATTTGAAAAGCCATTAAATGGGTGGAAAGAAAGTGTCGAGATCCCATTCTGAGCCCATCAGTCGCTCTGATAGAAGCTGAACACACTGCAGACAAAAGCTGAGTGAGTGTTGTGTAAATGTCAGGAGAAAGAACGACACAGGTCACGATTTCAGACGCGTGTTTACATTGTAGCTTTCACAAATGCAGAACTCCATTCATGACTAATTACTCAATATGTAACTGAATGGTGCTGTGAACAGGTGTAGAGCTGTGCTGTATAACCCGGACATACACCTGAGACGTGACGACAAAGAGAAATGAGTGAAAGTATGTCTCTGATGTGACGATGCTCGAGCAGCACTCGCGTGTCCGATGTTGCACGTTTGAGATTAAACTTCGACAAGGTTGTAAAATGTTTTCTTAGTGATACCCATGTTTCTATCCCTTTCACACACTGTTGGCAGAGGCAGCTATGTAAAGGGCCAACCTCCAATCAGGACTTAACCATTCATGCTCATTCAATTTGGGGTTCAGGGTCTTGCTCAAGGACACTTCGACAAGTAGATTGCAGGTGTTGAGGATCGAACCACCGACCTTCCAAGTGGGAGACAACTGGCTCTTCCTCTGAGCCACATCCGCCCCAATGTCACACCAACGTGTAACGGCAAAATTATAGTGTACTGTTCCTTTAAGTGACCTTTCCAAGTTGTAAGATATTGGCAAAATGATATATATAAAAAGCAAACATCAACTGTGTAATTAAAATAATTTCCTTTTTGTGTAAACCATCAGATTTTTCACTTACTTCATAGCTAGCCTCTGCAGCTGTGGCTAACCAAGGGGAAACTGGTGCTACCTGTACTGCAGCAGGTTGTGTGTGTGTGTGTGTGTGTGTGTGTGTGTGTGTTTTTCATACCTGAGTATTCGGCCCTCAGGTAATGAATGCTGTAAAAACTCTGCGTAGCACAGTTAAGAATACATTAAAGATGTCTTTTGTTTCGATTGAAGGGTAAGAATACATTAACACATTGTCCTTTGTAGCAGTACAAATCGGTGTGTGTGTGTGTGTGTGTGTGTGTGTGTGTGTGTGTGTGTGTGTGTGTGTTGCATCCAACAAGGATACAGACAGACAAACATAGATAATTATGTACTTAGACTGCTGACTGAGTGACTCAGCACTTTACCTAAACAAACAACAGATGACACACAAACTGTGTCCCAAAGGTCCATTATTTTAAACCTGGGACTTGTTTTTAATTTCTGTGGATTTAAATTATTTGTAGTTGTAAAACGTTTCAGAAATCCTCCGCCATATTCTGAAGTGTTGTGTAGACGCTGGGCTGACCACCACAAAAAAAACTGACCAATTGAAACAAAGGTAGACCAGCAACTTCTGGATTCTGCAAAGGAAAATTACCGTAAAATACGGAATATAAGTCGCACCGGAATATCATACGCTGTTTTTGGGGGTATCCCAGAGGGGAAAAGGTTTTCTATAGCTGTTTATTAATAAAAACGTGTATACACATTATTTCAACACTTTTTATTATTTATCTATTTTCATTTAAAACACATTCAAAAGACACGAATTACAGCCTACCATCTGTTTTTGTCTTGTCGAGTTTGCAATCCTGCTAACTACCGGTGCGGTAGCTAGCGGTTGCTGGCAGCCTACGGTAACGTTGATTGTTTTGAGGGTGGCTGCTGCAATGGCAAACATGATGGTGCATGTCCGTGAGGAAGCGTTAGCAACAGTCATGTTAGTTTTCAGCGCTTAAAACAGCCAGGAAGACAGCATAGACGAAAAAAATGTATCAAACGTGCGTCTTGGACACCAAATTTTACTTCACTATTTTTATAAATGGAGTCTGGTGGCTTTAAAGATAGCCACGTAACAGCTGTTCTGTTAAAAAAAGAAATGATCTTACCTTAACCAACAGATCCATGTAATGTTGTTCTGTAATGTTGTCAGACACTCTGAGTCAGTGATGAGGAGCATTTGATTGAAGGATTAAGCTGTCGCATGCACAGCCCGGATCATAGCTTCCAGCTGAAGCATCACCTGGAGCAATTCCAAAACTGTTTGTACCAATTAGTCATTTGAACCGCAAAATATGTCAAAATAGTAAAAAATTAGCCCAGGGTTAAAAGCAGCAGAATTCCCCTTTAAGTCTCCATTACAAAGTTCTATAGTAAAAAACATTAGCTAAATTTTTTTAATTAATAATGACTAATACTGTTCTTTGAACCAGGCTGTAAATGTGTTGAATTCTGCTGTGAAGTTGGACGTTTTAACATGGGGTTCTATGGGGACTGACTCGCTTTTGGAAGCAGCCTCAAGTGGCCATTAAAGGAACTGCAGGTTTTGGCACTCTCCAGCCCTCATGATTGTTGCTTGTTTGTCACAGCTGAGCTACACTTAGCATAATGGGCGAACTGATCTCAGTGTGTGAGATGAGGTTGTAGGATGTAAGTTTTGTGTAATAAAGGTACTAAAACATGTGTTGATGCTTTATCGGGCTCTTGTGGTTTACTGAGAAAATAGACCCTCCTGCCCTGTCTTGGCTTGTGGTGGAGCAACACTTTGCTTTACTTAAAAGAATAAAAAGCATAGTATAAAAATGTTACAACATCTTTAACTGTGAGCATATCTAATATCATGTGCACAACAAAAAGAAAGACGTGGATGACTTGCAGGTTTTCAGTTTCTTTCTTCTTGAACATTATCTGGTCAAAGTCGAAACGTTCCAACTGAGCCTGATTTTCTGGATCTTGCGAAACTACAAACTTGTATTGTTGTCATGTGTGGGTGTGTTTAAGGGAGGCATGCATTCATTCAGTTGGACTCACATTGTATCTGCAAACAGACAGCAGTACGATGTTTCCAACAGCATATGTTGTTGGTGCAAAAATGCAGTCCTACTATGGAGCCTGTAGTTGTTTTTAAGATTAAGACTAGACAGCCCAGTCTCACAGCAGTTTGTATGGAATTGTGTAAATGGACATTTATTTCCTATTAATTTTGAGCTGTATTTCAGTTGAAAGTATATTTAGTGCCTTCAATCTGCATTTTGTGGCGGTGTCACAGATCAAGGGCTTCCTGGCAGAAAGCTCTTCCACTCTCAACCAGGAGGAGACCGCTGCTTGTGTCCCGTGTAAAGTTAACTGTAACATTAATGTTTTGATTGAGCCAAAACCAGGATCTTTTCCTAAACCCAACCTGGGGCGGGAATTCACTAAGAATGAATTGCGGCCGCTGATAGCATAACGTTTCACAGCTCCATGCAGTTTGCCAGTATTGGGTCTGATTGTGGAGAGAAGCTGTCTGCACCTCCACTCTCTGCACGGTGCTGCGCTCTCAGGCGTCAGCTGAGCGCACACTGATGCGTCTCAACTCCATGCACAGATTGATGATGAGCAGGGAGAGGAGGGGGCGGTTTATTAAGTCCAGACTCGACAGGTGTTTACTAGTTTCACACTCTGTAATGCAGCTTCATGTTTTTAAACGAGCGATACTCAAAACTCAGAGTGTGACAGCCCCAACACTGTGCAGCTCTCTGTAATATTTTCACTCTAACTGCTGCTAGCTGCTGTTAGCGCTGCTGTTTGTGAATGAGGTGTGACTCATTTGCAGAAAGGGTACCCTGTTTGCTCTGCAGCGCACTTTGGGGTGCATTCAACCCTCTGCGTGTGCTCAGAGAAAGAGGCGGAGTCTTTTCGTGCAATTTGCACAGATTTTGCGGGCGCAAAAGCCGTGCAATCCTTTAGTGAATTCCCCCCTGGTGTCCTTGGTGCCTTAAAGCTCAACAAACCGCAACTGGTTTTGGTCTGGCACCGAAACTACTTGATAAGCTTTAAAAAGGATTTTGCTTTTGTTTCAAATACATTATATCTAGCAAAAGTGAGAGGGAGGTTGAGCCGAGCTTCTGTCTCTTGAAGTAATTCAACTTTGCATTTTTGTTTGCACAGGACTCACAATATGGTCTTCCCTGTAAAAGTCCTGTATTTGCTTGGCAGTGGACTTTCTGGCTCTGTATATTACTAAATTTATAAAGGCTTTCCCAATAGAGACACAAACTATACTTGGAATAGATACTAATTACTTTGATCTGCACTAAAAAAGGGGAATTTGTGTCCATGTACACAATTCCATAAAGTATAAGTTTCCGAAGATTTCACAAACTGCAGGATGATCAGGTTTCACTCGGTTATAAGTGTATTACCATTGACTTTATGCTGTATAAGTGGAGCCAAAATACGGTCACCCATTGGAGTTTAGCATCTTGGCAGTCGCCATCTTGGTTTTTGGAGCCAGAAGTGTGGCTGACTTTCTTTTGATTGATGTTGCAGAGCTGTAGAACAGGGTGGTGCTGATGTTAAAGAAGATGCACAGCAGTTTCTGAAAGCAGAAAACAGCCAGTTAGTTCAGTGTTACAAAGAATTTGACCCAGCACGATTTGTACTCGCATTGCTGAGTGACAAAACATCAGGGTGTCGAAAAAGGTAGAGATGTAATCTTCTGCTGTGACCCTGTTGGTCATGGATTGTGTAATCGGCTGCTGCCTGGGTACATCTGATAAAAACACGAGGATTGTGAGCGTTTCCTGAAACGTTCAGTTTCAACACTGTCCCAACAGTATTTTACACAACAAACCAGTTTGACTTGTTTCTGTTGCCTCTTCCTGCAGGTCTGGAAAATGTTAGTTTTATGCAAGAGGTTTGACATAAACCATACTCACCTGGCAGGCATCGTCCTGTGATGTCATGCTCAGCTTATAATGTTTTGTTTTCCAACTGTAAAGTCATATAAATAAAGGCATTTGGACTCAACGTGATCTTTTCGCTCCTGGGTGGATCATCACTGACTGAAACTCAGAGGGACATATTTCAAAATAAAATAACATAATTGATATTCCATTAGCGACAGTTAAGCTGGGCCCACATTAAAAGTGTTTTAAGATCTTAACAGACGTGAGAGAGTCCACACATGACGACAGATGATGACGGATTGAACAGTTTTGTTCCTGTAGTGTGTGGAGAGCAACGCTATGACCCAAACAGCACACCACACACTAACAGAGTCATTCACCAACAACCAGTGTCCGACTCTCACAGCTGGAAATCTCACCAAATCTCTGGCGCTCAAACGAGACTTTAGAGTAAACAAACATGGCAGACGGCGGGCTGGTAGAATTGGCGATGATAGTTTTTGGAATGTTTACTCAAAATTCAGGAAGAAAAAAGAACAAACTGTGGATGAAGTGGTGGAGACGGCGTGAACACGGGCTGGACATGTTACTTTATGCTTCATGTTTGCTTTTGTCGCCATGGCTACGGTTGTTGTGCTTCCTGCTTCAGTCGGTTTGCTTCCTGATTTGCTATCGTTTGGTTCCACATCCACAGAGTGCATGCTCGGCTGTCCTCGGGGTTCCCCCCACACAACAGGATATCAGATCGTGAATACTGAACAAGTTTAATATTTATGATCTGAAATCTGTGCAGCCACGACCTTCTTTCTTTGTTGTTGTAACTTTAAATAGGGCCTGATGACTATCTGGGTCTCTGTCAATTGCCTTTTATTTGTTGATCAGTTGAGAAGTGGTGAAATTATGATGTCAGATTGTTTATGTTTATACACATAGTGAAGTGGAACACACGAGTACGACGTTATAACAGCACCTGAGCTTCCCACCTGGAGGCTAAGGCAAAACATCCTCCGTGTGGACTCATATTTTCACAATGAAACACAAACTACATTATAAACATGACATGTCCTGAATTATGTATTCCTTTCTAAAGTGAACACTATCTCTTGTGCAGCTTCATGGCGTTACCTGCTACCTTTCTGTCTGAGGACCAGTTCACCTGCTCGATCTGCCTGGAGGTGTTCAACAACCCGGTCTCTACACCATGTGGCCACAGCTTCTGCCAGGCCTGCATCTCCTCCTACTGGGACGGAGGAAGACGAGGAGGAGGGGGAGGGGGAGGTGGGGCTGCCAAGATCTACCAGTGCCCCCTCTGCAAGGAGTCCTTCCGTAAGCGACCAGAGCTCCACATCAACCGAACCCTGAAGGAAATCACTGAACAGTTCAAGTGGCTGGCCAGCGCTGGGATTTCAATGGGTGGAGGAGACGGAGGAGGGGGAGAGGGGGGGGATCCAAACTCGCAACATCAGCATCAGCAACACCCGGCCACGTCTCAGTTACAGGGACCGAGGGAGATGCCGGAGAGTATCTTTACTGAGATGATGACTCGTTTTCAGCAGCTGCCGACGCCTGGGGCGCCACAAACCACCCTCCCCCCTCTCAGTGACCCACAAAGCCCCAGTCCAGTCAACGCTCGCCCGCCCTTTCAGACTCAAACCTCAGAGCATCACGACCCGCCTCCACCCTACTCACCTCCACGCAGGTACCTAACTACACTCCTGAAGGTGTGCTCAGACCAAGACAAAGCACTTTTTTCTTACATTTACATATAAAGTCAGGTTACGCCGCTGATCCACAAACACTATTTCGCTTGATTCACTAAGGCCATGTTTACACGTAGACGGGTATTCTTCTAAACATAGCTTTTCTCTGCGTTTTAGCCATTGTCCACACACAAATGCTGTTTTAGGTCACTGAAAACAGATCTCTTGTAAAACTCCGGCCAGGGTGAAGACTTTAAAATCATTGTTTCCACGGAGACGTGCGGACTATGTTAACGGAGATTTTGGCTCGTGATGTCAGGCTGTGCGCCGTTATCTCCTTTGTTGGGGCATCACAAATGACATTCCTTGCAAAATGTTGTGATGCTTCGAACCTTGCTAACAGGACTTTTTACATTTTAACACATATTTGTACAGTTACTCACTACATTGAGGAACCGAGGCGTCGGGATGCACTTTGCCATTGCAGAACGCCGGGTAGTCTTCCGGATTTTTTTCAGGCTTTTGTTTGGCTGCGATTTTCTTTTTCTTCTTTGCATGACCGGGTTATATCGCCACCTGTTCTGGCATTCTCATGACAGCGTTTCGGTTGTGTTTTCATTGGACGGGGACATTCTCATAACTGTGCTTGTGTGGACGGGTATTTTTTTTAAATGAAGGGAAACTCTGTTTTGAAAAATACCTGTGTGCATGTAGACATGGCCTAATTCACCTAATTCAACTTGACCTGGAGATTTGTGTGACGTGCTGTGAAAGCTCATCAGCGTTGAGTTTCTCTCTTCTCTGAAGATGGTCATTTTGAGCTACATTCAAAACTTTGCACAGACTTTATACAAATCTGCAGCCTCACACGAAACTGTAGTAAGCCAGATTTCAACCATCAGAAACCACCCTTGTCAAATACAACAGCTTGGTCAGTGGCCCAATGCTTAAATATGTGACACTGTAGGTGCACCTCGGGTGTCATTTACTGTGTCGTTGATATGATAGGTCCAACAATACGCAGGAACCGTGTGAAACTATGTTGACTTATTTGAAGAGGTTGTCATCTGTTTCAGCTATGCAGTATGTTAGTTACATAAATGTTAGAATGTAATCCCAAGCATGATCTTTTTCCTCGAGTTTTCATGCCTAAACATAGCCAAGTGCAACTGTTAGCCATGTGTTAATATTGTTAAATGTCAAAAACTCTAAACAAATTCAAATGTCTCTGAGCTTTCAAGACTTATTTTGAAAGTGTACGCCGCCCATGACCGCTGACTAAGTGGACATATTTGAGTAACTGGGACTGAAAAAGTGTCAAAGAAACGCCACTCCTTCCAAATGAATACAAGCGTTGCTCTGCGTCAGCTGGATGTTGAAATAGAAAGCTGTTTGTTGTCGCTCATTAACCATAAAATCTGGCCCAAGTCTAAAAGAAATTTAGCCTGTTAGTTTGTCGTTTGTTTGTTTGTTTAGCATATTGTAGTGAAAGAGTTTAAAGATTAACCGTTTATGTAGAGAAGCAAACAGAAAAGCTTTCATGTCATTTAACATGTGATCGCAGCCAAACTGACAAGCAATACAACCTCAGAGACAATATCAGAACTTGATTTGAATGCTGTAACAGGTACACAGTGAGCGGTCGCAGCGACTTCTCCCCCAACGTGCCTCTGTGTCCCGTCCACCTGAGAGGTCTGGAGTTCTTCTGTCGCACTGATAACGTCTGCATCTGCAGCGCCTGCGTGGAGACCGCAGACCACCGAGGACACAACGTCACTCCTGCCAAGAGAGAGTGGCACATCAAGAAGGTATGTGTGAGTGTGTGTGTGTGTGTGTGTGTGTGTCAGATTGATTTTCCAACAAAGCTAGGAATACGTAACTGATCTGTGATTAGTTTGTTAAATTACGCTAGTTACCAGGGTTCCCAGTTGGCAGGGAACGTTCCCATAACATCGGCTAACATTAACTCCAAGTTCTAATTACGTTTGAAAGAAAACGTTTTAATCTAATATTCAAAGAACGTTTTCAGGATGTTTATCATTTCAAATAAAGTTCTTGTCACGTTAACACTTAAACAAAGACAAAACGTCTTAACGTCGACATTCTGAAGATATTTTCAGGATGTTATCGAGGCCTGGGACGTCAGAACACATTTTATAAAACATTCGCTCAATGTGACACAAAAACAAAGGTAGAACATGCTCACTGCAGCATGCTGAGGATCTTTGCAGGATGCTAGTACGGCCTGAACGCGATTTATAAAATGTGATTTGAACATTCTCACTGCAATTTTCTGAGAATGTTTTCAGAGAACGTTCTCCGTCTATAAAAAGCAACATTCTGGGAACCAATTAAAAACTACCCGCGCAAACAACATAACCATCATGCATGTTATATTTACTTTCTCCTGTGAGAGTGCTGTTTTAGCATAGTGTGACCATTTGTTCAAACCTTCAAATAAGGACATTTTAATTTTACCGCAAACTCACATGTATGAGCTCAATGCACAATTGGATTTTTTATCAGTGCACCTTTCAACACCATGGACAGTGCTTCAGCAGATGAAAAATCATGTCCCAAGACACTGTGGACACCTGCAGTGTGTGCAAAACGCAGCATATTCATTACCTGGTACTTTTTGAAGGAAGCTGTAACTCTCCTGGAGCTCTTTGGAAAATGCTGACTTCCTTTTCACCATGACAGCTAGCCTTCCTGACGTTACACAGCAGGTCCTGTTAGCATGAGAAGCTGAGCTAGCAAAGCAACAGCTGCACACCGAGTGACTGACAAAGAAATCCGTATTGAACTTTACTCGTGGTGCATTAGTGGTGTTTTTCTATTGGTTAAAACAGCAACAGCCTTGGCAGCGACACTGACTGACAAATATAGCTACAGACAAATCCGCGTTGCAAGCATGGTGCATTGTTTTGGTATTTTACCTGGTTAAAACCGGGACAGGGCCTGTTCAAAACATATTAGTGTTTTATAGATATTTGTAGGGACTCGGGACACGGAGCGTGAAAACGGGAGGCATGGTCACCCTATTTTAGCATTAACTTTAGCTAGCTAGCTTTGTCACGTTAGCTGTTCCTGTGACATGAATACAAGTTTAAACTTATAATTTATTTAACAACATAACAACATATTAACTTAGATAGCAAGCTAACTGTCTGATTGACTGTTTGATCAACTTACTTGTATTGAGTTGATAATCCATGTATAGAAAGCTGTGTTTCATCCGCAGCAGTAAGCTCAGCATCAATGACACAATGTGAAAAAAATGTGAAATATTACAAATGTAAATATTACATCTCAACATTCACACCAGTGACATTGAGCTCTCTTAATACTAAAAAGCAGGTCCAATGTATTACTATAAATAACCTCAAACAATCTTCAAAATCGGCCCAGCGTGAGTTGAACTATGTCCACTTCTGGTTTAAACAGCCATTTAAAATGTTTTAAATATCAGAAATGGATTCAGCATCCTCAGTAACCCCCCAAACCAGTCCAATAGTGTCCAAACTGGCCAAGCAGTTGCTGAAATATTGTCCATATAGATGAGTTTATTATGCTAATTTCCCAATACATGCAAGTTAGCGTTTGGCACTTTCTAAATGTGGGGGACCCATACTTTACATTGCTAACAAAGCTTTGGGGTACTCAACATTTCCAGGTTCACATTGCATCAGTTGTAGACACAGTTGGGTTAATCCTTTAACGTGTGCTTGTCCTTTCTTCTCCAGTCCCAGTTAGGTATATCAGAGGTGGAGCTGAAGGACCTCATCTGTGAGAAGGAGAGGAAAGTGGAGGAAATACAGAACTCCTTACGAGAGATACAGGTGAGTCTTCAGTCTGTAACAAGCTGGATCGTGTTTCAGGTTCGGACCTGATGCAAGAATACGCACGCATTGAGAATTAGCAGTCAAATATTAACCAGACTGGCCTCCTGAAAACGTGAAAGAAGACCTGGCTCACATGGGACACGTATTTAAAACCAGCTTAGAGGTTGATTTGTGTGTATGATCAGTGTGCAGGTGTACTCTTTATATATTCTGCCCTGTAACGCCTAAATGAAGTAAAGGCTAAAGCTGCTTCCAACCTACCTGTTTCCAACTGATCTGCCTTGTTGTAGATGTAGGTTAGAAAAACACAAAAATAAATAAATCCCTGTCTCTGCAAACAGCTCTCCTCTGTTTGTCTTTGTTCAGGCTGCAGCCGAAGGAGAGACAGATGGAGTTGTGTCTGTGTTTTCCAAGCTGATCTCCAGTGTGGAGCGCTGCCAAGCTGAAGTCTTGGAGGTAAATAACAGTGACACAGGAAGTGTTTTCTAGAACATTAGAATGTCCCCTGTAAACTAAATTTACTTGTGACCAATATAGTAACTCAGCTGCATTGTTCCTGTTCCCTCCAGGTGATAGAGACGAGTTGGCGAGCGGCGGAGCGCAGAGCCAAGAGTCTGCTGAGGGAGCTGGAGGAGGAGATCTCCGAGCTGAAGAAGAGGAGCTCAGCCCTGAGCCAGCTGGTTCTGTCTGAAGACTATGTGCACTTTCTCAGGGTACGGATGAACGAACCCGTCGGCAGCTTTTATAGGAGTGTATGTTCTTGTTAGTGCTGATTCTGTTCGTCCCTCCTGTTTTCATACATTCTTCATCCCAGAACACAAACAAGTGTGCACACTTGGTGATGGTTTCACCTTGTTCTCTTCGTACAGGGACAACTAGACATCAGGGTTTAATTAAACAATGAAAATAGATAACATAATTTACAATGTACTTTTGAAATGGCAACTTCCTTACAGTCAAATAATATACGTTCAATCAATCATCAATTTGTATTTGCCTCCCGATGTGGCGTATTTATGCTGAAAGACTTCTGCTCTCTCCCTCTGCTCTGTCATTATCTCATCACTCCTCACATTTCTGCTTTTTAAATAAATCTGGGAGGAGTGATGAGGTCGGAGCCGAGACGCCAGACACAAGCTGCAATAAACATTTCTAACTGTCTGACTGAACTAGTGTTTGTAGGATGGTGATTAAGCACATCCAGAAAGTCATGTTCATCTGCAAGCTTTATTGTGTTGTTAGAAGAAGTCTGATGTTGACGTTTTGCTCGCCCTGCAGGCGTTCCCTGCTCTGTCCTCCCCTCCACCATCCAAGGACTGGTCAGGCGTCTCTGTGGTGTCTGAGCTGACCTCAGGAGTGATTCTCAGGACTGTCACTCACACGATGGAGCACCTGCAGGAGGAGATGAGGAAACTGCAAGAAGTCTGTGAGTCTGCATTCAGACTAGAGTCAAGACGTTTCCTCTTAAATTGTCTTTACACCATTGTTCTGAGGTAGCCTAATATTTCATTTATATTCAGTCCTGTAGCTCAAGTATGTATCTAATACAGAGCGTTGATGACTGTATGTTCACTGTTTTGTATGAGATCCAAACACTGATATCTAAGGCCTACGGTTTTCTCTTATCAACAGGCCAGCGACCCCTGATGGACCAAACTGTAGGCAGGCCCAACCCAAGTGAGATTCTGATTGACAAACACAACTAAATGTTACTTCATACAGTTTTTCTGAGTTCAATCAATCAGTGTAGAAATGAATAATAAAAGTAAATATTTTCCCCTTTCGTGCAGAGATAAGGAGGGTTCAAGAATATGCAGGTACAGCTATAAATAAACATGTCGTCATATTCTCTCAGTCATATTTTCATTGAATCACCAACCATCACTCTGTCTCACTCTTTCAGCCGACATCACTTTAGACCCCAACACGTCCCACCCGCGTCTCATCGTCTCAGTAGACGGGAGGCAGGTGCAGTGTGGCGAACGCCATCAGTCGGTACCGGACAACCCCGAGCGCTTTGACCGGGTGGTGTGTGTGCTCGCCCGCCAGGGCTTCAACTCAGGTCGCCATTACTGGGAGGTGGGTGGACTCAGTGTGAGGCTGGTGTTCATGAAATACATTTACTACTGAGCATCGCACACAACAATTTTACACTAAATTCTTAAAAGGCTCTTGTGTGTGTGTTTCTTATACACAAAGGGGGGAATTCTCTAAAGGGTTGCGCAACTTTTGTGGCCCATAAACCTGCAAATGACACAACAAGGCTCAGCCTCATTCTCGAAGCACATGTGGACGTACTGCTAAATTTCCTTTACTTAAAACTTTCTTTAAAAATCCTTTTTTTATTTAAAATATTTTTTAAAAGTTTTTTTTATTGAGATATTTTCAATTTACACAACCTGAAAATAAAAAGGACTTTATTTTACAAAGAAGTAAAAGTAAACTTTTTAAAGAAACATGCCTGTCACGGCACGATGATGAATGTTTGCTCTCATTGCTTTACGCGGTACCACTCTGCCCTCTTCCAGGTGGAGGTGGGAGGAAAGACTGACTGGGATCTCGGAGTGGCAAGCTGGTCGGTCAACCGGAAGGGGAAAATCACTGTAAGCCCCGCCCATGGCTACTGGTTCCTCAGCCTGCGGGATCGAACCGAGTACGCCTTCCGAACAGAACCCTCGACCAACCTGACAGTCGGCCTCAGACCCTCCCGGATTGGTATCTATGTGGACTATGAGAAGGGGCTGGTGTCCTTCTACAACGTGGAGGCCAAAGTGCTCATCTATACGTTCACAGATACGTTTACTGACACCATCCATCCGTTCTTCAGCCCCTGCACCAACAAATCAGGACGGAATGAGGCTCCGCTAATCATTTGCCCTGTTTCTGAATAAAATGAAGCAACAATGTGAGGAAATCTTTACTAATAAGGACTGTTCCACATTGGTTAGAAGAAGACTGAGATGCACAAACATTCACAGAACTGACCTCATTGCACTTCATTCCTTCATTGCAATAGAGCAGAAAGTCAGCAGACACTTGCTAACGGGTTGTAGAGCTTTAGTGATGTTTCCAATACTTTAGACTGAAACCAGCACCATCCAATATTTCTGTTTAATATTTAGAATCCAGAAGTTGAAGTGCTGAAAATGAGAAGTATTCAGACACAGCTTTATGACCCCCGTGGAGAAATGAGACTCTAAAAATGTAGCTGCCAAACCTGCAGCTGCCAAACCTCTTATTCGAGTATCGCTAATCAAAATAATTTGAAGTGAAAGCCTTGGCTCCACTTACCTTCAAAGCACATTTAACACAAGCATGCTCACATTGCAGGAGTTCAGCATTTGGGTGATTGCCATCAACAGATGTTTTTTTGGTTTGAGTATCCTGTCATTTTTGCTGATGTCTCTTTTATGTTTGTACGGAGCCCCTGAAGACCCAAAAGGTGATCATTTTTATTATTATCTTGTGCGCACAGTTGATCACTCTCTCTTGCATACGGAAGCCCTTAGTGGACATGCATCAATACATTTTTTTTCCCCATGACAACGAGTTATTGACTCGACTTATTTTTCCCGTGATCTTGGGCAGGCAACGCTGGTTTTCCCATTATAACAAATTAACTTGGTCCATTATCTCGAGATAACAAAGCTTGCTTTCTCGTGATAACGGGATAATTTTCTGTCGGTCTAGAAAACCAAACAACAGGCTGCTCACTGTGATATTACAGACCAGGATGCCATGCTGCCATTGCCCACACTAATGAGGTAAGTCAAGCCAGTTTCTAAGTTTGTTTTGAGGGATACGAGTTGTGATCATCTGACGTTACAGATCAGACGACCAGAAATAACTCATTATTACAGGGAAACGGTAAATAAAATGAATGGGTGCATGTCTGCTGAGGGCTTCCGTACTTGCGTTGTGTGATGAACCAGGCATAAACATTCACCTTTGGCTCCAACGCTCTGTCTATCCTGATAACAGAAACATATCAGGCCTCTCACAGCCACCTTTGTAGTAATAAGCTCCACTAATTGCTAAAAACACAGAACAAAATAACTTAGCTAACTGTGGGTAAGTGCGCTACACCACGGAGATTAATGTAAAGCTACAACTTAGCTAGAAAGGCGTAATAATGTGTTGAGCCGAAACAACTCTAATCATCACAATGTGGAGATCCTCTCAAACATACCATATGGATAAATAGCACTTTAGCCCAGCAGAGCTCATTATCAACACAACATGGGGCCCATCCCTCGTGTCTGCATGCATGTCCTAATGCAACACTAATAAGAATACATAATGAACAGTCTTACTACAATCAATTTAGCAAATTACAGGGAAAACAGTGGCAAATAACAAACAGTGGTAACTGATGGCACGTGGAATCAGTAATAAATGAATAAAAATGACCACCTTTTGGGACTTCAGGGGCTCCGTATGCCTGCAGTCTGTGGGGAAAATGTTTTTGTTGCAGTACCACAGTTGGCCACCAGGGTGAACTTACTGCAGGGTTAACTAGTCCTGCTCTAGTAGAACATGCTGTTTACCACATATTACATGCTCACAGCTTAAGTAGTTTTTTTGACACAAATAATATTTTCCGTCTCTCTCTTAAGCCTCTGGTTGATCAACTTTCCTCTCCAGAGTTACTAAGAAGTCTGTTTTTGAATACAGTACATTCAAATGATGCTAGTATTGAGTACTAATATTGTGAAATCTCTTTTTAAGATGAATTACAGTGTTTAACCCATGATTCAAACAGGGGAAAATCAGACCTGTTTGCATATTAAAAACCCAGTGGCTAAACATGTGGCTAAGTTTACACCGACATTATTAATTAATAGTGTGTATAAAGTTGTTCTATTTTATTTTTGGATAATAAATGTTTATCTGTCATTTTATGCAGAGGTCCTGGTAAAAGTGTAATGAAGTATAATATCACACGACAGGTTAATTACAGTTTCAAAAAACAACACCTTTTTTTTTTTTAATATCTCTGGGTTTTTGATTTAAAAGAGAAATTAATGAAGAAAAAGACATTCAATAATATAACAAGCTAGTTTTGCTTAATCAGTCAGTGTATGAAACGTTTGACACAAGGTGAAAGGTGCGAGCATGGCATACAGAATGTAAAGGTGAGATATTTTTCTGCTTTTTATTGGAAAATTAAAACAATATTTGATCTAATCAATGTGAAATTATTTACATTTAAAGTATGATGATGAATAATGATTAATGGCAGAGATAAGAGATTATGCAGTTACGTTGTTAGTCTGTATATCTCATGTATGAGGAGATATTTCATTCATTTTGCACATGAGAATCTCCAACACTTGACCAACCAATGGTTTGACTTCATCACTCAATTAGTGACACACCTTTGTGTTTGTATCTCTAAAGGCAAGCAGATGAAGACTTTTTTGGGGTGCAACACTAATTTATCAGATCAAAATGCCTCACAACAAAATGTTTTCCCACAGTGTATAAAATTGTTCCTAAGACACTCAGAAGTAGACGTGCAGGTGTTAATTTGTTCGGCGGAGGGAGGTGGGGACTAGTTGTTGTGTGAGTATTACTACCACAGCCTTGCACCAGCTGCCTACAACCCACGCAGGTAATATCTCCCACAGTGCAGGATCATCAGATACTCGAGAACACTTTCAGTTTGTGCAGTTTTCAGTTTTTTTAATACAAAAAGGCTTTTTCAACAATACATCATCATGATGAATCAAATGTATTTACACGGAATTGATTTCAATATCACGTCAGCTCTCAAATTATTCAACAAACAACAACAAAAAGGAAATACTATAAATTAACATTGTCTGATTAGAATTTCAAAGTAAAAGTTGCTGAGAAAAAAAAGACATTTCCTGAGTTTTGGATGTGCAACAATAAAGACGAGTTTATGTTTAGAAATCAGACCTATGACTACATTGTTAACACACATTACTAACATAGGTAACCACTGTAATAAGTATATCTACCTTATGTTTCTTACTGACATTAATAACAAAAAACAAGTCAACTTCTTTAAAGAAGTCAACTCTGACTTTGGTTTCACATAAAAATCGAACACTGGTCTCCTGGATGAAAGTCCCATGTTTGTTTGAGCCATCGATCGTCCCCGACACCCATCCCACCCGGCTTCAACGAGAAAACAAAACAGTCAAAGAGCGTCAAGAAATGACACCAGAGGGGAATCTGCAGTGTCGGACATTGAAAGTTCTATTCACAGGTAAATTCTTTTTAAATTGTTAATATAAAGGCTAAAAAAGTGGAATCAAAAACATTTGTAATTAAATTGGTATTTGAAGTCATGCAACAATGTGCTGTGTATGTACAATAGTGACACACTGAGGAGGAGTCTGAAATTGGCTCTCTGAAGTGGCCTGTAGCTTCTCGACATAATACATAAATAAAACGTAATAAAACTCAAAGAAACATTTCATGGGATACAACGGAGAATGGTTTTACTCTCTGGTACGCATCGTTTGAAGGGTTTCAACCCAGAATCATCTACAGTCAGTGAGAAGAGAGACAGGCTAAAAGATGGCCACCCACAATGTTCCAGAGCGTCCAAAGACTGCACTAGTTAGTTTGAAAGAGTATCATGTCTTTTTTTCAATGACGTGGTCTAAAAACACAACGAGGGTGTTCAATCTGTACCGGTGTTTACATCTGAGTGTCATCATCATAAAACAGTTGAACCATGTCCATATTTTGTGCACCCTCCTTTTATTATTGTGTGCATTTAAGCTACATGTCCTTATTGCTCATTCTCATACTTAATATTATAGGCCACAGGGCCCTCCATGGTGAACCCAAGGTAGAAGGATACTTCCTCCCGACTGTATCCGCTTCGGACATCACCCAGGTAAACTGGACGGACCAGCATTTTAAGGTTGCCACCATAGTTAACATAAATGTCCCCTTGTTCCGACTGTCCTTTTATCCTTAACAGCCTCTTCTGGACCTCTGGCTCGTTCCATGCTGCACCATTCTGCCACAAATGATGCAGGTTGCGTGGTTGACTACTTTGGCCACTGCAGGATGCTTGCTGCCTTGAAACGCTCATCAAAATTTGATCAAGCTTCACCTTGGAAACTATTCGCTTGAGTCCATCTGATTTTCCGAGGAAGAAATGAGCAATAGCACTCCTAACTGGAAACATGTGAGAGAAGCGTCGATGAAAAGATTTCTTGGCTGATGTGATGTACACAGTGATATTTCTGTATGTTGCTGAGCTTTCAAGCCTTTGGTCCTTTGCAGGCCACATTAGCAACATAGAGAGGTAGTACATCTCTGTTGATTTTGAAAGAGTTCCTTCCTTTTGCAGTTCTTCGTTGAGAAGAAAAACCAACTCCTCATATTTTTTCAGCAATGTGGAGGAGGGCTTCAAGTTGTGAAGAACAATGTTTGCCAAAATGAAGTTGACTGTATCTGAAACATTTCTAGACGGTGATTTCTCAAATATTAATTGCCATTTTCTGAGAATGTGCTCCATTTCCACTGGGCTTCTGTCATTCAAGTGCTGCAGTAGTCCGGCAAATGAGTCTGCTCTTTTTGCTTCCAGATAGCGCCTCTGGTCCACTATCTCTTGACGCAGACTGAGATTGGGTTTGCTGGCCTTTTCAGATGCTTTTTCCTCTTGTGAAATGTTAAATATTTGCGCATATTTTTTGAAATGCTCAGAAATCTTTCGTTTGTTTCTTTCATCAATTGTTGCCTTTTCAAGTGACCTAGGTTTTAGGTATGTGAAGTAGCTTTCAAAGAAATTGAAGATTTCTTTCAGCCTTGGCTTCAGAGAGACGAGAAATCTCTCGTGGTCTGCCAGGACAGCAACAAACTGGTTAATGGTTGGGGTACTCGAATCATGTAGAATGCTTACTGGATGCTGACCTTCGAGAAATTGAAGCATTTTATCCTTCTTATGTCTGTCACCAGAGGCAAAAACAGGAAGCTCTGTAATGACATCGAGAAGAATCATAATGACATCCGTCTCTCCAGCATAGCCTGATATATTGTAGGACTTGGGCCTTTTTTTGTTGTGCATATCAAAGGCATCTGAATACTCATCCTTCTTGGCTAGCTCCTGTGAATCCTTGAATGCATTCACTGCAGAGGATGCAAGTTTTAGGAATTGGCCGAGTGTTTCTGGAGTGAGACCCTCAGGATCTTCAATTTCCTTTTTGAGCTGGCTCTTGTACACTTGCCCAACTGTATCTGCAATGTAGGAATTTGAATTTTTTCTCTGGGCATCCAAAGCCCATTTGAGGGCAGATCCAAAATCTTTCTTTTTCAAGCAGAAATATCTTGCCAGTGCTTGGGGCATTGTTGCACTTTTGTCAAACCTGCATGTGGCTTTTTCTAAGACATCTTTGATTTTGTCACATCCTTCCTTCTCTTCTATGTGTTCAATCATTGGAGAGAACAATGTGTTCTTGTCATCTCCTTGTTCTTTTCTGTGACGTGTGATGAGCATGCTTTGGATATTGTGGACCAGGAAGTCCTTCCCCATGCATGATTTGTAGAGTTTGTCACAGTGCAAAAGGTTAACAATGATCTCGACCAGAGAAAGATTGTGTCTCTGGGTAAGAATGTCAAGACATTTACTAGCAATCATTTGGTGCAAGAATCGTACAGCTTGATAGCTGCCATGCTCTTCCACAGTGAAAGTGATCATCAGTGTGGAATAGGGATTCATGTTAGCATCAAGAGTTTCTTGCTTCCAGAAAGAATTTCTTATCCCCACTAACTCTTCACACAAAGACAGCGACATGTAGGATCCATTGATATAGGTGTTAAGCAAAGCCAGGAAGGAGAAAAGCCTTCCCTGTTGGGTGGCGACATCAAGATCTGCAACAATGTTGCTCACCAGATTTGTGATGTAAGCCTCACTGAAATTATTTGTCATGATCATGAAGGCATAGAAAGTGTCTGGCCGTTCATGGTAGTTCTTCAGTAGTTGTAATTTGTCAGAAAACAAACTCTGCTCCTTGACTGACAACTTGTTGGTGATGAACACATTTGCAATGCGGCTATTTCTGGAGCTCTCATCTGGGAAACTGGTTCTCTCGCAGTTCAGTATGATTACCAGAAGATTGTTGTGTTGCTTCCTATGACTGGCAACATTAAGGATGCACTGCTTCAGGTTCTCCACATCATCCCAGTTGTCCACCAAGAGGAGTACAGGCTTGTAGCCTGACTGGTCCTGTTTGCCATATGTCAGAAGGTTAATGACTTGAGCTGCGATTTCAGGATTTGTTGCCATGTTGTTTTTAACAACGGCACATCTGAATTTACTTCTCAGGTTCCACAGAACGTGCATTGCTAGAGTTGTTCCCCCACATCCAGGATGATGGAAAAGATTGATCATAACACATGGAGTTGTGTAGCCTTCCACAGGGGTGATCAGGTCATATAACTCTCGGTATTTGTCACGGCTGATGAATGGCAGGCTGTCTTTCTCAGAAAGGTAAAAGTTCCACCACGTAACTTGTCCCCCTCTGAAAAAGTCTTCTTCTGTTTTTATCTTGAACTCTTGAAATGAATCCTTTGTTTCAATTTCTGTGTTCTCACACTCATTTTCACACAAGATGTCCAAAACAGTCATCAGCTCTTCATCCTTTCTTAGCAGCAGTACTGAGCTTGAACCTGTGGATGGCAAGAACCTCCTGGAAGATTGTGTTTGAGGTTCTTTAAGCCTTTTGATGGTGCTAGATATTTCATTCAGACTCAGTTCAAAGATGCATTTGTTGGTGATGTCCTCCTTACAGCGACACTCTATCAGCTGCTTCCAGCGACTGAAAACAGTGGAGTCTTTGCAAATGCACAACATATTGTCCACCCCTTCAAGTGTGCGATAGATTGCACAGAAGGCTTCCAACATAGGGCTGGAGATGTCCGTTACTGCTGAGTGAAGAATGAATAACACTAAGAGTCGATCTTTGGAAAGCAAATCTGGTTTGCAAAGAAATGAAACCAAGTTGTTGATCTCACCAGAGCGTTTTTTAAGCCATTCACTTGGATTTAGTGGCCTGTCTGTCTCACTTTCTTCATTAACTCTCCCATTGCAGAAAACCCAACTTGTTTGGTGAAATAAGTTCAGCTTTTGAATGGTTGCAGTTACACTGTCTTGAGTGTCGTACATGCGTGGGTAGTGCAAATTGCCTATGTGATCCTTTCTGTAAAAACGGCATGTTCCATTCACATCAGACTCTGGGTCAAACTCCAGTACAGCAAATAACTTCATCTCCTTCAGAAAATCCAGGTGCTCCAGTTGGTCTGGGTGACATTTGTCAGTTACAACAATGACTTGAATTGAATTCTCAAATGCATCTCTTCCACGAGTTATCAACTGTTTTAGCCGTTGGCCCTGGTTGCCTTGGGTGGGATGTTTTTCATCCTTCTCCTCTGCTGTCTTTCGAGCGGATGCCCAGCACTTGACTTTATCAATCAAACTTTTCATTTCCTCTTGGACTTTCCGAGGATTAGTATCTGCCAGAATATTAATTGATCTCGGGCCATCTCGGACAAAGAGACATTCAGTTTTGCTTTGTTGCTTTTTTTCTGTTGATGCAATACTCAACAGAGTATAGAAAATATTCTCTTGCATCTGTGAATATGTCGGGACTACGTCAACCTCAATAACCCATTTGTCTGAAGTTGTCCCATCTTGACAGTGAACTTGTACAAAATTAGGGGGCCGGATGCACATTCTGGCAACATTTACATGCTTTTCTTCAAAATATTCACTCAGACATGATTCAAACGCCTCAGTATAATCACTGAAAGAGGTGATCTTGTGCCCAACTACCAGACCATGTCCCTCTCCCTGCTGGTTGTTGACTCCAAAATGAATAGTGCCATTGGTTCGTGAATTCATGCAGCTTACAGCAAAACTAAATACTTCCTTTGTAAATTCATAAAGGATCTCTCTTTCACTGGCTTCATTGGCAGCAGGCAAAAGCTGGTACTCATGGACAGGGTCAAGCAGATTACTTGGACCGGCTGCAGGAGGAAGAATGCTATTTTGTATGTAGAAGATAGATGAGTTGCTTTTGTCAAAGGGCCGAATCCGGCAACTTGGCCTCTTTAGTTGTAGAAATGTTGGACTGTCAGTAACTTCTGATTGTAATTGTGTTTCATAGATTATTGGTTTCTGATCTATGACAGATTTTATTTTTTCTCTTGCCTCCTTCAACATGAGCAATGAGGAACTTAGACTTTGGATTCCTGAATCTGATGACACTGTTTCAGTTTCCACAGATTCATCCATGTTTCCTGATACGTCCTGGATCTCTGCACTTTTCCATCCTTTTGGTTCATAATGACTCTCTGGTATTTTCACACCAGGAGAAGTCTCTGATTGCCGTTTGAAGTTCTCAACCTGTCGTATGATTTGTATTGCTGGTGCAAGTGGAACACCTAGTTCTAAAAGGTCTTGTTTCTCAAAGGAGACCAAGCAAGCTCCTGAGAACTCTTGATCAAAGAGATTCTGTGCAATTGTCTGTGGTACTCTGAGTCTATTGATCAGCCAGTCTTTAACATGCTCTTTGGTCCAGGTCTCCATCAGTGGTGGGAGTTCGAGGTCATCTACCTGTACACGAAAAGGTTTAAATAAGAGGACATTTTAACAGCATTTTTTTCCAAACAGAATTTGCTACGTAGAAGATAAAAAAGCCTTCACATACTTTTTTTGCCTGTGGCCCACCAACAGGGGATTGGGCTGCAACTGATTTCACATTCCTATATACGGAAAAACAGGGACTCAATTAATGTAAAAAATACTTTGTGATTTCTAGAAAAAACATTTACATGCATGCATATACAACCAAAGTTTTGTATCTGTATATGAGTATTGCAGTAGAGTAGATGGACATAGCTTTATCTTGTGTCTTATCATTGTGAAGAGTAGGAAAAAAAGCCTTGCCTGTCATCTGCATTTCCAGATTTGAAATCTGGTGGCGGACTCATTGACCTGTAAGTCTTGGCAGACAGACGTGTGGGCGAAGTTGGACTCTTCCCGCAGTTTGCATCCGTCCTGTCTGTCTCAGCACACGGAGGAGACCTACAAACAATATACAGTAAATAGTACAAGGTGAGAGCTGGTAAATTGGTGTTTCACTGCATTAAGCTCATATCCCAGAAAGGTGATCAACTCATCTACACTGAGTTACATTTTTGTCTTTCATGATTATTTATTGTTTCCATAATTTCATCATTAGCTCATTTTACTGTTAATGATAACTGTACGGGAGGTGATCTTTTTCTTCATAACTCAACCGTTTTAATTATATTAAGCATTAAATCATAGGGGGCCGGCTCACTTGATTGACAGGTGGATCCTGCTGGCTGTCTGCTAGTATTATTGTACTCATATATTTTTAGCACTTAGTAGCAGGTACACTGTGCTCGCCATACCTGACTTGTTAGACTGTCGAGTCGTGTTTATCAAACATTTATTTAATCGTTGGCCAGTAAACAGGAGTCAGAAGTTGTTGGCTTTTCCCCGGAGAGTTTAGGAACCAATGGGTGACGTCACAGTGGCTACTTTCATTATTTATACAGTCTATGGGAAATGGTGAAACTAGAACTATTTTAAAATTACCTATGGCCTACGCCTTAATGTTTTGTAAACCTAAAACACAGCAGTACATATATATAAGAGCATTTGGACTTCCCACCCTGATCGTGACTTAAGAGGAACATGATCCCAGACCAGTCTACACAGAGGGATTCATCATCACATCTTCACTCCCTCCTTACATCCATCTGTCCATCCTCAATATCCAATTTTTCTTCATATCATTAGACCTAAAATCACATACAGTATTGTTGAGATGTGGTCTTTGTTACTTTGTTCTTTGTTTGTGCACCATTTTGGGTCTATATCATATCATGGAGTAGGCTACTTTAGAGTGGGTATAATTTGGTAAGTAATTACAGAAGTTAACAATGCCAGTGTTTGCACACCTCACTGTCTTTTGTTCCTTTATTATTATTGTAGCATCTGTTAAACCTGAGCATGACATTTGAGCATATAAGAAGTGGAGGTAGCCTCTTAGTTTTGAAGCCAGAAACCAAATGAGACAAAGGCAGCTTCTTGTTCTCAAAGCACATTCAAAGAGTTAAATGCAACCCACAGAGCACTGCAAAGCAAATAGCATCCCGATGTGTTCAGCCATTATGTTTACATAAGGGGCAAACTCAGACCTTGAGACAGGGCAACTAGCGGTGGCAAGGGATGCACAATTTATGGTGATATCATTGGAAGCAATCCATACTTTATAAATTCCCTGCTTGGATCTCTTTTGCAACCAGTGGGTTTTACCCCTGCTAGCCATTAGAAAGAATGCAGGTTCACGGTACCTACTCATTAGCTTCACTTTTGAAATCAAGAAGCTACTTCTGCTTATTATGTAAATGCTTTGGGCCTTTTCCTTTTCTTTATTGTTATCTGGGTTTAATCTTAAGTTTCAGGGCCAGTATAAAAGTTTTGATGGTAGAGAGGAGAAACGATAACATACCTCTCTTCCTGGCTGAAATATGGAGGCTCATCTTTGGAGTTGTCGCTCTTAACAGAGAGACGGCTTGACCTGGCTTGCTCCTTCTGTTTCGCATCCATCTTTGCTCCGTTGTGCCGGTCTGGACTTGCCTCCTAGACTTGCGTTTCATAATCTCCTGCAAAGCAGAGGGACGATTCTGTTAGTGTTAGAAATGTTTAAGGTACTTAACACCTGATGTAGTCTCATTATACAACAACAGTTTAATAGATCAGGAAGTGAGAGCAGAAAATATGAAGCACCTGATGTGTTTTTTTATGTGTGCCACACCTTTCAGTGTGCCATACCTTTAAGAGTGGCATACCTTTAAGAGTGGCATACCTTTAGCCTGTCTCCCTGCATTCCAGAGGGCACACTCTAACCGCACCGAGGACAATTTCCTCATACAGGGATATTCAAATTTTAGCCACATACGTTTCTTTAGGAAATATAAGCAGAGCAGTAATAAATTCAACTTTAAGTTTTTAAGTTTCTGACTAAGCTAAGTAAGATATGACCAAATAAATAAATTATGATGATAAATATATTTACCCTGTGCTAAAATAGGAGCATGATCTGCAAAACCATCTTTTCAAAGAGCAACACTTAGGCCAGCAAATGGGTACATCTACACATTGTAAGCTGTGGCATGATAAAGTTATGCTAATGGCAGCTAGCTAGTGTGGCTACAAGTAGCTGTTTTCTTAGTCTACTTCATGCGACAGTCAGAGCAGGACAGTATTTATCTACGGACACAGATAACACTTCGGCCTAAACCAATAACAGGACACATTTCACGCCGGCAGTGAAAAACTCAAACAGATAAACAGATTTCATTTTCAAACAGCAGCTGTGGATTTGCTCGGTTTCTTACCTTAGTGGTCCATTACATTTCTTCACATACGCGTCCAGGATGATGTAAATCAGTCGAACCGAATCCTCTCATTCTGCTCCTCTCTATAACGTTGTCTCACAGATTCTACAACTCTGACAGTAAACTTTCACAACAACTCTGAAGACGATTTCTGATCACTCCTGATTTATGTTCCGGGAGTGGGAGCGTTTGTGCCTGTGAGTGTGTGTGAGTGTGTGTGTGTGTGTGTAGGTGTGGCACCACCTTGGCAACAGAGCCAGTGAGAGAGAGACTATGGAAAGCAGACTATGTAAGCAGGTGAAAAAAACCCACTTGCTGATATGCTTACCCAGTTCAAGTTTACTTGTTTGCTTGTTTACAGACATTTTTCGGTCAGTTTGAACTAACAGATGTGGAATATTGGATATCAGTATTAGCAGCGCATTAGTCCACTGAAACCAGACAAAATCAGGTTTGTCAGCCTTTAATGCACATGAACTTGTGCAGACACAAAAAACTGAGAGAAGGAGGATTATTTTAATTTGCATTTTGAAGAATAAAGTTATATTCTTTCAGCTGAATTAGTAACTGTTTTAAATGTAATAAAAAAAAGTCCAACGTTCATTATTCGAGACAGGCATGAAAAAAATGTTCGGAAACGGAAGATTTTTCTACATTTTAAGAGTTTTCCTCAGGGCTGCACGGTGGTGCAGTGGTTAGTGCTGTCACCTCACAGCTAGAAGGTTCCTGGTTCAAATCCCAGTTCAGATGTAGTGGGCCTTTCTGTGTGGAGTTTTGCAAGGTCCCCCCCATGCATACGTTTTGTTCCCTCAGGGTACTCCGGCTTCCTCCCACAGTCCAAAGACATGCTCGTTTGGTTTATTGGTGACTCTGAAATTGCTCGAAGGTGTGAATGTGAGTGCGAAAAGTTGTCTGTCTCTATGTGTGATTGACTGGCGATCTGTTCAGGTGTAACCCCGCCTCTCGCCCAATGATAGCTGGGATAGGCTCCAGCCCCCCCGCACCCCTGAAGGGGTATAGATGATGTACTGAGTTCTTTTTCTTCTTATACTAACACTTAAAGGTTCTTATATTGAAATGGAAACTTTTTGGCGCGTGGGGCAAACTTGAAGAAAAGCTGAAAACTTTAAAGACTGAACAAACAACTCAAAGGATGAGCATCCTTATAGTGCAGATTACAATGTAAAGGTCTAAACGTACCTTTTTGCTCTCCATTTCTGCTGAGGCTCCTTCTTCTCAGGGTTCAGTCAGGCCTGCTATGTGACTGCTTCAGTTACTCTTAAGCCGTTATTACTTCCATCCATCCTTCCACTTTCTTCTGATTATCTGGCGCACGTCTTGGTTAGCAAAGACGTCTATGGGGTCAAATAATGGTCGAAAAGATTTGGAACACTCAAAGTCATTCTTACATACAAATAATGTCCAAACTTTGGGAGTTCACCAGAAGAATCAGAAGGAAAAAAAAGGCACCCTAACCTTTTGTTCCTTTTATTCAATATATAGATTTTACATTCACATTTAAAGATTCCTACCCGCCATGAGTTGAGTCTTTTAATTCTATTACACTTATTAACTTTGCTTTTCAAAAGCTGTGTATCAAAACGATATATTATATATTATTATTATTATTTATGTGTCTTTGGTGGAGAAATTACAGCTCCATTCCAACACACACGTTTTAGGGACGGTAAAAGTTTCGATTGTACTATGCATGTAGTCTGAGTAGTATTGACCAATCACGTATCAGCATGCTGCGGCGTTCAGGGAAACTGTGTCTGTGCAGAGATCAAAAGCAGGCGGAACGTAATCCACCGTAATGACATCCCGGCTCTCATCAGGGGCTATCTGACAACGATTTAGCTTCTTATTAATCTCTGTAAACAGACATCTGCATGCTAACAGCTAACAATCTGTTCTAGATCTAAAATTCAACTTGAGATAAATTCCCTGACGCTGCGTCACGAATATCATGCGCGCGCAGGTTAGTAACCACAGCAACTGAAGTAGCCAGATGTAAAAATGTGAAATTACGACAACCGTAGCCGTTGTATTACACCAACACTATCAAAGCAGATACACATCAAACCAGCAGAAATCAGTCAACAGTAATCTACAGCTAATTCTATTTAGCAAAAGCACTTAGTTTGCTAACAGAGACTGTGGAAAAAACAGAGCCAGCTCAGCAGTAACTCACTGATGTGAACATTTAGCTGTGAGAGCACAGGCAAAGAGAACTATCAGGAGAAAGTCTGACACGGTCACACTGCCTGGACACGTCACAGAGACATGTTCAGCCACACCGCCATGAAACAACGCTGAACAGCAGCAGCAGCGGGAACAAGCTAACGTTAGCCCGACTGCAGCGTCACAGTAACCGCAGACGTCTGAGCAATGTTAAACAAATATAGCAGAAATGAAGCTGGGGTAATTACCTGTGGAGCAGAACCTAACTCAACGTCACTTTTTAATCCTCTCAGGTCCCGTAGCTCTCCACCTCAGAAATGCCGCATCAGTGTTTACTCTCGTTTCATTTCTGTCCAACTCTTTCTCTTTAGCTTGCTCCTCCTCATTTCTCCTCTTTAGTGTAACGCTCTTTGTAGTGTCAGCCTTGTTGGCAGTGGAGGGACGGGCAGTTTGTTCATTCCTGGTGGTCGTTTTTCAGCCTTTGTGGACACAAACCGGCTGACGCTGCGCACACTGATCTTTTTGAGCTTGACCGTGTGAGCATGCGCGGAGGAGTGGCGCTGCACAGCGTGTGATTGACAGCAGCCTGAGAGACTGCTTGGCTCTGATTGGTTGTGTGTTTCAGGAGCGTTGGATTCTTACACATGCCATTAGAAGCAGTAGGAGGAGCCAGAGGAACAGTATTTTTTTTTTTTTTTTTTACAGATTATCTCTCTCATGTACCACTGCATGTTTAAAGTGACAGTTTGAGCAAATATGACAAAAATTTTATTTTAATAATGTTACCTACTACAGCTTTAATTAAAGTCAATCACAAGATAAACAGGTAATTTTTCTGTAAACAATGCAGCACGTGGAAAAGGAAGTCTTGACTGGAAGTCGTTCATCGCTAACCGCTGGCTATGCATGTTCATCGTTCTCCCCAGAGGCTGTATCGTCGTCAGACTTTAGCCGAGGGGATCCGAGATTGGCCAAGACTGGCCTTTACCTTTGACCACAAAATTTCACTCAGGTCATCCCTGAATCAAAGTGGATGTTCGTGCCAAATTTAAAGATACTCTCTTGATGTGTGCTTGAGTCATTGTATGAATGGACAGACATACAACTTGTCCTTGTGTAACTGTTTAGTTGTTACTACAGACCAATGACTGTATATATAGATGGACGACGCGTCTCCATCTGCTCCCATTATACGAAATTGATGCCAAAATAGCCCCATGATAGGCGCTGCCATCTTGCGATGGTGACGTCATATGGAGCCAGAGTCTGCGCAGTAGAGATCCGCGAGTGAAGCGGCCGTAGCCACTTCCGCTAACCAATACACACACTTAACTTACCGAAGAAACAGCAAGGATCCTGCACGCAGGCGTGTTTAACAGCAGAATATCTTCTCTGTGTTGGTCTGAGGTTAAAGTTCACAGGTATAGAAACTTCAATGACTGTAGTGATTGTTTTAATTACGTTTCCACTCGCGGATCGACCTCCGCTCTGCTCACCTGGAACTGATTTGCTGCAGGAGCCGAATTTGTCAAAAGAGCTGTCAGTCATCATTTTGACAGCATCAAATAACTAATTAATAATAAACTTAATAAAAATTAACACGTGGACATAAATCAGCATGATAATAACTAACTATCATGACAGAAAAAATCCATCTTTTTATACAGTCTATGCTACAGACAAGTTGAAAGTTATCTCCATGGTGCCATGGATTTTATTTCAGTGAGGCACAAATCACAACTACAGACTACAAAAAAAGGCCGACATGACAGCTCCCCAACAGTGAAGCCCAACCCTCTCTGTCGCCCCCTGCTGACTGGCTGCAGTATAGCTCATACAGCCCGCCTCCTCCATGTTAACAGATGGGACATGAGTCAAACTATAAAATCAAAATACACGTCAAATACATTTTTCTCAAACATGGTTTCTGTCATTATAGTTAGTTCTTATCCTGCTGATTTATGTCCAAGTGTTCATTTTTCTGACAAGTTTACTTTTAATTAGTTAGTTGATGATGTAAAAAGGGGGTGTGGCCTCATGATTGACAGCTCTGTTGACAAATAGGGCTCCTGCAGCGTTCTGTTCCTGAGTAGCAGAGTAGAGGAGGAACGGCGAGAGGAGACGTAACAAATCTAAAATTAAATCAAATCTAAATTTAAATCAGAACTGTTATTGCAACATTTTTAACGTTTTATTTGTGATTTATATTTAGCAATCAAAACAAATATAATGTATGCAAAGAGTTAGCATGGGGCTTCAATACAATACGATCTTAGTGTCATTTAAATGTATGCAACTCAAAAAATATACAGACAACTCCTGTAATCAATAATTTACACTTTTGGCTGCATCTTCCTTTTTTCCTGAAGTTAAAATGTACTAAATGCATTTTACTATTAATCAAACAGTTGACATATTTCTGTTGCCACATAAAGTTAATTATACACACACACACACACACACACACACACACACACACCTGATGTTGATTATCTGGTCAGGACAGTTCATCTGGTTACACTCCATGACGAACAGTATCATGCAAGTACAGGGGGAAAACTCCCCGGTCTCCTTCTCTGTTACAGCATCAACAGTATATTTAAAACATGACATTTTGTGCATCGTCATAAAACATGAAGAAGGCTACGCTGATAAAGGAAGCTTAAGGCAGATAAACATCGTTACTCAAAAAGATTTGCAGAAAGAAAAAAATAATGTCACAAATCA
Organism: Semicossyphus pulcher; assembly: GCF_022749685.1. Lineage (NCBI taxonomy): Eukaryota > Metazoa > Chordata > Actinopteri > Labriformes > Labridae > Semicossyphus > Semicossyphus pulcher. The sequence continues at coordinate 2,134,203 of NW_027211701.1, forward strand.
GAGAGAACTTCTTTCTCTTCTGCACCACAAACAGTCAATAGTTGTTTTAAAAGGTGTATGCCAAACACATTTTGCTTCTAAAAGACGGTTTCGTGCTCTTTAATACTTTATAATGCAATGTCCCATTTTACACACAGCCACAGTTAGAAGGACATACAACAGACAGTGTGGTTATGTGTGTTTTTCATTTATGGCTACTTAGAAACACAGGAACACAGACTCTCTGAGGAGTGGATGTTGCCATAGCAGAAGTGCCTTAAACCCGCATTCTTTCAAATGGCCAGCAGAGGGCGAAGCCACAGATTATAAAAAGAAGTACGATTATATAGAAGTCTATGAGAAAATGGTCCTCCTTCTCTCCTGATTTATTCCCTCAGTAAACATTTCCCTAATGAGTTTATGGTCTCAATCTCCAGTTTCAAGTCTTCTTCAACACAGCATGATGTTCATTTGAGCTTTACAATGTTACAATTTTATTTTATTTTATTTCAATTTCATCCTGCAAATAAAAGTGCAAAACAAATGTTGTAGATTTGATCTAACTGGGGGTCCACCGAGGCTTACTGCTAGGCCTTTCACCATATCCACACAGCGGCCATTTTCCTCTAGTGTCCCACTCAGGGAAGGAAACTTGCTGGATAATGTTGCACAGCTGTGTTCCAGGTTGCAGATCAAAAGTAGGAAATCTGACACTTCTTTATCGTTTCAACACATCCCTATCGTTCAGCAGCTAAAAAGACAACAGGCAGTCAAATTTGGAGGGACATGCAGCCATATTTCAAGGTAAAACCACAAATTTAATAACCCATTAGCTAGCATTTTGCTAGCGTTAGCTAAAATGGACCTGTAAATAACGCTTTTCTAGTCTTCTGACTACTCAAAGCTGCTTTTAATCTATACATCACATTCACCCACACTGATGGCAAAGGCCTGAGTGCCGATCTCCAATCAGATCTGTCCATTCATACCCAGTGGCATAGCCATCGGGATTCAATTTGGGATTCAAGTGTCTTGTCCAAGGACACTTCCACATGCAGCTGTGGCGGGCAGGGATCAAACCTCCAACCTTCCGACTGAGAGACGACTCTACCACTGAGCCACAGCCGCCCCAGCTACTGAGAGATGTGGGTTAATCACATAGACTGTATAAAAAGACGGCATGCTCCCTAAAAGGGAATTCTATAGAGGCTGAATTCTCATTTAAACGGCTTGTTTCCACCACTGAGCGTGACATCAGAGGAAAATGGCCGCCATGTGAAGTGTTGAATTCATCTGCATCTTTGCCTAAAACTATAAACTTTAGGGCGCTGGTTTAGCTCAGTTGGTAGGGCAGGTGCTCCATGTACAGAGGCTACAGTGATCGCACGTTTGACTCCATGTCACCCCCCACTCTCTGCTCCCCACACTTCCTGTCTCTTTTCAGCTGTACGACACAACGAAGGCAAAAGCTAAAAGAATAATCTTTAAAAATATATAATTTTGTGACTTTCTTCAACTTTCTCTTTCAATGCTGTTTTTGGCAACTCCTCAACGCAAACGTTGGACAAATAATCCCCAAACTGTGCCGGGAACATTGACAGACTTTGCTGAAAGTAATCACTGAAATCTCTTCACATCAACCTGTTTTGAATTTGTACATTTAAACCCGTCTTCAAGTAAATTTTACATAAATGCACATAAAACAAATTGTTGTAACCAAACGTGCTCGGATGCCGAGGCCGAGCTTCACCACACATTTTTTTATTTATTCTGCCACAAGGGGGCGCACAAAATGGAAAATAAGTTGTCTTCTCTTATCAGTTCTGAAAGAGTCAAATATTCTGTATAACAATCTCTCAGGTCAGCTGCATCTGATCGTCTGCTCTAAAAAGTCACATTTTGTCATATTTTTTTCTGGTTATGAACAACGAGACAAATCGTTGCAGAACTCGGTCAGGATCATCTACAGACTGAAATTAAAGCTGCTGTGAGGAGTTTTTCGCTGGTTATGAAACAGCCTGAAATTAATTCTGATGACTCTTTATGACCTACAGAAACAAAGCAGACCATCAGCAACAGGATTGATTATTTCTGTAAAGTTATTTTTCATGCCTGAAACCACTGGTGGGGGGGGGTAGGTGTCAGGTGAAGTGATTAACTGCATGCTACCTTTGTTTACATTTTCCAGGGCAAAAATTTAAAGTGAGTGATGCATATTTTTGGTTTTGGAGATTTTTGGTTAAACACCACTTTAGCATGTACAGGACAAAATCAGCAAAGAGATAAGAGGTACGGCTTTGTCCACAGGGGGCGCCAAAATCAACACCAACCAAAAGTTCCTCACAGGAGATCTAACTAAACATAACAATACATTTTTTAACAAATATAGTCGTGAAACAATTCTTCACTGAAGCTCATAGACTAAATGAAAGGTTCCTGAAAGTAGATTTATATAACAATCAAAAACAATCATCATCAGCATATAGAGACAACCACGGTGTACTACTCTACAGAGAATCAAGTTTGTTTCTTGTGAAATAAATAAGACACATTCTAATAGTCTCAATCTGCTCGGACCCCAGTCATCACTGCTCGCAGCTATTGAACTGTTCAAACACTCACCATTTACAGTGTGTGCAAGTCCCAAATAACAATGGTTAAACATGATGAAGGTCTGCGGTAAAGAGAATTCTGAACAGTGAGGAACAGGGACAGTACGAGGCAAAGCTTTCCTTGGATGCACTGCTGTAAAGTTATAATCTTTTTATTTGTCATAAAGTTAATTAATGTGGGGAGCTGATTATGACTTTTATTTGGCTTGGTGTGTGTGTGTGTGTGTGTGTGTGTGTGTGTGTTTGTGTCTATGTATGTAATGTGTGAGCTAGCTAGTGTTAAGTGCTGGTTTATTGTACCTACAACAACAGAGGCTTCGTGGCTGTGTTAAACGTACGGCTGGTGGTATTTAATCTTTCTATCTGACAAAAGAAGCAAGTTTTAATTCTTTTTGAATAAACATTAATTTTAACAAAATTTTATTTCTTTGTTACTTTCCCACAAACATTTTGGAATACCACAAAAGCAAATCGAGCCTCACAGACGCATCGTTTCCTGGTCAAATCAAGTACCGTAAAGTCCGATGTGTAAGACGCACTCTCAATACATTTTTTTTCCTTCTAAAAAGTCGGCTGCGTCCTATATACTGGTGTAAACAATATACCAGTATAAAATGCAGAGAGATGTTTTATTGTCACCACCCTCACAGCATTCAACGTTTCCATAGGCTGAGCTCAACAACCGCACTGGTAGCTAGAAGGATTGCAAACTCCACATGGTGAAAGCAGATGGTCGGCTGTCATTTGTGTGTTTTGAACGTGTCTTAAATGAAAATAAATTGAAAGAGTGTTGCAATAACTTCTATCCACGTTATTATTAATAAATAACAATAAAAAACCTTTTTCCCTCTGGGAAACCCCAAAAAACAGACTGCGTCATATTCCGATGGGATTTATATTCACGGTAGTTCCTATTTTTGGAGACACACTTTATACTTCCACTCCGTGACCTGTCACTGAATAACACTGTCTTAGATATACAGTACATATGTGTATCTTTGCATCATATCCTCTTACGCTCGCTGCTGTGCTTTGTGTGGGCGTCTCTCTGAGCACTCAGGCACCTCACGCCCTCCAGCAGCATGGGAGTCCCGTGATGAGGGTCTGGACGGAGGGAGGGAAAGGGAGGAGGGCAGAACGGAGAGAGAGATGCAGACAGATAAAGAGAGAAAACAAAATGTGTGTTAAAAAGTTAAAAAGTTCCCTGTTCGCTTCCTGTTTTTACTACGGTTGTCACAATACCAGAATTCTAAACTTTAGTATGATTCTAGTAAATCAAACGATACCTGACACCTCTTTCAATACCAGGGCGAATAAAAAAAGTTCTCTGCACACAATATGTATATGCACACTCTGCTGGTACAGAAACACGCATACCTGCTCAGTCAACATGCTGTTAATAGGACTGAAAGGCCAGCTCAACAAAAAAAGCATCAAAAGCAAAAGTGTCTCCATTTAGTTTTGGTTCGTTCTGACAGTTTGATTTGGTTTGTTGCAGCCAGAATCTCTCTAGTTTTGATTTGTGGTGGCTGTGTTTGTATGCGAGTGTGTGCTCTGTTTATTGTGTGGATCTTTGTCTGTTGTTTCGCAGGTGGAGCATCCTGAGTGGCTGGATTTGGGGGTACGTCCATGGGGAGAGATTCTGCTGGATCGGTCAGTCCTCAACATCCTCGACTTTCAAACAGACCGGGTCCCAACGGTCACAGTCGATCCTGTGACGGCAGCCGAGCGTTTCCTCCTCAGTCTCCAAAAACTTGATTTAGAAAACTTGTGGATTGTCAGAATACGCTTTTGTTTTGTCTGTGTGCTGACATCCATTTGTCTCTCTAACCTTACTACTGTGTTAGCCATTAGCATAACAGAAAGATTATCGTCTAAACAGGAATCACTAAAGGTTCTGCCCTGACATACTGCTTGCTTCCTGCCACAACATGCTAATCATAGTCCTGCAGGTTTGCCGCTAAGGCTCGACCATAGAGACTATAAAATATAATCTCAATTGTTTGTTCAACCCGTCTGATTTGGTTTTAATAAATGACATGCTGCTAATATTAGCTGCCTTCTCCCACTCGCCTGCATGCCTCTGTTTGAGAGGCTGGAATAAATTAGTCGTGCTGCTGCTTTTAGATGTGACAGCTTCTCAGCAGACAGAGGTTTGTTTGAAGTAGGACACTGCAAAAATGAGCCACGTGCAGACGACTGAGGAGGCTTTTAAGGAACAAAACACGCCGTGTTGACAGTTTACCTGCGTCTGAAAATAACTTTCTGTTGACTACAGGAGCTCACGGATGCAGTGGCCATAACCACCAGGACAAAGTTGAATTTAATTTCCAAACATCATCCTAAACTCTATCCCTCTTTCTGTATCTCTCTCTGTCTACATCCATCATGAGCTGCATGTTTTACAAAGTCGCCCAAAAAAACACAACTCGCGCGTTTTTCACGCCTTATCTTGTTTCAACAGCAGCAGGTGAGCCGCACCTGAAGGAGGCTAATGAGACCGACACTACACGGCTGCACTTAAAGTCTTTCAGAACAAAAAAAGATGGTGAGTATTTAACAGAAGATGTCACATCTCAACAATGCATTTACAGGAGGAGCCCTAATGAAATCACTTTTTGAAAACTGATTCTATTTGTGTTTCTGTTTTTACTCTTTGTGATCGATTATGTTTTATAGCTTTGTTTGTTTCTTTGTCTGTTTTAAACGTGGACTGTTTTTATACCAAGCTTCTTGTTTAACTTCAAAAACAGCAAAATGTTTTGTTCCAGTTTCAGACAGTTGCTTTCAAAAGTAGCAGCTCTGACTGATTTGTTTTTGTGTGTACTGTGCTAGTAAACATACTACATACTAATAGTGTGTGTGTGTGTGTGTGTGTGTGTGTGTGTGTGTGTGTGTGTGTGTGTGTGTGTGTGTGTTTAGTAGTATAACTAGTAGCAGTACATACCAATGACCTTGGCCTGGAGTCTGACCTTCAGACTGCTGCCCTTTCTCCCTTTGGTAACCAGAGTGAACTCCTCCTGCAGCACCCCCTCCTGGTGGGTCCTGTACTCACACATTACTTTAACTCCTAAAGGGAGGGAGGAAGAGGGTTCATCAGTTTCTACATTTACATCCACTTACATTTTTCTTTTAAACGTTGTGTTTTATTCAGATGCATGTGTGTGCAAGAGTCTACGTAAGCCTTTTTATAGGGGGAAGTGGTCTTGAGTGACAGAAAAATAAGAGAACAGATGAGAGAAGGACAGTCGTTTTTCATCCACTGTGCACGGTCGTCAAACAAAGTGCTGACACAGAGGAGGTGTATTTTTTCTTCTGGTGCGTCAGATGAAACATTATGTCTCTGTGCAGGATATTGCTCACTCAGCTGCACATCAAAACAGTGACAGTCCCCTGAGCTGCAGGATGCATATTTGATGCACAGGCTTCATCTGGCCTCTTTGGAGCAATGGCTAAAGAGGCCAGAGTCCCACCTGACAGTGAGTCATAGTCCCACTTCTCCTCTGTGTAAGCTGCTGTTCGTCTAGCTCCTTTACCTCAGGGGGTTTCTCATGGAGATGAAATGGATAACTAATATTATTCAAGATTAATAAAGAAACAGTTAAACAATCAGCACATATTCAACGACAGCTCTCTTGATGTGTTGGGATCACGTGTGATGAAATGATTAAAGATTTAATGGCTGCAGTTAAATCGTCCTTTTTTCTTTAAAAGAATCCAAACTGAGTAAATTTACCAGGAAGTATTAAAGTAGCAGCCAAGTTAAGAGCTTCTCTTAATGCTAATGAAAGGAGCTCCATGCTTTCTGTCTTTTCTCCGTCATAGAAACACTGGATCATCCTTCATGAAAGGAAAGGAAATAATGTCCCACCTGTCCTTGTGGCAGCAATATGTAAAGCTACGCCTTGCACAATTTGGCCACACATGAAAACACACATTTAACAAGAGAGAAGTACATCTGTATGCCCATCTATGCCACAAATTAAACAATTATTTTTTATGGAAATACAAATTTTCATGTGGATAAACACGAGTAGAGAGGAGGGTGAGCAACCACTCTCGAGGTAATTACTTTTAAGCAGTGTTGTGGGTAACGCGCTACAAAGTCATCCTTTTTTGTTGTAACATGTTCATTCTGCAATTCAACTAAACTGTTATTTAGTAACTTTTTCATAAACAGTAATCTGTTACTTAATAAATTACCGTATTTCTCTTTTCCTTTTGTCTCCACAGAAACAGAAACTCCCTGAAGCTCTGTTTCTGTTTCTCTCCTCCTTCTCGGCAGGTCGTTGCGTACCAGCAGAAGGTAGACACAGCTGTGTCAGTGCACATGTGTAGCTAGCTAATTCAGCTAGCGAGCTGTCAGAGAGGACAGCGTTTACTTTGTGTAAATATTCACATGATTCTGAATGTTTGGGTGAAAGGGACGAGAACAACATGACGGTGAAATGTAAGCTGTGTCTGGAGGAGAAGTGCTCGTCAGCTGTGAAGAGCTCGACTTCAAACGTGAAGAAGCATCTGCAGCTAAACACAGCTCCACAACACTGGTGGGACTAAGAGCCTGTGATGTGTTGTTGTCATGGAAACAGCTGTGCCTAATACTGTCTGCCTCTGCCCAGTTCACTGTCAGACTGTTAGCATCATAAAGAGCTGTAAAGGTTATACTGCGTCTGTCAGTCCTGTTATCAGGCTGCAGAGTTACAGATTACGTGCCGTAAACGAGGCTCTGCAACGACGGTAGAGTCGATACATTCATAGGTCGACGTACAGCAGGCGACACACCGTCCTGACAATATAACACACATGTGTAACGAGTTGCAAAGGGGGTTAATTACGGTAAGTAACGTTACCCAACACTACTGTTAAGTAAAACTTTTGATTACCAGTAATCCTTTTCTTGTTATATTTCAATTTTAGCCTTCAACCCATCCGTGAAACTATTTTATGCCACCTTTTACAGCCTACAGGTTAGTCCAGTTCAGTGAAGTTTGAACCTGTTGTTTTAATGACGCTGATGACGGCTTACAGCTGTCTTGCCCAAGGACACTTCGACACTTCGACTGCTTCAGCCTAGGATCAAATCTCCAACCATCCGATTGAAAGATGACCAACACTACCACTGACCCACAGCCGACCCTGACAATGTCTTATAAACCTGCTGAGCCTTTGGCCTACAGACCACTGTGATGCTGTATATGCACACAGGGTACCTGAAAACTTTGGAATTAAGAAAGCAGGACTGACAAGACAACAGTGCCGCGTTACTGACTCTGAGGCTGAGGATTTTGGTATCGGAAATGCTTTCCAGGAGGAATCCTTATCAGATGCCCGAACCACCTCAACTGGATCCTTTAGATGCAAAGGAGTAGCGGCTCTCCTCCTCCTTTCTCTAAGGCTGAACCCAGACACCCTGCAGAGGACACTCATTTCTGTTGCTTGTACCCACGACCTCATTCTTTCGATCACTACCCAGAGCTCATGACTGGTAAATCGAATGCAACAGTTAATTAATCTTTATAACCAGATGTTTGCATATGCATTCAGATAACAGTCTGACTGTAGACAAGGTTATCCACAACATCTCTCACATTCACCTCCTTTCTCAAGTTACTAGTAAACAAAGATAAACAATGACCAGTACTCAGAAAAGGAAGCCATAGCCAGAAGCCAAAACCTGAGATTGGGACTATCGGGGATGGTCACTGTCACTGTGCTTTCACCTTCAAAATCCTGGTTAGTGCATGTTTGGCCTTCTTGAGTTTCCCAAACCAGCAGATTAGAAAGAACAAGTTAAAACAGACTCAAAATAGGATCTTTAAAATAGTATCTGGAGAGACTTATAGTTCTCTACAGAGTCTACTCGTCCCTTGATAACAGAAGGGACAAGCGGTAGGGCCAACGTCTTAAAGCATTACTCACGCCCTTAGTTTCTGTCACCAGTCGGTTTGGATACAGTTTAAGACAAGCCTTTTACTTTCTACAAGTATTGCCAAACAAATATCAGTGCCCCCAAACAATCTGTTGCTGTTGGTCCATCCAACACCTTGATCCAGAGTGAGATACATACAGTAGCTATTAGACGATCTGTTTGTCCTGGTTGTAAAATCCACCTGAGCCATTTGCAGCTTTGTAGGTAGGCGTATACAAACAGGCGGGTGTTACAACAATGTTGGCAGCAAAGGGCAGCGGGTCATGCAGTGTCACGGCAGGGTTTCCAGCCATGTATTAGTTTAATTTAACTTTCAACTACAGGCGGTATCGCTAGTAAGACTGGATATTTCGCCTACTTGTATGCACCTCCAATATCAGCTATTGAACACAACGATGATTACAAAATTTCCTGTGAGTTTTCTCACAGTCTGAACTTACCCTCTAATGTCGAGTTTATACGGTGAATCCGGAGGGCAGGGGGTTTCCGAGATGGAGAGCAAGAAGGAAGACAGGAGAGCTCTTTTCCCACTGTGGGGACATCAGGGACAGTGATGATGATCTCATAACAGTGATGGCTCTTCAGGAAACCAGCCTGGTGAGGGGCAAATAGTGGGAGGGGGGGAAATAGTGGGCAAAGACAGATGGACAATAGGCAGAATGAAGATATGAAACAAGAACAGTATTTTTTAAATTGAGATGTAATGTCGACAGTCTCAATTATATCTCAAACAACTTTGGTATCAAAAAAGGTAAGGCTGGGAGCTTCCAGGGCACACATGAGTTACTTTGAGGTACTGTTCTGATCGGGGTAAATACAGACAGAAACATCAAAAACTCTGTTTGTCTATTTTAAATGTTTTAAAAGAGATTGGCTTTGAGTTTTCCTTTGAACTGTATAGCTTTGGTATTGGCAATTCTTTTTAGCTCAGCTAACAATACAGATAAACATTTAAACTCCGGCGCAACTCAAAACTAAACCTCATACCAAACAGGCTTCCAGTGCATCAGTCCTTACTAAGAACTACAGAAAAGTGTTTTTAAACGATTGAGGGGAAATTCCTTAAACGATGCAAAATCCTTCCATCTGTTGATGAGCTGCAGCCACAGCAGACAGGCAACCTTGGTTATTAATATGTCAGTAAGAAATCATACATCTCCAATGAACAGCTTATAAACAAACATTTAAGCTTCATGCAGGTGAAAGCTATTGATAACAGCTGCTTTAAAGCTACAGTAGGCAACATTATTTCTTAAGAACTTGATTAAAATAACACATTTTGATCAGTGCATTTCTCTAACATTATTAAATTTGAATGATGTTGATTGCTGATCTGTGACTGTGAGTGCCCGCCCCTTTGTATTCAGTTTGTTAAAAAAATTGTCTGGTCTGAATCAAAGAACCAATCAGGGTTAGCTTTCCACATAACTAGCCAATCCCAGCGACTCTGTACAAACTGCCGTCATCTGGCTTCCACGTGACTCGTGTCAGCAGCGCACGCAGAGGTTGTGTCGGTCAGGAGCTACGGCAACTTGTGGTAAATTTCCTGTACATCCTTTGCCGACAACGGCACATACTGCTAAAGAAGCATAAAGAAGGAATGAGGAGAAAAAAGCTCCAGAGAGAGCCCTGAATAAAAAGAGGGGTCAGACGAGTGGGAGTGTAAGGAGCTGGGGAGCGATGCAGAGGTTGTCCTGTTCCTCCTTGACAAGTAACAGTAGCTCTAAGCTCCAACACCCAGAGGTAAAAAGGTGGTCTACACCAAGAATCATAACTAGAATGATAACTTTAGTAGTATCTGAACATTTTGCCAACAATAAAGTCAAATTTTTGGAATAAACAGCATCTCTCCTCTCTCTCTCTCTCCTTGCCTCGGTGCTGCAGAGAGACACAACGACGCACACACCAGTTGCAATGCGTGTGCATGTTTGGTGTAGCAGAGTGATACAGAGAGGCGGAAGTTTTTTTATATTGAAATGTTCATGTTGGTTACTGCCACTTTAATGAAACGGCTACACACAAGGACAAACCTTCACCAAGTAGCTTCCATCCTTCTCTAGAATAGCAATGAGAGTAGAGAGGTTTGACTGGTCGTCTCTCCGCGTTGGCGAGCCGGGGGGCTCGTCATCGTCAGGGAAACGCACCCCACCCGCCTTGGAGGTGGAGCCTGGTGACAGAGAGAAAATACAGGTTTTAAATCATCCATTAAAGATGACAGGCACAATTATGGAATGAATAAAATACAAGTGTACGAAGCAAAAACAGAAACGTGTGTTTCAAAAACTGTTTGAATGAATTCCTCTAAAGAAGGAAACTGAAGATGAAGGAGATCAGAGACTTTGGATGAAAAGGGCAAATGTGCGACGACGCCCAACACGTTTTCCAAGGAGAAATGTGCTGCACATTCAAAACAAAGCCAGCCGTTCCAAAATAGAAATGGTTCCAAAATTCAAATTCAGAAATTTTAATTTCGTCTCTGCTTATCGATTCCTAAACAAATTTGACATAGTTACAGGACCAGACCTGACCTTTCAGGTCCTGGCTATCTGTCTACACGGCTGCGCCTAGTCAGGTGAGTGACGCGGCTGCTCAAAGCACAATCTGTGCCGAACGCTCGCGCATATCTGCCTGAGAAGGAAGATATGCTTTTTTTCCTTAACAAGAGCAGTTTTTAATTTGGGAGTTTTTATACCTGCTAGTCCAGACTAGGGTTTGCACGAAGCACCACGCACAGACATTCCTACTTCTCTCTCGTCAACACCCACATGGGCTGCAGCTCCCTAAACTGTAAATTATTTTGTATTGGAGGGGGTGGGACATCTGTGTATTTGATTTTTTTCTGTCTGTGTCTGTGAACCTCTTGGTGAGCTACTAGCTTGCGAGCTACCTGTTCTAGACCCCTGCCTTAAGCAAACCAAACGGTCTGTTTTTTGGGTTAGGTTTAGAAAATGCTTGTGGTTTGAGTTAGAGTAAAAAGCCTAATTTGTTCTCTTTAATATTTAAGCAATATATCACACTCACGGCGAGAGGCTGTACTACATCGTCAAACACGGCGATACCAGACTCAGCCTGTGTCACTTCTGACTCTGTTGTGATTCTGTTGTGGCCGTTTACATTGGGTTGTTTTCAGTTAACATTGTACATAAAGTCTCAAGTAGTGAGTCAAGTAAAGTAAAACAAATAAAGATTCAGGTTGTAGAAAATGGATTGTATTTAACATATATCTTCATTTTCGACGCGGACAGCTGTAGTTTTAATGTCCACACTTCAAAGAAAACAGAAAATGAGAACATTCAGCGCCCCTCCTTTTGTCTGTGACCCATTTAGGAAGCCTTTTCTTCCAGAGGATTCCTGCATACACGTCTACAGAACACCAGCAAGGCTTCCAGCAGGAGGAACACTGCCCCCTTGTGATTACAGCCAGATAAGACTGTATGAAGGCCAAACTATTGAAGGTCAGCATAACGCTCACACATAAAGAGACGCACATGAACACAGGTCAGGACAATCTTACCTTTTCTTCCTGTTGCCATGGTGATGTGCTTAGGAATTGGGAATCGTCAGAGGATATCTGACTGATGTCATCACTGACCTCCTGAGCATGACGACAGACAATGACAGTGAGTGACAGAGAGGGATAGCATGACACCAGCTTGTAACTTTGAGTGTTCCTGTTTCTGACAGTGTTGGAAAAACTTCAGGTTTCAAACATGAGATGTTTTCTCTGTACTGGGCTTTAAAGAGATATAACAGAGTTGACTAATATCATGGTACCTCCACTGCATGGGAGTGGTTTCAGATGTGTTTCGACAAGCTCTGTGAACTTCCTTATCACGTGTTAAACAAAAAGTCACCTCTTATTTAAGCCCAAACGGTCTGTTTTTTGGGTTAGGTTTAGAAAGTGCTTCAGTGCTCTGAGTTAGAGTAACAAGCCTACTCTGTGGGCATTAATATTTAAGCAATATATCACACTCAAGGTCGCAGTGTTGAACTGAAGATCAGCTGTGATATTCAGTACAACCTCACGACCTTCAGTGTGATATTGCTTTTATGTAACAGTTATACAAGCAGCAAATAGTAGTTGAAAAGGTAACAATCAATAGCAGATTATTATTTTTTGTTCCACCAACTCAACTAGTTCAACAACTTAACTGAAACACAAACATTGTCCTGCACTCTGAAATCAGCCTGCTGTGTGATTCTCAGGTACCAGCTTGATCAATGAAGACAAACACTCTGCTGCAATGCTGTTGTTTTTCTCCATAGTTGAGTCAATATTCAGGTATTTTAGCACTCATTGGTTTTTCATACTTCCTGTGCCGGCTGCACGGCGGTGCGGTGGTTAGAGCTGTCCTCTCACAGCAAAAATGTTTCTGGTTTGAATCCCGGTTTGGACATAAGGGGCCTTTCAGTGGGGAGTTTCCATGTTCTTTTTTCATGGGTCTCCTCCAGGTACTCCGGCTTCCTCCCACAGTCCAAAGACATGCTTGTTAGACTTAGACTTAGACTTAGACTCAACTTTATTGATCCCTTTGGGATGACTCCCTCTGGGAAATTCAGTTAGGTTTATTGGGGACTCTTAATTGGCCGTAGGTGTGAATGTGAGTGTGAAAAGTTGTCTGAGCCCTGTGATTGACCTGTCCAGGTGTAACCCCGCCTCTCGCCCAATGACAGCGGGCTCCAGCGGCTCCAACCCGCCTGCTACTCTCAACAGCACAGTCAGTATAGATAATGGATGGATATTTCCAGGATACCATTGGTGTTTAAAATAGTATAAGATGGTCAGTTTAAAATCCACAGGAAGTGTAGCCGTGGTTGCAGCTGTGGAAAAATCACCTCTTTAGAAAGATAACAATTCTGCGTGAGGTCTCCTGTAAGTTTGATCTTAGAGTTAAGGCAGAGATTAGGTCCCTAAACACTTTTCAGGTTAGGGTTTGTAAGCTTAACCCAAACGTTGGAGCAGTCGGCATGGGATGTGTCAAGCTAACATTTAATTTGTCATTTATCTGTCATCTAACAGATCCTGAATTTCTCCTTCTAACCTTGGAGTTTATCTTTTATTTTCAAAATGTCCACAGTCACTTCTTGTGTGTACATCACCGTACCCCACCAAGAATACCTTTGAGGAGAGAGTCCCCAAAAGACTATCCTTTAAGTTTGTCTCTTTGGAAAAGATGTGCCTTCTCGATAGGCACTAGAACATGAACAACTAGAGGATATCTGTTTATCTACTTTGTATTTATTGTTCCCATGCATTAGCTGGAAACATCTATCTATCTATCTATCTATCTATTAAGAGAGGAAAACAAACCCATATTTTCTCTTGAAAATTCAGATTTTTGGAGACATTAACATTTTGGATTCACTTCAATAACAGTAAGGGGCCATAAACGCTTTGTCATTGTGAGTAATGTGATGATGAATTATGGAAAGCTAGGGGGGTGAAGGCAACAGCCCTGACAGTAATACATGTGTATCCAAAACTGTCCGGAGACGAGGGAATCAGACATCTACACTTCTCTATGATCTCTTGAATAAGAAACACGCCTATTAATTCAGCATCCTGCAGCAACACTCCTGTCCTTCGCCATGAAAGCAGAATAAGTAATCGCTGCCAACAACACAGGAAAAACGTACCTTTCAGTGAAGATGTGCTGGGCGTTTGCAGCGCCGTTCTACATCCATAACACCAGCAGTGACATGGCGTTACCTCCCTCTGGGCAGGAGCACTGTCTGTCCTTGAGAAGCGCCGCCAAGATGCTGCTGCTGCTGCGTCGTACAGACAGAGACGAGGATATCAAACATGCTTCGTGCGCGCGCGCGGGTGTGTGCCTTCAAAGCGGTCACGCGCGAGGCGTCCGAGATGGTTTCAGTGAGCCGGATCATGTGACTGTTCTGGATTTTATAATTCAGTCAAAATTTGCTGTTTGGACACATATATCCCTTATTTACCATGATTATACCCACGCTTTATAATATCCAGAATACCATAATTTTGCATTATTTTTGGGCAAAACCATTTAATAATGAACATTGTACACATTTTTACTTATGAGTAGGCCTGTCGATTTATTCCTTTGTTATTTGTTACAAGAAATAAATATGCACCATAGATCATCTTTAATAGCCTACATAGAAATATCCGGTCATATTCAAAATTAAAAGTGGGATATGCCAAGAATTACTGTAGGCTATTTGTTTGACAAAACTAACAAACCACTACATCATTTGGCTATCACATGAAATCACATTAACTCTGTAAATACATATCATTTTATTTGTATGATAATAGTTAATCTAGTCATTGTTCCTGTTTAAAAAATGTTTATCAATGTGGGAGTAATAGGATTTTTCAATATTGCTGTATGCTTTTGTTGGCACGTCTTTCCACATTAGGATTACAGATACTGCTTTCAAATGCAGAATGTCTCAGGTGAGACACTTACAGTTTTATTTTTCTTGATGAAGATACATTGAATGGAGGATTCCGAAGGTCCGACCAATTGAAGTAGACTGCAGGACTTTGTAGCCCAGAGAGACAGCCAAGCAAGCAAGGATCTCTCCAAAGCGCCTGAAAAGGACAGTCAGTGGCTCTGGATGAATAAAAGACCCCATCCCGGCTCTCAGGTGAGCAGATGGCATCTGGAGGGTGAGCCTGGGATGCCAGGATTCAGTGCTGAACCCTCTGAAGGTGTCGTGAGCGAAACAGGAGGAAGGAGGGTGCCCACTTGACAACCCAACAGATGCTGCTCATTTGACCACCCTGCGGAGTCTCGGCAGCAGCAGGCCTCAGGTGAGCAAATGAGGGACAGAAACAGCTCGTCCCACTGAACAGATCTTACTTAGAATATTACCAAAGGTAGAAGCTAAAGATACAAATTGGATTACAGTTTTTCTTGATTGCTTTGATCCGTTTTCATCATCACTGTCTCAGCAAACACAAGACACCTCTTGAAAATGTGTTAACCCTTTCTCATTGGATTGACACATTGTCCCCACCCTTTTGCAGAACAGTTAACACGGATGTCATTCAAGCAGTCCAAACTCCATTGTTTTAGCTATGCTAACCAAACAGAAACCATCTGTTCCCAACTATTAGAAACTACCTACATCAGTATGAAATCACTGAAGCACCTGTTTGACACTCCTTCACACAAATCTTCAATTAGCAATCAGTCTGCAGGCCTTCAAACGTGCAGCGTCTGTGTTGTTCTTTGCCAACATGGATGGAAGAGGTCTAAGGCAGATGAGACTGAGTATCAATAGTGGCTATTTCTTATACTCTACAGTAATAGATTTTTATACTTTACTGTAATAGATTTTATTTTTATTTTCTTAATTTATTTTACTCTAATAGATTTTTATTTTGGTATTTATGTATTTTGTGTAATATTTACAGTGTTTCAGTTTTCAGCCAAAGTTTGAAAAAAAGAATCAATGGAATCAAAAAAATTTGCATCAAAGCATTTCTGATTCTGGATCCAATTCTTTGCAAGAAGGCAAATTTGACAACAAATGGCACTGGCATGACAGCTACGTACAGTAATAGGCTACAATGACAAGCAATGGTGCACTGATCCGCACTGAGTGCTGTATTTTGTATTTTGTTGTCCACTGTGTAATGGTTGATTGGAAGAGCTCATACACTTGTTTGCAAGTTGTGTTGTTTGAAGGCAAAATGTGCTTTTGTTGCATATTTGAAATGTTTTGGCACGGTTAGAGCCTTCTGCAAACAAAATGTGTCATTTCGACCATGAGTGCCACTGTTTCGGCCTGTGTGTTAGCTGTTTTGAAAATGTGGAGTTTGAGTTGACTGCTGCATCAAAGCAATCAAGAAAAACTGTAATACTATTGAACTGAATCATCTGTGATACAGTGAATTGATTTCTAAATTAGATGCAATTATAAAAGATGCAAGAATACTGAACATGATTAAACTGTTGAAAACAGGAAAACACAATAAAACAAACATGAAAACAATTTTCTTATTATGGAAAACAAAGTGCAGTGAAATATGACGATTAAAAAAAATGTGATAAATTAAGAGTAATGTGATGTCCAACTGAGTGTGACTTATGATATGATCTTAAACATTTGATGCAAACATTTTACTCTGTCAAAAGTTAATCTACACATAAAATGTCTTTTGGCAATTTTCAAAATGTTTTGGAAAACGGACACTAGATGGCATTGTTACACTTTGATATGATAAGTGACTTATCCCTACTAACCTATAGTACAGCTCTACCAACAATGATGCACTCTGACAATGAATATAGTTCTGTGGATTAAAATGTATTTTTGAAATATTTGGGATGTTCCCTTTAGAGGGAGCCTCTGGAGTGTTCCTCTGTGGTAAAAACGCCTGATTGTGGAACCACTCATTTGAACAATAAACTGTTTAAACTTCTCCCATCCGGTAGGCGTTGCAGAAAAATGCTCCTCTTGTTTAACCAGTCTGTTGTTGCCAGCACGATCTTCTTTGCTGTTGTGCACTGGGTGCTGGCGTCACAGCAAAATACGCCAACAGACTGAATGAACTGATTAAGAAGGCTGAGTCTGTCTCTCAAAAACCCCTTTTACTGTAAATACTGAAAAAACTCTTCACCTCTTGTAAATTAACCCATCTGTAACGTAACTAAAATGTTGTATCATATATTTCAGCATCCTCCAAACTCTTCACAATTGCACTATTGTCTTATGTAGGTTTGTATGTATTGGTTTAATATTTAAAGCCCCTGTGAGGAGTTTGGTTATGAAACAGACTGATATTAATTGTGATTACTTTATAGGACGTACAAAAGCAAAGCAGACCGTCAGCGACGAGATTGATTACTTCTATAAAGTTATTTTTAATGCCTGAAACCGCTGGCGGGGGGTAGGAGTCAGATGGAGCGATTCACTGCACGCTCTCTTTGGTTACATTTTCCAGGACAAAAATTGAAAGTGAGTGATACATATGACTGTAAAATATGTTTTTGTTAAAAAACACCACTTAAGAATGTACAGGACAAAATCAGCAAAGAGATGAGAGGTACAGCTGTGTCCACAGGGGGCGCCAAAATCAACACAAACAGAAAGTTCCTCACAGGAGCTTTGAGATTTAATGCTTGTACGAAGAGAGCCAAGTTAAACCGGAGTCAAAATCCTCGTATGGGCACATACCTGGCCAATAAAGCTGATTCTGATTAACTTTGATCTCCAGTTAAAATTTGGACATTACAGACATTGCACTATAAAATCACAGCAGTATCCTTGCAGATCTGGTCCCCCAAATATTGAGTCCTTATGAGTGACTTATTTATGTTCTTCAGTTACGATGTGTTCAAGATTGTACTTTATATGATTTTAAAACCTTGAGCCTTTTACAAGAAACCTACATCTGGCGTGTCATAGCTTAACTGTTAAGATAAGACAATAATTAGCTGCACATAGCAGGTCATCATGCTGAGTCACTTGTATAGTTGATTCCAATCATCATGAACAATGATTAACTGCAGTGCTTAATTAGTGCCCTGGCTTGTAACTTCTTTATCTG
This sequence comes from Semicossyphus pulcher, assembly GCF_022749685.1. Lineage (NCBI taxonomy): Eukaryota > Metazoa > Chordata > Actinopteri > Labriformes > Labridae > Semicossyphus > Semicossyphus pulcher. The sequence goes on from NW_027211701.1 coordinate 2,152,261, forward strand.
ACTATTCATGCCTGCTGTACGTTTTACGAACTCCCTGTGTTACCTGTACTCCACACACCTTGCTCTCCCCGCCCTCACCATTTACAAGAAATGGCAACATTTCTTCTGAGCTCTAAAACGTACTGTGCACGACTCCCTCTATCGAATGACAACTATGATCGAATGAAAAGTACTCAAAACTATTTATGCAGTTTGATCGAAGAGATTTAATATTTTCATGTAACATTTGGAATACACTGTGTTCAAGCATTTACAAATGTCTTTAGTACATGTTTTGCTGTGATGAAACGTGTTTGTGTATTATATACAAACTACAAAAAGTATTAAAGTATGTCAGCAAATAAGAGCCCTTTGACGAATGTTTTCCCCTCAGAGAACAACTCTTAATGGACATTATGAGAAAAATAGATACAATAATGTACTACAAAATGTTATTTGGATAAAAAGAAGAACATAAATGTGTATGTGATGAAGACTGAGAGACATGATGAGTTTTTCATATTTAAGCTGTTCACTCCTTCCTCTACCATTTACAGAAAATGCCCACAGTTTTTATACGTATACTTAAGTAGAGGATTATTTCTGATACTCATTCCATTTGAAATGTGAAGATGTATTTGACAGCTATTTCAAATGAAGTGGACTGTTTCAGAGTTACCACGTCTACCTCAGTTTAAGTACGAGTACCTGAAAAAGCATTACCTGTGACCTTTGAACTTTTTAATTTAGAGTTTAATTATGACTTTGACAAAGTTTTAGTCTCAATATTACATCTTTATTTCAGGATTAGTTTAGCACAGAATTACATTTTTCTTTTAGAGCATACATCATCTACATAAAGCATGAAATAAATGATCTGATTTAAAACTGAAACTTTGACTGTCAGTAAATTAAATTGGGTTAGATAAAAACAAACAGCATGAACTCATTACTGTAGGCGGAAACACATTTAAGAAAAAGCCCCAAAAAATGTTCCAACAGACGACTGCACATTTTTCTAAATAAGGATAATTATCAGACGACAACAGAGTGCAGTGGTTAAATGGAAATAAAAATCCAAACGTAATATAGTAAGAAACAGCTTTAAACTAAGCTACAACATGATGTTTAAAAGGTTAATGACATTGTGATTAAAAGCTACTCAACACACAAGTCATTGTTAAATGCATTGGATGGCAATGTGAGAACACAAAATGATCAATGTCTTAGATAACTGAAAAAATAAGTTGTGATTATAGTTCTACAGATAGAATATTTCTGTATTTATATATTTTGTATTCCTGTGTGCGTGTTGTTAAACTACAGGAATGTGAAAACACTCACTTGAACAAGCTCCCAATCGCCTTTCCCAAATGTCTTACTCCATTAACTACATTTCTGCCTGCCTCAACTACGAGTTCACCAGCTTTTATCAGCGGAAATAATGGATTTAACTCCTCAGCTTCCTCTCTGGCCTCAGTGTCATGCCTGTTGTGCAATCTTTTCATCTGGTCTTTCAGATCACTGTCATACTGTTCCTTTAATTTACTCAGATCTCTTTCTTTTTCCTCTCTCTCTCTCATCCTCTCTGCTTGTCTTTCTTCCCTCTCTCTCTGCCTCTCCTCATTCATCTCCTGCTTCTCCCTCTTCCTCTCCTCCTCTCTCTCCTTCCTCTCCCTCTCTCTCTGAGCCTCGAGTTGCTCACTGATTTTCTTCATCTCTTTTTCATATTTTTGTTGAACTTTCCTCTCCAGTTCTTCTTTTTCTTTGCGTATTTGCTCTTCTTTCTCTTTTAGGATGCGTTGTTTTTCCTCTTCCACGACCCTTTCAGCCTCTTGGAACATCTCGTTGGTGTAGTGACTTCCTCCGTTCTTCTGGACTATATTTCTGATCTTCTGGAGCAGCTCAGTGACCTGAGAGCGATCTTTTTTATTAGTATTATTAAAGACATGGTACTGGCCGTTACATCTGGCCACAAGTTCCTGCAGGTCTGGGCTTTCAACCAAGAAGTCTTCAACAGTTGTTTCTTCCATCTCCAACTGGTCACCACCAGTAAAGAGAACCATGCTGTATCTGTCTGCTGCCTGGCCAAAGATCTCTTGAATCCTCTGCACCGTCTGCTTCTCTTCTTCAGTGTATCTGCCCAGCCTGATGACCACCAGGAACACATGGGGCCCAGGGGAAGCATAAGTGATGCACTGGCTTATGTCTTCAGCTGTTTTGTCCATGCCAAACCTGGTGTCAAACAGACCCGGGGTGTCGATTACAGCAACCTTCTGTCCATCAACTGTACCTTTGCCCTTTGAACAGTCTACAGTCATAGACTTTGCACCGAACTTTGATTCAAAGCACTTTCGTCCCAGAATGGTGTTCCCAGTGGCACTCTTCCCAATTCCAGTCTTCCCCACCATCACCATCCTCAGCTCCTCGTTATTTGTTCTGCTAAGTCCTGTGTAGAAGAATGAGCGTCATTAGACTATAATGTACACCAGGTTGTTCATACATTGTACTCACTGCAATCTATACAAAGAAGGGGGATCTACATCTATGCAGCTTTGAGAGCCTAAAGGAAAATTGTTGGGTTTCTCATCACATTATCATGAAACTGTGTGGAGACAGGGTTTGGCTGGTGACAGCGCTTTATTTTGAAACACAACTTCTGAACCTTCCTCCAAAAGAGGAGAAAAATGCCATTTTTGTAGCTCAAACATGGGCCAAATCTTTAAAGAGCCCCTCCGATTAAAGTTATGACCTGTACATGTCCATGTGGTGTTCATTAAAGGTGCAGAGTTACATCTAAGCAATTTAAAGCAACGTTATTTTTAATTGAAAAAAAGAAATCTTTTAAGCACATCATTTTCATCATCAGTCACAATCGGTTTCCTAGTTGCAAAGAAATCACGACTAAATGTATAAAAGTACTCAAAAATATGTTGTCAGATTACGATCTTGAACAAAGTGTTCGGGCAGGAATACAAAATGGTAAATACGTCCTTTTATTTCTACCCAGTGTAATTCAGAGTTATTTGTCTGTAAGAGCTACAGTGGCACCTTAACACATCATATTTTGATTCAACAGTGATTCCTTTTATACCACCACAAAATTATTGAACTTTTAAACATGGGTACATTGTCATAACTTACCTGAGTTTATGGCCATGTTAGGGTTGTAATAGTTGCCCGCCATGTTAGGGTTGTAGTAGTTGCCGTCCATGTTTAAGTTAAAGAGTATTGAGTTGGTACTGTAGCTGTAGCTGAAGTGAAGGCACTGATTTCAGTCTGTCTGCTGCAGCTTCTTATATAATAACTCACCAGCCAACACCCACAACTAGCTGCACTGGTCACAATGAAAGTGAAACAAAACTTTATCTGCTTGTTTTGGTTGCAGAAGCATTTTTCTTAATAGATGTGGTATAAATTAGATTATTACAGAAGAATATAACTATTAGATTAATCTCCATAAACTGCTCATGGATGCAGCAATGTCCAACATCTAATAAGTTACATACTCTGTTTCATGTGGAAGTGCTGCCACAAGTTGGTCCTCAATTATTGTGTGCAATTTGCAAAGTACCTTAAAACATTTTCAACTCTTGAGCTTTTTCTAAAATGTTGACATGACCTGTTGTTGCAAATCTTTAGTGTTCACTTTAAATGCATGATAATGTCTTAGTTAATGTCTAATCAGTCCAGAGTCTTAGGTACAGAAAGAGCTTATGTTGTTGACTACAAGTTTTCTTTCAAATCTTCTGAACTTTCCTTTGCAAGTTCCCCTGGCTGTGTTACTTTTGCTTTCTGTTTGAACTGAGCCCTGAAGGGCCCTTTATAAATAGTTTGCTTATCTGACTTGTGTATCCATACCTGTCTCTTTACCAGAAACTCCCTGTTTACTTTAAACCTCACAGCCTGCTCCCCACTCCCTCAGCATTTACAAGAAAAGGCAGCAGTTCTTTTAAGTGCCACATAACGCTGAGCACTGCTCCCCCTATCAAATGCAAATGTAAAAGCATGTTCTATGTTGAATGAATAGGAGAAGTTGCGCAATTATAGTGTTCTGTTTCATATTGGACAGGCCGTCTTTAGGATGGGATGGCTGATAAAATTTGATTATTGAATCTTCATCAATAGTTGATTACAAAACAAATTGAAGAGACTGACAGGTTGAAGTTACCTTATATGCTTAAAAGATTGTTTGCTCATAATATTACTTTTTAAAATGATAGCATTTGCTTGACAACATATAATCTGCTCGGTGTGATATTAGACAAAGATACGTTTTTACTTTTTTAAGGTTTAAGCATTTTATACTGGCAATATTATTTGCCGCATCCAGACATGTGAAGGTCGAGTCCAGTTGTCGCATCCGGATGGTAAGGTGAGTGGGGGCATGATTGTAGGCTCCGTTGGTGGTCGCTGGGGAAAGAGAAACAGCTATGGCCAGTAAAGGAGTCGTGACAGGGGTAAATGCTTTTCTTTTTTTGGTGTAGAAGGCATGAAAACTTACACGCAGGGGCTCCACAACGGGAGCCCACAGCGGAAAGTAGGCTTGTAACGTAATACACAGGAGGTCCTAGCAGAGACGAGACTTACCGGCACAGGTCCAAAGACTGGGCCTGCTGCGATAGATCAGCCTCCGGTAAGCAGGTTATGTGGCCGTGAGTATCTCCCGGTTCAGTCTGCGGTTGACAGTTGGTTCCGTCTTGCAGGTGTATCAGTAGTCCCTGTTACCATGTTAGCTAAAAGCGGCTAAAAACAAGCCGGTAGTGCTAGCCTCGGAAGGCTGTCCAGACCGGCGAACTTCAATGTTTAAAGATCGGAGAGCGTGATCGCTAAAACAATTACACTCGGTGAAACATGCCAGGATCTAGAGGTGCAGCGTAGAATGCAAATTAGAAACGAGATAAAAACTAGGTAAACTGTTCAAACGAAGACGGAGCTCCCGGGCTTCCTGTGAACAGGAAGTGCGTCCAACTCTCAGAGCAAGTGTTAAACTTTTTGTGACCCAGAGATGGAACGTGTTCAACTTTCTGTGACCCAGACATAGCAGGTGTTTAATTTTTTTTTTACAATTATTTTTCATTTTATTTTATTTTTTTTTGAGCCAGCAGATGTTCACCCCTGTTTGACCCAGGCACTTTCCAGCTAGAGTGCAGGTGCCCCTATAGGAGACTCCTATAGGGGCTAAGTACTAGACAACAAAACTAAGTGAGTAGTAAAAAGTTTGTCAGGGCGTCGGGAGACCTACAGGAGCCAGTGGTAGAGAATCACTTAGGGAAGCCTTACTCCGCCTTCCCCCCCTTCCTGTGTCCGCACGCCTCAAGGCTCATAAGTGTCTCAGGTCGAGGACGAGGCCAGTGAGCGAGGAGCGGACACTAGGGGACCCATGGTGGTAACCGGACAAGGGGATAGGGAAACTAGCCGAGATTGATGTTAAGATTTAAAGTAATAAGTTGTTATTGATTATCTAATAGAGACAAAGTTAAAATTATATAGTTACATACTTTATAGTTAGAGATTAAAATGAAGATTTAAAGTAAAAATCTTGTGAATCTTTTGATTGTCATAGATTAAAATTTATTTTTCAAAAATCTATATTGATGTTATTTAATATTTATCATTGATTAAAATTGGGATCTTAAGTCAATCATTCCTCGAGGGCTAAGGGCCCGCTAGCACAGTCCCGTCGATCCGTGAGTGCCACAGGCGGAAGATTAATGAACGTTCCGTCGCTAGCAGGAAAGTCTCGGGATTGACACCTCGAGGGCAGCCTGTTGAATCTCTTCGTATTGTAAGAGTGGCAACACTCGCTTCATCTATTTGTTTCTACATTTAGATTGAACTACTCAGCATCATTTATGCAGTTTGATTAACAATGACTTAATTTATTTATATAACAAATTGAATTCAATGTTTTCAAGCATTAACAAATGTCAGATGGACATTTTGCTGACAAGTCACTTGTCATTAATCTTAAGTGAACAGCTTAGAGCCCTTTTCAATAAAATCTAGATTTATTTTATTAAAGCTCCTGTGAGGAACTTTTGGTTTGTGTTGATTTTGGCGCCCCCTGTGGACAAAGCCTCTTATCTTAGTACCTCTTATCTCTTCGCTGATTTTGTCCTGTACATGCTTACGTGATGGTTTTTAAGAAAAAATCGTACCCTGCTTTCTTTAACAGTCACATGTATCACTCACTTAAAACTTTTGCCCTAGAAAATATAAACAAAGGCAGCGTGCAGTTAAATGCTTCGTCTGACACCTACGCCCCCCCACCAGTGGTTTCAGCCATAAAAAATAACTATATAGAAATAATCGATCCTGGCGCTGATGGTCTGGTTTGCTTTCGTAGGTCATGTAGAGTCATCAGAATTAATTTCAGGCTGTTTCATAAGCAGTAAAAAACTCCTCACAGGGGCTATAAATGCAAAAATGTTTTTTGAGTGATTTATTGCTTTAATTTTCCTCAGGGAATTCTACTTCACTCTAAAACAGCCAATGTAACATCAATATATGAGATAACATATCTGCGCCCTCATTTTGCACAAGTAGAGGATTATTTCTGATACTCATTCCAGTTGAAATGTGAAGATGTATTTGACAGCTATTTCAAATGAAGTGGACTCTTTCAGAGTTACCACGTCTACCTCAGTTTAAGTACAAGTACCTGAAAAAGCATTACCTGTGACCTTTGAACTTTTTAGAGTTTCATTATGACTTTGACAAAGTTTTAGTCTCAATATTACATCTTTATTTCAGGATTAGTTTAGCACAGAAACACATTTTTCTTTTAGAGCATACATCATCTACATAAAGCATGAAATAAATGATCTGATTTAAAACTGAAACTTTGACTAATAACAGTAAATTAAATTGGGTTAGATAAAAACAAACAGCATGAACTCATTACTGTAGGTGGAAACACATTTAAGAAAAAGCCCCAAAAAATGTTCCAACAGACGACTGCACATTTTTCTAAATAAGGATAATTATCAGACGACAACAGAGTGCAGTGGTTAAATGGAAATAAAAATCCAAACGTAATAAAGTGAGAGACAGTTATTCTTAAACTTAGCTTGAGTTATAACGTGATCTTTCAGAAAGTTAATGATATGCAAATACATTATGCTTTCAAAGCTATTCTACTCACAAATACCCTTAGGCCCATTTTATCGTAAAATGCATTGAATGGCAATGTGATAATATAATATGATGACTCTCTGAGCCTCACTACCTTATTGTCACAATCATAACGAATAAACTAAATTACTTTATTCCCTTAGATAACAGGACCAATATATATGTATTTATATATTTTGTAAATTCTTGTGTGCAGGTTTGTCTGGATGATTAATCTCTTGTTAAACAGGAATGTGAAAGCACTCACTTGAACAAGCTCCAAAATGCTTTCACCACACTCTTGCCTGCCTTCACTACTGATTTACCAGCTTTAACCAGATGATAAAATGGATTTAACTCCTCAGCTTCCTCTCTGGCCTCAGTGTCATGCCTGTTGTGCAATCTTTTCATCTGGTCTTTCAGATCACTGTCATACTGTTCCTTTAATTTACTCAGATCTCTTTCTTTTTCCTCTCTCTCTCTCATCCTCTCTGCTTGTCTTTCTTCCCTCTCTCTCTGCCTCTCCTCATTCATCTCCTGCTTCTCCCTCTTCCTCTCCTCCTCTCTCTCCTTCCTCTCCCTCTCTCTCTGAGCCTCGAGTTGCTCACTGATTTTCTTCATCTCTTTTTCATATTTTTGTTGAACTTTCCTCTCCAGTTCTTCTTTTTCTTTGCGTATTTGCTCTTCTTTCTCTTTTAGGATGCGTTGTTTTTCCTCTTCCACGACCCTTTCAGCCTCTTGGAACATCTCGTTGGTGTAGTGACTTCCTCCGTTCTTCTGGACTATATTTCTGATCTTCTGGAGCAGCTCAGTGACCTGAGAGCGATCTTTTTTATTAGTATTATTGAAGACATGGTACTGGCCGTTACATCTGGCCACAAGTTCCTGCAGGTCTGGGCTTTCAACCAAGAAGTCTTCAATAGTTGTTTCTTCCATCTCCAACTGGTCACCACCAGTAAAGAGAACCATGCTGTATCTGTCTGCTGCCTGGCCAAAGATCTCTTGAATCCTCTGCACCGTCTGCTTCTCTTCTTCAGTGTATCTGCCCAGCCTGATGACCACCAGGAACACATGGGGCCCAGGGGAAGCATAAGTGATGCACTGGCTTATGTCTGCAGCTGTTTTGTCCATGCCAAACCTGGTGTCAAACAGACCCGGGGTGTCGATTACAGCAACCTTCTGTCCATCAACTGTACCTTTGCCCTTTGAACAGTCTACAGTCATAGACTTTGCACCGAACTTTGATTCAAAGCACTTTCGTCCCAGAATGGTGTTCCCAGTGGCACTCTTCCCAATTCCAGTCTTCCCCACCATCACTATCCTCAGCTCCTCGTTATTTGTTCTGCTAAGTCCTGTGTAGAAGAATGAGCGTCATTAGACTATAATGTACACCAGGTTGTTCATACATTGTACTCACTGCAATCTATACAAAGAAGGGGGATCTACATCTATGCAGCTTTGAGAGCCTAAAGGAAAATTGTTGGGTTTCTCATCACATTATCATGAAACTGTGTGGAGACAGGGTTTGGCTGGTGACAGTGCTTTATTTTGAAACACACTTCTGAACCTTCCTCCAAAAGAGGAGAAAAATGCCATTTTTGTAGCTCAAACATGGGCCAAATCTTTAAAGAGCCCCTCCGATTAAAGTTATGACCTGTACATGTCCATGTGGTGTTCATTAAAGGTGCAGAGTTACATCTAAGCAATTTAAAGCAACGTTATTTTTAATTGAAAAAAAGAAATCTTTTAAGCACATCATTTTCATCATCAGTCACAATCGGTTTCCTAGTTGCAAAGAAATCACGACTAAATGTATAAAAGTACTCAAAAATATGTTGTCAGATTACGATCTTGAACAAAGTGTTCGGGCAGGAATACAAAATGGTAAATACGTCCTTTTATTTCTACCCAGTGTAATTCAGAGTTATTTGTCTGTAAGAGCTACAGTGGCACCTTAACACATCATATTTTGATTCAACAGTGATTCCTTTTATACCACCACAAAATTATTGAACTTTTAAACATGGGTACATTGTCATAACTTACCTGAGTTTATGGCCATGTTAGGGTTGTAATAGTTGCCCGCCATGTTAGGGTTGTAGTAGTTGCCGTCCATGTTTAAGTTAAAGAGTATTGAGTTGGTACTGTAGCTGTAGCTGAAGTGAAGGCACTGATTTCAGTCTGTCTGCTGCAGCTTCTTATATAATAACTCACCAGCCAACACCCACAACTAGCTGCACTGGTCACAATGAAAGTGAAACAAAACTTTATCTGCTTGTTTTGGTTGCAGAAGCATTTTTCTTAATAGATGTGGTATAAATTAGATTATTACAGAAGAATATAACTATTAGATTAATCTCCATAAACTGCTCATGGATGCAGCAATGTCCAACATCTAATAAGTTACATACTCTGTTTCATGTGGAAGTGCTGCCACAAGTTGGTCCTCAATTATTGTGTGCAATTTGCAAAGTACCTTAAAACATTTTCAACTCTTGAGCTTTTTCTAAAATGTTGACATGACCTGTTGTTGCAAATCTTTAGTGTTCACTTTAAATGCATGATAATGTCTTAGTTAATGTCTAATCAGTCCAGAGTCTTAGGTACAGAAAGAGCTTATGTTGTTGACTACAAGTTTTCTTTCAAATCTTCTGAACTTTCCTTTGCAAGTTCCCCTGGCTGTGTTACTTTTGCTTTCTGTTTGAACTGAGCCCTGAAGGGCCCTTTATAAATAGTTTGCTTATCTGACTTGTGTATCCATACCTGTCTCTTTACCAGAAACTCCCTGTTTACTTTAAACCTCACAGCCTGCTCCCCACTCCCTCAGCATTTACAAGAAAAGGCAGCAGTTCTTTTAAGTGCCACATAACGCTGAGCACTGCTCCCCCTGTCAAATGCAAATGTAAAAGCATGTTCTATTTGTTTCTACATTTAGATTGAACTACTCAGCATCATTTATGCAGCTTGATTAACAATGACTTAATTTATTTATATAACAAATTGAATAGAATAAAATTGTTGCTTTTCACATGATGATTACTATTGTGTGTCTATGTCGGAGTGAAACGATACCCTCTGCAAACAATTGTATATGTGTATATGTCAGTTCTTAAGATGTGGTTTAGGTTCATTCTTTGAAACAAATTGTTTAAACTGAGTTTTTAAAAACATTTCAAATTTCATAAATTATGGGTTAATTTACACTGTTCAGGATTATTTCCCTCCGTTTTGAATTTGATTCTTTATTATCAGACATGTTTGTGATTTATACATTTTCACATTTACTTATGTAATGAATTATGTGTCACAAAAAGGAAATGCATCATGTGTAGGTCAGGGCTGTAAGATATGGCAACTAAAGTTTATTTGAATAACGCACATTAAACAAAAAGGCAATTCAAGGAAAGGCTGCTTAATAACACTGAACAGAAAGTACAACATGCAACATCTTATCAGATATATTCAATAGAATCTTAAAAACAAAAGTTACAATCAGAAAAACATAGATTTGGGTATTTGTAAGATTTTACATTTGAAGTGAAAGATTGTATTATTTTTTATTTCTATGCCATTTTTCTTCATTGATAGGACAGCTGCAAAGAGACGGGAAGTAGGCGATAAGAGATTTGGGGATGACGTGCAGCCAAGGGCAGAGGGCGGGTGTAGGTGACGGCCGCTGCATCGATGATCCTCTTCACGTAGGGCGCCCGCTCTACCCACTGAACTTAACCCGCGCCCCAAGATCTTTTTTTATCGATTTCAATCAATCGTTTCAATTATACTCTAATGCTTTAAATATTACTACCAATAATGATAGTTAACATTTTTCTATTTTTATCAATTGTATGAAATAGTGTATGTGCATTATTATCTGATGAGTATTACCTTTAACTCCAAATTAAAATTTTAAATGTGAATATGTCTGTTACCTCAGCGTCGGGTTAATCCAGTGCTGAGGAGGCGGTTTTAATCCTTTATTTCACTTGCCAATTTCAGAAGGTAAATAGTTAAATCAGCTTCTGAACAGTTTGACAAAGATGAAAAAAACTAACCAGATAACCCAATCAGAGAATTGTACAATCGTCATCGGGTTCAGCTCGCCGCTGTGCTTGCCTTCTCAACCTTTCGCTTTCTTCTTCCAGCTCTATTGCACGCTGTCTCTTTAAAGACATCCTCATAATTTCCATCTCCCTCTCTCTTTGCTCTTGCTCTCTCCTCCTCTCAGCTTCTCTTTCCTCCATCTCAATCCTCCTCTCCATCTCCCTTCTCTCCCTTTCCCTCTGTCTTTCCCTTTCTCTCTCTCTCCTCTCTCTTTCTCTCTCAGCATTGAGACGCTCAGTTATTCTCCTCATCTCTTCATCATATTTTCTCTGAATTTTCCTCTCCAGTTCCTCCTTTTCTCTTCGGATTTGCTCTTCTTTCTCTCTCCGGATGCGTTGTTTCTCCTCTTCCACGACCCTTTCAGCCTCTTGGAACATCTCGTTGGTGTAGTGACTTCCTCCGTTCTTCTGGACTATATTTCTGATCTTCTGGAGCAGCTCAGTGACCTGAGAGCGATCCTTCAGGTTATTATTAAAGACATGGTACTGGCCGTTACATCTGGCCACAAGTTCCTGCAGGTCTGGGCTTTCAACCAAGAAGTCTTCAATAGTTGTTTCTTCCATCTCCAACTGGTCACCACCAGTAAAGAGAACCATGCTGTATCTGTCTGCTGCCTGGCCAAAGATCTCTTGAATCCTCTGCACCGTCTGCTTCTCTTCTTCAGTAAATCGGCCCAGCCTGATGACCACCAGGAACACATGGGGCCCAGGAAGAGCAAAGGAGATGCACTGGCTTATATCTTCAGCTGTTTTGTCCATGCCAAACCTGGTGTCAAACAGACCCGGGGTGTCGATTACAGCAACCTTCTGTCCATCAACTGTACCTTTGCCCTTTGAACAGTCTACAGTCATAGACTTTGCACTGAACTTTGATTCAAAGCACTTTCGTCCCAGAATGGTGTTCCCAGTGGCACTCTTTCCATTTCCAGTCTTCCCCACCATCACTATCCTCAGATCCACATCATTTTGTCCTGCATGGAAGAATAAATAACATGAATGAATACTACAGATACTCTTAAGCTTTTGTATCAGTATAATGTTAGCTTTTACAGTCTCTGCTGAACTCTAGACGGAGCATTTACGTACCTAATTCAACATGGGTCCTTTATGGAGCTTTATTTAAAACTGTAGTAGGCCATATTAAAGAAACTCAACTCGATTTTTATACTATCAAACAAAAAGAATGGAAAAGCCACTCCCCTAAACACATGTACCCCCTCACTTATGGTGCAGGTCAAATTCAGGAGAAAGGGTCGGAGGTAAGAGTTCAGGGCATTGTTTTCATCTTTAACTTCACTTACCTTTCTCTGTCATTCTGTTGTGACTTGCCCCCTAGCTTTAGTTTGTGGATACTCCACTCGTGTACGATGAGTGCAGGGCCGGTTAGGCTGAATTAAGTCATTAATTTTACCACATTTGTTTCTTTTTTTGTTGGTCACAGCATTTTATCTCATGTTCGTTGGGTGTAAATGGATGTAAAGATTTTTTAAAGAAATATACAAATAAACTAAAATGTCAATAAATTGCCTACTGTGATGTTAATGTACTCAGTAATGTGAAACACCTCCTTAGCAGAATGTTGTTATCTGACAGCTGCACACAGGGTGCATTCTTCATCCGCTGACACCAGGTTTCTCTCCTTCTGCTAAAACAAACTATCCTGGGTTTGTGACCTTCACATTTTACTCCCATCTCAGGTAAGAAGTTTGTTTTTATTTTTGTTTTTACAGATAATATAGATGCAATGTGCAGCTCTTTAGGGCTATGACTTTAATTTATAGGCTAATTTAAATGAAGAAACCTTAAAAATAACCACATTGGATTTTTATCTACAAATTATCGTTACTTGTTTTGAGTTGTCAGTTATCAGCTTTCACTGGAGCTGTTATTAACTTCATATGCGTATTCAATGTAGGCTACACGGTTTAATCTTTCATTGTTTAGTTTACAACTGAGCAGATATTTTCACTCAATGCTGCTAATACACTAGTATTACGCAGCGGACTTAAAAAGATGGCTTCCTCAAGCAAACCTGTTTCACCTGCACAGTGATACATTGTTGAAGAATTAAAAAACACGTCCATGGCCTTGAGTGCTGGAGAAGAAACTGAAGGCATTTTACTCTTGCTAAATTAAAAGCCTCTCGACAAGCTAAAGCCACAATCAGTGCTTAGTATAGTTGTCTTTGTGCTCAACTTAAAGCCCAACTTGCTAGACTGTTACGTATCTGCCCAAAGATTGTGAGTCAGATTTTCAAGCAGCATATACTTAAAGAATGCTGTCTCTGTCAAGTAATATTACATCTGACCCCTCCCGTATTTTATTTGAAGAATATCAGCTTCTGCCATCAAACAGAAGATTTAGAGTCCCACAGGCTCGACTGAATAGACTGAGGAACTCTTTTGTCCCTCAGTCTGTCGAGTTATTAAATCAGTGTTTGGGCCCCAAGTAGACCGCAGAGTTCATGTATGGACTGAGCACGGGGTGTTGAACGTGATGCACTACAGTCACTTTGTATTGTCTGATGTAATATATGTTGTAGTATTTGCCTTTTTAAATGTTATTTTTCGCTTTGCATTGTTGGATTTCTCTCCATGATAGATATAAGGATCAATGCCTAAGGAGGTGTACATTATCAGGAATTAATGGATGACTTGGAGGTCTTCAGCACGAGACCATTAAGTGCTGATAATGGAAAGTTATATTTTAATGCAACTTAAATATAAAGTTGAAGCCGTAACTCAGTTTCCCTGATAATGCGTGAAAAAATCATGACCATCCAATAAGTTTCTCATGTCATGTAAATGTTAATCACGACTGCAGTGTATGTAACAGATCTTAGATAGTACTTGGAAACAGAAGACATTTTTAGTCCATGGCGTGGCTCATTGTGCACACCGGGTCAGCTATGTGCCATGAAGCTGACGGTACAGTAGCCAGATTCAAAGTCAAAAACGTTGTGTGGAGTTGACATGAAGTATAATATAACAGTATGATCATGGCTGATGACACTGCAGCCAATCAGGATCGAGTATACACCAAGGCCAGAGTATAAACACACACACACACACACACACACACTTGGCATGCTCCTTTGATAAAATTAGCAGTGAGCAGAGAGGAAACTAAGGGATTGTTGTTGCTGTTGGATACAATATCAAAATCTTGGAGTGTATCTTAAACAACATGAGTAGAGTAGTATCATCACTTACCATCGTAGCAGTAATATTTGCTGGCCATGTTTGGGCTACAGAGTGCAGGTGCTGGTGCAGGTGAAGATTCAGCCTTTCTACTGCTTCTCCTCTTTGTCATACAGCTACATGCTGCAAACCACACCCACAAATAGTTGTACAGTGTACATCAAGTTGAAAGTGAAAGTGAACTAAATAGCAACCTCTCCATACTGAGATGTTTTATGTGCTTTATGTTTATGTATGATTTAATCCCAACACAATCGTTATACTGTCACTGAAACAAAAACACCACAAATGAATGAATAAGTAAATAAATTATCTGTGGAGCAACTGTCAAGATAAACAAGACGATCACAAACTGGATCACATTTAACTATTCTTAATTTAACTTTTACATTTTAGTTGTAATGCTTGTGCTACAAACCCGTTGAAAGTACTGCTCCGTGTTAACATACCTTAATATTCTTTATTTTGTTCTTTCATTTTCAATATTTTTCATAAAGGTTGCAGATAAAATTTAATTTTAACTTACCTGCTTTGAACTGACTTAAAAAACAAAAACAAAGGTCTCCCTAACAGTTAACCAGGCCCTGCTTGTAAATCCACACCTGAATGCTTTTGGGTTATTTTCTTTTTTCTTTTTACATTCCTACATACCCTTCTAAACTGTAATTTCCTTAAACAGAGAGGTATAAAAAATACTGAGAGGTGTTTGAGTGTAAAGTAAATGATGATCAGCCCTTCAGGTTCAGGCAATGGCACTGCAGAACATAAAAGAATAAACTTGGATTTAAATGTAAGGAAACTTTGATGTAGTCTTCAGTATGCTGGTTATTTGTCCCAGCTCTGCGGTGACTAAATGCTGCCACCACAAGTTTTGTTTAAACTTTGCCGCCAATATCGCACCACCTGCTCGGGATGACCAGAGGGGTGTGTGCTGCTTGTGCAGCTGCGCCTGCTGTTTTGAAGAAGTGCAACCATTTCTTGTAAACGGTGAGGGAGGGGGGAGCCAAGGTGTGAGTCGTTCACTTAACAAAGAGAGTTCCTGGAGATTAAGCCGGCGATTATAGAGAAGTCAGATAAACAAGGTACAAAGTATGAAAGAGTTAGCTCTATGCACAGTTATGTGATTCAACTGTGCTGAACAGGCTGACACTTTCAGTCCTGACCTGAGGAGCTGCTCTCCTATGCTGGGCCATGTGTCCCTGCATTCCTCATTGCATTGTACTCAAGTCCAGTTGCCTTTTGGATTCAGCTAGAATTACCATGACCTGGATGACTGAGAACCTTCACAGACATGTTGCTTTCAGGTTAGGGTTCAATTCAAACAGGTAATAAAGTTATACAGCGGGCTGTATACAAGGACAGTTAAGAGGATGTCAGCATGTGGCGTGGAACAGCCGTTATTTAACCACAGCAACGACATAAAGCTTCAGTTTTACTTTCATTGTGACACCTGGGCAGCTATTGGTTACTGAGGGCTTTAAAAAGGAGCTGCAGCAGATGCTCTGAACGCTGTTTCTACACTTCACTGAAGCATCTACTCTGCAATCTTTGACCTTAACATGGCAAGCAACTCGAGTAAGTCATGATACTGTATTCAACTTGATTGATTGATTGTTTTTATTGTTATAACATCGTGATCACTGCTGAATCTAATTTGATTCAAAACTTACAGCTCCTGTAGAATAATACTTCGATAAAATTGTTCTGGGTAAAACTGCAAACAGGTATATTATTATTTATTTTTCACGTAACCTTTTGCTTCAGTGTATAATCTGACTACATATTCAGAAGAACTTTAAATCTCTAATAATCATTTCCAGTTTAAACCATGATTTCTTCGTCAATAGGAGTTGAGGATTGGCTCATATGAATGCTGTTTTAATTTTTATACCTGCCAGTTAAGCTTCTATGAAGCTGTTACCAGCTAAACCTGTTCTCTGATGTACTGGGTTATGTCACCGAAACAGTCAACATCGTCATGTTGTTTATGAAAATATTAATAATCTAAGAAATACAAAAAAGTGTAATGTAATGTATCCTCAGACAAATGGAATGAACTTACTTCACTGACTACTACATACTGATTACCTGAAACGGTTCAGATTTCAATCAACACTGAAAAAAATTATGAAAATATATTAATAATTAAACAATAATTTTCTGTAGTTTCTCATTAATCTCTTAATTTTTCTTTTGACTGTGGTTTGTAATAATGATTATTTCAGTAGAATAATTTAAATGTATTTAGAAACATATCTTGTCAGAATCAGAGGGCTCTTACCACCAGCAGGGGGTGTGCCTTTTAATGTTTGGAGTTTCGACCAGACAATGAGTCCTAACATACAGCGACTGAGCCAACGTTGTTCATCTGTAAATTGAATTTATGTTGCAAAACTCCCCATAAATACAACCAGAGAGAGCAGATATTCAAACAAGCGACTCATCGCTTCACTTCATCGCTGTTACTATCTGATTTGTTCACATTGCTTTCTGTTAGGAATCACAAAGAAACACATTTGTGTGTCTTCAGACCAAAAGCAAAGCAAATGTAAGTGGACCACATGAACAAAGTCAGCACGAGACACACATTTTTCCTGTTTACTGGGTTTTTAAAAGCAATTGTCTGGACATCCTGAAATGATCAATCCAGTCTCCAAAGAGAAAAGGTTTGCCTGTCTCATCTTGGGTCACAATAGTAGTAGTCTATGAAAAAAGGCACGGCCTGGGCAGCATGTATTGATGTCCTGATAAAAGTTCAACATGAGCCAGTCCTTAACCCTTATGCCCTCCTCAAATTTACTACCCTTTGGACACCTTCGTGGCAAAAATGTACCCGCACAGAAAAACCTCTATAAAATCATCATACATCAATATTTTTTTCTGATTTTTTTTTCATAAATCACTTAAACAACTTCAGACCTGCTCAAAACTACCAAACATGCAATCATTTTCAGGATTTTAACCCTTTAAATGCCAGTTTAATTATTTGAATTATTAATTATTTATTTAAAAAAAACACAAAAAGTGAATTATTTTCCATATAATAAATAGTAGGGAGATGGGGCTTTGGTGGTGATTAGAGTCTTGGATATGTCAAAGATTAGCAACGAAATTGATTTGATTGCATTAGTTATTTTGCATGTAGTATCAGATACTCCCTCTGGACACCTTCGTGGCAAAAATGTACACGTACAAAATACTGCTATAAAATCATCATACATCAATATTTTTTTCTGATTTTTTTTTCATAAATCACTTAAACAACTTCAGACCTGCTCAAAACTACCAAACATTCAATAATTTTCAGGATTTTAACCCTTTAAATGCCAGTTTAATTATTTGAATTATTAATATTTACTACAAAAAAAACACAAAAAGTGAATTATTTTCCATATAATAAATAGTAGGGAGATGGGGCTTTGGTGGTGATTAGAGTCTTGGATATGTCAAAGATTAGCAACAAAATTGATTTGATTGCATTAGTATTTTTCATGTAGTATCAGATACTCGCTCTGGACACCTTCGTGGCCAAAAGTGCCTCATTGATTCCATTAAAACCACATTTTTTAATCTCGCTGCCATTACAGTATAAAACCATGCATTCTGTAATGTCAGCATTTCATTTAGAAGATAAGTAGTGATATTTGACATTTTTACTGTATTCCACCATATTCAACCCTTTTCCCATTGTAGGCCGATGCATGAAATTCTTGTATTTTTGCCAGTTATATTATGGAGCCGTGTGACTATCAGGGGCCCCGAGAATGATTTGTGTGTGTGTGTGTGTGTGTGTGTGTGTGTGTGTGTGTGTGTGTGTGTGTGTGTATGTGTGTGTGTGTGTGTGTGTGTGTGAAATAATTTTTAAACCAACATCTGATTCATCAATGGGAACATTTATTGTGCAGACTGCAACAACTTTGAAAACTTCAACAACAAAAGAGAACACAACGGAACAAATGAAATGTGAACAAATTTGAAATATCCAGGCTTTGAATATGTGATGTATGTGTGTGTGTGTTTGAGAGAAACAGATAAATGAATTGAGAGAGAGAGAGAGAGACAGAGAGAGGGAGAGAGAGAGAGTGAGAGTGAGAGTGTGTGTGTGTGTGTGTGTGTGTGTGTGTGTGTGTGCGTGTGTGTGTGTGTGTGTGTGTGTGAATCTGTAAGCACGCACTGATCATTTCAGGGGTTTAGTTTAGTTTAGTTTAGTTTAGTTTAGTTCACTCCCAGCAGCAGACCAGCAGGTCCTGCATCATGTGACCTGGTGCTCTCTGCAGCAGTGACTCCCCCATGAAGCTTGTGTCTTCTTCAGATGAATCCTGCAGCTCGCTGGCAGATAAAGGCTGCATGACCATTTCTAAAACCTCTTCTGCACTGAAATGCCTCTTCATTTTCGCTCCTTCTCTTTGTTCCAGGTCTTTCTCCTTCTCTGCTCACTAATGAAATGACCCCTCAGCCAGGTGCATGTTTATCTTTGGCTGTGAAAGCAGCCAGGTGCATAAACACACTAACAGTTGTTTTTGTTTTTGAGTACAGCAAAGAGGCCATGTTTTTACTCAAGCACCTCTTCAAAGACACATGAAACACATCCCTCAAAAGATGACCATTTCTGACCCCTGAAATGATCAGTGCGTGCTTACAGATTCACACACTCTCTCACACACACACGCACACACACACTCACAGACACACACACACACACACACACACACACACACACACACACACACACACACACAAATCATTCTCGGGGCCCCTGATAGTCACACGGCTCCATAATATAACTGGCAAAAATACAAGAATTTCATGCATCGGCCTGCAATGGGAAAAGGGTTGAATATGGTGGAATACAGTAAAAATGTCAAATATCACTACTTATCTTCTAAATGAAATGCTGACATTACAGAATGCATGGTTTTATACTGTAATGGCAGCGAGATTAAAAAATGGAATCAATGAGGCACTTTTGGCCACGAAGGTGCAATCAAATCAATTTTGTTGCTAATCTTTGACATATCCAACACTCTAATCACCACCAAAGCCCCATCTCCCTACTATTTATAATATGGAAAATAATTCACTTTTTGTGTTTTTTTAAAATAAATAATTAATAATTCAAATAATTAAACTGGCATTTAAAGGGTTAAAATCCTGAAAATTATTGAATGTTTGGTAGTTTTGAGCAGGTCTGAAGTTGTTTAAGTGATTTATGAAAAAAAAATCAGAAAAAAATATTGATGTATGATGATTTTATAGAGGTTTTTCTGTGCGGGTACATTTTTGCCACGAAGGTGTCCAGAGGGTGCAAAATGCATCACGAGAGTATAAAAGACATGTAAGAGTAAAAGACATTGGATTTCAAAAATTTAGCTAAAAAGAAAAGTTCCTGCAAAAGTTCATGCCAAAAGCTGTAACACAGCCAAAATGATCGCCAAATCAAAAAAAAAAGTAGAGAAAAATGTACAAAAATGCCCGAGGAGGGCATAAGGGTTTTAAATCTGGACACACTCTGCTTGTGCTCAGCTTTTTTCAGTTTGTTCTTTGCACAGTGACTAGGAGCTGTGGAACAATCACAACACTTATCTTGTGTCTTCTCTAATTTCTAATAACTATGTGGCATCACTGTGAATGTGCAATGGAGTTTTCAGAATTTGAACTCCATCCATTTACTGAAAATGTCAGCAAATCAAAATAAATGAGAAAAAAACATTTCTGTTGTTGAGTTTTTGCCCTGATCAGAGCAGAGAACTGGACTTTAATGTTTCTATTTTCCAGTTTACAAAAGCTTATGAATATCTAGAGCATTCATTATCTGATGTTATTTATTTTTTAATACAGAACAAAGGGACATGGCTCTGAGGATGGTGATGGTGGGGAAGACTGGAATTGGGAAGAGTGCTACAGGAAACAGCATTCTGGGACGAGACTGCTTTGATTCAAAGTTCAGTGCAAAGTCTATGACTGTAGACTGTTCTAAAGGCAAAGGTACAGTGGATGGACAAGGGGTTCATGTAATCGACACCCCGGGTCTGTTTGACACCAGGTATGGCATGGACAAAACAACGAAAGATATCACCCAGTGCATCTCTTATGCTTCCCCTGGGCCCCATGTGTTCCTGGTGGTCATCAGGCTGGGCAGATACACTCCAGAGGAGATGCAAACCGTGCAGAGGATTCAAGAGATCTTTGGCCAGGAAGCAGACAGATACAGCATGGTTCTCTTTACTGGTGGTGACCTGTTGGGGATGGAAGGAACAACTATTGAAGACTTCTTGGTTGAAAGCCCAGACCTGCAGGAACTTGTGGCCAGATGTAACGGCCAGTACCATGTCTTTAATAATAAGCTGAAGGATCGCTCTCAGGTCACTGAGCTGCTCCAGAAGATCAGAAATATAGTCCAGAAGAACGGAGGAAGTCACTACACCAACGAGATGTTCCAAGAGGCTGAAAGGACGATTGAAGAGGAGAAAAAACGCATCCTGAAAGAGAAAGAAGAGCAAATACGCAAAGAAAAAGCAGAAATAGAGAGGAAGCTTCAAGAAAAATATGAAAAAGAGATGAAGAAAATCAGTGAGCAACTCGAGGCTCAGAGAGAGAGGGAGAGGAAGGAGAGAGAGGAGGAGAGGAAGTGGATGAAGGTGGAGATGGATGAAGAGAAGAAGAAGATAAAGGAAGAGAACGAAGCACAGAGAAAGAGAGACAGAGAGGAGAGAGAAAAGGAGAGGACAAACATGATGAATAAAATAAAGGAACAGCATGACAGGGAGCTGAGACAGGAAAAAGATGACCTGATGAACAGGCATGTAATCATAGCCAGACGGGAAGCCGAGGAGATGAATCCATTTCTTTCTCTGGTAAACACAGGTGAACAAATAGTTGGCGCTGCAGTTGAAGGTGTCGCAAAACTTGGAAGGGGAATCGTAAATGTGTTCAGGGGTTTGTTTTAATTATTTTTCCTTTTTTCCTTTTTTCCGAACTCTTCTTAAATCTTTTACATTATCTTTGAGAATATTTTGTGTGGAGACATTTGAGAATTTAACATGTTTGCAAATCATTGGCACATGGCACATCACTCCACTGCTCGTATCCCTCCACTGCTCGTATCCCTCCACTGCTCGTATCCCTCCACTGCTCGTATCCCTCCACTGCTCGTACCCCTCCACTGTTCATACCCCTCCACTGCTCGTATCCCTCCACTGCTCGTATCCCTCCACTGCTCATATCCCTCCACTGCTCGTATCCCTCCACTGTTCGTATCCCTCCACTGGCTCCCAGTCACCGCTCGCATCAAATTCAAACCCTGTCGCTCGCTTACAAAACAGCAACAAAAACGTCTCCTGCCGACCTGAACGCCCTCATCCAGGTCTACACTCCGTCCCACCCACTACGCTCTGCTAATGAAAGGCGCCTGGTACTCCCATCACAACAGGGCCCTAAGTCTCTAACTAGACTCTTCTCCTCTGTCGCCCCCCGGTGGTGGAACGAGCTACCAAACTCCACTCGGTCTGCAGAGTCCCTTTCACCTTTAAGAAGAAGCTAAAGACCCAGCTCTTTATGAACACCTCTGACCTTCATGATATTGATGCTATAGATGATGATGACATTGAGGATTTTCATGATGATGATGATGATGACTATACTGATCTTGTTGATGTTGCTGATGATGATTATTATTAAAATAAATAAATAAATAAATGAATAAAACAAGACATCCTGTCTCGATCGTCTGCTAAATGAAACTGTAACATTGTAACATTTAAATAATCCCATCTCAACTCGGGCTACGCTTATAATTGAACTCATGACTCTTACATTTTTGCAGAATAAATGCACCTCATGAGATTACTTTGATTGAAAGTATTAGTTCCCTTGCAGCTCTAATAATCAAACTTCTTCATGATGATTTTAGTTCATTTGAGTCAGGCGCAGTTTTCCTTCACTGATTACTTGAAAGAAAAAACAGGATTAAGCTTCATGTGGGTTCCAATTGGAAAGAGTTTAAAAAACAGAACCCAAGAAAGATGGCCGCCATGTGGTTCTGTTCCTGAACGGTGAGTTAATATGACACGTCACGTCTGCTTTTTATTTTTATGGGCAGTTCAATCATTTGTCGTCTCACTGATTGTTATACTTTTCTTGGATGGAGCCCCAAAATGTACAGAATAAAATGAATAAATAAGCTCTTAGAGAACAAACACAAACCTATAAATAGTTCAACTCACTATAATGTCTTTATTAGAGTTACTTTTAACCTTTCTTTTAGCCTTTTTTTACTTTGATTTTGTTGCCACTTTTTCCACAAATAGAATATAATTTCATGTCCCTTTGTTATTAGCACGAGACATTATGAAATAAAAGTCATAAAATTTAACTCAAACTTAGGTGTGGTAGTTTTGCTACTTGTTCTGCTGTGTTGCAGCTCTGCTTCATGAGGGACTGATGTAAAGTGATCATTGACTGTGTCAACCTGTAGCGTTTCCTGTCTGCCAACCTGAGTTTGTTCATTTTTCATAAAAACACTGTGTGCACCCACCTCTCCTCCCATTCACATGTAACTATCAAGATTGAAAAATAATCACGCAGCACAGAGAGTTTATGCACAACCATATTTGTTTATTACAGATTATTGCACGCAGGTTTCTAGCTGTACCAACAGAACCAAACTAGAAATGAAGCGAGGAACAAGGTTCAACATCAGAAACGACGGGATAAAAGTTATCCTGCGAGTAGCCACCATTCTACCGTTCACTCAGAAGCACATACTGTACACACACAGTGTGTGGAATGATCTGTACAATAAATATTCATACCTGCTTCACATGCCACTATTTATGTTACAACAGAGTAATCACAATGTACATGTACATACATGAGATACATGTGAGGGGGAGTAGATGTCAAAGGATGAAAGCTGTGTTATTACACACACAGAAAACACCAGTCGCACAGATTCAAATAAGCACCGTCTAGTAAAAGCCTGATGTCTCACTGCAAAGTGCTCCAAACTGAAGTGCAAAAATAAAGAATTTACATGACAAGCTCAGGAAGTTTCTTCCTGCAACAGATACCAGTCTCTCTCTCTCTCTCTCTCTCTCTCACACACACACACACACACACACACTCATTCAGGTCAACTGCTATAAAAAATGTAGGAAGTAGATCATCTTTATCTTATAAATATCCCCCACTTAGCTACAGTTAATCAGTTAAATAGAATCAAAAACAGTGTTGTTCTTCACACATGTTCGTGAACCACACTGCTGGCCGAGGTAAACACCTTTCACATCCATTATCTTCTGTCCTCTAGAACCTGGCCTGTGTGTTCAGACAAAAAGTAAAGCTCATTTTTACACACAGAGGAAAATACACAAGAATAAAGGCTCATTCCCGCCGGCCGTTGTGAATTGCACAACACAAACACGGCAATGAGCATGTTCATTTTTTTTTCATTCAGGATAATAATTTGTGTCGCGTGTATCAAAAGCCTAACAGCGATGAGAGTCTTCTGACGTTCTGAGGTTGCAGCAGAAACTCAATTGAAAAATGAAACATTTTAAAATTAAGTTCAAAATTTCATCTTTGTATGAACCTGCATCATAATGTAGTTATTTCAGCTTCCTGTCACTGTTTTTAATGCTGTTAAATCACGACAAAATCCATTTATTATAAGTAAGTCAGATTTCAGCCGATGGTGTCCATCAGAGAAATCCTGGTACTGATCCTAGCTAACAGCTCTTCAGACTGGGCACTGGTCGGCCTCAACCAGCCCGACACAGATCCTGGAGGAGGAGGGGAAATGAACCCAGCTGTGTGAATCTCAAGATAACATGACGAGCACAGATGCTTCAGCCTCTGGTTTTCTGACATACCTGGATGAGCGAATAGACGCTGGTTCTGTTAACCACACATTTTTCCCCCATCAAACTTTTTCAAGTGACGCAGGGCTTAGATTCACTTTTTGTCTGAACACACCTTGACAGTGCAGGGCAGCAGTGTTTCCCTCAGCGGTGAGTCTGCTGAGTGACACTGCCAGACCTGCCACGCAAAACTACAGAAGAGCGTCAAAGCCACGGCAGGACGTCTGTCTGTCAACTGTGATGGATGTTTACATTGGAACGTTTTGGTCTTCGTACTGCCGGCCTGTTTGTGTTTTCCAGATTAGCCGGACTAACCTGGAGTTCACTTGGCAGATCTGATCTCCCATTAATCATGTCAGTGTCTTCACGGGTCTCAGCAATTAGCTTAGTGAAACATTGTTATCATTGCCCTTAGAAATGTAAGTTATACAAAACTGAGTTGTAAGAAACTGCAAGTACGCTAAAAAATTAGCTTATTTAATTGGCCCCACACACTTTCCCCCATGACAGCCTCCAGAACAGCATTTAGCACCGTTGAGTGCAAACTGAGTGAGGCGTGCACCACTGTAAGTCAGACGAGCTGCTCTGTTTGGATCAGAATCATCAATCAAGTTATTGACCCTGAATGTTTGTTTGAACGAGAGCTGCCACTTTGTAATTCGATGATTTGAATCATCAGAAGGAAAAAACCCCAAAGCAGACTCACATTCTGTCAGTCGAATCTCTGCACTTTATGCTTTGGCTGCATCTTTGTATAATGCAGGGACAACAGCAGGGCCGGCTGTAAACCTTACAAAGCTTCAAAGTGACCCCTCTGTGTGTTTTTCACCGGAAGATGAATTATCAGCAGAGGTATCATCCTCTCCAAAACAATCTGAGGCATTAATCAAGTTTGTTTGGGCTTCAGGGACTGTCAGCAAAGATGCAGCCTACTTTAGCTCCCTAGCTGACTTAAGTCCTTTATCTGTTTAAACGCTTAAGTTAAAAACGATGACAACTTGTCTTGAAACAGAAAGAAAGTAGTCGCCTGAAAATGTTTTATTAGCTTATGGAAAACTTAGATAAACGTAAACATGAGACTCATGTAGGCTGAAATAAGAGTTTGCTTCGGTGCTGAACCAAAAGAAAAAGAAACAAATTGTTGAAACTTTGTATGAAAGTCAAATCTGATTCGTCTGACAAAATTCTGAGTTGCTTACAGCCCTAGTTTGAACCTATCTGGTGTTCTCTGCCTGCCTTCACACTCTCTTACTTCACAGGAACTTTTTTTGCTGTGGCTGATTTGTTGTGTTTAATCCTCCAGCCCACCAGGTGGCACTCAATCACAGACAACTACTGTTTGCCTTGACTGCACAGAACTAACAACATCTCATACGCAGGGGTCAGAATTGGGTTCTCAATTTTAGCAAAGCAACATTTAGTGTTGCTGTGTTGTCCGCTAACATGAGGTGCTAGTGCACATCATGCCTGTTGAGCAAGCTTATGTCTGGGCCTCCGGCAGGGACCGGCCAGGCTCAAATGGCAC
Source organism: Semicossyphus pulcher (assembly GCF_022749685.1). NCBI lineage: Eukaryota > Metazoa > Chordata > Actinopteri > Labriformes > Labridae > Semicossyphus > Semicossyphus pulcher. The sequence continues at coordinate 2,178,038 of NW_027211701.1, forward strand.
TGATGGCCCGGCTGCTACTAGTCCGTTTGAGCTGTGACAAAGTAGAGCTTTGGTTGCTGTGGCGGCTGCTGTTGTTGACGAAGTGTTGCCACCAGTTATGGTACCGTTGAGGTTCCGGAAAGGGCGCTGCCGTGGTAATGAAGCCCTTCGGCGGGGGGTAGGCACAGCAGCTGAACCACGGAGGCACACCAAAGGGAAACTCACCAGACAGCAGCCAGGACAAGAGATGACCTCATCCTGCTCAGCGGAGCTGCTCGGTTCAGAGGACAGGGCCTGGGCTCTGCTGTAACCATTAGCACACCCACCTCCACCCCACTGCACCTGCTGGCCAATCACAGCTGCCGAGCCGTTGTTGTTGTCCAGTCGTGGCAGAGGAGGTAAAGAGGGTGGTCCGTTGGAGATGGGAAGTCGCCAGCCATTGGTCGGTAGGGATGAGGAGGAAGTGGAGGTGAGCAGGGCTCTTCCAGGTGTGGACTTTAAGACTCCCTCTGCTGGCTCCGGAGACTTGGTACAGTCCATGGGTTCTGTTAGACACACACTCTCCTCTTCCTCCTCGTCCTCCTCCTCTAACCGCTCCAGAGACACCATCTCCAGCCCGACAGGAAGACCTGAGTCCTGTCCCATTTCACGCTCCTCCTCCTTTAACAACTCTTTCTTCACAGTTACCTTTATGAGGTCTACCTGCAACCTTTCATCCCTCCCTGACTTACTCTCTCCTTTAACCGCTGTCACTCTGATGTCCTCGTCCTTTTCCTCCTCCTTTCCTTCTGAGTCGTTTGGCAAGGCTACAGTCCGGCTGAGCTCTGGGGTACAGGGGAGCGACCGGCATCTTCTTGGCGGCACTCTGGCCCCCGGCATCCCCCTGAGGAGGTGGGGGGAGGCACACGGGTCACGAAGAGCTGGGAGGGTGAAGGTCAGGGAGATGACGGACTTGCTGGGCGTGTCTAAGAGCTTACATCTGCCCCCGTTCAGGTCCTGTCGGAGAGAGAAGGGGTTTACCCGGGCTGGGGTCCCATGGAGAGGAGGGGTCAGGGTTGCGGGGGGTAACATGTCTGACTGGCTCCTGGCCAATCCTTGCCGGTGCTGGCTGCGGTCACCAGGTTGACAGGGAGAGCTGAGACGCCGGTACGGGCTAACGTCTGCTGCCACTAGCTCTGCGAGAGAAAGAGAAAGAAAAAACCTGTTAGTCTGTGACACAAAGAAATAACAACAGAAATGTGTAAAACATCCTGTCAGTAGTGTTTGTTGTTTCCTTAACTTGGTGCCCAAATAGCCTCGAAGGTTTTGAGGTACCTTTATTAAAAGTTTGTGCAAATATGCACTTCTAAAGCACAATATCTGCTGACATGATGAGAGCCTTAAATTGCTGCTGCTTTACACCTTGATTTCATGGTCTTAAAGAGAGCCGGCATCAAATATCCCTAAATTAAAGGGGGATTCTTGGCCATATTTCTACATGTTGGGTCATGTGACAAGGGATCAAAATGACTAATAGAAATTGTAATTGCTTTAACCTGCAGCAACAATATGGGCTGTAATGGCTGCAACATAATCCCGGATGGTAAATGTGCCCAGTCTAAGTTATTCTTGGTGTCGGACAACATTACAGAAAAGATCCCATCAGACATCGACTTTTTGTTAAAGAGTAAGGTCTTATTGTGTTTATCAGATTCAGCTGTTACGTTGCTCTCTTCACAGCCACCAGACTCCATCGGCAACAGCTGTTATTCTAACTTCCAGAAAAGGGGAGTTGCTGGTCTACCACTGCCTCTACCTCTACCTGTTAGTTTGTTCTTTGTTATTGTTCGACTGTGGGTTTTTAAATGGTTAGTTCAGAACGAACACGAACACACTATAACACAAACAAACTAATGGAGTCTGGAGGCTTTAAAGAAAGTGATGCTGGTGTCCAAAAAAGCATCTAAGTCTTTAAAAAGGTCTATCTCTGTAGGGATCCTATCTGTAATGATTTTAGACAGTTGGGCACATTAAACCCAAACTACTACATAGCAGCAAGTACAGCCTGTTCATGGCTGCCGACTGAAGCAATCTACTGAAATAGTTGTAAAAACCTTTGAATTGAAAAGATAAATTGTGCCCAGGTTCAAAAATCCCATCATTCCCCTTTAAAGAGAAGAAGAGGGGTTCATGTGTTCATCCTCGCTGGATCTAAGGCGGCTGCACAGTTATTTGAAATGAATAAACACCATTGTAATGTCTCCACCCAAAGTGACGGGGCTGTAAATAATGCATTTTTACATAAAGTGAAAATAATGAACGTGATATTCTTACCGAGTGCGATGGGCTTCTCTCCCTCTTCTTCTCGCTCTATGCCCTCGAGTGTGAAGACAATGTCAGAGAATGAAGGACGCCTCTCTGCACTCATCTGAAAGCAAGACAAACAAAAAAGATACACATAAATATATATCGTTTGGACAAATCACATTCATGAGTATCGTTAAATCATTAAAACCATTTACCACAAAACTTTTAGTCCCAGGAACATTTTTCAAGTATTTTAAGGTTCCTTCAGCCTGTTGTCGTCTGTGTTTTAAACGCTGTGGTTGAGCAAGATGAGCCTCTTTCACACATGCACCTGAACATTTCCTGACAATGAGAGGTGAGCTGCAAACTTGCGTTTTGTATTTTTTCACCCGAGATCTTGTTTTCACTGCAGCAGGTGAGCCGCGCCTGAAGGAGGCTCGTCGTTAAAGACGTTGCAAATGATCAAAATCGACTCATGAGACCGACACTACACGGCTGCACATCTTATAACAGAATAAGAAGGTCAGTATTTAACAGAACACATCGTATCTCAAACAATGCAGGAGGGTCATACCAGCAGATGTGCGTGTGTGTGTGTGTGTGTGTGTGTGTGTGTTTGTACACTTACATTACAGCAGGTGACAGCGAGGCTAAAGAACACCGGTGGACAATCCCCAACCATGTTCTCAAATGCATCCACGTCCAGACCAAAGTCCTGCACAAAAACACAAACGCACACATGCAATTAACTTTTCAATCTCTGCAGCTCGACTGTGAACCAGAGCCAGGACAAGAGACCACATTAGTCCAGTATTAACTGCCCTGCACTAGCTTCCTTTTACATTAAGACTAGATTCTAGGGTCCTCCTTGTTTACGAGCTCTTAATGGGGTAGGACGAAGCTACATGGCTACCCTATTGTTAAGCACTTTGAGCTGCCATGAAAGGTGCTACAGAAATAAGTATTATTGCTATTATTACGTAGCGTTTTGGTGACTTGGTGGAATTGTTCTTGTCTTGTTGTTACAAATATGAAATAAAGAATCACTGCACATCAAATGTAAATAACTGTAAAATGTAACGAATAAAATTGTATAAAAAATAGAATGACACCTTACAGGAATCAGTTGTGTACACACACACACACACACACACACACACACACAACGAACTGCACCTAGTGTCTATGAGTCTAAAGAGCAGTTTGGACTAACCTCTGTCCGCGGTAAGAAGTCAGGATCCGCTTCAATCCGGGCAATGATCTCACAGAGGATGATGCCGTATGCAAACACGTCCACCTGAGCGGAGGGGAGGGAGTCAAGACACCACACTTCACACAAGACCGTTGATACCAGTGAGAACAGTTCTGGGTCACTGCAGCTGATATGTCACAAATACTACTGCTGTGAGAGTATGTAGGATTTAATGTGTTTTATATTCAGACTCCATCAGCACAAAGGACCCAAAACATACAAGTGTTAACAGCTCGAGTTTCGTGATTTTGTTCCATAATGTCTCTGCATTTTCCTTTTGGGGTCAGAGGAGCGCCATAACTAAAGTCATAATCTGTATGAGTGTAGTCTGTTTAGTCTGTTTTATTAGGTTAATGAAAATATTTGGAAATATAAAAAAGTAACCCATGTTACTCAAAGAAAACCAACAATAAACTTTGCTTAGACCATGTTAAATATTTTGTAATATTTTTAACTCTAGTTTAACTGTATGAATTTTGCATGCAATAATTAAAATACATTAAATATGGCAAAAGACTGACTCAAGTTTTTCTTGTAGGAACCTTTTTGGTACATACGGAGCCCAGCAGAATGTTCTTAGAGCCAGTGTCTAGAAAACCTTGAACCTTGATAAAAAAGCAGGTTTACCTTCTCATCGTACAGCTCTCCTCTCAGGACTTCAGGAGCCATCCAGTAGGGGGAGCCCACGATGGCCAGAGGCTGCTTCCCGACGCAGTCACTGCAAAGGAGCAAAGCCATCCAGTGAGGTCAAAGTCTCTGCACAGGGCTTTCTGTGAGGTTACACTATGATTTAAATATTATAGATGCTTTCCAAAAACTAAAAGTAGTCTCCGCTAGTATATTAAAATATAATCCATTGCAACAAAGACGTAATGAAGGGTCATCACATGTCTGCTGAACCGTTCTTCAACCTTTTTGTTAAAGATGAGGATGATTTAACCTCAAAATGACTTTACATCTCTCTCTTCAGAACCACCAGACTCTACTTACACAAACAGAACTTTTACCTTGTCAAACAAATTACTATTATTAATAATTATTACTTATTATTAGTATTACTAGATTTTTGTAACACAAAACAACACAAACAAACTAACAGATTGAGGCAGCAGTAGATCAGAAACCCCTGTGTTCTGCAAGGTAAAATCACTGTTTTCATCAATGGAGTCTGGTGGCTTTGAAGAGAGCGATGTAACAGCTGTTTCTGGTTAAAAAAAATCTTCTTCCTCTGTAACAAAAAGGTCTGTCTCTGTAGGGATTGTTCCTGTAATGTTGTCACACACGACAGTATAGGACATAGGACGACAACATAAACTCCCCCCGTCCACTGACCTGTAATCAGGGATCTTCTCTGCCAGGCCGAAGTCTCCCACCACAGCAGTGAACGTGCCGGTTTCACAGCGGACCAGACAGTTCTGCACAGGAGGAACAGGAGGTCCTTGTTATCTCATTAATCACTCTGTAACATCAGTCCTCTGCTCTTAACTGTTGTTCAGGTGACAACTGTAAAACTTACAGTACACTTGGACTTGTTAAGTTATTAAAACATTTGGAAATATAGAGAGAAATTTAAAAAAAGAATAAATAAATGTTCCTTTATTTTCACATTTATTTGTTCCTTTATTTCGTTTATATTCTAAATATAGATATTTACTTATTTTATACATGTAGTGTTATAATTTAGTTCAAATTCATGTCATTTATTTTTATTTTGTCATTTTTATATCATTTCAAATACTTTTTATGCCCTGCCATTTTTCTTCCCATATTGTGCTCGCTATTTCTTAACGGGTCAAGCTGTCAATCATCCGGCTCTAGGCGGGTCTTCCTGTCCAGGCTTTTAATGACATTATGTCAAATTATATAGATTAAATAAAGTAAACTTCATTTAAAGGAATAAAGATAAAAGAAATAAATGAAAATGCTTCAAGTTTTTATTTGTATTTCATTATTTAAACATATTGTTTTATCCATTAACAGATTTATTCATTATGCAGACGTCTCCGTGGTGGACATTTCTGCAGGTGTTTGAATCGAGTGCCCTGATGCCTCTTCAGGTAAAAGCAAGACATTAAGTACTGTTCAGAAGGTTTAATTAGACAAACAGAATCATTAATTCCTTTCAGAAGTGGAAAACACCTCGTACTCAGACACAGGATGTTACTGCTCTGGCATAGCATGTCTTCCCTGTGTGCGGTACCTTGGAGGTGAGGTCTCGGTGGAAGATGCCCTTGCTGTGCAGGTACTGCAGCCCTTGGGCGATGTCCAGAGACAGACCGATCCTGACGCTCCACGACAGGTACAGATCGCTGTCCAGGAGCTGCTCCAGGTTCCCTCCGTTTATATACTACGGAGAGAGAGAGAGAAGACAAGAAGAGAGGACAAGAAGAGAGGGGGCGGGGTCAGCTTGTGTTGACACGGTTCTCTGCTGAATCCACAATACACACACAGCTTCACTCAAACAGCTTCAGGACGCGCACACACACGTTTAGATTTGTGTCATTCAACCTCAATCATTTTACTTACGCAGGCATGACAACAAAGGTTATCTTATTACGCGTTATCACAAAGCAGGCTTGGGCTGTACTCTGTGCTATTGTAATGTTTCAGTGCCTGCAGCTGCTGATGAATCATCTCTTTAATCCTTTATCTGACTGTAACGTTGAAGGTTTAGGATACGTTCTTTTTCCCCACTGTGTGGGAACAATAAGTGTACTTTATCTTTTAATAATGGCTCAAGAGTCTGAGTAGAAAAATTACAGAAATAGTCAAAACAAGGCTAGGTCAAAACCTAGCATGTGGCTGACCAGGCTATCCAGAGCCATATAGACAGAGAGTCGCGTCAGTGGAGGTCCAATCATGATCTGCCATTGAGATGTCGTGACTCTCTGTCTCTACGGCTCTGAAGGTCAGTCAGTCAGTCAGTCACATACAGAGCCGTGTGTGGCGCTGACCCCGGCGGTCAGCCAAAAAATAAGCAAGATATACACCTTTCACTTATAGAGAAATGGCTGTGGTGGGAGAATTGTATGTTTAATGTTGTATGTATGTATTGAGCATAACAATATATTTGAGAAGATATAAATATAAATCTCCTGTTTTGATGGTCAATGATCACAATGAGATGATCTACATCTGTTCGGATACATTTAAAGGTTAAAGGTGAATTCAGGGATGTGGGAGAGGGTTGGGAAACAAGAAGACCCAACGATACCATATTATCGTGATACTTTAGTCACAATACGATATTAATGCGATTTCAAACATTCTAGTATTACAATAAGATATAGATTATTATGCGATAAAGAGCCTTTTCTGCAACGATTTTTATTGCAGCAAAATGGGCTTGTTATAAAAACGGTCATAAAAACCTGTTAGTCTTAAAGTTCAGGGACCCGACAAACCGAACCTGCTTTAGAGGCTAGTTTGTCCAACTCAACTGAAAGCACAGTGTGTGTCCTGGACCTACAGGTATTTCCCATGATGCAACAATGTGGCAACTTTTCAGCAACTGGGGGACTTGAAAAGTAAATTACTAATGTTTATAAAAGCTTAATTTACATTTTCATTAATACCTTAGAAATTCAGAGTATGAAAGATCAATACTTGGCGTTTGTGTATCGATTAAATATTGCGGTATTATTATGCTGTATCGATTTGATCCCCACCCCGGGTAAACGCGAGAGGAATGTTCAATATAACAAAAGAAACTGAGCTTAAAAAGAAGAAAAACGACACATTTGTTTGATTGTTTGTTTCATAGTCGAACATATTCTTTACCTGAGGCTTCACAGTCTCCTCCACATTGTTCTCACATCACTGAATTCACCATTAACTCCTCACCCGGAGAGTGTCTGATGTTTATACGTATGAAGTGTAATTTTGGACCCTTAAAAGAGGAAAGGGATCAAGTTTTCTGTGGGGTCATGCTCGGTTCAGCCCATTGTTTTTGCAATAGCTGAACCTTTAAAAATGTTCAGCCCCCCAAAAAGTAAATTGTACCAAGTTTCATGTTTTTATGAAAAGGTGCACGTCACCTGGACTCTTTGTAAACTACCATCATCACTAACAGATCCATCGTGCCAATGGACAGTTTGACAGGAATCTTTTTGACTTTTGTTGTTGCAGCTGTGTATTCATTAACGTGCTTCATGCCACAAATATGTTTGTGTACGAATGAAACAGGACAGGTTGAAAGAGAAACGGCGAGGGAGGCAACTCTAAAGAAATCTGACAATTTTAAAGACGAGAGCGTTGGTGTTACCTCGGTCAGGGCGTGGAGTTGACCTTCATGCACACAAACCCCAAGAAACCTGAGGAGGTCCAGAAATATGATGTTAAACATACAACACTTCATATTTTATATGATGCTACAGATTAGAGCTGCAATGATTTGTGTATCAAAGGAATATTAATCACCATCAATTTATCTGAGTAATTTTACAAGCAAAAACAGATTCACTGGTTCAGACTTCTTCACCCTTTAGCACATGAAATCATCTTTTCCACAGAAGGTTTTGAGACCTCTACATGATCAGTGTGATCATTTGTTTCCCTCAAACACCTGATGAATACAACCAGACGCATGTAGTGAACATATAAATCACCAGGAAGCAGAATATCAGAGCCAGAGGAGCTTCGGATGAGACATCAAACATGGAGGTCGTCAGTTTGTGACCCACACGAGTTTTAAAAAGTTATGGCTAAAAAACTTTAACTGATACTTCAAGAGGAATATTTACAGGGTGGAAGCAACATAAAATGACTTAATATTATTTATTATCATTTTATAGTAAAATCGTCTCGTGTGTATCACATTAGAAAATTTTAGCACTTTATGCATTCAATAAAACTTTTGATTGTGTAAGTAAACTAATTCAAGGTTTAAATTCTATAATTGAATATGTTTAAAGTGGAAACTGAGATATGTATAGCCTATATTGTAATGTTTTTATACATGCAACCTGCTGTATCACCATAATGGATGAGGAATTGGCAAACGTGCGTATACCGTAAATTCTCAAATAGTGGGCGGGGCCTTTCTTTACCTCAGCTACAGAGGGTATCAGGCCGTTACATGGACCAGGCCTATGTTAGAGAGAGTCTCTCTGTACGTGTGGTTCTGTCTTCCTCCGCATATTGCAGAACCCTTTCTTTGAATTTGATGTTTAACTTTTGCTCCTCAAGCTCGCTGTCTCCTTCGTGTTGTGGAAAATTATGTGACTTGTCTTGCAAGGTGCTTGAACTTTAAATGTAGCTACTGCCACCTTGTGACATTTGTACGTTATTACAATAGTTTAGTTGAGGTATTACACCAGGAGTGACTAAAACAGTACACTTTGGGGGGAATTCACCACTGATAGCTCCATAAACTGTGCATCATTTGCCCCCGCTATGTGCTCCGTCTCAAGGTCCGATTCACAAGTTTGCTCTTGTTTTGTGTCTGATTGTGGAGAGCAGCTGTCTGCACCGTCACTCTCTGCAGCACTGTGCTGCGCTCTCAGGCATTAACGGAGCTCCACACTGACGGAGCTCAACTCATCCACAGATCGACGATGAGCAGGGAGAGGAGGGGGCAGCTCTTTTAACAGTTTATTGTTAAGTCTAGACTTGACAGGTGTTTGCTAGTTTCACACTCTGTAACGCAGCTTCATTTCTTAAACGAGCGCGCAACAGCAGCTCGTTGGGGTTCCGAAGGTTGAGCCTCGCACAGATCACACAAAAGGTGGAATTGCCTTTGTGATCAGTGTAAAACTCAGAGCGTGACAGCCCTTATAATAGCTGCGCTGCAATTACCACCAGCTCTCTGCAGGCGGTAATATTCTCACTCTAACTGCACGGTGCTGTTAGCACTGGCGTTTGTGGATTAGGTGCTTTTTGCCGCGAGGCTCATTTGCATTGAAAGGGGCCAAATTTGTTTCATGTTGACTCATTTAAATATGCACAAACAGCACCGGAACACAGAGACGCTGTTTGCTCTGCAGCACACTTTGGGGTTCATTCAACCCGCTGCGTGTGCTCGGAGAATGAGGCGGAGTCTTTACGTGTCATTTGCACGGGTTTAGTGGAATCCGCGCAATCCTCTAGTGAGTTCCCCCGAAGACTTTAGATGAGTAATCCACAACAACAAGGTGTTGATTTGTTAAAGTAACATGATTGTATGATTATTGCCTCAGATTTGTAAATAAATAGGATGATTAAATTCATCACGCATAAATAATAAAATACATTTAAACATGATTTGATTTGACTCTTTTATTAACTTTTTTCCCGGCCTGTGTTTGGTTAATTGTTTGTACCACGTCCCCGGCTATTTATAGAGAGACGGCTTTCATTTGACTACCGGCTGTTATTTGAGAATTTACGGTAATTTTCTTTTGCAAATTAATTTTCCCTAAAAAACGTTGTACAACATTGTAACATTGTAAAATGACACAAATGTTCTTTTCTAAGTTTGACTTATCTGAGTCTAAGGGGTTAATTAAATCAAATATGAAGACTGTTGACGGGTGAAAAGAAGAAATCTGAAGACACCTCTTTGGGCTTTGTGAGAATATAAAAGTCGAGATCTCGAGAAAACAACCAGAAATAACCTTTGTTACCACGGTTATCACAGGAAAACAGAGTAAATAAAATGTATAGATGCATGTCCGCTTTGGGCTTCCGTACATTACACTAAAAGTCTTTTATGCCCGGAGTGGACAGACAAACATTGTGACCCACCTGAGTATGTTGGGGTGGCAAAGCCTGTTCATGAGCTGCACTTCTCGTAGCATGTTGGCTTTGTTGCTAGCCAGCGTGTTCATTTTCAGCGCCATCACCTGCCCTGTGATCCGATGCTGCACCTGGGAAACAACCAGAGGAGGTTTGCAGTGAGACAGCAGGTCACACAGAGGGAGATAGAGAGGAGCTGCTTCACCAACAGGAGCGACAGTTAGCATGTTTTACTAGCTCAGAGATTCAAACAGCTAGAACTCATCTGAGCCAGCATGAAGTCATTTAAGCATTTATTATATATATTATATATATTATATTATCTGACAACAAGAAACAATTATTTATACTTTAATCACTTCTACTTGTAACAGCAGATTCAAGCAGTAAGCGATCTAATTTACGAAGGCGTTTTTAATGTGCAGATGTGACAAGGTGGAAGGTGTTTTTGCACCTGTGCACCTGTGCCCTATTTTTGCATGATTTAGTGTCCAACTGTCTATCCATCTATCCATCTATTCATCCATCCATCCATCCATCCATCCATCCATTATCTACACTGCTTATCCTGTTCAGGGTCGCGGGGGGTTAGGAGCCTATCCCAGCTGTCATTGGGCGTGGTTACACCTGGACTGATTGCCTGTCAATCACAAGGCTGACACACAGAGACAGACAACCTTTCACACTCACAGTCACACCTACAGGCAATTTTAGAGTCACCAGAGAAGCTAACGAGCATGTTAGCTCCAAACTCCACACAGAAAGGCCCACTACGTCTGAACTGGGATCCGAACTAGGAACCTTCTGGCTGTGAGGTGAGAGCGCTAACCACTGTACCACCGAGGTGCAGGTGTGTGGAGAAAAAGGCTTATCTGCGGGGTGTCTTGTTAGGGAGATTGTAAGAAATCTGTGGTTGTCAACTGGTGGGTCGGGACCCAAAAGTGTGTCGCGGATGTGTGCTTGAAAAAAAAAATTAGTTGTTGCAAAAAGTCAATGCTGCGCTTTTATTTTGAAAGACATGGGTTTCCTATGACATGCGTGCAGTAGTAATGTAATTAATTCACGCTCCATGTTTCCACTGATATTGTAATCCCAGCTACAGTTACATTCCTGAAACCTGATAAGCCCCACAGTAGTTGCACCTATGGTGCGCTTTTTTGGTTTATTTCTGTTGAAAAAAGGCGGCAAACTGAATGAACTGCAGAATAAATGTGTTCCTCTGAGACAATGCCACCTGCTGGTCACATTGTACTGTGTGCTTTGTTCCGTCTCAGGTCCAAACTGCACAATTTTTCATTAAATAGATTTGAGTGGTTGAAAGATTTCAGTTATTTGGGTTGAGATTTATCATTAAGGAGGCGGTGGTGGGAACCACTGAACCAAATCATTAGTCTCTGTTTTGGTTGAAAAACCAATGTGCACTCACACGTCTGTTTTTATTTTTTCCACCATGCTCGCTTCTGGAGTAACGCTGGAAGTGACGATGCTGGGAAGAAACCAGCCTACTAGTGTTACAGCGACATCTACAGGAGCGGAGGATTGTTGTGATCACAGGAATGTGAGGGAAACATAAGATTGTTAAAATCCGTTAATGTGATCACGAAGATTTTCATGTAAATAAATGTCTGTTAAGACACCATCTATCGCCGAATGAGCTAACACAATGATGACTGAGCCTGTGGCCCACTGATGAAAGCCTTTGCATTGGCAGTATATAGTATTATCACAGACTGGGTGTCTGGTGCGACTCTTGCAGAAAAAAATCTCAAGCGGCGCCCAGTTAGTGACGCGTTTTCCATCAGCCAGCAGTGGTTGGTCTGTCAGAGAGGGTAGGCGGAGCTAAGCGGCTGCTTTTCCGCTCTCTGCAAGTGTTGTGAGTAAACAGTAATCTACTATGGCTGAACAAACAAAGAAAAGATGGATGACTACAGATACAACTTCAACAAGAAGTGAAACTCCAAAGAAGAAGAAACAAACTCGACGCTCAGATGAAGCAAACAGTCTGAAAAGGAAAGAGACCGTCAGCCAGGAAAATCAAGAGTTACAACCGGAGCCGACCGTGGACGTCACACATGCAGCACTGTCTGGATATCTGGGAGGTGTGCTCCCGCAGTTACCGTTTATCGCCAAAGAGAACGACACTGAGGTCATACTTTTCTACATGGATATTTTTGCACAGCCTTAGTATTGATACTAGTTTCATTAGCTTTGAAACTTTGTCTGAGCGCAGACAGAGAGAGCAAACAATCCTGACAACAGGTTTTATTTACCCCTCCATCATTCCCCAGAAAATAAGCATTAATACGCTGATATAACCCGTACCTGGTGACGTTAAAAGCTGCAACCTTATTTTGCTAATAAGAGAGAACTGATGGCAACATGTCCGTCAGCTTTGAGAACCCAGTCATTCACACTCACACAATTTCACTTGCAGAAGCAGAGAAATGCTGCTCTGTAGAGCTCTGCTGGCTGAGGTGGACAAAACAATCCATTCAGTGTCTGGACCTGCAAGTGCCTATGTGTGTGTGTACGCGCGTGTGTGTGTGCATGTGTGTGTGTGTATTAATAGCGTAGGACTAATAGGCTTTCTGGATTTCCCATCACTCCTCCTGATCTGCACAAATCCACCGGGCCATTACTGAGGCCTGGTCTAGCAGCAGGGAGGAGGAACACACACACGCCCTCGCACACGCTGACACACTGTGCACAGTTAACAGGAAACAGACGGCCACAGAAATCAGTCCCTCCAGGATTTTGCCTGAACTTCCTGTGATTGTTGCGGCATACAATTCCTGATTTTCCGGCAGCTTTTTTAAAAAGTTGCAATGAAAGTTGTGGCTTTTTTTCTGCGTACCACATCACACATCCACTGTGAGTGACTGGGACAAACACACTCCCACTAAGACATCTATTGGCTGAGCGAGCGTTCGTGTTCTGACATCACTTCCGGATAATTTCCGTGTCAAGACGCCAAATAAAACGCTGAAAAACTGAATGACGCTAAAATCAATAGCTATGAAAGCTCACTTCTCACTGCACGTGCACATTCAATGCTAGTCATATGTGCAAAGGAGAATCCACATATTACTGCTCTTTATTTCATGTGCTGATAATAGAAAGGATTCCTGTCTGAATGCACAATGACTATTTAAGATCAGTGCTGACACAAACTTCAGTGACAGAGCCTCTGGTTGGTCAGTCGACTCAACACAAGGCATCAGGAAGCGGCTAAGTGGACGGCTAACAGTTTTCAGCACGTAAACAAGAATAAACGATCACAAGAAGACATCGAGTGTTGGATTCATTATCATGGGTTCACACTGTAAAGAGTCCCATTGATCCGAGTTCAGGTTAGGTATCTCTTTAAAGTGGGACAGTCAAATTGAAGCCTCGTTCGAACGGCGCAGCTTGATAGCAAAAAAAGTCTCCAAGTTCTGATGTCCGAGAACACAGTAAAATATGCCCTTCAGTGTAACACAGCCGACCTAAGTCTTTCATCGCAACTTCCTGGAGGGACATAATAACCCTAATAAACGGTGACACTGTTAATGCTGCTTCATATAGGGGGCATTTTGGGGGCTCATGAGGCTTTGGTACATTTAGAATCTTTGGTGTTTCCGTGCTTACATGTGGTGTCGGAATACCGGGAAAAATTAGCTCCATAGTGACAGCTCATTCATGCAGCAAGCTGGGAAGACAATTGGGTTCACGACTTTTGGAATTGACCAAGTGGTCATCATATGATGCCTCAACATGTCCGAAGTAAAGTAAATGTTGCATGTAGTCTGTTTAATCACTGTGTCCATGACAACAATAAGGAAAATAAATCTGTTTCCTTTTCTGATAAATAAATCTCTGCATGGCTCATGAATGTTCAGCAAACTGAATATATGGCTGTTTGTGATGCTATGAATATATAACCTGCGTAAGAACCCTGATATCATGCACACAGGTTAGGCTTTATTGGGCTGATCGCGCCGCAGACTGCGCCTCTGTGATCCACTTTTAAGTAGCTTTGATTTCATTTCTGTTGTCTGTTTTTGAATGTAGTCAGCTTTGGTGGTGATGAGATGAGAAAGCAGCAAGGCAGATAAAAGCCAATATTTTTAACGTTTCATATGATGGGACTTTAAAAAAATAATACTTTTCCAGAAATACAAACTGTTGGGTTGTTTTGGGTCGACTTAAAGGGTTTTATGACTTTTTTGCTCAATGTTTTGGCTGATCCGCATCAGATCTACGTAGAAAAGGAAACACATGAAAGTGACACTTTTAAGGGTTACACTACATTATTAATAAGGTGTATCCGTTCATCTGAATTTCTATTAAATATACAGATATTTTAGCATTGAAATGCTACAGTCCACAACGTATAATAATACACCGAGCACCGCTCCTCTGGTTTCTGATGTCTCTGTTTGTGGGTGTGAGTGTGTTTAATAGCTTTGGCTTCTTCAGATAAGAGCAGAGGAATGTGCCCTGGAATCCACTTTGTATAAACCCCCACCCTGAGCAAATACTCCAACCAGCATGTTACATGGCTTAACTGTGCATGGTCATGGCTGGGTGGATGATGATGCTGTGTTGAGTCGACAGATACTGTAAAAGGGTTGTTGACGTGACATGGCATTTTCACTGTCACACGATATAAAAATGAATATAATTACTATTTTAAAATGCTGTAAATGGTTTAACATTTTAGTGTTTTACATGAACCTGCTCTTTTAGAAACTGCTGTGCTGTTAGATTTTTTACATTTTTCGGCCAAATCTCAAAAATGTCCAATGATGTGACTGAGACCGTCATGGTTCAATAATTTACACCTGTTATAAATTTAAATTAAAACCCTCTGGCACAATTTTACAAATGTCTATTTTAGTTACTTGCAGTCATTTTTTTCCATCCATAAATGTCCAAAAGAAAAGGAACTTAAGACATTTGGTCACCAAAAACGATGTCCTGCAGTGTGACACCATATTTGGATTTTTAATCGGGCAATTCCATGGACATCTTCATTCAATTTAAGGACCCCGTTAAATTTGTTAACACTGAAGTCTCCTGCGAAGCCAGTGACGTGTGTAGATGGTCGGTTTCAGAGTTGTTCAAGTACTTTAATTTTTCTGAAGTACTATGTGTTAAGTTTGTTGTCCTTTAGTGTGACAGCAATAAATTATATTTTTTATCAACATTTTTTTTTTTTAAGTACATAATTTTGTAAAGTTATGCAAATCTGACTTGCTAACTGCTAATGGCAGGTTAGCTAAGAATAGTAGGCTCGTTAGCTGACACAAAAGGCTGAAACGTCGTCTGGTGTAACAGAAAATGTCCTCATGGTGTGACAGTAAAGAAGTCACACCATGAGGACCAAAACACAAAAGGACAAGACCTCTTGAAAAGCATCTTAAATTATGAAATAAGACTTTTTTAAAATAATTTTCCCTTTTTTAATGAAATATTTACATAAATTAAAACAATTTTCTGCATTTTTTTGACAAAACGTCTTTCTGACAAAATGGTTGATAGTGTTTTTGAGAATAATAAACTTTTTAATTGAACTCTTTAATTCAATAGTTGCAGTTTATGTCCTGTGGTGTGACATCATGTCCTGTGGTGTGACATCATGTCCTGTGGTGTGACACACATGAACGTACCCAAACAATTGTTTTTATCTTAAATATCTTAGATAACTGTGGAGTATTGCATTGGTAGGAACTATAATAATCACTCACGTTAATTAGGTATAATAAGTGACAGTTTTGAATGAAAGCAAAGTTTGACGAGCATTGATTAAAAAGTCTGATAACTCCACTAATTCACTTGGAAACTTTCATATGCTGTTTATGTATTATTTAAGTTTGATTTTTCTTGATTAATTCAATGTCGCACCACAGGACAAATGATCAGCAGAGTTCAGTAAAAGTGAGGAAAAATGGGGATAAAGAACTGAAAATGTTGGTGACCACTTATATTTTCTCAAAACTAAGATTCCAGACTTCATGAAAGTTTGCACCGTTTCTTCAAAACTGTATTTCTACAAACTAAAATTGTTTTAGAGGGCTTTTGTCAACAACCCAAAACCAGATAAGAAGTGGAAGAAGCCTCTTAGTTTCGAACGTGAAGCCAATGCGAAGGTGCCTTAAACCTGCATTCCTTCTGATGGCCACCAGGGGGCAACTGCACTGTTTGCCGAAAGATACCAGATTTAACAGAAGCAGATGAAAATGAGCCTACTTCTTAATTGATTACCTCAGTAAACATTTTTCTCATGAACCTTTTTGTCTGAATCGCTTGTTTCAAGTCTTCTTCGATACAGCACGATGTTGATTTTGTAAATCATGGTCCCATTTAGGGTGTAAAGCAGACTATATAGCAGGGTATGGTTTAGGGCCTCCTCCCAGTTGGATGTGCCCAGAAAACCTATAAAGGGAGGCACCCGAAGGCCTCCTAATCAAATGCCCGAACCACCTTAACTGGCTCTTTTCGATACGAAGGAAAAGCTCTTGTCCGAGCTCCCTCCGGATGTCTGATCTGATCTAAGGCTGAGACCAGACACCTGCAGAGGAAACACATTTTAGCTGCTTTCATCTGCAATCTGATTCTTTTGCTCACAACTCAGAACTCGCGTCCAAAGGGGAGTGTTGGAATATATATTGACTTAAAGATCAAAAGCTTCTCCTTACAGGGCAGCTTCCGTCTTCACTACGACGGTTCAGTGCAACGCCAGCACGACAGTAGACGCTGCAGCAGCCTGTCAGTCAACCGCAACGGTAAAGAGGAGTGTCACACTTCACCCCACCGTTCCAAGGCCAGGAGGAAGTCCTTGTTTCTCCTGTATCTGAGGTTCGACGGTGGGCCAAAGCATCCTTTCCAGCATCCTGGAATAACTCTCCCCAGGAGGCTGATTAGTGTGATACCCCAATAGTTGGAGCACATCTTCTGGTCCCCCCATTTAAAAAAGACCCAGAGTTTGCTGGAGGGATTGTTTATCCCTCAGGATTCCCCAGGAGGAGCTGAAAACATTGCTGGAGAGATTGAAATCTGGGCTTGCTTAGCCTTCTGCCACAAGACCTGACCATGGATCAGTGAAAGAAATTAGCATAGATCGGATAGATGAATGAATTGATGCTTTAGGGCGTCACTATTGTGTGATTGACAAGGGGCTACCTGGCAATCAGGAAAGGGACTTAGCAACATGCATCTACACTGACATCCAAATATGCTCTCTTCTGGCGACAAAAACCAAGATGGCGACGATGGGTGACGTCACTGTGTCTTTGTCGACTTCGTTAATACAGTGATTTCTTTTAAATAAAAACATAACTTCTGCTGTGTTTAAACTTCCTCAATATTGTGACATTCTGGAGCCCAAAACCACGGCTTTTGGAAATGTGCTTCCCTCATTCAATGTGCCCCCATCAGGTGAGAATTTTCTGGAAGCAACTTTGACTTGCAGGTGTTAACTCAACGTGAATAACTGAATACAGACACTGCTGACCATGTTGTCTGGGCTAGCTGCTGTTGTGCAGTTGCATTCTGAAATGTATGATGCTACTACTGCCCACATGCACAGGACAGAGGCTACTGTGATCCCTGTGTGTTATCAGCCCTATCAGCTTTATGTGTAGCTGTTTACACCGGCACGCACATGCTCAGTTTACATGACTGCTCGTGCGATCAGTGTTTCAGGAGCGTTAGAATGGGCGGAGATTAGTTCTGAAACGGTGCTGAAACTCTCGTCTGGACGGAGGTGTGTGAGTAATCTACTTAGGCTGATTGTAGGGCAGGTCCAGACTGTCACCACAAAGCAGACAGCACACACACACACACACACACACACACTTATACACTATCTGTGCAAACATCACAAACATGTATGAAAAACATGGATCCGCTGGAGTCTTTTTACAGACGACATTTTCCAGGTGAAAAACGTAACAGATACAGTTTTGTCAGTCGTTACATAACATTATGTATTATTGCTGTTTGTTGACTTGTTGCTTCTCTTGTTGATCTTTATGTCGAGCCTGCTCTTTTTGTATCTGCATATTTTCACTGCTTTTATTGCTGATTGTAGCATCAATGCTTTTATTACTGGTGTTGCTGCTTTTTAGCAGTTCTAGCGTCCTCTGGGATACATTTGGAAATGTCAGTGTCCCTGTAAAACAAAGAGACCAATAAAAAGGCAATGATCGGTGATTGAAGTATTGTCGTATTTTAGCATTCTGTTTAAAGATTTTGCTCCACAGTCTGAAGGTGGGGAACGCTAACCTACTTCTAACAATCTAATTACTTCTGTATCCAGGTCCTGCAATGATCCTCCTTTTTCTACTTTTAGCATCAACCAAAAAGAGCAAACACTTCTTCTTCTTCTTCTTCTTCTTCTTCTTCTTCTTGAACTGCATCAGCCTTTGTTTAAAGCAGTTCCTGAAGACAACAAGCAGCAGCAGTGAAACACTCAGATCCAAAGCTCTGCTCTTTGATCAAACAGCAGCTTTTCTTAATGGGATTGAGCTGCTCCGCTACAGGGGAAGTGATGCAGGTGGGGGGCCATTAACTTGTATAGATTAGACTCCCACCTTCCTGCTTCCTGGGAATTCAAAACAATAACAGCGCTGCATTAAGAAAAGCAAGCGGATGCACTGACGAGGGAGTGTTTCTTCAAGTGCAGGTGAGACAATGACATGCAAGAATTTCTGTAAAAGACTGGTGCGTTTTAAGGTTTTGTCAGGCTCCTAATAATATGAGGAGGAAGGATTTTAAACTTGCAGCAACATTTAAAGTTCAGATAAAGGAGTTCGGAAAATGACAGGAACAGAGAATGTTGTAAACGGAACAAGGTGCAAAGATGAACTCTTTTTTGATTTGGTAATGTTGTGTATTGTATATTAGCAAAGCCTGGGAAAAAAGAAAATACTAACTTGTAGAAGATAAAAGCCTCAACATTTAAAGGATTACACTTGAAAAACGTAACACAAAAATAAAGAAGGAGGAGGAGGAAAAGAACTATCTACATACATCATTAGTCTCATCAGCACCTGGACAAAATGAGTTGGGAAAATATCGGCATATTGGATACCGGCAAAAATCCAAGATGGTGCATCCCTGAATAAAAGATCACAGAGGATTCTTTAAACCACAGAGCGATTTCATTTCAGTCTGTCGACGTACCTTGAAGACCTCCGAGAAGAAGCCTGAACCGATCTTCTCACAGAAGAAGTCGTCGATGCGAGCCAGGCTGGACACGGCGCTCCTCAAGGCTCGATAGGAGGACGGCCGGATGCGGTTGGGCGCGTGGATGCTGTGGAGTGGCGGCTCATCCGGACCGCCGTGACCCTCCTCTGGATCGCAGAAGCAGCACTCAGCGTGGTAGTCCATCGTGCTTGTGCTGGCGGACCACCACCCTCCTGTTCCTTCCCACGTGGGAACCAAAAGGTCTGTTAGACCGCAGCAGTCCTGAGGCACGGGGGGATGGTGGCGGCCACCATCGTGGTGTCAGAATGATCCAAGCGTCTGCCGTGAGTTATATGGATGACCTTTGACCTTATAATATATCTATTCTACAAAATACTCTGACTACATCTGCTGAACAGGTCCATTATGGCAGAAGAAGGCCTAAAGTTAGTTCACAAATATAAAAAGATATGATAGATATGATTCTACTTTGATTAGCCTCAGATTAGTTTAGCGTCCGCTCAAGAATGTGAGGTAAAGGTGAAGAATAGAGTCCACCTTTCCTCTCAGGTTCATTCATCCACTCAACCAAAGTGCTCTTGAGCAAGATTCCAAGTGCAGACCAGCTCCAGTTTGCTCCCAGCGGCTCCTTCTCCCAGGAAAGTCTCATAAATGAAACGTGAAGTCACTTTAAATGATGCGGCAGCAGCTGATTTCCAGATTTCCCACAGCCCTTAAACGTCTCCTCAGCATTGTGTCAGTACGTGAGGGGGCTCGGTTCCCTCCGTCATCGCGTTAGTGTGGAGGCCTGATGATGGATGCTGCAGCTGCACGGTACCAGGGGAGGGTAGGAGGGCTGCCATGTAAAGAGTCCCTGCGGAAGTATCATAGAACTGTTATAGAGACATTATAGAACAACACAGCACCAGAGGGTGTGACTACAGCAGCTTTACAATGCCACACAAAAAGCAGAATGATAGCAGACAAATATCACCACTGTGTTTTAATGATTTGAGAGCCTCCTCTGTGGGCAGCCCTGGCCCACCTGCTGACTGTGAGCGGTGTGTACAGTAGCCATGAAGGCTAACCACCGGGAATCACTGCTCGCTTTAGTGATGGGAATTTCAGCTCTTTTTAGTGAGCCAAATCATTTGGTTCAGCTCAGGAATAAGAGCCGTTATTTTTGGCTCCTATACGTCTCTTCATTAAGTACCACTTTTAGATTTTTTGTATTGACCTTGGTATGTGTGCACATATGTCACTTAAACTGTTTTGTGTTATTATACTTTGCCATAAAATTTGAGGAAATAGTTTATATAAAAATATAGACTACTATAAATTAGGCGTAGTGAATGATTCCTTGTTTCATGCAGGAAATAAATATACACATGTCCTCATCTTCATAACTGACTGAAATATCCTGTCATATTGATTATTAATAAGTGGGATTTGTGAAGAATAACTATCTTAGATGTCAGAAAACTTACTCACAACTAAATAATGTGGCTAATAAATAATAACACAAAATGTGTTAAAAAATGTTACTTGTTTGTTGTAATGCAATTTCTATCCCCGATTTAATTGTGTGCTCCCATGAAGGGGAGGAAGTGGTGTGACAACCAGCACAACACACAAAGTCTCATCATGCTGTGAGATGTTATTGCAAAAGTGAGATATTTGTGGATGGTATTTTGAGAAATATGTCATAGGTTCACATTAGTATTATGCTTTTTTAAAAATGTACAAACAAAAAATACATTTAAAATCTAAGAAAAAAATTAATCGGCTGTCACACGGAGTCAGTTCTTAAGGCCGAATCGTTTGCGAACGGCACATCACTGTCCTCTGGATAACATCGACCTGCTCTGCTCAACCGGACTGTGAGGCTTAGAATTAATTACAGGCCTCATTCAACCATGTTTTAATTATATTTTATTATATATTTTTATTTATTACAACTGCGTATAATATATAATAATGTGCAGGAAGCTAAATAAACCGGGAAAATGTAGCGTTAACGTGCCGAAATCTCATTAAAAAATCTCAGCTACCGTTAATAACGGGAGCTGAAAATGACAAGCGGGCTGAGAGGCAGAGAGAGGCGGCTTACCTCTCTCCTCACGTCGGTCCGGATGGAAGTGTCGATGGCGGTCCGGGTGTTGGAGGTGAATTGTAGCGGGAGATATCACCCGGCAGCTCGGCGGTGTCTGCTGCTGATAATCCTGTCTGGATTCCTGATTTACGAGCCGCTAGATGGGACAGCTACCATAATGAAACAGCCCGGAATCAAGCTGGCGAGTGCGATAGAATAAACTTCCTGTTGGAAGTTTCACAACAAAAGCCTTTCAAACTAAACCGTGAAAAAGTTTTTCTTTAACTTGTTACTTTTTTCAGAACTATCATAAATGACATGATATAAGTTTAAACCTAGATTTTTTTTTATCAAGACAACAATCAGACAACAAGCATCAAATAATAAACAAATGTAAAATACAAATAGGGGATATAAAAGAGGTTCTAAATTTATACAAATACAGAACCAAGACCTCCTTGTGTTTTTTTAATATGACTACGTGTTTCTTCATGTTTTCGGACACTTAAAAGTTCCTTTTTTAAACAATCATTAACAAAAATAAAAATAAAAAAATGATAAATTCACCGGCACATATGCAGAACTTTTTATTTTTAAGTTCTTCCAGTAAAAAAAATTACAATAATAATAATAAATACATTATTAGCCAAATCACCATCATCTCATTGCATACAGAATGTAACATAAATTAATTACATTGTAATAGTGAATTTAATACCAAATTCCATGTTCTATTTCATTTTGGGAACTATTAGCCTACTTTTTTTCTTCTCAGTAAATAAGTTAAATAGAACAATAGTGTCTTGTTTATTGGGGTTTTTCTGGAAACAGAAAATGCAGTTTTTACAGTGTGTCATAGGGGAACACATTTGATGGAGAGAATATAATCTCTTATTATTTATTTATTTATTTATTCGTTTATTTATTATCTTTTCTTTATTAGAATTAGTAAATTCCTGATTCGAACACAATAAATTATCATGAAGAAGAAATAGAGGAAAATCAATGTATAATTTAAAAAAACTTTTCAGTTAGATTTAGCTGACTAAAGTAATGGAAATTATACTAAAAATACGACAGAACTATTTATAGAACATCTGTATCAAGTTTTGCTGCAAAAATACTTCAGGAAAATTAACATTTTTTTGTTTTTTTTAATCAATATTTCACCTTTCTTTTCACTAAGTTTTCATTTGACGTTTCACCCTTTAGGACTTTTACTTTGAAGACGCAGATAAACTTCCTGAATATTTCTGTCTAGCTCAGTCTAGTTTGACGCCTGACACACTTACGCCAGGGCTGACTAAGCGGCTCTGATTGGAGGAGATGAGAAGGCAAAGTCGCGCGCTGAGAGCTGGTCTGGAGTCAGTTTCCTCTGGTTGAGCGATCGGAGACTTGCATCCTGAAACCGATCCAGTACCGGCTGCTGATCCGGAAGTGGAGCACAGACAATGACACACATTTTGTTCTGAAAATAAATAAATAAGCCTATAATTATATTAAAAAAGCATTGTAAAATGCTATTTCAACAGCTATTCTGACTATTTTAACTGTAAAAATAACAAAAGACTGAATATTTCAGAGAATTATTATTTTTTAATCAAATTTTCCTCCGATCTCCTCCCGCTGCTCTTCCTCCTCGTCCTATGTGCTACTGACATGATTTTCCTGCTTGCGTTGGAGGAAGTGATGATGGAACTTTTTTAAATTTATTTATTTATTTTACAGCTTCCCTATATGCAATGGGGCATTGCTATGGCACAAAATATCATCAAGTAATTTTATGAAATATTCTGCATATTCTTAATATGGAGGTGTGATATCGGATGAAAACGGCACAAATAACGTTATTTTTTATTTTATTTTATTTTTTAACAAAATGATGGAGGTGCTAAAATGATGTCATTGTTTGAGTTAAGGATGACATCATGGCATGGTTTCACCTACAGATGCAATACATCCCCATTTATTTATTTATCATATGTTGAGTCATATTTGGAGCATACATGTGTAGATACACTTATTTAACATAATTACTCATAAGTGAAAACTGAAACAATAAAGGAAAGAAAATGAAAATTGTTGGATACAAAAATCTAATTTTAAGCCACAATGATCATTTATTCTGTAGGATATAGATAATGATGCTACTAGTGTTTTATTTGAGACACATAACACATATATATTTGTCAAGTGAGTTTATAAATGCTGTTAAAATCTAAGTGATGATAGATAGATAGATAGATAGATAGATAGATAGATAGATAGATATCTGTCAAATTATCTGACATATCTGAAACTCATTTTTTGATATCTGAAGTGTTGAATTACATTTCCTTGTTTTTCAACATGTTGAAATTCAGATGTAGATATCTGTGATTGTTGTTCATGTAAATAGGAATAACTGATATCTAATATAATAATTCAATTTAAAGTGTCTTCAGTTTTTATCCGTCAAAAGTAAATTCTGCATTTGGAAATATATTTGTATCCTGTCTTACATGTTTTAACTATATCTTAAATCAACAATTTATAATGCAGTAACTGCTTCTGTGTTATATACGTACATATATGATTTTATATAAAACATGTCGGAAATATAATATTTAACGATATTTGTTTGTGTCTTTTCTGCTTCGGTACAAAAGCAGATTTATTAAAAACCATGAAACCTTCTTTGTTAATCCACAGCGTCTTTGATGAGCTCATAAACTGTAGATATCCTGATGAATCACACAAACAGGCGGAGTGCACAAAGCAAACAGCAGAGAGCTGCGTTCAAGTCCAGTGGGAAATTGGGACAAGAAATAAGACTAATCATAAGAACCTCAGTTTTGTTTTATCTTTTCACACCGGTCTGTACTTTAGGTTTAACCATGACATGCGTCGTCAGTCAACAGCTTGTGGAGTTCAGGCACTGGAACGTTTTCCATGTTTTGGAGGTGTCTTGACCCACGGGGAGGGAAAACACCTGGAGGAACCGGTGCTCAGGAGTTGAGGGATCATAATGCTGGAAGGTAAAAACAGAAATGATTCTTTTCAGAGCAGGTTGAGCAGCATGGAGGGATTATGTGAAAAATGACCCATATTTACACGGCAGCCATTTTTTGTGGCCTAAACCTCAGGGTGGGAAGCTCATATGCTGTTATCATCATGTACTGCTGTGTTCAAGGTTACACGTCAAATAAACGCAGGACATATGACATTTCACCATGTCCTGATTATGTAGCAATCGAAGAGACATTTGACTCATAACAATAGGAGGGCCATCCGGCCATAGGGCCCTGTGTTAAGTCACAACAACATGGTTGATAACCCATTGGCTACTGTTAGGCAAAAGCTAATGTTAGCATGTGACCATACTGTCATTCATGTAGGCCCTGTGTCCACCAACATGTTTTTTGCACTGGCAGCACAAATTTCCTTACGAACCAAAGCAGTTCAGTGTTTTCAGCATTCTCAGGGCAACACCCTCGGCGTCAGCTGTTGTCTGTCGCTATGCTCACTGCGCCCTCTGTTGGAAATAGCTCAACTTTTGTAACACCGCCGTGCTCATCAATGTCACTTCTCCCTCACCGACCAATCAAAATCAAGAACGGGCAGGTCTAACGATATCAAATCCCTTCCCTTCGTTGTTTTCAAGGATACAGTTTCCTGGTGCAGAGCTGCTGCTAACGCCAGGACACGATTCCTTTACATTGTTTTTATGTTTTCTTTGTAAATTTTAATTGAACTAAAGCTGATATCAAGCATACAGAGCGATTTCAAACACACGTAACGATCACTACTGAGTGAAGTGGAAGTGCCGCCAGACAACTTTCGTAACATAGCAACATAGAGCGCCGACGAGAAGCGCTCTGAAATTAAGGTTGTGAGCGCTGCCAGCTTAAAAAGCGCCGTAAGTGGACACAGACCCTTAAGGTATTAAAAACATTATTTATTTATTCGTTTTTCCTAATTTGGTAACAGAATAGTGATTGAGCCTCAGGCCTGTGGACAAAATAAAAACCAAAACTTCAGTTCACTTTGTGGTGAGGCAGTGCTGTTTTCTCCGCTCTCTGGTAGTGAAAATGTGACCGAACAAAAAAGATCGATGACTGCAGACGGCGAGCAAAAAACAAAGTTCTGGATGTTGAACAAAGTATTCAACATCCAGAAGACAAACAACAATCCTGGAGAGCTTTTGAGAAATCAGTTCAGTGATCTTGATGTGTGATGTACCCGTTGGCCCTGAAGCCTTGAGGAAAGTCTATCGAGCGATGCGTCTTTGGTCGTTCAGGTTGTGGGTGGTTCTTTCCATTCACTGGCCCTGGATCAGTTTTCCTGTCAAAGGTTCAAACAGAGATTAAACCAGGTGTGATTAAAAGAAAAATGTACAAAGATAACTTTCTTCCAGTTTTAACACAAATTAAAACTCATCGTATTTGTCCTGCTGTGGAAGCAGAAGTTTCACAAAAGAATATTTATATCTTTGTGGTCAATTTGTGTCTCTTTAGGCAGTTTCGAGTCTCATTCTGGTCTTTAAGGCTCTTTGTTGTTGTTTTGTGGTTCTCTTTGGTTATTTTTGTGTCTATACAAGTTTGTTTTTTACCTTTTTGTGGTCGTTTTGTGTCACTTGTTGGTTGTTCTGCGTCTCTGAGGTCATTTTGTGTCTCTTTTGGCAGTTTCGAGTCTCATTCATGGATGTTTTGTGGTTCTTTCTATTCATTTTATGTCTTTAAGCTCAATTTGTGTCTCTTTGTTGGTTTTACTTATTTCCCAACCAGAAATGAGGCTCTGGTCCAGTAAGCCCATGCAGTAATCCCTCCATGGTGAGCAGGTCTCTGGCACATCTTGAGTTGTAACAGTGAAGTGACATGTGCTGTGAGGAATGCTGCAGAGCGGGTAGATGTACCTGTGCTCCTTGAAGCGTGGTGGAATGAACATCGAGTGAGCGTTCCTCAGCGGTTCAGGTTTTGGGGGGTTAATTTTATCCACTGGAAGTGGATCAGTTTGGCTGTCAAAGGTTCAAACGGAGATTAAACCAGGACTTCAATAACAGTGCTGAAAATATCCCCGAGAAAGTTTTAACACAGATAAAAACTCATTGCTGTTGTCCTGTAGATGTAGAAGTTTCACAAGTC
This sequence comes from Semicossyphus pulcher, assembly GCF_022749685.1. NCBI lineage: Eukaryota > Metazoa > Chordata > Actinopteri > Labriformes > Labridae > Semicossyphus > Semicossyphus pulcher. The sequence goes on from NW_027211701.1 coordinate 2,204,655, forward strand.
AGTATGCAATTCGGAACCAGTGCAACACAATAACGAAGAAGAAGAAGAACTGTCATCTCAACATCATGAAATACTTTTCTTGTGATCTCTAAAGAATGCCGTTTGAAAAATAATAGCCTGCCAAGCCCCTCCACCTCTGTATTTCACACATGCGCTACCTGATTATTTTGTAGTGTGCTTACACTCAGCTCGCTTTGGTGTTTTTAAAAATATCACCTCCCCATCACATAAATGAACCACAAAGCAAGAAAAACAATGTTCTCACAATAGTCTGGACATGTTTCAGGTGTTTCTCTCCCAATACTCTTGAAGACTCACAAGACTGCTTTCAGTTTTGCCTGTTTTTGTCCCTGCTGAAGGAGGTGCTCCTTTCTACATGACATTGACGTATACAGGAAATAGCTACAGCAAAGCTTCTCCCAGACTGTTTTTATTTTTAGCTATCTGTGCTTTCGTGGTATGACAAGGACATTTTTGTCGTGAAGAAGGCTGCAGCTAAAACAAGATGATGTTTTTGTACTTTGGATTTTGGGTTGGGTTAACCTGTTCAGAAACCCTAAGCGGACATTTATCCATACATATTATTTACTCCGTTTTCCTGTCTGTCATAACGAGTAATTTCCGGTTGTTTTCTTGAGATCTCAACTTATTTTTCTCGTTATCTCAAGATAACAACAATGGTTCTCCTGGATAAAGAATTAATGACAGTTCATATCCTAGAGGTGCAAAAGCACAAATCAAACATAGAAACAGGCTTAACTTCCCTCATTAGTGTGGGCAATGGCAGCATGGTCACAGTAGATCGACAGAAAATGATCCCGTTATCTCGAGAAAACCAGCTTTGTTATCTCGAGATAACGAGATAAATAAGTCGAGATCTCGAGAGAACATAGGATAGCTTAGCGTTATGAAAGCACTGCAGAACCTATACATTACTGGACCTGGTGGACACATAGGTGAAGGTATTACATTGAAGCTTCTCAATCCCAAGCAACCTGCATTGCTGATAAATAACGGCAACAAGGAAGTTCCAAACTGCAGTTCCCCGAGTGTCCACTCGATGCTTACTCCAAAAGTGAGTCAATCCTCATTAGCACACGTGTTAAAATGTCCAACTTGACATCATAAATAAACATGTTCACAGCCTGGTATAAAGAATTTGTTTTGGTTTCTGTAGCTCATTTCTCTTTCATGACAACTGACCGGGGAGAATTTTATATAACTCATAAGTTTTAATTACATTAAAGGACCAGTTCGCCGATTTTCAACCTCAGTCCTATCATGGTATTATGGGGAGCTAATGCCATTATGGTAGGAAAAAAAAATGCAATTTCGCTCTGTGCCTTTGGAGGATGCGATCCACTTCTCCAATGGGCCCTGAAAACCTCCACCAGGCTACTTAAACACGTCATCTGGTGGAGGCCAGGGAGCTCGCTAAACTACACTTCCTCAATTTAGGATGCCCGCCTCCGAGTTTTGGGCACAGACTGTATAGCTTTAATAACTTGGAGTTTGCCAATCTCCGCTTCTCTCCAGTGCCAACGTCTAATCCAAATGCCAGTATGGTCACTTCTGACTCCAGAAAACCAACATTATGGAGGCCGAAATTCTGAACTCGGGGTTTCAAAAGGCAGTTGACAAACAAATGCGTGACCTCGCCATCCATTTATTTATACAGTCTAGGATGAATCCTTGATGTAAATTCCTAAATATTCTTCCGATGGGACAGGTATTACCGCACCACAATGAACCAATCAGCAGTGACCTGTTCTCTGCCCCGACCAATCAGCGCCTGTTATAACACATTGTCCGGATTGACCTCCACACCTATTTCCGCCCCATTTAAATCAGGATTTCTTTACAATTTTGCCGACTGCATACTGCAAAGCTGAACCAAGCTACGAAGAATTAACCACAGCGAATAGGAAATGAGGTATTGCACCTTCAAATTAAAAGCCAATATATGTAAATTTTGGTCTAGTGGTTGTAATAAAACACAAAAACGTATATAAATATAAACAAAATGTCATGTTTACTTGGTGTACATTTTCTGATGCCATTAAATTCATGTAAATGTCACACGGTGCGTGACATGTAACTTTAAATGGTTTTATTTTGAACATGTAAACCGGAAGTGGTATTCCGACCACTTTCACACGGCTAGCTGAACATCAAGCTAGCGTCGTGCATTCATTTTAAGCTAACGGTTCCATCACGGGCGACCTCGGCCTTTTCGGGGTTCAATTCCTGTTTTAATTGTATAACGACAGTTAAAAAATGGCTCTTTTGACGCCGTTATTTGCTTTCCTGTACCACCTGCCGCAGGTGTACAAGTGGCTGCTGAAGCCTTACTATATAGCGTCTCTCTTCATGTCTGTAGCCTTTCTAGCTGTACGCAAAACGCCTGGCATCTGCGACCATCTTTCCACTCAGCGAGAGGACGGCAACTCCTGCGACTTCGACTGGGTCCGTACAAAATTTACAGGGTTTTTTCAATAAGTGGTATCAACTAGCTAGCTTATGGTCGCTGCTCAGTTCATAGACACCGTTTGTTCGTTGGACAGACTGACAGCATTGGCTAGCTGACATTAGCTATAAGGAGAGAAGGGCAGGCCAAACTCCCTTCAAGAAAACGAAAAGTCATACGTTTTTGTTTCTAGGCAGAGAAAATCACGTCATATAACTTAGTGTATAACTCACATTTATTAATTGAAGCGGCATATTATATACGGCACATGCAAACTTATTGAATGGGCATATTTTAAATACAGAAATAACTTGAAGCTAGTCGCATTACGCCTTCCATTGTTGGTGCAGCGTAGGCTAGCTAAGCTTGGTAAGCTAAATTATAGGGGTAGAAGATAGGGTCAGGCTAGGTTAGATAGTTTACCGAATTCAACACTGGACCCATTGTAAGGTGTTAAAAGTCTCGCATCTTAGTCTGCAAACAAGAATCTACATCAACGAGCACATATATCTTAAAGCTCTTAATTTTTGTATTTAGATTGGTATTCTGGAGGAGATGCTTGCATGTTGTTGTATACACACCTGATGCAACTTTCAAGGTCGTCCTGAAAACATCCTGCTACATTGCACTGTAGATAGTTTTTCATAGCACTCAACCTACAGCTGCAGAATTCATGTAATGATGTTATGATTTATGACCATTTTATGTTTAATTATTGTATCACAAAGGGTAGGCTGACTGGTAGTGATGTAAATGTTTTCACACTCTATTTCGCAATCATCATTGAGCTAGAAAACAGTGAGACATGTTGACTGTCAACACCTTGTATAAAAACATGTTTGTACGACTCTGGAGGGATGAAACCAGTTTGAACAGACTGGTTAACTGTCATGTTTGTGTTCACAGAGAGAGGTGGAGATCCTCATGTTCCTCAGTGCCATTGTCATGATGAAGAACAGACGAGCCAGTGAGTGAATTTTGTCTTTAGCATACACTTTTCCAGGTCAGCAATAGGATGATGATCACTAAATATCTGCTATTTTCATGTTCAACTAAACCTCTTCCGTTTAAATCTTAGAAATGGCACAGCTCTAGATTTTGAATAAAAAAATAAGTGTCCTTATCTTCTGCTGATTTAAATGTTTTTTTTGTGGCATTTGGAAATGAAATAATTTAACGTGTGTCTGTATCTGTTCATGTCAGTAACCGTGGAGCAGCATGTTGGCAACATCATCCTGTTCAGCAAAGTGGCCAACGTCATCCTGTTCTTCAGACTGGACATCAGGATGGGACTGCTCTACCTGACACTCTGCATAGGTCAGTGCAACCTTTACTGTTACACACACGCATATCTGCGGACTCGTCCTCAGAAATGCACGTCTCAAAATCCGAGGTCTGGTTTGTTACTAAACCACAACAATGTGAAATTAACAGTAATCTAATCTGTATTTGCTGTGAGAAGCAGGTAAATTATCTTATTGGTATTTAATGGAAATAATATAAATCGTGCATCCTTTCGTTTGAGACTAGATTCAAAGATTTAACTACATCTGTTGTAGGAGCCAAGGGGTTTGGAGTTAAGAGCCACTGCCAGGAAGTCAACGAGTATTGAGAACAGACCAACACATTGGCAGTTTGTGTCCAGGCTTACATGACGAAGGCAGCTAAAATTATCCAGTTAAACGTTTTGTTCTTTAAACCTTGCATTTATTATTTCAAATTTTTGGATCTAAATGACTCCTTGGAGAAAAAGTTTTGAAATCTCAGTTAGTGGCTTCCCGGCAGGTGCAAGGCGGGCTGTAATGGCTGCAACATAATCCTCGATCGATCAGATTGATCATATTGTTGTTCTAAGTGTCTGACAACAATACAGAAAGGATCCCTACAGAGATAGACCTCTTTGTTTTAACCAGAAACAGACGTTACATCGCTCTCCTCAAAGCCACAAGACCCCATTGATAAAAAGCTGTAATTTTATGTTGCTGAAAGCAGGAGATGCTGGTCCATCGCTGCCTCGGTCAGTTTGTTCTTTTGAAATAATTGTGTGACTTTGGTGTTAGAAATTGTTATCTCTGAACAAACAACATTTATGTTACACACAATTACAAAAACAAAAGAGTGTTTGTAGCAGAGGCAGACCAGCAGCTCCGGCATTCTGCCATGTAAAATGAGTTTTTGTCAATGGAGTCTGGTGTGTTTGAAGAGAGCGATGTAACGTCTGTTTCCGGTGTATCCGTCTCTGTAGGGATCCTTTCTGTAATGTTGTCGCACACTGAGAACAACAATCTGAGCCTGTCAGTGGAAAATAACAACTTTTAGTGGACACACTTTGATTTGGAACATTTTCCCTGAAGCCATTTCAGCCCGTTTAACAGCTGCTGCCTGAAGCATCTACCAGGTCCCAAAATATGTAAACACGTGGGACTTGCACTCGTGAAAAACTCTAAATAGACACAAAGCCCTAATGAATTGATGCTTTCAGCACTGGTTCTGTGAAAATATCCTGATGTTTAACCTCTTGTGTTGCTTCTTTGTGTGTCTCAGTGTTTCTGATGACCTGTAAGCCTCCTCTCTACATGGGACCAGAGTACATCAAATACTTCAGTGACAAAACCATCGACGTGAGTAAACGTGGTGGATTTAGCAGCTGCTTGTCTGTAACCAACTTCTCACAAGCGTGTGTTGTTTGTGTGTGTGTGTGCGTGCAGGATGAGCTGGACAGAGACAGTCGTGTGACGTGGATCGTTGAATTCTTCGCCAACTGGTCTCCAGAGTGTCAGTCCTTCGCTTCAGTCTACGCCGATCTCTCTCTGAAGTAAGACTCCTCGGTGAAAGCATGAAGTCCACTCTGCAACATGAAGCAGAGTAACTTATTTTTGTGTTTCAGGTATAACTGCGCCGGCCTCAAGTTTGGCAAAGTGGACATCGGACGTTATGGAGAGGTTTCCAAAAAGTAAGTTGTGTTTTATTCTCTGTTGTTCTTTTGACAAAATAAAAGTCTGTCAATCTTAAGACTCTTAAGGAGGCAGCGAGAAATGTGAACATGATGTCTCACGTGGATTTATTTCTGCTCCATAGGTACAGAGTTTCTACATCCCCGCTGTCCAAACAGCTCCCCTCCCTGGTGTTGTTTCAGGGGGGGAAGGAGGTGATGCGGCGCCCCCAGGTGGACAAGAAGGGTAGAGCAGTATCGTGGAGCTTCACTGAGGTCAGACTGGTCAGACTTCAGATCTGTGACTGTTTCTCAGAAAATACATGACTGCTGAACATTCAGCTATATTTTCAGCTTCATTTAAAGGGGCGGAGTTAAAACTTAGGAGCGTTGTTTATTGTCCACTGTGATAACAAGATAAAAACAGATCCCTTCAAGGCCTATGGATAAAATCGGCACTTGATGAATCTCTTTGATTCGTACGCTGTGTCCTCTTCTTCATGAAAGCTGGAGTTAAAGACTGGATCAGTAAAAACACGCTTTCTTTAAAGATCACATGAGGGAGAGGACGTGAGCTTTTATAACAAATGAAACGGGGCCCTACTCAAAATGCTTTAATTGGTAGGAAAGTATACCTGCACGGCCTGCCCAGGTTTAGTCTATGTGTGGGAAACAAATCCGTTTTGTGGGTTATTGGTAAAATAGCTTAATTTTAAAGAGGTTTTTTTTTGCTTCAAAAATTCATACAAACTCACCTCAGTAACCGTCTCCGTCTCTCGCCAACCAGGAGAACATCATCCGGGAGTTCAACCTGAACGAACTCTACCAGAAATCCAAGAAGCTCAACAAGAACAAAGGAGACAAGCTCGGCCAGTCCCAGTTTCCCCCGGTCCCCGAGGAGGAGGAGCCAGAGCAGCAGGGAGGCGACGCCCAGGAGGACGAGCTTGAGTCCAAGAAGGACAAATAAGGACGGTTTGTATCTCTCAGCTTGGACTTCCTCTGGATGGAAACATGTCGCTCCTCTTCAAAGTGTTCAGTTTGTTTGAAGCAGAATAAGACTGGTCAACCCTCCTCCTCCTCCTCCTCCTCCTCCTCCTCCTCAAAGTATTACTACAAAGAAAAAGTCCAAACCTTTATCTTGTTTTCTGTTTTTAATGTTTCAGAGTTTGTTTCTCTCCAGCAACATTTAACTCTAAACTTTCTAACGTGACCCCGGTGCAGCTGCAGTGACCTCGCTCTGCTTTCCCATCATTAAAGAACAAATAAAACACTTTAGCGGAGGAGCAAACCAGAGCTTCAGCAGCAGGTTGTAATGTTAACACCTGGTCCAGTGTGTCAGTATCAGGCCTGTGCCCTGTGTAGTCTACACTGTACATGTGAAAGCTGTGAAGTCTGAGAGAGCCGAGCATTTACTAATGAACTGAAAGGGAGCAATGAATGTGATGCTACTTTGTTGTTTTTGATTAAGATTATTTTATGCAACTAATTTAATTCAGAGTAGATTTTTTAATAATTATTCTATGATTAATTGTATGTTTATGTAAGTTAAAACTCAAAGGTACACACACGCACACACACACACGCACACACACACACACACGCACACACACACAGTTGTTGCTGTGTAGACAGAGTTTCACTCAGTATTCCATAAGCAGCCAAGGCAGTTTATTTTTTACTTGAGATTCTCCCGACGTGTCATCAAAAATGGTCTAACCAAACTCCATTCAAAAAAACAAGCATTTTAAAAGTTGCTTGCTTGTCGTCTGGCACAGAGACCTGACAAAGCGTAAATTCAGTTTTAATAGCACTGTCTGGTGAAATACTATTTCTCCTGACGTGCTGACGTTGCATTCAAAATGGTCAAGCCAAACTCCATTCAAAAAACAAGCATTTTAAAAGCTGTTGAATTTATGCTTTGTCAGGTCTATCTGCAAGACAACAAGCTTTTTGCAAATCTGCATCATATTGAGGTTATTTCAGCATCTCAGTAAAATTGGTTTATTTTGGGTAAGTAGCCCGGTAGTAAACCCGATTTCAGCCGACGTGCAACTGATACAGTGCAACTGCCACTCAGTGGAGACAGATGGAGAGGTGCTCCACAGCTAAAATCTAACAGAGACGGACCTTTTTGATAAAGATAATTTTCCTCCCAGAATCAGGCATTACATCATTTTCTTCAAAGCCACCAGACTCCATTGACAAAAACAGTCATTTTACTTTGCAGAACCGAGTGGTTGGTCTACTGCTGTCTTGATCTGTTAGTTTATGTTATTTTGTCTAACACAAATATTGTGTTGAATCAGAGCTAACAGTGTAACTAAAGCCACACAGTAACACAAACAGACTAACCAGTCGAGGCAGCGGTAGACCAGTGACCCGTGTTCTGCGAGGTAAAATTACTGTTTTTGTCAATGGAGTCTGGTGTCTTTAAAGCGAGTCAGTGAGCTGTTCCTAGGGGCAAAAAATAATATTCCTCTTTTACAAAAATGTCTCTCTGTAGGGATCCTTTCTGTGATGTGGTCACACAGTCTGTCGGTGGAAAAAAACAACGATTTAAAGATTTAAAAATGCTGACGTCCTCTTCAGCTCATAGAGACACGGCGTTTCTTTTCGTCTATGTGGATTTAAATGTCTGCTCTTTGGACTGAACCAAGCTCAACTCTACTTTTTTAAATTTATGTACACATTTAATTTTTACAGATTCACACTCCTTTCCTTCAATTTATTTGCTTCTAAAATATAATTTAATGCTGAACTGTGAGACATTTCCTTATTTGGAAACACTTTCAGGTTTTGTACTGATTCTGTTGTGCTTATGTTTTTTACTGCCTAAATTCTTTTGTGAGCAACTACTGGTCAAACCGTTGTATGAGCATGATGATGAACTGAGAGCATGTTAGCATCAAACTGGCCCTAATGAAACATCACATTCCACGTTAGTTTTTAATTATTTCATACAATCTGCCTTCACCCGTTTCCTTTAAGCTCTTTTTGGAACCGGTAAAAAGAGTTTTTCTTTCCTTTTCTTTCCTCAAACATTCCTTATCAGGTTTTTGTTTATCGCTTGTAGTACATTTTTAACCTGTTCAGATTTTCATTTTGAGTTTATTCCTAATCGTGATTTTGTTACTAAATCTGTTTTTATGTCTTGTACACTTTGGTCATGTTGCATTTCATTCCAGCTTCTTGTTTTGTTCGCTCCTTTGTTTCTGGAGAAATCAGCTGAAAACACCTCAGAAGTCGGCCTGTGTTTGTTATTCATGCAATAAAACAATGTGCACATGAAGCGTGTGAATGCAGCCTCCTTTCTTCAGACTGATTGTAGTTTGATTCGTTATCAGAGAAACTTTTTACAAGATGGGAAGTCAGAATAATAAAATCTTATAAGTCGATTCAATGAAACTGCGTTTGCTCGCTCTGCCAGTACAACTTTTACAAATGAGAGATTGGTTGCTCGTCAGTTTTACTGGCTTACATGGTACTGATGTGTTGGTGCACTTGTTGCCATCAGGAGTCAACATGAAGATGTTTGTCTACAGTGAAAGTCAGTTGAACTCCAGACATCTGCTAATGTCTGAATTAGAAAACAACCAAAAGATGCTTCGTTTTTTCTCCAGCTGTCAGAGCTCCTCAAAGTCTGCTCAAGTTTCCTACAGTGTTTTTCAAATGCCGGTACTTATAGAGGACGTTTAAAGCTCCTGTGTGGAACTTTAATGTTGTGTTGATGTTGGCGCCCCCTGTGGACAAGTTGGTATGTCCCCTCTCTTTGCTGATCTCGTCCTTTATATGTGCAAGTCGTGTTTCCTGATGACAAATCTCCAGGGGGTGTACTATGAAGCGAGATCGGTCGGGTCTGCTGAGCTCCTCAGCTGAGCTCGTGTGTAAATGTAAACTTTAGGAACCGTAACGTTGTAAAGCCACAGAACGAAGCCGTGCAGGTACAGTAACACGTAGCGGTTGATTAAATAAATACACTCATTTACGTATTAATGCTGCCATTTTTTGCAGCATTCCTCTCTCTTGCCTTTTTGCTGCAGCAGTGTTGGTTTTTACCGTAATTACTTTTAATCATTGCTTCTCATTTAAACAGTCTGACTGAAGCAGACGGCCGATGATCGCTCCTTTTAGTGCAGAAGTGGCGTCAAATGACACGTAAAACAGCCCTTTTTCTGTGAGCGTGCTCAGAGCCTGAAGCAGGAAGCCTGGGTTAACAGAGAAGGTTCATAACCACCTTCGTGATACCGGTTATGTCTAACTGGTGCTCCAGCCTTTGTTGAGCCAGCTTAAGGAAAGAAAACCTCGTATCAGAACTCCCTGCTTTCAGCGAAACGTGTCACTCTGTGAATATTTAGGTTTCTGCAGCGTGCTGTTAATCTTGTTGTCTGACACCGACCCTGTGGCAGCGCTTACACACATTAAATATAAACATATAGAAATAAATCTTCTTCCTGATGGTTTTGTTTGTAGAGACCAACATGAATCCACCACGAGCAGGAAAAACTTCCTTTAACAGGCAGAGACCTCGAGCAGAAGCAGACTCATGGGGAACATGGTGTTTGTGTTTGTAAACACCAGTAACTGTAATGTCACATCCGACCTAGAGCTGAAAGACAGACTTGCTGTGAGCAACACTTTTCCCATATTAAATGTTTCTTTCAGTAATGCGTTTCTAATCTTCAGATTCTTTCGAGTTCATAAAAACACAAAGAAAGTTTGTGAAAGTTCCTTTTAATTGAATCTTGAGCACCTTCGTTCGCAAATGAATTCAAATTTACATTAAATTGGAGACCAGAAGGAATTTCACATCTAGTTTACAGTTTCAGTAGTGAGACGGAGGATCAGGGCCACTGTGTTACTAAAGAGGGCTCCGTGTTTGACCCTCCACTAGGGGGCAGCCCTCTGACAGTGGCCCTCATACTCTGTCGTAGAGTACAGAATATTTCCATGTGAAGTTTTTACAAACTGAAGTCATGAGTGGAGATGAGATCTGCCTGAAACAATCCCGGTGGTCTTGAATCTTTTAAATAAACATGACTGGACTCTTACGACTTATTTATAAGACAGTTCAAGCGCTGGGCGCTTCAACCAATCAGAAGGGCTCTTTTTATCATGACTCTGACAACACAACCGCTCTGAGTCAACATTAAAAACTCTTCATTTATCAATAGCTATATTTCCATACAAATTCATATAAAACAATTTCAAATTAAATAAGTGACATAAAAAAACACTTTAATTCTCAAGGCAATCGCTCAAGGAGTTAATCTTCTAGAAAAATCTGCCTCGTTAAGGACCGCATCAACGACAGAAAAGGCCAAAACATGATTTCCTTGTTCACTTTAGGTTCTCACTTCCTGTTTGTTCAAACAGACACACAGCAGAACACGGCGGCCTACAGTGGCTCGTAGTAATAGTGCATGCTGCAGCCACTGTTTAAAAAAGAAATCCACATTTAAAATCACATCATCCTGTACAAACATGGAATCATATTCACATCTAGGAATTAATCAACAAATGAATCAAAGAAACAGGGAATCAGCATTTGTTGTCTTTTTTTTTTCCATCCCTCCGTCAAAAAGGCAAAAGTCTCATCACGCAGCGACATCGATCAATCGAGAAGTTCACGCGTGACGCTTCCCTCCACCCGCCGGTCGATTGTCACGAGTCCAGAGTGGATCCTCCTCATCGCTGGATTTTTGACCTCCTGTCGGGTCGCGTTGTGCGTTTCCATGAGAGGAAAAGGAAGGTTGTGAACGAGACGACAGGCTGCAGGGACTCTGCGTGGGCCGCATCACTGACTCCGTGCATCACACAACAAGTGAACACAAACACCTCCGATGCAATCTCAGCACGCTCCGTTTGTTTGACGCTGATACAGTTGATGGCCTCAGATCTCAGTTACGTTAATATTAAAGAGGAATTACAGCATTTTAAATCTCTATTTCGACATATTTTGAGGATTCAATGTCTTATAGGTACAAACAAGTGTTGGAATTTTTTCCATAGATTCAACCAGAAGCCACTGAACAGGCTGTAATGGCAGCATCGTGGGGACAGATGTTCTGCCACTAATTTCTGACATCCTTACAGAAAGGATCCTAGAGTTGAACCTTTCTGTTAAAGAGGAAGATGCTTTTTATAAAACCAGGGGCAGCCGTTAAATTGCTCTCTTTCTAGCCACCAGACTCCATTGATAAAAACAATCATTTTACATGAGAATCGAGGTGTACTGCTGACTTGATCGTAAAGTATTTTGTGTTCGTGTTACAAATATATTGTCTTGGATTCAAGCTAGCCACTTTAACCAACACCATGATTATTGGGAGAGCAATGCATCAGCTAGTTACTTTGCAGACCACAGGACATGCAGCAGAACCACTGCCTCCACCAGTAAGTTTGTTTGGAATTGGGGTTGAGAGATGTCGAATAAAGACATCTGTTTACATTTCCGTGTCCCAAGCTGCAGTCGAACTATAAACGACGACCACAAGAAGAGGAAGTCTTGGCCCGGATATTCGCAAACGGTTATCCATCAATCTCTGAACCAATCAGCTATCGTCTGACGGCGATACATCATCTGGGAACGATGGCTTACTTCTTTGTATTTCTGGTTTAGCCACCGTCAGCGATAAACTGAACTTGCCCCAGTTTCACTGTAAACAGTAAGTTACACGAACCCGAGAAAGAAACCAATTTTCTTGTGATCGACTTTAATTAACGGCTCTTCAGTTTGCTGAGAGAACAACATCATGATGCAGATTAGGAACAAGTCAACATGAAGCTTTGTCAGGTCTGTCCTCAGGAGGAGAAGAAAACTACTTTAAAATAAGAAGTTTGTTGAACGGAGGTCGGAGCCATCATTTATGGTGCATTCGAGGAAGTCGGGAAATCTAAACGCTGAACGGCTTCCGCGACACAGCGTCAAGCTAATTTGTCACTCAAGGTGCAATTAGCATACAGTTCTACATTTTTATGTAGAATCTGTAAAATGAGATTTCTTATAAATCTGATGGACACATCGGAAGCCTCAAAACATTGTCCTCCGCCCACAGACACTTTATCCCCGGCTGGTAAGTGACGGGTTGAAGATTTTCTTGTTATTATGAGTCACGCAAATAATGTTTCAGATCCTTACAAAGAATTGAAAAGGTGAAGACACACAATCACACAAACATATTAATCAATTGAAGCAGCTGAAACCAGCAACTCCTGTGCAGGAAAAATAACTGCTTTTGTCAGTGGAGGCTGGTGGATCGTCGAGAGCGATGCAACGACTGTTTATGGTTAAAACTAGTGACTTCCTCTTTAACAAAGAAGTCCGTCTCTCTGTAGAGATCCTTTCTGTAATGCTGTCAGACACTTCATCTGTTTAAGTACATCCACATATTATTCTGATTTAATTGCAGCTATTACAGCCTGTGTGACCATCGGGCTGAGACTACTGAAGCAATTCCAAAATCTTTTTCTCAAGACACAAAAATATGTCAAATTAAGGTCCAGTTTTTAAAATATCGTAACTCCCCTTTAAGAATCTGACTGATCCCAGATTTAGTTTCCTGGTCGTCTGTGGGAAGCCCTCGACTTTGATCTTGATTGAGCTCCACAGACATTATTACTATGAGCATCATTACAGGGTTTTGTGTTCTAAATACGAGCGTGAAAATGAGGAAATATCAACATCCGCACATTTTTTCCCTTAATGCAGCTTCAGTCCAAACGTGCTGACATGAGCCTTCATAACTCCAGAGCTCCCTGGGGGCCTCAGCGGGGGATCGAGCTCCTCACCCTGGCAGTGGTTATGCATTGCGCTGCTGTACTTGTATAATGTAAGACCCAGACCTACCTGTGCTACCTGCTGAGCTGCAGTGAGGAGAACACCCACAAAAATGAGCCAAACCCTCATTCCTGTTTGGTCCAAAAATAAAGAAGTCTGTCACAGCCCAGAGCCTCCAAGTCCTGGCTTTACATCCGCCATCTTTATAGCAGTTATTGAGGTGGAGGCAGGACAGTTCAGCACAGTTTAACTCCACAGTCAATGAGCCAATGAGGAGTGCGCTCTGGACAATATGGTTCATTTCATCCTAAGACGTCCAAGTGGTTTCTGTTATTTAATCTCTCCCTCCGCGGCGGGAAGAGACGACCGCCTCTCGTCTTCGTCTCATTGGTGTTTGAGCAGCTGGCTGCAACTCAGACAGAAATCTCGTAGGTGGTGCCCCCGACGCCCGTCACCTTCTTCACCCCGCCACCCTGGGGCTTATGGGCGGGACTCTGCATCAATGCCGAGCTCGGATAGGCCAGCGGGGGCCGGGCGGACAGGCCGACTGGGTGGGAGGGGGAGGAAGGGGCGGAGCAGGAGGAGGTGGGGGAGAAGGGCTGGCCGCCGTTCGTCCGACTCAGATGTTTCATCTGGATCAGCTCATCCCTGATTTTAAACAAACACAAAAAGGAGTTTGAGGACTAAGAGAAGAAGTGCAGTCGTTCTAACCTATCAGCATTAGCGTGAACAGAATTAGAGCTCCTGAGAAATGGTCACAAAGTTTTTCTTAAAGATTCATGTGACCCTTGGACATCGAAATGTAAACATTTAATCCTTGAGTCCAAGTGGACGTTTGTGCCAAATTTGAAGACATTCCCTCAAGACGTGCCGGTCTCATTTTATACAACCCCTGACCAGGGTTGTATAAAATGTCGATACTTAAGATAGCAGGATTTTTTAAATGATACAATCTCTGTTATTTTTACGTTTGATAGTACCAAAAGGTACCGACGCTGTTGAAAAAAACCAACAGATCTACAGTCGGATTTTCAATCTGACGCTGCCATGAGCAAAAGAGAGAGAGCGGCTGTGGTTGACCGAGTGGCATTAATGTAAATGAAGCAGTGAAACAGAGAAGAAAGACAATATTTCTGATTGTTTTACTGCGGTTAAACAACAAACTAACACGCCTCCACCTCCGTATGACTCCGCAGAAAGGTACGCGGTTTACTTTTTATGGGCCTACGTCGACTGTGTGTGTCTGCTCCGCCCTCTGTCACACCTGGAGCTCTTACAGCGACGACACAGCGGACTGTTCTCATTCACAGAACGACACAAGAAGACGTTTCGTGACGTCTCTTTAATGCGTCATAAAGTAACTTTCACATCAGTCGAATCAAAACACTGTTTTGTTTCACCTTAAAATTAATATTCAATCTGCTTAAAACTAATATTCAATAACCTACACGGGTTCAGTCTTTATGTACGTTCACTCTTACTACAAGAGCCACAGCTGCTGTTTGGACACATGGATTTAAGAGCTTTGTTGCACCAGTCAGTTTTTGTGTATGAAGAAATGATTAAAAAATCCAAAGTTAAACTGATGGCACAGTCCAAAATGTCCTGCTTTAGCTTATTGGTAAAAAGGCTTCTATCTCAGTGTGGAGACGGTCACATTTATATAAGAGACAGTTCAACAATGGTTTTCAGTTGCTGGAGACAGATTTTCTTCACCCTAAAAGATGTTAAACTGAAACACATCGTTTTCATCAAAATGAAGGTACACAGAGAGACACTCAAAGTAACGATGCAGCAAAACTGAAGCCATGCAGCTGTGAAACTTCTGAAAACAACACAAACAGTGAGCAGGATGGAAAAGCAACAGGGACGATGGACAGAGAGAAACACACGTCAACATGTCAGAGGATCAACAATCTGATCGTCAGAAGTTTGAGTGAAGAAAACAAACTTTCATGCACTTTTGATCAATTATAACAACCAGACAACAGAGACGAAACGTTTCCCTAATCTAACCTCTAGCATTAAAGCTTTGTTTAGATTTGAGAAATGGTACAAATGTGGACTAATGCATGGACTTCATGTAAGAAGTGGATGCACCTCATTTGTTTTTGGACTACCCTTCTGAACCTGTAAGTACGGCACTTTTCCGGCCGCCATCTTGGTTTTTTAGGGACAAAGATGGTGAGATAAAGGCAAATTCAGATTGGCTTTGATTTTCTTACCTGGTGGCTACATCCACTTCTGTTATCCAGTCTTTGATATAATCATGTTTTAATGTGAACACCCTGAATGTATTTTTTGTCTTACATCTTAATTCATAAACATATTCTTACGCTAAATTACCTCCTGGGTGTGAATACATGAACTCGATTTCTGTTTCTATGTCACTGCAGTTTCATGTCAAACGGTGAAAGTCAGTGAACATAACTTCAACAGTTTCATTTTATACACTTAATTTTGAGCCCATCAGTTGGGAAAAAATCGTCATTTTTATCAGTCAGTGCAAAATTTAACACAGAGCAGAAGGCGGTAGTGATGCAAACAACCAGAACAACCATGCAGAGAACATCCCACATTTAACAGTGTGAAAAAACGGAAGACAAGCAAAGGGAAGAGAAGGAGAAACTCACAGGAAATCTGGCAGGAGGAGGAGGAGGAGAGAAGGGAAGAGGAGCAGGAGGAGCAGTCAATCAGGTAGTCAGGTTTTCAGGCGGGCAGGTGGTTTTTTTCAGGGTTAGCAGCAAACCAATCGTCCTGACAAAAGGCGAAACTCATACTCACTTCGGCGCTTGCATTCCTCCTCCTCCTCCCATCCCTCCACCTCCTCCTACCCCCGCTGCATTCGCTCCGGCTGACGCGGAGGCCTTTCGGACCAGCCGGTACTGCATTTCAGCTGCGGCAGCGCTCGAGTAAGAGAGCGACTTGCCCAGAGGTGGAGGGTGTGGGGAGCGGGGAGGGTGGGTGGTGGATGTAGTGGAGGAGCCCAGGGGGGTGTCCGTGGAGCGGGTGCGGTAGGGATAAGCGTGGTGGGGTGGCGCGTGAGGGGCAGCGAAGCGGGGAGGGCGGGAGGTAGAGGAAGAGGAGGAAGAGTGGTGGTGATGATGGGAGTGGTGGTGGTGGTGATGGTGATGATGATGGTGCGGGGGAGGCGGGGCAGATGAGGAGGGTGGAGCAGAGGTCTGATTGGCAGGTTGGGGGTGAGCACCGGATAGGGCCTCACCCAGCAGGCGCTCCCTCTCTGCAGGAGGTGGCGGGGAGGAGGAGGTGGAGGAGGAAGAGCGATGGAGAAAGGGGTGGTGATGGTGGTGGGAGGAGCGGTGGTGGTGATGGGGCGACTGGGAGGACTGGGAGTGCATCTCAGCGACTCTCTGCTGCGACGACAGGAAGGGGGAGGTGTAGCCGCCCGCTGCCGGCGTACAGGGTCTCCCAGAGGAAACCTCAGGGGCTGCTGAACCCGCCACTACACCTTTGTCAAAGTCCTCCCCACCTGCCAGTAAGCTGTCATATGACAGGCTCCCGTTGCGTGACGGGTGATGAGGCGGAGGCGTCTGATTGGCTAAGCTCTTGAAGCTGGTGGATGTGGTGGTTGCGTCTGAGACGTGTGCTGCACCTGCTGACGTGTGCGTGGAGCTGGAAGATCGCGACGCCACTCCTGACAGGACGGTGGGGTCAGAGAAGGAGGGATACGAGCGTCCGCCGAGGGTGTAGCCAGGGATGCCCCCTCCCCCTGCCTCTCTCCCTCCCTCCCTCCTCTCCCCACCTCCTCCCCCTCCCACTCTGTCTGATGAAGTGTCCCTCCGGTCCAGGCTGGGCTGGGAGCGGAAACCAGGCTGCTGGCTGGCCTGGAGGAGGGAGGAGGTGGAGGAGGAGGAGTCTCTGGCACTGCCAACGCTCTCCCCTCGACTTAACTGGAGGAGGAGGAGGAGGAGGAGGGAAGGTGAAGAGAGGAGGGTAGAGGGAGGGAAAGAAACAAGAAGCTGAGCAAATAAGAGGAGAGAGCACCGAGGAGGCTTCACCCAGAGTTATGCAGTGCTGGAACTCCCTCTAGTGGTGACATCTCGACACTACAACTGTAGCTCGAACTCGTCTCTTTACAGGGGAGTACTGATATTGTTGTGCCAAAGCTTCCTATTCCTATATATGTATATATATGTATATATATATATATATATATATATTGATAGACATCCCACATGTTTACTTTGATAAAGATTAAGAAAGATCCAAAACTAAAACATGGAGAGACAAAGGTTTTGGACGTCTCGGTCTCGAGTCACTGCACCTTCATCAATGTAATCAGCAGTTTTCTCTCTGAACAGATTTATCCAGGCCTGAAGCTTCACAAACTAAGTCTCAAAATGAACCTGAGGTTTTTATTAGATGCCAAGAAACAAAAGGAGCCGGTAATTTAAACTTCTAATAGAACTAAAGCAGTTTAGCGTTAAAAACCTGCATCTCTCTTGTTTTTACTGCAGGCACATGACGGCTGCGAGATGAGGTGCTGCTAGGTGGTTTCAAGGTGCTGAGCTTAGTTTTACGTTCCCTTCTGTGTTTTTACCTGAGGCTGAATTATTCACAGTAGTCTACAAAACAAACAGACCTCGTAATTAAAGCACTGAATCAGTTTCTCTTTAAAGTGTATTTTTCATTGGGCTTTGAGCCGAGCTGACACTAACTTATGCCCTGTACTCTGATCGTTTAGGACGTCAGATAACAAAGATACTTCATCTGCTAAAGTGTTAGTTTACTTCACACAATCGTCGCCTGGCTGAAACCTGGCCCCTTTTGAAAAACAAACTTGGTTCAACATGTAAAACATGAGACTCGTGTAGAGGAGCTGAGTCAGGGGTTTGGTCCCCTTTCAGTGACCTAAAACGGCGTTTGTGTGGACGAAAGGCCAAAATGCAGAGAAAAGGCTACATTTTGAAGAATACCTGTGTACATGTGGACATGGCCTTAATGTTTGAGAACGTACACAGCCAATGCCCCAAACAGACGCAGGGAACGAATGGCGGCCATCATGCACACACGAATGAGTAGTTATAAGCAAGTATATCTCCGGCCTAACAGTCCCTAAAAAGCAACAGGAGGCATTAGTGTGTGAATGACTGTGTTACATTAGTACTAACCATCTAGGGGAGTGTCAAGTCCCACACGCACACACACATCATTTATTCCTTTTAAAAGGTTTGTTTGAACTTGAATTTAACATAAATAATAATGAGATTTGATTTTGTTTGTACTTTTATGAATAGTGATTACAAAAGCAATTAATTACAGAGATTAAAAGTTTGAATGCACTTCCTGTTTCTATCTCTGAAAGACCACAACAAAGGAAAAGAAGGAAACAAGTCGATATTTACTTTTAATTCATCTCATTTCTATCTGATGCTACTTGTAGGACCATACTGAAGGGGCACATTTGAGAAATCATGGCAACAAATTAGTTTTTAACAACATTTCAGAGCTACAGAGAACTTATCTTTCTTGACAAACTCTGGAATCTGAAGGAGACATGTTTCTAATCAGGGAGGAGAAAACAAACTTAAAGGAAACAAATGAAGGAAAAACAAGAGAAATGAAGGATAATCAAAGCAGGAGTACAGAGAGTTGGAGTGACAGGTGGGAGGAGATGAACCAGACATAGGTACAAATACTGAGCAGAATCAAATCAACTGGACCAGCTACAATCACTTGGTCGATGTGTGTCAGCCTCCTCACACAGTATTTCACCCACATCCAGGGAAAACAGACAGGAACAGAAAACAAGATGTGATGAGAGAGGGGAAAAGTGCTTTCAGAACAATCACTTACTGATACTGATCAACAGAAAGCCACTGAGAAACCAAACCAAGATGGCCGACAGGAAATCAAAAGGAAGAAACAAAACAAAAACATGAGATATGATTTTTTTGGGTCTTATTCATCACCTGGCTGTGTCTCCTGTGCGTGTGTGTGTGTGTGAGTGGGTGTATTACCTGGTTAGCGTACGCGTGTGTGAGCGCTGTGTGGTTCTTGCCGGGGCTGTAGGTGGGCCTGTATTTGTACATGGTGGGGGTGGGAGGGGCTTTGTTCAGTAGACTGCACTCTGCAGGAGGGTAGAAGGGGAAATAATGAATAATGAGACTGTGAAATCTTCATAGAGTCACATTAATGTTTAGTTGAGGCAAATTCAGAGATGAAGAAGTGTGTTCGACAGCGTTATTACCCTCTGTGTTCCCACGGGTGATTCCAGGGTAGCGGAGCTCTGGTTTAGGAGGAGGAGGAGGCTCAGCGTCACATGACTGGCTCTCCATCATCTCCAGACTGGACTTGGACTAAAGACGAGAGAAAAAACAGAAGATTCAGAGATAGCATTTAGTTAACTGAAATATAAGCCACGTAGGGCTGGGCAATAAAATGATCTCAGTACGGGATCAGGATACAAGTCAATAACGATGATACACTTTGCACATTTTAACTTGATATAAAAAGCAGCTTATCAAACAGTGCAATAAGTGGGACAGCCAGTCAATATGCAGTTTTAAGGTTTAAGTTCAAAGTTGACCTGTGTTTTCCCCCAGAGCTTCGGACACTTAAAAAAAGAAAAATGACATCATTTATACTGAAAACTTAGATTTTTAGATCCTGAGTAATTTGTTGAACTTTATCTTTAACTGGATGAAGGACTGTATTCATCAGAAGTCTGGAAGTTGTCAGAGCAATCATCTTAGCTAATGTTAGCAGCGGCTGGGCCACTCCTAACGTCGTGTGTCTGTTGACCCCGGCTTTGCATTTGCAGTATATAGTATTATCACAGACTGGGTGTCTGTGGCGACATTCGCAGAGAAAATCACAAGCGGCGCCCAGTTAGTGACGCGTTTTCCATCAGCCAGCAGTGGTTGGTCTGCCAGAGAGGGTAGGCGGAGCTAAGCGGCTGCTTCTCCGCTCTCTGCAAGTGTTGCGAGTAAACAGTAATCTACTATGGCTGAAAAAACAAAGAAAAGATGGATGACTACAGATACAACTTCAACAAGAAGTGAAAATCCAAAGAAGAAGAAACAAACTCGACGCTCAGATGAAGCAAACAGTCTGAAAAGGAAAGCGACCGTCAGCCAGGAAACTCAAGAGTTACAACCGGAGCCGACCGTGGACGTCACACATGCAGCACTGTCTGGATATCTGAAGTGTGCTCCTGTTATTACCGTTTATCGCCACAGGTGCCGCTAAAGAGAACGAAACTGAGATCTTTGAGATTATAACTTTAAGTTTAACAAATAAAACACCTGTTTTCTTCAGACTTTTGTTATTATCAGGAAACTCTTCAAACAAGCAGCATCATCAAATTGTATATCAGGATAAACCAATATTTATCAATACTTTATTATTATAGTTGAATTTAATTGAGGTGTGCCACTGTCCTATTATAAAGAATACGAGGAAATCATTTTTGGCAAAACCAAAGTGAAATCATATTTATGGAGGGAATAAGATGTGTGATAAATAATAAAAGCTGATAAAACACAGATTAGAAATGAGATCATTCTGAGGAACCTGTCAAACATCATGCTTTCCCCGGTTCTGGGATTTGTGAACCTTACAGCAAAGAACAAATACAATCACATTTGTCCCTAAAACTTCCGGCAAACTCAATAAACTCGAGCCACAATAATAAAAACTGACATCCTGTCGGGTCTGATTAATGTACAAAAGCTCAGGACACAGTGAACAATATAGTCTGCACTCCGTCTCGTTTCTCTGGGTCCTTTGTTATGAAGCGTTACAGACTGTCGGCACCGATAGATGTGCTTGTGTTAGCTGATGTGACCTTACAGGATTTCTGGCTTTTGAATTTCAAACAGCCGTTAAACCTCCTGCTGCCATCTGGACCTGCCTTTATGCAAACTCACCTGGCACAGATTTGAATGAGAAGCACACTGACATAACACCTGTCCACCAACATGTAAAAGCTGTTCTTTTATCTTTAAAACTAAAGTCAAATCAAACATGATGAGAGCACTGCTGTATTTATGAAACTATATGAAGTTTGTCCCTCTGAGCGCCCCGTCCTGCTGTTCTTACCCGGTGCAGGTCTCCCTGGATGCCGTTGTCCAGGATCTTTGCAGCCAGCTGGGCCTCCGTCAGCTGCGGCCGCAGAAAAGGAGGCTGCACACACACACTCTGCACACACTTCTTTCTGCCCAGATACCTGCAGAGAGCACAGGGACGGTGGGTTTCCTCATCAGACAGATAAACCATGATACAAGTAAACCGTGCTTACAATGCAGTGATACACTAACAGAGCACTGAAACATGCGGTTTATCATCAGGGCAGCTTTTAATTAACAAAGACCCCTTTTGAATCACCTGTAGAATTTCACATACAAGGATTCTGCCTGTGTTTTGGTGCCGATAAACGTACTTTGAGGAAATACGAACTGGAAGGTTCAATGTGGCACAAAAAAATGTTGGAGATGTTTTAGCTGTGAAGTGAGAGAATGTGAAGTTAATAAAGCGCAGCCGGTGGAGAAGAGTAATATTCCGAAAATCTGAGATTAAAGTCGTAAATTGCCAGAACAAAATGCAAATTTGTGAGATTATAAAGTCATAAACTTTCGAGAAACAAAAACTAGTAAAATTGTGTTAATAGGAACCTTCTGGCGCTGGAATCGTACAAAACAGAGTCCAGGACTATAACTGAGAAGGAAAACGTAGCTAAATACTGTCTTGAGTGGGTAACATCAGCTTATTCATCCAGGTTCAACCAGGTGAATCGCCAGCTCGCTGTGTGCAAATTACTTTATCAGCTGACGTTACAGGCAACCAAAACTAGATCCATGCAGCACAGCTATGTTAAAGCTAGCTGGCTTATCTTAGATTGCTTCCTGGAACTTCTATCTGTGTGGAAATGCTATTTGCCTAGCTTGCTAAATGACATCACCAGATAGTTTAATCCATTAATTCTATTTATGTACTAATGATTCTCAATTTTAGCTGACAAACAAATGATGCAACGTCACATAACTGTTTTTGAAACGCCTGCGGAGTGCCCCAGTGAGCAGAACAATCTACACTGTACCTTTAAGAATCTTAAAAAAATAAAAAAAGTTAAAATACATGAAAGGGCGTGTCCTGCATCAGAGCTGATGTGATGTCCACAAACAGGATCCTGGCATCAGTTAATGTCTCAGGATGATTGTCTTTTTATTTAGTTGGGCCGTGTGTTTAGAGGAAGTCAGAGGAATATCTGGTTCTGAGTCTTACAGTGTCGTTACAGGTGGAGACACGCCTTTGTACGGTTATGACATGCTTAAATAAAATAAGTATAAATAAGTAAAAGATCACCTGGGTGCCTGTGAGCTGCAGAGGACATGAGAAACGTTCTTCCAACATCCATTGGTGAACGGATTAACGCCTCCTCTGAACTTCCCTGTTACCTGGACACAGACAGAGAGATGGAGAGTTACATAAAGAAAGAATTAACATTCATTTAAAAATGAGCTAAACTAAACTTTATGGAAACATTTGAACATGTACAAATAAGATGTCCTACTGAATACTTTAAAATCTGGATTTGTCAGTGCCCCACCTGTTCGTTGGTCGTCCTGCCTCTGGCCACCAGCACTATGTGGAAGCCAGTGAGGCCGGCAACAGGGATGAAGAACAGGCCTGCAACGCACATTACAGCCAGCCTGAGAGCACAGGAGGTCAAGGAATATATAAAACAGATTCAACAGCGAGATTAAGCTCAGACAAGGTAATTAAAAGGGAACTTGTGGTAATGTGCATATCAGACTTTCCTTTTTCTTGTGTATAAATGGACAGCTCGGCCTGTTAGCGGAGTTACACACGTAAGACACACATTGACATTTGCTGCTCTGGACCATCAGGTCAGCCTGAAAGTGATCTTTTCCGATACTTTAAATATTTTTTTGTCCAAACCGAACTTCTCAGATTTCCCCCAAAGTTTCAGCAACTTGGGCAAAGAACAACTTTTAAATTGGAAAGCTCCTCATTGTGCAAGGATGGCTTCTTGACTTCACCGACAAAGCAAGGATTGAACGCTGGTCAGTCTTGCACCAGGCAGACAAGAGAACATTACTTACTTGAAACAAACAATAACTACGATAAATTCCTTTATAAAACTGTTCCTAAAGGTCCGGGGGATATGGGCGGGTGGGGGTAGAAAAGCCCTTATTTACTCAACTTTATTTATCTACTTATTATTATTATTTTGGTTTTATCTTGTTTTCTTTTGGGGCTTATTCATTTATAGACCTCTGCCAGGCCCAGGGATGTTTTAAATCAATAAAAACATTGCTCATAAACAGAATCTGGACCAGCAGGATACAACCAGTCAGATAAAATCAGTTTAAAGCCCATTCCACTTCCTTTCACGCAGAGAACACTGAAGTTCAGACATCTGATGGAACTATAACAACCTGTCAATCGAAAATGGACCGGTCAAAAACACATGGGAAAGGTTGCTAAAGGATACGTGACAATGGCGTGCAGGCGGTCGATATTCTGGCGATGGTAGAGGATGAAGAGCAGGCCGAAGCCGAACACGGCCATGATGTGAGCCGTCAGAGACAGGAGGAAGAGGAAGAAGTATCGGTAGTTCCTCCTGCCGATGCAGTTGTTGACCCACGGACAGTGGTGATCAAAGTCCTGCAAAAGGCAAGGTGGTCAAAAAGCTGCTGCAGCAGAGTCAACATACAAAGTCACAATACAGTTTTCATCAGTTCTTTACTTCCTGTCTGACACAGCAGCTGCAATTTACATTAAACAACACGTACAGCTGTGTAAAAACAAGGACAACTTTAAGATGTCGTAGAGGATGCTTGACTCTAGCTTCTGTTAACTGTTGTAAACACGCGTCAGGTTTTCATTTATTCATCTCAAGAAGGACTCAGATAAAGGTTTCTACAAGCTAGCAACCTTATTCCAACCACAAGAAGGCAATTTGAGGGGCTGTGAGGGGGATACCATCCCAAAATATTCTCCAGGGGAGGAATTTCCCACAAGCCTCTTTGCTGGCTTTTTGGCTGACCGCTGGGGTCAGCCCCACACACGGGTGGTTGGGTGGGTGGGTGGGAGAGTGACTGACTGACTGACAAGAGAGAGTTGCGACATTGCAATGGCGGATCATGGAGCATATTGGATCACCACTGACGCGACTCTGTCTGTACGGCTCTGGATACTTTGTTTGGGGAGTAGGCGGGGCTGCTCGTCCGCTGTCCTCACCACGTCCGCAGCGTGCACCTGCTTTCAAACCCATTGTCATGGGCCTCATAAGGACAGTCCTTGTAACCTGATGCGGACTCTCGTTTTCCCAGTGGATGGCTACTCCATACTCCTGACAATTTCCAGAAAATTTGAGGACAGTCTGCCCCTCACACCGGGAGATTTTACCTGTCAGACAGGGGGAGGTGGAGCAGGACATGACGTAAAATGTACGCTGTGGCCCCTGGCAACAGGCGAACAATTTCAGCTTCGGCCCTCGCAGCCAGAAGCTGCTGAATCGTCTTGTAAATGAACCTTCTTCTTCAACCTCGGACGTTTTTTATTATCCTGTAACGTGTCGCTCCTCCGGTTTCACACCAGTCGCATGATATAAACGTCATCAGCCCACCTGCTCGCGGTGAACATCCTGCTGCGTTTGCACATCAGCTCACTCAAAAATTCTTGCGGACATTTTACTATTTTACTAGGGGTGAAAAATTCGGCAGTTTTGTGTTCACTCATGCAGCCCACCCGGAAAATGTCTGGCAATTTTCAGGAGTGCAGTGCATGCGTGAAAGGGGTCCAAGCTGTTATACTTGGCTGTTACATCCAATAGCCTACTGAACTGCTATGTTGGCAGTAATTAGATGTTGTGAACATATTTCACACAAAGGTATAAATGCACTAGGAATAACATGGAAAGCAATCAGTCTCAATTTAAAGTTGATTTTTAAAACATCTTGCAGTAAAAAGAAACGGATCAAGATTAATGTCTCAACTTCAAAGAGAAAGATGTGAGGATGTCTTAAGGCTAAAGACTGCGAGACTTTTTGATGGACTGGTTTCAGCTATATGTAGCCTGATTCAGTTCGAATGATTAACATTAACTCATAACAATCGCTCTGTGTATGCTGCTTTGTGTACATTACAGAAACATATTGCAGATGCATCATGCCTCTAAAGTGCTGGTTGCATCTTGGCTTCAGTGTTTTGTTCATTTAAAGACATATCCAGAAACCGTCACAGGGAAGCTGCTGCAGTTTTATCTCAACTGGACTGGCTTTAAAATCTTTGTCTTTTAATGTTCAAGCTGCTGCTGTAACAGGTGATGAGACACAGAGTCTGTCCAGAGAACATAAATAATGTGCTAATTTATTATAAGTGAATGTGTGAGAGTGAGCTCACCTCCACACAGTTGTCGCAGACGGAGCAGTGGGAGCACCGCGGCGGCCTGTAGAAGCGGCAGGTTGAGCACCACTTCATCCTGACCTGGATCCCTCTGATCTCCACCGTTTTGTAGAGCGGAGCACGGAAATCGTCCTCTTTGTCCTCGTCTTCCTCCGCTGCAGAGTCGAGAAGAGAAGATATGAACATGATCACACACAAATGATTGTCTGAGCCTCAACATTTCACACACACAGACAGACAGGCATTGATGCACTAGACTTCATTCAGGTTCATTGTGGTACTTTTAAAGCTGGGCCTAATTACCTCAGCTGACAACTTTCACCCTCCTTGGGGGAAAATGCGCCTGATAGAAGTATTTCCACTAAATGTGCTTGTATTTGTCACCACAAGGTCCAGACTGTTATTGTATGAGTTGTATTACAACATTACAGAAAGAATCCCAAGAGACACAGAGCTTTTTGTTTCAGCAATATCCTTTACTGACTGACCGCCGGGGTCAGCCCCACACACGGGTCTGTATGTGACTGACTGAGTTACTGACTGACTGACTAAGTAAGTGAGTGATGGTACTTTCACAGCCGTAGAGAGAGAGAGTCGCGACATTGCAATGGCGGATCATGGAGCATATTGGACCTCCACTGACACAACTCTCTGTCTATACGGCTCTGGATACTTTGTTCGGGGAGTACGCTGGGCTGCTCCTCTGCTGCTTGTCCGCTGTCCTCACCTATGTCTGCAGCGCACCTGCTTTCAAACACGTTGTCATCGGCCTCCTTGTAACACATTGCCCTCAAAAGCGCACATTGACCTGATGTGGTCAGCTGCATACTAGGTTTTGACCTAGCCTTGTTATAACCAGAAACAGCTGTTACATCTATCTCTCAAAAGCCACCAGACTCCATTGACAAAAACAGTACATACTGTACAGAACACAGGAGTTGCTAGTCTCCTGCAGCCTCAAACTCTTCACTCCAACATGGTACTGCAGAAAATCATAGATAATAGTTTAAATAATTAACAGGTCATTAGTTTACAATCATAAAACAAAATCGCCTGTTAACTTCTGCCTCCACATTTGGCTTTGTGACTGCTTCAGTGATTGACACAGAACCTGCCTGTTTGTTTGACAAAAGCCGAGAAGTTTTTTTAAAGGACCTTTTTTAGGCTTTTGAAATAGAAAACAAACTTTTGAGCGGATTAAATGGAAATCCTATTTGTGTGCAGATGAGCAAAAAACATGAAATGAAGCCAAACTTGACATTTTGTAAGGGCAGCAATGTAAACACTGCAGAACAGCACACACACACACACGCGTAGGACATTGAAACATTCTGGCACTCACCTCTGGGGAAGATCCCGGGGTCCATGAATGTGGCCATACAGAAGTTAGCCAAAACAAACAGGAAGATGACTCCATTGTAGATCGGCACGGCTACCGAGAATCGCTCTGAAAGCCACGGACACCTGAAACAGGAAGAGGGAAGACGAGGCATGACGCTCAGAGGTAAAACAAGAACAAGATTCTGTCACATCTTTAAAAAAAACTGCTCACAAATAAACAAAAATATGTTTTTGACATAGACTGTATAAATGGCTGTATTCACCGTGACGTCACCCAATGGTTTCTCGACTGTGAAAATGAAGCTGAAATATGGCCACCGCTGAAGTGACCAAATTCGGATGAGGGTGGAGCTACAGAAAGGCAAGTGGTCACCAAGTTATCAAAGCTAAACAGTCTGTGTCTGATCCATTAACTCTTGAGTGAGCTAGTTTAACTTTCACAGGAGGAGATTGTGTTTGTGGTGGTGACTGACTGAACAGTTATCTTGAACAATAAAATTAACTATTTATAACAAAACCGTTCTTTGTGTTTATGTAGCCCCAGTGTTAACCACCTCGCGTAACGGAGCAGCTGACCGATACTGTCGGCGGGATGATTAAGGCTCCGTTACGCGAGGTGGCTTGTAAGTGAGATTCCTGATTCCTGATAACAGCGGCACCTTGTTCCGGTGCTGGTTAACGCTGTGGTTACACAAACGGAACGTTCACGGACTGGACATGCTGCGTAGTGTTTACTTTAAGCGGTTACACCTGCAGCACACACACGGCGTGAGGTTGTGTGTGCCAACAGAAAGCAGGAGACGTGAGTTTTCGAGCTTGTTTACAGTTTACAGGCAGGTGACAAACAGTCTTTGCATGCACAAGGTCAGTTCTGTGCGCTCCGGTGAAGAGCTGTACTGATGTGATATCAGACGGACTTTTCCTGTAGATGAGTCATTGAAAACGAGAAACTGCCGAGTTTTTGTTTTGCACCGAGCAACAAAAAAGTAGCAGTTGGACGTATTTCACTTAATTTGCTTTAATATCACACATTCTGCGATGTGAATACTGTACATGCGCACATCGCAATTGCGGTTCTTAAACAATATATCATGCAGCCCTAATAATGAAAGAACATATTAGAATGATTACAGCCACACCGCTGCTCTATGGCCTCCATGGCGGTTTCTTTGTTATTTATAGAGCGTGTGCGAGTGTCGACAGGCCGACTCAGGGAGAAACAAACAGTGAGAGACTGGATGATGGGCTTTTGTCAGGGTGACAGATGTTGGCCTATTTTCTCCTCACTAATCTGAAGCACAGAGCTGACTGCCCACCACGCTGACCACACACAAACACACACACACACACACACACACACACACACACACACACACACACACACACACACACACACACACACACACACACACACACACACACACACACACACACACACACACACACACACACACACACACACACACACACCTGTCAATCTGACTCTCACACATTAAACCTCGTACACATCGTTTCCCCCATAGACACCGCTTCACACACTTCAGCTCTCACCAACATTTTTTCTTATCACACACACATACACACTTATACACACACTTCAGGGTGAGTTGTCAGCAGGATTAGTGATGACAGTCCATAACACCATTGACTTAGCATTCTGTCAGAAACACTCAGGGGGCTAAAGGCCTGAAAAGCCTGCTTATATGTGAGAAACAAACTCAGGTCGGTCCACGTTTCTGTTTTTGAAAAGTTCTGCATCCAAACTCAACTTTTCTTAGTTGACACAAAACACCCACAGCCTGATTACAGTTTGGTATATTTCATATATTCTGAATAATCATCTGTTCTTTTGCCCAGGTAAAATTACTGCTGGGTTTTGGTGTTTGTCGTGAACTGCAATGTCCCTGGTTTGAGTCTAGCTGCGGACATTTATTGGAAAAATGCACCAGAAAAAAGACATAATCTTGGTTAACTACTAACTAACTAACTAGGTTAACTGGGGTAAGA
Organism: Semicossyphus pulcher; assembly: GCF_022749685.1. Lineage (NCBI taxonomy): Eukaryota > Metazoa > Chordata > Actinopteri > Labriformes > Labridae > Semicossyphus > Semicossyphus pulcher. The sequence goes on from NW_027211701.1 coordinate 2,233,575, forward strand.
CCTTTGAAAGGGTTGTGATAAGTTGTTTTAATGACTATGATAAACTTAGGACACGTTTTACTTAACATGATAGTTTTTAAAGTCTCTGTTCAGGTGGCTGAATCGGCCAGAGTAGTGGAGACACTAGGTACAAATTAGGCCTGCACCATATGAAAAAACGAAACGTTGTGCAATTTTGTTGTTAGATATTGTGATGACGATAAGAAGTGCGATAAACTAAAGAGTGCATATTAGCTGTAACTCTTCATTTCTATGTCTATCTGCTGTTCTACGTGTTTCACACAGTACCTGTGTGTTGGTAACATGTCCCTCCTGAATCCAAAATTAATCCAAAGACTTTTTTTCCATCTTTAAATTGACACCATGTAACATTTACTGCATGCTTAGTGAGAAAGCATGGCTTGTTTGAATAACATCATTTTTCTTATTCAGTGCAATAAATTCAGACATTTGCGATGTGTTTATTGTGAATAATCGTGCAGCGCTCGTGACAATACAGCAAACGTTATTATTTTGAAACCTATTAGTGTGCATATAGCCTTTGTCTGTCTACAGTTGTTGGTGTTGCTGCGTGTTGCAGGCTGAATCCTTATCAAGGGTCATAAAACCAAAACAAAGAGCTGAAAGACACTAAAACACATAAGAGCTAAAAGAACTGCAGAGTTGTGATCATTTCTGTGGGTATGTAACCTCAACCCCTCAAATCATGCAAAGGCTACGTCATGTCTACACCAATGTTTTCATTTTAAAACTTTTGCTACGTTCAGCCCAGTGTTCAAACAACTCCTGTGATTTCTGAAAGCTGAAAACTCTCTGGTTGTGTTCAAGTGTGTATGGGAGGCAATGACGCAAACATCTACGCTAGCTGATCTGTTCTTAGTGTGAGGACGTGTCAGTCGACTCCTCAGTCCTGTAAAAAGCAAACATCAACAGCCTTCACTCAAGATGAATAATTACAGGTGCTGTGGACCTTTTTTTGTCTATGCTGTTGCTTTTGTGCAGTTAAATTCTGCATTTTTTATGCTACTACTGTCTGAATGAGCAGAGTGAAGCTTTTAAGAGTAAGATTCTCATGTCCAGCTGGTTCATCAACCAGACATTTGACATAAGATTTAAAACAGTGTCAAAATGATCATCTGGCTAGAGATTGTTTCATTTCAAGATGCCATTTTATATTAAAATGGAACGTGGACATCGTATTAGTCATATGATCATTGTAAATATATTGATCTAAAGAATATTCTGAGCTCCAGAACTGAAACAATCAGAGTGAGATCAAGACAAATCTGATCAAGCAAACCGAATTATTGTGCAAAGAACCAGGTCCTGCTCTCCATTATCCCTAATATAATGTTTATTATGCTATAGATATTTCAGTTTGTGACATGAAACGGTAATTTAATCAGGTCTGTACGTGCGTGGGACACTTACGTGAAGCAGAAGAAGAGCGTGGTGGAGCCAACGAGGAAGAACGTAGCCGCAGACACCGGGACGTAGCGGGAGGGTCGCAAGGGTCTGCTGGGTGGGACCACGGCGTGGGGGAGGGGAGACGAGGATGGACCCCGCCCTCCACTCTTACTGCTGCCACCTGGCATCACTTCCTGTGAGTGGCAGTGTGTGAGTCTGTTTTGCAACTGCTACTCCAAGGGATGTCTCATTCAGAGTTTAATGTTTCTTTAGGGGTTCTGAGTGGATCGGGGGTGAAGCAATACAAAATGAGAGGAGAGACTTGATGACAGAAGAAAACACTCCTGATTATGACAACACTGAGATGGGAGGCGACGCTTGTTTTCTTAGTTCTAAGGTCAATCCTGATCTACCGTGGGTGTGTGTTTGAGATTTAAAGAAGCTTACAGGTCGCTCTGCTGTGAAGGCTTTGTTTCCCCTGCAGTCAGAAAAACAGGTGGGAAGGCGGGATGAACAAATAAGCCACAGATTTATGGAGGAAGGGGTGTCCGGACGTCTTTCAGGGTTAAAAACAAAGCACTACTTGGATTCTGTTCTACCTTAACATGTCAACCGTTTACAAATAAAAGCAGATGTAAAACCGATGATTCTAACGGGGCTAAAAAGAAGAAATCTGCTCGAGGACAGCAGTGTGAATAAAAGGCTTAGTGAAAGAAAAATAACAGTGCAATTAAGAAAACATGTCTGTCATTTTAAAGTTAAAAAAACATTTGGAGATCACTTTTTAAATACACTACTTTTATTCTAGAGGGATCTAGTTGTGGCAAGGTCTAATCCTGACAGATGAACTAATGAACCTTTCGCCTAATTCAACTGGGTCCAGTTTGATTTAATTGATCTGTAATTGGGAGTTAAGCGAGGTACAAGAGTTGGCAGAGGTAGACCTGTTTAAGAAATGAAAAGAAGCTGAAAGAAAGAGAGAGATAATCGGACTCTGCTTTCTATTTTTCTTCCTCTGTGACTCTGAGAAAAAGTGCAGATGTTACTTGTGAAATATACGATAATCCAAGTCAATTTAAAGTCACACGGAAATAAACAGTCTGGGCAGCTGTAGCCATGTGAGAAAAAGTCTGGCAAATAAAAAATGACAACCCCTCTCTCCTGCTCTCCGTCAGAGAAGGAGGCGATTTGCTTTCAGTCCAGGACTCGTATTAGAAACAGGAGTCTGTAAGCGGGCCAGTGGAGCAGCCTGGTTTTCCTGTGTCGGGGCATCCCTAAACCCCGTCGGTGGCTGATTCAGACCAGCTCACCTTCCTGCTGCACCGGGGATGTGATTGGAAGACAAAAAGCAGGAAGTGGTGACGTGGTTCTTTCCAAAACATCGGAGGAAAATCCCAGTAGAACATCCATTAGTATCCATGTACGTGAAATGTTTTAATCTGTGCGACTAGATAATGGTATTATCTCATGTATCAGCCAGCGAGTCCAACATAGAACATCTCATATTCCCTCCACTGGTCTCCTTGTTGTGCTGCGTTCGTGGACTGTTAGTTGTGTAATTGTCGGACTCCCCGCTTCAGGCCGTTTTCTCCAGGGGCTTCCCTCGGCTTCCTTCCCCAGCGGAGTGCACTGAGGCTTGGATAACGCCCTCCCACAACAATCCCTTGGAGGATTCAGCCTCTCTGGAGCAAAAATTACCCCAAAAAAATGATTTTTTGTTTTTGTTTTTTTTATGTGTTGAAGACTGAGACTCCCAGGGCCATTTTCATCATGAGGATTTTTAGGTTTGAAGCACTTTTTCTCATCCAGCAGCCTCCTTGTTTGTGACGTGTGCAACTTTGTGTATGTTGATGAAATACAGAGGCAGTAATCCTGGGTCACAGAGCAAGTGGATAGGGTCTGGTGGTTGGTCAGGATGCTGCACCTACAATGCAAAGAGTGGAGGAAGCATTGGTGAAAGAGCACATGCATCTATTTTCAATCAAGTGATCCACACAGTCAGGATGATTATAAACCTTGGATGTGACAACAATCTTGTGTTTTCCTATGTATTGCACTGTTGTAAATAATTCTGGTTCTGAGCTGTTGTTGCACAAAACAAATTGAAAGTTAAAACTCTACACAAACCCCAACAATCACCGGTGCCTGATAACAATTATAGGGGAAACTTGGACTTCCTTAACTCCTGTTAACAGAGCCCGTTTACAGCCCAAACACTGAAGGACAAATGTTTGAGGGCGTTTCCACGGCAGGAAATGTCCAGAGGGACCAAGAACCTTTTCTGGAACAAAACCAGGGCCTGAATTTAGTTCCTGCTGCACAGTTGTGGCCAAATTACATTCAATATCATATTGATCAAAGTCGAGATTATTTATGGATTTAAGGGAGTAAATATTTTATAGCCTTTTCACATGTAAATACACAGAGCTTTAACTTCCATGTTGTGCTTCATGCTTGCAAACGTACTAATCAAAGTAAGACTTTTTCACAGTGCATCTCATCGAGGCAAAATATACCAAAATCACAGCAAAATGTTTCACCCAATATTAAATAAGCAGAGCGCTGCTTTTTGTCGTCGTCTTCCTGGCCTCAGTTGATTCATCGTGCTGCAGTTTGTGGTGTTTTTTCAGGTGTTTAGTTTGGTTGCTCTACAGCAGACACAAGTCCAATGCACTTTTGCATATGATTTGCTTGTGCTTTACATCATTACCTTCTACTCTAGAACTTAAATTTTAATTTTGCCTGGTTGACGTATTAACATAATCCTTATATTCTGGACTGCAGGCACACATTAAGTAAATTTAAGCACAGGCTGCCTCCCGAAAGAACATCTCAGTCACTCCCTAAAGTCTAAGAAGTGCTTATTTAAATGTGCAGCAGAGTTTCTATGAGCGGTGCATGTATTTTAAATGTCAATAAAGCAGTCCATAACGTTCATTATAGTCATTGAATTGCGTGAACCCAAGATCCTGATCAAGATCTATATTTGATTTATTGTGCAGCTTCACAAAAAAAAGCTAATTCATGATTCATTGTTCACAACATATTTAGCTCTTCCTTAATGCTGTGATAACAACCAGTAAAGACACTGAGAAACACCGATTTTCAATTTGAATTTGCTTTAATCAGACGCTCTTCTTTGTTGGACGTCAGGTGGGGCTGCTAGCAGAGCTGCTGCTAGCTTGTTTGACAGAGTTCAGCTTGTTTTCAGTTGAGGATTTCTACAGTGAGCCAGCCCGAGCGACAATAATAGCAATCACGTCACATCCACAGAGGGTTAGTAGTACAGCAGCGACGGGAGGAGGGGGCTCCCAGGGTCTTAAGCCCCCCCATTTCCCCCCCAGAAATCTTCTGAAAAAAAATATTTACGAAATAAAAACTGATATACAGACACATATTGAGACATCGATCTGGCTTTTAAGTATGAAAATTATATATATCCATATTTTTCATTTACATCGTGATGTTCCAGTGACACAAGTGATGATGATGATCGTTGACCTTTTTGTGCGATTTGATTGGTGGGTTTGGGCCGCTTGGATAACAAATGAAGATGACATCAATGGCTACAATGTCAGACAGTCTGCTAATTTAAGCAATGGCCATGCTAATTGCTAACATTGCGAGGACATTGTATTGTCTCAAGTGGAGCATAATGAGGACAAAGAGGAGAAGGAAGGACAGGACTGTCTGAAGGAGCTGCATTAACACTGTTAGTTAGCATTATGTAGTAAGTAAGTACGTTTTTTGTAAATCCACTGATGCATTTTGTGGCGACCTTGATTTGAATCATGATTGTGGCTTTTTTTTTTAAATAGTTTTTGCGTGCATTCTATTTTATTTTTTTTTTTTTTAAGATTATTTTTTTGGCCTTTTTGGCTTTATTTTTATAGGACAGCTGAAGATAGACAGGAAATGTTGGGAGTAGAGAGTGGGGGATGACATGCACAAATGATTGGCAGACCGGGAGTCGAGCCTGCGATCAGTGCGACGAGGACTGTAGCCTCTGTACATGGGGCGCCTGCTCTACCGACTGAGCTAAACAGCGCCCCAGCATGCATTCTTTTTGTTCAATAGTGATGTACAGGATTAATTGACCTTGCATTGTACATTTTTCTAACATGCATTTTAACTATACACTTAGTGTAGCTGAATGTCATTTTTTTGCAGTAATATTATTTGTTAGTTTTGTCAAAAATCTCTAGTTGTTGTGCTGTAGTGAAACAACAGTAAGAGTAGTATTGAATGTAAATACACACTGAGCTTTTACTACGAGAGATCTTCTGAATAAAACCATAACACACTGTGTTGAATGTGTCACCAACAGAAACACCAACAAGCCTCAGTGAAGCTGCCACCTGCCTCTGCCTCCTGTCACAGCTCAGCAGCTGAAGCAGACACTCAGACAGGCAGGTAGACACACGCACACACACATACACACACCTACACACAAACGGTACCTGTACACTGATGTTCACTTTATGGACTCAAGACTTTCAAATCAATAAGCAGATGAGTGCACCTGTCAGGCCTGGCATGATCGATGGCCTGTCTTCCTACACTTCATCTTACTGCTGTCCCGTTCATCAGCATTAACTGCTCTGACCCGTCTCGCTCAACCTGTATCGATGTTTACGGTAGAGCTGGGCGATAAATTGATTTTATCGATTCATTCGAATGTATGGTTTAAGAAGATTTTAAAAGATGAAAATCGTTTTTTACTTAACTTGGGTGTACACAGCAGGGCACCGCCATAGCTTTGCAGAGCCTATGAGCTCCCGTAGTTCATAGTTACGCATACATTCTGACATACAAGAGTCTCCTTTTTATTTATTTAAAAAATGTATCCCTATTTGGAATTTCATCTTTGCTGTCATTTGTATTGGTCAAATAAAAACAAAATGTATGTGATAATCAAAAATGTATAATTATTTAAATAATTAATTATAAATAATAATTATTATTCTGTCATCTTTTTTACTTTTTAAAGAAAGTAAAATAAAAAGAATAAAATTGTAAAAATCGGATTTGGTGTGAAAAAAAATCAGATTTTATTTTTTAGGCCATATCGCCCCGGCCTAGTTCAAATTTCGTACCACCCCCGGCTCTCGTCAAAGCCTGACGGGTGTTTTTATGAAGAACGCAGTTTTCCAACAAGGACAGCACTGATTACGTCTGTATCATAATCAGTTCAGTGCAGCAGTAAAGGCGCTGCCAAAACTGCCAAAGAGGAAGAAAAGTGAAAGAAGAAGGAGTGAAACGTTTTCCACGGAGAACCCCTGGGTTTATTAGCTACAGGTAAGGCAATGACTTGATATTTTGTGTGTCTTTAAACATGTGAATGTTGTTTCTTTTCGTCCAGTTTCTCATCAAGTTTTCCTTAGCGTAACATCCAATCAGTTTTCAAAACATTGTCATCGATTCGGCTTGAAAAATCAAAATAAGCAATTACTTTTCAAAGCGAGTTCATGAGAAGGAGAATTAAGGGGGCAGGTGAAAAATTGCAGACAACATGTGATCATTACCAGCAGTTAAAAAATGATATGTTATGCTACTGTCGGGATGCGGTGGATTTCTCAGTTCTGTAACTAGTGCAGATTAAAGGCAAGGCACTTGGATGTGTGTAGAAAAGTGGCCATCGATGGACCAGAGCAGGAAGCCTTGGACTACAAGGAGTGCATGAAGAAGTTTCATAAAACGACAAACAGGATGCTGTAATGCTCTGCCTCTGGTTTTGACCCATGGATATGAAAACTATTTTAATTTATTGTTCATTTTTATTTTAAATTACTTTGATTTTAACCGTGCAAATGAACACATTAGCTCAATAAAAAGTTGACAGTGCACATGTATTTATTTATTTTGTCCTTTCTTTAATTATACAATTACACACATGGTACATGTGCATGTGTTTTGAGCCAGGAAAAACCCTGGGCAGTATGTGCAATTCTGATATTTTTGCTTTTTATCCTTGCCGATTTGTGCAATTTGAAAGAAAAAAAGATAAACCGGCCAAGACCACACAGTGAAGTATAACAGTGACTGTAGATGCACTTTTAGAGACACTGTGGTCACTGCTGTAAGCGGATGAACCAGAGAAACAACAGAAACAAGTTTAACAGAACAAAAAAGTCCCCTTTCTTCACTGAAGCCACCGCTGTGGAAACATTTTGGCTTCCCTGTGAGACGTAAAAATCTCAGTAAAAGTTGTAATGACTGTTTACATGCACAAATTATTCCGGTTTTGGTCATTATTCTGAAAAGACAACCTTTTTACTAAGCTGTCCACATGGCTAATGAGAATTAACCTAGTTAAGTGTGAGTGTGTATAGTGTGACTAATGAATAGAGCTAATTGTTAACAACACAAACTGCGGTAAAAACCACACTGAGACTAATCTGAATGTGTTGTATTCATGTCCAAAGAACAATGCAAAAACAGAATAACATCTGCACGTTGTACATGTCTTAAAAAATAATGCATTTATAAGGCCTATTTCACAAAATCCAAATCAAATCCAATCTTTCTGCCCAGTGACCACAGATGCAAATTAGCTATATAGCTAACTCTCAACAGTTGTGTTGTGCACCGCCCCTGTCAAATAAACTAATAAACTATTCATAGTCACTAGTCATTTGCCTTTTTTACTGCCCATGTCTGTGTTTTGATTTCTGCAACTTTATACCATGGTTATTATTTTAAATTGGATTGATTTCACATCTTAAGTTCCCTGTAAAGTAGCCTTCTGGCTTTTATTTGGCAAGTGTACAGTACTTTTAATAATATGCAGTCATTTTAAGATATGCACTTAATAATAATGACTAAATCCAAAGTCAAATCGAATTGGAGAATTGTGGAACCTAAAATTTAATAATAATAATAATAAAAAATTATACTCTGTGAATTTCAACTCAGTTTTCAGGTGTGGATGTGTAAAGTCTGCACACACACTCACACACACACACACACACACACACACACACACACACGCACACACGCACACACACACACACACACACACACACACACACACACTGTCATGCAAACCAACAGGAATACAAGACTTTGCTTCTTGTTCATTACTCATTATTTGCATGAGCTTGGCAGGCCGCCACAGTAGGTCACGTTATGGCATGTCAAGGCCAACCTTAAGAGTGGAATGATGCCCAGTTCTGAACACAAACTCCTGCAGAGGGATGCATCTGCTTTGACATGCAGGAACAATCTAGGATTGCATTAAATGATGGTTTATTAAATGGTCTCAATTCACTCAAATCTGTATTGCAACTTGAATTGAATTTCCATAGACTTAATACAATATAGGATAGTTATTTCTTCATTACACCAGGAAAGTTTTTTATTTTCATATATCTTTTTTCTTTAAGTTTTTGTATTTTATGTATATTCTCACTGTGTATTGTTATGCACCAAAACCCATCCATGTATTTGTAAACATATTTGGCCATAAACCTGATTCTTATCAAAATTTCTCCTGTGCATCCTTACTCATCAGGCAGAATCCCTACCCTCACATACTGTAAATGCAACAAACCCCCCACAGACACAATGGCACCTTCTTACATCTAAAGGAGCCTACAGCATTGCCAGCATTTCCACGCATAAAGCCTGGGTGTGTATGGCCCGCTGCAGTCACGGCAGCAGTTACTGCCTCGGTACATGCACCAAACCGGCAAAATGATGCCTTTTTTCCATAGATGTCAGCAACCTAATTTTTACATTATGAGCCAATTTTGAGTAGCGATTTAAATCGATATTTGCAGCGGTAAAATGAAACCGTATCCCATGGAAAAACGTTGAAAAAACATGCATAGATGTTTTATAGATACAGCTGAGCCAGGTGACACGAAAGCCCTAATTGATTCAGTCACACGGCCCAGCAGCGCTTGGTTTGACAGCCCAGTAGACATGATTCAGCCGGGCAAAGGTGTGCCATTCTCTTTTCAAGACGGATAGAACGACACGCCAAACTCCAATTAAAAATCTAATAATTTAGTGTTGCGGTTGTGATATGCCAATGTGAACGTTTCAACATATCATCTAAACCGTTTTCTCAATCATTTTCGGACCCAACCTGTAAATCGGCGTGCATATATAATGGTGCAATGGCTTCTTGGTTTGATTATCGGTAAGAAAAACAGCCGTTCACAGGCAAATTAAGGATATGGCACAACGTTCTGTGCAAGATATCCAGCCCACATTGGACAGTGAGTAGTACTGAAGCCAGGGTGGGGACGCATAGTGAGGACGATAATAATCCTACAGACCTGGTATAAGGAACAAAATTTAGCTACAATTTAAATTGGGGTTAACGATAGCTGGCTTACAATAGAGTGCTGACTATCGCGAGTCCATAATGATGAAAGTAGGGTGGAGACAACTAACGTTAATGAGTCACAGCGGCAGAACCATAACGGAAATTATTGAGAGAATTAATAATAATATTTATAACACACAAGCATTACACAAAGAGAAGACTATTTGTGTTTAAGAAGCTATGAAGTGTGATTGTTAAGGCTCATTGTAACTGTACATGTAACATTTGCTAGCTATAAAATACTCCACTGCTTAATCTGGCTAGCAGCAGGCTAACAATTCAGCTCACCTGTGAGGGGTTTATCAGGGGCTCTGGGTCCACAAACGGTGAATTTAATGTCCCAGTCTTTGCCGTTTTGTCATCTCCTGGGGTTACAATCAGCGCTGACAACTCGACACATCCATCATTATCCAAACGAGTCATTCAGCGGTGCCAACAAGCTGTGCGGGTCTTGCTTTGGTGGCTAATGTTAGCTATCCCAGCGCCAGGCTAATTTACAGATAACGTTAAATGGTCGGCTAGCTAGCTACAGGCAGTTAGCTTAACTAACTGTTGGCTTGGGATTGAAACTTCGTTGCAGGTGCTCCGACAACACGGAAGTTAAAAGGAAGAAAACCAAATAAATATAACCCCATCTATGGTTCGCTTCTCATATATCCATAATATTAGTGGGCAGTAGATTCCCAGAGGCCGACATATTTGTCAGTACTACAAAACTCTGATGCCAGGGTCCAACGGCAGAATTGTCGCAATAAAAATAGCGCTGATTGGACGATAGGGATGTCAATCAAGCTGCAGACGAATTCTATTGGTTCTTCAGATGTGACCGCGCCTCCCTGAGAGTGAACGTCATGATTGCACTAAATCGTGATTAAATTTATTCCCCAGCACAGCAAATCTGCCCATCGCTTGTTGACTGAGTTGCAAAGGATAATAAAACCCTGGTAATGTTTTATTGTCACTAAGCATGGCTGGCACATAAGCTGTCTCTGACATGAGGTTTTAATCCTCTCATGTGACACACTGACACAGTAACGTATGTTTGTGTGGTGTGTGTGCGTGTGTGAGTGCACGGTAGGCTGCTGTAAGTGCCCCAGTGTCCACATAATGAGAATCCACGTACAAACACACATACACACATACACACATAGAAAGAGAAACACACTTGCTACACAAAGGAGAGATTAAAATGACAGCAGGGGCTATGAGGATAAACAGCCAAGCTCCTCATCAACGCACACACACACACACACACACACAGATAGAGAGAGAGAGAGAGAGAGAAAGAGAGAGAAAATCTCCAAAATAATAACAAAACTAAAATCCTGCCACCAGGAAATCATACATGGAATTGGATTGTGGCCCACATGCTTGTGTTTGTGCATATGTGCTTGTGTGTATTGAAGCCCCTTAGCAGTTGGCATGTGAGTCCATAAAGCTCTTAAACTAAGGGGGCAATCATGGCAAAAAAAAAAAATACAATGGATGATCTTTTGATGACCCATTTCCCATACGGGGTCTTCATATACAGTCATTGGGTCAAACAAAGAAACCATGTGTGTCTCTGCTAGAAGCTGAGTTTTAAAGAGTTGGTCAAGTCTGTCTTTACACGATAAATGTATACTGAAAGGGTTATTGATCATTATATTACTTCTTCCGGTCCAAACCTTTAGTATAGGATCCAGGATCCTTTTTTTCTATTTAGCATGACACATAATTATTGGAATTGGGATGGAAACAGGAGACAATGTATTCAGGAGGAGCAATTACCTACAGCGATAAAAAAAAAAAAACTGCTAATGTGAGTTGAAAAAATTTAACTAGCATTGTTGAATCATACCTTAAGTTAATTTCTTTTTACTCTGAATCATACAAGAAAAAATATATAAATAAACAGCTGAATGTGGACTGCATGACTCCGGCCGCGGTGAACCGGCAAATCATCACAAGCATCAGCGAACAGTAGCCAGGCAGGGCAGGGCAACTGGGATGAAGCTCTTGTGCTGTGAGAGAAAAAACGCTGCACCCGGTGAGAGAACGCTGCACTCAGATTTTTTTTTTCTATGACAACAATAAGTTGTGGGTCTGTCTTGATCTCCAAAAGCAATCGAAGGTCTCCATGATTAACATGCTCTGCCGATGTTGACTCTAGTTTTCCTCCTGACGTTGGTCACATTCCTGTTTGGTCAGATGGGCTTCACTAGATAAAACTTATTTTGTTTTTATTCTTGTGTGTAGTTTGTGTTGGTGTTGTTGTGGGTGCCGGTTGGTTGTTGGCCTTATCCAGCTCCATTTCACAACTTGCATTGTCTCGTGTTGCACACTGTTGACTGTCGTAGCGTAGAATGAGCTCTCGGCAGAGGTACTTGCGAACGCGCAGATACGTCACATCCTCTTGTTTCCTGGAAAAACCATCCCGAGTGCTTTACATAAAAATCAGCCCGCAGGTTGCTCGGGCCGATGGAGGAAGATGGGGAACGTCACAATTTATCAGCTCATCTACTATACCTCCACACACTGGCAATAAAAAATGATATTTGATTGATGAATATATGTAAAATCTTACATATAGCCCCTTTAAGATCAAGGAAAGTGTTACAAACATAAAACCTCAGTGGATCAACAATTCGACCATGTTTTCAGTAAGAGATGTTCTGTTAACAGTTTTACAGACGTCTATTTAACACTTAAGGTCGATGGGGGAAATTGCTTTTTGGGCCACAGGGGGAATTTTTTTCCGTTGTGCTATATCCAGGTCTTAATAATTCATCCTTGGCATTTCATCCTATTCAAAAGGAGGCGTTTTTTTTCTAACACCACATTCAGGGTGCAAAGCTCAAATGCTGTTATTATCAAAGGATAATGTCAGACTACTGTTTAACAGCTACAAATAATGAATGGTAAAAATCCAGAGGGACATCATGGCCATATTTACAAAGTAAAACAACATAGTTGATAATCAATCAGCTGTGGACAACAGCTAACGTTAGCATTCAACAATTACCTAGCTAACATCAGCATGTAAAACAGTAACATACAATTGGAAGGGAATAAATTAATTGTAAAATACCAAGGTGTCATGAGTTAGTCTTGTCTGGTTATGTATTTAATTTGTATTTGTTGTTCAAGATGCATTTCCTGTTTTATTTTGTTATCTACTCCCTTGTGATGTTCTGCTTCCTGCCTTTGTGTGTTTTCGAGCTTCTGTGCCCTGCCCTTTTTGTTTTCACCTGCCCCTTGATTGTCTCACCTGTTTCTGATTAACCTCACCTCCCCAGTGTGTTTAGTATTGGTCTTCCCATGTCTCTGTGCCAGTTCGTCGTTTGTCAAACCGTTAGTTAAGTCTTCCGTGCTTTTCTTCTGTGGTCTAGTGTGGATTTTTTCCTTGCGGATCGACACGTGTTTTCACCTGTTTTCACCTGTTTCAGTTTGATTTTGAGTTGCACTCCTCTTTTAAATACATCTTGGCCTGGAGTTAAAGCACACTGTCCAGGATGTGCATTGATATTTCAGAATTCATTTACGTAAGGGTGGAGCTGGAGGGGAGCGAGGGGTTAGCAAACAAAAGGTTAGCGCTAGCATGGTTAGCAAGGTGCATCTGTAATTTATGGTCATTGCATTTTGAAGAGCAAAAACCAGCCTTCAAACCAAATGCAGTTTCTGAAAAATAAGCAGCCGAGTGTCTGTAACCGAAACCAAACACTGAACAAGACATTCTGTTTGCCATGGTAGCAACTTGTCCATCGCGGGTTTCACTCTGAATGTTAGAACAATTTACAAAATGAATATCATGCTGTGTTGAAGAAGACTTGAAATTAGAGATTGAGACCATCAACTCATCGGAAAATGTTTACTGATTTAAATCAAGACAGAAGGAGGCTCATTGGGCTTTAGAGTCACCGCCTGCTGGCCATAACAAAGAATGCAGGTTTAAGTTGAATTATATTAAGCCTTAAATCATAGGGTCGGGGTCACTTGAGTGACAGGTGGACACTGCTGGCTGTCTGCTAGACGTCAACACAGCCTCAGTCACTGAACGTAACTTTGTCGTGTTTGTGTTGTTGGAGCCTTTTGGGCATTTTTTAATGCAAAAATTGACAAATAATCTGTCTCTCTCTGTGTGATTTATTGTACCAACCATCCAAGAAGTCTCTGCTCCAGCGTTTCGGTGAGTTAAGTTCCTGTGTTATTCTATTGATATTTTGCACTAAGTAGCAGGTATACTGCACTGCCATACCTGGCTTTTTTCACAAAAACTAGATTGCTGATTAAACCGGGATTTTCCAGCTATCCTGGCTGAAACTCGGTTTCACCGAAAGCAGTGGCACATACGTTACCATGGAGATTTATTCTGTGTAGCCAGCCTGCTCCAGACCAGGCTCACAGCCAGGCTTGATTCATGCTGACTTTCATTGGTCAAGAGACTGCTGCTGATGGATTGGCTGCTGCTTGAGGCTGCTGCTGCTGGATTGGCTGCTGCTTGAGGCTGCTGCTGCTGGATTGGACAACCAGTGGAGTCCCAGTTTTTAAATTCCAGCTGACTGCAGCCTGCTCCGCCCTCTTCTCCTTGCCACTCTCAACTGCCAGCATTAGTTCCGGTGTACTAGGTTGTGTGGTTTTTGATGGATTAAGATTTGCTGAAGCCTGAGTTTTTTTAAGCAGGTAATGTAGGAGTGAGAAACCCTTTTTGTTTGTTCCTTTTTTTCTCATGTTTTTAGTTTAGGAGCTCAGGAAAGCAACATGTCTTTTGTTTTCCCTTTTGTTTTCTGCTAGGTACGGTTAGGGCTAATTGAGCTGCTTTTGTTTGTTGTGTTGGGCATTGCTCACTCTGACAAGACAATTAAACTGCTGTTTGAATTTGAATTTACTCTGCTGCTGGTATTTCTTGGGAGTGGGAAGAGTGGGGGTCGCTCATCATGTTGTGTCTAGGTTTCCCCTAGACCGGGGACATAACACAGTTAGGCTGTTCCTTGTACTTATGTTGCCTATGTATTTTTATCATCCTGCATGAATTCAATCATTAAAATATTAATTAAAATACTCAATAATGCTGTTAAAATCACAAGGCTTAGCCTGTGTGAAACGGATTAAACCAGGATGCACTATAGGCTAGTTCAATCCTCACTTTTTCTCTTATCCTGGATTTCTGATTCTTGCATGATAATAGCGCCCTGACTTGTTAGACTATTCAGTGCTGTTCAAACATTTATTCACTCGTCGGCCCGTGCAGGAGGCTGTGATGATGAGGAGACCGGTTATTTAAAGTTAACCAACGGGTGATGTCACGCTGGCTATTTCCATTATTTAAACAGTCTATGTGTGGTCCTGCATCGGGGGATCTTTTGGGGGTTTCTTGCAAATATTTTAAAACATTTGACAGAAAAACAACAATTTCATGAAACATTTTTATTTCTTCATATTTCTCCACAACAAATCAAAGCAACAATCAAAATCAAGACAGAAACGAAGTAATGTAACATAAAATATATTTTCCTCGTTTGAGAAAAGCTATTTACAGTGAACAGTTTTAAATTAAACTCTTCATTGACATTCACCTGTTAAACAAACCTGTCATGTCATTTGATTTGAATGACATGTTTTTGTTGCTAAAGCTTTGGCTCCGTTTTCTGAATACGTGACAGCTGATAACTGCGTAATAACACACAGTAGGTGGATGCAATCAAAGCAAGAATATAATACAATAAATACCTTTCTAAAGCCTGTAGTGTCTAATTTAATTTTGAACGTTTTTCTGTATTTGTTGCTTTATGTTTAGGAGCACCTGAAGTATGCATGACAAAAAACATGATTGAAATAAGGTGCTGTCTTTATTTGTGCAACTCTTGCCTTTAAATCAATTGATCTAAGGTTTTATTTTGCTGGGCTCAACATAAGGCACTTCTAACGCATGCAACTATTTTACATTTAATCACTACACAACATTTTTTGAAACACTGGCCTGAACAGAGCTGTGATTGGCTCAAATATCCACCATTGGACGATCAAGTGGAGCAAACAAGAACCGCGGGCATGAAAACAATCTTTCTAAACTGAATGAAAAATACACTTTCCCACTATACACTTTGGTAACGCACTTCTACATTATTAAACAGTATAAGCTAAAGACGAACAGGTATGGTCACATTTATAGAACCAAATGAAACGTCAAAAAGAGACGAAAAGCACATCAGCTGTTTTGTGACTGTTAAAGGGATAGTTCAGGTTTTTTGAAGTGGGGTTGTCTGAGGTACTTATCAATAGTAAGTGTTCTACGTACAGTAGTAACAGTCAGCACGGCCTCTGTTAGGAGAAGCCGGCCGGAGTTCCTACATGAAGCTAAGCACGGCTGCAGAAGGGGTCAGGAGTACCACGTACTTTAGCCACTTAAAAGAGTCCTACGTACAAACAAACGTGTCAGTTTTAGCATGCGCTGGATTTTAGTTTTATCACCACTTCACATTGATGTCAGATGTCAGCACTATGTCTCACTCTGCACAACGGCCCTGTATACCTACGCATGCAGCGCACGGTATCGGATCAACTGTATGTGTCGGCAGTTTAAACAAAAGACAACAAACAAAAGAAAATACAATATTATGGAAACAACAAAGTGCAGTGCTGACTGATATGTAGTGTATGTGGAAAACTTACTGTTAATTAAAGTACCTCATACAAACATACTTCAAAAAACATGAACCATCCGTTTAATGTTACAAACTGCCCAAGAGTTATAATGGCAATGTATACAACATATTAAACTGACAATGTGACAAGTGGAGCGGAGATAATGAGGCTTTAGCCAGGATGTTTCTGTGAACTTCACCTGGTGAAAGTATTTGAGCTGATGTTTCGAATGAAACCACCACAAGACAAAAGTGATTCAATTACCCTCAGATGTCTTTTGGCATTACTTTAGTTCTCAAAGCCAAAAGAGCTTTTAGGCTTTTTGAGGCAATTGAAACAAGGTGTAAAACGACTCAATACAATACAATCAACTGAAATGGTTTAAGTTGATATATAAGCAAACACCTGCTTGTGTACTCCTCCTTCAGTTTCCAGGCAACATGCTCATTAAATTTGTTTTACTGGAAACCTAATTAATCCAATATAAACTCTCTTTTAGCTCTGTTTTTGGTCTCCACCGACTCCAGAGGGAAATATCTAGCTAGTTAGCTAATTCTCCATGACAACCAGAGACACGTGTCACATTGTCTTTGATACATTTTAGAAAAGTCAGCTACTACAATGTTTAGAACCTTGAGATTATTAATGACAACAACAGATTAATAAATATAAACCTACCAAGTACAATCACGTTATAAGTTAGATCTATTTTTCATCATCACATAAAGAATAACTCTAAAGTAGTGCAACTCTATATTTAGGATGATGTGCAAACGCGGCGATAAGTTCCCTTACTGTTCCAATAATATTATTTCTTTTAGCTAAAAGGTACCCTTATATTATTCTTAAAAGAACCAGACTAGCTGTTCCCTCTTATCCAGTTTTCATAAGTTAAGCAGGTCGCTCACCACATTGCTTGTTGCTTCCATTTCAGCATGCTACATTCAGCATGTAATTCAAAAGTAGAAACTACAAAGGGAAATAAAAACTGTATAATGCCATTGTTAATAGAAGCACAAAGTGGTTCTGGTTGCTTCTTATTTTTGAACCCGTAGTTTGAACAATAGTCACAGAGTCATGCTGTGAAGTAAGGAAAGAGTCTGTGCGATGTCCATTATAAAGCATTTCTTAGCTAAAGTTAAAGCTAACATTTAGCAGCCAAAGCTGCTGGTCTTACCGTACCCCCCAAGGCGAGAAGCTGATCCCCTGAGTGAATGTGTGTTTCTTTTCAAAAGCGACAGTCTGGCTCTAATTATCTCATCATCTTTTTTGATGATTAAATCTTATGATAGCGTATATAATAATAATGTGAGGGACTTTTTTAAAAAACTTGTATTTTTGCTGTTGACCGTGCAGATTATTTCAAGCTTGTTCAATATTCTGAAAGTTAAGTTACGCTTTGAAAGGCAGCTGAAATTGCTCCAGTAGTTGAAACATGCAGAAACGCTGGTGTGGTCCGTGAATTTTTAAGCTCTTTTGTCGATTATTGCTAAAGTTAAAGGTTTGGGCACTGAAGCTTTTACCAGCACGCAGTTCAATGGTCCATCATGGGTACATATTCTCACCTCAGGCTTTTCTGTTGTGTAGCAACATTGTTAACCACTGAGCCACCTTCAGCTACTTGTCATTTTTACATTATATGAAGGGAACTAGTGGCATCAGGGTTACAAATGTAACTTCTTGTTCCATAGAAAACCCTTCCCATATGTGGCATTAGAGTGCTGCAGGAATGAGATATTTTAGTTGGTTAACCTGGACGTTAGCACTGCTCCAGTTCTCTCAATATAAATGCAGAATCTGAAGGCAAATCACATGATTTTTGGTGTCGGAAGCATTTCGGTTTCTGTTTGTAGTCCGAGTAGTTTTCTCAACGAGTGTTTCAGCCAACACTGTCTGTATGCAGGAAAACAATCTTTGTGGAGAGCTAAAGAGTCTCATAGGCTTCACCTGACGTCTGCATGCAAGTGAAGCTAACAACCAGCTCTTACCTCACCTTTCAACTCCAACTCTACGCTACTCTCTATTCACGCTGCTCAAGTTGCTTATTGGACTGTAGACAATGCAGCGCATGGAAAAGGTCTCGGCCGGAAGTCCTTTATCGCTAACCACTGGCTACACCAGAAGCCCCAAAAAGTTGGCTGTCACTCCCAGAGGATATATCATCGTCAGGTGATAGCCGACGGGTGTCTGGGTAAAAAAAGGTGTGGTCAGACCAAAAGCGAAGCAAATTTTTGATACTCGCACAAGTTTGACCACGTTTGTAAAACAAAACTCGCGGAAATTCCCCCCCTTCAGATATGTCAAAAAATCGAACACCATCAGGTCTGATTTCAAAACATCATCTGGAGGGTCGGATCTACTGCTTGGATTCTTTCATTGTATTTACCAGGGTTCAACTTTCCTGCTGCTGCCAGCTCCTTGAAGCTGACCAGTGCCCAGTTTGATGAGCTCTTAGCTCGGATCAGTACCAGGATTTCTCTGATAAACTACCAGCGTTCTGTTTCAGCTGTGGAGCGCCTATCCATCCGTCTCCACTGAGTGGCAGTTTCACTCCATCTAGCAAGCCACAGGTGGGCCGATATATGGCTCACTACAGCGCTATGAACCCAAAATAAACAGATTTTCCTGTGATTTTATTGCAATAACGTGTCGGAATGAAGCCAAAAGAACAACATCATGACATAGATTTGTAAAGATTAAAGTCATGCTGTCTCACGTCTGGCCACACGACGAAAGAGAAAGCTACTTTTAAAAAGCATGTTGAGTTCGGATCAACCATTTTTAAAGCAATCTCAGGACACAGTGTTTGGCCAAAATTAAGTTTAATATCAAATGAAGCTAACGCGGGTCACCTTTGTACTGACTTTGCTTTGGTTTTGGTCTGAGCTCACCTTTAACACACCCGTATTAGACATCTAACCAAAAACCCATTCGACAAACGCTGACTTTGAGATGAGGGGACAGAAAGTGCTAGAATAACTTTTATGACTCATTTCTGCAGCACTCTGTTAATGGCTATTATCTTTTTGTGTTTTAATAAAGTTTTAAGACAAATTTGTTCAGTGTGATTTTTTTTTGTCTTGTTTTGTTATTTCTAGTTGTGACAGTTTTCAAACCAGAGCGAGGCTGAACCATGACTTCAACAACTGTCATAATAATAAAATAAATGAATCATATTAATTAAATTAACAGTCATAAGCAATGTGGCCGTTTGCTGTGTGACCGTTTGCTACATGCCCATTGGTTTTGCTCTTAGCGGTTCCGTTCTGTGACTGGGTGAGAGGAGCGTTCTCTTTGTTTGATTGGCTGGCAGCCAGCCTATCACGCGCTGTGTTGGCCAAGATCAGGTTTCTACGGTGATACAACAGATAGCCCGGCAACAGGAAGCCAGCCAGGGAGAAAACGAGAAGTCCCAAGTTGATCTGTTAAAGAGAGACATGTTAGTGCTTGTTATAAAACCTGTTGTATGTGTTTATATTCTGCTGTTTGTGTGTCTGTGCTCATACCCAGTAAGGATCTCCCCTCAGGTGTCCCACCATCAGGATGAACAGCGGCTGTTGGAGCAACGCGAAGGCAGCGCTGATCATTGACTGCATACCTGTCAGCGTCCCAAAGTGGTTGGCTGGATACCTGGAGGAGGATGGGGAATAAAAAACAGATTAACAGACATCAGAGGAATAAAAGAAAGAATAAAAGAAAGAGGAGAAATGTCTTAATTCAACAGCAAATCTATGAAGGATGGAGGGATGTGGGGTGGGAGGGATGGATGGATGGATGGATGGATGGAGGGATGGATGGATGGATGGATGGATGGATGGATGGAGGGATGGATGCATGGATGGATGGATGGATGAAGGGAGGGATGTGGGGTGGGATGGATGGATGGCAAATCTATGACGGACGGATGGATAGATGATGGATGGAGGGATAGTGGGATGGATGGATGGAGGGATAGTGGGATAGATGGATGGATGGAGGGAGGGATGGATGGAGGGATAGTGGGATGGATGTATGGATGGATGGATGGATGATGGATGGAGGGAGGGATGGATGGAGGGATAGTGGGATGATGGATGCATGGATGGATGATGGATGGAGGGAGGGATGGATGGAGGGAGGGATGGATGGATGGATGGAGGGATAGTGGGATGGAGGGATGGATGGAGGGATAGTGGGATGGATGGATGGATGGATGGAGGGATAGTGGGATGGATGGATGGATGGATGGATGGAGGGATAGTGGGATGGATGGATGGATGGAGGGATAGTGGGATGGATGGAGGGAAGGATGGATGGAGGGATAGTGGGATGGATGGAGACATCTTTATAAACAGTCATTGGTTCTTTGTGAATTCTCTGAATGCAGGCTTCTTACTGCATCAGCTCCTTTAACATGACACATTTCAGATTCAGGGTTAATATGAAATAATTATTACTCACACCGCAGCGTAGAGACCTCCACAGCAGGAGTGGATGAATCCTCTCACTATGGTGTGCAGAACAAACGACACCACCTAACAGACAGAAAGACAGAATGTAAATACTGATCCCTGTGTGCCGGTACAAAGAGGCTGTGGTTTATTGTACTAGCATGCAAGGAAATACAGTATCTTCCTTACCTGAAGGGGCAGGTTGTCAATCAAGGAAATTATTCCAAAGGTGACCAATAGGAGGTTGGTGAAGACGAACGCTCTCATGGCATTGGTCAGTTTCTGGATCTTTCTGTCTCTCTTTGGTGGATCTGATTGGCTGAAGGGGGCAAATATTAAGAGCAAAGGAGAAGGTGCGGATGTGAGTCCAAATGCAGAAATTGAAACAGTGCTGTTATCAAGAAGGTTCAGTTGAGGCCACTCAAGGACAAGATCTTTTCAGAGCCAGAATGGACATCAACTGAATACTTTATAAATGTTTAAAGAGCAAGTTAGTATAAGCCAAACTACAAACAAACACTTTTCTCTCTCACTGATATACAACATAGAGACAACATATTAAAACTGAGCCTTCCTCTTACCACTTCTCTGTTTGTGTGTTTGCTTCTTCCTCCTCACACTCCTTCAGCCTCCAGTCCATGATGTAGCCAATCAGAGGACACGTCAGCAGACACAGCAGCTGCATCGTACCAAAGATCGACGAGTAGAAACCAACTTCAGGAGGAAAGGGACAAAGTGAGGGCCACGGAAACTCACAGAGACATTGAAGCTTTTAAGGTGTAATTTCCCAATATAAAGGTTTAGAGGGTGAGTCGAAGCCATCGCCACACTGATACTGATTGGTCTCAAAATACTGTGTACGCTTGGACTGTAGATTGTAATCACATTCGAGGTTAAAAACAATGGACATGACCTCAGTGCTCTTGATGACAGTTGCAGATGAAAAATCTGATGGTCATGGTTTGATTGGATTCCACACATTCTAGTGTCTTTGAACCAGGGCCGCATTTTTAAACTTTTTGTGGTCTAAATGACTAATAGGTACAAAACGTTTTGGAATTGCTCCAACAGATTTCTTCAGCCTGCAGCCATGAAACAGGCTGTAATGGCTGTAACGTAATCCTTTGGTGCTAAAACTCCCAATCAAAGTCCGTCCACTGAAAGTTCTTGTTGTTTCCACTGACAGGCTCAGATTGATATTCAGAGATAGACCTTTTTGTTACAGAGGAAGAAGATTTTTTTTAACCAGAAACCGACGTCACATTGCTCTCTTCTTAAAGACACCAGACTTCATTTACAAAAACATTCATTTAACACTAGAGTTGCTGGTCTACCACTGCCTCCATGAGTTATTTTTTGTGTAATTGTGTGTTTCAAAAATATTTTGATGGATTTATAGTAATACATTTAAACACAAAAGACAAACAATAACAAAAACAAACTGTGTGATTGAGGAAGTGGTGCACAACCAAATTGTGTAATCTGCATGACTGGTTTTCTCAATGGAGTCCGGTGGCTTTGAAGAGAGCGATGCTTCAGGCTGAAGCAATCTACTGGAGCAATTCCAGAACAGTTTGAACCAACTATTCATTTACACACCCATGCAAAAATAGGACATAAAATAAACAACAAAAAATACCATAATCTCCTTCAACATAAAGAAAGTATTTTGACTCTTACCTTGGTCCTCCACCTCCTTCTGTAGCTCCTTTGAGGCTGAAACAGATCACGAATCACCACAACAGTCAGTTCAGTGAAATAAAAATTATTCCAACAGCATCTAATCAATGAAATTAGTTAATGAAGGATATAATTCGTACGGTTAGGGTCGCCATGTGTCACCAGAAACTCCAGCATCTTGTTCATGGCGCCCATGAAGAAGATCAACCTCAGCTGGGTCATCGCCATCGTGATGAGACTCCACAGCAAGATGGGAGAGCACATGGAGTGAGAGAGCGGCAGAGAGCCTGAAGATGGAGAGAGACGATGGTGAGTGTCAAACGACTGTAAAGGAACCAGTTTCACTTTAAAAGGTAGCGTAGAGGAAACAACAGCAGAAGAACTCATTCCAACGTCATCAGTTTATATTGATATTTTAACCGGTGGTAGATGCAGTCAAGATCATTCGTCAATGTGTAATATAATCATTAAAGCTTTGGTATGGACTCAGGGCCCAAAATTAACAGCTGCCGCTCGCCAAATGAGGAAATCTACAGTGTGTTGGTGAGTAAAATAAGTAAGACCAGGCGCCACTGGCAGGTCGCTGAATTTCAACATTGTTTACTCTAATCCACTCGACTCCACTCTTCAATGCATATCACTAGAAGTCATGAATTGTAAGAGAGCGTTAAAATTTGCGTCACGCTGGTGGCAGCATGCAACCTATGACCGCCATTACCTGTATTGCAATTTTTGGTTTGACCCTCGCTGTGCACCGTCTCTGTGGTTACACTAATTGTATTTGGCTAGCTGTAATCCAGCCGTCTGTAACCTTCCCACTAACCGGGGAAGAGAGGCCAACTTTTAAGAATGTGGCGGCATATAGTCGGTGTAGATCAACCCAAAAGGATGAATGAAGATTAGGGAGGCTGTACAGCTTAATGAAAAACCTGGAGAAGTGGCGCATCACAGACGAGGGGGTGAGGAGAGATTGGCTTTTGTATGACGGTAAGGCTAACACCATGAGTTGCAGCGTACTCGGCCAACAGAACCTGTGCGATTGTGGTCGGGAGTCATTGTCATTATCTCATTATCAGATCACGATGAAATATAAGCTGAGTCAAAGTCGGTTGTGTGGAGGAGATGTACACAACCATAAGATGAAACTATGTTTAGTATTTTAAGTGTGTGAAGTTAGGCAGAGTGTTTGTGTCTGTTAAAAGATGTTTAGATAGATAAACATCTCAGTATAACAGTGTATTTGAAATGTTCGTAACAATTGTTCACTTTAAAAGGGTCGATAGATGAGTTTGAAGTTATTGCTTTCTTTTTTTTTTTATGACATTGTAAACTTTTTGTCCGGTAAATTATTACAGGTTTGGTCATCAAAGCAGTCTGCATTCAGTCTTGTTCTTATTTTGACGTTCAGATGAAGTTAGTGCTTCGTGCTGTCCCACTGTCAGATCAGCAAGTGTGTGAGGGCTCTGATGCAGACTTTACAGACGCATATCTGCAGACTTTCCTGGGGGACTTACCCAGGGTTCATAACAAATAATGTATACAAACGTGATTGTCCAGCCCCCCCCACTAAATGTAAACAGCTGTTCGTATATTGAAGTAGTTCAATAAAGTTTGACCAAAAAAATATTAATAAATGTAAACAATGTGAGCATGGACGGTGACAACGCAAATACGTTTATCTGTAAGTGACAACAATTAAATATTTGCAAATGATTAACATTAATGCCTTCCTGACTTTTGGTACATATTTTATAGATAAGCTTATCTTATCTTAAAATATTTAAACACTGTACACACAAACACATGCTGCAGGTCGGCTTTTTTACTTATTAGATTTAATGGCCCATCTGGTTTCCAGGCAACATGTGATGCCATGATGGTGTGTCCCATTCCTCATTTTTATGCAGTTCTCAAACCCTCATGGACTCACACACTCACACACTGCACGCCTGACGCCATTAAAGTCTGTGAGTGTTCAGTGCTTAGGCTTTAGGGTGGAGTTTGGGATAGGGCCTAGGAAGGGCTGCTGTCACCATGTCCACTGAATGTGACGTGAAAGTTGGACTCTCACTTGAAACAGTTTGAAGTTCAAAGTGATGATGAAGGAAATGCTTCTGTAGCGTTCAAACCAATGCACACGCAAGAGCAGCTGTGGCCAGAAGCTGCTTCTGTTGCTGCTCCACTGTTTGTTTTTCTTCTACCACACGCATGATGGGGAAAATAAGAATCTAGTTTAAATCTTGTAAATAGTGACCCTGCAACAACCCAGTCTTTACAAAATCTTACAGTCTGTGACTAAAATGTGTTGAGACTTGAGAGGGTGTCAGACTTCAGTCCTTTTAAAGAATGAATGGGAGGTTTTTGGTGCAAAATTTTGACTTGTGTAATCTAAAGATCTGACTTCTATCAAGCAGTTGGAACTGAAATCGGAGGTCTCTTCAGTTTCATTCTCCCGTGGAGGAGCCTCCTTAAGCCTGATAAAATAACCCTGGTGATGCAATCAGAACATGATAGAATTGAATTGTGGGAAATGAAGTACACAGCTGCAGAGTTACATAGACCCTTCTCCACATGTGCTGTGTGACACAAAAACATGACTGTAAATGTGATGTTAACGACGATGCTACTTACTCTGGGTTGTTCTCTGGGAGTCGTTGCTCTCGGGTTCTGGCTTCTTCGCTCCCATCATGTCTTCCATGACGCTCACATGGGTGACGTAGGTCTCCCCCGTCACCTTATCCTCCGTCACATACCCACTGAGCTTCACCTTTTTACTGTCCAGAGAAGAGAGAGAGATTTAAATGTACAAAAAGACATCTGAAATAACTCCAGCCCTCTCGAAATGAGAATACAAAGCAAAGGGAGGCCTGGTCTGCGTGTATATCTGCATATGATGACTTTTTAACCTACAGAGTGTTGGAGGAAGTGACAGAGAAGTGGCATTTCTTTTACAACAAGAGAAGAGATTCATTGAATCCCAGAGGTCAAAATGAAGATGGAAAAAGCGAGTCAATGAAACTACAATGAGATTGATAATAAAGGACCTGAAAAAGCTAAAAGGCGGACTTTGAAGGGGTTCATTGTTTTTCAAAGAAAAAAAAAAGTGGCAATAAGAAGCGAGAGGCCGGACAAGAATATCTCACAGATTTTTATGGTTGTAATTGATTAATTCTTGTAGATTTTATGTATTATTCTAGGATGCTTAAACACATCAGACAAAGACAAACGATAAATACTAATTTATAGTTAACTTGGGTGCATTTACATCCGTTAGATGTTGATTAACGTAAATATTCTCTTTTCAAATAAATAAATTAAAGCCATCGAGTTGATTTCAGTTGTTTCCTCGAGATCTCGACCATTTTATCTTGTTATCTCGAGACAACAGAGCTGGTTTTCTCGTCATAACGGGATAATTGTCTGTCAGAACAATAAATCAGAACAACAGGCTGCTCACTGTGATGTTACAGAGCAGGTACATGCCATGCTGCCATTGGCCACACTGATGAGGCAAGTTAAGCTGATTCTGTATTGTTGTGTGCTTTTGCATCTCTGAGGATACGAGGTATCATCATCTGACGTTACCGTGGTGCAGCGCTGTAATCTCGAGATAACGAGATAAATAAGAGATCTCGAAATAAAAACTGGAATTACTTGTTATCACAGGAAAACAGAGTAAATGTGATGTATGGATGCATGTCCGCTTAGGGCTTCTGTTATTGACTGAAGTGAATAATATTTCCAATTCAAGCTGTATTCTTCAAACATAGCTAAATCTATCTGATCCAAGAAGTGTTTTGTGTCTACAGTCGCGACTCCAGGACGGCGAGTGTACTGACGTGTATCTGATGTCTTCAGGTGCAGGGAAGGATTCACCGGGCCAGTTCAGGAAGCAGTTGAGGAAGACCATGCAGGCCATGCCTGACCACACCCACATGATGAGACGGAACGACACGCCGAGGTCATAAATCACCTGGAGAGAAGGAAGACGTAACGTGAAAAAGGATAATCAGCATGTTGTAAAGATGACCTCACTGTATCATTGTAATTGCTTTTTTCTTCCTCTCTCTCTCGTCTTCCTCTCCAATTCAGTCGATTCCTTCCATCTATCTCTAATTCTCCTACTTTAGTTCCAGATTCTCTTCATTCTTTCCTCCTTCCTCTCTCTCTTCATTCTTTCCTCCCACGTGTGTTCCTTAACACGTTCTATGCTGACAGATAAAGCTCCTGCTTGCTGAGCTGTCCAAGTATTGCCTACATGTACCAGGATGCATTGCAAGCAGGAAAGACACTGCAGCCTCTCTCCGCTGGCTGTATACTTCGGCTCCATACGGGTGAATATCCAAATCAAATCAAATCAAATGTATGTTGACCATAACATCATTTACATTCTCCATTAGTTGTATAGCCTGTAGGTCTTCCAGCACACCAATATGTTAAACGACATCACTGCCGGTATTTTCAAAAGAAAATGAAAGACCTATTTTTTAAATCTGGCTTTTAATGTTGAGTCATTTTATATGTTTTAAGTGTTTATCATTGTTTGTACAGTAGGTTTATCTCAGGTATTTATTTTGTATTTAACTTTTAATGATTTGTATTGATTTCTAACATTTTGTTGTTTTTACTGTTTTAAATTTGATCTGTTGTCGTCAGTTTCTGTCTCTTATTTTCTGCTTGTTCTTCCGTGAAGCCCGCTCGGCTGCATGTTTGTGTGAAAGGTGCCGCATAAATCAGTCCCTCCAGAATATAGCAGGCTTTTTCCATGATTGTTGAAATGCCTGATTTCATTGCAGCTTTTTTTTAAGTTGCAATGAAAGTTTTGAGGCTTTTTTTCCTGTTCAACACATCACACATACACTGTGATAAAGCCATCTATTGGCTGAGCGAGCTGTTTGTCTTTCTGTGACAAGAGGTCGAATAAAATGAGTAAAAACTAAAGTCACTGTGCATGAAAAGCTCATTTTGCACTGCACACACATTCAATGTTACCCATATGTGCAGAGGAGAATCTACACGATATTTATTACATTCACGCTGTTCTACTCGTTATTTCGGCTGCTGCTGAAAGAAAGAACAGGGGGATTACTATCTCACGGTGAAATGACTCTTTGAAAGCTACATTTTAGCACAGACACATACATAAATGATCTGAAGACATCGAGTGTTGGATTTATTATTGATTTATTGTATAGAGTCTCCATAAAGATTATTATTATAAAGCTCACGAAAGAGAGACGATCACACAGATCAGCGATGAACATCAGAGAAATGACTTTGGTGACGTAAATGACTTCACGCGACTAAAACGCATGATTGGTCACATTTGTGGACTGATAAATAAAGTAAACAGATTTTACAGATCTGCCCCGGAGACATGGAGGACATCGACAAAATGATATATTTAACTCTCGATGAGGTTCAAAATAAGCAGACGATCCTGTTTCTCTTTTTTCTTTCATAGTTTTTTGTTCCTCATTCTACATTTTGCTGTCTCTCAGCTGCTCCTTTAACTTCTTATCAAGCTGCACCTCTCACCTCACAATCACACGTATTTTCATTATGTTATTAATATTAAGTTATGTTTTAGCACAGTTTGCAAAAATGTGTATTAAATATGACAAGCAAGCTTATGAAAACAATCAGGGCTTTTTAAGATTTTCCAGTAGTTTGATATGTATGTATATTTGTTACCTGTGTGCGTGTGTGTGTCTCTGTGTGTGTTTGTGTATATATTAGCACCTTGACACCAGGGAAGGTGACGGCTGAAGAAGCGTAAGAGCCGATCATCAGGGAGAGGATGGTCGATCGAACGTTCCCAAACATGTTGGGCAGCTGGAAGAAAAAGAGGAAACATTATCACGTTAACAGTAAATATTAATGTTGATGCTGTGAAATAACATCAGATGAAATAAATATAAAAGTATGTGTTGTTATGAAATAAAGTACATTTTGAGTGATTCAGATGCACTTTAAAAACACAACCAGCAGTCGGCGCTGTTGCATAAACACAAGCCTTTGATATGAGGTATGTAAGTTAAGGTGACTAACACACACACACACACACACACGCACGCAAGCACGCACACACACACACACACACACACACACACACACACACACAGACATGCACGCACGCACGCACACACACACACACACACACACACACACGGCACAGCAGCAACATGAGCAGTAAGTATTTACAGCTCCAACTGTTAATGTAAGAAAGCATGTGCTTTTACTGCCAGTCCTCTGACTTGTCCTTCTCATGCACGCACAAGCACACACACACACACACACACACACACACACACTGACAGTAACCTTCCTTTTGTCTTGACAGCTTGCCACCAGTGGATTTGTGTGCTTGTGAACGTTCTCTTAAGCTGCAGATGGTAACTTTTGGAGTGTGTGTGTGTGTGTGTGTGTGTGTGTGTGTGTATGTGTGTGTGCTCTCTAACTTTAGAGGCAGCTGAAGAGCCGCCAATCACACAGAGCGCAGCACATGTCTCTGTTCTCACTGTAGGCTTTAATGCTCAGTTTACACTCACTGTTTGTTTCTATACTGGAACGTCACTGATCGTATATCCATCAGTCTGCGCTGCTGCCAAGTGAAAAACACTCTCACTGAAAAGCTTGGGCTCAGTCTGCAGCAGAACAGCTTCTTGTGTCGGTCTGAAGCAGATATTCACGCTGATGGAAAGTTCAATGACTGTAGTGTTAGTGTTAGTTACGTCTCCTCTCGCCGTTCCTCCTCTACTCTGCTACTCGGGAACAGAACGCTGCAGGAGCCCCATTTGTCAACAGAGCTGTCAGTCATGAGGCCACACCCCCTTTTTATAGCATCAAATAACTAATTGAAAGTAAACTTGTCAGAAAAATGAACACTTGGACATAAATCAGCATGATAAGAACTAACTATAATGACAGAAACGAAAGAAATATTTGATTTTATAGTTTGACTCATGTCCCATCTGTTAACATGGAGGAGGCTGGATTTATGAGCTATACTGCAGCCAGTCAGCAGGGGGCAATAGAGAGGGTTTGGCTTCACTTTTAGGGAGCTGTCATGTCGGCCATCTTTTTATACGGTCTCTGTTTTTGTTAGCTAACATTAGCTTGTTCACAGAGTCTAGTGGAAAATCCCAACCTAATAGCTGAAACTGTAAGCTGCCATTTTAGCATCATAGATCATGCTAACAACGCGCTGCAGACAAGCTAAGCTAATTGTTTGGATTGTCAATCTTGACAAAATCTAACCCTAAATGATCATAGTTTTATGCATTACACTTTACAAACAGTGTCAAGATAATCCACAAACCATATTTTAGAAAACATTTCCTCTTAAACCTGCAGAAGTTTTGAGGTTAATCGCATTTGTTGCTCTTCTTCTGTCTTTAGCTTTGTGTTATGTGCCCAATGGATACTTTGATCCAGTTTGAACCACAGTATCTACACAAAGAGCAGCACTCTATGCTATCAGCTGAGGATCAATCACTTTGAACACCATTGATATGATCCTTATATTATTACAGTCTTATATGAGTGACATAAGTGTTAAAATGTAATTTACCCAAGCAAAGAAATGAGGTCTCTCAATGGCTGCCATGGTGTTTCTTGTTATTTAGACTTTTATTGTCCCTCCATTCAGTCACACTCCCACTTACAGAGTCCTGCATTTCTACGAAGAAGGGCATTTGTCGATTTACAACCGTCAAACTTTCTTTTCTAGTCACCTGTCTCGCTTCTTACCTGCCTGCTACCATTTCCCTGCCCTATTCCCATTCACCTGTGACACTCAGCTTCTTCTTTTTTAGACTTCCTGCCTGTGCTTGTAAGTTGTTGTATGACCATTTTACAATTAAAATTACACCGTTGTTCCTGATGTCTGGGTTGCCTTTTTCCTTGCTGCCTCATTCACATGTAACAATCAATCTCATTTAGCCAATATTGGAAAACAAAAAACGGCATTTTGATTTATAATGTAGCCATTGAAAATATTGGCTATACTGGTTTTATATCAGTGGACAAAATGAACTAGTGCTTACTCTTGTTTGTCTACTCGGATATCCCAAAATAGTACCATATTTTTGTAAGTTTATTCCAGTGTACGATCTCTTAAACTACTGAATTCAAACCTTTCTTTATTTTATATGGACGCTGCATCTTAAAGTTTCCATTAAATTCCTTTCCTTTTTTATGTTAGAGCACAACATAAGCTTAGAACTTGCCTTTGACATTGGTCCTCTCTAATAGACACAACTACAATAATAAAGAGCAATGCAGGACACTTATTGTTGTATTTCAATGGTGCACATTCTCCAAGTGAGTGAACTGTTAGGGCACAATCCACTCCGTGTGATTGATAATCCAGCTTTCAGTGACAGTAGTTGTCACAGTAGTTGTTGGATGGTTGTATCTTTCTTTCTACCTGAAGTTATGATGATGTCCTGTAGATGTAGGTTAAGTTATACAATGTGTTTTGTGCCTACTCAAATGCTCTGATGTAAAGATGTTGATGACAAAGTATCGCAGGTATGTTTGTCTCTCTGTCCACAGCCTCTAAGTTCCACTAAAGCTGTACCTCTCTGCTCCGACGGTCTCTCTCATAATGTTTCAGTGTCGTTGTTGATTTTCTTCCAGCTCTGTTTTTCCATTCTTATCTGCCCTCCCTCTTTTCCACCACAGCCCTTTTCCGTTAGCTGTTCCATCTGTTCCTGCCCTCAGTTGCCAAAGCATGCCTCCTACCATTCTTTCTTACTTTCTTGTGCACGGCTGAGGTTTAAATCAAAAGTTGAACCAAATATGTGGAAAACCTACAACAGGACCTTCTTTGCATACGGACCAACCTCTCTCCCAAAATACGGCTCTTAAATTAGTTTCATTTCTTGGCAGCCACCGAACAGTTAAGGTCAGAAAAAGTTCTTTGTTTTGGCAAATAAGCTATGGTTAACATATTATTACAGAGAGGCAACAAACAGCTGTTTCACTTTTAAATTGGGATTTTTTTTTTGCCTAGTCCCGCCCTACTGTGCTGGGGTTGGCTAGTATTACTCTGCTTAATTGGTTAAAGGTCAAATATAACTTTATAGGACATGCTCTTCGTGTCCTATTTAAAACCAAATGACATGTTTACTTGATTAATTAATCAATTGATTAACTCAATATTTTAATCCAAAATATTATCTTGTTCCTAAACAAAGTGTTTTTTGTTCATAAACATAACCATGATCATAGTTAAGGTTGCAAAATGGTCAGTTTCATTGGGTTAAGGCACCAACAGTACTTTGTTAGGGATCGTTATTTGGGTTTAAACCACACACGGGACTTAAACAGTGGTCTCCTGTACTCTTGGGCGAGCCAATCACAGTTTACTCTTTTCCTTCCATCTTGGTACAGAAACAGCACACTACTTCCTGCACTGTCAGTGTTTCTAACGACGTTTCTGAACAAAATACAAATAGACCTGTGAGCTGTTACTTATACGGTATATCATCTACAGTTTCTAACGGTGTTCAAATGTATGTTTAATCAGCGTGACCAGCCCAGCGACAGACCTTCTTGAAACGAAAGCTAACCGTCTCCTACTTCCTGTCGGCATACTACACTTCACTTGTTTGTGCTACAGGTTACGCCGCTGAGAGAAATCACTCCGCGGCACGTCCGCTCCACGAACTGCCCGTTTATATGGCCACAGTGCTAATGAGCACCGGGACGAGGTGCCACTGATAACAGCCGCCGATCATCTCGTCAGCATTATCTACGACAGCAGCAGCAGCGTCGGGCGTATGTTTACAGTTTACAGGCAGGAGACACACTTAAATACACTTACACTTACATTTAAATATCTCAACATGCAATTTAATACATTCATGGTCCCCAGACATTGTTTTCTGACTTGGCCTGAACACTGGGCTTCACCTCTGTTTTGTGAGCTCCTGCGGATGGCAGGGTGTCGTTTTTCTTTGGTGGTATAAACAAGTTGAGAGTGACAGTCCACTTTGTTCAATGTCTCGTGTATGAAGCTTGAAAAACATGACATGATAACATAAAATTATGATTGCACTTCTAGCTCAAGGGCAGATGTCCAGTCATGAGCACTCCTTCGTTGTTGGTGCTTTTTGGGGAATTTTTCATGCAAATATCGGACATCTAATATGTGTTGCTGTGCAAAGCATTGGGTGATTTCACAATGGCTAAGTCCCTTCTTATATACAGTCTATCTTTATGACTTAATATCTGTAAATGTAATAGCTTTTGCATCAGCCTCAGCTGTACTTGTAATTGCTAATAAGTAAATGTATGCTAACAGATTTCACTACAATGATGACACAGCAAACATTATACCAGCATGTTCACAGAGCTACACATGTGGCTGTAGTTTTAAAAGAAATAGGATGATATTGATCCTTGCTTAGATCTCTGAAATTATAACATTTTATGTTAAACGTTTGTATCTTGGAAGATTCAAACAGCACTGGGTGCTCCTGTGAGTCAGTTTGTTGTTCTGCAAACTGTCCTATCAAAGTTTACAGAGCTAGTCAGGTTAGCTGGGAATTTGCTTGTTAACATCAGGTATTTATGTAAGAGCTTATCAACTAGATAAAACACACACACACACACACACACACACACACACACCAGAGCAAGAATGACAGCAGTGAGATCAAAGTGACCGTGTCAAGTCCAGGACAAGGTTGAGGTCAGAAAGTGGGAGGGAGAGAGCAGGAGAGGAGGGCTGATGGCGGGGACAGGGCTTTGAGGGTGTGTTCACCACCCAGGTTTTTGATTGGCTGAGAGGCCGCAGCAGAATTTAGAACGGGTGGAACAGCATGTGTTTTCCAAAATACACATCCCCACCCCCACATAGGAACACGTGCTTCTAATCACAGGTACACAACAGTTTGGAACATCCGACTCAAAACAGAAAAGTCCTCACGACACCACAGATGTTTGCTGCTCTACTCTTTGGAGATCAAAACCTTCAAGCCTTCAAACTTCAGGCCACACACCCCTCTGTGACGTCACACAGGTGTTTTTACTGTGACAGACAGAAAGATCGACCGTGTTTCTGTGACGTCCCAGGTTTAAGTCCAGACAGTGGGGACCTTTGTCCCGTGTCCCTGTCCCAACATTTCCTCTCACTCTTTACTGCTGACCGTGCTTCATGATTTCCAGACAGGTTCACTTCCCTTCAACTGATGTACATAACCTTTCTGTCTGCCCTGCTGGAGCTGGCCTCATTTAGTCTGACAGTGAGACATTTAGGGCACTATCCCAAATCAGCACACAGAGCATTGCAAGTGCAACTGATAGTTTAAACTGAAGCATTTGTCATTTTTACGCCCTGCGTCTACGTTGTGTAAATAACACATGTAATTGTGCAGGTCTGTGCACCGAGGGGCGTGTTGGTCTTATAATGAGCATTTGTCAGGTGCATTGTTGGCGCATTGCTATCATGAGGTGACAAAGAGCGACTCTGCCATTGAACAACAAGAATCTTCTTCTTTCATCAGAGAATAAGCGGTGTGATCCAGCGGCAAAATAAATAAAGATTAACAGCCTATCTATCTTTGACTGACGCACAAAGAACTGGAGCTAGATCCTGACCAATCACAAAACCCAACGGGAGTGGCAGTGAACTTTCCGGACAGTCTGATATAACCAGCATTTAGCAGTAAGGACTTTCGGCTAAGACTTCCTTTTCCGTGCGCTGCATTGTTTACAGTCCAGTTAGCAGCTTGAGAAGCGACCGTGTGTTCACATCAAAGTCAATCAATCAATCATTGATTGATTGATTGATTGATTGCACATCAGAGTGAAGTGAAATTCTGCCCTCCAAATATGTCTGCAAAATAAACTCCCTGTTAAAGCGCCCGTTCTTCTGTTTGCGCTGAATCTCTGAGGCTTACTTCAGATTTTCTTGTGATCGACTTTAATTAACGGCTCTTCAGTTTGCTTAAAGAACAACATCATGATGCAGATTAGGAACAACATGAAGCTTTGTCAGGTCTGTCCTCAAGAGGAGAAGAACACTACTTTAACATGAGACGGAGGGCGGAGCCATCGTTTATGGTGCAGTCGAGGAAGAACAGCTGAACGGCTCTCGCGACACAGCGTCAAACAGATGTGTCTCAAGTTGATTGCGTTCTGTCTGCTTTTCCTCTCCTCATGGACTGTTTTTCTGGCATACAACGAAGCCTGCTGATTAATGATTGGTCAACACTACTCGGGCTACAAACGTAGCACACACAGAAACCAGAACACTTTCTGTACGAAAATTCGATTGTGTGCCTCGAGATTCTTTATTTTTGTAGATATAGATTTTATCCTGACGGATCCTGTCTGTGTTCGGGGATTCCAATATTTAAAGAAGATACGTGAATCGTTGCAGCAAAGATCATTTAATCTAGTCATCAAAAAATTTCATACAGTGTCCTGTGTTTGTTCTACATGTACATGGGCATGCAGAGAGAGAGAGAGAGTCCAATTTCGGGCATGCTCTATAAAAAGAAAGGCTGAAATCAGCTGATGTACCTGGCTTTTCAAGGGAATGGGAGATGACACTGTGATTGGTTTGATCTGGACCTTAGAATAATCAAATGACCTAATTCAACCCCTCTGTGCCTTGCAAACTTTGCACCCAAATAATGTGCATAAGGGGGATTGCACTTTAGGACGTTAAAAAGAGAACTGAAAGTACATGTGGGAGCAAACAAAATGCAAACACAACACATTTATGATCAACCTTTCTCAGCAACATTCAGATGTAAATACAATTCTAACACTTCTCAGCTTGTTTGCTAATACACTGTGTAACTGTGTGTGTGTGTGTGTGTGTGTGTGTGGGTGTGTTTGCCTATGCGTGGGTGGAAGCGTACTGTTAGTGAGGTGAAGGTCAGGCAGATTCCTCCAAAGCCGTTGAAGGAGACAGCGAGGAAGATGAGGACAGAAAGCACTGATGGGAGAAAACCATAAGATATAATGAAACTTTAAAGGGACAATCTTTTATTTTTGTAACTTTGTCAATCATGCCCAACTGAAAGTAACCAACATGTCAATTATAAACTCTGTTTCACTTGGGGTCCCACAAGGCTCTATTCTTGGCCACATTTTATTATTATACAAATTAATGACCGACCTAATGTACATGAAAACATCAGTATTTGACTGTATGCAGATGAAGCAGTAATTTTAGAGTTGAAAAAGACTTCCAAGACATATTCTCCAGTTCTGACTTTGACAATGACCCAAGTTCGGTACTGGCTTACTGGTTCCTGTCTCTTATTGAATGCCGAAAAATGTGTGTGTGTGATGTTTACAAAACTACCAGTAGAGGTGACACACCTGAATGTGTTCCAGAGAGGGAAGGAGATTAACATTTTCAATGAGTTCAAGTAGCTGTGGGTCATTCTCAATTAGTCAGGCCATTTTTACATTTATTGTTGTTTGGTTCTTTTGGCTTTCAGTGCTTTTTTTTTTTTACATGTTGAGTTCTTTTTTAATAACTGGACACTAACTTGTGTAACGGTACTTATATCAATAGAATTACTGTACGATAAAGGCATAAACGTTTTGATAAAAAACGTTCTCTAATTTCCTCATTGTAACATTCAAAACATATAATAACATATAATTTATTTAGATTTGAAAATCAGTTATGCTTGTTTCATATGAAAGGCTTTGCAGGGGCAACAGTTGGACCAACGTGGCGTCTGTAAAGGAAAGTAAATATCGGAAAGGCCTTCATATTCAACTTTTAAGACCCGTCCTAAACTATGGCTTAATGCAACCAAAACTGTGATACTGATATAACTTTTAACCTGAAACGTTGTCACATGTGATATTTCTGTTTTTGTTTTCTGTCTGGGAACTACAGATGTAAATTAGCATCCTTGCTATCCTGCATGTTTAAATCTTTCATTTTCCTCCTGATGTATAATAACATTTCTCTCTCTATAAACAAATGAATAAACACATATAAGAACTATCCTCATATTGTTGTATCATTGTGGCTAAATAGATCTGCTGCAGTAGCAGGGTTGGATTGAAGAAGCGTATGTTGGTGTGTATACGTGTTGTCGTACCTTCTGGGTTGTGTGCAGCAGTAGCTATCATCGCGCAGGAGGCCGCGAAACAGGCACTAAAATATAAACAGACAATGGACATCAAAGCACATTAGGGATGCGCATGTAATTTATACTTCATCAGTTGTCACATTCAGATTAAAACTGTTAGGACTGTCAGTCGTACCTGCCAACGAGCCTCAGTGGGCGTGGCCCGTATTTGTCCATCAAGATCCCGAGCGGTAAAGTGGCGGCGCTCAAGAGGAATGAGCCGATGG
Organism: Semicossyphus pulcher; assembly: GCF_022749685.1. Classification (NCBI taxonomy): domain Eukaryota; kingdom Metazoa; phylum Chordata; class Actinopteri; order Labriformes; family Labridae; genus Semicossyphus; species Semicossyphus pulcher. The sequence goes on from NW_027211701.1 coordinate 2,270,395, forward strand.
TGAAGCCGAGATTCAACACCTCTTCCTGCTCCACACAGCTCCGCCAGCGACCAATCTCCATGGACGTCACGTTGGTGTGGACCGTCTCATTTTCTGTGAAACACAAGTCAAGATGGAAGAAAGTGTTAAAGGTAGAGAATCCAACAGCTACCCTGAGCAGAGTAAACATCACGGTGTATGACCCAAAGCATTCTCAAACTGTCTGATTGGGCTGTATTAGGGCTGATGTAATGTTATATGAATCCAACAAATGCATTTTGTGGATTTTTTGTTTAGTCCATCAGACAAATCCTTCCTTGAATTGGACTTCAATAATCCACCTGGCAGATGAACACTAAAATCTCTTCCAGGTTTGTGTGTTTAAATCAATTTACATGTAAAATCTTTTAGATCCACTTATGACCTTTAAATGGTTTAAATCTGTTTTCTTTAATCTGGTATAGATGTTTTAACACTGTGGGATGTAATATTTATACCAAGTAATTATGACACCATCACTTCCCACTTGGCCAAACTGTGTCGTTCCTCACAGCCCACTTACACTCTGTCAAATACAGCAATGATTTATGACCCACAGGTGGTTCAGAGCTGGCCAACATATGGCCCATTACAGCAGACAGGATATAGCTTGCCCTTTTTTGGACATGAAACAAAATTACACCAGATTATCTGTCAATACAGCCAGGCTTCAGATTGAATTATGCTTTAAAAATTAATCTCCACATTAACCAGAAATGGGCTACAAGGAGGTCAGAGAACTTCTTCACCAAGACGTACTCGGAGCTTAGCTGAGGTTTCTGGGTCTTACGAGACCATAAGGTGGATTTGAGAAGACTTTATTCAATGATAACTGTGTCTAAACGACAAAACAACTTTCAACAACTCCTTCTTATTACTGCATGATTTAGATCTGTGTGTAATACAAAAAATAAAACATGTCTGTTTCTTGAAGTTTTTTGTTCAAGTCTCTGTTTTGTGGTGTCCCTGAACTTTTGTCTACTCTTGTGTTCACCAAGTTAATTGATGTGGAAACTCGTTGAGACTGCCAACGAGTTGTTTTCGTAAACTGGTGAACATTAGAGTTCAAAGAAAGGATGCTTTTGTTAATCGTACGATACAGGAAGGAATCAATTGCACACGCATTTGTCTTTTTCATGATGCAAGAAAGTGCACATACACGAGTTATTGTTGAGGTCTTATTTTATCTTCTCATGTAAAGCTTCAATAGAAATGCTCTATAAATGTCCATTTAAAAAATAATAAGAAGTTAAACTGCAGCTTTAAAAGGGTCAGAGAGGGAAAAGTATCTAACATGTCTGACATCTCAGAGACATCCTGCACAGCTGCTCGGATGGTGGTCTTACCGACACAGAGGTGTGAGTAGAAGCCTTCATTCTTCAGCATGATGAGCAGCGAGCCCCATCCCAGCAGAACGGCAGAGAACAGCAGGTTCTCTATGATGGACGTGATCGCCATCCACCACCTCCTCCTGTACGCCTGGGCCAAGCTGGGAGCCATGACCGCTGGAGACACAACAAGAGGAGGAGACAACAGGAGACGTATGAGAACAGAACATGAGTCCAGCAGACAGCAGGAAGTGAAGCTCTGCTGGAGTACAACATCTTAGGTTCAGTATTTTCTCTATTGTGTTCTGTTAGCATAGTTAGCATAGTTAGCATGGTTATGGGAACATGGGGACACGATATGTGTTCCTGCAGAGTACAAGAAATCTGTAGTGTAAACTATGATTTATGATATCATGGGTGTAATTTTTGCAGTTTGGACATCCGCTCAGAATACAGCAATGATCAACACAAAACACACACTGTTGGATTTTCTACTTTTCCTGCAGTGATAAACAGACGGAGAATCTGGACGTGTGAAACCACATGATAATGAAACATTTGAGTAAATAGTCTTTAAAAACGTCATTATCCATCCATCCATACATCATCCGAACTGCTTATCCTGTTCAGGGCCACGGAGGGGCTGGAGCCTATCCCAGCTGTCATTGGGCCAGAGGCCCGTTACACCTCAACAGGTCACCTGTCAATCACAGGGCTGACACATAGAGACAGACAACCTTTGGGAAGAAGCCGGAGTACCCAAGAGAAGCCACGCATGCACGGGGAGAACATTCAAACTCCGCACAGAAAGGCCCACTACGTCCGAACAGGGATTTGAACCAGGAACCTGTGAGGAGACGGAGCTAACCACTGGACCACCGTACCCTAAAAACAGGACCTGGCTGGCTTATCATCTTCAAATATAAAGAGTTAAAGTTATAAGTATAAGTAATATAACATCCTAGAAAAGTACTTGGACTGCTAGGTCCAACAGGGAAAATAACACCAGTTATTGATCGACTGATCACACTGGCTGTAAACAAATCAGCAGTAAAAAAAGTTATATGGAGGTAAAACAGAGAATGGACACACCCATAATCATTGTTTATAATCCTCCATTGTCTGTGTTTGGGAGGCTGTAAAACATTGTGTGTGGGAGTTGAGCTACAGCAAAGGTGCGAGCTGTTTTACTGAAGATACGCAAACCAAAATATGAAAGAACAAATAAATCATCTGCTTTGTTTTTGTACACAGTGTCCATCAGGCAGCAGGACTCACTTCACTTCTAAAACAGCATGCAAAAACTTCACTGAACGTTTGTTAATAAATATCAGAAATCAATACCGAAGCCTGATGTGAGTGCTTTCAGCGGTCAGGATGATGGAAAAGGAGCTGAGCAAAGAGCGTTACGTTACTGTAGAAAATGATCAATTATTCCTTTCCTTTAATTTCCTGTTTCAATCACTACTGTAGTTAAACGACCATAAAGCTTCAGGAGCATGTAAAACTATTCGTTAATTTAATGCAAAGTGTACAAATAAACACATCAGTGCGGGTACGAAGGGTCCCAATATAACCCAACAATTGTTCTGCAAACTGTCTGCTAAATCTAAGGCCCGGGGCTGTAAATGAAAAACCCAAACTGTTTAAAAAATATAAATTAAAGGCAGTCATAAACCAGCATGATGTCAGAGTATTCAGTGATGTCATCCTGTGAGGCGCCTTGACACCTGAGCGAGGGCAGTACGGATGTGAGAGGCGGACGGGAAGACGAGACCAAATAGGGAGACCCTATGTGACCTTCTACTGCATTGACAGCTATCAGGTGTCATGTAGTGATCCAACACACGTGCACAACCACAGTCACACACACACACACACACACACACACACACACACACACACACACACACACACACACACACACACACACACAAACGCAAACGGAAAAATTCAGGCTGATCAAATCAACAGAGCCGGTGTTCTTCCCAGCTATGAGTGTGTCAATATTTGATGGCAGATTTGGTGTGTGTTTGTGTGTGTGTGTGTGTGTGTGTGTGTGGGTGTGTCTGTGTGAGGCACATGTTTGCACACTGGAAGTCCTGCTGACCGTGGAAATAGACGTGCTCTTTCTTTTAAACCCGTGCACGGGCACACACACACACACACACACACACACACACACACACACACACACACACACACACACACACACACACACACACACAGACACAACATTAATTCCCACACCTAAAATTCAACACTTTGCACACATCTTTGACTACCCTGTGCCTCTGTATATAATGAGGAAGTGTTTCGTCATTAGCATCTTTGTGTATGTGTCTTTCTATTTTGTTCATAATTTCTGCAGATACGTTTAAACACTAAGAGGGAAACTGTCGTAAACTTTCCTCATCGAAGAGAAAACTAATCCTCTTTGGAGCATCGGCTGAGCACGGCCTCAAAAATTACAGTAACACTATGTTGTCGCAAGATGCAGTACGCACATGAACAGTAGGGGCAGTGTGGAGGCAGAGGGGAGGTGAGGGGGCAACACAGCATCAGAGAAGACAATGGCAGAAAAGTTTTTACTAGATTTTTACCATCCAATGTTTTTGAAGTAGCTCAGTAATCGAGAAACAGCTCAAAGAAAACAGGTGTCACGTCCCATCTATACGACTAACACAGTTTTACGTGTGATCAGCATGTGATCTTCCCACCTTGAGCGTGACATCAGAGGAAAATGGCCGCTGTGTGAATATGGTGAGTTGAGAGCATTTTATGTTAAAGCAATAAAAAGTAACGCACAGTTTAGTCCACCTTGATTTTGTTTCGCTGACTGTGTGAAGAGTGTAAAAGAGGGAAACTAAATAAAGACGTTTCTTAAAGTGTTTAGGGTAAAAATAAAACAAACAACCCCCTAAACAAACAAAAATACCAAAAGAGACCCCCACAACAGTTTCCCCCCTAACAACAAATCCAATAAAACCAAAACACACAAAAAACCTCCACAAAATTAAGAAGAAACAAACAAATTCATAGAATAAATTGCTCACGTCCAGGATCTCAGCGACAGTAAAATAAAGGCCGACTGACCTCTGATGGTGTCTCATGCTCATGCTCATGGTCTCATGCTAGCTAACTTAAGTTTTATAAAAGTGCAAAAATCCTTATATTTGTGTAAGTTTGCTGTCTTTGACTATTCTTTTAATTATTCTGCGACTGTAACTTTAAGCAAGCATTGTTGCTGTACTTCATAAAAAAAAAGACTTGTAATCCTCATTCTCACAGGACAAAAGTTTAATGACTAATTTTTATTATGTCTCAAAAACGCCTTTTTTAACATTAGCAGTTTCTGACTGGACAAACATAATTATCACCGCTGTGAGGAAGTCTCTCTGTTCTTCCTCTTTTCAGATTTGTATTTTAATGTTACGTCTCGGGTCGATAAACGCATGTGCTTGGGAACGACAGCAGGGGGAGCTGCTCTGTAAACATGCACACGTGGGACCAACGACATGCACATGCGTAAAAGTGTTTAGAACACCAACTGACAGGTGAAGCATCCACGTTGTTTTCTACAATTAAAACCAGAAACTTGCATAGAAATAACAGAAAGTGAAAAATGAAGTGGTGATTTATTTATTATACTTGTTTTTATAATTTCATTTTACTTCTGATGTGTCTGATGTGACGTGCCTCCCCTCAGAATCAGCAGCTGTCTGATATTTCTCTGCAGTCAGAGTTCATTTGTTTTGGTTTATCTTTTCTGCAAGAACACAACTGGTGTTTCTTGTTTAAAAAATGATTTATAGAATAAACTGAGACAAACAGACTCACACCCGGAATCAAAACTTTATCCAGAGTCACATACAACATCTTTAATGTCACTTACTTTATGAAGTTTCTCTCCTGGTGGATCTTCTTTCTTTCTCTCTTTCTTTCTTTCTTTCTTTCTTGTTTGTTTGTTTGTTTGTTTCTTCTTCTCTTGTAGGTTTATGTTGTGTGAAATCCTTCAGTCTCTGCAGCAGTTGTATTTACATGTGCGCTCACATTGACTCCTCTCTCTCTCTATGTACAGTTTGTCTATAAATGGAGCTCAAGTCTCGCCCACCCACCCCCTGACCCTAACACACACACACACACACAAACACACACACACACACACACACACACACACACACACACGCTCAGAAAACACAGCGCATACTTTTTTCTTTTTATTGCATATACATTTCCTGATGGTTTGACAGAGATGTGTTTCTGTCGGCTGATATTTAAATACTTTATAATTTAAAATAAATTCAGATTTAAATTCGTCTCCCCGACAGTCATAAAAACATTTAAACTCCTGCAGAGGATTGTTTCCCGCCTTGCTGACATGAGGCAGAGCTCAGTGCTTCACCTGTCATCACAACTGACTTTCTGGCTCCATCTCGTGGTCACACTCAGTACTGCACGTGTATAAAGGTTTTTTTTATTAAACATATTTTTTCTGTTTAAGGTCTGTAATGAAATATGGAGGGTGAAGTTGATATTAAAAAAGTCTCACACATTTTATTATTTTATAACACATTTTACTCTTCACAAGCTAACCCAGAGGTCAGGAACCTTTTCTGTTAAAGGAGCCATTTTTACCTGCCCGTCCTCCCAAAGAATCTGTCTGGACCGGCAAAACATATTTAAACTTTACAATAAAAGTAACGCAGTCTTAGTTTGTAATCATTACTCATAGATCTCAATGAGCATTCATTGATATGTTTTAACACTTTACACATGACGACTCTCCAGTGGGTGATTTTATGATTGTTACTTTAACCTGTAACGTTTCCATTACTGAAATACCATATTTTGTTACATTTATAGAATTAGAACAATAAAGAAAACTGTTTACATATTTGTTATTTTTATTGGGGAATGCTTTTATCAGCACAACACAAGGCTGAACTTTGGTGGGGGAACAAGTCCACTGCGATGCCTCCTTTAGATAGAGTGGCAATGAAGAGCTGCAGGCTTACTTTGGGTTCACGTTGGTGCAAAAGATAAATAAATAAGTATATATCATAAGTATGCCACTAAGCCAGCAGTGTTGGAGCGGCTGTGGCTCAGTGGTAGAGTCGATTGTCTTTCATTTGAAAGGTCAAAGGTCCCCAGCTCCCTCAGGCTACATGTCGAATTGTCCTTGGGCAAGACACTGAACCCCAAATTGCTCCCGGTGGAATAGCCAGCGGGTATGAATGTGATTACTGATTGACAGTTGGGCACTTTAGGTAGCGGCCTCTGCCATCATTGTGTGAATGGGTGAATGTGACACTAAGTGTAAAAGCAGCTTTGAGTGGTCACAAAGACTAGAAAAGTGCTATCTAACTACAGTCCATTTACCATGAAAGGAAACAAATGTGTCCATGCACTTTTAAATTCTCAGTTTTCATATGAGACTTTTCTTTTTATTGATTTGACATCCATGACTCCTCAAGCCAGTGAGACTCATAACTGGCCACCGGTAAGACTGGAAAGGTGCCGTAGACGCAGGATATGGTAAAAAAATGACTAATAATAATGATTTGGTGCATAGACTGCACATTTTTTACAGTTTACAGAGAATTTAAAAACACTTGTATGAAATTGAAAATTGTATGTAAATGTAAAGCCACAGGGAGACACTGGAGAGGGGAAAGAGAGCCACACGTGGCTCCGGAGCCGTGGGTTCCTTACCCCTGCACGAACCCTTATAAACACACGTGTATTTGAACTATATAATTAAATCGCTCTTTTAGAGGTTAATAATATGAAGACATAAGAATGCCATCAGATAATAAATCTGTAAAATAAAACAAAATAAATGTGAATCATTTTTTATTTTCACAAGTATTTGTTAATTTATATGTTTAAAATAATTTGTAATTCTTTGAAATATACATTTAGCGATTTTGTGCATGAAATTGTTATTTAATTATTGAATTTGATTCTTCATACAGTATGTTTAAATTATTTTATGTATTTCATTTTCAATTTTTAAGCCTTTATTTCTCTTATTTTATCTCTGAAGCTGTCAATCATCTATCTCTGTGTGTGTCACCCTGCACTGAATATTAACGACTTCATATTAAAATAAAAACAACGTTTAAACAACAAAACAAAATAAAAAGATGAATTTATATGCATAAAATAAATATCCTCAACACGACCCTGTTACAGCTTTATTTGCATTATTTTCTGTGTATGTGTGAGTCTCTGCTTGTCACTGACTCTGGGACGCACAGCAGCGCTCCAACTCATGAGGAAAAAGTGACATAATGTTGTTTAGGGACAGAGACGGAAAGCTTCTGTTTCCCTCGTCTCCTTTAATCATGATACTTCTTTCAGTTTGGTGCCGATCTGTTGGGAAGTGCTGGAAGACAAGATGGTAGACAAGATCACCGCTGCCTCCACACACACCTGCTTCACCTTAGGGAGATTCCTGCTCGAGTCACACACGGGCCAAAAACTACAGAGACCGACACCAAGCTCTCCATCATGCACGCTCATGCTAATGCATGCTCTCTCAAATACAGGCAGAAACAGACACACACTCACACACATGCAATGCAACTTTAATAAACAGAAGATCCTGCCATGCTCTTTAGACTGTGCACTGTCCACCATGCAAATAGGGCCCACTGTCCTCATAACCACACGGTACTCATATAGACGGTCTTTACACAAGCGGTCCCCATAAAACACACTGTCCTCATACAGTACATACAATTTTTACACACACAGTACTTGTATACAGTTTTCACACACTTTTTCTATACAAACACACTATGTATGTCTGTCTGTCTGTCTGTCTGTCTGTCTGTCTTTAAAAGACATTCAATGCCATTAGCAAGCATTGCTCGTCCAGTTAACGACTAATATGTTATCACATTAAACAATAATAATGAGAAAAACAGGATAAATTGTGACTATTGATAATTATTAATTCTTTGTCCCACGTATCATGAAAATACAACTGACTAAAGTAATAAAGTCCATGTAACATTTTATTTCCTCGTTGTAAAATAAAAGATATAAAGCTGTAAATTAAGACCTTTATGATCCAACTGATAAAGTTTTAAACAGTCTATTAAAGTTTGACTGCAGTTGTTCCAAAGTTCAGAGCTGCTCTGTGATCACATTTCCTTAAAGAACACTTCAGTGTGAAGATGAGCACAGAGAGTCGGGGCTGTATGTGAATCTACAGACCTTTGGAAACCTCCTGCTGTCACTTACATGTTTGTTCTTTCTCTGCTTGGTTTCCTGGTTGAAGCTGCTTTTTAATTTCACCGTCACTCATCGGCTTCATGCAGATTATTTTCTCCATCAGAAGGTAACGTAACCAACAGTTTTCATGTTTGTGTGATCGGCTGTTAAGTAAAGTAAAGATGGTGGAAGCAGTGATGTGTTGTGTTGAACTGGTGGAACGAACAAAACATCAGAGGAAACAAGAAAATCTTATTTTAACTGAAGCTAGAATTTGGTTTGTTGGTTAATCACACTTGAGTGACCTCAAAAATGGTCTTCCATCGCAACACTGACTGTGAACAATAATTATCTCTAACATCTAAACAACAAAGAAGTTTTATTGTTTCAGAAGTTTTATGACAGTGTCAAAGGTCACTCCATTCAGGCCCTTTGAAACTGACGCACATTTTTACAACCAGTGTGACTCAAAGAGACGTTACAATACATGTTACATTATATAAACTGTTATCAAGCACACGATGTTTGTGGAATAATGGAGCATCTTCATCACAACATGTCTACATTATGTGATTGTTCAGATTTAACTTGTTCACTCTTATTCTGTCTTTTCATTGTAGTTGATGTAGTTAATGTGTAACATCGAGGTTTAATTCATCCAAACATGAAACAAATCAAACTTCTGCTCTAACACTCTCATCATCAAACACTGAGAGCACATAAAATATGACACGACTATAGCGACTATAAAAGAGCAGACACATGACATGTAGAAACATGATGCACAGACGCTCTTTAAGAATAACAGAAATATAAATATTTAACGTCTCTGAATTTGTGCAGCGTCTCAACATGTTTTTACAGAACAAACTTGTGAAACAGTTTTCAGACACTATTGCACTAGTTTAAACCTTGTTTTCTGCTTTCAGAGGTTTGGTGCTGCATAATTTGCTTCCTTTGAGACATAAAAACATATTTGATAAAATACACAGGTAGTAGATGAAATGAGTTGATTTCTTTTGCTGTCTAATCTCCTTTGAGATAAAAGAAAAATAATTGTTACGTGACAAAGCTGAAAACAACTTTTGTCTGCCCTCAGATTCATGGAGATTATTGCATCAACATAATCAATAAATTATTTACAGTGCAAATCATGTCTCTGACTGCGAAAGGTGACATAAGTGTTATTGATCAATAAAGTTAAGCTGAATCAAAGATTCAGTCTGTGTTATCAAACGTTCAAGTCAACATGGCTCATACCTGAGCTTGTAAAGATCTTACAGATATGTTTTTATCAGAGGTTACACTGAAAAAAATTGGGAGTGCAATTTACTTGAAAAAACATAGGTAACAATTTCCATGCAGAAAATCCTAGTACATTTAACAGAGGATATTCTCAATAAAGTCTACATACAAATAAGCATTTAGTTTAACCAAGAAATTCTTGTGAAGTTTAGAAGCAAAATTCGTTTTTCATGAGTAAATTTTACTCACGATTCATCAGTAAAGTTTACCAGCAAGTTTTGGTTTTCATCAGTGGATTTTACTCATTCTTTGTAAGTAAATTTTACACAGACTACCACTGCATTTACTTACTAATTTCATTAAGAAATACTTGGTTTGATTCTCTAAGTAGTTTAGTTACCATGGTAAGTAAACTACTTAAGGAATTTAAGAGTAAAAATGGCAATGAATTTCTGTGTGGAAATTGTTACCTAGCTTTTTATAAGTAAATCGCACTCCCAAATGTTTTCAGTGTATAAAATGTTCATCCTTCATTTAATAACTCCACCACACCTACTTTATCTTAGTTTAGTTATTTTATGCAGGACTGAACGATACAGGAAGTCCTTTCTGTTAGCGGCATCAGACTGTTTAAACTATAAAAACAACAAAGTGTATTAACCTCAGTCGTAGAAGCTTATATTACACATTTGTGTATATGTATTTATACATATATACATGTATTTATATATATATATATATATTTTTTTTTCCAATCCAATTTTGCACAATGTATATTTTTATTACATTTTTGTATCTTTTACTGTGTCATCCGTAATTTTTAGTTTTGTTATTTTTGTTATTTTTATGTATTATGGTAGTTTTAATGTGCCTAATTATGTTTTTATTCTGTGTTAGAGAAAGATGACATTAATTTTGACAGACAGAAGTATGAACTGCAGTGAAATCAGATATTATCCTGTGTCCCTCTGAGTTTATTCATTCATGTCCTGACTGGACTGTCCTGGACTCTGGTTGTAGGTTACACTGATTTAATGTCATGTTCATGTTTCTAGACTTTGACTGTGAAGTTATTGGAGTGTGACAGCGTCCTCAGATTGTTGAAGAAGAACTTCTGAAAAATGATCAGCAGCAGTTTCTCTCTTTGTGTTTCCTCTACAGGTGAAGGTAGAACGTGGATCTGAAGTCACCTGGTGAGTATTTTCTTTCTCCTGCCACATGTTAAACTGGAAGATTTTGCATGTCCTCACTTTGAACAGAAGTGAACTATAAATGAATCCATATGAGCTCTCTAGTGGACAAAAAGTACAGCTGTATAAAAAGGAATATATTCTTCTCCATTTATCCACAGTGGAAATCTTTGAATCATTTCTTCCTTTGGTGCCATCTGGTGGTAGAATCAGGAATGACACTGTGGTAGAGAGCAGTGTGTGTCTCTGTGATGTAAAGCTGGTTGTAATGAATGAGCATGTTGTTGTGTTTGTGTGAAGGTGGGGGCTCTGCTATGAGTCAGTGTGAGGACAGAGAGGAGGGAGCCCCTCCCTCTAAAACCACTCTGTGTGGGGAACATGACAGCCAGACCAAAGCTCAGAGGTGAGATGAGGATCTCTAACTGTCCATGACTCTTCTCCATGTCAGAGCTCAGCACTCAAATCACTCCACCATCATTATTCACACTCACAGCTCTGTGTGTGTTGTGTTGAAGGCCAGAGCAGCAGCTCAGACCGGACTCTGCTGGACCTGGACCTGGACCTGGACCTGAATGTGGACCCAGCTGTGTGTCCTTCAAGAGTGACCAGTCTAAGGGTCGACTTATTTATTTCAAAGATGGACAGCAGTCTGAGGATCAAAAGTAATCATTTATCTCACAGTTTGTTGTGATCAGTATTTAAACTTTAATAATTTTCAGCAGCAATAATTCTGGAAGATTTTCAGTGTTTATGAACGTTCATCAGAGTTTGTGATTCTTTCAGTATTGAACATGAGAGACCAGATTCTCCTGGACCTGAGCCCAGCTGTGTGTCCTTCAAGAGTGACCGGTCTATGGATCCACCTCTTTGTTTCAAAGATGTAAATAACTCTGATTGTCAAAGGTAAGAATTTAAAACAGAACATGTTTCTGTTGTTCTGTATTAAAACCTTTAAAATCCAACATGTCAGCAGTGTTTTATGTCTGAACCTGAACATTTATCAGTGTTTGTGTTTCTATCAGGATCCAACAGCAGGAAACTATTTTACACATCAATAACTGTACTGAGCATGTACCTTCATGTGTGTCCTGTGTTTGTAGGAGGATCTAACAGGATCCACTTGATAGAATCTATCACATGTAACACTGTGTCTTTATATTATATACAGTATATTATATTATATTTGTTCCACAGAGTTCAGCAGCAGAGATCAGAGGTTCCCATTGGTCAGTCTGCCCAGCAGCATCAAACACAGCTGGACTCCATATTTATGGTGTGTAAATGAACAAACACAGCTACTACTGAGAATCAAAGTTGACTTCAAATGACATTTTTATGTTACTGAATTGTTTCCTGATTACACTGCAAACATCATCTCTGTCTGAATGATGTTCACAGTCAATGTTTTATTGACTGAATGAAGCGTTACATTGCTGAGCAGCACAGAGTCAGAGGTCAGAGGTCGTGGTGGATGGTGGTCTCACACAGACTTTGGCAGCAGAGAGCAGAGTTCACAGACTGAGTCCAGTTTGTGTTTGAAACAACAGAAACACTTTGGTTCATGTTAATGACAGTTTGTGGTTTCAGCTTCATTCTAATAAACACATCGTGTCCAAAGTCACTGCAGATCTTTTCTGTGTGAAACCAGACCAGGATATTTCTCCAACATGAATCTCATTTTATATCAACTTCATTTCTAGGAGACAGGACCATCCACAGACTAAATACTGAACTACCATTGTGATCCAGTCTCCATGCTGCACTCTGCAGACCAGCAGGCTTTCTGTCTGTCACTGATGATCCGATGTTGACTTCTACAAGTCAAAGTTCACTTCTTGTTCTGTTCCAGCTGCTGGAGGAGAACATTGTCAGTTTTGTGAAGAACGAGCTGAAGAAGATCAAGAGGGGTCTGAGTCCAGATTACCCAGAATGCTTAGAGAGTCAGAGGGAGGATGAGGAGGTGCTGAACAGCGAGGAGGAAGAGCAGAGGAGGAGCAGCAGAGAGGCATTTGTGAAGATCACACTGCACTTCCTGAGGAGAATGAAGCAGGAGGAGCTGGCTGACTGTCTGCAGAGCAGTAAGAGGATTTTAACACATTTAACATGATGGAAAGAGGAAATGGAGGCAACATGGGAGAGGGTCACATTTAAAACTCTGCTGTTAATATGATGCACACATTTTATCAGATCTATGAACTGTGAGAAACTGTTCACACCTGATGTGCTGAAGAGATTTCAGAGAGGAGGGAAATAAACACCACCCTGATGTGTTTAAGTTGAAAATCATCAGATTGATTATAGCTTCAACTTATTGATCACATTTCTTGTTTGTTCTTTCAGGAAGTTTTCCTGCAGTTTGTCAGCGTGAGCTCAAGTCTAACCTGAAGGAGAAGTTCCAGTGTGTGTTTGAGGGGATTGCTAAAGCAGGAAACCCAACCCGTCTGAATCAGATCTACACAGAGCTCTACATCACAGAGGGAGGGACTGGAGAGGTCAATGATGAACATGAGGTCAGACAGATTGAATCAGCATCCAGGAAACCACACAGACCAGAAACAACCATCAGACAAGAAGACATCTTTAAAGCCTCACCTGGAAGAGATGGACCAATCAGAACAGTGATGACAAAGGGAGTGGCTGGCATTGGGAAAACTGTCTTAACACAGAAGTTCACTCTGGACTGGGCTGAAGACAAAGCCAACCAGGACATACAGTTCACATTTCCCTTCACCTTCAGAGAGCTGAATGTGCTGAAAGAGAAGAAGTTCAGCTTGGTGGAACTTGTTCATCACTTCTTCACTGAAACCAAAGAAGCAGGAATCTGCAGGTTTGAAGAGTTCCAGGTTGTGTTCATCTTTGACGGTCTGGATGAGTGTCGACTTCCTCTGGACTTCCACAACAATGAGATCCTGACTGATGTTACAGAGTCCAGCTCAGTGGATGTGCTGCTGACAAACCTCATCAGAGGGAAACTGCTTCCTTCTGCTCACCTCTGGATAACCACACGACCTGCAGCAGCCAATCAGATCCCTCCTTATTGTGTTGACATGGTGACAGAGGTCAGAGGGTTCACTGACCCTCAGAAGGAGGAGTACTTCAGGAAGAGATTCAGAGATGAGGAGCAGGCCAGCAGAATCATCTCCCACATCAAGACATCCCGAAGCCTCCACATCATGTGCCACATCCCAGTCTTCTGCTGGATCACTGCGACAGTTCTGGAGGATGTGTTGAAGACCAGAGGGGGAGGAGAGCTGCCCAAGACCCTGACTGAGATGTACATCCACTTCCTGGTGGTTCAGTCCAAACTGAAGAACATCAAGTATGATGGAGGAGCTGAGACAGATCAACACTGGAGTCCAGAGAGCAGGAAGATGATTGAGTCTCTGGGAAAACTGGCTTTTGAGCAGCTGCAGAAAGGAAACCTGATCTTCTATGAGTCAGACCTGACAGAGTGTGGCATCGATATCAGAGCAGCCTCAGTGTACTCAGGAGTGTTCACACAGATCTTTAAAGAGGAGAGAGGACTGTACCAGGACAAGGTGTTCTGCTTCGTCCATCTGAGTGTTCAGGAGTTTCTGGCTGCTCTTCATGTCCATCTGACGTTCATCAACTCTGGTGTCAACCTGATGTCAGAAAAAGAAGTAACATCCCAGACCTCTGGAAAAATAAAACAATCTCATGCACATCTGTTCACGAGTGCTGTAGACAAGGCCTTACAGAGTCCAAATGGACACCTGGACTTGTTCCTCCGCTTCCTCCTGGGTCTTTCACTGCAGAACAATCAGACTCTCCTGCGAGGTCTGCTGACACAGACAAGAAGTACCTCAAAGATCATTAAAAAAACAGTCCAGTACATCAAGACAAAGATCAGTGAGAATCTCTCCACAGAGAAAAGCATCAATCTGTTCCACTGTCTGAATGAACTGAATGATCGTTCTCTAGTGGAGCAGATCCAACAGTCCCTGAGATCAGGACGTCTCTCCACAGATGAACTGTCTCCTGCTCAGTGGTCAGCTCTGGTCTTCATCTTACTGTCATCAGAAAAAGATCTGGACGTGTTTGACCTGAAGAAATATTGTGCTTCAGAGGAGGCTCTTCTGAGGCTGCTGCCAGTGGTCAAGGCCTCCAACAAAGCTCTGTGGGTACACACCCAATCGCTATTTACACATTTTACTTAGAAATGTAGAATCTGTCGGCTAGGGACGTGGATTTTTAGTCCAGGAAGTGTTGTGGTTTGCGTTTGAAGTACAGCTGTAGTCCGAGTTATATTGAACAATCACGTTATCCGCAGGTTTTGGCATATGCAGGAAAAACAAACCGTGGGGAGAGCAAAAGTAGGCGGAGCAACAAAAACTAGCTTGACGCTGTGTTGAGACATTGATAGATTTCCATAATTTTCTCAAATGCTTCAGAAATGATGGATCCAACCTCTCTTCAACAGGCATTTAAAAAGTATTTTTCTTCTCTTCTTGAGGACTGACCTAAAGAAGTGTCATTTGAGTTTTTAGGGATCTACATTATGGTGCTGATATTTAAGCAAACTTAAGACCTGTTTATGAAAGTAACCAATGCACAGCTGCTCCTCCAGGGATGTGATGAACCAAGAAATGACTGTGTTTATTTTGCAGATATATTATTATTATTAACTTAACCCGAATGACTGAAAAATTCATCGTCACTCCCAAAGGTTATATCGTTGTCAGGTGAAAGTCGATGAGTTTCGAGATTGGTACACACATAAATTTAAAGTAGCTTTTTTAAAATTCAGAATAAACAAACATTGTTTGTGATTGCTCTCTGTCGATTCTTCTTCAGGCTGAGTGGCTGTAACCTGTCAGAGAGAAGCTGTGAAGCTCTGTCCTCAGTCTTCAGCTCCCAGTCCTCTAGTCTGAGAGAGCTGGACCTGAGTAACAATGACCTGCAGGATTCAGGAGTGAAGCTGCTGTCTGCTGGACTGCAGAGTCAACATTGTTCACTGGAAACTCTGAGGTCAGTTGACAGTCGATCTGTTCAATCAGTTCAATCCCTCTTTAGGTTATATGTTTAAAAATGGTCCAAAATCAGTAATATTTTCTGAATGACATGATTTCATTTCCAGTCTGTCAGGCTGTCTGATCACAAAGGAAGGCTGCGCATCTCTGGCC
Source organism: Semicossyphus pulcher (assembly GCF_022749685.1). NCBI lineage: Eukaryota > Metazoa > Chordata > Actinopteri > Labriformes > Labridae > Semicossyphus > Semicossyphus pulcher. Next base: position 2,286,544 of record NW_027211701.1, read on the forward strand.
TCAGCTCTGAGCTCCAACCCCTCCCACCTGAGAGAGCTTGACCTGAGCTACAATCATCCAGGAAAACAAGGCGTGAAGCTGCTGTCTGCTGGACGGGAGAATCCACACTGGAGACTTGACACGCTCAGGTATGGACAGACAACAAGACTTCAGACACTGCAGGTGCCTCTACAGGGTCGGGGGGTGCTATTGCAGCGAACAATACGTCAGTCTATTTAAGTAAAGTTAAATCGTAAACCCATTACAACTGTGGTTCATTCTTCTCCACCACGTGTTATCTGCTGACCTTGCTTCTCTTCAGTTATTTTTCCCCACACACTGCTCTGCTGTACCTTCACACAGTGGCTCTTTGTTGGTTTCCTCTCTCTATGTCTGTTCTGTTAACATTCTTTTTTTTTTTTTTTTTTTACATATATGTTTATTAGTTTTCCAACAGGTAATACAACACAAAACAAAACAAAAAAACAAAAACAAGACAAACATTTGGCTCACATACATATTCAAATCCATACAGCATTCTGAGCTATGATACAAACCCTCTTGTGAGAATGGTGGAAACATTCAGACCAACATATGACAGAAAGGGTTCCCATGTTTTACGAAAGGCATCATCATTGCTGTGAAGTTTACATGTCAAATGGTCCAACACAACATATTCAAATACAACCCTTTGCCACTGAGCCTTAGATGGAGCTTTATCTGTGATCCAATTCAAAAGAATACACTTTCTAGCACAAAAAGCAAGTGTCTGATAAAGTCTTCTTTTAAATTTGTCAGTGATGGACATGTCAGATATACCAAGTAGCAGGTATAAAGGGTTATTATTACTGTTAATAGACAGAATCTTATTAATTTCCTGCCCTATGACCTGCCAAAACTGTTGTACTTCTCTACAATCCCACAAACAATGTGTCAGACTACCAGTTTCTATCTTACACTTGGGGCACAGTGGAGATGTATTAGGGTTGTATTTATGACGTTGAGAGGGAGAGATATGAGCCCTGTGTAGGAGCTTCAGTTGCATAGCTCTCACTCGGTTACAGACATTCAGTATTTTAGCACTTTTCCAAGCATCATTCCAGTCATCATCTGTTATCCTAACATTAAGTTCCCTTTCCCATAAGCCCTTCAGAGAGGAGGTGTTTGTGATGTTATACTCCTTAAGGATATTATAGAATTGGCTAATAGAACTGCCAGATTTTTGCAAAAAGAGCTGTCTCTCTAGGCGTGAGATATCCTGACACTGAAGGATTGAGGTATCCTTCGTGACAAAATCTCTCACAAGAAATCCTGTTTTGGAATATCATATTTCGTTTTCAACTGACTAAAAGACATCATGGTAGAGCCTTCCAATAGTTTGTGTAAAGTAGATATTCCTTTATTTTCCCAAATCCGAAAGTTATTGTCCATTACTCCAGGGGGAAAGTCAGGATTGTCACATATTGGAGTGAATACAGATGTGAATCGAGATCTGCCTTCTAATTTTCTAATGGCATACCATGCCTTAACTGTGGAGATTGTAATAGGGTTAGTACAAGCAGACTTCAAAAATGTATTTTTCCTAATAAACAGAAGATTAACCAAAGGGTGTTTAGACATTGAACTTTCTACATCCAACCAGAGAGACGTGGACTTATTATGCACCCAGTCAGCTATGATACGCAGATGAACACTAAGCTGAAATTTTCTAATGTCCGGGAGATCGAGACCCCCCTCTGAGGATGGAAGACATAGCGTAGCTATTTTCAGGCGTGCTTTCTTCTTAGACCATATAAAGGAGCTAAACCAACTATTTAACTGTTTGATAGTCTTATGGAGGAACATGACTGGGATCATTTGTATGGGGTAAAGTAGCCTAGGGAGAACGTTCATTTTTAGAAGTGCGACACGGCCTAACCAGGAAATTGGGAGGGTATTCCATCTTTCTAGGTCTAGCCTTATACGCTCAAATATGGGTGGGAAATTTGCTTTGTATAGCTGTTCAAACGAGGGTGTTACACGTATTCCCAAATAGACAAAACCTTCTGGCGACCATTTAAACGGGAAGGGAGATGGGGTTTTAGGTATCTGTTTCAGACAGCCCAATGGCATCACTTCCGATTTATTAAAATTTATTCTGTAACCAGAAAAAGTACTGAACATATTAATGGTCTCAATAAGGGTTGGAATAGATACCTCAGGTTCAGTCAAAACAATCAAGACGTCGTCAGCATAAAGAGTAATCTTGTGTTGTCTAGTGGCCAAGGTGAGACCATGTATGTTTTCATTTATCCTGATAGCCTCAGCAAGTGGCTCAACTGCTAAGGCAAAGAGCAGGGGTGACAGAGGACACCCCTGCCTTGTACCTCTAAAAATTTGAAAGTTAGAAGATTGCAACCCATTGGTAAGCACTGCAGACAGGGGATTTGTATAAAGTAACTTTATCCAGTTTATAAAATTTTCACTCAGGCCAAATTTGTGTAGTGTAAAAAACAGGTATGGCATCTCTACGCGATCGAACGCCTTCTCAGTGTCCAGAGAAAGCACTACACCATTAAAAGACTGCTGTTGAAAAACCTGAATTGTGTTTAATAATCTGCGCATATTATTATATGAATTACGACCTTTAATGAATCCAGTTTGGTCATCATTTATAAGAATAGGGAGTAAGCCTTCTAGTCTTGTTGCTAATATTTTGGAGAGGAGTTTCAGATCAGTATTCAATAAGGAGATAGGCCTGTATGACGCACAGTCTTCGGGGATTTTACCTTTTTTTTAAATTAGAGAGATGTGCGCTTCTCTCAAAGACTGTGGCAAAACGCCTCTCTTAAAAGAGTCATTGAACATATTTAGAAGTGGGTCAATCAGCAAATCACAGAACTCTTTGTAGAATTCACTACTGAATCCATCTGGACCTGGGGCTTTACCAGACTGTCACCCTTTAATAGCATCGAGTACCTCCTTCTTAGACATAGGAGCTTCAAGAAATGCTTTCTGGTCCTCAGATAAGCTAGGAAGGTTAAGAGAGGAGAAAAAATTGTTCATTTTTTCAGTTGAATCAGTTTGTAGTTCAGATCTACACAAACTTTCATAGTAAGTTCTAAATGCATCATTAATGGCTACAGTGTTAAATGTCTGTTTACCCCGACTGTCTATGATTGAAGAGATAACTCGGGAGTCAGCCTTCTTCCTCGTCAAATATGACAGATATTTCCCAGCTTTATCTCCATGTTCGTAAATTTTTTGTTTGGCAAGTCTGATTTTACCTTCTGCATCTTTTGTCCATAATAAATTTAAAGCACACCGAAGTGCAGAAATCTCCTTAAGTTTCTGTACAGATGAGTTTTTGACATATTCTTTCTCAGCATGTTTCAGTTTGGACTCTAAGATTTTTCTTTGTCCATCCTGCCTTCGCCTCCTAGTGGACATATAGGATATAATAATACCTCTGGAGAAAGCTTTAGATGTTTCCCACAACAATGAGGAGTCATTAGTGGAGGCTGAATTAACAGAAAAAAATGAGTGAAATTCTTCTCTAAAGTAAGATAAGAACTTGCTGTCTGTTAGGATAGAAGGGTTGAACTTCCAATGTCTGGTTTGGTTGACTGGGTTCTCTAAATTATATTGTATGAACACAGCAGCATGATCAGAAATTACTATATTTCCTATAGAGCTGGAGATAACTGACGACAGTAGAGTTCTCCGGAGAAAGAAATAGTCGATCCTGGTATAGGATTTGTGGACATTTGAGAAAAAGGTATATTCTTTCTCAGCAATATGTTGGGCTCTCCATACATCTGCATAGTCTAGGTCCTCACAAAGTGCTGAGATCGTTTTAGCTTGAGGTAAAAGTGGTAATTTACCAGGTGGAGATTTGTCCATGATAGGATTTAAATGGCAATTAAAATCTCCTCCAATAAACGTGTTTCTGACATTAAGATCTATCACTTTAGAGAAAGAAGAAGTAAGAAGGTCACTTGGGTATCCAGGTGGGTTGTAAATATTCATTATAGCAATTCCTTCCCCATGTAGTATGCCTCTCACAATCACATAACAACCTGCTGTGTCTTTTTTACAGTCTAGAAGTTTAAATGGTACATTCCTCTGGATTAAAATGGCCACGCCTCGACTCCTTGAAGTAAAAGATGAAAAATAAACCTGTCCAAAACCTCCTTGTTGTAATTTCAGATGTTCACTGTCGTTTAAATGTGTCTCCTGCAGTAGCGCTATGTCAACGCATTCCTTTTTAAGATAAGTTAGAACCTTTTTCCGTTTGACAGGTGTATGAACACCGTTTACGTTCCAAGTGCATAGCTTCAAAGCTGACGTGATTATGGGTTATGGACTAAAATATTGCCTGAACACATTGCCTGTAATGTAATCCATAATGATGTGAGCCGAACAGAACAAAACCAAAAACAGAACATCATAAAGGTTATAACAAAAAATAGTGCATCTAAGGCACCCTCTGCCTAACACTGGCATAAAATGTACATGCTGTCCTTCTCCTAAACTTGGAGGAGCTCGAGCGAAAGGCTTCTCTAGCAACAAAAGAAAGATATCTATCCGGGAAATCCGGAGGCATTGCTTATATTGATCCTACAAAGCTAAAAGACATCATCATCAGTGCTCCAAATCAAGTGTAATGCATATCCATTATCTAACTGCAAAACTTACTAAAAGTCCGACAGATCCGCTGCTCAGCATGAAGACTTAGATTAATGTTCACACATCATCATCACGGGGGGCATCCTTCAGTGACTGGATGTATTTCTCCACCGCGGCTGGGTCGTGAAACATCTTGGTGGATCCGCGACAGGTGACTCTCAGTGACGCGGGGTAGACCTGCCTGTAGTCAGCACCGAGCGCTCTCAGCTGTTTCTTCACTCCGTCGTATCCCTTTCTCCTGCGGAGAACGGAAGCTGAAAAGTCCTGAAATATCATCACCGTCGCGTCCTCATGTTTCAGCGCTTGATTTTTCCTCCCCATCTCCCACGACGCATTCATCACACGCTGTTTATCCTGGTAGTTGTGGAACCTGACCAGCACCGGCCGCGGTCTCTGGGTGGAGGGGGGCTTCGGGGCCAGCGAGCGGTGTGCTTTCTCCAACTTCACGCGGCCCGACTTCGTTTCAATGTGAAGGATTTTAGGGAGCCAAGCCTCAAAAAACTGAGTCGGGTCATCTCCTTCAGCCTCCTCTGGGAGTCCGACGATACGGATGTTTTTGCGTCGTCCTCTGTTTTCCAGGTTGTCGGACCGCTCGCTTAATTCACACACCAACTTCTCCAGAGCTTTCAACTTTCCGTCCACCGGGTCTGTGACGTCCTCCAGCGCTGAAATCCTCTGCTCGGCCTCGGTTATCCGCTTCTCATGGCTGTCCAGTTCTTCTCTGTGTATTTTTAAGAGCTCTGACAGTGGGCCGAGTTTTTCGTCGATGACTTTAGAGATGTTGGCTGTAATTTCGCCCACCGCTTCGCGAAGCGCCCGTAAGCTAGCCTCGGCTCCGGTGTCGGCTATGATGCTAGCTCCTGCATGGACCTCGCCAGCCTGCTGGCTGTGCTCAGCATCATCGGGAGCTTGATTTTTCTTACGTGGCATGCTGTCGGATTGCCTCAGAAAGTAGCTGTCAATGTTCATGTTAGGCTAATGAACCATTAAGAGGTTGGAGTGCTATTTTTGTAGGGTTAAGTGAATAAATTAGCTAATAAGCGCAGCAGCTCCCCCGAACGTGACCTTCCCTCACGCCGCCATCTTGAAAAACCCTGTTAACATTCTTGATGAGCTTTATGTTTCACAAAGTTTCTCAAAAAGCTAAACTGGAATTTTGAATTTTTCACCTATGATCTCAGCATTCACTGACTGCTGACTGCTTCTTTTTGTGCAATAAGAATTCACTGTTGTCATTTTTAATGCAGTATACCTCCAGATGCTTATACTAAAACAGCATTAGGCTACTTGCTGACTGCAATCTGTAAACAACAGAGTGGCCACAGAGAGAGAGAGTGGGGATTTCAATCAAGCAAACCTACAGTATGGTAAAAACACACTTGATAATGTTTACAGTAAGATCAAATATGGGCTTAAATCATCACCTCTCCCCCATCTGGGCCAATCTGACCACATCTCCTTGTTCTTAACTCAGCATACAGACCTGTTATCAACACGGTCAAACAAGCTGTCAGAGTTGTACAAGTATGCCCAGAGGGAGCTTCTGAACAGCTACAGGACTGCTTAGACCGCACTGACCGCACATGGTCTACCAACATTTGCTCCTTGATTAAAAAGGCACAACAGTGGCTCTGCTTCCTGAGAACACTAATGAAGGTCAACCTCTCCTTCTGCCACGGCTCCATTGAGAGCATACTGACACATGGGATCCTGGTGTGGTACGACAGCAGCTCTGTGGCTGACAGGAAGGCCCTGCAGACGATTGTAGACACTGCAGAATACTTGTGAAACCTCTCACAGGCCCATACTCCTGCTAAACATTCTTTTTCAATTTGCACGTACCTGGTCTCTGCGTCTGACAGTCTCCTGGAACAATATGCGACTGGCTTCCAGCTTTCGTCACGCAGCTGTAGAAGAATGGCCCTTGTCCTGTAGCTGCTTGCGTCTGCGGATACAGCTGTCTGTCTCTGTGGGTCATAGTGAGCCAAGACCGGTGAAATGATAAGGGCCTCTTTGAGTTGCTGAAAGGCTTTTCGCTAAAGTTGATCCCACATCCATGTGGTTTCTCTTTTCAGTAGTTCATAAAGCTGAGCTGCTGTTGTAGCCAAGTCTGGTATATATTGACTCATGTAGTTGATAATGCCCAGTGCTCTCTTTCACTTTCAACATTTGCTGGCTCCTGTAATTTGCTGATGGTCATGGTCGCCGATGTGTCACCTCCTGTCCGTTGAGTGCCATCTGCTGCTCCTGCTGTCTTATCTGCTGTGCGATGTCTTCGGTTTGTCTTACTATCTGCAGTTTTGTGGCGGTTTACTCTTCGCAACGTCTCCATTAATGACTTTCAGACTGTCTGGGACGACCGGGAATGCAATGAGAGCAGTAAGCGCTAAGGTGGGGGGGCTTGCAGGCGTTATTAAGAGTTTTAAAAAAGTAATATATATGCCTAACTGTAGATATTTCTTACAGTATACTAAAGAAGTATTTATTTTGCGCTTTTTAAACAATGACCCTTTAATGCGGTTTTACCCATTCTCTCCGGTACTTACTCTTTTGTTTGCCTTTCCTCTTAAAATAGCATTGATCTTACGTTTCGTTTTTACTATTATCAAGAAATCAAGGAGAAACGTGAAAGCCCCCTGCAATTGCCGGGCCCATGCTCACCAGAAAAGAGACCCCGTCCACGATCAACAGGCGATGATGATCGAATGTAAGATACCAAAGGAGGATCGTTTCAAAGTTTTGTGTTGGTGGAAGGAGCGTGCTAAAAAGTTTCCAAACCTGGGATTGATCATGCGGAATGTGCTCGCCATCCCAGCATCAAGCTAGCAAGCGAAAGAGACTTTTCCTCAGCTGGATTTGTGATTCAGGAACAGAGAACCCAGCCATTTAATTAATTTGCCTATAATTTGTTAAATGTTTCTAGGTGTACCAATTGTGCAAGTAATAAGGCTAGGTCAAAACCTAGTATGTAGTATCAGGTCAATGTGCGCTTTTGTGGGCAACATTGGAAGCGTGGCGTCTGTGTGATGGCTGCAGGACGTGTTCATTTTCATTTTAAATGCGTGAGAACAGATGAGAGTCTTCACACTACCAGCGCGACATGCGCCGAAAATGTAGCGAATAGGAGGCTCGCCTATTTTTATCGCAAGCCACACGCGGTTCTCGGTCAGGATGCATGGTGAAAATGAATTGTGATGAATCCTATTGATCTCTGACAGCAATATTAACATCACTTCCTGTAGTTAAAGTCACAGGCATGGAAAGTAAAGTAGGGCAACTCTTCCGGTATGCTTTTTCAAAGCAAAAGCCCGATCTGGAATTCTGACTCCCCTTGTTTGTACACAATGCTTTTATTTTGAAGTGTTTCCCGGGCGTTGTTGTTGTTTTTTTTTTAACTTTATTTGTAAGTTTTACAGGAAGTGATTTGATCGATAAAGTCACTCACAGGCCCCCTATTGCGGTTCATGCTTAATTTTCTTTGAAATAAAAACGTAGTCATTAGTCACCCTCAGGCAATAAGTATATATGTTAGTAAAAATAATAACTAACATCATGTTACAGATGTAAGTTGGGTGCAATCTCTCCCTCTAGCTCGCTCTCCGTCTCTTCGTCTCAGCTCATATGATTGTTATCGCTGTGTGTTAATTAAGGTCCCGTTTCTAATGTAAATAATCGTTTTCTGTTAAGACTAACCCATGGAAAACTCACATACACATACAGAGGGCTGACCCCAGCAGTCAGACAAAAATAAAGCACTTGAAAGTGAGGGACTGTAGCCTTGTGTGTCTAAATTAATCACGGGTCGGGTCGTGGGTCTTATATTAACGGGTCGGGTCTGGATTTGAATTGGAGATAAATGCGGGTACCGGGTCGGTTCCGTTAATAAACTTTGCGGGAATGGGTGGGTACGGGTTTGCAAAACTGGACCCGTGCAGGACTCTGGACCACATTATTAGCTTTTTAAGACATGCTACGGTTTTTACTTTATTGTGTTTTAAAACCACTGTGCGCCCCACAGCCTCAACGTCAGGGAAGGGAGACCCCGGTATGTCCTCGATCAGATCCCATCGGCTATAGTCTGATGGCAATATAGCCTCTGCGGACACTGGTGAACATGCGGGATAAACAGCATAAATGACTTCCAGTCAGGACTTCCTTTTTCGCGTGCTGCATAGTTTCGCGTTAAGTAAACCGTTTTTCTTGTGATTGACTTTAATTAATGGGTCTCAACTTTTGCCGAAATTTCAACTTTCATGATGCAGATTTGTAAAAAGTCAAAATGAAGCTTTGTCAGGTCTGTCCTCAAGAGGAGAAGAAAACTTTTAAAATTTTAAGTCTGTTGAACGGAGATCGGATCGATCATTTTTGATGCATTCAAGGAAGTCGGGAAATCTAAACACTGAACAGCTTTTGTGACACCGTGTCGGGGAATTTCTCTCAAGTTGAACTATAGATCTAAAACAGATTGTTAGCTGTTAGCATGCAGATGTCTGTTTATAGAGATTAATAAGAAGCTAAATCATATAGCCGCTGATGGGAGCCGGGATGTCATTACGACGGATTACGCTCCGCCTGCTTTTCCTCTCCACACGGACTGTTTTTCGTGACTGTTTCACGTTATTGGTCAACATTACTTGGATGACAAGTGTACTACAAACAGAAACCAGAACACTTGCCGCCCCGGAAATCCACGTCCCACGTCTGTAAATGGTATCCCCAATAGATACTTTTCTTTTTTCAATAGTTGTTGACAGGCGGGGGCCATATGGACTGCGGGGCCCCCCACCTTACGGGGGCTGCAGGGAAATACTTTACGGCGGTGCGCTAGGCTTGATAACTGCAACACAACAATCAGTTACAATCAGTAAGGAAAGCATTCATAGGCTACAGCTTGGCTTTTAACTCGCTCAAACAGAAGTGAGCACATAACATAACATAACATAATTCTTGCTGACCTTCACTGGCTACCAGTTAATTTCAGAATTTTAAGATTTTAGTGCTGGTTTTTAAAGCCTTACATGGTCAGGCACCACCTAATATCTGTGATCTTTTCACTTTTTACGTGCTAGATTGCTGTTGGAGATCCTCTGGCAGGAACTTTCCGTCTGTTCCTAAATCTCGCCTTGTTACTTAAGGTGATCGGGCATCCTCCGTTCGAGAGGATCTCAGATTAGCTAAGTCGTTGTCCTCTTTTTTGAAGACTTTCTTTTACCTTAGGGCTTTCTCTGAACTGGTGTGCTTTTATTTATTTATTTATTTAATGTTTTTTTTAACATCTTAATATAACTCTTTTTGTCCATCTGTTTTTACTCCTTGTATTTTAATGTTTACCTGTAAGGCACCTTGTAACAGGTTTTGAAAGGTGCATTATAAATACATTTATTATTTTCTTTGCTTTCTTGATAGCCTGATTTTACTTTCTTAATGGAGACATGGTGCTGTAGGCTGCACAGGCACTCCAAGAAGAGCTTGCGCCAGGTTTCGAGGCAGGACATGTTATTTTTTACCACCCGTTTGCCTGACCACACCTTACTTTAAGACCAACATGCCAATGGGTGCTAACATGGGTGCAAGATCACTTGCTATTTACACAACGTGGCCGCTTGGCGAGAAAATGATGACTGCATTGGGTGGAAAATAGCAATGACACTTGCGCTGCAGTGCTTTGCACTGGGTGAACGATAGGGCCCAATATTTCCATAGCCGGAGCCTGCAGGTGGATACTGGGGTGGTGGTGGGGCTAAAAGTATGAGCACAGTACTGGTGCAGGGCAGCGGTTTCAATGACAGAGCAGAGGGAGAGACCGGAAATCTTGCAGCTTAAATAGACCACCAAACTGGGGGGAAGCGTCTGTCAGGTGATTATGGAGAATGATGCATGTCAAGTGTGAAATTAATGCAGCATGAGTTGCCTGCCTGAACTGTCTGGCAGGCATTGCTCCATTTATTAGTGCAATAATCCTGTATCTGTTAGTGTCCTTTAACGTAGGTACTGTGTAGACATGTTTTAAACTTGTGTGTGTGATTTTAACTTTAACTTTATTTAGATTTTTTCCCCATCTTATTCTATTTGAGCCCCATTCAGGCAGTGACACATAATTTTGTTGTATATACCTGCTCAATGACAATAAACATATTCTATTCAATTCAAGTCAAGTCAGTTTGATTTGGTAGGCCCCAAACCACATTTAATGGTTTAAAAGGTTTGACAAGCTGTACATCAAATGAAACTCATTCAAAAACATAAATTACACAATAAAAAACACCACTGCACTAATTTCTCTATTTCAGAGAAGTCGTGTGAGGGAAATTCTCCTCCTGAAGATAATTTGTGAAGAACAAGCAAACTCAATGTTATGAATCAAGTCTCTTTACATACATTTTACATGCAGCATGGAGAGAAGTACAGCAGTTCTCTCTCTTGCAGTTACAGTGTTCAAGCTTATATACAACATCAACAACCCCCTACCCCATCCCCACATGGTACTTCAATCAGCCACCTGGCCTTCGTCAGCAAGATAAGATGATCCTTCTCTGCTCTCCAGGGGGAAGCCGGGGTTCACCAAGTCAACTTCATAAAATAAATTGCCCACCCATATAAATTTAAATTTAGAAGAGTTACCCCCTTGATGATCCCTGGAAAATTCCCACATTCCCTCCTTTTGACACAAAGTGTAAACAATCATTATTGGGAATTAAATTTCACATCACACACCATGTTATAGGGTAATCAAGTTAAAATTTCATGAATTTGCAAAAAATACAAAACAAAATCAAAACCACAATACACCAGAGGAAATTACAATTATGCTACAAATAATACCATAGGAAATGTACATTAACAATAACAACATATAACTTGAACAGTTCTTCTTTATCAATTTATATTTGTCTTCTTCTCGGGTCTCCGGACCCTGCAGTGGTGACATGCCAATGCCACTTCCCTCTGTGCCCTCTTACACCCTTAGTAACATTAGTCCATTTCCGCCCTCCTTTGATGGGTCAGGTGTATGCGTATCAGTATAAATGAAATCAGTTCCTTGTTAATCTGAGAGTAATAAAACTTTCTTAAGTCAGTCAATGCTGTTTCGGGAGATCTCCACAAAATCAAAAATCCATGGACGGCAATAGCCTGCTATGCCTAAAAAGAAAAGGTAACACACTGATCGCACAACAAACTGCAGCAACAACACTGTGTCAGCTTGATAATACTCTTGTGTAGGGGAAACACACCAAGAGGTCATCAACATACTGAACAAGTGTGCTGCCACACATTGGCTTTCAATATATATCACCTAGCATTGAATGTGGACGCAAACCAGAACTGTGAGTCAGGACCAACAGGAATGCTAAATATGCATTTGCCAAATCAATCACAGAAAACCAACATGTATTTGCTAACACCTGTGAAAGACAAGGATGTGAATTAGGGCATTCCACAATGGCACATTGATAAGCTACTTATAAACCTGTTTATAAGTGTCACTGATGCCTGTGTGTGTGTGTGTTCGGCTCAATGCTTTGACCTGCCTCCGCTGTCTCCTATGGCTGTGTCAACAGCAATCCTGGGAGTGAACAACAAGTCCAATCATGTGACATGTGGCCAAAACCTTCACATCTGTACCACCTCAGCTTGCAGCCATACTTTCCTTGAAGTCTTTGATGTGGACCCCATCTCCTTCTGTCTCTCAGCATGCAGGACGTGTGTCCTAACAGTTGCTGCCATGGACTGTCCACCAACACTTCTGGATCCCAGTGGCTGTGTGCTTCTCCTCCTGTTGGCCTTGGCTTGAGATTTAGACACATCATCATGAGCAGTTGTTTGCACAGTCCCTTTGTCCCTTAGCTCCGCAACCAATAATCAAACAATCAACTAAAGTTTGGACAGGTCAGGGTATACTGTTGCCCCTTCCCCCTCCTACTCAACTGTTGGGGGATGTCTCTCGTCACCAGGAGGCCTGCAGGAATGGAAACAGCATATGGAGGCAGGAGAGCCCTATCTCTTACCCTGCATTTGCTTTTCTCTCTCTGTTTTCTACATACCCTTTCATCTTCCATCCTTTGCTTTACCATCACACCAGCTATTGACTTTTTGGAAACCTTGCCAATCCATCTGCTTCTTCCCCACTTTCTTTCCCTGTTCCCTTTCTTCTAAACATGCTCTACATCTTCTTAAACAATCATTACTCAATGTGCCTATTAAAGGAAAAAACCCTGTGTTATATTGTGCCAGAGTGAAACATCCTCAACCACATTTTTCCCCATTTGTCTACAATCAATTAAACAGGACCTGAAAGAAGGTCAGGTAACTGACTCAGTAGGACAGATATGCTTGCACGTTCAATGGGCTTATCATCCACAAAAAAAAACACAGTCACACTAATCTTCCCATACAAGTATGGTTGGATCTTATCAAGCATACACTACCTTTGGGTAACTTATTCAGCCAGGTGGTTTGTACGACACATTCGTTCCGAGCAACGCACCCCTGTAGTACACATGAATATGTACTAGACACTGAATGAACAACCACAAAGTTTATTCTTTATATATTTCTTTGATTTTTCAATCTTACGCCCATTTTATCACAATGTGCTATACCCTTATAATGTGTTAAATTACTGTAATATCATTATGTTTCAACCAAACATATTTAACTTCTGTGAGGATTATCTAATACTCCTCCACCCTTTTACCCTTTTTTTTTCTTTTCTTGATTCCCCTTGTCAGTTCTAACAACCTTTTTTCCGGAATTACATAGAACTGGTCTACAATACCACAAAGGATTTACATGCCAACGGGCTCTGCTCCCCCAAGGAAATCCATCAGAGAAATACAACCATACGTTAGTTTCACAACCGCTTGTCTGGAATTACGCTGAAACTAGTTTCCAATACCACAAAGGAATTACAAGGAAACAGTTGTCCTATCACACAACAATTACACAGTTACCATTGAGAAAATTATTCATAACACCGTACTCACCCCAATAAAAAAAGATGGAGCATCCACTGTTCGAAACCCTTGTCTGACTTTAGGCGGGTTCCTATCACCCTTTTTTGTGGGGAGGTCACCCTGAGTCTCAAAAAAGACCCCTGCCAGCAGTTTACCCTCAGTCCAGACTCAGGAGTCGATCAGCGAAATGTCCATCCCACTTCTGACACCAAGTGTGAGGGAAATTCCCCATCTTATTCTATTTGAGCCCCATTCAGGCAGTGACACATAATTTTGTTGTATATACCTGCTCAATGACAATAAACATATTCTATTCAATTCAAGTCAAGTCAGTTTGATTTGGTAGGCCCCAAACCACATTTAATGGTTTAAAAGGTTTGACAAGCCGTACATCAAATGAAACTCATTCAAAAACATAAATTACACAATAAAAAACACCACTGCACTAATTTCTCTATTTCAGAGAAGTCGTGTGAGGGAAATTCTCCTCCTGAAGATAATTTGTGAAGAACAAGCAAACTCAATGTTATGAATCAAGTCTCTTTACTTACATTTTACATGCAGCATGGAGAGAAGTACAGCAGTTCTCTCCCTTGCTGTTACAGTGTTCAAGCTTATATACAACATCAACAAACCCCCTACCCCATCCCCACATGGTACTTCAATCAGTCACCTGGCCTTCGTCAGCAAGATAAGATGATCCTTCTCTGCTCTCCAGGGGGAAGCCGGGGTTCACCAAGTAAACGTCATAAACTAAATTGCCCCCCCATATAAATTTAAATTTAGAAGAGTTACCCCCTTGATGATCCCTGGAAAATTCCCACAGTCGTTCAGTGGGTTGCTGTGACTTTACAGCACGCTCATAATGGCTGTATCATCAGAGAACTTAATAATGAAGTTCTTAGGATGGGTTCTTATACAGTCATTGTGTACAATGTGAAGAGGACAGGGGAGCTGACACAGCCCTGTGGGACACCAGTGCTGATAGACCTGGGTTTGGAGAGGACGCTGTTGACCCTGACCTGCTGTGTGTCAGGAAGGAATGGTACCATTTTAGGATGAAAGGATTAACAATCATCTGTTTTATTTTTAATGTAAGCATGTGTGGCTGCACAGTGGTAAAATCGTAGATAAAATCAACAATCAACAGACGTGCAAAAGATTTAGGGTCATCAAGGTGTTTGCTTACCAGATGTGTGACAGTATTCATAGCATCATCTGTGCCTAGGCCCCACTTATAGGCAAACTGAAAGGGATTTAAAAACACATCTACCTCCTTTCTGATGAGTGTGTCACCATCAACCACTCAAAACACTTCATGACAATAGATGTCATAGTAACAGGCCTGAAGTCATATATGGAGATCACAATGGGCCTCATTTACGAACAGTGCGTACGCACAAATCTGTGCTTGAACTGTGCGTACGCACATTTGACGCACAAATCTTGGATTCATCAAATTGTTCTTACCTAAATTTCTTCGTACTCTGCGAACAAATGTAGAACTCCCTCTGACCATGCGTACGCACAAATGATGAAAGAAATGTCCTAGGGAATGTTAACACACACCCTTTTAACTAAATGCATACTATATTAAAACTTCATTTATTGAAAAAAAAGGCTTTAATAGACAACAATAATTGAATTTACTAATGTATGGACCAAACGTAAATGCTGTGTCATCCTCATAATTTATTGTCATATAATTAAAATATTCTATTATAGCATATATATATATATATATATGTATATAGCAATATTCAGTTGAGTTAGTTTATTAAGTTTACAATAGAGTAGACCATATGAAAATGTTCACATTGAAATGTAACACTTTTGTTACAATTTTTTCTATTTCTGCTGATGTGAAATTTTTCTTTTTACCTTTTGAGGCCATCGTTCACGTTCTTTCAGCTTCTCCGTAACACCGCTCTCTTCATGCGGCACCAAACAGATGTCCTTATATAGAGAAATAGAGGCGTGGCAGTATGCTGATGGCAGATCGCGGACACGCACCTGTCGATTTAGAATGGTTCTGATTTACTATCATACGCACGGTGGTGAGAACAAAATTGGCCGGTACGCACGTGTCATAAATCCGACGGTGATTTTGCGCAAGTACTTATTTTTTGCAGAGAGTAAGAACATTTCTGCGCAGATATTAGTGAATGAGGCCCAATGTCTTCTTCTTCTTCTCTCAGATAAAGTGACAGACTGATGCAGACAGTTGACACAGATGAGTTTCAGCCTGTTTCTCTGTCACAGTGACAAACTGAGGAACACTGCTTCATGTTGAACAGCAGTTAGGACTCATGTTGGATAGAAAATCATTCTGACTGTGTTTCTTCCTCCAGGGTGGACCATGGTGGATGGCAGAGGTTAAAGCCTGGTCTGAAGAAGTGTAAGTGTGGAATCAGTTTGACTCATGATGACCAAACAGCAGACTGTCAGTTAACAAAGAATAAACCCTTCAGGTGTGTCTGATGATAAACTGCTGCTGTGTTGTGTCTTTTCTCTCCATCAGATTTCTGTGAACTCACTCTGGACTCAAACACAGCACACAGAGAGCTCAAACTGTCTGACAACAACAGGAAGGTGACATGTGTGAGAGAGGATCAGTCATATCCTGATCATCCAGACAGATTTGAACAATGGCCTCAGCTGCTGTGTAGAAATGGTCTGACTGGTCGCTGTTACTGGGAGGTCGAGTGGAGAGAAAAGGTTCATATATCAGTGAGTTACAGAGGAGTCAGAAGGAAAGGAGACAGTAATGACTGTGGGTTTGGATGGAGTGATCAGTCCTGGAGTCTGATGTGCTCAAAAGAAAGTTTCTCTGTCCGTCACAATAACAGAACAACATTCCTCCCTCCCTCCTCCTCCTCTGTCTCTCACAGAGTAGCAGTGTATGTGGACTGTCCTGCTGGCACTCTGTCCTTCTACAGAGTCTCCTCTGACACACTGATCCACCTCCACACCTTCAACACCACATTCACTCGACCTCTTTTTCCTGGGTTTATGTTCTTGTCATCTGGTTCCTCAGTGTGTCTGTGTTCTCTGCAGGAGGGAGAGTCTCCTTTCAGTCCTGGGGTCTAAATGTTGCTGGACGAGGCTTCACTTTGGTTCATATTTGGCTGATTGTGTTTTTAATGTCACAAATGTTTTCCACTGAACAATCCTGACACAAAGAGGAAGTAACTCTAATGAACTACCAAAATAAAAGCTCAGCAAACTTCCTGAGATTTACACATTTGTCTCTAAATGAAGATGTCCACCCTTACTATTAAACACAATGAGCTTATTTACAGCATTTCATAAACATGTGTTTACAGACACATTAAACTTAGAGAACAAATGTGAACATTTGTGTTCCTCACACACACTAACCCTTATAAACACAATTAGCACTAATTAGCGCTTCTTTACTAGATATGATCAATATGTCTTTATCGACGGGCTATGTACCCCAGTCTTTTAAACTAGCTGTAATTAAGCCACTTTCTTAAAAAGCCTATCCTTGATTCAGGCACCTTAGCTAACTATAGACCTATATCTAACCTTCCTTTTATCTCAAAGATCCTCGAGAAAGCAGTCGCTAATCAATTATGTGACTTTCTTCATAACAACAGTTTATTTGAGGACTTTCAGTCAGGATTTAGAGTCCACCATAGCACTGAGACAGCACTTGTGCGAGTTTCAGATGATCTACTTACTGCTTCAGACAGAGGACTTCTCTCTGTACTCGTCCTGTTAGATGTTAGTGCCGCTTTCGACACGATAGACCATCACATCCTGTTACAGAGACTAGAACATTTAATTGGCATTACAGGATCTGCACTAAGTTGGTTTAAATCTTATCTATCAGATCGATCTCAGTTTGTTAATGTTCATGATGTGTCCTCTATGCACACCAAAGTTAGTCATGGAGTACCACAAGGTTCTGTGCTCGGACCGATTCTTTTTACCTTATATATGCTTCCTCTGGGTAATATCATGAGGAAACACTCCATTAATGTTCATTGTTATGCAGATGATACTCAATTATACTTATCTATGAAGCCAGACAAAACAAATCAGCTATCTAAACTAGAAGCATGTCTTAAGGACATAAAGATCTGGATGACTAGAAACTTTCTGCTACTTAATTCAGACAAAACTGAAGTTATTGTGCTCGGCCCAAAACACCTTAGAGACTCTTTCTCTAATGATATAGCTGCCCTAGATGGCATCAGCCTGGCATCCAGCACTACTGTTAGGAATCTGGGAGTTCTATTTGATCAGGATATGTCCTTCATCTCCCACATAAAACAAATATCAAGGACAGCCTTCTTTCATCTTTGTGTAATTGGGTGGTAAAATCCAGCATTATTCTCCATTAAGGGTTGATATAATTCCCCTAGTTAATTGAGTGTTAGTACATGTGATCTTTGTTGTTTTCCTTTTGGTGTAATGTCCTTTAAATTGAGTAACAACAGACTGTAAGTGCACTGTCACAGGCTTACTTGTTATTGCGGACTTTGGCCACAAGGCGGCAGTAGTTGGTAATGTTATTGTTACCCCGCGATGTGCGCCAGAGTTGTTTTTCCTGTTTAACGGACAACCCGGAGATATGCAGAGTGGACGGTCCCGTCGTGTAAAGTAGCAGGTACTACTGGAGTTTGTGTCCTGGCATTTTGAATGTTTGTCGTCAACCATGGTGTTCTCAAGTACATGGTAATTGACCATGTGTGGAGTTGTGCAATCTCAGGGAAGTCCCACATAGGTTTGGTGAAGCTTAAAATATGTTGTACATTTCTTGGTTGTTTTGTACAGATACAGTCAAGGTTTATGGTGTAAAATATGTATTTAACAGATTATTATTACAGGTTATTTCATATTTTCTGTAATAACCCAGTCCACTGCCGTATTTGATTTTGTTTTTTTATTATTTCTTCCTTCCTCATTCATTTTTTTTTTAGAAGTCAGCCACAAACAGGCTGTTTGCTCCTGGACTGAGAAGTTGAAACACTCTGTTAAAGAATGACCTGTTACAGATGTGGTCAGAAATAAATGTGGCGCTCAAAGAACCCTTGAAGTAAATGTGTCCTGTGTGGCATCTAATTCCACGGGCTACATTCGCAACATAGCAAAAATCAGACAAAAATTGTCTCAAAACGACGCAGAAAAACTAGTCCATGCATTTGTTACTTCCAGGCTGGATTATTGAAACACCTTACTATCAGGCTGCCCTAATAAGTCACTAAAAACTCTGCAGCTGGTACAAAATGCTGCAGCACGTGTGCTGACAAGAACTAGGAAGAGAGATCACATCTCTCCTGTATTAGCCTCTTCCTCTTCCGCTTCCTGTAAAATCTAGAATAGAATTTAAAATCCTTCTTCTTACTTACAAAGCTCTTAATGGTCAGGCACCATCATATCTTAAAGAGCTCATAGTGCCATATTACCCCTCTAGAACATTGCGCTCCCAGGATGCAGGCCTGCTTGTGGTACCTAAAGTCTCTAAGAGTAGTGTTGGAGGTAGAGCCTTCAATTACCAGGCCCCCCTCCTCTGGAACAATCTACCAGTCAAGGTCCGGGAGGCAGACACCCTCTCTTCTTTTAAGAGTAGACTTAAAACTTTCCTCTTTGATAAAGCTTATAGTTAGGGCTGGCTCAGGCTTGGACTAGCCCATAGTTATGCTGCTATAGGTTTAGACTGCCGGGGGGATCTGACATCTGACACACCAAGCTCCTCTCTCTCTCTCTCTCTCTCTCTCTGTCATATTAATGAAGCTCATTAACTCTGTATCTTCTGGTCCCATTAACATTACTAACCATATATCTTCCCGGGAGTTCTCGTGCTCCCTTGTCTTGTAGGTTTTTGGGGATCCTTGCTGCAGACCACCTGCTGCTGTGGACCTGGACAACTACTAACATCAGTCTTCCCCATAGTATCATTATTGTTGCTGCTAATGCTAATAGTAGACCTGTCGAATTCAATTGTTACGATTACTGCAGCCTTTATCATTACTCTGCTTCTCTCGCTAATTTATTTTGTTGCGCGAATTTTCACACTAGTGTACCACTATTATTGGCACTGTAACCATAAGTATGTATTACCTGTTGTTGTGGTAACAAGAACATATGTTGTTGTTGCTCTCTTTGCCTGTCTCTATCCTGCATCTCCTTCTATCCCATTTTCGAGGCAGATGGCTGTTCAACATGAGTCTGGTTCTGCTCGAGGTTTCTGCCTGTTAAAGGAAGTTTTTCTGCCAATGTGCCGAATATTGCTAAGTGCTACTCATGGTGGATTCATGTTGGGCCTCTCTTTAAATAACAGAACAAAGAGTCGGTCTAGACCTGCTCTTTCTGTAAAGTGTCTCGAGATAACTCTGGTTATGATTTGGCGCTATACAAATAAAATTTGATTGATTGATTGATTTTACTTTAAATATTACTGTGATTAAATCGCTCTTTAGAGTTTAATAATGTGAAGACATAAGAGAGCCATAAGATAATTAATCTGTAAAATAAAATAAATGTGGGATAATGAAGTGTAGTTAAAAGAATAAATAAGTTATTCAAATATGTGGAAATATGAAGCTAAATTAATAAAAGCTGAAGGAATATCAAGACAAATAAAAAGTAAAAGCATTATTTAATTTATACTGATGTTTATAATCATTTATAACTTACATAAAGAACACATTTAAATATTTTGGGAAATGAATTGTTATTTAATTATTTAATTAGTTTCTTTATATGTTTAAATTATTTCATTTATTTTATTTCTCTTATTTTTTTCTCTCAAGCTGTCAATCAACTGTCCCTGTGCGGGTCATCCTGCTCTTAATATAACTTTATAACTTAAAATAAATAAAAAATAAATTGATCTAAAACAAAAGAAAAAAAAGACACATAAAATAAATACTCACTATTAAACACTCACTAGTTGCCAACCTGCAAAATAACACAATTCTAAACTCCTGGACCACAAAACAGGAGAAACATGTGCCAAACAAACACGGCAGAGAATCCCGAGCAGCTACTTCTCTAAAGTTCACTGAAAGTCTTAAGGTTTAAAAAAGTGCAAAACACTGACAATGCTGGGAGGCGCTACAGATCAGGATTTTTAACAGGCAAAGATACAACAAGTAGCACCATACAGCTTGGCGTCTGAAGCACAAGTTAAAGGGAGAAACACTGGGATTTATTACATCCTCAGCTCCACTGATGACAGGTGAGTCTCAGGTGTGAGGAGTGTGAGATCTCGGCTCAGAGGTGTGGCAAACTGGGAGCAGGAGGGCTCGGCTGACCCGCAACACAAACAGAGTGAGAGAGAGCAAGAACACAGAGCTGTCATCCAAAAAGAGACAGGGTTCAATCAGTGGACGTAACAATAGTTTAAAACTCCCTGAGATGTTCCTGAAACACAACTCCGACAGGAAGGAAGAGAACAAACGCCACAGCGTTGTTATTCCCGACCTGTCTGCAGAATCGGAGAAACTCAGGAGGATTTTAAACAAACACAATATTCCTGTACACTTCAACGCACGGCCCAGCATAGGAGAGCAGCTCAGCTGTCCACCTACATCAAAAGGACAAAGGACACTCCTTTGAAGACAGCAAGGTTCTGGTCCTGGTTTGGAAGAGGCGTCAAAGAAGCCATCTCTCTGAAAAACCATCCCTTAACAGAGGTGGTGGCCTAAGACACCACCTATCACCCACTTACAACGCAGTGTTGAATTCTCTGCCCAAACAGCTGAGATCACACTCACACTCAGGATCATGTGACCACCCATCAACGCCAGAGGGTGCTCACGACGCTCGTTGCCATTAGGTCAACAGCCCAGGTTAACGACTCTCCCCTGATTACACATCTATTAGCACACTAATGACCTACAGAGGCTTATATTTCTAGCTCCGTCCACCAGTCAGTTCAGAACTGAAGAAGCCTTTCTGATGAGAGGTGAAACGTCTTCAAGAGCTTCGACCGAGTCCAGTTGCCTTTTGGATGAAGCTTCGGATTGCCATGACCAGGAGGACTGAGAACCTCCACAGACAATAATAAAGTCTATTCCATCAGGAAACCCACAACTTCTATTCATCTACATGAGTTTGGTAATGAAAGAGTGGATATTAGGACTTTTTTTTATAACACTAAAAAGGCACCGAGAGCTGTGATGGAGATGTACTTTACATGATCTTACTATATCCTCCTGAGAGCCAGCAAGACATTGTTGTCCTCTGTGGGGCACATGAGTGTCCAAAGGATATTTCTAAACCCTTAAAAGCTATTGTGCTGAAACCTGTTGTGCCACGTAGAGGACATCCTGGCCTTTCCAATGAGCTATCATTTGTTGGGGTGTGTCATTCACAACAGGAGTTCTGCCTTTTCAAACTGGCTGCCATCTCAGCAGCCACATTTTACTGGAGCAAGAGGTAAATAGTGAAAAATACACATGTATGATGTTTCTACAGAACATAGTTGATGTGTTTTAGACAGGAAAGGGTTTCAACTGACTGACAAAGCAAAGCTTTCTACTCAAATGCATAAAAGTTTAACCCCCTAACAGTGTACTTTTCTGATGTCCTCCGTGGTGGACATTTGTACGAACAATCTGTTTTTATATGAAGTTCATGGAATCACAGGCGACAGGAATTTGACTGACACAGACAACATTTTGCTCAGGATTGTGGATAGAGACTCTGAGCGTTCAGATGATGAGGAAATGAAGAAGCAGAGTGTGGTGCAGTGGAGAGTGTAGGACACAAAAGCACTGCTAAGGCTGGTGGGGATTCAGCTGACGTGGTGTTATGTTCGGTACCTCCCGTGGAAATTCTGAAACTTTGGCTTCAAACATTTTGGACTGACGGACACAAGTTTAGCTCGTGTGGCTAAAAAACATTGTGACACCTGGATCAGGGTACACATGTTTGAGAAATAAGTTTGTATCCGTTGTCAAAGTGAGTGACGCCTGTTGTAATGAGGTCATTCTTTTTCCTGAGAACGAACCTGTGTTCCTAGTTGATATCCAGTGTGTCTGCTAAGCACCAGTGAAACTGCTAAAAGTGGGAAATTGTCCGAATGCTGTCAGAAAGGTTCACACTGTTCAAACTAACTCACTTTTCATTTCAATTAGCTCCATGATTGTTTTAGATGGTGCTGATGTTGCAGCAGGGTTTTGATCTGATGCTGAAGGAAGCAATAAATATGAAAAATAATGAACGTCCTGTTGTCCACTATAAAGGACATGCTGTAAAATATATAGTTCACTGTAACATGTTTGTTTCATCACAAAGACTTAATTTAGTGAAATTCTCAAAGTTTGGTTTGGGTCTCAGGAGGGGATTAACTTGGAGTCTGTGTAGAACAGTTGACTTGTCTCGTGTAAAAAGCATAAAGTTGCAACATTAACTATTATGCGATAATTGGCCTGTTCATGTCCGTGCAGCTCAGCTCATTTCTTATTTTATTTCATACTAAAATGATTTTATGACTAAAACATTTCAACAAATAAACTAGAAAAGCTGGAAAAGTTTTGAATTGTATTAAACTAAAAAAGAACCTTATTCTTTCAGTCACGTGTCATAAGTTCCACTTGATCTCTTCCAAATTTGTACATGTTGTAATCGTTGTATTAGCTCGTCCTCATGTTTGTCTTCGTCATCTTCCTCATCGTAATTATGGTAATCATCAACATCATCATCTTGGAAGCCCAGGGGGAGCTATAAGGAAAGAACACAACGAGGTTCAACGAGGAACATTGATAACATTTAAAGGTAAAGGCATAAAGATGGAAAATGTGATTGTACAGTGAAGTGTGATATCATTTACACAAGTTGAATAACACCGGTCCAAACTTTTAACCACAAGGAGCTTCCTTTGTTATGTGGAGAGAAGAAGACTGGACACGACCTCGACACTCTGCTTCCTAACAGAGACGTCATTTTCTAAAAACCTAAACCTACAAAGACGGTGTAAAAGCAGTGAAATGGTTCATCAGACATCTTCATTTAGCCACCTGAGTCACACACACACACACACACACACGCACACAAACACACACACACACACACACACACACACACACACACACACACACACACACACACTTTTCATAAAGCATGCACCGAGATATCGGCAGCAAGAACTGACACAATATTTTTTGAGGATAAACTCTGGTTGACTTTGAAGAAAAACAAAACATAATGAAACACAGGATTTAATGTGATTAATCTGCAATGTGTTAGAAAACTGTTGCTCTCCACCATTTAACCCCAATACTATGTGTCTGCAGAGCCGGAGGCTGCAGATTCAGGACCGTAATTCTGGGACAGCATTTCTAGGACCCTTGTGTTTTTGCGACAGTGCCCCCTATTGGACAACTGAAAAAGCAAATAATGCTGTTTTCTGCCCAAATACCACTTTTTTGTTGACAACAACTTATAGTTTAAAGGTTTATTACACCCAAATACGAATTCTAACAACAGTTTAAAGTTTTTACACCCAAATATATATTGTTTGTATAAATGAAATATAACATTCAAATTCTTGAGATATTGAAATAGAATCTTTATTAAAGTACAAAAAAAAGCACAAACAATGAAAAACATTTTTCTGAACAGAAAAATAAAACGTCATAAAATACACACTGAGCATGACAGGTGGTCAGTGAGGACATCAGGTCAGGTCAGGACATTCATCAGCTTATTAAGATTGTATTTGTAATTTGTGTCCACAAAATCACTTCATATAGGCTCAGCTATACAGTAATTTACATGATCTAACAAGGTGCAGACCTGCAGAAAAGGCCGAAAATAAATCCTATTAAAAATGAAAAATGTGTCATCCAACATTACAAAAGAAAATCAAAATAAAGTAAACTGTCTGATAATACTAATTGTGGGGTAAACAGACAGTAAGCAGTTAAATTATGAGAATATTTAAACTTAACTATGTAGCGGGTTTGACTATATATAAAATAATGCAGGGTGCCAGTCAGAGGCAAGTATGACAAATAATAATAATAAAGAACAAAAACTGTTTTGTCAACCCATACAAACAATAAATAAGCACACAGTAATTAAATGCATTCTTCAAAAGCAACGAGCAATAAGAAGGAGCACAACCCAAAACAGCTTTTCAAAATATATTTACACAGTCAAAGAACAACACAACAATATGAATGTGAGCGGATGGTGTGTGTAAATGTCCACTTCTCAGAGTTCGATCCACTCTGGTGAAAAGTCTGTAACAGAGTTTCACACAAGCCCCACAGTTCAGTCCAATCCGGTATACACAACCAAAAACACAACTCAAATAATCCGGTCCGGGTTTTACCGCGGATACTCAGTGCAAACCAAACAATGAAATAATCAACTGAAATAATAGCGTCTCTCTTCGCCGTCAATAAAAAAGAATACAAGATGCAAAACAGTGTAGGCCTACTTACAGTACCGTGGCAGTCAGTCAGTCAGTCAGTGAGTCAGTCCGGTTTAAAGTGTCGGTCTTGGGGCGCTCCACTGAGATTGGCAACTCCAGGGAAACCTCCGTCAGAAATATGGGAAGAAAATATCACTCCAACGTTGAAATCCTCCATTTACGTTTTAGATTGCCCGGGGTCTTGGAAGGGTGTGATGGTGGGTGTTGCTTGTGGAAGACAGGGATGAACCACCGGGTCAAGATGTCCTTACCCATGACCTGTGAGATGGTTTCTGCAGTGGCATTTAATAGGGGAAACAGTTCCAACACCAGGAGTAGTAGTCCACGAACACAAGTAAATAGACATTTTGCTTAGAGCTCTTGGGAAACAGACCCATCAAATCCATCCCAAGCATTTCCCAGGGGCGTTGTACCAGAGTTTGCCTTGATCGAGATGGGAAGTTCTTTAGATGGTCTTGGAGAGGCAGCCATAATGGTAGCACACACAGGTAAGGTTGGCTGATGTTCTGTTGGGGCTCGGGAGAGGGCATCGGGCACACTGTTGTTCTTTCCTTTTCTGTATTCCATGTGAACTCTTGAAGCCTGAGGGCCCACCTGATGAGTCCAGTGCTTTGTTTGGTCGTTTTAAACACCCACAGAAGAGAGTCATGATCAGTCACCACAGTGAACAGTCGACCTTCCAGAAAGGTCCTCCATTTTTCAACTCCCCACACCACAGCCAAGCATTCCAACTCAGTGACAGCATAATTCCTCTCAGCTGGATTAAGGCTGCTGCTGGCAAAAGCAAGGACTTCATCATCTCTGTGGTCTGATTTCTGGACTAGTACTGCAGCAAGTCCAATCTCACTGGTGTCCATATACACCACAAATGGAGCATTGAAGTTTGGATGGCCCAGGATAGGTGGTTTTACCAGATGTTGTTTTAGTGTATCAAAGGCAGTTTGACAAGCAGGTGACCAGAGGAACCTTTTCTTCAAAGCATTAAGTGGCTCAGCAATCTGTGGAAAGTTGGGGACAAATCGATGATACCACCCTGCCATACCCAGGAACCTCTGTAAGGCTTTCAGGTTGGTGGGAATGGGGAAGCTGTGCACAGCCTCAATTTTGTCCGGATCCACATGAACTGCAGTGGCAGAGACAAGATGGCCGAGGACTTTTAGAGAGGTCCTAAACAACTTGCTTTTTTTCATGTTGACAGACAGGCCAGCACTTTGGAGTTTGTCAAGGACAGCTTGGACGTCGTAGAAACGTTGCTCCCAAGACGAGGAGAAAATGATGATGTCATCCAGGTACACGAAATAGATGGCTCCTTTCAGTTCTCCGAGTGCCCTCTTCGTGAGCCTCTGGAATGTAGCAGGGGCATTCTTCAGTCCAAATGGCATAACTTTAAATTGAAACAGACCTAGAGGGCAGACGAAGGCTGTGATTTCTTGTACCTCTGGGTCCATTTCCACCTGCCAGTATCCACTATTTAAGTCCAGTGAAGAGAATACAGCAGCTCCTGCGAGACTATCCAGTATCTCCTGGATTGTGGGAAGGGGGTAGGCATCAGTTACTGTGTTTTCATTAACCTTTCTGTAATCGACACAAACCGGGGTCTTGTGGCGCACGGATCGGTAACTCCAGGGAAAACTCTGTCAGAAATATGGGAAGAAAATATCACTCCAACGTTGAAATCCTCCATCTGAACCGACTCCAGAAGGCAAGGCTTGTCCTCCAGCACAAACACTAAAACGCGGATTGTACAACGTGATTGATTGCTGTGGTAAGCTGGCATTCCTCTCCTCCACTGAACACACAAAACTCACCTCTCACATACAGGTATTTCCGGGTTTACGTTTTAGATTGCCCGGGGTTTTGGAAGCGTGTGATTGGGTTATTGAATGATGGTGGGTGTTGCTTGTGGGAGACAGGGATGAACAAAAGGAATAGTGGGCGGTGATGTTATTCAGACTTGATTGTTACAACTAAAATGGTAAGACATTAATACAATAAAAACAGGCTTTAATGAAAACGTAATGTTTTTCCCATATCATCCAGACTATTGCTTTCATCCTCTTTTCAAGTGTATTTAAATGCACAGACTAAAATTATTTTTCATAGTAATTAAGTCATCACTTAGTTGGTCTTGGCAAAATCACACTTCAGTTTCATTAGAAGTAACAAATTCTCCTTTCCCACCAAACAGTTTGTTTCCAGCAAGCTATCATTAGCTATCAGATGAATGTTTGTAGTGCCTTTCAGACTAATCATAGTAGTTAATATAGTCATATCATATTGATCGTATGACAGTAAAACATTAATTTCGCAGTCAAATTCAAGAAAAAATATGTTTTAAGGCCCTGAACAAATAATTTGATTCACATTCAAAACTCACGCTACGGTCGTCAGCCATGTTGATAAAATGCGGTCCCAGAATTGTGGTCCTGCATCTGCAGCCTCCGGCTCTGCATACACATGCTACTCCAATAAACACGGTTATGAATTCTGTTCCAAAAAAACACACACATCACCATAAAATACCCGTTAATATCGGTTTCTCTTTCTCTCCACACAAGGCAGCTAATTTATCAACAAAGCGCAATAGACTACATAAAAATCTAACTAAACAATGCCTCTACTAACTAACACTCGTTAGCAAAGTGCGACATGTTAATTGGAATTAACTGTAAATATCATCACAAAGTGGCAACACTGTCGCACAGCTGTTGTTGGGTCAAGTACAGTTGGTATGGATCCATCTTTAAGGGTCAGTTTGGAGGCAAAGCCAGCCTTGTACTGACACTCATTGTTGAGGTAATCTGACGTGAAGTGGTTAACACAGACGAACAAGTTAACAGCAGCTGCAGCTTGAACGTTATAAACACTAACCACTGTTTCTTTTTATCCTCCGATGCTGAGAGGGCATAAAGACATGGTTGGTTCCTGCAGCCAATAACAGAACAGTTGGCGTGTCTTGCGCTAACCTCCGACATCTCAGAGTCTGCAGCAGCGAAGAACAACAATGGTGGCTGTCTTGCACAGACAGCAGAGGGGTTTGCTAGGCTGAAGGATGACTAAAATATATATACAGTCAAGCCCGAAATTATTCATACCCCTGGCAAATTTTGACTCTAAGTTGCTTTTATTCAACCAGCAATTTTTTTTTTGATGGGAAATGACACAGACTTCTCCCAAAAGACAATAAGACAATATACAAGAGGCATCAATGTGGAAAAAAAATATTTCTCAGCTTTTATTTACATTTGAACAAAAAGTGGCATGTCCAAAATGATTCATACCTTTCTCAATAATCAATAGAAAAGCCTTTATTGGCTATTACAGCAATCAAACGCTTCCTATAATTGCTGACCAGCTTTTTGCATGTCTCCACTGGTATTTTTGCCCATTCATCTTTTGTGATGAGCTCCAACTCTTTCAGATTGGAGGGTCTCCTTGCCATCACCCTGATCTGTAGCTCCCTCCACAGATTCTCAACTGGATTCAAGTCAGGACTCTGGCTGGGCCACTCCAAAACGTTTATGTTTTTTTTCCGCTAACCATTTCTTCACCACTTTTGCTGTGTGTGTTGGGTCGTTGTCGTGCTGAAATGTCCAGTGGTGCCCAAGGCCAAGTTTCTCTGCAGACTGCCTGATGTTGTTGTTGAGAATCTTGATGTATTCCTCTTTTTTCATGGTGCCGTTTACTGTGATTAGGTTCCCTGGTCCATTGGCTGAAAGCATTAGGTTCTCACCACCATGTTTGACAGTGGGGATGGTGTTCTTAGGGTTGAAGGCTTCTCCTTTTATACGCCAAATGAAGGCTACATCATTGTGGCCAAACAATTTAAATTTTGTTTCATCTGACCGTAAAACAGAAGACCAGAAATCTTCTTTATCCAGATGAGCGTTTGCAAAGGCCAAGCGGGCTTTTGTGTGCCTTATCTGGAGAAGTGGCGTCCTCCTTGGTCTGCATCTGTGGAACCCAGCAGTGTGCAGTGTCTCTTGGACTGTCTGCCTTGAGACGTTGCCACCAGCAGGGCCCAGATTCTCTAGGATGGCCTTGGTGGTGATCCTTGGATTCTTTTTCACCTCTCTCACTATCCTCCTGGCCAGCACAGGTGTCACTTTTGGCTTCCGACCACGTCCTCTGAGATTTTCCACAGTGTGGAACGTCTTGTATTTTTTAATAATACTTTACACTGTAGCCACTGGAATTTGAAAACATTTAGATATGGCCTTATAACCCTTTCCTGACTTGTGAGCAGCCACAATGCGCAGCCGCAGGTCCTCAGTGAGCTCCTTTGTCTTAGCCATGACTGTCCACGAACCACCTGCAGAGAGCTGCTGTTTTTCACCTGTTGAGTTGATTAAAACAGCTGTTCCCAATGAGTCAGGGTCATTAGGATGCTTTAGAACAGCTTGGACTATTTGGAATGGTATAGAACCTTGGATTTTCCCATAGACTCTGACAGTTTGTAATGGGTATGAATAATTTTGGACATGCCACTTTTTGTTCAAATGTAAACAAAAGCTGAGAATTTTTTTTTCCCACATTGATGCCTCTTGTACATTGTCCTATTATCTTTTGGGAGAAGACTGTGTCATTCCCCATCAAAAAAAAACTTGCTGGTTGAATAAAAGTAACTTTAAGTCAGAATTTGCCAGGGGTATGAATAATCTTGTGCTTAACTGTATATGGGCAAGGAAAAACGTGTTTTCCATAATATGTGACCTTTAATGTTTGTTCAGCACTGTTCCATGTTTTTTTAAGAGACACACTCGAGTTCCTACCACCCATAGCAAGAAACTGTCCATTGTTGTCTGATGAGTGTTGGAGATGAGAACTGAAGATGATGACTGCTGTGAAGATCCAGTGCGCGGTGAGATCATGGAGATGGAGACAAGGACGCAGTGATGGCGCCTGATGAGATCTGAGCAACCCACTTATGTCTGCAGCAACACACACAAAAAAACAGCCTGCACAAAACGTGCAAAGCAATCACTGAGTTGTACATGTTAAAGTGTAATATAATATTGTAACTAACCACATTCATTGTAAGAGCTACACACGCCAAAACATTCGGTTATCTGCACAGATTAATGGGTATAAAGCATAACAATCATAACAAAAGGACAGAAAATATATATTAACTGTTGATAAACCACTAACTTAACTTTTTGAAGTGCATAAACATCAATAATTTCACTTTAGACAATATTTTTCTTTACTTTCATCTGGTCATAAGCTTAACCCGACTGGTTTTTAACATATACAAGAGGTACAGTTCTCCTAATTTAGCAAAACCAATAATGCTAATTAGCTGTTTACATTAGCTAGCAGCTAACTCACCGGAATATTTAATACACTCGCCGCTGGCTGTTGGATAACTTTGTTTTCCAGTTTCCGAGAATCTGTACTCATCTACTGTTAATAGGTTGTACTTTAATTTAAGCCATGAATCAATTTTATTTCCCTCTCGAGAGCTACCTGCTAACGCTACTGTCGTGCTCGTGTCTGTACTCTCTCTCTGGATAAAGAAGCGAGAGGAAACCCCGTCACAGGTATATCACTTCACTCTCTTAATTACGCCACTAGGGAGCGCCAATGGACCATTATATTAGATTATTATTAGATTTTGATGGTCTACATTTTAAAAACCAGGGAAGTATTAGAAATAATGCTGTGCAAAGGAACTCTGGCTGACATGTAGTTAAATTATTGGGTATGAATTGTTCAACTCTTCATTTAGTACGCTCTTCCTTTTGTGTATCAGTTGTATTTTATGTAATTTTATTTGTATCTATTCCTGTTTCTTTTTGTTGCCTTCTTGATACTTGCTTCTTGCTTGTCTTTGTACTGTTGCAACAACCGAATTTCCCCTCTGGGGATCAATAAAGTACTATCTCATCTTTATCTTATCTTACTCGAGCAAGACAACATATTTGATGTTACACACACAGAATTATGAAAACCCAGATTACAGATTTTTTATTTTACACAAGCAGAATCAGAAATACAAACAGTCTTGAATAAATATCTGCTCATTTGCTGATATCCTGACGGTCTTGTGCTATAAACCAGGAAGGCCTTTTGCATACATGAGCTGCCACTGACACCTACTGGCAAAAACAAGTATTATGCTGTCTGTCCTGTAACTGTGAGATGGAAACATTTAGTAACAACTGAGCTCAGTGTAAGAACAGGTTCCTCCGGTGCTGTGGTTCATTAAGTCATGTGTAAGGACTGACTTCATCAACACTTGTTTTATTACCAAGTAAAGTCTGAACTTCAGAGCAGCTGCTGCACTGAGCTGCAGCTGTGATGAAGTCAGTTCAGCACCTCAAGACTCGCAGGACAAGAGGACAGGAAGCTCCACCTGCACTCACCTGGGACGGAGCCACGTTAAGAGAGAGAGTGTCCAGTCATATTTGTTCTTTCTTGATGGGATCCAATGGCAGATTGTTGAATCTCTCCGTAGTTTCCAGAAGTTATCAACAAATACAATCATCAGAGCAGAGTCGCAGCAGAACAGACCGTTTGTGATGCACCATGATGCACTGGTGAACAAGTTTGTGGATATGTCACAATTTCATGCAGTTAACAGAGAGAATACAGAGAGATCTGATCCTTCATAGAGTTTTAAAATGATGTCTAATTTTTGTAACATATCCTTTAAAATATCAGGTCATATGTAACAAAGATAGCAGATCTGGAAAATGACATCATCAGATGGGATTTCAACCTTACAAAAAACTGACTCATCAGGACCTTATCTGAAAAGACCCAGCACATGACACATCGGCACAGGAAGGGAAAGCAGTTTTAAGTTTGTTTGTTTTTCTTTTGCAAATGTCAGACTGAAAGGTGAAGTTTACTGTCGGATCCTACAGGAAATTAACGACCTGTAACACTTCCCTGAAACTTCATCATTGATGCACAACAAACATGCACTTAAAATATTAAAAGATATCAAAACATGTTTCATAGATTAAACTTCAGGCTATTAAATATAAAGCATATTCAACAGATGGGTATCTGGATGAGGGATCTGGATGAAGTCTCCATTGTTTTCACTATATGGTTCTCCTCCGAGCAGTGATAAGAGCTTTGAGGTGATCGTCAATGTGACGGATCCAGAACTACTTCGGCCACAGCCTTTGCACACACTGTCTTCATGAACAGACTTACTTCATACATACAGTTTTTACACACACACTGTCTCTTTTTAAAAGACCATTATTGTCCGTCCAGTTTAACACAGATACGTTATAACAAACAATAACAATGAGAAAAACAAGGATAAATTCTAATTATTAATAATTAGACTGAAGTAATAAAGTCCATCTTTCTAAGTTTTATTTCCTGGTTGTAAAATAAAAGACTGAGCATGAAACTGTAAATTAAGACCTTTGTAATCTAACTGATAAAGTTTTATAGTGTCTATTAATGTTTGACTGCAGTTGTTCCAAAGTTCAGAGCTGCTCTGTGATCACATTTCCTTAAAGAACACTTCAGTGTGAAGATGAGCACAGAGAGTCGGGGCTGTATGTGAATCTACAGACCTTTGGAAACCTCCTGCTGTCAGTTACATGTTTGTTCTTTCTCTGCTTGGTTTCCTGGTTGAAGCTGCTTTTTAATTTCACCGTCACTCATCGGCTTCATGCAGATTATTTTCTCCATCAGAAGGTAACGTAACCAACAGTTTTCATGTTTGTGTGAGCGGCTGTTAAACTGACCTGAGAACAGTAGAGATGGTGGAAGCAGTGATGTGTTGTGTTGAACTGGTGGAACGAACAAAACATCAGAGGAAACAAGAAACTCTTACTTTAATTGAAGCTAGAATTTGGTTTGTTGGTCAGTCAAAAACATGAACACCTGTATGACGTAATGCAACACAGTGCAGAACAGAACAGAAATGTTGACTTTCACTGAGAGTGTTTGAGTTGTTTGGATCTCAAACTAACTCTGTGGTTGATTTTAGGCCTCGACTTTAAGCTGGTGCAGTTTTGTTTTTTCTCATTAAATTACAAACAGGATTATTGATTTTTCAATATATTTAATTATATTTTGTTTGGTAACATCATAAAATACGACATTGATTAATTGAATGTTAGTGGTGAAGGATCACAGTGCAATATCATTTACTACATTTAAATAAAGAGATTAAAAATATGCTTGTTAGTTTTGTTAAAAGGTGACCATTCAAAGAAGATAGTTGTTTTATTTGTCGTCAGTTTGTTGAACATTGAACGGGCCGGCTGTGGCTCAGTGGTAGAGGTCAATCAGAAGGTTGGGGGTTCGATCCCTGACTGCTACAGTCACATGACAAGGTGTCTTTGGGCAAAACACTGAACCCAAATTGCTCCTGGTGGCGTAGCCATCGGATATGAATGTGCACAGATCTGATTGGAGATTGGCACTCAGGCCATTGCCATCAGTGTGTGAATGTGTGTGTGAGTGGGCAAATGTGACATGTAGTGTGTTTGAGTGGTCGCAAGATATATAAGTTCAGTCCATTTAAACAGTAACAATCTGCTTCAGTTGCTTTAGCAACACCTGCTAGCTAGCAAGGATAGCGACTACTCATTATCGAGTATTACGTCATGTTTCCATCACAACACTGACTGTGCTTTTTGATCAGAAACATGACTCTATATCGACAGATTTTACAATAATTATCTCAAACTTTTCAAAAAGATTGTTTTTGTGAAACTTTTTGTTGTTTGGAATTGTGTGTGAAGTTTTATTGTTGAACACAGGGGTTCTCAAACTTTTGGGGCCGGGGACCCCTTACAGGGCAGAACACTTTCCAAGGACCCCGTCATAATCGTAACACCGATCAAGCTGTGCTTTCCACCATTTGCACTCTGAGATGCCGTTGGAACTATTTGTATTGTAAAACTTGTCAACATAAATACTTCAGACCTGTTTCATAGAGATAAACAGAAAAAAACATTTCACCTTGAATCATGTTAATACCTCTTAGATACTTTAAAGGTCCCATATTATGTAAAATTAACTTTGGAATGGTTTTCTAACAATAATATGCGCCCCCTGTCTGTCTACAGACCCCCCCAGAAATGAGAGTCTATCCTCTCCTCTCTTGCTTGCTCCACTTTTCAGAAAATGTGTGCTGAAACAGCCCGATTGCAGCTTTTCTCTCTACATGACGTCATGAAGGGCAATAACACCTCCTCCATTTTGGTGACCCTGCCCCAGGTAAATGTTTGGTCTGCCCCCTGAAACTTCCTTGCGGGCGCAATTTTTTCCTCTTGCAAGCACTGCTCCGGTTAAATAAACATGGCAAAGGTACGGGCAAAGCGGGGTAGTTGCTCTGTTGTTGGCTGCACAAACGAGCACAGGAGTCTATTTTTACCTCCTTCGTCTGAAGTTATGTTGCTTTACTGTATAGGCCTACCGAGTGTGATAGCCTGTCGAATGTGGTTTTAGCATAGCAGCTAAGGTAAGTTACTGTTGGTAACATAGTTTCCTTATACTACGTTAAAACCTGTTACCACTCTAAGGCCCGCGGGCGGGCCGTCATCGCGATTACTACAACATTTGCCCTGCAGCTACGATGATAACTTTATGTTGCCACTCATGTGTCACATCGTTGGAAAGCTACGATCAAGCTCAAGATTCGATTGATATGAACCATTAAAAGATCCAATCACCACAGCGGGTGCTATCAACGGCAACAGAACATGAACAAACATTTACAAAATTGACCTAACTCACCGATGAAGGCTCGCTGTATTCCACTGATGCATATTATTTTGATAAATTCACTCCTGGTACATTGCTAAAGGTCCAGATGATATAATCCAGTAAAGTATTTAGTCCAAAAGCATTATTCCATCAGTAAGTATCCACGGATCGCTGTTCGTCGTTACTAATCGGCCGTCAGAAATGCTGCATTTCCCCATGTATTTACTATAACAACTTCATATTCCCTTTGAATTGCAGCTCCATTCCACTATCAAAGTGGAGGCGAGCTTCTTAGCTTTCTATAGAGTTCTCATTCGAACCAATAGGAGCTTCCATTACTGATTCTCAGCCTACAATAGCCAACCAGAGTTGATGTTGAAGGAAGGTGCCTGTCCCTCTTTGACTGAAGGCAGAGCCAGCCAATAGCAACCGAATTAGCGCTTGGTACCGGAGCGGGAGGGGCGTGGACAGGCACAGCTCATGATCATTTAAAGCTACAGACACAGAAACAGCTTATTCTCAGTAGAGCTCCCTAGAGGGAGTTACAGGCTGGCTGAAGTCCAGGAACAAACTGGGTTTTTAGGCAACAGACTTCAAATTGACTGTTCTGGGACCTCTGAGACCTATGTGAACTTGCTGAAAAGGAGTATAATATGGGACCTTTAAAACAGAGGCCCATTTTAATCTCATTGTTGTGGACTTTACTTGACAGCATTTATACTTTTCAAGTGATTGATCTTAAAAGCTTTCAGAAAATTAACAGCAGCAGACAGCCGCAGGAACGGTTCGCTGCGAGTGAGTTGAGTGATTCACGACAGATCGACGTGATATGTCACAATCATGTCAGTTTCTATTGGTCCAAAGCTAACGTGGGCGGGACACAATATGCTTGTTTGATTGGCACAAAGGGTCCTCACCTGTAGACATGCAGTTTGTAATGATACAGAACAATTTGATGATTTATTATGAACTCATAATAATTATTTTCGAGGACATCCAGGCTATGGTTCATGGACCCCCAGGGGTCCCAGGACCCCACTATGAGAACCACTGGTTCAAGAAATTTCAGTGTCAAAGGTCACTTCATTCAGGCCCTTTGAAACTGACTCATCAAACACATCTCAGAGAGACGTTAACTGTCCACTGCAGACAGAGTTTGAACCTGTTCATAGGTGGTGTGGTTATTGATTCACAGGTAATAAAAAGTGATGAAACATTTTACAGTCAAAGTTCTGTGAACATTTGAAAACAAAAACAGTGTCTGAGAAAAACAGTTTTCTGTCTGTTAACCAGCTGACAGCTGCAGAAACACAAACACAACAAACCATCATCATCAACATGTTAATAGTTTATTAATATAAAATACAGGTTACATTATATAAACTGTTATCAAGCACACAATGTTTGTGGAATAATGGAGCATCTTCATCACAACATGTCTACATTATGTGATTGTTCAGATTGGCTACAGGATTGGCTCCTTTGGCTCTGGGGATACGAGTTTGTACGCAGGCTGAGGCGACAGCACGAGCCACTGCTCTTCGGACAGAAGCTCTATCATTGACATTTTATCCAGTTTTTAAGCCAGACTCTTATGATACGCCTATTAGAACCTTGCCGTTTTATGTACATGTTTCAACCCGGTATAAGGTTTTTCTTCATCGGAAGCCTGGATTGTTAACTACGACTATGACCCAACTGCCGGTTCTCGACTACTGCTAGCTTAGACGGGTTTGTTTTTAGCCTGGTAGAGCAGCTAGCCAGCTAAACATAGAAGAGCTAAAACTCAGGTAGCATGCCACCGCTTACCTCCCCATCTGCTTCCTGCGAGGGCTGCCTTCGGCTGCACCAGAAAGTCTCTGAACTGGAGGAAAGAGTCTCTCTCCTTCGCCAGCTTGGAGAAGATGAACGACTCATCAACACCATGTTAGCCCAGGGCCTCTGCACCTCTGCTGCTGCAGGCGAGACCGCTGGCGGAGACCTGGACGCTACGGTGCCATGGACCAAGATGGCTCAATCCCTCACTAAAGACCAGTGGACACAAACGGGAGCCAGACCCAAGACTCTCATCTGTTCCACCCCGGGACAGTCAGCACCGTGGACGGTGGTTCATCGGGGAATACTTGGTGGTAAATCCCCCCCTTGTACTCCTCCAGCGCAGGACCTCCGCCTGTCCAACAGGTTAATCGTGCTGGATGAACAGGAGTTCCCTCCACTTACTGGATCCTCGCAGGGTAGCTCGGGACGCAGACATTCTGCCTCCTCAAACATCCGCAGCGACATGACAGGCTTCATACCGGCTGTGCGCCCCTCTACCCTCCGAAAGCCGGCGGCCCTCTCGTACACTCCACGGACAAATCCTCAAACAGCTGGTACATCTACTCGCCCTGCTTCCAGCCCCCGGGCTTCTCCTCCATCCAACAGGACTTCTGCCCGGTCAGACCATGCAACAACCACCACGCGAGTCTCCCAGTCCGACTCGAGCCCTCAGTTGCCTCCACTCATCAGCGGTCCCGGTCCTCGGCCCGTCAGCGGTCCCGGTCCTCGGCCCGATCCTACGATTGTCATCATCGGGGACTCCATCATTAGGAACGTAAACGTAAACGTGAACGTTTTTCTGGTGCCACTGTCAACGATATCTCTGCTCAAATCCGTGACGTACTGGAAGCTAACCCCTCTACACAATAGTAGTTCACGTGGAAACGAATGATATCCCGAGGCAACAGTCGGAAATTTTAAAAAGTGATTTTATCCAGCTCTTCAACATTTTAAAAGAGTCCGGCGTGAGAAGCTTCATCTCCGGACCCCTCCCTACCCTCGGCCGCGGGATGGGGCGTTTCTCCAGGCTTCTGAGCCTCCACACCTGGCTTTCCAGTGCTTGCCGGGAGCACGGTGCTGTTTTTATTGACAATTTTAATCTTTTTTGGGAGCAATGACTCTTTTAAGCACGATGGCATCCATCTCAATTTTCGAGGATCACGGCTGCTTTCCTCGAACATTAGTCACACCATCCTACACCACATGGACAATCAGCATGCCGCTGACCAGCTTGGGTCATCGTCCACCTCCTCACGTGATGACTATTGACCTCACACGAGCCAGCTGCATTCCTCACTACCTCTCAAACATGGATGTATAGCTCCCCCTGCAGTAAGTATAGTGACACCCCGCTCTTCAACAATCCCTGTCATAATCACTACCAGACATAACAGCAAACAAACTCATGGCGTGAATTTTAACAATCTCAGATCTCTATGCACACATAAACCACAAGTTGCTCATCCATCCCTTAAGATAACTTCTCCAGTCACCCTGAATATGGCACTTTTAAATGTTTGATCTCTTTTGAATAAGACATTTCTTATTAATGACCGGATTTTAGATAATAATATTGATTGCATGTTTTTAACTGAGACATGGCTTAAAACAGATGGACCAGCTACTCTCATTGAAACCTCACCACCAAAATACAACTTCTCATACTCTTCCAGGAAAGGTAAAAAACCATCCCCTCATGTCAATATCAGCCTATGGATCTTACCACCCCAGAACCTTTGTTTTTATGTGAGGAAACACTGGAGAAATTTGTCCTGGTTGATGCTGAGATGCTGAGCAAAGTTATTTCCCAATTAAAACCTGCCACCTGTTTTTCCCTACTGCTCTAAAGACCGCCATAGTTAAACCTCTTCTGAAGAGAAACAACTTAGATGCCTCACTTCTTAATAACTACAGACCAGTATCCAATCTCACATTTTTAAGTAAAATTTTAGAGAAGCTTGTTTTTAATCAGCTAAATGATCTTATGAACTCACACAATATTTTGGAAAAATACCAATTTGGTTTTCGGGCCAATCACAGCACTGAGACAGCACTAGTCAAGGTTGTAAATGACCTCAGGTCCAATATGGATATGAAAAAGTTTTCTGTATTAGTACTACTTGACTTAAGTGCAGCCTTTGACACAGTGGATCCCTTGATTCTTTTAGGTAGACTTCACAGTCTGATTGGCCTCGCTGGTACTGTCTTCACCTGGTTCAAATCTTATCTTACCAATAGAGGATTTTTTATAAGCATGGATGACTGTTCATCAAAAAGCTATAAACTGAATTGTGGTGCTCCTCAAGGTTCAATTTTAGGTCCTACACTTTTTAACCTTTACATGCTGCCACTTGGAAACATCATCAGAAGGCACGGCATAAATTTCCATAGCAATGCTGATGACACACAGCTTTACATTGCCGTGTCTCCTGATGACTCAGGGCCAATAGATACCCTCTTTAACTGCATCTTAGATATTAAATTGTGGATGGCAGAGAATTTTTTACAGCTCAACCAGGACAAAACTGAAGTCTTGGTTATTGGCACTGAGGCCCAGAGAGGCAAACTCAGTGAGAAACTACAAGCACTGGCACTAAACCCCTGTCAGCAAGTAAAAAACCTAGGAGTTATCTTTGACTCTGACCTTAGCTTTAAACCTCACATTAGAAACATAACTAAGAATGCATTTTATCATCTTAAGAACATTGGGACTTCCGGATGTGCTTTGCCGTGTGAAGACGTGCGTGCGGAGGCTCTGTGTAAAAGTAGCCAAAAATATTGATATCGCCATATTTCTACCATTTTGGGGGGTTGGACAAATAACGTTTTGTTTTGGGAGTTAACAAGTGCACTTTTAGTGCAGTTTAAAACCGAAAATGACTTCTCGGCCGACTCGAGCGGGGGGAGAGAAGCAGCAGGCGGTTAGCAACACGGCCTCCTCGGCTAGCAAGGACACTGTTAGCCCAAAACTTGTTGACGCCGGCATACCTCAATGGGCTAAGGATATGATGTCCGAGATTAAAAAAGCCAACGATGGAATTACGAAATACAGAGAGGAGATAAAGACCGAGATTGCGAGGTGTAAGGAAGAAATAGAAAAGGGAAGAAAAGAGACGAAGGGTGAGGTGGAAAAATGGACTAAGAGTTTGGAAGAGAGCACTAAAGCCCAGTTTGAGTTGCTACGTGGGGATGTGAAGCTGATTGGCCATAAAACTAGCAGTCTGGTTAACAGGATGGACGAACGGAAAAAAGAGGTAGATGAAGTGTTAAATGAGCAGTCTGACACCGTAACAGACATGGGGACAAGACTGACAGAAATGGAGAAGGAGATACTGAAGCTGAGGGGACGAAGTGAAGATCTCGAGGCACGATCACGATGCAACAACATCCGTGTCGTGGGGGTAAGAGAAGGGGCCGAGGTAGGCAAAAAACCGTCAGAATTTATGGCTGGTTTACTGAAAGAAAAGTTGGGACTAGCAGCAACACCGACGCTGGACCGAGCACACCGGACACTCGGCGCGAGACGAGACGGGAACGGAGTACCACCAAGAGCATTCGTAGTGAGATGCCATTACTACACAGAGAAAGAGGAGATACTGAAGAAGGCGAAGGAAATGGAGAGAACACCCGAGGGTCAGAGCGGACAGGTCCACATCTTTCCGGACTACACCCAGGAAGTAAACAGTAAGAGAGCAGCCTTCAGAGAAGCAAGAAGCCTCCTGCGGACCTGCACGGGGATCAGATACGGGCTGCGTTACCCGGCAACCCTGGTGATCACGCCAGAAGGAGGACAAACAAAAACCTTCGAGAGCCCAAAGAACGCCGTGGATTACATCAAAAAGAAACTGAGCCCCGGGTGAAGCCTGTGGACTGGTTTGATTCTGGCTAAGTAAAAATTTACACACGCTTTCACGGACAAAATGGGATGACTAATATAGGCAGGCTATTGTCGACTAACCTGATAATATTGACAAAGTAATATTTGATTTCAGTGTATATTTTAAAGGGAAGGTATACATATATATATATACATTATTTTTTATTTAATTTGTTTTATATCTCTTTCTAGGAGCTACTGTTGTCCTCCCTCATATTACTGTTTTATGCTATTCAAGGTTTAAGGGTTGATTGTTCCCCCCTGGCTACTGTTGCTTACCTTCTATGGTATTGTTTTTTACTTTTATTTCATTACTGTACCTTATTCAGGGTCTCATTGTGGAGAGCCCCCCCCCCCCCTGTTTGTTTTTCCCATTAGGGGATTAAGTCAAAAGGGTGATGTTATACTTCTAAGACTAAGGGTGTGATATGCACGGAGCTGCACACGGTAGGCTTGGTGTGCAGGAGATGGTGGACCGGTTGGCCACGAGAGAGCTCGCTAAAGAGCATTGTGTTAGAGTTTATGTTATGTGTTATGTATTGACTGTATCTGTGTGTGTGATGCCCCCCCCTTCCTTCCCAGACCCCCTCCTTTTAACTTTTTTGCTTTTGCTGCCAAATCTTCAAGGTGCGAACCGGATAGTGGGTACCATAGGGGCGCAATGGTGACATCAGGCTACAGTCTCCTGACATGGCAACAACCATGGTTCCAAGCAGAATGGACACAAAATTGATGAGCTGGAACGTAAGGGCGATCAATAAGCCAGCGAAACGGAGTAAGGTATTTTCACATTTGAGAGACCAGGGAGCAGAGATAGTTTATTTACAGGAGACACATTTGTTGAACAAGGACCACCTCAAACTCTGTAGGGGAGGATTTAATCAGGTCTATCACTCAAATTTCAAGAGTAAGAGTCGGGGAGTGGCCATCCTTTTACACAGGAATGTACAATTTATAGAAACAACTACTATAAAAGATAAACATGGTCGGTATATTATTGTGGTTGGAAAACTGTTCAATATGCCAGTGGTGCTGGCAAACTTATATGCACCCAATTGGGATAATGTTCAATTTTTTAAGGACTTATTCTCATTATTACCTAATTTGGATACTCATAATCTGAATCCTAGGAGGAGACTTAAATTGTGTCCTAGACTCAACGCTGGACCGCTCTAGCCCAACATCCAATATATTAAGTAAATCAGCACAATGCATTAGCTCTTTTTGCAAGGTATATGGTATATTTGATCCATGGAGATTCGTAAACCCAACCTCCAGGCAGTACTCCTTTTACTCCCCACCACATCGGACGTATACTAGAATTGACTACTTCTTATTAGATAATAAATTGACCTCTATAGTAACACATATAGAATAATCTGGTATAGTAATATCCGATCACAGCCCAGTCATATTGAAACTTCACTTTCCTGAGAACACGTCACCTCAGAGAATGTGGCGCTTTAATAACAGGCTATTGGCAGACGACGATTTTACAAAATTCATAGACTCGCAAATAGACTTTTTCTTAGAGCTTAATGATACTCCTGACATAAGTGGTGGCATTTTGTGGGAATCCTTAAAAGCTTATATACGAGGACAAATAATTTCATATAACGCTGGTGAAAGGAAAAGAAAGATGAACCGTATCACAGAATTGACGAAGGCAATAAAAGACGTTGACCTGGCAAACTCTACAGCCCCCTCTGAGGAGCTACATAAAAAGTGGATTTTGCTCCAAACTGAATATGATGTCTTAATGAATCAACGTGAGGAGGATCTATATCTTAGGTCGAGACAGGATCTCTATGAACATGGTGAGCGCGCAGGTAAGCTCCTGAGCCACCAGCTGAAGCAATCAGCAGCTGCTGGTATGATAGTGGAGATAGGAGATAATCTGGGAAACAAAATTATAGATCAGAAAGGTATTAACAACCAATTTAAGTCTTTTTATAAGGATTTGTATACCTCATGTCATAATAAATGACAGGGAGCGAGTGAAGAATTTTCTTGAAAATCTGGAAATGCCGTCCCTAGAGAGGGCAGATAGGGATAGATTAGAGGGACCTCTGACTGCAAGGGAGATAGAGAATGCAATTCGCAATATGAAGACAGGTAAAGCGCCGGGCCCAGATGGGTTCCCGAGTGAATTTTATAAAACATTTGCGCCTAAACTGATACCCCTACTCTGTAGAGTATATGAGGAGGTCCTTGATAAAGAAACTTTGCCTCAAACAATGTCACAGGCTATGATCTCTGTGCTCCTTAAGAAAAATAAGGATCCGCTTCAATGTGAATCGTACCGCCCAGTGAGTTTACTTGGCTGTGATTATAAGATATTGACCAAAGTATTGGCAGCTAGGATTGAGCCTGTTATAAGTAAGATAATACATCCTGATCAGACAGGGTTTGTTGCTGGTAGACAA
Organism: Semicossyphus pulcher; assembly: GCF_022749685.1. Taxonomy (NCBI): domain Eukaryota; kingdom Metazoa; phylum Chordata; class Actinopteri; order Labriformes; family Labridae; genus Semicossyphus; species Semicossyphus pulcher. The sequence goes on from NW_027211701.1 coordinate 2,329,375, forward strand.
CTCTCCAGTAACCTCCATCGCCTTTTCAATGTGATGTACACTGCTGAAGATAATATTGAGCCTGAGATTGTGATATCCCTAGATGCCCACAAAGCCTTTGATAGAATGAAGTATTTCTATCTGTTCACGGCTCTTGAGAAATTCGGATTTGGTCCTAAATTCCGTTCATGGATTGAGATAATATATGCAAACCCCCAGGCTATGGTAAGAACAAACAATATAATATCTGAACCTTTTCCTCTGTTTCGGGGAACAAGGCAGGGGTGCCCCTTGTCACCCCTGCTCTTTGATATGGCAATTGAGCCCCTTGCAATAATGCTGAGGAATGCTGCTGGACTTGGGGGAATACACAGGGGGATGCAAAACCATAAACTTTCTCTATACGCCGATGACCTCCTCCTTTTCCTGTCGAACCCTGTCACAAGCATCCTGGTGGCTCTGGATAATATTGAAGACTTTGGGAAGGTTTCGGGTTATAAAATTAATCTAGAGAAAAGTGTTCTTTTCCCAATTAATAAGCAGGCGAGGAGACTATCATTCCAGGCCTATCCCTTCACAACACATAAAGATAAATTCACCTACTTGGGTGTTAATGTGACAAGTAAATACAAAGATTTATTTAATCATAACTTTAAAGTAACACTGGATAAGGCAAAATTAGATATGGAAAGGTGGTCATCTCTCCCCCTATCATTAGCAGGGAAGATAAATTCTGTTAAAATGAATGTAATGCCACGGTTCCTCTATTTGTTCCAGACAATTCCAGTTTTCATTCCTAAATCATTTTTTAAAGAACTGAATAAATGTACATCCACCTTTATCTGGAAAAAAACAGTCCCCCGGATAAGAAGAGAGTTCCTTGAGAGACGGAGAGAGGAGGGAGGCCTGGCTTTACCAAATTATATGCACTATTATTGGGCTGCTAATGTACATAAGCTGTTGTTTTGGGTCTCGCAGTTAGATGACGATGAAACCCCAGTGTGGGTACATATGGAAAGATATGCATCTAGCCCGGTGTCCCTACGCTCCCTGGTCTGCGCTCCTCTGCCCTTAAGCAAACACCTTTACACAAACAACCCTGTTGTACAGGACTCTATCAAAATCTGGGTCCAGTTCAGAACGCATTTTAAAAACAGAAACGCCCTCCTATCTGCTCCCGTCTGTGGCAATCATTTGTTTCCCCCGGCCCTTGGGGGAACAGCGTTTAGGGAATGGTATAGAGCTGGGGTGGAATGTGTTAAAAATCTTTTTAAAGATGGGGTATTCATGTCTGCTGCTCAACTGGAGAAGGAGTATGGAATCCCCTCAAAGACTAACTACCTCAGATATTTTCAAGTTCGAGAATTTGTGAAAAAAACATTCTCTCCATCCCTCGCACTACCACGGAGTGGATGGATAGATGAGCTATTGGATACGAACCCGACTCTTAAAGGGATGGTTTCCAGGATCTATGTGAATATCCAGAAGGTGGCTTCCCCATCCCTTGATTACATAAAAAGGAAATGGGAAGAAGAGTTAGAGTTGGACATATCGGAGGTTGACTGGAGATGGGCAGTAGAACTAATACACTCTTCTTCTGTATGTGTTAGACACGGATTGATACAGTTTAAAGTGTTACACAGACTTCATTTTTCAAGGGACAAACTGGCAAGAATATATCAGGGGGCTGATCCGACTTGCCCTAGATGTAAACAGGTGCCAGCCAATATATGCCACATGTTCTGGTCTTGTCCCAGGCTGAAAGACATTTTTAAAACCTTCTCATCCATTTATAACAAAAATATAGAGCCCGGCCCTCTGGCAGCCATCTTTGGTGTGGCACCAGGGGAAGCACAACTAACGACTGCTCAAAGGAAAGTAATAGCATTCTCTTCATTGTTGGCCAGGAGATTGATTCTATTTAACTGGATAAAGGCAACACCGCCATCTCACAAACGATGGATGGAGGAGGTGATGGCACACCTTAAATTAGAGCACCTTAGATGTACGTTGCAGGGAAACTCTAAGAGATTCTCTAAGGTCTGGCAGCCTTTTATTTCTCATTTTGAACAGGAGCTTGTCTGCTCCAACATAACTGGCAGCTTCTACCCCCCCCCCCTTCTCTTTCTCCTTTTTCTTATTTTTATTTATTTAATGTAATTTAATTTAATTTTTATTATTATTATTATTTATTTTATTTTTAACTATCACTATTATTATTATTGTTGTCATTCTTGTCATTTCTATTTACCTATTTATTTTAACCCGAGAGCGTCTGGACCACGTAGGTGGTGGGTATGTTTGATGTCTGGTACTAGTATGATCTGTCTTGTTACTGTTTGTCTGTAGTTTAGTCCTGTATTTGTGATGTATATTTTGAGTCCTGTTATCTTGTTTTGAATGGGATGTTTGAATATGAAAATCAATAAAAACACTTTGATTATTATTAAGAACATTGCCGACCGCTTGTCTCTCAGGCCAATACAGAGATCTTGATGCACGCTTTTATTACCTGCAGGATTGACTATTATAATGCTCTGCTTTCTGGTCTCCCTAAAAAGAATATAGCCCAATTACAACTACTGCAAAACTCAGCTGCACGAGTGTTGACTAGGACCAGAAAGAGAGCACCCATTACACCAATTTTAAAGTCTCTGCATTGGCTACCTGTTTGCTTCAGAATTGATTTTAAGGTCCTTTTATTGGTTTATAAAGCTCTTAAAGGTCTTAGCCCTGTCTATTTATCCGATTTGCTTTTAACCTATGAACCCTCTAGAACCCTCAGGTCTTCTGGTAGTGGTCTTTTAATTCTTCCTTAAGTCAGAACAAAAACCCACGGTGAGGCATCCTTTTATTACTATGGACCACGCCTCTGGAACAGCCTTCCTGAGGACCTGAGGGCAGCAGAGAATGTTGATATGTTTAAAAGCAAACTCAAGACCTACTTTTTTAGTCGGGCCTTTAATTGAGCCTTATTTATTTATTTATTTTATTTATCTGTCTATTCATTGTATTTTACTTTTTATTTATATTCATTTATTCTTTATATATTATAGTCTTTTAACTGAGCTTTCTTTTTTATCTGTTTAATTATTTATTAAATTTTACCTTCTTAGTCTGGTTTTTAATTGAGCTTTCTTTCTTTATCTATTTATTTATGTATTTTAGTCAGTTTTACTTCTTGGTATATGTTTATTTTTATTTTATTTTATTTTTTATTTTATTTATTGTCTATTTTCAATCCTGCCTCTGGTGTTTCCTCACTGTAATTTAGATTGATTGATTGATTTAACTTGTTCACTCTTATTCTGTCTTTTCATTGTAGTTGATGTAGTTAATGTGTAACATCGAGGTTTAATTCATCCAAACATGAAACAAATCAAACTTCTGCTCTAACACTCTCATCATCAAACACTGACTGAAGGGTAAAACTCAGAACAAGAGCACAGAAAATATGACACGACTATAGCGACTATAAAAGAGCAGACACATGACATGTAGAAACATGATGCACAGACGCTCTTTAAGAATAACAGAAATATAAATATTTATCATCGATGGAATTTTGTGTTTTTACAGAACAAACTTGCAAAACATTTATTAATTTAATTTGTTTTCAGACAATATTGCACTATAATATCCACTTTTATAACTAACATTAAACATTTTTGATGGTCATTTTTAGGCACTTCTTTAAAGTTGAAGACAGATGGTGGTCTTTGATGAAAACAAGGAGTTTAAACCTTGTTTTCTGCTTTCAGAGGTTTGGTGCTGCATTATTTGCTTCCTTTGAGACATAAAAACATATTTGATAAAATACACAGGTAGTAGATGAAATGAGTTGATTTCTTTTGCTGTCTAATCTCCTTTGAGATAAAAGAAAAATAATTGTTACGTGACAAAGCTGAAAACAACTTTTGTCTGCCCTCAGATTCATGGAGATTATTGCATCAACATAATCAATAAATTATTTACAGTACATATCATGTCTCTGACTGCGAAAGGTGACATAAGTTTTATTGATCAATAAAGTTAAGCTGAATCAAAGATTCAGTCTGTGTTATCATTATTAATCATCATCATTAACATTCAAGTCAACATGGCTCATACCTGAGTTTGTAAAGATCTTACAGATATGTTTATATCAAAAGTTACACTGAAAAAAATTGGGAGTGCAATTTACTTAGAGAAACCTTGGTAACAATTTCCACACAGGAAATCCTAGTACATTTAACAGAGGATATTCTCAATAAAGTCTACATACAAATAAGCATTTAGTTTAACCAAGAAATTCTTGTGAAGTTTAGAAGCAAAATTCTGTTTTCATGAGTAAATTTTACTCACGATTCATCAGTAAAGTTTACCAGCAAGTTTTGGTTTTCATCAGTGGATTTTACTCATTCTTTGTAAGTAAATTTTACACAGACTACCACTGCATTTACTTACTAATTGCATTAAGAAATACTTGGTATTTTCCAAGCTTTTAACTGGCTGGACCTAATTAAACTTTTGATTCTCTAAGTAGTTTAGTTACCATGGTAAGTCAACTACTTAGAGAATTTAAGAGTAAAAATTGCAAAGAATTTCTGTGTGGAAATTGTTACCTAGCTTTTTATAAGTAAATCGCACTCCCAAATGTTTTCAGTGTATAACATGTTCATCCTTCATTTAATAACTCCACCACACCTACTTTATCTTAGTTTAGTTATTTTATGTTAAGTTAAAGTTGATATTTTTTATGGAGGGACAGTGCGGTGGGGGGGTGAGAGGGTGCTCGCACATCAGACAAGAACAGAATGATCAGGAAGGCCAGCTCCATCATTGGGACAGATAAATATTCAGCAGGTGACAGAAGCAAGGATGCTCTCAAAGCTGAAGTCCATCCTGAGTAATCCCACATGGCCACTTCATGTTCTGGAGCTGATTCAGCAGAGCACGTTCAGTCACAGGCTGATTCCACCGAGATGCAGGACTGAACGATACAGGAAGTCCTTTCTGTTAGTGGCGTCAGACTGTTTAAACTATATAAAACAACAACTGTACTAACTTTAGTAGCATAAGCTTATATTACACATTTGTAAATACATTTATGCAATGTAGTTCTGTGTCTTGACTGTGATTTCAGCTGCTGTGACAGTGTAATTCCCTGTAAAGGATTAACAAAGTATCTATCTATCTAGTTTGTTTTTATGACCGTGTTTCTTTTTTATATAAAATCTCCAGATGTTTTTTGTTTCTTTTAGAACAAATGAGACAAGAGAAAGATGTAATTAAGTATGAACTGCAGAGAAATCAGATATTATCCTGTGTCCCTCTGAGTTTATTCATTCATGTCCTGACTGGACTGTCCTGGACTCTGGTTGTAGGTTACACTGATTTAATGTCATGTTCATGTTTCTAGACTTTGACTGTGAAGTTATTGGAGTGTGACAGCGTCCTCAGATTGTTGAAGAAGAACTTATGAAAAATGATCAGCAGCAGTTTCTCTCTTTGTGTTTCCTCTACAGGTGAAGGTAGAACGTGGATCTGAAGTCACCTGGTGAGTATTTTCTTTCTCCTGCCACATGTTAAACTGGAAGATTTTGCATGTCCTCACTTTGAACAGAAGTGAACTATAAATGAATCCATATGAGCTCTCTAGTGGACAAAAAGTACAGCTGTATAAAAAGGAATATATTCTTCTCCATTTATCCACAGTGGAAATCTTTGAATCATTTCTTCCTTTGGTGCCATCTGGTGGTAGAATCAGGAATGACACTGTGGTAGAGAGCAATGTGTGTCTCTGTGATGTAAAGCTGGTTGTAATGAATGAGCATGTTGTTGTGTTTGTGTGAAGGTGGGGGCTCTGCTATGAGTCAGTGTGAGGACAGAGAGGAGGGAGCCCCTCCCTCTAAAACCACTCTGTGTGGGGAACATGACAGCCAGACCAAAGCTCAGAGGTGAGATGAGGATCTCTAACTGTCCATGACTCTTCTCCATGTCAGAGCTCAGCACTCAAATCACTCCACCATCATTATTCACACTCACAGCTCTGTGTGTGTTGTGTTGAAGGCCAGAGCAGCAGCTCAGACCGGACTCTGCTGGACCTGGACCTGGACCTGGACCTGGACCTGGACCTGGACCTGCACCTGGACCTGAGCCCAGCTGTGTGTCCTTCAAGAGTGACCGGTCTAAGGATCAAATTATTGTTTTCAAAGATGTAAATAACTCTGATTGTCAAAGGTAAGAATTTAAAACAGAACATGTTTCTGTTGTTCTGTATTAAAACCTTTAAAATCCAACATGTCAGCAGTGTTTTATGTCTGAACCTGAACATTTATCAGTGTTTGTGTTTCTATCAGGATCCAACAGCAGGAAACTATTTTACACATCAATAACTGTACTGAGCATGTACCTTCATGTGTGTCCTGTGTTTGTAGGAGGATCTAACAGGATCCACTTGATAGAATCTATCACATGTAACACTGTGTCTTTATATTATATACAGTATATTATATTATATTTGTTCCACAGAGTTCAGCAGCAGAGATCAGAGGTTCCCATTGCTCAGTCTGCCCAGCAGCATCAAACACAGCTGGACTCCATATTTATGGTGTGTAAATGAACAAACACAGCTACTACTGAGAATCAAAGTTGACTTCAAATGACATTTTTATGTTACTGAATTGTTTCCTGATTACACTGCAAACATCATCTCTGTCTGAATGATGTTCACAGTCAGTGTTTTATTGACTGAATGAAGCGTTACATTGCTGAGCAGCACAGAGTCAGAGGTCAGAGGTCGTGGTGGATGGTGGTCTCACACAGACTTTGGCAGCAGAGAGCAGAGTTCACAGACTGAGTCCAGTTTGTGTTTGAAACAACAGAAACACTTTGGTTCATGTTAATGACAGTTTGTGGTTTCAGCTTCATTCTAATAAACACATCGTGTCCAAAGTCACTGCAGATCTTTTCTGTGTGAAACCAGACCAGGATATTTCTCCAACATGAATCTCATTTTATATCAACTTCATTTCTAGGAGACAGGACCATCCACAGACTAAATACTGAACTACCATTGTGATCCAGTCTCCATGCTGCACTCTGCAGACCAGCAGGCTTTCTGTCTGTCACTGATGATCTGATGTTGACTTCTACAAGTCAAAGTTCACTTCTTGTTCTGTTCCAGCTGCTGGAGGAGAACATTGTCAGTTTCGTGAAGAACGAGCTGAAGGAGATCAAGAGGGGTCTGAGTCCAGATTACCCAGAATGCTTAGAGAGTCAGAGGGAGGATGAGGAGGTGTTGGACAGTGAGGAGGAAGAGCAGAGGAGGAGCAGCAGAGAGGCATTTGTGAAGATCACACTGCACTTCCTGAGGAGAATGAAGCAGGAGGAGCTGGCTGACTGTCTGCAGAGCAGTAAGAGGATTTTAACACATTTAACATGATGGAAAGAGGAAATGGAGGCAACATGGGAGAGGGTCACATTTAAAACTCTGCTGTTAATATGATGCACACATTTTATCAGATCTATGAACTGTGAGAAACTGTTCACACCTGATGTGCTGAAGAGATTTCAGAGAGGAGGGAAATAAACACCACCCTGATGTGTTTAAGTTTAAAATCATCAGATTGATTATAGCTTAAACCTATTGATCACATTTCTTGTTTGTTCTTTCAGGAACTTTTGCTGCAGTTTGTCAGCGTGAGCTCAAGTCTAACCTGAAGGAGAAGTTCCAGTGTGTGTTTGAGGGGATCGCTAAAGCAGGAAACCCAACCCTTCTGAATCAGATCTACACAGAGCTCTACATCACAGAGGGAGGGACTGGAGAGGTCAATGATGAACATGAGGTCAGACAGATTGAATCAGCATCCAGGAAACCACACAGACCAGAAACAACCATCAGACAAGAAGACATCTTTAAAGCCTCACCTGGAAGAGATGGACCAATCAGAACAGTGATGACAAAGGGAGTGGCTGGCATTGGGAAAACTGTCTTAACACAGAAGTTCACTCTGGACTGGGCTGAAGACAAAGCCAACCAGGACATACAGTTCACATTTCCATTCACCTTCAGAGAGCTGAATGTGCTGAAAGAGAAGAAGTTCAGCTTGGTGGAACTTGTTCATCACTTCTTCACTGAAACCAAAGAAGCAGGAATCTGCAGGTTTGAAGAGTTCCAGGTTGTGTTCATCTTTGACGGTCTGGATGAGTGTCGACTTCCTCTGGACTTCCACAACAATGAGATCCTGACTGATGTTACAGAGTCCAGCTCAGTGGATGTGCTGCTGACAAACCTCATCAGAAAGAACCTGCTTCCCTCTGCTCGCCTCTGGATAACCACACGACCTGCAGCAGCCAATCAGATCCCTCCTGAGTGCGTTGACGTGGTGACAGAGGTCAGAGGGTTCACTGACCCACAGAAGGAGGAATACTTCAGGAAGAGATTCAAAGATAAGAAGCAGGCCAGCAGAATCATCTCACTAATCAAGACATCACAAAGCCTCCACATCATGTGCCACATCCCAGTCTTCAGCTGGATCACTGCGACAGTTCTGGAGGATGTGTTGAAGACCAGAGGGCGAGGAGAGCTGCCCAAGACCCTCACTGAGATGTACATCCACTTCCTGGTGGTTCAGTCCAAACTGAAGAACATCAAGTATGATGGAGGAGCTGAGACAGATCAACACTGGAGTCCAGAGAGCAGGAAGATGATTGAGTATCTGGGAAAACTGGCTTTTGAGCAGCTGCAGAAAGGAAACCTGATCTTCTATGAGTCAGACCTGACAGAGTGTGGCATCGATATCAGAGCAGCCTCAGTGTACTCAGGAGTGTTCACACAGGTCTTTAAAGAGGAGAGAGGACTGTACCAGGACAAGGTGTTCTGCTTCGTCCATCTGAGTGTTCAGGAGTTTCTGGCTGCTCTTCATGTCCATCTGACATTCATCAACTCTGGTGTCAACCTGATGTCAGAAGAACAAACAATTCATCATGTATCTGCAAAGACACACTTCTACCAGAGTGCTGTGGATAAGGCCTTACAGAGTCCAAATGGACACCTGGACTTGTTCCTCCGCTTCCTCCTGGGTCTTTCACTGCAGACCAATCAGACTCTCATGAGAGGTCTGCTGACACAGACAGGAAGTACCTCACAGACCAATCAAACAACAGTCCAGTACATCAAAACAAAGATCAGTGAGAGTCTCTCTCCAGAGAAAAGCATCAATCTGTTCTACTGTCTGAATGAACTGAATGCTCGTTCTCTAGTGGAGCAGATCCAACAGTCCCTGAGATCAGAAAGTCTCTCCACAGATAAACTGTCTCCTGCTCAGTGGTCAGCTCTGGTCTTCATCTTACTGTCATCAGAAAAAGATCTGGACGTGTTTGACCTGAAGAAATATTCTGCTTCAGAGGAGGCTCTTCTGAGGCTGCTGCCAGTGGTCAAGGCCTCCAAGAAATCTCTGTAGGTACACGCCTAACTATACAAGTTTGAAGAAGCTTTTCTTTATTCAGAAAAAAACTAAACATTGTTTGTGATTGCTCTCTGTTGATTCTTCTTCAGGCTGAGAGGCTGTAATCTGTCAGAGAGAAGCTGTGCAGCTCTGTCCTCAGTCCTTAGCTCCCAGTCCTCTAGTCTGAGAGAGCTGGACCTGAGTAACAACAACCTGCAGGATTCAGTAGTGAAGCTGCTGTCTGCTGGACTGCAGAGTGAACGTTGTACACTGGAAAATCTCAGGTCTGTATGAGGCTGATTGTAAAGTTTCACTCTGTTTGAGACAGTTTCCTTAAGTAATTGTTAGTGACATGGAAACGGAAAGCTCCTCATGGTTCCACTATTATTTAGGTCATCAATTAAAATATGTCAGTAAAGTTGCTGAATTCAGTCATTAATCACTAATTCTTCTTCAGGCTGAGTGGCTGTAATCTGTCAGAGAGAAGCTGTGAAGCTCTGTCCTCAGTCCTTAGCGCCCAGTCCTCTAGTCTGAGAGAGCTGGACCTGAGTAACAACGACCTGCAGGATTCAGGAGTGAAGCTGCTGTCTGCTGGACTGCAGAGTGAACATTGTACACTGGAAACTCTCAGGTCAGTATGAGGCTGAGCGATCGACAGTCGATATATTTTTCTTTCAATCCCTCTTCAGATTATATGTTTAAAAATGGTCCAAAATCAGAAAGATGTTTTTTTAATGACATGATTTTATTTCCAGTCTGTCAGGCTGTCTGATCACAGAGGAAGGCTGTGTGTCTCTGGCCTCAGCCCTGAGCTCCAACCCCTCCCATCTGAGAGAGCTTGACCTGAACTACAATCATTCAGGAGAACAAGGAGTGAAGCTGCTGTCTGTTGGAGTGGAGGATCCACACTGGAGACTTGATACGCTCAGGTAGAGTTCAGACACTGCATGCCTCTTATAAAAAATTAAAAAAAAATAAAAAAATAAAAAAATATACATATATATATGTATATATATGTATATGTATATCCTTCTTGTCAGTGTTGTGCGTGTCTGATATACTTTTGCTAGTTAGACGGCGCACAATCTGGGGGTAAACCGAGGCACAAGGTGCAACGATGTTGGCTTAAGTCCCTGGATTATTCATAAGCGTGTTTTCGGCATTACATGAACCAAACCAATCAGAATGTCAGCTCTCATTCCCTTTAAGAGCCCGGTGTGTCTGCAGGCAGGCGGGTTGCTATTTACACGGCAGATTTCAGTCATTCTTCTTATATAAACCAGACCCCGACCGGCATATTCAACTTATTTCTTTCCATTGTGTCCTTGAACATGCAGAACACACACAGTTCCCTGTACGATACATGTCGAATCACGGATTGATGTTAAAGCCACTGAAGCGATCCCACCACACAACAGAAACGAAATTGAAAAGAGTCATGCTGTGTACATTTACGCACGAGGCACAGCATTAATGACTTAAGTCTCCAGACAGACAGGAACTTATGTTTATTAAAGTTCTGTGTGCTGACCATCAAAGAAAGGTCGGCTTTAAATGTTTATTTAGTTATTGTTGCTGCTGGATCACATGGCTGTATTCTGTCCGTGTGCAATGGAGACTGGACAGTGTATTAATATCTGTTGGCACGATTGTTGGTGCAACAGGGAGTTATGTTTGAGTATGGTAAGTAATTTACCTCTTAGTTCCGTGTGTGTGAGTGTGTGTCTGTTTCTGCTGTGTTATAGAATGCGTGCATCTGTCACGAGTCGGAACCAAAAACAAACCCAAATGCACGACTCAGAGACTGGAGTTCAAAAAAAAAAGTTTCTTTACTGAAACAACAGAGTTACAAGGAAAATATCCAGGCAGGCAAACCAAGTATGAGGGATCAGGCTGAGGCAGAGTCGGGAAACAGGCAGGGTCGAAAACAGGATCAAAAACAGGTAATCAGGCAGGATACAAAAACGCTGGAAGGTATAGGTAGGAGACACTATGACAATCTAGCAGAGGGTGAGTGGGGAAGCACATGTTAAAGGTCCCATATTATGCAAAAAATGAGAAAAGTCTATCCTCTCCTCTCTTACTTGCTCCACTTTTCAGAAAATGTGTGCTGAAACAGCCCTTTTGCTGCTTTTCCCTACATGACGTCATAAAGGGCAATAACACCTCCTCCAGGTTGGTGACCCCGCCCAAGATAAATGTTTGGTCTGCCCCCCTGAACTTCCTCACGGGCGCTATTTTTTTCCTCTCGCAAACGCTGCTCCGGTAAAATAAACATGGCGAAGGTACGGGCAAAGCGCGGCAGTAGCTCTGTTGTTGGCTGCACAAACGAGCACAGGAGTCTATTTTTACCTCCTTCGTCTGAGGTCATGTTGCTTTACTGTACAGGCCTACCGAGCGTGAAAGCCTGTTGAATGTGGTTTTAGCATAGCAGCTAACGTAAGTCACTGTTTGTAAAATGGTTTCCTTATACTACGTTAAAACCTGTTACCACTCTAAGGCCCGCGGGCGGGCCGTCATCGCGATTACTACAACATTTGCCCTGCAGCTACGATGATAACTTTATGTTGCCACTCATGTGTCACATCATTGGAAAGCTACGATCAAGCTCAAGATTCAATTGATATTAACCATTAAAAGATAAAATCACCACAGCGGGTGCAATCAACGGCAACAGAACATAAACAAACATTTACAAAATGAACGTAAATCACAGATGAAGGCTCGCTGTATTCCACTAATGCTTATTATTTTGATAAATTCACTCCTGGTACATTGCTAAAGGTCCAGATGATATAATCCAGTAAAGTATTTAGTCCAAAAGCATTATTCCATCAATAAGTTTCCATGGATCGCCGTTCGTTGTTACTAATCGGCTGTCAGAAATGCCGCATTTCCCCATGTATTTACTATAACAACTTCATATTCCCTTTGAAGTGCCGCTCCATTCCACTATCAAAGTGGAGGCGAGCTTCTTAGCTTTCTATAGAGTTCTCATTCGAACCAATAGGAGCTTCCATTACTGATTCTCAGCCTACAATAGCCAACCAGAGTCGGTGTTGAAGGAAGGTGCCTGTCCCTCTTTGACTGAAGGCAGAGCCGGCCAATAGCAACCGGATTAGCGCATGGTATCGGAGTGGGAGGGGCGTGGACAGGCAAAGCTCATTATCATTTAAAGCTACAGACACAGAAACAGCTTATTCTCAGTAGAGCTCAGTAGAGGGAGTTACAGGCTGGCTGAAGGCCAGGAACAAACTGGGTTTTTAGGCAACAGACTTCAAATTGACTGTTCTGGGACCTCTGAGACCTATGTGAACTTGCTGAAAAGGAGTATAATATGGGACCTTTAAATAGTGTGGGGAGTGATTAGGGAATGTGGAGCAGGTGAGGTGAAACTACAGGTGCAGTGATTTGTCTAGATGCGGTGGGAGTGGTTAGGAGGTGGAACTGGAGAGGAGGCGGGGTGAGTGAACTATGGGTGAGGGGAGCTGAGATGTGGGGATGACCGGGTCTGAAATGACAGGAGAATTAGTAAACAAAATATTGCAGGCAACCAGAATGAATATTGCAGGTGTATAACTAAAACCATTACAGCGTCTGAATGAGCGCGCATAAACAATCAATCAATCAATCAAACTTTATTTATATAGCACTTTTCATACATTAAAAACGCAACACAAAGTGCTTCACAAAAAATAAAAACATGCAACAGAAATGCAACACGTAATAAAAACCCGTCCCCTCCCCCCAAACACACACGCAGACCCATGCATCCATCGCACACACGCACACACACACACACACACACGCCCACCCACGCCACAGTAAATGTCCACGTAATCACATGGCAGGGCACCGAGGAACCATGAGAGGGAAAAGAGCCGCCTATGGGGAGCTCCCTCCACACTGAGAGGGATCACAGCCCACGGCCACTGGGAGCGACGCCACCACAGAGACCCCCGACCCGGACAGACCGGGGTGGACTCCGCACACGGTGCAGAGCCCCCCAGTCCTCCAGGCCCGAGGGGTCTCCAGGACGACCCCCCGACGGGCAGACCAGACACACCTCCCAGTGTGGAGGCCCCCCATGAGGAAGCACTGGAGCTAAAAACTAAAAAACTCAGCTAAAAGACAATAAAGTAAAAGGACCTAAAAGCTAAACGACAATAGAATAAAAGGACCTAAAAGCTAACAGACAATAGGATAGGATAAAAACAGGCCTGACTTAAAAGGGCAAAAGAAGTCAGTTAAAGGCCAAACTAAATAGGTGGGTCTTGAGCCTCCTTTTAAAAACATCAACAGTCTCTGCAGTCCTGATGCCCTCTGGCAGGCTATTCCAAAGCTACGGCCCATAATGGCTAAATGCAGCCTCCCCGTGGGTTTTAGTTCTAACTTTTGGAATGATTAAAAGGCCGGTGCCAGAGGACCTCAGGATCCGCGAGGGTTGATATGATAAAAGCAGGTCAGATAAATAAGACATAAGACATTTAAAAACATATAATAAAAGCACCTTAAAATCGATCCTGAAACACACGGGGAGCCAATGCAGCGATTCTAAAACCGGTGTAATGTGCTCCCGCCCTCTGGTCCTCGTCAGCACACGTGCGGCTGAGTTCTGGAGTAATTGTAAATTATAGATAGTCTTTTTGGGAAGACCAGAGAGCAGGGCATTACAACAGTCTAAACGACAAGAGATAAAAGCATGCATCAGCACCTCCGTGTTAGCCTGAGAGAGAAACGGGCGGACTCTGGCAATGTTCTTAAGATGATAAAAACCTATCTTTGTTAGATTTTTGATGTGAGGGATAAAACTGAGCTCTGAGTCAAAAATGACGCCCAGGTTCTTAACAGATCGCTAGGGTTTAAAATCTTGTAGTTTTGGTAAAAGTTTCTCTCTCTTGCCTTCAGGACCAATAACTAAAACTTTTGTCCTGGTTGAGCTGTAGGAAGTTCTCTGCCATCCATGACTTGATATCTAGAATACAGTTTAAAAGGGTGTCGATAGGCCCTGTGTCATCAGGAGACACAGCAATGTAGAGCTGTGTATCATCAGCATAACTGTGGAAGCTGATGCCTTGCCTCCTGATGACGTCCCCAAGGGGAAGCATGTAGAGATTAAAAAGTATTGGACCTAAAATTGACCCTTGGGGCACACCACACTTGATTTCATGTGTTCTGGAGGAACATGTATCCATACTTACAAAGAAACATCGGTCTGTGAGATAGGAATAAAACCAGTTAAACACAGTACCAGAGAGGCACACCAGGTTTCTAAGTCTGTTTAATAAAATGTGGTGATCTACTGTATCAAAAGCAGCACTTAGATCCAGTAGCACCACGGCTGTGAGTCTTTGAGAATCTGCGTTACACCTGATATCATTTAAAATCTTTAAAAGGGCTGTCTCGGTAGTGTGGTTAATCCTAAAACCAGATTGATGCTTCTCTAAAATATTGTTTCTATTTAAAAACTCATTTATTTGGTTAAAAAACAGTTCTTCTTACTTAAAAACGGTAAGTTGGATACAGGTCGGTAATTATTAAAACTGCTCGGGTCTAAATTGCTCTTCTTCAGAAGGGGCCTCACCACTGCCATTTTGAAGGCAGCGGGGAAGACACCCGTCTGAAGAGAGCAATTCACTATATTTAAAATCTGTTCCTCGAAGAATCCATAAAATGTCTTTAAAAGTGATGTGGGAATTGGATCTAAAAGGCAGGTTGTTGGGTTTACCTGGGAGAAAACTCGACCAAGTGTCCTTGCATCAACCAGGACAAAACTCTCCAGTGTTTCCTCGGATAATAGCGACTGTCCAGGTGTGATAAAAGTTACATTCTGATGTGCTAAAAGACTGGATCTGATGTCGTCGATTTTACTTCTGAAGTGGTCTGCAAAGTCCTCGCAGAGGGCGTCTGTTGGTGACTCTGAGGATTTTTTAAAATTGGTGTTGGTTAAAAGATCGAAGGTGGAGAAAAGAAATTTGGGGTTATTTTTGTTGTCTGTGATGAGTTTTGAGAAATAGGATATTTTTGACTGTTTGACTGTTTTATTGTACGATTTGAGATGTTCACGAAATATCTGATAATAGACTGTGAGTTTATTTTTTCTCCACCTTCTCTCCGCACTCCTGCATTGTCTTTTTGATTTTTGAATTTCCTCATTTCACCACGGGGGTAAAGGTTTTGTTTTTATTGTATTTGTTAAAAGTGGAGCCACAGAGTCCAGAGCTAATTTCAATTTCCTGTTAAAATTGTCAGCAATAAAATCACAGGGTGCAGGTAAGATTTCAGCAGGAGTGCTCTGTAATCTCGATAAAATTTGCAGCCACCTCAGAAGTTAGGTAGCGTTTCCTCACTGTTCTCACCGGGGCCTCCTGGTGGTAAAATGGAGAGCTTTGTGTCGGTCTCAGTAGTTTTTGGCCTGTGCGCGGCTGGAGCAGGAATCTCCCTGATGTGAGGCAGGTGTGTGTGGAGGCAGCGGTGGGCTTGTCCACGTCGTCCTGCACTTCTCAGCAGATCAGTAACAAACCAAAAGCAGTATCATGATTTAAGGAGATGAGGGAAACAAAAGCTTGCAGTCTGTCCCTTATGTTTTTTCACTGTATTTGCAAACACACTGCTTTTTCCAGTGTCAAAGCGCTGCTGTGCTTCCACGTTTGAGTGACAAGCAGAGACTCGTGTAGTGAACTCTCCGATGTATGTCCATAATGCGCCCTCTCAATAGCAAATACAGATTGTGCCACAGACTTTTGACTTTAGACCAGATTTTTGTTGGTCTAAGGCGCAGTCGCTTTCTGCGTCCTCAAGATAACACCTGTTTGCCTGACCACACCTCATTTAAGAAACCAACGCACCCATGGGCGCTAGCGGTGGCGCAAGATCACAACGTGGGTGCTGGGCATGAAAATGATGACTGCGCCGAGTGGAAGATAGCTATGACACTTGCGCTGCACACTTTGGCTATTTGCGCTGGGTTGACGATAGGGCCCTTAATCTTAGTCTTAGTCCATCCATCCATTATCTTCTGCTTATCCAGGGCTGGGTCATTGTGGCAGCAGGCTAAGCAAGTTAACCCAGACGTCCCTCTCCCCAACAATGTTTTCCAGTTCCTCCTGGGGGTTTCCGAGGCGTTCCCAGCCCAGACGGGATATATGATCCCTCCAGCGAGCTCTGGGTCTGCCCCGGGGTCTCCTCCCAGTTGGAAGTGCATGGAAAACCTCCAAAGGGAGGCGCCCAGGAGACATCCTAACCAAATGCCCACCCCAACTGGCTCCTTTCAATGCGAAGGAGAAGCGGCTCTACTTGGAGGTCCCTCCGGATCTCCGAGCTCCTTACCCTCAGTGGTGACCCCAGAATTTTTTCATAGGGGTTGCCGGAGATGGCCACAGAAAATCTTGGGGGGGCACACCAAAACCAAAAATTTACACACGTTAGGTAAAAAAAAGCACCATCTCACCACAGCTGGCATTTTCTTTTCACACAAACTATAATGAAGAGTACGTATGATTGAAATTAATAGTAAATAATATTGTACGATATTGTTCAGATTATTCAGGGCTTCATTCATCCTTACCTTCGTTCTGGGAAAAGTAGACAGCCAGGGGGGTCTGGGGGCATGCTCCCCCAGAGAAAAAATTGTAAAAGCGAAAATTTATTGGCTTCTGGCTCATTTTAATGGCACTCTTCTATCATATACACTGATGTTTATCATTGCATATTTTTGTGATTTTGCTAACCCATTTCTAAACAATGAGGGAATAATTTCAAAGGAGAATTAGGACTCTTGTGTGTTTTAGCACCCAGTCTGTAAACAGCTGTTAGGTTTAGGAAACACATAATGACAATACCACAAACAAGAGCCAAAACGGACAGAAACAACATTAGTTTGCAAAAGCCATTCAGCGTTCAGATTTCCTTACTCCCTCGAATGCATCAGAAGTGATCAATCCGACCTCCGTTCAACAAACGAGCATAAAAGTTGTTTCGTCTCCTCTTGAGGACAGACCTGACAAAGCTTCATTTTTTCTTTTTACAAATCTGCATCATGATGTTGAAATTTCGGCAAAGGTAAGACCCGTTAATTACAAGACTTTAAAAAACATCATAGGCTAAAGCCCCGGATGTTTGCCTCTAATGACACCACTGGCCACAGGGGTGGCCAATGAGATTTCAGGGTTGGAAGCAGCCACCCTAGGCTACCCCCTAAAATCGCCATTGCTTGCCCTATCTCAAAGGCTGAGCCCAGACACCCTCTGAAGGAAACTCATTTTCGGCTGCTTGTATCTGCGATAAAATCATTCTTTCGGTCACTACCCAAAGCTCGGGACCATAGATGAGGGTTGGAACGTAGATTGACTGGTAAATCAAAAGCTTTGCCTTCAGGCTCAGCTCCCTCTTCACAATGATGGTCTGGTCCGGTACAACGCCCGCATTACTACTGATGCTGCACCGATCCGCCTGTCAATCTCACAGTCCATTTTACCTTCACTCGTGAACAAGACCCCGAGATACTTAAACTCCTTCACTTGAAGCAGAGAGGGAGCAATCCACCGTTTTCCGGCAGAGAACCATGGCCTCAGACTTCGAGGTGCTTATTTGCAGCCAACAGGACAACATCATCTGCAAAAAGCAGAGAGGAAATTTTTAGGTCCTTAAACTGAAAACCCTCCTCCCCCCAGCTGCGCCTGTAGATCCTGTCCGTGAAAATCACAAACAGAATCAATGACAAGGGACAACCCTGGCGGAGGCCAACGCGCACAGGGAATGTGTTTGACTTTGTGCTGAGGATGCGGACACAGCTCTTACTTTTGTTATACAGAGACCCGATGGCTCGTACCAAAGTCCCTGGTACCCCATACGCCCTGATACCCCCCACAGGACATGATCATAGGCCTTCTCTAAGTCTACAAAGCACATGTAGACTGGATGACCAAACTCCCATGCCCCCCCAAGCAGCCCTGCCAGGGTAAAGAGCTAGTCCACTGTTCCATGGCCAGGTCGGAATCTGCATTGTTCCTCCTGTATCTGAGGTTCGACGATCGGCCGGAGTCTCCTTTCCAACACCCTGGAATAAATTTTACCCGGGAGGCTGAGAAGTGTTACCCCGATAATTGGGACACACCCTCCGGTCCCCTTTTTTAAAAATAGGAACCACCAGCCCGGTCGACTTTTTGTTTGTTTGTCTTTAAATGATCATGAATTACTGTGTTCAGATGCAGCCTTTGAGAAATAAACTATGAAAGCAAACATTTATTCTGGACATGAAAGATCGTTCTTGACGATGGAAATAAAAAGGTTTTTTAAACTTTGGGATCTGGTTTTAAGATTATATTATCCAACATTCATGTTCTTCTGGTTTCTCTTAGTTTATGTATGTAGGGCTTTATTAAGTCACACTTTATTATCTATATTATCTGTGAAACACCTTTTCTTTAAATCATAAGATACTGTTACCGAGATTGTTTTACTGTACATTTAAATCAAGAGAGAAATGTTGCTCATTGAGGAACACAAAGGCTCTTACTTCCTGAAGCTCAGCTACAGGACTGCTTTAACCGCACAGACGAGACTCTATTTAAAGATGAGGACATTGAGACTGACACATGAACTGTTCTGTTTTATATAAAAAGCTGTGTAGACAATGTCACCATCAAAAACTCAATTGTCTAGTTTTTGAAACAAAAAGCCATGGATGACCGAAGGAGTCCGACTCCTGCTTAAGGCTCTCCGGCTTTCAGGTCTGGCAATACAGAACAGTTGACAACTATTAAAGAGCCACTTTAAAAACTAGTACAATGCAAGGCGCACGTCAACTCACCAATCAAAAAAATAATACCAATCCGACCAGCAGCAGCAGTGCCTCACAGGCAGAAGGCTGGTCTGCTTCAATAACAACATCTGATTTTGGATAAAGGACTTCCTCACAGACCGGCTGCTGGCAGTCAGGATGGGCACAGGGACCCCACAAGGCTGTGTGCTGAGCCCCTTCCTATACTCTCTGGATACTTAACACTCTGCACCAAAATAACTGATTATTGACTTCAGGAGGAAGCAGGACGACCACCTACCACTGCACATAAATGGTGAGACAGTCGAGAGAGTTTCCAGTTCAGGTTCCTGGGCACCCACATCTCACACGATCTCACATGGTCTACCAACAAACACTCTCTGGTTAAAAAGGCACAAAAGCGGCTCTACTTCCTGAGAACACTCAAGAAGGTCAACCTGTCACAAGAAGCTCATCAACACAGCCCCGAAAATCACAAACCCCTGGATGACATCTACACCTCACCCTGCCCACCCTGCCCATCACCTGTCTGACCCCCTGCCCTCAAGGAAGAGCTGCAGATCAATCAAAGCACGCACCAACAGACTCATGAACAGTTTTTACCCCAAAGCCATCACCACACTGAACACAGCACTAAAGGCATCATAGACAAACCATTGTACAACACTGTGACTAAAGGCTTGACATTAACTTTTTTGCTCACCAGCTACTGTGGCTAGTGGTTTTCCTTCCACTCAACATTTTCACTAGCCACAATTTTTTTGTCTTCACCTTGTCACAGCCATACATCCTAAAGTCAGCGCAACTACATTATTTTCTTCGTTGGATCATTATCAGCCAATCTCGATCTGACCTTTTGGTCTTTTCTTTTTCTTTTGACTCCTCTTCATTTTCTGTTTCATCAAGTTTTCTTTTCTGTGTTGTCTCCTCTGCGGGCTTTGTTACACCTGTTATGTGCAGTCACATTATGTGTGCTTCTTGTGTGGTCACTGGCGAGCAAACGCAAGGCAATGCTGTGTGCAGGTAGTGCTCATGTCCCACTCCATGTGCAAATTAATACGGAGCCTCACTCACTTTAAAAAGACTTGAAAAAACATCATATAATACAAAAAACTGTGATGCAGTAGGCGCACTAAGGGAGGGAAGAGGGAACCCAGCAAACATTTCCTCAACCTGTGTCACTGCGAACAAGTCCAGCAGATGTCGAGTCACAACGTGGCTATATTTGTAGACATGAAAACATAATCTTAGGGGAATGTTGATTTAGAGGAAAACTTGTTTGACAATGATGTAACTTGGTGTAATACTGTTTAATAAAACCTACGATTTAACTACTCTTTAACTTCATGAATGCGAATGGTAGAGTTTACACATGAAATTTGTTATTGAAAAGTGTTATTATTCTAAACACAATTTGCTATCATGTATATGGCCAATATAGGGGCTAAAATGAACCCAGTGAGCACCAACTGGGATTTCAACATTGAAATTTGGTTGTAAACAGAGTGAAATCCAACAGCTAAGATCTAATTTCACCCTGTTTTCAACTGGCTAAGACATCAACGTGTCAGAAAGACATTTTTGTGTTATAATTTTGTTAATTAGTTCATTTTATCTATGAAACAGTGACGAAAGTGATGATTGTAGCAGCATTTCTTCAAAATCATGTTGCAACGGCTGGTGAAATCCAGTCTACACAAAGACATAATTTCATCGAATTTTACTTTTCGTACAAAAATCTAAAACACGGCGCATTGTAGGCTGTGTGATGTTAACAAGAAGGTTCAGAGACATCGTAAAAGGAGCAGTTTTGAACATTCTCCACAGAAGAAGAAAAAAGAAGACTGTGCATGTCCAGCTGCTTGGGCTGTGCAGCTCTGACTGTGAGGGCAGATCAACCTCTGGATGCTGACGTAGTTCATTAATACCTGATGGACGCACAAAATAGTATTTGGTACCTCAGTTGATTAAGTGCTTGGCTTGAGTGGAGTCATCGTGTGATCAAATCCAGGTTGACCCATTCAGCAAAAAATAATATTGTTGGTCGTCGGTAATAAAACCGACGTCAGAAAAAACTTTCATATCAGCCCCTCTACTAGATGTCATATCAACCTCCGTGACCAACACTGATGAGGCATCAAATAGACGTCAGAATGTTTGCTGGTAGGGAGCGGGTGAGTATGGACTGAAGTGTTGACGTGAAACTTTGTTTGATCACGAACCCTGACGCTCCTCTCTGTGTTTAGCAGTGAAGTATATAAAGTACACAGCATATAGACATATGCCAGCATCATATTATTATAAACTCTGATAAAATTTTCGTAGATCACACTCTGGATCATCTCTCTCTCACCCACGCTGTCTCTCCCTCTTGTCGGTTCGGGTCGGATCAGCTGCTACATCACACTCTGATTTAAAGCATAAATTACACGATAAAAACTGTTTAAACTTGTCTGTGAACATTAATCTTATGTGTGTTGATCACATTGTCTTCTTCTTCTTCTCCTTCACCATGTCTTTCCTTTCAGATAAATTGACAGACTGATGCAGACAGTTGACACAGATGAGTTTCAGCCTGTTTCTCTGTCACAGTGACAAACTGAGGAACACTGCTTCATGTTGAACAGCAGTTAGGACTCATGTTGGATAGAAAATCATTCTGACTGTGTTTCTTCCTCCAGGGTGGTCCATGGTGGAGAGCTGAGGTTAAAGCCTGGTCTGAAGGAGTGTAAGTGTGGAATCAGTTTGACTCATGATGACCAAACAGCAGACTGTCAGTTAACAAAGAATAAACCCTTCAGGTGTGTCTGATGATAAACTGCTGCTGTGTTGTGTCTTTTTCTCTCCATCAGATTTCTGTGAACTCACTCTGGACTCAAACACGGCAAACAGAGAGCTCAAACTGTCTGACAACAACAGGAAGGTGACATATGTGAGAGAGGATCAGTCATATCCTGATCATCCAGACAGATTTAAATACTGGCCTCAGCTGCTGTGTAGTAATGGTCTGACTGGTCGCTGTTACTGGGAGGTCGAGTGGAGAGGAAAAGTTTATATATCAGTGAGTTACAGAGGAGTCAGAAGGAAAGGAGGCAGTCTTGACTTTGTGTTTGGATGGAATGATCAGTCCTGGAGTCTGAGCTGCTCTGATGGTGGTTACTCTGTCTGTCACAATAACAAAAGCACAGCCCTCCCTCCCTCCTCCTCCTCTGTCTCTCACAGAGTAGCAGTGTATGTGGACTGTCCTGCTGGCACTCTGTCCTTCTACAGAGTCTCCTCTGACAAACTGATCCACCTCCACACCTTCAACACCACATTCACTGAACCTCTTTATCCTGGGTTTACAGTGATGTCCAGGGTAAATGGTTCCTCAGTGTGTCTGTGTTCTCTGCAGGAGGGAGAGTCTCCTTTCAGTCCTGGGGTCTAAATGTTGCTGGACGAGGCTTCACTTTGGTTCATATTTGGCTGATTGTGTTTTTAATGTCACAAACGTTTTCCACTGAACAATCCTGACACAAAGAGGAAGTGAACTACTAAAATTAAAGCTCACCACACCTCCAGAGATTTACACATTTTTTACCCTATTTACAGCATTCATAAAAGTGTATTTACAAGATGTGGTTTTGTTTTTTTTGTGATTTAATTCGAATTTAAGAATTGCAGCAAATTACTTGGAAGTTTTTGTAGGAGAAAAATTGTGCTGCTGGTGGTTCTGGTGAGTTTTAAGGCCTAATTTGTTGTCCTCTGTGTTGTATCTGTATGTTTTATGTAGGTTATGGATGTACTTGCAGGTAGTATGGTAATATGTATTGCAAATCTTTCCCGTCCTTGTCTTTGAAAATTTTGCTTTATAAGAATTGCAATGTAGTAAAGCCTGTGAGTAGGTAGTTTAATAATTTAAGGACCATTAACCAGACTTGACCTTATGCCATAATCAAAGTACCAGTAACCAGACTGAGGATTTTTATGGTAGTGTACAGAAGAATTTTCTCCTGCTTGAGCGCTTTCTTCTGTATGAAATTATTCTATCGTAAAGCCTGCTCCATGGGTACATGGGTTGTATAATAGCTTTGGAGGAGTAACCAGTCTCTACCAACTGTGTTGCACAGAGCAATTCCCCTGTTTGGGATTTTCTGCTATGTGAGGTTATTATAGTGTAATGCCTGACCATAGCAGGAAGATAATAGGTAATAGGAGTAACCAGACTGCCGTTACTATTATCGTATTTCCTGTGTTGAAGCTGTGGGTTAGAGTCCCCAGTGGATTTCCAGAGTGTGGTATCTCTGAAGAGGCCTGATTGTCCAGGAATTTAAATTGTTGCTGAAATATCATAATATTTCCCTTCTGAATTCGCAATTCGCAAGACAATTTTTTGTGACCGGTTTTGTTCCTCTTTTTTTGTTCGTCTGCTTTCTTCTCATCGTTGTGTGTGTACCCTCGACTCATTGATCTTTGTTTTCTCAATGTGTCAGCACTTTGCCTTGGCTTATTGTTTTGTTTTGTGTGGAAATAGTAATGCTTGGAGTGAGTGAGTGATTTCTGCTTGGTATATCAGCAGTACCTCAGCACAACATTTTGTGGTGTTTTACTGTCTTCCGGTGTATTGTTCGTGTTGGCTGTACATTTGATATGTAACCATCTGAGAGTTGTAGTGCTTTCGCTGTGTTCCAAATGTTACTGTTTCTGAAATTGTTCAAAGCCAGAATAGAGATCCTGACAGGGGCAACCTAGCATGGGATATGTATGTTGGTAGCGATTGTGTAGCTGATGTGCCAGAGAGATTTTAGTGGACACAGAAAACCAAGAAGGTTTCCCATTAGTGAGATCAGTTGACAACGTCGTATTAGAAGGACTGAAGAAAGATTTTGTAAGTGAAAGAAAGGCATAGTAAGTTGCTAAAGAAGGTTTATTGGTTGAGGTATATGGCCTGGTTTGAGGAAAGTGAAGGAAGGAATTCAGCCAGCATTTTAGCCAGCTTGAAAGACACTCAAGACAAAAATTAACAAAAGGATATTGGTTCTGTAATTACTCTTGTGTTACAAATGTGCCTTCCCTGACACCCCCAAAAAATGTATGCCTATGTTGTTGTTGTTTTCTTTTGTTTCCCTTTGTTGAGGGTTTGTGATGCTCCTACGACGGCCGCGTAGCAGCCCCACATTCCCTTATTCCTCAGTTTGCTAATGTGGCATATCAAATGACACACGAGCAAAAGGGGGATGGTGGCTTAAATAAATGAGAAGCGTGTTTGCGCTTAATTTGAAAAAAAATAAATTAAATTAAGATTAGCAAAATTTTGTAGCTTTCCAAAACTTACTAAAAATGAAGGTGGCCATTCAAAAAGCCACCCTTCTCCTCAAGGATTTTTGGTTATTTTCTTAAAGAAAATGTTCTAATTATAAAAATGTTGTTCATGTTCTGTTTCAAACTGTCCTTTCGATTATTGATTTTCTTTTACTCATCTAAAGCCTGTGTGATTGTTAATGTTTTTTTTTTTTTTTTTCCTTTACCTTTTAACGGATTAAGTCTTTGCCCATTGGCTTGAGGACAATGAGAAACAACTGATAGAACTGAAATAACTGGATGTACACCTATGAACGTTTATTGAGTAGCAAATATCATCTCCTGACACTCCTTCCATAGCTTTCCCACCAAGATATTGCTGATGAAAACTGTCATTAACTCTTGCAAGTTGCAGTTTCCTCTCCTTAAGCTCTACAGTACAACAGCCACTGCTGACCAACAAGGAGGAGTATGTGAAGACTTAATGCAGTCTTCCACGCTTGGAATAGGGGAGACACTGGAGTCATCTACCAAACTTTTCCCAGAAAGACTTTAATTAGTTCCCCATAGTAATGGCTTTTCCCATCTCGGATTGTGTCACGGCATCTTTTCCATCATATACTTTTATGCCCAGTTGCATTCTTCCCCTGCAAGCAAGTGGAACTCTGCTGATGGAGGAACGTTAAATACTTTCTGTAATTTAAATTAATCAAGTCTGTTGTTTATTTTGATGAACCTGCCATGAACCTTCTGATCTTCATAATATATCATATATAAAATGTAAATGTATGTATGTAAAGAAATTTAATGTGTTGTATAATGTATAAAATATATAGATTTCTGTTAAATGTTATCACTTGATCTCTTATGATTGTAATGCTTTATTTGCAGTCATTTCCTGTTTATCAAAAATCGTTAAGAATGTCATCTCAGACTTAATTGGTGTGAGACTTGTCCATACATACACACACACAGTACAAAAAAACAGATAAGGAATGAACCAAAGCTTTCAGCAAAAAATATCTGGGTTTACTCTTTCCCTCTTAAGGAGCCTAACTAAAATTCCATGTGTTTTTTACACAAATGTACTTTTAACGGATGTAATGAAATATTAAAAAGGTTAAAAACTGTCCTCATAAACACATCGATTTCATAAACACACGTTCCCCACACAAAAGTCTTTACACACACACACACACACACACACACACACACACGCACGCACGCACGCACGCACGCACACACGCATGCACACATACACACACACGGTCCTCATAAACACATATACATATAGTATACAGACGTATAAATGGACATTTATTTTGAGGACTAGAAGTATTGATAAAATCGTCCTTGATAAATACCTGTTTTAATTGTGATCGAATCTGTGTCACAATTGCCTGAATGATGTCCATAAAAATATTGGCTTATATTGCACTTGAATGAACTACCTCATGTATTTAGAATACGCTAGTCCTGGATAAAATGATGCCACGCCTGCGAGCTAGTTCAGGCAGACAACTCGGGCTGCACTGATTTTAATAATTGATATACGTCACTTTCACATCACCTGACAAAACTTCCTCCCAATTGGCGGTCTATTTAAGCTGCAAGAGTTCCTGTCTCTCCCTCTGCTCTGTCATTGCATCGCTGCCCTGCACCAGTACTGTACTCTTACTTTCAGCCCCACCACCACCCCAGCATCCACCTGCAGGTTCCGAATAGGGGGATAAGATATTATCTCATCAGGTCATGAGGTCGGAGCCTCGACGCCTAACACAAGCTATGTTCTGCTGCTGCAATAAACATTTCAAACTATAACACCTGAGTTGTCTGACTGAAATATAATTTGATAACACAGTGGCTTGTTTTTATTTTACTTCAATGTATTATTTTTTTTTTTTTAAGATTATTTCTTTTGGCTTTTTGCCTTTATTCATAGGACAGCTGAAGAGAGACAGGAAATGTGGGGAGCAGAGAGTGGGGGATGACATGCACCAAATGGATCAGCAGACCGGGAGTCGAACCTGCGATCAGTACAATGAGGACTGTCTATACATGGGGCGCCTGGTCTACCAACCAACAAACCAGCGCCCCACTTTTATGTATATTAATGAACACAGAAACTATGTTAACTAAAATTGAATAAGAACCATTTTCTGTTATTTTTTATATTTGAAAGTGTACATATACTAAAAAAGTCAATCCTAGGTTGTAGTGTGTTTTTTGGTTGCTAATTAAAAGAGTATAGACCTACTTTAAACAGCCATTGTCGTTGAAGATGGCATTTATTTTGACAGGGCATTTTGTAACACAGTTAAGGCTAAAAGGTAGATCTAAAGTATATTTTATTTCATAATGCTTAGTTATTGTGTTTAATACGGAGGAATGAAAACCTAAAAAAAAGGAGTTCAGCTCACTGGCAATCCTGACAATAAGTGGCAATACATTTATGTATATGAGTGTTGTGTGCATGTGTTTCAGTGTTATTGTTTATTGTATTTTGTGATGCAAAATGGATAAAGAGACTTTAAACTTAAATGTCATACAAACTGCCTAAGAAAGGTCTTAAACTTTGTGAAGGGAGCCCTGTCTGTCTGTCTGTCTGTCTGTCTGTCTCACACACACACACACACACAGCAAAGTGGTTTGTAGGTGGGAGGTTTGGGAATTTTTAGTTAATACTGTAATTTATTTTGGGATTGGCATTTTATCAATAGCACTCATTAAGTTACAGTATGTAAAGGGGGATTGATTTTGTGTAGATAAAGTGAGACTGTGGATCTGCCGATCAGTGGGGATGTGTTTACCGGTGTGTGGGGGTAATTAGTGGCACCTGTGGGAAAGAGTTAAAGGGAGGAAAATTTCAGTCAGAAGGGGGTTCCTCTCCAGTGCCTAGGGCTGGAGAGGTCAGTCAGGGGGATGTCTCCGTGAGGAGCTCTTCATTAGATTGTTTGATGCATGCTGTAAAAAAAAAAAAAACCTGATCTCAGAATAAAACAATATAATCTGCTACAACGTGGTCCGGAGTTTCCGTCTGGAAAGTGTGACAACCATATAAATATATATGTAGCATAAGAAATAAATTAAATGAATTAACAGAATTACTTGTTAGGGTTGGTCTAGTGTTAGGACCACAGTAGCTGGAGACTGACAAGGAAAGCATTTTAAAAGGTGTTTAATTATTAGTGCAGGCAAAAATGATCCAACAAAAAGTAAAAGTCCAAAAAGGGCAAAACCAAAATAAGCCAGGTGGTGGTGGCTGGAGGCTGGCAGACCACTGAAGGCGGTGAGGCAAGAGGGCAGGTGATTCAGAAGACTGACGAGGCAGCAGGGCACACACACTGAAAAAAACACAAAAGAAAAAAGCTGTTACCTACAGCAATTGCTAAGCCAAAAGCTAAAGCTAAAAGGTAGCAGGGATAAAACACAGACTGGCAAAAACACTACAGAAATCTAGAGGCAAAAAGTACATACGTCAGCACTACCGAAAGAGACAGAATTATCTGGCAGAGTGGTGGAGTCTTGACCTGTCTTTATGGAGTAGGTGATTGCTGGAAGATTGAGAACAGGTGTGCCTCTGCTGCAGCTCCAGAGGAGAGTGAATCAGCCATGCCTCCTGCCTGTGGAAAAAGGTAACACAAAGAGGAGGGGTAAGAGGAGAGAAAAACAGAGCCACAAGAAAAAACAGAAACACCACAAGAAAACTTCAGACCCTAACATTACTTTTATTAAACAATTTACACATATAAGCAGTATCTGAAACGCATTTAGATTCCACATTTGAGGATACATCCCTCACAATGCACGGATATAATATTTTTAGGAAAGACAGGTGACAGAACTCAGATTAAGGACCCAAACGCGAGACTCGTGGTCAAAAAATTAAACAATGTATTTAATGAGAAAACAAATGATCAAAGTACCAAACAAGAATCACAGCAAACGGCCAAAAGCGAATCTACAAAACTCAAACAAAAGGTCACAGCAAGGCTGGAAAATCTAACTACAAAACCAAAATCTCAGCAAGGCTGGAAAATCACAAATACAAAACAAAAGTCTCAGCAAGGCTGGAAAATCTGTGCTATGAAGTAACAACAAAAAAAAAAATCACAGCAAGGCTGGAGAACAAAACTTTCAGGGAATTCAACAAAACAAGAGATCGAGCGCACTTATCAGAGATCAATGGACGTGGAAAAGCAGGCACAGGAACGAGACATGACATGATGAACTGGCACAGGACAAAGGAAGACACAGACACTAAATGCACACACCAGGTAAGGGAACAGCTGGAAACAATCAGGGCGTGACAAACAATCAACGAGACAGGACGACACCAGGACAGGAAGTTAACTAGAGAAAACACAGTGAAAACAGAACTTCAGAATAAAAGCTAACAGACACCGAAGACATTACAGAAACATGGAATCTAGCTTCACAAAACTGATGAGACATGACAACTGGAATGCACATGGAGGAGTGGTTGCTTTCTATATTCAAAATCACATACCTGTTTAAGTTATGCCTGATTTAATGTATTCTGATACAGAAGTACTATGTCTACAAGTTAGTTTGAAACATCTTAAACCAATATTAATAGGAAATTACCGAAACAGTTATTTCCAACCAAAATAGACAAATTAAAAAGCGCTATACAGCCTAAGAATGAAGAGCTGTCTCAAAGAAAATAATAGATAATCTCATGAAAGGTAAAATGTGTAGCTTTGATTTAAGAAAGTGAGCGTTGCTAAAGTTGAATTACTTTTGATGAATTGTAAAAATAAAACACCTGGGTCTGATAATCCTGATTGCAGGCTGCTTAAGCCCATAGCCTCAATAATTGCTCCTATGATTGCACATATGAATCAATGTTTCAATGAAAATATATGTCAGCATGCTTGGAAAATATCTAAAGTAGTGCCAATAGGTCTACTTCCAATTCTTGGTAAAATAATGGAAAGAATTGTTTATGAACAGATTCAGTCTTATTTTTTCAATAATAATTGAATCACTAATTTTCCAAAAGAGAAAAATATTCAACTGCCACTGCATTGACCCAAATGGTTGACGACCGGTTTAATGACATGGAGGAGAGGAACATAATAGGTGCAGTTATGCTAGATTTCTCAGCAGCTTTTGATATAACTGATCATGAGCTGATGTTGAACAAATTTAAATGTTATGGTTTCTTTCAGTTGACATTATTATAGACTATTTCAGCGATAGTAGACAATCAGTATATTTTACTGGAAGCTACTCAGATGTGAGTCTTGTAAAACATGGAGTGCCTCGAGGTAGTTGTCTTGGGCCACATCTGTACACCATCCTTACTAATGACCTTCCTTTAGTATTAAAGAAGGCTAGCATCTCAATGTATGCTGTTGATTCTACAATTTATTTAGCTGAAGGTACAATCAGTGATTTGAACACAAATCTGAACAATGTGTCAAAAACAACTAGTCTAGTAATCGGAGCTACTTCTCTGTACAAAACCAAAACTCAATCTCAGCATAAATATCATGGTTATAAAACAGGTAGATGACACTTAACTTCTTAGAGTAATTATAGATAATAGACTTTGATGGAACAAACACATACAGCGACTGTCTCCAAAAATGGTAAACTCTTGTGCAAGATATCTGACAAACAAAAGATTAATCAAGTCATTCAGGCCTTGGTTTTTTTCTCACCTGGATTACTGCTCTGTGGTTGGTCCAGTATTTCACAAAGGAATATAAAAAAAGTTGTAATTGGTCCGAAACAAAGCAGCACGTGTAGCTCTGTATTGTGGGTTAAAAACAAATGTTATTAAAATGCATGACACTCTATTGTGTGATGGTACTGCTTTGGTTTTGGTTTTGTTGCATGTTTTGGTGTTCTCTCTCCCCCTCCCTTTTCTGTTCTCCTTCTCCTGCAAGGCATGTGTGTGGCAGGGGGTGTGGCTGACACCACCACCAGCAGCAGATGAGGCACAGCTGTCTCCACTCAGCTCATCAACCTACCTATATAAGCCTGGTCTTCTCTCCACTACTCTGCCAGATAATTCCGTGTTGTTCGGTGGTGCTTTTGGTATCTTCGATTGCATATTTTGTAGTAGAGATTTAGCTGCCAGCTTTTGCAGTTTCTTGTTGATTGTGATTTTTTTGTATTTAACCATGTTTTTTTCTGTGCGCAGATCTTCCTTTGTGCCTTGCGGTTCTGCCGGCCTTTGTCTCTGCGTTGAGACCTCGTTGGAGATTATACCTCCAGTCAGCCAGCTCCCTGCCCCAATTGCCTGCATCTTAGTTTTTTTTCTTGTGGACAATAAACTCTTTTTATACGCTAATTCTCTTGTCAGTCTCCGCTTTGGGGTCCAAACTACCAGTACCTAACATAGATTGGTAGTTAAAAATAGATTGGATAAATACTATATACTGTTATAAAAATATTTACTTACATTACTTACAGAGATCTGTTAATATTAATGAATTCTTTGTGCTGTTATGTGCCAAGGGGCTTTTTTCTTTTTTTTTAATAAACATGACATTTATCTAAAAAATAATGATAAATTCATATGGAGCTTGTCTGGTGTTTTACTTGGCCTGTTGGTTGATTTGTGTCAATATTTATTTTGTTAGATGTGATGTTTAAAGTGTTATGTGTTCGTATTGTGATGAATTGTGTCAAGATGTATTTAGTGTTGACACATTGTAAAATTTTGCAGACCCCACAAAGACTAGCTTCTGCTATGCTGAAGCTCATGAGGATCTAAACAAACAAACATACAGTTTTTTCATACTAATCTCCATAAACACACTGTCCTCATACATACGCACTGTAAACCCAAGATAGCAGAACTCAAAAAAAATAAGGCAATCAATTGCTTTAATTTTTTTAAGTTGATTAACGTAAAAGTTGAATGTTTTCAGAGCTTAAATATTTGGATTACATATTAAACATACCTATTGATTACAGTTAAATTAAAGTGCTTATTAAGTCGACTCAAATATTTTCAGTTAATGTGACTTACACGTACACAAACAAACTCTTTTTTGCCAGGAGCGCTCAACTCGCTGAAGCAGGGCAAGCGGAGGGCAGCTGACTACGCCATCGAGTTCCGGACCGATCACAATCTCCCCGAGCAACTGGAGTCCTTGATCGACAGACAAGACAGACATCGATAGACAAGAGACTGTCTGAGAGGGAAAAAGAGGTCTTGCTCGACTCTGCCTCTTTCTTCCTACTCCCTCCGGCCTGAATGGATCAAGACGGAATCCGGGAGGCTTCCGACACCCCCACCGGCTTCCGCGGTATCCTCTGGCGAGGAACCAGTGCAGGTGGGCAGGACCAGCCTCATCCCTGAGGAAAGTCAACGTTGGGTCCGTGAGGGGCTCTGTTTCTACTGTGGGCAGCCCGGACATGATCTGGTTAAAAGTCCGAGCCGTACAGATTTTGTATTTATTTTGAAAAATTCATAAGTCAGTGTTAAAAAAAAGTATTTAACCACAGCCTTTACATAAACTATATGGATGGATTGAACATGGGTAAGTGTAAAAAACATGGATTTTGATTAATTTTTTCACTTAAGTCATTCAAGGAAACTCACTGTGCAGGTTCGGAAAAATCCAGAGTTCCAAACTTCCTCACGCAGATATAAAGGAAGGCCATGTAGAACAGTGGTACGCCTTGTGTTGATGTCATGTAACCCCTATAAAGATAAAAAATAGACATGCTGTTGCCTTACAGTTGCTTTACTGAACAAACCTAACTTTAAACAGTCCAATCAGATCATATCCACAAACAACCTATCCAAATCTTTAATACAATGTGACTAATAGCACTTTCAACCATTCATTTTGGACAGAAACAGTCCAGGTGAAGCACTCATTATCACCACAGGCAAGGAGCTGACTGGATCTATTACAATTCTAAAGAGCTGTAAATATCCACTATGTGAGTAAGAACCACAATTAGCGCTTTAAAAAGAATGTGCTATATGTTATTAACAAAGGAAAAACAGAAAAAAGAAAACTAATCTGTATTACCTCAAACTCCATTTTTAGAGCAGGCCAGAGGTCCATGAGCTCATTCACTGGTGGGCAGGTCTTCACTATGGTCTGTCACTGCAGGGCAAATGTGGACTGCATCATATTTCTAATGAGGGGTAGGTTCTTCTCAGTTTTTTTGACTTCTTCAACAATTTTCTGCCTCAAGGCGGTGCTCAAGACTTGAAGGGTCCTCTCCTTGGGGAAAGTTGGGTAGAAAGTTGACTTCTGCTCGCTTCGGCCTTTCAATGTTGGAGTGTGAAGGTTCACTGTCAGGATTGCTTCTGCTTCTTTTTCCTGCATTAACAGTAACGTCCTGACATCCAGCTTGTCTCATCTTGTTCCTGTAACTGCCCATCTTAAACTTAATGCTGTTCTTCCAGCCATTCCAACCAGTCTGATATCCTACTTCTCTCAAGCAGGGATGTTTTGTCACAAGAGCCTTAGCTGCCATTGCTATCTCTTTATCACTTGGATAAGCCTTGAACCCATATATCGTAGATGCAAGCTTTTCTAAAATGTTGTGCTTTAGGTCTCTTGTCAACTTAAGGTGATTGTTGTTCTTCTCAAATTCAGCATTTCCTTCTCTAAGATTCAGCTCAACGTGTAATGAAAATGTGGGAAGTGGAAAACGATCTGAAGGCCATCTGCCTCGACGTTCTGGAGATGAAACACTTGAAAGTGTTTCAGTAGATGCAAGAGAGCTGGAATCTTGTTCAAGTGTGCCTTCCAAACAGCTTTTTGTGGCAACTCTTCAATGTCAGTGAGAGAAGTAAGCTTTCCATCAAAGTTTGGATCTTCGTATTGCAAACTGAAGACGAGGTCTATTTCCAACTGTTCTTGGAGAATCTTAATCAGTGCATCAACAGAGTCTGGTCGTGAACTGAGTTTTAATTTTCTAACCTGTCAGTCTCAACAACACAAAGGATCATGGGTTGTGGGGATGCAGCTGCCAATGTGCTAACAAAAAGAGACATTTAGAATGTTAAAAGGTTATTAATAAAATATACAGATTATGATCAATTACACAGAGTAATAACTATGATTAATACTCACCTTTGGCTGGTCTCAGTTCTGTTTGACTTGTATGAACCACTTTGGATTCAACAGCAGCGAACCATCTATCTTGTATGCTGAGAGTGGGACTGTATCGTTGAGACCAGAGAGCAGGTGGATCGTCAGACTTGTCTGTGTGGCTGACAGCTTATACAGCTGTGGCTTATACTTATACAGCTTATAAAAACATTATGATTTACAAGGTCAATCTGTTCTATTTTGCAGAATTTAGACAGCTGACTCCGGCAGACAGAAAAATTCCACAGACATAGTCTCTGCCACCAATGGTCACCTTTGATGGCTGGTAGATTGTGTCACTCTTTGTCTGTCGTCTAATGTGTACCTGAGCTACTTCTGGTAGAGCTGAAACCAAAACGGAGTCAACCCTGGATGCTTGTGTTTTAGGCTTGTAATATGATGGTGCAGAAGGTTATATGCCAACATGTGTTGGTGTCTGATTGCCATTGTCTCCCGGATGCACCACTCTTTTATAAAAGCGGCGTTTGGCCTCAAACCGCATGGTTCAAACGTGCAGCAGGGGCCCAAAGCACTTTACTAGGGTGGGATAGTGCTCCACATAGTGATGTTTCGGACGAAGCTATCACCCTCTGGTACAACGCTGCCTACAAGCAATGGAGCAATCAGGGCAGAGTGTCATTTTCATGCTCGTTGCCTCCGATTGTTACTCGAGACAGAGATGTTTTGGGAAGGCTGAGGTCTGTCCACTTGATCAGTGTCCTGATATGGGAATGATGCAATCTTCTGGTTCAAATATTCTAAAGTAAAGTACTTCAGCTGGATCATCTCCTTAATGCAAAGAGATAGCTCTACAGGAACAATACCTTCCAGAAGATCATGTAGTATATCTGGATGAAAGCCTGTGATTGGATGGAAGTAATCCAGGGACTCACGCAAGACACAGTCACCTTTAACACCAAAGTCACTGCTCAAAACATTTTCCTGAACATTTTGTACATGAAGGTCATGGTTGGCTCTGGTTCTCAGAGAAAACTCTTTCTCTCTGACTTCAGTTGCTTGGAACTGTTCTCTTGTGGCCATACAGAATCTGCAAACATAGCCTGTTTTAAATGACTCTACAAAGCCACTTAATCCATGGGCAGTCAAATTGTCAGTAGAAACTCAAAAGATGGTGCCTTTGACATTCTGACCAACTCTGTCAATAAAGACACCATCCTGTTCAAGAGTATGGACATCATGCAGCAATGGAGCGAGCACAGCTGCATATCCAAACTTTTGCTGGTACCGCTAGCTGTATAGTGTGTAATGCTGATAGATATCTTGGTGACACATTGGCAAGGACCCAGTATACAAATGTGCCAAGCGGGTTGGCAATTTCAAGGTCATCGATATACAGCTGGAGTGGTAGGATGAGCTCTTCTGTTGACAGTAAATCATTTTCAAGGAAATAAGAGCCATTAAGCATGATACATATTGACCATTGTCAGTACTTGTTTCAGTAATCTTGTTAAGAATGTCTGTGTTTTTAAATAACTCCTGAATCATTTTAAGGATGGGAACATACATGATGGTAGGTCCTGGTTGCTCCAACTGAATACACATGGATAGTTGCGCCCAATAAAGGTTTTTCTGCGCTAATATGAAGACAACTCTGCACCTTTAGATGTAGCAGTAAATAGAACATTGGATTCCATGACAGCACTAACAACTTCATCCAGTGTAGGTTCTGCAATATTGTGACCATTTCTCTGCAATATGTCACTAACTGCTTTCTTGATCAATGGCTGAGATGAGGAGAAAAGCTGATTCAAGTGGTCCACTATTTCTTGTGTAGCCATGTTAGAGACATGGAGGATAGCCTGCATCTTATAAGGAAGGAAGGAAGATGCATTCATTTTGAGTTGATTTTTTAGATCATGCGTGTCACACTGATCGTCATGCCCCCCCTCTGTGCTCTGGCCCGGACATTCTTCAAGCAAATCACTAGCAACCTCAGAAATACTGGCTTGGAGATTCTGGGGATCCTCACTGACAATATCACTTTGGAATTCTGATGCAAGACTTGCTTGGTGTGCTCTACTTTTATGGGAATTAAATGAAGAGTACACATTTGTGCTATGGGCATGCCACTGTTTCATGGAAGTTGACTTGAACTCCGGAGCTAACCCCCTTCACTTTAAAGAGTAGGACAAGAGATCTGTTCACCAACAAATAACCTAAAAGGTACAAACAAACACTGCACTGCTAGGTCACAGCTGACATTACTGCTAACGTTACACACAACCTGCACTGAGTTAGTTGGTGATCCATTTCCAACACAAAATCACCGTCCGCGGATTTCATATACTGCGCTGTTTTTTTGGCACCATTTTCTCTCTTGAACAATCCAGTATCACTACGCCTGCGGCAGGCCGGTCTCTCAGGTGATGTGATCCATCAGCTGTTTTTGAGAGTTCACGCTGGAATTGGTAACTTGGCAGAGGACGTTTGTTGTCACAGAACCTCTCGGTACCTCTCTGAACGTGAGCGGTCGTTCACTGCCTCCAGAGTGAACTACGCTCACGTTTCAAATTGATCCGTTCAGTTCACCGTTCACCAAAAATATAACAGTGCTTCTGCTGTGGTAACTCATCATGAAGGAGTTCTTACTTTCCAAAAGGTACCAAAATAGAGAGACTGTTACCATGAAAAGCTTTGATGCAGGATTCCCTTTTTTCTACTTTGTGTTTGTTGGTCTTTAAATGATCATGAATTACTGTGTTCAGATGCAGCCTTTGAGAAATAAACTATGAAAGCAAACATTTATTCTGGACATGAAAGATCGTTCTTGACGATGGAAATAATAAAAATACCATGTGAGGTTTTTAAACTTTAAGATGATATTATCCAACATTCATGTTCTTCTGGTTTCTCTTAGTTTATGTATGTAGGGCTTTATTATGTCACATTTTATTATCTATATTATCTATGAAACACCTTTTCTTTAAATCATAAGATACTGTTACCGAGATTGTTTTACTGTACATTTAAATCAAGAGAGAAATGTTGCTCATTGAGGAACACAAAGGCTCTTACTTCCTGAAGCTCGGCTACAGGACTGCTTTAACCGCACAGACGAGACTCTATTTAAAGATGAGGACATTGAGACTGACACATGAACTGTTCTGTTTTATATAAAAAGCTGAGTAGACAATGTCACCATCACAAAACTCATCTTACAGACTGCTGATGTCACACACACACTCTGTAACATCAATGCACAAACAGCAGGCGCTCTTTCCAGGTAACAGCAACGTCATCAGCTAGCTCAGCTCCTTTGCAACACCTGTTACAACGTCAACTACTGGATGCTCCTCCACTGTTTTATCAACAAAACTTTGTCAGTTCAGGCAAACTGTCCTTGAACTGGGCATCTTCCTTCTTTCTTCTTCTCTTTTCTGCTCCACTTTGAAAACGCTTCCTCTTAACACTCATTTGATTTGGTGCAAGCGCTGCAGCATTTTCTCCAGGATGTCTTTCAGCAGCGGGGGTAGAGGGTTTTTTTGGACCTGGGTGGTGCGCACAAGCCCTTCCTCAATCAGCTGCTCCTTGTCCATTGCAGTGTTTTCAAAGTGACAGAAAAGAGAACCAGGGCCTTGTCCACCTGGCCAGTAGAACAGCCACCTTCAGGCTGCAGTTTGTCCAAAAGTACCTCACAGGACCGTCTTAGTGTGGAGGGATGTGGCCAGCTGCATATTCAGGCGTGTCAGTAACCTGGGGCTGGATGCTGCTCTGTTTTTAACTGATTTTAAAGTTTTAAAGTGAACTGGGTTACCTGCTTTTTATCAAGGTGTTTTTAAATCCTGTGCTCTGTTTAAATGGAAAACAATCCAGAAATGTGACTCTCTGCACTGGCTGTTGATGGAACCTTTAATCTGTGCCGCCAGATTTGATATATGTTGTAGCTTCATTCCAGGACTGATGGGGGCGCTGTGCAGCACAAAAACGCTTGTTTTAAAGCAGCTGATAGACACTGCGGGGCCAACCCTGTCGGATGTTGCAGCAGTAAGCTTGTTGCTGGGGATACGCTCTGTCAGGCTGCTGCAGAAAAGCCTGGAGCTCTGGAGGCAGAAGCTCTCTGCAAAAGAGAAGAGCCTCCTCCGACTGTACAGTGAGGGAGGGGTTCAACATGACCCCATGGACACTTTCCCTGACCTCAACCTGAACCCGGGGTTCGCAGAGCTCAGTGGTCCCCTCCTAACCGTGCGGAATACGGAAACATTAAACCTGCGCAGCCTGGACGGAAAGACTCTGTGCATGAACTGTGTAAAAACTATAAACCAAAAGAACCTGTGCGACAGAGCGGCCTCTGTGTGGACCGACAGACTCGGGGGACAAACCCCACAGTGGAGGACCTTGTATAAGGCCCCTCTAAAAAAACGGACTGGAGACTTTCAGTGGAGGATTTTACATGGTGCTATTGCTACCAATGCTTTTGTATCTATCATTAATCTCACTGTTTTAAATGAGTGTCCTTTCTGCGGTCTGTCCGAGAGTGTTTTTCATGTTTTTACTGAGTGCAGGAGACTCACTGATTTTTTTAGCTTTTTAACTGGTGTTTTTAATCTTTTTGGTGTCGTTTTCTCTCACCCTGTTTTCATCTGTGGAGTCAAACACAGCAAAACTAATAAATCCAAGTGGCAACTTTTAAACTTTTTAATCGGAGAAGCAAAACTTCCAATTTATATAACTCAGAGAGACAAACTGCAGACTGGACCTACACTTGATGTTGTGGCCTTGTGGAGGTGCAACATTAAAGCCAGGCTGAGGCTGGAGTTCTGCTTCCACAAGGCCACCAGGAACATGGAAAAGTTCCTGCAGCTGTGGGGTTATGAGGACGTACTGTGCTGTGTGTCTGATCAGGCAGAGCTGAGGTTCAGTGATTGTCTTGGCTGAGTGGTATTTTTGTTTTTTTGAACGTAACGTCACGTCTACCTGTTAGTTGTTGAAATAGGTAAATAAAGTATTTGATAAAAAAAATCTTCTTCTCTCAGATAAAGTGACAGACTGATACAGACAGTTGACACAGATGAGTTTCAGCCTGTTTCTCTGTCACAGTGACAAACTGAGGAACACTGCTTCATGTTGAACAGCAGTTAGGACTCATGTTGGATAGAAAATCATTCTGACTGTGTTTCTTCCTCCAGGGTGGACCATGGTGGAGAGCAGTGGTTAAAGCCTGGTGTGAAGAAGTGTAAGTGTGGAATCAGTTTGACTCATGATGACCAAACAGCAGACTGTCAGTTAACAAAGAATAAACCCTTCAGGTGTGTCTGATGATAAACTGCTGCTGTGTTGTGTCTTTTTCTCTCCATCAGATTTCTGTGAACTCACTCTGGACTCAAACACAGCACACAGAAACCTCAGACTGTCTGACAACAACAGGAAGGTGACATATGTGGGAGAGGATCAGTCATATCCTGATCATCCAGACAGATTTGACTACTGGCCTCAGCTGCTGTGTAGTAATGGTCTGACTGGTCGCTGTTACTGGGAGGTCGAGTGGAGAGGACTTGTTTATATATCAGTGAGTTACAGAGGAGTCAGAAGGAAAGGAGGCAGTCATGACTGTGTGTTTGGAGGGAATGATCACTCCTGGAGTCTGAGCTGCTCTGATGATGGTTACTCTGTCCGTCACAATAACAGACAAACAGTCCTCCCTCTCTCCTCCTCCTCTGTCTCTCACAGAGTAGCAGTGTATGTGGACTGTCCTGCTGGCACTCTGTCCTTCTACAGAGTCTCTGACACACTGATCCACCTCCACACCTTCAACACCACATTCACTGAACCTCTTTATCCTGGGTTTCGGTTCTGGTCTCCTGGTTCCTCAGTGTGTCTTTGTTCCCTGCAGGAGGGAGAGTCTCCTTTCAGTCCTGTGGTCTAAATGTTGCTGGACGAGGCTTCACTTTGGTTCATATTTGGCTGATTGTGTTTTTAATGTCACAAATGTTTTCCACTGAACAATCCTGACACAAAGAGGAAGTAACTCTAATGAACTACCAAAATAAAAGCTCAGCAAACTTCCTGAGATTTACACATTTGTCTCTAAATGAAGATGTCCACCCTTACTATTAAACACAATGAGCTTATTTACAGCATTTCATAAACATGTGCTTACAGACACATTAAACTTACATTACAGTGTGTACCCAACTCAGTGTGCACATTAGACAAGAGCTGTGAGCAGAAACACACTTAACTTCAATCATAACAACAAGTCCTCTCAGAACCATGAAACACATGAAGAGAAGTTTGTTTGAAGGTCTGTAATAAAAATGTGCAGAGTAAAGTTGATATAAAAAAGTCAGAGAACAAATGTGAACATTTGTGTTCCTCACACACACTAACCCTTATAAACACACTTTTACTTGAACTATTACTGTGATTAAATCGCTCTTTAGAGTTTCATAATGTGAAGACATAAGAGAGCCATAAGATAATGAATCTGTGAAATAAGATACATGTGGAATAAT
The DNA here is from genome assembly GCF_022749685.1 of Semicossyphus pulcher. Classification (NCBI taxonomy): domain Eukaryota; kingdom Metazoa; phylum Chordata; class Actinopteri; order Labriformes; family Labridae; genus Semicossyphus; species Semicossyphus pulcher. Next base: position 2,369,417 of record NW_027211701.1, read on the forward strand.
AAGGAGGTGTAGTTAAAAGAATACATAAAACATCTACAGAACAGGATTTCAACAGGCACAGATTATAATAATAATAATAATAATAATAATAATAATAATAATAATAATTATTATTATTATTAAATGCTGAGACACTATTTATAATAACCAGGGAAGTGTCAGAAATAGTGCTGTGCATAGGAACCCTGGCTGACATGTAGTTAGTATGACATGATTGGATATTAATTGTTTCAACTCTTCATTTGCTCGAGCAACACGACATATTTGATGTTACACACACAGAATGATGAAAATCCACATTTCAGATTTTTCCACAAACAGAAACAGTCTTGGATAAATATCTGCTGATGTCATGACTGTCTTGTGCTTTAAACCAGGAAGGCCTGTCAGGAACAGAAGCTGCTACTGACACCTGAAAACAAGTATTGCCCTGCTATTAAGATGCAGCAGGTAACACTTCCTGTGTTCATCCTTTATCTGTCTTACACCGCTCCCAGCATCTGTTTAATCCACTACATGAAGCAACAATCTGGGTCTTTATCCATCTGCACAGTGAAGCTGATTCACAGGAATATCTCTCCTCTGGGATGGATCACAGCTGTCATGAGTTTCTAGTTTAGTTCCGGTTTTCTTGTATTTTGGTGTTCAGTTATTATTTCTTGTTTAACCATGTCACTTTGTCTCCCTGTCATGAGTTCTCATTGTTTAATTTTGTATTTAATATATTGTATTCTTGTCTTGATTTAGTCTTGTTTAGTTATGTAATTCATTTGTGTTTTATTGTCTAGAGATTTTCTGCATGAGTTCTACTATCACAGTCCTGAGTTTGGTTTTTAGTGTTTCCTGTTTTATTTTGTAGTTCTTGCCCTATGTATGTTTTGTCTTGTTTTACTTCCTGCCTTTGTGTGTTTTCCCACCTGTTTGATTATGTGCCCTGCCCTTATTGTTTTCACCTGCTCCCTTGATTGTCTCACCTGCGTCTGATTAGCCTCACCTCCTAAGTTTATTTAGTCTTTGTGCTCCCCTGTCTCGTTGCCTGTTCATTGTGATCTATCGTACGTGAGTCTATGTCGTCCATCCTGTGTCGTCCTTCTCTGGAGTTTTGTCTATGTCCATGATGGATATTCTTTGTGCTTCCCCTGACCCCTCATGTCTCTTGGATTACCTGTTCCTGGTTTTGTTGTAAGTTTTTTGCTCCGCCTTTTTGATTTTCCTTTTTGTCTTTTGTTGGAGTTAGATTTGGTTTTTGCATTTTTTGCCTTCTGCTTATTAAACCTATCTATCTAAGTCTGCATCTGGGTCCTCACCTTTTTGTTTAACTCAAAACCCTGACAACAGCACAATCCAGCAGAAAGATTTCCTCAATGGTTTTGTATCCAGAGATAACAGAGAGGAAACTGTCTGGTCTGAATCAGAGCTGCTAAAATGTGCAAGAGTTTAACCCAACAGCAAGTGTTTGAAATACAAAGCAGGCCGGAGTTTGTGTTTGTAGTAACAGTATACACATAAGAACCTACTATTACAGGGGGAACACCCACAAGATGTAAACAATTAAATAAAGTTGCTAACGGCTACACTGGTATCTCTCATCATCTTTACAGTACCTGAAGGTCTCATGTTCCACTGTTAGCAGAGACAGAAAGGCAGACGGCTGTCTCATGAACAAGTCCTCCACGTGTTGAAAACATCAGTAGATCTACAAATGACTTTTTGCTCTTCTAAAAACATTATTGCTAAAGACAGCTCAGTAGAAATTGGATGTTTGTGGGGACGCGATGTTAGCATCACTAAATTGTAAGATCCTGAACTGAGGATGACGATAGAGAGGCAGCTGTGTATGAGGTTAGCAAGAGGTGTTTTAAATTGGTCAATAAAATAATAAAATAGATACATGGAGTGTGGCATGGGTGTGAAAAAGGTGCCGTCTTGCACTCTTCGTGTGGGGATACAAGTTTGAAGTGATTGAAAAGATCTGAGGCTCTAATTAATACAAAGCCTGTCTGTCTTCATTGTTACAGACTCAGTAAAAACATGCCTATGTGTTTCAGACATTAAGGCCTTATCCCCTCTGAGTGCCTCACATCTTTGTAACTTTAACTTTATGTATTAAAGTTATTTTAAAATGATTGAATGTCAAACAGTTTTTTCTTAAACTGCTGTTATGAAACTTTTACTGAAGTCAAATATCTAAAGACTTCTTCCACCACTGGACGATGTGGAGCTCAGTCACTTTTACAGGAGACATGCTGTCCCTGATTCAAGCTGCTGATCAGTGGGGGCGCTAATGCTCTGAAGAGAGAATCATCGACTGCCATGAAGAGAAGAAGAAGAAGAAGAGGCGGACCATGTATTCTATTAGGTCGTCAGACAAGATATATGTAGCTGTGAATCGTTCAGAGAGCATCATACCTTCAGCACCTTGGACAGCTCTTCTCCGCCTGCCAAAGCACTGGTCACTTCCCCTCACCATGGAAAGCTGCAGTCATCACCATGATCCATAAACCAGGAAAAGACCCTCACAACGCCACAAGCTACCATCCCATAAGCCTTCTCAGCCACATAGGAAAACTGTTTGAAAGAATACTCACCACACGCCTCACCACCCACATAGAATCAATGGGCCTCCTAGGAATTCACCAAGCCGGCTTCAGGAAAGGACGAACCACCAAAGACAACATCCTCCGATTATCAGAAGACATCCACAGAAACTTCAACAAAAAATAAATAACCCTGGCAATATTCTTCGACATAGAAAAAGCATTTGACAAAGTATGGCATAATAATTTAAGTCCACTTCTCTTCCTTCTGTACATCTCTGACATCTACTACCCCCCAGGCAACATAGCTAACGTCTCACAGTTTGCCGACGATCTCTGTTACTGGTCAAGCTCCAAAACTCCACAATTAGCAGCCAAAAAACTCAACATATGCATAAATGAAATAGAAAACTGGTCAAATATGTGGCGGATCAAACTCAACCCTGCCAAAACACAATGCCTCCTATTCACCAAAAACCAACACCTGCAGCCCAACAACAACATCAACTTAACACTATACAACCAGAAAATCAACATCGGCAAAGAAGCAACATTCCTCGGAGTAACATTTCAAAGCAACATGACCTGGACAAAACACATACACAACCTGGAACAAAAGGCAAATAACAGACTCAACCACCTCAAAACCCTCTGCGGAAAGCACGGCGCATCATCCTCTACAGTCATCAAAGTCTACCTGGCATACATCCGACCACTCTTTGAATACTCTGCCCCCGCCTGGATCACCATCTCAGACAACCAGCTACAACGACTTCAAACCATCCAGAACAAAGCACTGAAACTGGCACAGAAGCTCCCATTCTACATCAGCAACCATTACACACACACCATAACAGGCATCCAAACCGTAAGACAAGGACATCAAGCAATAACACTGAAATACCTGAAGACAGCAACAAACAACCCCGCCCTCCAGAAGATCATTAAGGAAGCACAAGCAACAGCCAACACCCCCCTGTCATCCATCCTACAGCTGGCCAAAGTCACTCAACCCCCCATAATCGAGTAATCAAAACCTACAAACAGAACACTAGTCCACCACAACTAGTGCCTAAAATCACCTAATATCACTTAATATCACCCACATGCACACACACATATTAATGTAAGTGACACAACAAGTCGTTTTTTTTTTTTTTTGTCCTTTCTGTTTGTCTGTGCCTTGGTCCACATCCGTCCTCCAACCTCAAGAGCCCCTTGGTTCCTTCCGCCCCTCTTAAAACCAGATAAGCCATGACCACCTAAAATAAAAAAGGGCACAAGCCCTGAGCTATCCCTCCAGGCTCATGATCTCTTACGTTACGTTCGAGAGCATATTCGACTTTAAACCATCGACTAGTGACCATGAGTGGAAGAGGCAAGGGCGGCAAAGGACTCGGTAAAGGAGGCGCAAAGCGTCACCGTAAAGTCCTCCGTGATAACATCCAGGGAATCACCAAGCCCGCTATCCGCCGTCTGGCTCGCCGTGGTGGAGTGAAGCGCATCTCCGGTCTGATCTACGAGGAGACCCGCGGTGTGTTGAAGGTGTTCCTGGAGAACGTCATCCGTGATGCCGTCACCTACACCGAACACGCCAAGAGAAAGACCGAGACCGCCATGGATGTGGTGTACCAAATTGTGCCAACCCTGTTAGCAACGAACGTCTTGAATCTGGTGCTCTCACTGTTCAAGTACTTTAGCACAGCCGTGCTATCGGTCCAAAAGATGGATTCGTGAAGCTCCAACTCAAGCTCTTTCCTCAGAAGCTTGTCCATTTTTATTGCGACTGTGGCCGCTGTCAGTTCCATTCTGGGAATAGTTGGTGACTTTAAGGGAGCGACCCTTGTCTTTGCTAGGATCAAGGTGGATTGAGCTTCACCCGTTGAAAAGCGCAGCAGTAAGTAGCTTGTGGTGCCGTAGGCATCTTCACTAGCGTCAGCAAAGTGATGAAGCTGCGCAAAGACTAGCGCACCAAGGTACTTCGACTTGACACATCTGTCAACTCCAAATTTCTCAATCTGTGGCAAACTTGAGATCCACTTATTCCAACCTTTGACCACAGTGTCTGGCAGGTCTTCGTCCCAACAATACTTCTGCCGACATAAATCCTGCAGGATTCTTTTGGCGGGCAATATTACTGGAGCGAGAAAGCCCAGCGGATCAAAAATTGAGCTGACCAAGGAAAGCAGGCCTCTCCTAGTGTGTGGTCAATCTTTAAGGTTGATCTTGAACCTGAACTGATCTGATTCGGCACACCACTGGATACCCAATGTTCTCTCCATGGGCAAGTTGTCCTCATCTAAGTCCAGATCTTGAAACCCTTGAGCCTTTTCCTCTTCTGGGATTGAGTTAAGCAACTTCCTGCTGTTGCTTGACCACTTTGTCAGCCGGAATCCTCCTTTTGCCAACATGCTTCTCAACTCAGCACACAGTGTGATGGCTGTATCTTCATCAGAAGCCGACTTAAGACGGTCGTCCACGTAAAAATTTTTCCTGACTGTTTTAGCCGTCTCTTGTCCAAACTCCTCTGCGAAATCTGTTGCGCATTTCTGGAGCGCAAAGGTGGCGACACTTGGCGATGATGTTGCGCCGAAGATATGCACCAGCATCTTATGTTCAACGAGATCCTGCTCATAGTTGCCGCCAGGCCACCATAGAAATCTCAGGAGATCCGTGTCTTCATTACTCACTTTGACTTGGTGGAACATGGCCTCCACGTCTGCCATGACCGCCACAGCCTCCTGGCGGAACCTCATGAGGACCCCCACCAGCGAGCTTGTAAGGTCCGGACCCTGTAGGAGCTGCTGGTTCAATGATATTCCTTGGAAGCTTGCGCTGCAGTCGAACACGACGCGCAACTTCTGCTTGGTTGGATGTCTTACTCCGTGGTGAGGCAAATACCACGTTCGCCCCTCAGTAGGTTCACACTCATCACCTACAAGCTTCACGGCGTAACCTTTCTTGAGCACGTCGTCCATGAACGCCACATATTCTCCATAGAACTTGCCGTCCTTTGAGAACCTCTTCCGTAAGTTCAGTGCACGTTGCTCCGCAACTGCTCTGTTGTTCGGCATACACAAACATTTTTTCTTCACTGGAAGACAAACATTGTAATGACCGTCTATAAGTACAGCAGACTGTGACACCATGCTGATAAACTGATGGTCCTCCTTAGACATCTCGATGTCTTCGTCTTGTCCAGCATCTGGAAAGTCCTGCTTGAATTGTAGCTGCCAAAGTTCTTCAAGCTTGGCTACTGAGATTCTGTTTGCAGTAATTCCTGTCAGTGTGTTTGCCTCCAATGTGTCATTTCCACCTCTGAGTGGTCCGTTCACTGTCCAGCCTAATATTGTCCTCACGGCGTATGGTCCATTGTCCACGCTGTTGACCACTTGTAGCGGTTCCATCGCCTTGGGAACATTTGCTCCAATGAGCAATCCAACTTCTGCTTGGATAGTGGGGATTTTCACCTCTTTTAGGTGGGGCCAACTGTCAATATCCTCTTGGCGGGGAATATTGTCCTTAGCTACAGGAATGTCCTTCTGTGAATACACCTCCGAAAGTTCAACAAACTGGTTGCTGTCCAAACTGCTGATCTCCAGACCAGCCACAATGCGTGTGTTCACGACTGATTCATGTCCCATAGTTCGCAATGAGATGCTTACATTGCGTCCATTCATGTTCAGTTGATTTATCAGTGACTCTGTAGCGAAAGTAGCCGAGCTACCGGGATCCAAAAACGCGTAGGTTGTCACTGTCTTGGTTCCTTTTTGTGCCTTGACACACACTGGAACGATGGAAAGAACGTAATCGTCTTTACCGGCCCCTGTGACTCCAAAGGTTTCAGCCGTTCGTACAAGGGCACTTGAAACAGATTGCTGATCACAACAGTCCTTTCCTGTGTCTTCTCTTGTGTCTTTGTTAGTAATGTGCAATGATGTGGGATGCGGTCTGGAGCATTCTTCACATTGAAGCTTCTGTTTGCAGCTGCTACTCATATGACCGTGCTTTAAACATGCGAAACACAGACCTTTGCTCCTCAAGAAACCAATCTTGTCTTTATGTTGCTTGCTCTTGAATTTCTTGCAAACTGTGAGACTGTGTTGCTCTCCATTACAATAAACACAAGGTTTGCTGAAACCATCGACTGAGACAGGTTGTGTTTTTGCTGCTGTCTGTTTTTCATTTTCCGTCTTTGGGGGCACAACAACTGTTGTGAACACTTTCCTTGATTTGAGTGTCTCTGCGTATTGTGGTTTCGGTTTCTGTTTTACAGGCTCTTTCGTGTTTATTGTGTTTTCTTTTATGTTTCCATAGAGTGGATGCAGAAGATACTTAACTTGCTTATTCACAAAGTCAACAAAGTCCTCGAACTTGACTCTTTTTTTTGTTCTTTCTTGCAGGTCGCAAGCGGACTTCCTCCAGGATTCCTTGAGCTTGTATGGAAGTTTATTTGCCAGTGCCTTTATATTAGCTGTGTTATCCAAATCTTCCATGTAGCTAATATCTGTCATTGTGTTAGAGCAACCTGTTAAGAATAGTGCGAAGGATTGAAGGGATGCACCATCTTCCGGCTTGATTGTGGGCTAGTCCAAAGCTTCCTTTATGTACGCTTCCGCTATCTTGAAGTCGTCACCAAAGAACTCTTTCAACATTTGCTTTGCTTTAGCATATCCTGCTGAAGATTCCATGTGGATGCAGCTCTTAACCAACTCATGTGGTTGTCCACTTGTGTACTGTAGCAAAAATTGAAGACGATCACGATTGTCACTTGTGCGACCTTCAATCCCATGTTCAATGGCTCTAATAAAGGAATTGTATTCCAGTGGGTCTCCTTTAAATGTTGGGATGGTGAGATCAGGAAGTAGTGAAGCTTTGTGACTCCTCACAAGATACTCTGTGACGTTGGCTTGCTGAGAGATGGCTTGGCAAAGCCCATCGAGCACTGGTCCCTGTGGCTCTTTAATTTCAGTCTTTGGCGCAGAAGTAGCCAATTGGTCAGTTGCTGCTGGAGTATTTTGTTTAACCCTGGGCGCTGGTAAGGTGGGTCTTGTGTCTGTTTGACCATTATCATCCGCTTTACCTTTGCTACCATCTTCTTGTGTGTTCTCATATTTTTGTAAGACCTCCATTTTAGCGTCAGACTCAGCCAGTGCAGTTTGCATTGCATGCATTTCTTTTCTAGCTTTTAGTGAAGCTTCCATCCTTTTTTGGTGGGCTTCAAACTCTGCTTCTTCCTGTTCTATGGCCAGTTTCTCCCGTAAAGCTGCAGCTTTTGCTCTTAATAATGCTTGTTCCATTTCCGCCTTTAATCTGACTGAAGACGCTGATGAACGTGATCTTCCACTCCGTGATGTAGCTTTACTTCGACCGCTAGTGGTCACTTTTGTTGATGTAGACCTACTGTCTGCAGGTGTAACCTGTCTGTCACACTCTTCAGCCTGCTCAACACGCTTCAAAACCTCTTTCATCCAATCCTCACATTTCCAGAAAAAGTCATCCATTGATTTATTCTTTGGATCAAACCAGTTCCTTTGATCTCCTGCAAATTCCTCCTCATTCATTAATTTCTGAAGGCCAGAATTAAGCTCCAAAAATTCCTGATGCAAGCCACTGAAGTCAACACGGAGCTTATTTTTTACAGTGTCAACATTTGCATCGTCTTCCATTAATTGTTCAATGTGATTTTTCAATCTAGTTATCTGGGAGAGCTTGTACCTGCGTGCCTGGATCTGTCTGGATGTATGTTCTTCTATGGCCTTCTCAGTCATCTTTACTGTCCGCTTTCCACTGTCTTGTTCATCCATAACAAGGTATTATTTCCACTTTTAATCAATAAAGAAGTCGAAGCACCGTAGAGTCTCACTTCGTTATTCAGCCGAACAACGATCCTGTTTTTTTTTACTCACATGCGTCGGCGAGTAGACTCGCATCAATTAACGATCCGACGCCAGGCTGATGAGCTCCCTCTCGCAGCTTGTGATTTTTCCTTTTCCAAAAGTCTCCGTGTTTGTCAGGCAGTTCCACGTTCCATAAATCCACGAAGAGCAAGTTTTTTTGACTAATGTAGGTTCCTAATCAGTGAAGCCATGAGCTTGACGCTCTCCTCCCTCGTTATCCACTTGAACGACAAAAAAAAACTCCACACGATTCCTTCGTTTCTTTTCATTGTTTACTCCGAAAAATAAGGCAAAATACAATAGTCCAGCATTATGAAAATAAAAAAGAAAGGCAAGAGCCAAAGACAACAAAAATGCGGAGTCTAAAGGTAACTTAAAGAGCAAAGAGGTCAAAAAACTGTGTGGCTCCACTCCATGACACTGACCTGACTGCCTGCTTTACGTTAACCACGCCCACACACTCATCAGCATTAAAGGTTACATGTGCGATTTTTAAACCAAAAAACACCCACACATTTTTAAGTGAAATGAATGAAGTACTAACCTATTAATATGAACTGTTCACCTGTGAGTAATGTAAATAACCTCTTTTTTATCATAATTAACCACAATCTTTTTTTCACATATCAACTTAAGTTATTATTCAAATACTTATCAACAAAAAATAGCATTTAGGCTCCTATACACTGAGTGTAATGTTTTGCAAAAAGTGTGAAGCTGAGTCTGTGCTTATTGTTGTGCAACTCTGGACAGGTGTTTTGCTTCTTGAGTATAAATATCTTTTAATTATGTGAACATTTTCATTTTAGTGTGTAAACAACTGTAAAAAACTATTACATTTAAGGCGCTGATACATACAGTCTTACACTGACAGACAGTACACACTGTCCTCATAAACAACTGTTAACATCTGTCTCAGTATCATTGTTGTTGTTGCTAATGCTAATAGTAGACCTGTTGACTTCAACTGTTACAATTACGATTACTACAGCTTTTATCATTACTTTACTTCTCTTGCTAATTCATTATCATCAGCCTTTCATCATGACTCTGCTGTTGTTGCTAATCTCCACACTAGTGTACCACTATTATTGGCATCATAACTGTGATGGAATTCGTTCAGCTTGAAGAACCAGACGAGGAAGAAGACTCAGGAGACTCAGATGTCTTAAGTTGAAGAGTTTATATTCTTGATCAAGGAGAAGTGACGGAAACAATACACTTGGAGCAGCAGTGTAATGCCAAGTCAATTCTAACAGACCAGTCACAGACACAGTGTCTATTTACTATCTACCATACAAGGACCTCCCTGGAGCCAATAGTCTTAGTCTTAGAAGTACTTAGTAAACAACCTAATTTATGGTTAAATAAGACAGACAGCCCCAGATGGGCAGAGGGACGGGAACAAGTGTTAGGAGGCATGAAACGAGTATGGAGCCACTCTGTCCACAACAACAGATAACTTGAAGGACAACTTGCGAACGGTGCATATCTTCATCAGCACACAGTAGGATTACGATCTCTAGTGTTATAGGGTCACTCTGAACCTTTGGAGTACTATCTCCTTATGCCTGACCTCTGAGTCCATTGGGCCTCAGTGGATGCTTTAACTTATATCTTCTTACTCTAAGACCTGAATAAGGAAAATTCTACCACAATAGCCATAAGTATGAATAAGTTGTTGTTGTTGTTGTTGTAACAAGAACATATGTTGTTGTTGCTCTCTCTGCCTGTCTCTATCCTGCATCTCCTTCTATCTAATTTTTCGGCCCATCCAGTCGAGGCAGTGCTACTCATGGTGATTCATGTTTGGCCTCTCTCTTAATAACAACGAGTACGGTCTAGACCTGGCGCCTATACTACGAAGCGAGTTCAACATACCCAGAGTCTCTTTTCCTGATCTGGCTTCACTTAACCTGACAAAGGCAATCGTGCTCAGCGGTCACACGACGCTGGTTATCAACTCGATAAGTCAACCCAGGGTTTCTATGAGCGCGTTCACATTAAAGGGGTGTTGTTTGGAGCAAATGACCAATCTAAACACGGGCAAGTCAGCCGTCAGCTGACCGGCATATTTTACAAACTCAGAGTGAACTCTGATTTTAGAAACATATGAAGAAGTTACACATAATCCAGACTGAAATCTGCTCAGCTGCAGCTGCTGGATGCAGGAAGGACAAACAGCTAAACAAAATAAATGAAGCAGACTGTGTGAATGTGCAAATATAATAGTAGCTATCACTGCTCCCTCATTAGAGCACCATATATTATAACACTCGTGTAGCCTGTTACATTAGATTATTACGTTGCACAAATGTTTTTTCATTGCGTTAATGACACAAAAATAAACAGCCTATAAAACACAATTTAAAGCAGTATGAATGCTTACTGTTATATCTTATGAGTACAAAAGTACTTCAGGCTAGAGTGTTTTTTCAGTCTCTGTTGTAGATGTATATCAGTAAAGCACAATGAATATATTTCATACATTACATAAAATCATGCGGTAAAGAGGAAGTGTTTTACCGCTCTCTCTCTCTCCTCCCTCTCACGATCTGCTCACAGAGCTCCTGAATCAAGAGACCTGATTGGTCAGCAGGTGGTGCTTAGATCAGGTAAATCTCTTATCTGGGACATAACCTGCTCCGGAGCAGGTTAGGTGTTCAGTTCAAGTTACCATGGTGATCTACCCCGGTAAGAAGTGAACCAGCTTCATAGTACTGAAAACTCGGAGTTAACCCTGAAGTTACCACGATAACACCTGATCCTGCTTCGTAGTGTACCCCCCTGCTCTTTTTGTAAAGTGTCTCGAGATAACTTAATGACTATGATTTAGGGCTATACAAATAAAATTTGATTGATTGATTGATTGATAAACACACCGTCCTCATGAACACATGCAAGAGAACACATACATAAAATGCACACACTGTTATTGTAAACACACTGTTATTGTAAACACACTGTGTACGACTGTGTGTAAAAGACATTTTATGCTTTTAATATCTTTCCAGTTCACGACAGATATGTTGTTGATCTGTACGTCACGTTAAAGAGAAAAACAAGGTCATCATTCTACATTTTATTTCCTTGTTGTAAAAAAAGTGAGTATAAAAGTGTAAATGAAGACCTTTATAATCTAACTGGTAAAGTTTTATACAGTCTCTTAAAGTTTGACTGCAGTTATTTCAGGTGGTTTGTTCCAAAGTTCAGAGCTGCTCTGTGATCACATTTCCTTAAAGAACACTTCAGTGTGAAGCTGAGCAGAGAGAGTCGGGACTGTATGTGAATCTACAGACCTTTGGAAACCTCCTGCTGTCACTTACATGTTTGTTCTTTCTCTGCTTGGTTTCCTGGTTGAAGCTGCTTTTTAATTTCACCTTCACTCACCTTCACCTTCACTCACTCATTTTCTCCATCAGAAGGTAACGTAACCAACAGTTTTCATGTTTGTGTGAGCGGCTGTTAAACTGATCTGAGAACAGTAGAGATGGTGGATGTACTGTTGCATTGTGTTGCTCTGTGGGCTGAGTTGGTAGAAAGAACAAAACTGTAGGAGAAATAAGAAAATCTCGAGATGATTGTTAACTGAAGCCAATTTTTGACCAGAAAATAGAAACACCTGTATGATCAGGCACGGAGCCTGGACTTTTTCTCCACCGGAGCCAAGGGGGTGCCAATACGCCGGGGTGCTAAGAAAATAAACGCTTCTCGTGACATTAGAGTGACTTTATAAGCAAGTTTGTTGTTTTCCATAACAACAGCTCTGGTACAAAGCACATTCGATATATATGTAGTCTTTAACTGAATTTGTCCTAAGAATATTCAACAAAATAGCTAAGAGCTTAAAACAACTGACTAAAGGACAGAAACGTTTCACATGTCAAGGTGAAGACTTCATCCTCCTGCAGCACCGGACAGCACCCAGCAGCAACAACACAATACATCCAACATGACAAGTGCATTTCTTGTGCAAAATCAGACAGCTGTGCATCGGTAGTGTTTCAGACGAAATGGTTATCACAACGTCAGGAATAAAATGAATAATGAGAAGAAGTGCAGCCGCAACAAGAAGTGCAAACAGCCTGTGAACTGTGCACACACTTGGACTGAAATGAACATCACGATCTTGCTGATCAGATTTGTTAAAAAAAAAATACCTGTGTCCCGCTTTGCATTAAATGCAATGGATTAAACATCTATCACAATGTCAGAAATACAATTAATGAAATAATAGCCTGTCCAAAGTGCAGCCGGTGTGTGTAAACAGCCTATGTCTATTATCTGCACACACACACACACACACACACACACACACACACACACACACACACACACACACACACACACAGACGAAAAACCAAAATGAATATCACAATCTTAAAACAAAAACACATGTACCCTGCTGCGCATCACATTTAATGGATTAATGTTTATTACAACTACAGAAAAACTCATGAAGCGTTCCTACAGAAGGACAATGCTTCTGTTGTTGGTTTAGTGTCAGTGAGTCCATCATCTTCAGGACATCCAGGGCCTTAGTTCTTTCTGCGTGAATGGACAGGCAGGAAAGGCTGCTGAGTCAAGGTTTGTCCTTCTGTTTCTCAGGTCTTTGCATGACGCATGCAGTAAAAACTGCGCTCACACGATTTCTGGAATTGTGTGCAAAGAAGTTTTACTGTTTAAGAAGTTTCATGAAAGTGTCAAAGGTCACTCCATTCAGGCCCTTTGAAAGAGACACATCAAACACACCTCAGAGAGACGTTAACTGTCCACTGTACTGCAGAACGAGTTTGAACCTGTTCACAGGTGGTGTGGTTACTGATTAACAGGTTATAGAAAGTTATTAAATATTTTACAGTCAGACTTCGGTGAACATTTGAAAACAATATTAGTTCCTGAGAAAAACAGTTGAAATCATTTTAATATATAATTTTCTGTCTGTTAACCAGCTGACAGCTGCAGAAACACAAACACAACAAACCAACATCATCAACATGTGAATAGTTTATTAATATAAAATACATGTTACATTATATAAACTGTTATCAAGCACACGATGTTTGTGGAATAATGGAGCATCTTCATCACAACATGTCTACATTATGTGATTGTTCAGATTTAACTTGTTCACTCTTATTCTGTCTTTTCATTGTAGTTGATGTAGTTAATGTGTAACATCGAGGTTTAATTCATCCAAACATGAAACAAATCAAACTTCTGCTCTAACACTCTCATCATCAAACACTGACTGAAGGGTAAAACTCAGAACAAGAGCACAGAAAATATGACACGACTATAGGGACTATAAAAGAGCAGACACATGACATGTAGACACATGATGCACAGACGCTCTTTAAGAATAACAGAAATATAAATATTTAACGTCTGTGAATTTGTGCAGCGTCTCAACATGTTTTTACAGAACGAACTTGTGAAACATTTAATGATATAATCAGTTTTCAGGCAAGATTGCACTATAACATTCACTCCTATTAATTACATTAAACATTTTTAATGGTCTTTTTTAGGCACTTTCAGCTGCTGGTTAAGGTTGTTAAAAGATGGTGGTCTTGGAAAAAATTGGTAAAAGTCAACAGTGAATTTAAACCTAACCATTTGACCTCTGACCTTTCAGTGCACAAAACATTATCCTTTATTTAAAAGAGATTTGTTGCTGGACATACATGGGTCATTTGTTTCCTTTATACATAAAAACATATTTGGTAAAAAAAAAAATTAAAAACACACAGGCAGAAAAGAAACTTAATTTGCATATTTCTGTGTTGTTTTTTCTGAAAAATGATCAGCAGCAGTTTCTGTCTTTGTGTTTCCTCTACAGGTGAAGGTAGAACGTGGATCTGAAGTCACCTGGTGAGTATTTTCTTTCTCCTGCCACATGTTAAACTGGAAGATTTTGCATGTCCTCACTTTGAACAGAAGTGAACTATAAATGAATCCATATGAGCTCTCTAGTGGACAAAAAGTACAGCTGTATAAAAAGGAATATATTCTTCTCCATTTATCCACAGTGGAAATCTTTGAATCATTTCTTCCTTTGGTGCCATCTGGTGGTAGAATCAGGAATGACACTGTGGTAGAGAGCAGTGTGTGTCTCTGTGATGTAAAGCTGGTTGTAATGAATGAGCATGTTGTTGTGTTTGTGTGAAGGTGGGGGCTCTGCTATGAGTCAGTGTGAGGACAGAGAGGAGGGAGCCCCTCCCTCTAAAATAACTCGGTATGGGGAACATGACAGCCAGACCAAAGCTCAGAGGTGAGATGAGGATCTCTAACTGTCCATGACTCTTCTCCATGTCAGAGCTCAGCACTCAAATCACTCCACCATCATTATTCACACTCACAGCTCTGTGTGTGTTGTGTTGAAGGCCAGAGCAGCAGCTCAGACCAGACTCTGCTGGACCTGGACCTGGACCTGGACCTGGACCTGGACCTGAACCTGAACCTGGACCTGAGCCCAGCTGTGTGTCCTTCAAGAGTGACCAGTCTAAGGGTCGACTTATTTATTTCAAAGATGGACAGCAGTCTGAGGATCAAAAGTAATCATTTATCTCACAGTCTGTTGTGATCAGTATTAAAACTTTAATAATTTTCAGCAGCAATAATTCTGGAAGATTTTCAGTGTTTATGAACGTTCATCAGAGTTTGTGATTCTTTCAGTATCGAACATGAGAGACCAGATTCTCCTGGACCTGAGCCCAGCTGTGTGTCCTTCAAGAGTGACCGGTCTATGGATCCACTTATTGTTTTCAAAGATGTAAATAACTCTGATTGTCAAAGGTAAGAATTTAAAACAGAACATGTTTCTGTTGTTCTGTATTAAAACCTTTAAAATCCAACATGTCAGCAGTGTTTTATGTCTGAACCTGAACATTTATCAGTGTTTGTGTTTCTATCAGGATCCAACAGCAGGAAACTATTTTACACATCAATAACTGTACTGAGCATGTACCTTCATGTGTGTCCTGTGTTTGTAGGAGGATCTAACAGGATCCACTTGATAGAATCTATCACATGTAACACTGTGTCTTTATATTATATACAGTATATTATATTATATTTGTTCCACAGAGTTCAGCAGCAGAGATCAGAGGTTCCCATTGGTCAGTCTGCCCAGCAGCATCAAACACAGCTGGACTCCATATTTATGGTGTGTAAATGAACAAACACAGCTACTACTGAGAATCAAAGTTTACTTCAAATGACATTTTTATGTTACTGAATTGTTTCCTGATTACACTGCAAACATCATCTCTGTCTGAATGATGTTCACAGTCAGTGTTTTATTGACTGAATGAAGCGTTACATTGCTGAGCAGCACAGAGTCAGAGGTCAGAGGTCAGAGGTCGTGGTGGATGGTGGTCTCACACAGACTTTGGCAGCAGAGAGCAGAGTTCACAGACTGAGTCCAGTTTGTGTTTGAAACAACAGAAACACTTTGGTTCATGTTAATGACAGTTTGTGGTTTCAGCTTCATTCTAATAAACACATCGTGTCCAAAGTCACTGCAGATCTTTTCTGTGTGAAACCAGACCAGGATATTTCTCCAACATGAATCTCATTTTATATCAACTTCATTTCTAGGAGACAGGACCATCCACAGACTAAATACTGAACTACCATTGTGATCCAGTCTCCATGCTGCACTCTGCAGACCAGCAGGCTTTCTGTCTGTCACTGATGATCTGATGTTGACTTCTACAAGTCAAAGTTCACTTCTTGTTCTGTTCCAGCTGCTGGAGGAGAACATTGTCAGTTTCGTGAAGAACGAGCTGAAGGAGATCAAGAGGGGTCTGAGTCCAGATTACCCAGAATGCTTAGAGAGTCAGAGGGAGGATGAGGAGGTGTTGGACAGCGAGGAGGAGGAGCAGAGGAGGAGCAGCAGAGAGGCATTTGTGAAGATCACACTGCACTTCCTGAGGAGAATGAAGCAGGAGGAGCTGGCTGACTGTCTGCAGAGCAGTAAGAGGATTTTAACACATTGAACATGATGGAAAGAGGAAATGGAGGCAACATGGGAGAGGGTCACATTTAAAACTCTGCTGTTAATATGATGCACACATTTTATCAGATCTATGAACTGTGAGAAACTGTTCACACCTGATGTGCTGAAGAGATTTCAAAGAGGAGGGAAATAAACACCACCCTGATGTGTTTAAGTTTAGAATCATCAGATTGATTATAGCTTCAACTTATTGATCACATTTCTTGTTTGTTCTTTCAGGAACTTTTCCTGCAGTTTGTCAGCGTGAGCTCAAGTCTAACCTGAAGCAGAAGTTCCAGTGTGTGTTTGAGGGGATTGCTAAAGCAGGAAACCCAACCCTTCTGAATCAGATCTACACAGAGCTCTACATCACAGAGGGAGGGACTGGAGAGGTCAATGATGAACATGAGGTCAGACAGATCGAATCAGCATCCAGGAAACCACACAGACCAGAAACAACCATCAGACAAGAAGACATCTTTAAAGCCTCACCTGGAAGAGATCGACCAATCAGAACAGTGATGACAAAGGGAGTGGCTGGCATTGGGAAAACTGTCTTAACACAGAAGTTCACTCTGGACTGGGCTGAAGACAAAGCCAACCAGGACATACAGTTCACATTTCCATTCACCTTCAGAGAGCTGAATGTGCTGAAAGAGAAAAAGTTCAGCTTGGTGGAACTTGTTCATCACTTCTTCACTGAAACCAAAGAAGCAGGAATCTGCAGGTTTGAAGAGTTCCAGGTTGTGTTCATCTTTGACGGTCTGGATGAGTGTCGACTTCCTCTGGACTTCCACAACAATGAGATCCTGACTGATGTCACAGAGTCCAGCTCAGTGGATGTGCTGCTGACAAACCTCATCAGAGGGAAACTGCTTCCCTCTGCTCGCCTCTGGATAACCACACGACCTGCAGCAGCCAATCAGATCCCTCCTTATTGTGTTGACATGGTGACAGAGGTCAGAGGGTTCACTGACCCACAGAAGGAGGAGTACTTCAGGAAGAGATTCAGAGATGAGGAGCAGGCCAGCAGAATCATCTCCCACATCAAGACTTCACGAAGCCTCCACATCATGTGCCACATCCCAGTCTTCTGCTGGATCACTGCGACAGTTCTGGAGGATGTGTTGAAGACCAGAGGGGGAGGAGAGCTGCCCAAGACCCTGACTGAGATGTACATCCACCTCCTGGTGGTTCAGTCCAAACTGAAGAACATCAAGTATGATGGAGGAGCTGAGACAGATCAACACTGGAGTCCAGAGAGCAGGAAGATGATTGAGTCTCTGGGAAAACTGGCTTTTGAGCAGCTGCAGAAAGGAAACCTGATCTTCTATGAGTCAGACCTGACAGAGTGTGGCATCGATATCAGAGCAGCCTCAGTGTACTCAGGAGTGTTCACACAGATCTTTAAAGAGGAGAGAGGACTGTACCAGGACAAGGTGTTCTGCTTCGTCCATCTGAGTGTTCAGGAGTTTCTGGCTGCTCTTCATGTCCATCTGACGTTCATCAACTCTGGTGTCAACCTGATGTCAGAAGAACAAACAATTCATCATGACTCTGCAGAAACACACTTCTACCAGAGTGCTGTGGATAAGGCCTTACAGAGTCCAAATGGACACCTTGACTTGTTCCTCCGCTTCCTCCTGGGTCTTTCACTGCAGACCAATCAGACTCTCATGAGAGGTCTGCTGACACAGACAGGAAGTAGTTCACGGACCAATCAAGAAACAGTCGAGTACATCAAGACAAAGATCAGTGAGAATCTCTCCACAGAGAAAAGCATCAATCTGTTCCACTGTCTGAATGAACTGAATGATAGTTCTCTAGTGGAGCAGATCCAACAGTCCCTGAGATCAGGACGTCTCTCCACATATAATCTGTCTCCTGCTCAGTGGTCAGCTCTGGTCTTCATCTTACTGTCATCAGAAAAAGATCTGGACGTGTTTGACATGAAGGAATATTCTGCTTCAGAGGAGGCTCTTCTGAGGCTGCTGCCAGTGGTCAAGGCCTCCAGCAAAGCTCTGTGTGTACACACCTAACTATACAAGTTTAAAGAAGCTTTTCTTTGTTCAGAAAAACAAACATTGTTTGTGATTGCTCTCTGTTGATTCTTCTTCAGGCTGAGTGGCTGTAATCTGTCAGAGAGAAGCTGTGAAGCTCTGTCCTCAGTCCTTAGCTCCAAGTCCTCTTGTCTGAGAGAGCTGGACCTGAGTAACAACAACCTGCAGGATTCAGGAGTGAAGCTGCTGTCTGCTGGACTGCAGAGTCAACACTGTTCACTGGAAACTCTCAGGTCAGTATGAGGCTTATTGTAAAGTCTTACTCTGAGACATTTTCCTTAAGTAACTGTTATGACATCAAAACATAAAGCGCTTTGTGATCCCACTATTATTCAGGTCACAAGTGTAGATATGTCGGTTAAGTCGTCAAATTCAGTCATTAATCACTAATTCTTCTTCAGGCTGAGTGGCTGTAATCTGTCAGAGAGAAGCTGTGAAGCTCTGTCCTCAGTCCTTAGCTCCCAGTCCTCTAGTCTGAGAGAGCTGGACCTGAGTAACAACAACCTGCAGGATTCAGGAGTGAAGCTGCTGTCTGCTGGACTGCAGATTCAATATTGTTCACTGGAAACTCTCAGGTCTGTATGAGGCTGATTGAACCACAGTTGATATTGATATTCTTTTCTTTGAAAATCAGTAAGATTTTTCTTTATGACATGATTTTATTTCCAGGCTGTCAGGCTGTCTGATCACAGAGGAAGGCTGTGCGTCTCTGGCCTCAGCTGTGAACTCCAACCCCTCCCATCTGAGGGAGCTTGACCTGAGCTACAATCATCCAGGAGAGCAAAAGGTGAAACTGCTGTCTTCTGGACTGGAAGATCCACACTGGAGAGTTGACATGCTCAGGTATGGACAGACAACCAGAGTAGGGGCCTCTAATTTCTAAAAAGAAAAATTATAACCTTCTACTCAGTGTTGTGCAAGTTCACATTTAAAAGGAGCTCACTCAAAGTTCAGTTCACACAGATCAAAATGAAGTAGTTCACGTTCATTTATTTGTTTCCTTAGCTGCACTGAGCTCTTTTTCAGTTGTTCTAATGATGGAATATTTTGGTGCTCTAGGTGAGTTTTGGATTCGGCACCCCACACCTTAAAAGATATAATATCAGTTTTTCTAAAAGACAATCTCATTAAAGATCGAGCTTACTTCAATGCGTGAGGATATGATGATATTGTGGGGCCTTAAACCCCAGTAGGGGCGTCGGGGGGGATTCTCCCTCAGGAATTTTGTTGATTAAAAAAACTCTCTTTTGAGGCGATGGTATGCACTCTTTATTGGCACATAAAGTTATCATTGAAACTTTAAAATGTGTACCTCCACTGCAATCATTAAACATTTTTTGACTGGAAAGAAAGTTAAATTAATTGGTTACCATCAGTTTATTTTGATAAACATAATATTTGATATTAAGTTTATGCATTGTAGTGTCTCTACCACTCATCATCTGCAACTCTCTCTTTCTCTCACTTCATTTGTGTTGTGTCTTTCCTGTCTCTCTCTCTCTCTCTCTCCCTCATTTCTGACTGTCGGTCAGTCTGTCTGTCTGCATCACATAAAACGCTGTAGGATTAGACTAGACTAGCTAATTGAACAAGAAAAGGTTCAATATGTACATCAAAGCATGAATCAACTTCTTACTCTTCCCTCTATGATAAGATCCAGTTGTAACTTGTGTAGGAAGATGCGCAGTGAGTGAGTGGTCGAGCAAGTAAGACTGATGTTCTTCTGTTTTCTCTTAATGTATCTATGTAGGACAGTGATCGTCAACTGGCGGCCCGTGGGCCAGAATCGGTGTTTATTGCCAAGTAGATTTGCACATACAGGGAATTTGTTTTGGTGATTTGGTGCAGAACAATTAACACAGAACTAGAATAAAATTAACTAAAACACTTAAATAGAATAAGATAAAAAAATAGGAATAAGAATAATAATATAAAAAGCAATATGTATAATACAAATAGTACAAAATATGTACATCAGGTGTCATTGCGCATGCGTCAGCGTTTTGTTTGCCGGTAGGAAGCGCTGGCATAATCGGTCACATTTTTAAGGCGTATTTTTATCATGGACTTGTAGATTGTTATTTTTTTACCAGTGTGTTTTAATGCAATCATAACGTTTTTGGACACTGGGCGCCCAGATCGGATGTTCTATTGTTTGTGGAACCTGCCGCAAGAATCACTGCTGCTAGCCAAACTCGGCTTGTTTTCAGCTTTCGAAGGTAGCAATGGCTGTGTGTGCGGAAAGTAAAGGAGAGTACCCAACGCCTGAAGTCGGAGCTTCGTCAAAAGGATCAACTGGTTGAAAGTTTTATCTCCGTAGCTTCCGAACAGGCAAAGCATATTTCCTATATGCGGTCCTCAAAACTGGCTGTCCTGGCCGCCCGGTCGCCCTCCTCGCCAGCCTCGAAGTTGGTCTCAGCTTCCGCGACCACTCTTCCGTGGCTGGCTTCAACTCACACCGGCCTCGCGCCACCCCACCTGGAGGAGCCAGCAGCCAAGGTGAGCGGGCATCGTCCCGTGGGAGAGCCCGACGCCGGAGGATGGGGAACAAACAGCGCTGGGACAGGAGGTCCAAGCACCGCCGCCACCGCTGCCGCATTGGGGCTGGACACCGCAACATCGCCGCCAGGTGGTCCGGAGGTTGTACCGGGAAGGATGCCCCTGGTCCCAGTCCTCAGCTCCACTCCAAAGCCGTGCTGGACAGAGGTGGTGCGCCGCGGCCAAAAGACCGACTCAGGCAAGAGGCTGGTTTCTCCTCCACTACCATTGAACCTCCACAACCGCTTTTAGCCGCTGTAGGGCGAGGCTTCGGCCAGGACACGGAAGGCTCCCGCCAACGCTGTGTCACCTCCACCTGCAGCCTGCACAAGTTAGGCAGCTCTCCACTCGGCTCCCCACGTCAGAGCTGCCTCACCTCCACCTG
This sequence comes from Semicossyphus pulcher, assembly GCF_022749685.1. Classification (NCBI taxonomy): domain Eukaryota; kingdom Metazoa; phylum Chordata; class Actinopteri; order Labriformes; family Labridae; genus Semicossyphus; species Semicossyphus pulcher. The sequence continues at coordinate 2,390,839 of NW_027211701.1, forward strand.
TGGCAAGTGCTGGCTGGGCATCTCGTCACTCCACCACTTGCAGAACCCGACATAAAATGCTGCAAGAGGCCGTCATCAGACGCTCCGGGGGTTTTGCGTCTCGACTTTCTCCCTCATCACAGACCCCTCCGCCAGCACCGCGGGCCTCACTGCAGAGAGGGGAGTGAGCACAGTCCCATCCAGGTAGCTCACACACATCTCCTCGTCCTCTTTTCCACCCACAACTCTCATCATCGGGGATTCAATCACCAGAGATATCCGCTTTCTGAATGCCATCACACACTGTCTTCCTGGTGCCACTGTCCCTGTTGTTTTGGATAAACTCCTGAATCTTTTGCCATCCCTCCCAACCTCCATCAAAAGGATCGTGGTGCATGTGGGCACAAACGACACATCCCGTCGGCGGTCTGAGAGCACCAAAAACGATTTTAACCTTCTTTTTAACATTTTAAAGGGCAGTGGAAAGCCTGTTTTTATCTCTGGACCCATTCCAACTTTTAACCGCGGACCTGAGCGTTTTAGCCGCATTATCGCCCTGCACACCTGGCTTCAGTCCGCATGCCGATCCCACGACCTGGATTTTATTGACAATTTTAACCTGTTCTGGAATCGTGCTCCACTTTTTAAAAAAGACGGACTCCATCCCAACACGTGGGGTAGCCAAATGCTTTCTTCGAACATCCACCATGCGATCCAGTCCTCTCCACGTGTGTGACTATTTACTCAGCTCATCACCCCCTCTTGCTTTTCGCCCCAGACCGTCATTCCACACACCTGCTGTCTCTCTTCTTCTCCCTACCCTCCATCCGCCAAATACAGTCATACGCCCTCTGCTGTCACTGACTCCACCTATCGGAAATATCATACTACTGCACTCTCATATCACCAGTAGACAGCCAAGACATCATTTTCATTTGCCACCCTTCCAGCCCTGTAATCAGTCCAATCTAATTCACATCTGCCTACAACCTCCGCCAACCCCTGTTTTTAACTGCAACCCAACACACTTTGGTCTTTTACACATCAGGTCCTTAAATAATAATCTTTTTTATGTCATGATTTTATAATTGATAACAAATTGGACTTTTTTATAATCACAGAGACATGGCTGTCCCCAGAAGACTGTACTGCTCTTATTGAAGCAACCCCCCCCCTGATTTTACTCACCTCCACCAACCCCGACTGTCAGGCAGGGGAGGGGGGGTTGCCGCCATCTACAGAAAGGATTTTAAATGCACCCTGATTTTGTATAATGGTTTTACATCATTTGAGCATCTTGGTTTTATCGTTCATTTTAAGGAAAGGAAGGATGTGCTAATTTTAATAATCTACCGACCACCCAGACCAAACAGTGTTTTTATCCAAGAGTTTTCAGAGTTTTTATCTAATCTTGTTTCTAAATCTGACAGAATCTAGAATTTATCAGAATTTAGGTGATTTTAACATACGTGTCTGTTGCCCTGGTCAAACTTTTGTTGGTGATTTTATGGACACTCTGGAATCTTTTAACTTCATTCAGGCAATAGGGGAACCCACACACTCAGAGGGCCATATTTTAGATCTAGTTTTATACAGTGGTCTCAGCCCTGACAACTTTGAGACAAAGGATATCTGTGTGTCTGATCATAAGGCTGTTTTATTCAGAATGGTTTTATCACAGCCATCTTTTACTGACAATACACCTGTCCGTTGTTGTGTTTTTAACTCAACGTCTGCTAGCAAGTTTTCAGAGCTTTTTATTTCAGCCTCTTCAACTGCCTTTTACCCAAATTTGAACACAGAGGAGCTGGTCTCCTTTTTTAATCAGACCTGTCAGACCATCCTGGACTCTGTTGCTCCTTACAAAGACAGAAAATCTAACAGAGCACCCCAGCCATGCCTTACAGAGTCAACACATGAGTTAAAAAGAGACTGTAAAAGAAAGGAACTAAAATTATTATGTCAAAAAACAGGTTTAGAAGTATGACATCTGGAAAGAAGCATTGCAAAAATATCAAAAGGCAGTTAAAGACTCAAGAGCCTCATTTTATTCCAACCTTATTTTAGCTAATCATTCTAACCCCAGGATTTTATTTAAGGTTTTAGAATCCATCACCACCCCCTTCCCCTGTCATTTTACTGATGCTTCTCAAGAGTTGTGCGAGAGGTTTTTAATTTAATTTACAAATAAAGTAAATGACTTAAGGAAACAAATCACCCAGCCGGATCGTATTTTACATGCCAGTAGGGAATTTTTTTGTTATTTTAGCAGTTTTGAGCCTATATCCTTGTCCTTTTTATCTGAAATTTTATCCCATATGAAACCAACTACGTGCAGTCTTGATTTTATTCCACTTTTAACACTGTTGGACCCAGTATTTTATCGATTATCAACAGCTCCTTGGAAGAAGGCATTTTCCCATCTGTTTTTAAACACGCTGTGGTCCAACCTCTTTTAAAGAAACCCAACCTCGACCCCTCTGATTTTAACAATTTTAGGCCAATTTCTAAACTGCCATTTTTATCAAAAGTTGTAGAAAAAGTGGTTTCAACCCAATTTTTAACTTTTATGTCTTTAAACAACCCCTAGAGAAATTTCAGTCTGCTTTTAGAGCTCAACACAGTACAGAAACAGCCCTCCTCAAGGTAAACAATCACCTACTTTTAGCAGCAGACAGGGGGGAGGGCACAATTTTCATCCTTTTAGACTTAAGTGCTGCTTTTGACACCGTGGATCATAGCATTTTAATTTATCGTCTTAAAAATTGGGTTGGTATCAGGGTAGTTGGTTTTATTCTTACCTCTTAGAACGAACCTTTGCGGTCACCATAGGTAACTACTCCTCCTCTACCACTAAAATTACCTGTGGTGTACCGCAGGGTTCAGTTTTAGGTCCAATTTTATTTTCAATCTATATGCTTCCTTTTGGCCAAATAATTCAGCGCCACAGTGTCTCCTTTCATTGTTATGCAGACGGCACACAGATATACCTTCCACTGAGACCCGCGGACCCCAGAAGCCTAGCTGCTGTCAAAGACTGTCTCAGTGACATCAACTGTTGGATGGCAGAGAACTTTCTTCAATTAAATAACTCCAAAACAGAAATAATACTAATAAATGCGAACAACTCCACCCTCCATATCGACAGTGGCCTTGGCGTCCTGTCTACTAATGTAACACCTACTGCCAGAAACCTTGGTGTAATATTCGACTGTGATCTTACCTTCGACAAACACATAAAGAAAGTTTTGATCATATGTTTTCTCATTAAAATACATTGTTTCATTTTTGACCAAGAGTCTTGTGTTTGGGTCCTTAATCTGAGTTCTGTCAGTACAAACTGGCCAGAATGGACCCAGCAGACTCAGAAGCGATGAAAGCTGCACTGTAGAAGCAGGGCGGCAGATTGCATCAGCACGAGCAACAGCTGAGTGCAATAGACCAAGGAGTAAGAGATCTGCACCAGAGACAGGGGGATTTTCAGGCTTCAGTAACCACCCAAGTGAGCATGCTATCAAAACAGCTACAAAGTATGTTAGTGAGGGCTAAAGGACTGTATCAACTCCTGACATACGGCTGGGCCTGATTTCTCACTTCGCTTCAGGTGTGTGTTAAACACAGACGCAGACAACTTCTCTCCTTTAAAGGCTTTAATTAGCTTGAGGCACAGTACAAACATGGGCTGTTACGAAATGTGTGAGTGGTTCTGTAAAGAAATAAATAATACAAATCGAATCATATGCATGCATAGAACATTACATATCCATAAACACACCTACATATGCACTTCAATATGTACATATACACACATCCATCTACTGTATACATCCATAACAATCCAGACAGTCTGTGAAATAATAATGTCCTCAAAATACAAAAAGGCAATGCTCATTAATGAGTTACTACTAACAGACACGTGCCTCTAATTAGCTCGCTAATTTACTAGCACAAGTTTCCCAGGTCACATGAGTGATTAACAATCTAACAGAACAAGAAACAGTAACTTAAAGTGTCCAACTTACAGTTCTCAAGGACGCACGCACACATCACTTCAGTCCGTTAACCAGTCCAAAACAACCGTCCGTCTCCTCTCCTCCACATGTCGCTCTCTGCACTCTGCTGCGCGTGCACGCTCCCGGTCTCAAACGTGTTCGCGCTATACACATCCAGCGCGCGCAGTACGCTGTCACAGCTGATTAACGGTCTTTTGTACAGCCGCCCCCAAATAGCCCTGGCTATTTGCACCTAAAAAAGGCTGGCTACTTTTGAAGGGGTGGGTTGGTGGGATGGTCCTCATCGTCTGGTATAGCTGGGAGGACAACCAGGCGGACTACTGGCCTAGTGTAGAACTTATCCTTTATCTTCACGTCTGCAGACCTCAAATTACCATCTGCACTAGTGTGCACCTTGACCACTCGTCCGATAGGCCAGAGTGCCCTTGGATGCTGGGAGTCTACCAGCATGACGACTTTGTCCTCGGTGAGGTTGTCCCTGATGACGTGCCACTTTTGGAGGACTGGGTAGTTAGTGTCTGATGAAGCTTGACCAGAAGTGATCCATCAAGATCTGAGAGTGCCTCCACCTGCGCTTGCTGAGGAACTCTGTATCTGGGTAAACCACCTGAGGAAGGGATCCGTCAAGCCGCCCCATCAATAGGAGACTTGGGGTCACAGGGTCTAGATCTTCAAGGCTGGATGATACATAACCCAACGGTTTCAAATTCAAAAGGCCCTCTGAGAACAGCTCAGCAGGGGTCCCTCTGCAGGCAATGAACCTCCTCAGGGCCATCAGGATGGAGTCCGTGTCACCGTTGGTGAGGAGGTCTAAGTGCAAGGCTCGGGTGGTGAGGCACTTAAAGACTATCCCCCATTGCTTTTCAAGACGCCGCCCCACCTGGAAAGGCCCAAAACAGTCCATACCTGTGGAGTGGAAAGCTGGCTTAAAGAGGCGCAGGCGGGCTGCTGGTAAGTCGGCCATCTTGGGAATGACTGGTCTGGACTTCCACCGATGACACTCTTCACAGGTATGCTGGTGGCGACGGATAGCCTCACGCCCTCTGAGTATCCAAAACGTGCGCCGCACTTCTGCAAATACTCGCTCAGGGCCAGGGTGGCGTAGACAACTGTCGTAATCCTTTATCAGTAGTTTGGTTGCAGGGTGACTAGGATCTAGAACGATGGGATGCAGGGTGGCATGCTCCAAGTCTTCATATCTCCGCAACCTCCCTCCAACACGGATGATCACTTCTGACTCGTCAAACTCTGGGGACAAGGTAGGCAGGCGGCTACTGGATGGGATGGGCTTACCAGCTCTCAAGAGACGCATCTCATCTGGGAAGCTGTCCTCCTGGGCTCAATGGATGATAGGGTTTCCGCTTTCTGGCAATCTGCAGCTGTTGGGTTGCCATGCTGGTCTGCCGCCCGATGAAGCGCCTGTGCAGTAACATCCATGAGCTCCCACCAGGTGTTACACTTGTCTGCATCTGGAACTCCTGGTCCCACCACGGTGGTTGTGACTCCGCAGAAGATCGACTTCCGTAGTTCTGATACCTCTTCCTCAACTGAAGCTGTTGGTTTTACTGGCCATGAGTCAGAGGCAAGCAACAGGAATGGTGGGCCCTGGCTCCACCTGTTGGGTTCCGCAAGGTTTCTCAAGGTCTTCCCCCTTGTGATGTCATCGGCAGGGTTCTGTGGGCTCCTGGATTTCAGCCACTCTTGTACTGACAAAACACCTTAAAGCGGCATGACTCGGACTGTAGCCACATCAACACAGTTGTAGAGTCAGTCCACAGGATTATCTGACTGATCTTCAAGGTGAGTTCCTGTTGTATCACTGTGGCGATCTGGGCTCCTACAACAGCTGCACATAACTCCAGTCTTGGCATTGAAAGTAAGCGTTTGAGTGCCACTCAGGATCTCGCCATGAGAAATGCCAGGTAGGTCTGGCCCTGATTGTCCTCTGTGCGTAAGTATGCAACTGCCCCATAGGCCTGTTCAGAGGCGTTGCAGAATACGTGGACCTCATGCCTGACGTTGGCACCATCCACCTCTTTAGGGGTGTAGCACCTAGGCAGGCGGATGGAAGGTAGAACCTGTAGTTCCCTTGCCCACTTGTTCCATGCGTCCAAGAGCTCCCGTGGTAGGAGGGGGTCGTCCCATTCCCTGTTTTTGTCCCAGAGGCGCTGGACTAGGATCTTGGCTCTAGTGGTGTATAGCAAGATGAACCCGAGGGGGTCGTACTGGCTTGCTAACACCTTGTAAATGTTCCGCATGGTTAGCAATCAGTATTCCACAGGCCGGTGTTTGTACCCTAAGGTGTCTGACTGGAATATCAACTGAGACCAAGGGTCGACTCTGGGGCATCTGCTCTTTCTTGGGTGAGCCAGAGCTCTAGGCTGTCTGATCTGGCTCCCTTTGGAAGATGATCAACAGTGGTGGGAACATTACTCGCCCACTGGCGCAGCTCAAACCCTCCTGAGGTTAGGAGGGTCTGTAGCCTGTCTACAAGCTGCCTGGCCTGCCTTGGCCTGCTCAGGATCCTTGGCCAACCGCCGCTATGTACTTCGGAGGCTTGGCATTACTGCTTCTTTGGTGGCATGGAAGTAGAGCATGTCCTTCCTACGGAGTAGTGGTGTAGCATAGCGGAGTACTCCTTCTACCTCCACGCGTATGGTGTTCTCCTCAAGCAGATGGATCGCTGCTTGGTCCTGTCCTGACTGGGTCACCACTTTCTCCTTTCGGTATGGTAATGCATCAAGCTGCCAAAGTCTTTCAACATTCCAGAAAAGCTCTGCGTTGGAAGGGACTGTGGATGTCAGAAGGCACTGCTGTGGCCGTAGGTGTTGCTCAACTATCCGTGAGATTGCTCCCTCCCCTTAATGGCGGTCGCAGCGTGAAAACTCTGTGCCCTCAAACCCCTAAATTGTTTGATAAAGTTAGACTTAACTAAAAATTAAGAAAATATGCAGTAAAGGAAACTTGTATGGGATGACTACGAGATCAAAGACAAGACGGAAAAAAGAAAACAAATCGGAACTGAACGAAGCGCTGAATTCCAATCTGCAGCCGCTGCAAACAATGGCAGAAGCAGGTGAGATCAAACAACTCAAAATTCAAAAATTCACGACTTCAGGGCGGAATTTAAAGACTTTCGATCTGACACAGAACGAGACATTAAGAAAATAATACAGAAAACAGTGGATTTACGACAAGACGTGGATAAAACAAACAAAAGAGTAATGGAGCTGGAGACCAGAGTGAGTGAACTCGAGGATGAAAAACTTGAGCACCAGAAATCACTAAAACACCTCACCTGTCGCATTACGGATATGGGAAATCAGATAGACTATATTGAAAATAAATCAAGGCAAAATAATGTGTGCATTTACAACATAGCGGAGCTGAGTGAAGGAAACAACAAGACAATGTTCATTCAGAAGCTGTTTAAAGACGCTCTGCTGGTGGAAAGGGAGTTTCAAATCACCTGCGCACACAGAATAGGAATATGGAAAGAAGGGGATCGTTTCGCGAGACCAATTATTGTGCATCTTGCGAACTACGACAGTAAACGGGAAATCCTCAAGGCGGCCTGGTCCAAGAAGGAGATCCTTTTCAAGGAGGTGCGTATATACCTGGACCACGACTTCACTTCAAAAGTGAAACAACAGCAGGCATCCTATAGATCCCTGCGAGAACAACTAAGAGGGCAACAGGTTAAGACGCACATTATAGCTCTAGCAAAGCTCAAAGTATTCAATGAAGACGGTACAACAACTATATACAACAGCGCAGAACAAGCAAGAACGGATTTGGAGCGTAAAGGTATCTATAAATCGGATGGAGATAAATAGACAACTATCCAAGTGCAACCTACAGCGAGGAACAGCCACAGATTAACAGACACGCTGTAGATCTGTAAATTGCTTAATAGCCTGCTTGATGAACTTCATGTTTTCCCTTTTTCTCTATGAGATAAACCAGATTTATGGACACTATAACAGTACCTATGGACTAAAGAAATAGCCACTTGGAGTACCTCTTCTACCCCCTTCTTTCGGTCTTTGGTTTTCTGTCATGCTCTCGCTCTCTCTTTCTTCCTCCTTTATTTTCCTCCCTGTCTCCCTCTTTCCCTCACTCTCTGTATGTGCGTGTTTGAGTGTGTGTGAGTAGCTGCGTGGGTGAGTACCTGATTGGGAGGGCGAGTGAGTGTGTGTGTGTGTGTGTGATGAGGTGGCAGAGCATGATTTAATGGGTCTAAAAGGGGTTTAATGAGTTAAAGATTAGTTTGGATATAAAAGCATTTGACGTTGTGTTGTACGTTTAGACTGATGTATTGTAAGCTACATGAATGAAAGGGGTCAATATGTGTTATGCTATGTGTATGAACACAGATATGTTACATAGTAAATATGGAAATGTTAGAATAAATTGCTTTATAACTGTAAACTCAAAAGTGTTAATTACTTACAACTTAGAGTAAATAGAACAAAGGCTATAACTGATTAAATTGTCTTAACATGGAGAAGAGTAAAAACATGAATAAGGTGAATTTGTATTTCTTATTTACTTTTTATTTTAGTTATCCCATCCCCTTATGAATGTAATGGATTAATAAATAGGGGCCAGAGGAACAGTAGTTAAGCTGTCACTGATAAACTGACTAAGCTTTGTTTGTACATAATTTTGAGGCGACAATTGTACGCCTACACAACCATAAGAGAAGAAATGGTTGAAGAAAACCAGACTTTAAGAGCTGATAAATAGCTTTCACTTTTTTTCCTTATCGTTTTTATATTAGGTTTAGTTTATTTTATTTTTTTTCCACTTTCTCCCATCCCTAACCCTCACTTTTCAGCTTCCCCATACGTGCCTGCATATTGCATACTCCACCAAGTCTCAACAGATAAGATAAGGCAGACAACACAAAAGTGTTACAAAATTACAGCAGCAGGTCCATGCATTCATCAACTGCTCTTTGAGTGACTTAAATATAATATCATTGAATGTTCATGGACTGAATAATGTTGTTAAACGGAAGAAGGTCTTGCTCCATATGGAGAGAGATAAAGGGGATGTAGTTTTCTTACAGGAAACTCATCTGAGAAGACAGGAACATGAGAAATTAAAGAGAACAACTAATAGTCATGTATATTATAGCTCATGTAGCTCAGCTCGGAGAGGGGTAGCTATAATAATTAAACCACATGTAGGTTTTGAAAAAGAAATCTGCACGGCAGACAAAGAGGGTAGGTATGTGTTTGTAGTTGGAAAAATAGAGAGTGTAGAAATCTCTTTCCTAAACGTTTACTACCCACCAGATACAGGACCAGAGCTTATGTGTCAGCTGATAGAGTTAATAACAACAAAAAGTAAGGGAGTCGTGATATTAGGAGGAGATTTGAATCTAATACTGAACCCAAAGTTAGACTCCTCTAATGCAAAGATACATAGAGCAGAAAAAAACGCAAGTATCTTGAGGAGAGCAGGTTCGGAGATTGGCCTCGTAGACATATGGAGAACACTTCATCCAAACAAGAAAGAGTATACATGTTACTCAGGGAGACATTTGGTGTATAATAGATTAGACTACTTCTTTATGTTTAAAAACAATGTAACATTGGTTAAGAGTTGTACCATTGGCTCAATAAATATGTCAGATCATGCTGCAGTTTCACTTATAATAACATTAAAAAACAGTAAACGTCAATCTCTCTGGAGACTAAATAACTCACTCTTGCAGGATAACAAATTTACTTAGAAAAGATACAAAAGATAATGACTGAATATGTTGAAATAAATAATACAGAGGATATAGATCCAATTATATTATGGGAAGGAGCTAAAGCAGTTATGAGGGGTCATATAATTTCATACTCTTCTGCAAGAAGAAAGGCAGAACAACAACAACAAAAACAGCTATTACAGGAAATTAAATTACTAGAGGACAGACATCGGGAGACAGGTAGTATGGAAGATAAAAATAAATTAAAGGAAAAACGCTGTGAATTAGATGGAAAAAGAACAATAGAGATAGAAAAATTACTGAGGTTTACACAGCAAGACAGTTATGAGGGTGGACCAAAATCCTTAAAAATTTTGGCCTATAAACTTAAAAGACAAATGAAGAAAAGCTGAATCATAAAACTAATTACAGATCAGTCAGGAACAGTAACTGACAAAGACAACATTGCAGAGGAGTTTTCAAGTTACTATGAAACTTTATATAGAAATGAATTAAAGGTAGATAAGAATCAGATTAGGAAATATCTGAGTAACTTTACTTTTCCAAGAGTATTACAGGAACAAAATATCGAACTGACAAAAGCAATAACAGCAGAAGAAATTAAACAACAAATAGAGGGACTGAAAGCAGGAAAATCTCCAGGAGATGACGGATTTACAAACGAATTCTATAAAACATTTAATGGACAAGTAATCCCACTACTCTTAAAAGCTTATAATTACGCATTAGACACAGGACAGTGGGCACAGACATGGCAATCAGCTATAATGATGCTTATTCACAGAGAAGGAAAGGACGCCACACAGTGTTCCTCATACAGGCCTATATCGCTTCTTAATACGGACTATAAAATAATATCAGCAATATTAGCCAACAGATTAAAAGCCATTATTACACATATAATTAATACAGATCAGTGTGGCTTTATTCCGGGAAGGCTTCTAGCAGATAACATTAGGCAAACTATAAATCTAATTGATTATGTTTAAAAGCAAGATGAAGACTTTCTGCTAATAACACTAGATGCGGAAAAGGCTTTTGACTTAGTAAGTTGGCCTTTCATGTTTGAGACTTTCAGACAATTTGGCTTAGATGAGAAATTTAGTTTATGGTTACAAGCAATCTATAGTAATCCAAATGCCAGAGTAAAAACAAATGGTACACTGTCAAAAAGATTTATTATACAAAGAGGAACTAGACAGGGAGATCCCCTTTCCCCTCTTTTATTTGCCATTTATATAGAGGTGCTAGCGAAAGCAATTAGACAAAATGAAGATATAAAAGGAATACAAGTAGGAAAAGAAACGCATAAACTAGCACTCTATGCAGATGATGTAATACTTTATCTCACATCACCAGAAAAATCAGTACATAAATTAATGAAAACAATTGAGGAATATAGCAAATACTCAGGATATAAATTAAATAAAAATAAATGTGAATCGTTAGTTATCGGGAAACAAGTTAGCCAAGATCTTAAAAATGAATATAAACTTAAATGGGAAGCACAGAAGATAAAATACATAGGCATCAATATTAGTCAGAACTTGGATGAATTGTATGACAACAATTATAGTGTTTTGGAACGTAAAATAAGGCAGGAGCTTAACAGATGGAGATTAATACCAGATGGAATACTAAGCAGAGGGGATACAATAAAAATGATGGTACTTCCACAATTTTTATTCCTATTCCTAGTATTACCAATACCGCTAAAAAGATCGGATTTTAATAAATGGAATAAAATGATTTCAAACTTTATATGGAATAATGGAAGACAGAGAATCAAATTCAAAACCCTTTTACAACAAAAAGAGGAAGGAGGATTAAGTGTTCCAAATTTGCAGAATTACTTGTATGCTTCACAAATTCTCACAATAATGAAGTGGATGAAAGGGGAAACAGATGTCAAATGGATCAATATAGAAAAAGAAATGGCAAAGATATCAATTGGGACATTACCATTCATAGGAAAAGGATCATGGAAAATAAATACAGGGCAGAGCCAATTTATTCTAAATACTGTACATAACTGGAAACATATATGCAAAAAACTAAAAATAAATAGTGAATGTATCTACCTTAGAGAAATGGCGTACGACCCTGATTTTATCCCAAACAAGTATGATAAAATACTTGACTGTTGGGTGAGTAAAGGATTAACAACATACTCGCAATTACTCACAAACAGTACAATAAACTCATTTGAATGATAGCTTCAAAATATGGATTAGATCAAAAACATTTTTTTAAGTATTTACAGGTGAGAAGTTACCTCCTGAAACATTTAGAGGAGGATGAACCAACAAATGAGTTGGTACAGTACTTGGCTCAAAATAGAAATACAGCCAAAGGAAACCTTTCAAACATATATAAAATATTGCAGAAGCACACAATTGTAGAAAATAAGGTAAAGGAAAAATGGAAAAAAGAATTAGAAATTAAGATTGCAGTGGATGATTGGAAGGACTCCTTACGTGGAAAACTTAAGATCTCACAATCCAAATACTGGAGGGAATTTGCCTGGTAAGTGAGCCTGAGGTACTTTATTACACCCTGTGAATACGGTAAATATAACGCCCAAGAAGGGTCAAGTTGCTGGAGGCAATGTGGAGAACAAAAAGCAAACTATTCACATACGTTTTTTAAGTGTCCAGTATTGGGGTGGAGAAAACGTAAATGAATGTCTTTGAATTAAATGAACATCTGAAACCAGAAAATTATTTAGGAATGAATTTACCGAGAACAATAAAAACTGCTGACATGCATCTCTTTAACATACTGCGTATGACAGCTATGAAGCACGTGACAAGGACATGGAAACAACAACATCCACCCAAATTAAAATTTTGGTTAACAATTCTAGAACAAGTTTTGGATGTCGAAAAATTAACGTTCACAATTAGAGATGACATACAAAAATTAAATAAGATGTGTCCTAAAGGTAGACTTGGTAGACTGTCTAATTATATAAATTTAAACCAAGACCTGCAATGAATAGGCCCTAACCCCCACCCCCCACCCCACAACAGCTGCTGTGAAGGCTCCTTTGATGTGGAAATTCCTCTTGGGCTGTGATGCAGGAGAGACACGAAATGAGACAGATGCCCCATGGAGAGTTTGGACATCCTGTCGGATGGTTCTGAGGGCAAGATCCTCTGCCGTTCCCTTTAATGCGAGTTTCTCTGCTGCATCCAACAGGAGCATTGTGCGCTCAGACCCGTCATCCAGTATGACGTAGGTGTCCAAAGTGTGCTTACCATGGCGCAGAATAACTCTGATGACCTTAAGCAGCACACAGTTACAGTCAGTAGGTCGATCAAAGTAGAGTACCTCGGTGGCTGTGTTTATGAGGCTACTCTTCTCGGTTGGCTCCTCCTTAGGTGCTCGGCTGTTGACCTCATGTAGTACTTGCAAATGCTTGCCTTGACAGAGGCCACAGAGCTTCTTAAGGGTACACTGTGCCGCAACGTGGGACCTCCCACATTGCCAGCAATTATTGGATCCACCTAGTGACTTGGGCCTTAGTGAGCTGCTGGATGGCTGAACACTGGTTGAGGTAATGGGCATCATTGTTCCAGTAGGGACAAAATGCCTTTGCTGTAGTGTTCCTCTTCCCTGACGTGGCAGATGGTGTAGCTCCCTTTTAACAGATGTTGTACACCGTCCCTGACGTCCCTCTGTCCTCTGTACCTTATTCTTCCTTTGCCCTTTGCTAGATGGCTGGCCATCATAGCCTTGACACCAAGACTCATACTGGAGCCACTCTGTGAAGTCTTGGAGTGTGTATGTGGCATTTGGGCTGCGAAACATACAGCGCCGAAAGTCGGACCTCATCTCTGGGGGCAGCTTACTGAGCAGGCGTGCAACATGAGATCCACATCTCAGCTCACTTTCGCCTTCTGGACCTAGGGTCTTCAACAGTCCTAGCAATGACTGGACCTGTAGGACAAACCTCTCAAAGGCGGCAGTGTCACCACGGCGGATATCAGGTGAATCCATGACACTGGCTATCTTCGTCAGTGCAACCTGATGTGGCTGCCCAAACTTCTCGTTCAATGCTGCCATGGTATCTGTATATGTAGTCAGGGAGTTGAGGTATGAATCCGCTACTAAACATGCCTCTTCCAGCTTGAGGTGATCTGTTAAGATCTGATATTTGAAGAGCTCTGTAGCATCAGCTGGCAACAGGTTCTCTAGAGCTATCTTCAGTCGGGCAAACTGACTTGGGTCTCGCTGGCTGAAGTCCGGGACAGTAGGCCTTGGTCCCCGATAGGCTGACTTTGCTTGAGGGGTTTCACTGTAGGACTGCTCTCCTGGCCTAGGCACCCGAGAACCTCGCCTGGCTGTGACCTTTTGTTTGAGTTTTGTAGATTAGCTTCCAGCCGTTTGCTGTGATTCTTGTTTTGTACTTTGATAATTTGTTTTTCTCATTAAAATACATTGTTTCTTCAAATTGTTTTTGACCACAAGTCTCTCGTTTGGGTCCTTAAACTGAGTTTTGTCAAAACTTTTGACTGGTAGTGTATGTTTGTATATATATGTGCAATGACAATAAACATACTATATTCAAGTCAGTTAATTACGCAATTAAAATTATTAAAACTTTTCTGTGAACATTGGTTGAATGTGTTTATCACATTGTCTTCTTCTTCTTCTTGTTCTTCTTCTCTCAGATAAAGTGACTGACTGATGGAGACAGTTGACACAATTGAGTTTCAGCCTGTTTCTTTGTCACAGTTTGTCTCATGTTGGATAGAAAATCATTCTGACTGTGTTTCTTCCTCCAGGGTGGACCATGGTGGAGAGCAGAGGTTAAAGCCTGATTTGAAGAAGTGTAAGTGTGGAATCAGTTTGACTCATGATGACCAAACAGCAGACTGTCAGTTAACAAAGAATAAACCCTTCAGGTGTGTCTGATGATAAACTGCTGCTGTGTTGTGTCTTTTTCTCTCCATCAGATTTCTGTGAACTCACTCTGGATTCAAACACAGCACACAGAGATCTCAAACTGTCTGACAACAACAGGGAGGTGACACATGTGAGAGAGGATCGGTCATATCCTGATTTTCCAGACAGATTTGACTTCTGCCCTCAGCTGCTGTGTAGTAATGGTCTGACTGGTCGCTGTTACTGGGAGGTCGAGTGGAGAGGATACGTTTATATATCAGTGAGTTACAGAGGAGTCAGAAGGAAAGGACTCAGTCGTGACTGTGTGTTTGGATGGAATGATCAGTCCTGGAGTCTGAGCTGCTATGATGGTGGTTACTCTGTCAGTCACAATAACAAAAGAACAGTCCTCCCTCCCTCCTCCTCCTCTGTCTCTCACAGAGTAGCAGTGTATGTGGACTGTCCTGCTGGCACTCTGTCCTTCTACAGAGTCTCCTCTGACACACTGATCCACCTCCACACCTTCAACACCACATTCACTGAACCTCTTTATCCTGGGTTTAGGCTCTGGTATCCTGGTTCCTCAGTGTCTCTGTGTTCTCTGCAGGAGGGAGAGTCTCCTTTCAGTCCTGTGGTCTAAATGTTGCTGGACGAGGCTTCACTTTGGTTCATATTTGGCTGATTGTGTTTTTAATGTCACAAATGTTTTCCACAGAACAATCCTGACACAAAGAGGAAGTAACTCTGATGAACTACCAAAATAAAAGCTCAGCAAACTTCCTGAGATTTACACATTTGTCTCTAAATGAAGATGTCCACCCTTACTATTAAACACAATGAGCTTATTTACAGCATTTCATAAACATGTGTTTACAGACACATTCAACTTACATTACAGTGTGTACCCAACTCAGTGTGCACATTAGACAAGAGCTGTGAGCAGAAACACACTTAACTTCAATCATAACAACAAGTCCTCTCAGAGTAAATGTGGAATAATAAGGAGGTGTAGTTAAAAGAATAAATAAGTTATTAAAATATGTGCAAATACAAAAGGAAATTTATTTTAAAAATTGAAAGCGTAGGAATACAGACAAATAAAAAAAGGAAATGCATATTAAAAGCATTTTTATTTAATGTCATACTCATATATAAAATAATTTATATTTAAAAAATAATGAATGTATCTATTGTGTGCCTGAAATGGTTTTTTAGTTATCGAATTTGTTTGTTTTATATGTTTAAATTATTTCCCTTGTTTCAAGTGTCTCTGTGCGGGTCATCCTGCTCTAAATATTACTTTATTACTTTATTACTTCATAACTTAAAATAAAAAATAATCATAACAACAAGTCCTCTCAGAACCATGAAACACATGAAAACAGAATCATCCTGCTCTAAATATTGCTTTCACTTTATAACTTAAAATACATCAATCTAAAACAAAAGGGAAAAAAAAGACAAATATATACACATACAATAAATACTCACTTGTAGCCAACCTGACCCTGTTTAAGTTTAGTTTGTATCGATTTCTGTGTGTGTGTGTGTATTTTTGTACTTTAACATGTAACATTGCGTGTTGTGTTCATGGAAGATCTTTGCCTTTTTAATGAATCTATTTTTACTTTTTTTGGAAGAACTATGAAATGTGCTGTATAAATAAATTTGACTTAATGAGTAATAAAACATTAAATACAAACATGTTAGAGCTTTCCTCTTTAAAATATAAATATCTATCTATGTCTATTGTGGAGCTTCTGTTTTGAGTCAAACGAGCACAGCAGAACGGTTTTATATTTATCAGAATCAGAAATACTTTATTAATCCCCGGGAGGATATTATGGTGTTGCGTTTGCTCTGACACAGAGAAAGCATTGAGAAATATATGTCATAAAACAGAAGTAATAAGAAATGTCAAATATGTGCATTCTATAAAATAAGAGATTTAATGCTGAGAAGTGGATCTGTGGTGAATTTATTTTTGTTTTCATCCTGTAACATTGTTTTCATGACAACAAATTTGTCAACAGTAACATGAGCAAGAGGAAATCTCAAAATAAAAGCTCCCTCACTCGGCTTCAGTGTGAATGTTGGTGATGAACAGAGAGGAGAGAGGAAGGAGGTTGACATGAAGACTAAAATAAGAGCCAGTCAGCTGAGTGGGTCTGCCTGTGTGAACACGTCAGCCTGACAAAGCTCAGAGGGAACATACGGGCTGATTTAATGACACATTAACAAACACTGATTTTCTGCTTTAACTCATGAGTTAGTAAGTAAAGCTTGAGTTACATCTCAGCATTTAATCTTTATCTTATCTCTTGTTTACTGTTTATATAATACACATATTTGACATTTTTCTAACTTCTATTTTATGCCATATACAGTATTTCTCTATGCTTCTTGTCAGAGCAACTGTGACGCCTGAATTCCCCCCCGAGGATTAATAAAGTATTTCTGATTCTGATTCTGAAGTAAACCTTTTTTTTTTTAAAGTGAAACTCTGTTGATGGAGAAACGTTAAATTGTTGCTGTAATTGTAAATAAATTAAATATTTTGTTTTTGTTTATTAATCTTCCGTGAACCTCCTGATCTTTATAATACATCATATATTATAACATATAACATTTATACTTTATATAATGTATAAAATGTATACATTTCTGTTACGTGTTCTCGCTGGAACTCTTGTGATGGTAATGTTTTATTTGCAGTCATTTCCTGTTCATCATAAATCTGTTCAGTTATCAGACGTTAGATGTTTGTGTTGAACTTAATGTTCATTTAAAAAGTCAGTTTGAACCTGAGTTTAAAACTAATCTGGACCTGAATGATTAATCAATAACTCATCAACTACTAATCGTCAACTATTTTGATATTTTGATACTTCCTCCTCTGTGACAGTAAACTGAAAATCTTTAAGAACGTTGTCTCAAACTTTGGAAGTCATGAATTGACATTGTACAATATTCTTGTCCAGCCTCATTTTAATGTGAATTTAAAAGTACAAAACAACAGATGAGGAATGAACCAAAGCTCGCTGTGAAAGCTTCTCAGCACAAATGATCTGAGTTTAATCTCTCCACCTTTAAAAGTCTGACACGACCAGACCTTTGTTAAGTAAATATACACACAGTTTTAAGGGATGTTATAAAAACTATTACATTTAAGGTGCTGATACATACAGTCTTTACACACACTGTCCTCATAAACAACTGTTAACATCAGTCTCAGTATCATTATTGTTGTTGCTAATGCAAATAGTAGACCCGTTGACTTCAACTGTTACAATTACGATTACTACAGCTTTTATCATTACTCTGCTTCTCTTGCTAATTTATTATTATCAGCCTTTCATCATGACTCTGCTGTTGTTGCTAATCTCCACACTAGTGTACCACTATTATTGGCATCATAACTGTGATGAAATTCGTTCAGCTTGAAGAACCAGACGAGGAAGAAGACTCAGGAGACTCAGATGTCCTAAGTTGAAGAGTTTATATTCTTGATCAAGGAGAAGTGACGGAAACAATACACTTGGAGCAGCAGTGTAATGCCAAGTCAATTCTAACAGACCAGTCACAGACACAGTGTCTATTTACTATCTACCATACAAGGACCTCCCCGGAGCCAATAGTCTTAATCTTAGAAGTACTTAGTAAACAACCTAATTTATGGTTAAATAAGACAGACAGCCCCAGATGGGCAGAGGGACGGGAACAAGTGTTAGGAGGCATGAAACGAGTATGGAGCCACTCTGTCCACAACAACAGATAACTTGAAGGACAACTTGCGAACGGTGCATATCTTCATCAGCACACAATAGGATTTACGATCTCTAGTGTTATAGGGTCACTCTGAACCTTTGGAGTACTATCTCCTTATGCCTGACCTCTGAGTCCGTTGGGCCTCAGTGGATGCTTTAACTTATATCTTCTTACTCTAAGACCTGAATAAGGAAAATTCTACCACAATAGCCATAAGTATGAATTATCTGTTGTTGTTGTTGTAACAAGAACATATGTTGTTGTTGCTCTCTCTGCCTGTCTCTATCCTGCATCTCCTTCTACCCAATTTCTCGGCCCATCCAGTCGAGGCAGTGCTACTCATGGTGATTCATGTTGGGCCTCTCTCTAAATAACAAAGAGTACGGTCTAGACCTGGCGCCTATACTACAAAGCGAGTTCAACATACCCAGAATCTCTTTTCCTGATCTGGCTTCACTTAACCTGACAAAGGCAATCGTGCTCAACGGTCACACGACGCTGGTTATCAACTCGATAAGTCAACCCAGGGTTTCTATGAGCGCGTTCACATTAAATGGGCGTCGTTTGGAGCAAATGACCAATCTAAACACGGGCAAGTCAGCCGTCAGCTGATCGGCATATTTTCAGCAGTACGAATGCTTACTGTCATATCTTATGAGTACAAAAGTACTTCAGGCTTCAGTGTTTTTTTAGTCTCTGTTGTAGATGTATATCAGTAAAGCACAATGAATATATTTCATAAACTCATGCGGTAAAGAGGAAGTGTTTTACCGCTCTCTCTCTCTCCCTCCTCCCTCTCACGATCTGCTCACAGAGCTCCTGAATCAAGAGACCTGATTGGTCAGCAGGTGGTGCTTAGATCAGGTAAATCTCTTATCTGGGACATAACCTGCTCCGGAGCAGGTTAGGTGTTCAGCATAAGTTACCATGGTGATCTACCCTGGTAAGAAGTGAACCAGCTTCGTAGTACTGAAAACTCGGAGTTAACCCTGAAGTTACCATGATAACACCTGATCCTGCTTCGTAGTGTACCCCCCTGATCTTTTTATAAAGTGTCTCGAGATAACTTTGGTTATGATTTGGGGCTATACAAATAAAATTTGATTGATTGATTGATTGATTGATAAACACACTGTCATCCATACAGTCTTTACACACACCGTCCTCATGAACACATAGTCCTCATACATACAATGCACACACTGTTATTGTAAACACACTGTTATTGTAAACACACTGTGTACGACTGTGTGTAAAAGACATTTTATGCTTTTAATATCTTTCCAGTTCACGACAGATATGTTGTTGATCTGTATGTCACGTTAAAGAGAAAAACAAGGTCATCATTCTACATTTTATTTCCTTGTTGTAAAAAAAAAAAAAGTGAGTATAAAAGTGTAATTGAAGACCTTTATAATCTAACTGGTAAAGTTTTATACAGTCTCTTAAAGTTTGACTGCAGTTATTCCAGGTGGTTTGTTCCAAAGTTCAGGGCTGCTCTGTGATCACATTTCCTTAAAGAACACTTCAGTGTGAAGATGAGCAGAGAGAGGCGGGGCTGTATGTGAATCTACAGACCTTTGGAAACCTCCTGCTGTCACTTACATGTTTGTTCTTTCTCTGCTTGGTTTCATGTTGAAGCTGCTTTTTAATTTCACCTTCACTCATCGGCTTCATGCAGATTATTTTCTCCGTCAGAAGGTAACGTAACCAACAGTTTTCATGTTGTTTGTGTGAGCGGCTGTTAAACTGATCTGAGAACAGTAGAGATAGTGGATGTACTGTTGCATTGTGTTGCTCTGTGGGCTGAGTTGGTAGAAAGAACAAAACTGTAGGAGAAATAAGAAAATCTCGAGATGATTGTTAACTGAAGCCAATGTTTGACCAGAAAATAGAAACACCTGTATGATCAGGCACGGAGCCTGGACTTTTTCTCCACCGGAGCCAAGGGGGTGCCAATACGCCGGGGTGCTAAGAAAATAAACGCTTCTCGTGACATTAGAGTGACTTTATAAGCAAGTTTGTTGTTTTCCATAACAACAGCTCTGGTACAAAGCACATTCGATATATATGTAGTCTTTAACTGAATTTGTCCTAAGAATATTCAACAAAATAGCTAAGAGCTTAAAACAACTGACCAAAGGACAGAAAAGTTTCACATGTCAAGGTGAAGGCTTCATCCTCCTGCAGCACCGGACAGCACCCAGCAGCAACAACACAATACATCCAACATGACAAGTGCATGTCTTGTGCAAAATCAGACAGCTGTGCATCGGTAGTGTTTCAGACGAAATGGTTATCACAACGTCAGGAATAAAATTAATAATGAGAAGAAGTGCAGCCGCAACAAGAAGTGCAAACAGCCCGTTAACTGTGCACACACTTGGACTGAAATGAACATCACGATCTTGCTGATCAGATTTGCATTGTTAAAAAAAAAAATACCTGTGTCCCGCTTTGCATTAAATGTAATGGATTAAACGTCTATCACAATGTCAGAAATACAATTAATTAAATAATAGCCTGTCCAAAGTGCAGCCGGTGTGTGTAAACCGCCTACGTCTATTATCTGCACACACACACACACACACACACACACACACACACACAAACATATAATCAAAATGAATATCACAATCTTAAAACAAAAACACATGTACCCTGCTGCGCATCACATTTAATGGATTAATGTTTATTACAACTACAGAAAAACTCATGAAGCGTTCCTACAGAAGGACAATGCTTCTGTTGTTGGTTTAGTGTCAGTGAGTCCATCATCTTCAGGACATCCAGGGCCTTAGTTCTTTCTGCGTGAATGGGCAGGCAGGAAAGGCTGCTGAGTCAAGGTTTGTCCTTCTGTTTCTCAGGTCTTTGCATGACGCATGCAGTAAAAACTGCGCTCACACGATTTCTGGAATTGTGTGCAAAGAAGTTTTATTGTTTAAGAAGTTTCATGAAAGTGTCAAAGGTCACTCCATTCAGGCCCTTTGAAAGAGACACATCAAACACACCTCAGAGAGTTAACTGTCCACTGTACTGCAGAACGAGTTTGAACCTGTTCACAGGTGGTGTGGTTACTGATTAACAGATTATAGAAAGTTATTAAATATTTTACAGTCAGACTTCGGTGAACATTTGAAAACAATAATAGTTCCTGAGAAAAACAGTTGAAATCATTTTAATATATAATTTTCTGTCTGTTAACCAGCTGACAGCTGCAGAAACACAAACACAACAAACCAACATCATCAACATGTTAATAGTTTATTAATATAAAATACATGTTACATCATCTAAACTGTTATCAAGAACACGATGTTTGTGGAATAATGGAGCATCTTCATCACAACATGTCTACATTATGTGATTGTTCAGATTTAACTTGTTCACTCTTATTCTGTCTTTTCATTGTAGTTGATGTAGTTAATGTGTAACATCGAGGTTTAATTCATCCAAACATGAAACAAATCAAACTTCTGCTCTAACACTCTCATCATCAAACACTGACTGAAGGGTAAAACTCAGAACAAGAGCACAGAAAATATGACACGACTATAGCGACTATAAAAGAGCAGACACATGACATGTAGACACATGATGCACAGACGCTCTTTAAGAATAACAGAAATATAAATATTTAACGTCTGTGAATTTGTGCAGCGTCTCAACATGTTTTTACAGAACGAACTTGTGAAACATTTAATGATATAATCAGTTTTCAGGCAAGATTGCACTATAACATTCACTCCTGTTAATTACATTAAACATTTTTAATGGTCTTTTTTAGGCACTTTCAGCTGCTGGTTAAGGTTGTTAAAAGATGGTGGTCTTGAAAAAAATTGGTAAAAGTCAACAGTGAATTTAAACCTAACCATTTGACCTCTGACCTTTCAGTGCACAAAACATTATCCTTTATTTAAAGAGGATTGTTGCTGGACATACATGGGTCATTTGTTTCCTTTATACATAAAAACATATTTGGTAAAAAAAAAATTAAAAACACACAGGCAGAAAACAAACTAAATTTGCACGTTTCTGTGTTGTTTTTTCTGAAAAATGATCAGCAGCAGTTTCTCTCTTTGTGTTTCCTCTACAGGTGAAGGTAGAACGTGGATCTGAAGTCACCTGGTGAGTATTTTCTTTCTCCTGCCACATGTTAAACTGGAAGATTTTGCATGTCCTCACTTTGAACAGAAGTGAACTATAAATGAATCCATATGAGCTCTCTAGTGGACAAAAAGTACAGCTGTATAAAAGGAATATATTCTTCTCCATTTATCCACAGTGGAAATCTTTGAATCATTTCTTCCTTTGGTGCCATCTGGTGGTAGAATCAGGAATGACACTGTGGTAGAGAGCAGTGTGTGTCTCTGTGATGTAAAGCTGGTTGTAATGAATGAGCATGTTGTTGTGTTTGTGTGAAGGTGGGGGCTCTGCTATGAGTCAGTGTGAGGACAGAGAGGAGGGAGCCCCTCCCTCTAAAACCACTCTGTGTGGGGAACATGACAGCCAGACCAAAGCTCAGAGGTGAGATGAGGATCTCTAACTGTCCATGACTCTTCTCCATGTCAGAGCTCAGCACTCAAATCACTCCACCATCAGTATTCACACTCACAGCTCTGTGTGTGTTGTGTTGAAGGCCAGAGCAGCAGCTCAGACCAGACTCTGCTGGACCTGGACCTGGACCTGGACCTGGACCTGGACCTGAACCTGAACCTGGACCTGAGCCCAGCTGTGTGTCCTTCAAGAGTGACCAGTCTAAGGGTCGACTTATTTATTTCAAAGATGGACAGCAGTCTGAGGATCAAACGTAATCATTTATCTCACAGTTTGTTGTTATCAGTATTAAAACTTTAATAATTTTCAGCAGCAATAATTCTGGAAGATTTTCAGTGTTTATGAACGTTCATCAGAGTTTGTGATTCTTTCAGTATCGAACATGAGAGACCAGATTCTCCTGGACCTGAGCCCAGCTGTGTGTCCTTCAAGAGTGACCGGTCTATGGATCCACTTATTGTTTTCAAAGATCTAAATAACTCTGATTGTCAAAGGTAAGAATTTAAAACAGAACATGTTTCTGTTGTTCTGTATTAAAACCTTTAAAATCCAACATGTCAGCAGTGTTTTATGTCTGAACCTGAACATTTATCAGTGTTTGTGTTTCTATCAGGATCCAACAGCAGGAAACTATTTTACACATCAATAACTGTACTGAGCATGTACCTTCATGTGTGTCCTGTGTTTGTAGGAGGATCTAACAGGATCCACTTGATAGAATCTATCACATGTAACACTGTGTCTTTAGATTATATACAGTATATTATATTATATTTGTTCCACAGAGTTCAGCAGCAGAGATCAGAGGTTCCCATTGGTCAGTCTGCCCAGCAGCATCAAACACAGCTGGACTCCATATTTATGGTGTGTAAATGAACAAACACAGCTACTACTGAGAATCAAAGTTGACTTCAAATGACATTTTTATGTTACTGAATTGTTTCCTGATTACACTGCAAACATCATCTCTGTCTGAATTATGTTCACAGTCAGTGTTTTATTGACTGAATGAAGCGTTACATTGCTGAGCAGCACAGAGTCAGAGGTCAGAGGTCGTGGTGGATGGTGGTCTCACACAGACTTTGGCAGCAGAGAGCAGAGTTCACAGACTGAGTCCAGTTTGTGTTTGAAACAACAGAAACACTTTGGTTCATGTTAATGACAGTTTGTGGTTTCAGCTTCATTCTAATAAACACATCGTGTCCAAAGTCACTGCAGATCTTTTCTGTGTGAAACCAGACCAGGATATTTCTCCAACATGAATCTCATTTTATATCAACTTCATTTCTAGGAGACAGGACCATCCACAGACTAAATACTGAACTACCATCGTGATCCAGTCTCCATGCTGCACTCTGCAGACCAGCAGGCTTTCTGTCTGTCACTGATGATCTGATGTTGACTTCTACAAGTCAAAGTTCACTTCTTGTTCTGTTCCAGCTGCTGGAGGAGAACATTGTCAGTTTTGTGAAGAACGAGCTGAAGGAGATCAAGAGGGGTCTGAGTCCAGATTACCCAGAATGCTTAGAGAGTCAGAGGGAGGATGAGGAGGTATTGGACAGTGAGGAGGAAGAGCAGAGGAGGAGCAGCAGAGAGGCATTTGTGAAGATCACACTGCACTTCCTGAGGAGAATGAAGCAGGAGGAGCTGGCTGACTGTCTGCAGAGCAGTAAGAGGATTTTAACACATTTAACATGATGGAAAGAGGAAATGGAGGCAACATGGGAGAGGGTCACATTTAAAACTCTGCTGTTAATATGATGCACACATTTTATCAGATCTATGAACTGTGAGAAACTGTTCACACCTGATGTGCTGAAGAGATTTCAGAGAGGAGGGAAATAAACACCACCCTGATGTGTTTAAGATTAAAATCATCAGATTGATTATAGCTTCAACTTATTGATCACATTTCTTTTTTGTTCTTTCAGGAACTTTTCCTGCAGTTTGTCAGCGTGAGCTCAAGACTAACCTGAAGGAGAAGTTCCAGTGTGTGTTTGAGGGGATTGCTAAAGCAGGAAACCCAACCCTTCTGAATCAGATCTACACAGAGCTCTACATCACAGAGGGAGGGACTGGAGAGGTCAATGATGAACATGAGGTCAGACAGATTGAATCAGCATCCAGGAAACCACACAGACTAGAAATGATCATCAAACAAGAAGACATCTTTAAAGCCTCACCTGGAACAGATGGACCAATCAGAATAGTGATGACAAAGGGAGTGGCTGGCATTGGGAAAACTGTCTTAACACAGAAGTTCACTCTGGACTGGGCTGAAGACAAAGCCAACCAGGACATACAGTTCACATTTCCATTCACCTTCAGAGAGCTGAATGTGCTGAAAGAGAAAAAGTTCAGCTTGGTGGAACTTGTTCATCACTTCTTCACTGAAACCAAAGAAGCAGGAATCTGCAGGTTTGAAGAGTTCCAGGTTGTGTTCATCTTTGACGGTCTGGATGAGTGTCGACTTCCTCTGGACTTCCACAACAATGAGATCCTGACTGATGTCACAGAGTCCAGCTCAGTGGATGCGCTGCTGACAAACCTCATCAGGAAGAACCTGCTTCCCTCTGCTCGCCTCTGGATAACTACACGACCTGCAGCAGCCAATCAGATCCCTCCTTATTGTGTCGACATGGTGACAGAGGTCAGAGGGTTCACTGACCCTCAGAAGGAGGAATACTTCAGGAAGAGATTCAGAGATGAGGAGCAGGCCAGCAGAATCATCTCCCACATCAAGAAGCCTCCACATCATGTGCCACATCCCAGTCTTCTGCTGGATCACTGCTACAGTTCTGGAGGATGTGTTGAAGACCAGAGGGGGAGGAGAGCTGCCCAAGACCCTGACTGAGATGTACATCCACTTCCTGGTGGTTCAGTCCGAACTGAAGAAAATCAAGTATGATGGAGGAGCTGAGACGGATCAGCACTGGAGTCCAGAGAGCAGGAAGATGATTGAGTCTCTGGGAAAACTGGCTTTTGAGCAGCTGCAGAAAGGACACCTGATCTTCTATGAGTCAGACCTGACAGAGTGTGGCATCGATATCAGAGCAGCCTCAGTGTACTCAGGAGTGTTCACACAGATCTTTAAAGAGGAGAGAGGACTGTACCAGGACAAGGTGTTCTGCTTCGTCCATCTGAGTGTTCAGGAGTTTCTGGCTGCTCTTCATGTCCATCTGACGTTCATCAACTCTGGTGTCAATCTGATGTCAGAAGAACAAACAATTCATCATGAATCTGCAAAGACACACTTCTACCAGAGTGCTGTGGATAAGGCCTTACAGAGTCCAAATGGACACCTGGACTTGTTTCTCCGCTTCCTCCTGGGTCTTTCACTGCAGACCAATCAGACTCTCCTGCGAGGTCTGCTAACACAGTCAGGAAGTACCTCACAGACCAATCAAACAATAGTCCAATACATCAAGACAAAGGTCAGTGAGAGTCTCTCTTCAGAGAAAAGCATCAATCTGTTCCACTGTCTGAATGAACTGAATGATAGTTCTCTAGTGGAGCAGATCCAACAGTCCCTGAGATCAGGACGTCTCTCCACAGATGAACTGTCTCCTGCTCAGTGGTCAGCTCTGGTCTTCATCTTACTGTCATCAGAAAAAGATCTGGAAGTGTTCGACCTGAAGAAATATTCTGCTTCAGAGGAGGCTCTTCTGAGGCTGCTGCCAGTGGTCAAGGCCTCCAGCAAAGCTCTGTGTGTACACACCTAACTATACAAGTTTAAAGAAGCTTTTCTTTGTTCAGAAAAAACAAACTTTGTGATTGCTCTCTGTTGATTCTTCTTCAGGCTGAGTGGCTGTAATCTGTCAGAGAGAAGCTGTGAAGCTCTGTCCTCAGTCCTTAGCTCCCAGTCCTCTAGTCTGAGAGAGCTGGACCTGAGTAACAACGACCTGCAGGATTCAGGAGTGAAGCTGCTGTCTGCTGGACTGCAGAGTCAACATTGTACACTGGAAACTCTCAGGTCATTATGAGGCTGATTGAACCACAGTTTATATTGATATGGATATTTTTCTTTCAAAATCAGTAAGATTTTATGACATGATTTTATTTCCAGTCTGTCAGGCTGTCTGATCACAAAAGAAGGCTGTGCGTCTCTGGCCTCAGCTCTGAACTCCAACCCCTCCCATCTGAGAGAGCTTGACCTGAACTACAATCATCCAGGAGAACAAGGAGCGAAGCTGCTGTCTGCTGGACTGGAGGATCTACACTGGAGACTTGACAAACTCAGGTATGGACAGACAACAAGAGTTCAGACACTGCATGTGTCTCTAATAAAAAAAAAAAAGATATCCTTCTGCTGTGGTAACTCATCATGAAGGAGTTCTTACTCCTGAGACTGTTACCATGAAAAGCTTTGATGTAGGATTCACTTTTTTCTAGTTTTGGTTTCTTTCTTTGTCTGTTCGTTTGTTTCAAATTTACGGACAGCTTACAATTATCATGAATTACTGTGCTCTGATTCAGCCTTTTAGAAAATAAACTATGAAAGCAAACATTTGTACTGGACATGAAAGATTGTTCTTGACCATGAAAATGATAAAAAAATATGTACCTCACATGGTATTTTTTCAAGCTGGGACCTAGTTTTAAGATAAGATCTATATAGATAAGGTTTATTGATCCCCAAAGTGGAAATTCGGGTGTTGCAGCAGTACAAAGACAGAATAGCAAGTAGGTTAATAGAGTATAAAAATGAGAATTGAAAAAAGATTGTATCATGAATTTTATTTGAAACATTCTCGCTCTCCTCTTGTGTTGTTGTCTTTTTTTAAAATTTAGTTTCAAGTTGTATTATCTGTGAAACACCTTTTTGTTAAATCATATGACACTTTTACCTAGATTGTTTTGATGTACTTTTAAATCGAAAGAGAAATGTTGCTCATTGAGAAACACAAAGGCCCTCACTTCCTGATAGTGTTAACCTTTTTCTTTATTATCATCAAAAAATATTGCACTTTTTTGTTACGGAACTGCAGAAACTTAAGGAGTCCTGAAACTCTAATGCAGTGAAAGATGGTGGCACACTGGCGGATTCTTCTTCTTCTATTTTTGAGTACTATGTATACACACAGCGACTTAAAAAATAGCCTACATGATCTGGTAAGCAGGACTTGACATTAACTTTTTTGCTCACCAGCCACTGTGGCTAGTGGTTTTCCAAAGTTACTAGCCACTCACCATTTTCACTATCCATCCATCCATCCATTATCTTCTGCTTATCCGGGGCGAGTCGCGGTGGCAGCCTACTCAGCAAGGTGACCCAAGCGTCCCTTTCCCCAGCAACGTTTTCCAGTTCCTCCTGGGGGAGCTCCCCCCGGATCTCCGAGCTCCTGACCCTATCTCAAAGGCTGAGCCCAGACACCCTCAGAAGGAAACTCATTTCGGCCGCTTGTATCCGCGATCTCATTCTTTCGGTCACTACCCAAAGCTCGTGACCATAGGTGAGGGTTGGAACGTAGATCGACTGGTAAATCGAAAGCTTTGCCTTCAGGCTCAGCTCCCTCTTCACCACCACAGTCCGGTACAACGCCTGCATTACTGCTGAATCTGCACCGATCTGCCTGTCAATCTCACGATCCATTTTACCCTGACTCGTGAACAAGACCCCGAGATACTTGAACTCCTTCGCTTGAGGCAAAGACTCACTCCCCCGCTGGAGGGGGCAATCCACCGGTTTCCGGCAGAGAACCATGGCCTCAGACTTGAAGGTGCTGACTCTCATCCCAACCATGTCACACTCGGCTGCAATCTGCCCCAATGCCAGCTGGAGGTCCCAGCTTGATGAAGCCAACAGGACAACATCATCTGCAAAAAGCAGAGATGAAATCCTGAGGTCCCCAATCTAGAAACCCTCCTCCCCCCGGCTGTGCCTTGAGATCCTGTCCATGAAAATCACAAACAGTATCGGTGACAAGGGACAGCCCTGGCGGAGGCCAACATGCACTGGGAACGTATTTTACTTTGTGCCGAGGATGCAGACACAACTCTCACTTTGGTTATAAAGCGACCGGATGGCTCGTATCAACAGCCCCGGTACCCCATACTCCCGCAGTACCCCCCACAGGACCACCCGGGGGACACAATCATAAGCATTCTCCAAGTCCACAAAGCACATGTAGACTGGATGAGCAAACTCCCATGCCCCCCTAAGCAGCCCTACCAGGGTAAAGAGCTGGTCCACTCTTCCACAGCTAGGTCGGAATCCGCATTGTTCCTCCTGTATCCGAGGTTCGACAATCGGCCGGAGCCTCCTTTCAAGCACCCTGAATTAAACTTTACCCGGGAGGCTGAGTAGTGTTATACCCCCATAGTTGGGACACATCCTCTGGTACCCCTTTTTAAAAATGGGATTCACCACCCCGGTCTGCCATTCCACAGGTACTGTCCCAGACCTCCACGTGACATTGAAGAGGCGTGCCAGCCACGACAGCCCAACAATGCCCAGAGCCTTTAGCATCTCAGGGCGAATCTCATCTACACCTGGCACCTTGCCACTGAGGAGCTTCTTGACTACCTCAGCGACCTCTGCCACGGACATAGATAAGACTTCCCCTGGAACTTCAGACTCTGCTTCCTCATCAGAGGACGTTTTGGCTGGGTTCAGGAGTTCCTCAAAGTGTTCCTTCCACCGTTCGACAATATCCTCAGTCCGGGTCAGCAGTTCTCGACCCCGGCTAAAAACAGCTTGAGCCAATCCCTGCTTCCCCTTCCTGAGTCGTCTAACTGTTTGCCAGAACTTTCTTGAGGCCAACCGAAAGTCCTTCTCCATAGCCTCCCTGAACTCCTCCCACACCCGAGTTTTTGTTTCCGCAACCACAGAAGCTGCAGCCCTTCTGGCCACACGGTACCTGTCTTCTGCCTCTGGAGACCCCTGGGCTAACCAAGTCCGAAAGGTCTCCTTCTTCAGCCTGATGGCTTCCCTCACTGTCAGTGTCCACCCACGGGTTCTCAGGTTGCCGCCATGACAGGCACCGACAGCCTTCTGGCCACGACTCCTTGTAGCCGCTTCAAAAATGGAGGCTTTCAACGCGGCCCATTCGGATTCCATGTCCCCAACCTCCCCAAGGATGCAAGAGAAATTCTTCCGGAGGTGGGAGTTGAAGACCACGCGGACACGGGCCTCCGCCAGACATTCCCAGTTCACCCTCACTACACGTTTATGTTTACCAGGTCTGTCCCGCAGCCTCCCCCGCCATCTAATCCAACTCACCACCAGGTGGTGATCAGTTGACAGCTCTGCTCTTCTCATCACCCGAGTGTCCAAAACATGCGGTCGCAGATCTGATGAAACGACCACAAAGTCAATCATTGATCTAAGGCCTAGGGGGGTCCGGTACAAGGTACACTTATGAGCAACCCCATAGGCACAAACAACAGTCAGAGCCTTCCTCTCCGCAACTTGCAGTCGCAGAGAGGTGACCCTCTCGTTCATCAGGGAAAACTCCAACACAGCAGCGCTCAGCTGGGGGCTTGTGAGTATCCCCACACCCGCCTGACGCCTCTCACCCTGGGCAACTCCGGAAAGGCGAGAGTCCAGTCCCTCTCCAGGATATTGGTTCCAGAGCCAGAGCTGTGCGTGGAGGTGAGCCCAACTATATCTAGTTGGTAACGCTCCACCTCCCGCAGCAGCTCTGCCTCCTTCCCCACCAGAGAGGTGACATTCCACGTGCCAACAACCAGTCTATGCTGCCGGGGATCAGCACGCCAAGGCTCCTGCCTTTGCCTGCTGCCCGGTTTGCATTGCACCCAACCCCTATGGCTATCCTTGCAGGTGGTGGGCCCACAAGGCGGCGGCTCCCCGTTGCTCGTTCGGGCTGAGCCCCGCCGGGCCAAATGGACAAAAGCCCGGCCACCAGACGCTCGCCAACAGGCATCCCCCCCCAGGTCTAGCCCCGGGCGAGGTAGCTGTTTGACGTCGTTGCCTCTTCATAGGGGTTTTTGAACCGCTCTTAGTCTGGTCCCTCCCCTGGGACCAATTTGCCTTGGGAGACCCTACCAGGGGCTAGTGCCCCAGACAACACAGCTCCCAGGTTCACAGGGACACACAAACCCCTCCACCACGTTAAGGTGGCGATTCATGGTGGTGGGATTAATTTTCACTAGCCACAATTGTTTTTTTCTTCACCTTGTTACAGCCATACATCCTACAGTCAGCACAGCTACATTATTTTATTTGTTGGATCATTATCAGCCAATCTCGACCTGACATTTTGGTCTTTTCTTTTTCTTTGTCTCCTCTTCATTTTCTGTTTCATCAAGTTTTCTCTTCTGTGTTGTCTCCTCCCCGGGCTTTGTTACACTTATGAGCAGCCACATTATGATTCTTCACAGGGGCTTCATGTGTGGTCACTGGGGAGCAAACGCAAGGCAATACTGTGTGCAGGTAGTGCTCATGTCCTGCTCTGTATGCAAATGAACAAGGAGCCTCATTCTCCTTAATAAGACTTGAAAAAACATTATATAATACAAAAAACTGTGATGCAGACTCACAGCACAGAGAGGGGGAGAGCTGCTGCGCAGGCGCACAGTGGGAGGGAGCGGGTCAGTAGGGACTGAAGTGATGACGTGAAACTTTGTTTGACCTGCTACTTAGTGCGAAAAAATATATCAATAACACTAACATTTAACTCACAGAAAAGCTGGACTTCTTGCACGGCCAGAAAGTTCCATAAATCCCACAAAGAGATTATTTGTCCAAACTTTAAATGAAAAATTCCCCAAAAGCCTCCAACAACACAAACAGGTTAAGTTTAGCTCAGTGTCTGTGTGTGTGTTGACGTCTAGCAGACAGCCAGCAGGATCCACCTGTCAATCAAGTGATCCGGCCCCTATGATTTAAGGCTTAATATAATAAAAATGGGTGTGTTATAAAAAAAATTCACCCCCCGTACAGTTATCTTGAACAATAAAATTAGCTATTTATAACAAAACCGGTTCTTGTACCAGGCTGTAAACATGTTTATTTCTGTTGTAAAAATTGGCATTTTCCCACCTGCTGTAATGTTATTTCTTGTTTTCTGGAGCCTCAAGTGGCCATTCGAGGAACTGCAGTTTTTTGCACTTCCGCACTGGCTTCATTTTTCAACACCGGAGGTTGCCGCTCAGAAAAAACACACTTGACCATGATAACAGTAACATCATATATGAGTTTAAATCATCACCTCTCCCTCATCTGGGCCAATCTGACCACATCTCCTTGTTCTTAACTCAGCATACAGACCTGTTATCAACACGGTCAAACCAGCTGTCAGAGTTGTACAAGTATGGCCAGAGGGAGCTTCTGAACAGCTACAGGACTGCTTTTACCGCACTGACTAGACTCTATTTAAAGATGAGTACAATGGGAATTACAAATTCACTGTACTATTTAATATGAAAAGCTCTGTATACAATGTCACCATCACAAAACGCATTTGTGTAGTTTCAAACAATAAGACCCTCAACACAGCTTTCAGGCAATACTGAACAGTACAGAGTGGCCACCTAAAGAGGGGCCTCAGAGATGCCAACGCTACTTACAGGAAAAGGATTTAGAGCCACTTTGACAACTCGGACCCTTGTCATACAATGCAGAGCATATGTGAGCCCACCAATCAAATGAATACCACCAACCTGACCAGCAGCAGCAGCAGTGCCTCACTGGAGGAACAGCTTAATCTTTTATTGACTGCGTCCAACAGCCAGACACCCACCATACAGACTGCTGAGGTCACAGACACACAACATCAATGCATAGACAGCAGCCTGTCCGGATGGTGTTCCAGGTCCGGTTCTCAGAGACTGTGCTGCTGAGTTAACTGAGGTATTCACAAACACTTCAACCATCTCTGGCACAGTGCTCTGTCCCTCCATGTTTAAAGACAGCCACAATAGTGCAAGTTCCAAAGCACACAGCAATAACCTGCCTAAATGACTACAGGCCAATAGCATTAACACCTGTTATCATGAAGTGCCTGCAGAGATCGGTCCTCAAGCACATCAAGGCTACAGATCAGGTCAACAGATGACACCATCTCTCCTGCCCTCCATACTGTACTGCTGCACTTAGAACAATGAGGAACATGTGCACGGCTGCTGTCTGTAGACTGCAGTTCTGCATTAATACAATCATCTCCAGCAGACTGGTCTCCAAGCTGTCTGATCTCGGCTTCAACAAAAACATCTGCCTCTGGATAAAAGACTTCCTCACAGACCGGCTGCAGGCAGTCAGGATGGGTACAGGGGCCCCACAAGGCTGTGTGCTGAGCCCCTTATACTCTCTGTATACTTTACACTGTGCACCAACCCATCACACGAACACAATCATAACATTTGCAGCTGACACAACAGTGGTGGGACTGATCACTGAGGTCACTGAGTCTGCTTACAAAGAGGAGGTAAAGAGGCTGACATACTGGTGTGCAGAAAATAACCTGACACTCGAAACAGAAAAAAAACAAAAAACAAAAGAACTGATCATTCGCTTCAGGAGGAAGCAGGACGACCACCTACCACTGCACATTAATGGAGAGACGGTGGAGAGAGTTTCCAGTTCAGGTTCCTGGGCACCCACATCTCACACGATCTCACATGGTCTATCAACAAACACTCTCTGGTTAAAAAGGCTCAACAGCGGCTCTACTTCCTGAGAACACTCAAGAAGGTCAACCCGTCACAACAGCTGCTGGTGTCCTTCTACCACGGCTCCATTGAGAGCATACTGACACATGGGATCCTGGTGTGGTACGACGGCAGCTCTGTGGCTGACAGGAAGGCCCTGCAGAAGATCATCAACACAGCCCAGAAAATCACACACGTAGTCCGGCCTGGATGACATCTACACCTCTCGTTGTCTACAGAAGACATCCTGCATCCTGAAAGACCCGTCTCACCCTGCCCATCACCTGTTTGACCCCCTGCCCTCAGGGAAGAGCTGCAGATCAATCAAAGCACGCACCAACAGACTCATGAACAGTATAGGAGCCTAAATGCTATTTTTTGTTGATAAGTATTTGAATAATAACTTAAGTTGATATGTGAAAAAAGATTGTGGTTAATTATGATAAAAAAGAGGTTATTTACATTACTCACAGGTGAACAGTTCATATTAATAGGTTAGTACTTCATTCATTTCACTTAAAAATGTGTGGGTGTTTTTTGGTTTAAAAATCGCACATGTAACCTTTAATGCTGATGAGTGTGTGGGCGTGGTTAACGTAAAGCAGGCAGTCAGGTCAGTGTCATGGAGTGGAGCCACACAGTTTTTTGACCTCTTTGCTCTTTAAGTTACCTTTAGACTCTGCATTTTTGTTGTCTTTGGCTCTTACCTTTCTTTTTTATTTTCATAATGCTGGACTATTGTATTTTGCCTTATTTTTCGGAGTAAACAATGAAAAGAAACGAAGGAATCGTGTGGAGTTATTTTTTGTCGTTCAAGTGGATAACGAGGGAGGAGAGGGTCAAGCTCATGGCTTCACTGATTAGGAACCTACATTAGTCAAAAAACTCGCTCTTCGTGGATTTATGGAACGTGGAACTGCCTGACAAACACGGAGACTTTTGGAAAAGGAAAAATCACAAGCTGCGAGATGGAGCTCACCAGCCTGGCGTCGGATCGTTAATTGATGCGAGTCTACTCGCCGACGCATGTGAGTAAAAAAAACAGGATCGTTGTTCGGCTGAATAACGAAGTGAGACTCTACGGTGCTTCGACTTCTTTATTGATTAAAAGTGGAAATAATACCTTGTTATGGATGAACAAGACAGTGGAAAGCGGACAGTAAAGATGACTGAGAAGGCCATAGAAGAACATACATCCAGACAGATCCAGGCACGCAGGTACAAGCTCTCCCAGATAACTAGATTGAAAAATCACATTGAACAATTAATGGAAGACGATGCAAATGTTGACACTGTAAAAAATAAGCTCGGTGTTGACTTCAGTGGCTTGCATCAGGAATTTTTGGAGCTTAATTCTGGCCTTCAGAAATTAATGAATGAGGAGGAATTTGCAGGAGATCAAAGGAACTGGTTTGATCCAAAGAATAAATCAATGGATGACTTTTTCTGGAAATGTGAGGATTGGATGAAAGAGGTTTTGAAGCGTGTTGAGCAGGCTGAAGAGTGTGACAGACAGGTTACACCTGCAGACAGTAGGTCTACATCAACAAAAGTGACCACTAGCGGTCGAAGTAAAGCTACATCACGGAGTGGAAGATCACGTTCATCAGCGTCTTCAGTCAGATTAAAGGCGGAAATGGAACAAGCATTATTAAGAGCAAAAGCTGCAGCTTTACGGGAGAAACTGGCCATAGAACAGGAAGAAGCAGAGTTTGAAGCCCACCAAAAAAGGATGGAAGCTTCACTAAAAGCTAGAAAAGAAATGCATGCAATGCAAACTGCACTGGCTGAGTCTGACGCTAAAATGGAGGTCTTACAAAAATATGAGAACACACAAGAAGATGGTAGCAAAGGTAAAGCGGATGATAACGGTCAAACAGACACAAGACCCACCTTACCAGCGCCCAGGGTTAAACAAAATACTCCAGCAGCAACTGACCAATTGGCTACTTCTGCACCAAAGACTGAAATTAAAGAGCCACAGGGACCAGTGCTCGATGGGCTTTGCCAAGCCATCTCTCAGCAAGCCAACGTCACAGAGTATCTTGTGAGGAGTCACAAAGCTTCACTACTTCCTGATCTCACCATCCCAACATTTAAAGGAGACCCACTGGAATACAATTCCTTTATTAGAGCCATTGAACATGGGATTGAAGGTCGCACAAGTGACAATCGTGATCGTCTTCAATTTTTGCTACAGTACACAAGTGGACAACCACATGAGTTGGTTAAGAGCTGCATCCACATGGAATCTTCAGCAGGATATGCTAAAGCAAAGCAAATGTTGAAAGAGTTCTTTGGTGACGACTTCAAGATAGCGGAAGCGTACATAAAGGAAGCTTTGGACTGGCCCACAATCAAGCCGGAAGATGGTGCATCCCTTCAATCCTTCGCACTATTCCTAACAGGTTGCTCTAACACAATGACAGATATTAGCTACATGGAAGATTTGGATAACACAGCTAATATAAAGGCACTGGCAAATAAACTTCCATACAAGCTCAAGGAATCCTGGAGGAAGTCCGCTTGCGACCTGCAAGAAAGAACAAAAAAAAGAGTCAAGTTCGAGGACTTTGTTGACTTTGTGAATAAGCAAGTTAAGTATCTTCTGCATCCACTCTATGGAAACATAAAAGAAAACACAATAAACACGAAAGAGCCTGTAAAACAGAAACTGAAACCACAATACGCAGAGACACTCAAATCAAGGAAAGTGTTCACAACAGTTGTTGTGCCCCCAAAGACGGAAAATGAAAAACAGACAGCAGCAAAAACACAACCTGTCTCAGTCGATGGTTTCAGCAAACCTTGTGTTTATTGTAATGGAGAGCAACACAGTCTCACAGTTTGCAAGAAATTCAAGAGCAAGCAACATAAAGACAAGATTGGTTTCTTGAGGAGCAAAGGTCTGTGTTTCGCATGTTTAAAGCACGGTCATATGAGTAGCAGCTGCAAACAGAAGCTTCAATGTGAAGAATGCTCCAGACCGCATCCCACATCATTGCACATTACTAACAAAGACACAAGAGAAGACAATCTGCAATCTGTTTCAAGTGCCCTTGTACGAACGGCTGAAACCTTTGGAGTCACAGGGGCCGGTAAAGACGATTACGTTCTTTCCATCGTTCCAGTGTGTGTCAAGGCACAAAAAGGAACCAAGACAGTGACAACCTACGCGTTTTTGGATCCCGGTAGCTCGGCTACTTTCGCTACAGAGTCACTGATAAATCAACTGAACATGAATGGACGCAATGTAAGCATCTCATTGCGAACTATGGGACATGAATCAGTCGTGAACACACGCATTGTGGCTGGTCTGGAGATCAGCAGTTTGGACAGCAACCAGTTTGTTGAACTTTCGGAGGTGTATTCACAGAAGAGGTGAAAATCCCCACTATCCAAGCAGAAGTTGGATTGCTCATTGGAGCAAATGTTCCCAAGGCGATGGAACCGCTACAAGTGGTCAACAGTGTGGACAATGGACCATACGCCGTGAGGACAATATTAGGCTGGACAGTGAACGGACCACTCAGAGGTGGAAATGACACATTGGAGGCAAACACACTGACAGGAATTACTGCAAACAGAATCTCAGTAGCCAAGCTTGAAGAACTTTGGCAGCTACAATTCAAGCAGGACTTTCCAGATGCTGGACAAGACGAAGACATCGAGATGTCTAAGGAGGACCATCAGTTTATCAGCATGGTGTCACAGTCTGCTGTACTTATAGACGGTCATTACAATGTTTGTCTTCCAGTGAAGAAAAAATGTTTGGGTATGCCGAACAACAGAGCAGTTGCGGAGCAACGTGCACTGAACTTACGGAAGAGGTTCTCAAAGGACGGCAAGTTCTATGGAGAATATGTGGCGTTCATGGACGACGTGCTCAGGAAAGGTTACGCCGTGAAGCTTGTAGGTGATGAGTGTGAACCTACTGAGGGGCGAACGTGGTATTTGCCTCACCACGGAGTAAGACATCCAACCAAGCAGAAGTTGCGCGTCGTGTTCGACTGCAGCGCAAGCTTCCAAGGAATATCATTGAACCAGCAGCTCCTACAGGGTCCGGACCTTACAAGCTCGCTGGTGGGGGTCCTCATGAGGTTCCGCCAGGAGGCTGTGGCGGTCATGGCAGACGTGGAGGCCATGTTCCACCACGTCAAAGTGAGTAATGAAGACACGGATCTCCTGAGATTTCTTTGGTGGCCTGGCGGCAACTATGAGCAGGATCTCGTCGAACATAAGATGCTGGTGCATATCTTCGGCGCAACATCATCGCCAAGTGTCGCCACCTTTGCGCTCCAGAAATGCGCAACAGATTTTGCAGAGGAGTTTGGACAAGAGACGGCTAAAACAGTCAGGAAAAATTTTTACGTGGACGACTGTCTTAAGTCGGCTTCTGATGAAGATACAGCCATCACACTGTGTGCTGAGTTGAGAAGCATGTTGGCAAAAGGAGGATTCCGGCTGACAAAGTGGTCAAGCAACAGCAGGAAGTTGCTTAACTCAATCCCAGAAGAGGAAAAGGCTCAAGGGTTTCAAGATCTGGACTTAGATGAGGACAACTTGCCCATGGAAAGAACATTGGGTATCCAGTGGTGTGCCGAATCAGATCAGTTCAGGTTCAAGATCAACCTTAAAGATCGACCACACACTAGGAGAGGCCTGCTTTCCTTGGTCAGCTCAATTTTTGATCCGCTGGGCTTTCTCGCTCCAGTAATATTGCCCGCCAAAAGAATCCTGCAGGATTTATGTCGGCAGAAGTATTGTTGGGACGAAGACCTGCCAGACACTGTGGTCAAAGGTTGGAATAAGTGGATCTCAAGTTTGCCACAGATTGAGAAATTTGGAGTGGACAGATGTGTCAAGTCGAAGCACCTTGGTGCGCCAG
This sequence comes from Semicossyphus pulcher, assembly GCF_022749685.1. NCBI lineage: Eukaryota > Metazoa > Chordata > Actinopteri > Labriformes > Labridae > Semicossyphus > Semicossyphus pulcher. The sequence continues at coordinate 2,429,273 of NW_027211701.1, forward strand.
TCTTTGCGCAGCTTCATCACTTTGCTGACGCTAGTGAAGATGCCTACGGCACCACAAGCTACTTACTGCTGCGCTTTTCAACGGGTGAAGCTCAATCCACCTTGATCCTAGCAAAGACAAGGGTCGCTCCCTTAAAGTCACCAACTATTCCCAGAATGGAACTGACAGCGGCCACAGTCGCAATAAAAATGGACAAGCTTCTGAGGAAAGAGCTTGAGTTGGAGCTTCACAAATCCATCTTTTGGACCGATAGCACGGCTGTGCTAAAGTACTTGAACAGTGAGAGCACCAGATTCAAGACGTTCGTTGCTAACAGGGTTTCAGCAATCCTGGATCACTCTCAGACATCTCAGTGGAGATACATCAACACCACTCTGAATCCCGCTGACGTTGTCTCAAGAGGACAGACTGTGGAAGCATTTTTGAAAAATGAGAGCTGGCTTTCAGGACCAAGTTTCTTGCTCAGCTCACAAGACCAGTGGCCTAAAAATCCAGATCCCGGCATGCTGGATATCGACGACCCAGAGGTCAAAAGAGTGACTCAAGTGCATGTCATTCAGGCACAAGAACTTGAGGATTTCATGGATCAGTGGATGAACCACTACTCTTCCTGGACGGCGTTGAAACGCGCTGTAGGCTGGTTTCTGAAACTTAAGGATTTGCTGAAAGAGCTAAAGGAAAAGAGAAAGGAGCTACGAGCAGTAGACGGAGAAAGCCGGATGACAGAGTTCAAGAAAGCCGTTAAAGGAAAGTATCTGACTTGTGATGACTTGACTGAAGCAGAAACAGAAATTGTGAAATGCTGTCAGAAACAAAGCTTCAAAGAAGACTTGGCTATGCTAAAGGAGCATCAAAGAGTGAAGAAAGGTAGCTCGCTCTTTAAGTTAAATCCAGTGCTCCAAGACGGAGTTATGAGAGTTGACGGAAGGTTGAGTCGCGCGGCTATGCCTGATGACTCCAAGCAGCAAGTCATCTTGCCTAAGGATTCACACGTCACAAGGCTTGTGTTGAGACACATTCATGACATTACAGCTCACGCCGGAAGGAATCACATGTTGGCTCAGCTACGGCAACGATTCTGGATCCCTGGAGCCAGTGGAGCTATCAGAAGGTTCCTGTCCAAGTGTGTCATCTGTAAAAGGCTACATGGAGCAGCTGGCAAGCAGCTCATGGCAGATCTACCAACATGCAGGGTCCTGCCAGACGACCCTCCTTTTACAAGAGTCGGCATAGATTATTTCGGTCCGTTCCTAGTGAAGAGAGGACGAGTCCAAGTAAAGAGATACGGCGTTATCTTCACGTGTCTTGCTATACGAGCAGTGCATCTGGAAGTTGCTTCTTCTCTCAACACTGATGCCTGTCTCAACGCAATCAGAAGATTTCTTGCCAGAAGAGGACAAGTCAGAGAGATGTATTCAGATAATGGAACCAACTTTCGGTCAGCTGACAGTGAGATGAGGAAATCAATCAAGGAATGGAACACCAACAGGATCGAGAAACATTTGCAACAGAGAGGTGTTCAGTGGCATTTCAATCCGCCAGCGGGTTCTCACCACGGAGGCAGCTGGGAGCGGTTAATTCGTTCAGTGAGAAAAATCCTGAACATCACGGTCAAGGAGCAACTGCTGGATGAAGAAGGTCTCCACACCCTACTTTGTGAAGCTGAGGCGATCATAAACAGCAGGCCCATCACAAAGGCGTCATCAGACCTCAACGATTTAGAGGCACTCACGCCCAACCACTTGTTGTTGCTCAAAGTCAAGCCCGAGTTACCACCAGGAGTATTTCATGAAGATGACCAGTACGTCAAGCGCAGATGGAGACAGATTCAATACCTCGCGGATGTCTTCTGGAAACGCTGGTGCAAAGAGTATCTGACACAGCTCCAAGAACGTCAGCGATGGTGTTCACCCGGAAGAAACTTCTGTGTCGGCGACGTGGTGCTGATCGTGGACGATACATCACCCAGAAACTCCTGGCCACAAGAATAGTGGAGACTTTTCCTGATAGAAATGATTTCGTTCGTCAGGTTAAAGTGAAGACCAAGACCAACGAGCTTTGTCGCCCTGTAACAAAGCTATGTCTTCTTCAAGAATCAGAGGATAACTGATGGACTGTTATGAAGATCTCATCTTGAATGGGACTAAGAACACCAAGCTTCTTTCACTAAGTGATAGTAATGTTATTCAGGCTCCTTTAATTTAAGTTGACACCTTTGGAGTAATTGTTTCAAGGACATTGATAACAATTAGGGGCCGGTAATATAGGAGCCTAAATGCTATTTTTTGTTGATAAGTATTTGAATAATAACTTAAGTTGATATGTGAAAAAAGATTGTGGTTAATTATGATAAAAAAGAGGTTATTTACATTACTCACAGGTGAACAGTTCATATTAATAGGTTAGTACTTCATTCATTTCACTTAAAAATGTGTGGGTGTTTTTTGGTTTAAAAATCGCACATGTAACCTTTAATGCTGATGAGTGGGTGGGCGTGGTTAACGTAAAGCAGGCAGTCAGGTCAGTGTCATGGAGTGGAGCCACACAGTTTTTTGACCTCTTTGCTCTTTAAGTTACCTTTAGACTCCGCATTTTTGTTGTCTTTGGCTCTTGCCTTTCTTTTTTATTTTCATAATGCTGGACTATTGTATTTTGCCTTATTTTTCGGAGTAAACAATGAAAAGAAACGAAGGAATCGTGTGGAGTTATTTTTTGTCGTTCAAGTGGATAACGAGGGAGGAGAGCGTCAAGCTCATGGCTTCACTGATTAGGAACCTACAAACAGTTTTTACCCCAAAGCCATCACCACACTGAACACAGTACTAAAGGCATCATAGACAAACCATTGTACAACACTGTGACTTCAGAATCTCAGACAAGTGCAAAACCTGTATCTGCTGCACTGTCTACGTATACGAAGGGACTGTGTGTGCATGTTTTAACCTTGAAAAGACTAGAAAGTAATTCTGACTGTGTTTCTTCCTCCAGGGTGGACCATGGTGGAGAGCAGAGGTTAAAGCCTGGTCTGAAGAAGTGTAAGTGTGGAATCAGTTTGACTCATGATGACCAAACAGCAGACTGTCAGTTAACAAAGAATAAACCCTTCAGGTGTGTCTGATGATAAACTGCTGCTGTGTTGTGTCTTTTTCTCTCCATCAGATTTCTGTGAACTCACTCTGGACTCAAACACAGCAAACAGAGAGCTCAAACTGTCTGACAACAACAGGAAGGTGACATGTTTGGAAGAGGATCAGTCATATCCTGATCATCCAGGCAGATTTGACTACTGGGAATGGCTGCTGTGTAGTAATGGTCTGACTGGTCGCTGTTACTGGGAGGTCGAGTGGAGAGGAAGGGTTTATATATCACTGAGTTACAAAGGAATCAGAAGGAAAGGAGACAGTCGTGACTGTGTGTTTGGAGAGAATGATCAGTTCTGGAGTCTAATCTGTACTGATGAAGGTTACTGTGTCTGTCACAATAACAGAAGAACAGACCTTCCTCTGTCCTCCTCCTCTGTCTCTCACAGAGTAGCAGTTTATGTGGACTGTCCTGCTGGCACTCTGTCCTTCTACAGAGTCTCCTCTGACACACTGATCCACCTCCACACCTTCAACACCACATTCACTGAACCTCTTTATCCTGGGTTTAGGTTCTGGTATTCTGGTTCAGTGTCTCTGTGTTCTCTGCAGGAGGGAGAGCCTCCTTTCAGTCCTGTGGTCTAAATGTTGGTGGACAAGGCATTATTGTTCATCACACACACTAACCCTTATAAACACACTTTTACTTTAACTATTACTGTGATTAAATCGCTCTTTAGAGTTTAATAATGTGAAGACATAAGAGAGCCATAAGATAATTAATCTGTAAAATAAAATAAATGTGGAATGATAAGGTCATTGGTGTCATTAAAAGTATAAATAACGTTTTAAAATATGTGGAAATATGAAGGGAAATTAATAAAAGAATGAAAGCTGAAGTAATACAAAGACAAATAAAAAATAGAAAATAATTGTTAAAAGCATTATTTAATTTCATACTTATGTACAAAATCATTTATAACTTATAAAAAATACATAAACTAATTTGTGCATGAAATTCTGATATATATATTTTATTTGTCTTTTCTTTATATGTTTAAATGATTTCCTTTTGTTTTATTTCTTGTATTCTTTCTCTTAAGCTGTCAATCAACTGTCCCTGTGTGGGTCACCCTGCTCTAAATATTACTTTATGACAAAAAATAAATAAAGAAATACATTTAAAACAAAAACAAAAAAGACAAATTTATACACATAAATACATAAACATTAAATATATACTCACTAGAAGCAAACCTGACCCTGTTTAAGTTTAATTTGTATTATTTTCTGTGTGTGCGTATTTTTGCACTTAAACATGTTATATTGTGTGTTGTGTTCATGGATGATCTTTGTCTTTTTTAATGCATCTATTTTTTATTTTATCTGGAAGAACTATGAGTCAATGTCTCATGAAATGTAATTTGACTTAACGAGTAATAAAACATTAAATACAAACGTTTTAGGGCTTTCCTCTTTAAAATATGCATAAAAATTGAATAGAATATTATTTTATTGTGGAGCTTCTGTTTTGAGTCAAACGAGCACAGCAGATGTCAATTCAGAACCATTTTAAATTTATTTTTGTTTTCATCCTGTAACATCGTTTTCATGACAACAAACTCTTCAACAGTAAAATGAACCAGAAAATGTTCAAAATAAAAGCTCCCTCACATGGCTTCAGTGTAAATGTTGGTGATAAACAGAGAGGAGAGAAAGGAGGTGGACATAAAGAATAATATAATATAATAAAAAAATATATATATGCTAATAATATTAATTATAATACAAAAAACAATCAGTGTAAACAGAGTCGTACATTGGGGATTTGTCAGAGCTGGGCTGTTATGAAGAAAAAGAAAAGAATAAATAATAAAAATAAAAAATAAATACTGACTAAGTTCCTCTACATGTGTTTCTTCTGCTTTAATGGTATCAAAATCAAAATCTATTGTCAGAGAATGTCAGAAACATTTTCGACCAAAAATATATCAGCAAAGAAAACAAAAAAGCATAAAGGAAGAAAATCTAAAAAAACAAGAAAGAAACAACAGGTGAGTGTGTCTTACACACCTCAAAAAGTGTAATGCATCTCTATTTTAAAGCAACAGGATCATGTTTTTAAGAGTTTAATGACCTACAGAGGTTTTCAAAATAAAGTTGCAATATTAAAGGTGCTATATGTAACCTTCAGAAAATCCTCATTCCTAGCGACATGGTCGGCTGTTGAGAGAACCACAGTCAACCTTCCTGTACCCGCTAGTGTGGACACTCACACGCATAAACAAGCATCCGGGGTTTTTGCCAAAGACACACGAAACTGAGCATGCTCAGTCTCGGAACTCACCGGCTCTGTTTACTTTTCCCTGACGAGACGTGTTCATTGACTGGCATCATGTTGTCCAAAATCAACACTGTTTGTCATAATACCTAAGTTAATGTCATGTTAGGTGGCAAAGTTATTTGTCAAGCTAGACTGACAACACTGACATAAACACTCGGATAGTATTTTGGTTGTCATAACGTTAGCGAGCATGCTAAGGTGAGTTAACTAGCTCTTAACATAACTACACTGCATGGATCTGGCATTGTGCTTCGTAACCAAACGGCAAATTACTCTATTACCAGATCAGCTCCCGGGAGTTTGCGTGAGTTAGCTGATGTTATCTACTCGACGGTGTTTTGCTACGTTGCCTAACTGGCAAATCGTCTGCGATAGCAGACAAGCTAACAGTAGCTTGTTGCCAGCAGCTTACAGCTGGCTGGCTAACCTTAGCCTAGGCAGGTAATGCAACGATACTGGCTAATAGAAAACAATCGGTTTATACACATTTGCTTTGTTCTGCTACATAATTTACAAAATCAACATCGTTTGTCATGTTAGCTGGCGAAGTTATGTGTCAAGCTAGATAACCGACATACACACTCAGATAGTATTCATTACGTTAGCGAGCATGCTAAGGTTAGCCAACTAGCTCTGACATAAAAACGCTGCATGACTCCGGCCTCAGCGAACCAGCAAATCATCACAAGCATTTGCGAACATTAGCCAGGCAGGGCGGCTGGAGAGAGCTGGGATGAAGAACTTGTGCTGTGAGAGAAAAAAACGCTGCACCTGGTGAGAGAACGCTGCACGCGGGTTTTGTTTCTATGACAACAATAAGTTCAGTCAGACAACTCACGTTGTTTTAGTTTGAAATGTTTATTGTGCTGCAATAAACATTTCAAACTAAAACAACATTTGGACCAAACAATCAAGGCACAAAGGAACACAGGTTTGAAGCTCAAAAATCAGGATTTTTATTCCAAAGGGGTTTAACAAAAGCAATATTGCTTAAACAAGCAAAATAAAAGAGGTCAACAGAACAGAACTATGTATGTATGTATGTATGTATGTAATATATAGAATGCTATTCACCAAATTCTAAACCAAATAATTTGAGGGTGTTTTATGTGTAACTGACTGCAAATGAAAATAAAGATTAAGTTAACATGTGATAATGATGTGTGTGTGTATAAGACAACCTTTCACTGTTGGGCTGTGGCCATCACACACTCCCCCCTTCAAATTCCTCGCTGGGACAGCGAGAGAGGTAGTCTGCTGTGCAGTTGCTCTTTCCTGGAATGTGATGGACAGTGAAACGGAATGGCTGCATTGCAAGGTACCAACGAGTGATCCTTCCATTTGTGTCCTTCATCTTATCCAGCCACTGGAGAGCTTTGTGGCCCCTCCCAAGTGTGAATTGTCTTGCAAGGAGGTAGTATTTAAAAGAGTCCAGGGCCCACTTGATTGCCAGCGCCTCCTTCTCCACTGTTGAGTACCAGACTTCCCTTGGAAACAGCTTATGACTGAGGAAGGCCACTGGATGTCGCTCATCTACTGGCCCCTGTAAGAGAACAGCCCCAAGACCCCTCTCCGAAGGATCAGTTTGAAGGGTAAAATGTTCTTGAAAATCTGGACTGTACAAGACTGGGCTCTTACTCAGTGACTGTCTGATGTCCCAGAAGGCAGCCTCTGCCTCCTTCGTCCACTGGACCCGGTTGGGACACCTGGACCCCGTCAAGTCTGTGAGGGGAGCTGCTCTGGCAGAGAAATGGGGGATGAACCGATGATAAAATCCTGCCATCCCCAGAAAAGACCTCAGTTGCTTCCTTGTCTCTGGCGGGTAGCAAGACTCAATGGCCTGGATTTTATTTACTTGTGGCTTTATCATCCCATGTCCTATGACGAATCCCAGGTACTCCGTTTCGGCCTTGGCAAAAACACACTTTGAGGAATTGACGATCAGCCCGGCCGACTGGAGACGCTCCAATACCCTCTCCAGATGTTTGAGGTGCTCCTCCCAGGTAGTGCTGTAAATCATGTCATCCAGATAAGCTGCAGCAAAGTCTGAGAGATCGTACAGTGCCTGTTTCATTAACCTCTGAAAGGTTGCAGGGGCGCCATGCAGTCCGAAGGGCAGGACCGTGAATTGGACGTATGGAAGGCCGTCAGCTGTCTGGAGCTGTTAGTGAGTGGTACCTGCCAATAACCTTTGCACAGATCTAGGGTTGTTAAATACTTTGCCTTTCCCAGGCGCTCGATCAGGTCATCAATTCGGGGAGTAGGATATGAATCATACTGAGAGATTGCATTTAGATACCTGAAGTCAATACAGAACCATATGCTGCCGTCTTTCTTTGGGACCAGGACCACTGGGTTGCACCACTCACTCTTTGATGGCTCAATGATCCCCAGGGAAAGCATTAGGTTTACCTCCTCCTTCAAGGAGGTCAGCAGGCGCTCCGGTATCCTGTAACTCAAGCGTCTCACAGAAGCTCCCTCTTTCAACACAATATCATGTTCCACCAGGTTGGTCCTTCCAGGATTTTCCTTGAAAATCTCAGAGTTGCATAACATTCTCACCTGATGTTGCTTTTCTTCAGGGAGATGGCTAAGATCCAGGTCCAGGGAAGCAGCAGAGGGCAAGTATTGTTCCTCCACTTCTTCCTCCTCTGGAACCGTCCTGATCAGCAACACCTCTGCCCTCTTTTCAGGTCTCTCCACCCACTCTTTCAATAAGTTCACATGAAGTACCCTACTGGAGCGAGGCTGGCCTGGGTCGGAAACTTGGTAGGTAGTTGGTCCCATTTTCTGCTGAATCTCAAAAGGTCCCTGCCATTTCGCCAGCAACTTACTGTCATCACTAGGGAGGAGTATGAGTACCTTTTGGCCAGGGTTAAAGGACCTCTGCCGGGCTGACCGATCATACCAGGCCTTTTGATACTGCTGAGCCTCTGCCATGTGGGATTGGGCAAGCTCACTCATCCTCTCCAGTCGGTCTCGCATCTTCACAACATGAGACACAATGTTAACAGTCCCCCTCCCTGTCTTATCTCCCTCCCAAATTTCTCTCAGTAAAGAGAGAGGGCCCCTCACTTCATGCCCATACATCAGTTCGAAGGGAGAGAAACCAGTGGAGGCCTGAGGTACTTCTCTATATGCGAAGAGGAGGTAGGGAAGCCATTGATCCCAGTCCGCCCCAGTGTCACTCACAAATTTCCTCAGCATCTGCTTGAGAGTCTGGTTAAAGCGTTCAGTGAGGCCGTCTGTCTGAGGATGGTACAGAGTTGTCCTGAAGCTCTTTATACCAAGCAGCTGGTAGACCTGTTTTAACAAAGTGGACATAAAGTTAGTTCCACGGTCAATGAGGATTTCACAAGGAAAACCAACTCTTGAAAAAAACTGCACAAGGCAAAAGGCCACCGATTTCGCCTTAATGGACTTCAGAGGAAAAACATCAGGGTATTTTGTGGCATAGTCTGTTATTACCAGCATGTAGTGGTTGCCTGCTTTGCTCCACTCAACAGGGCCAACAATGTCCATGCCCAACCGCTCAAATGCTGTGCTGATGATTGGTAGTGGCTGGAGTGGAGCTCTGGAGGGGATTTTGGGGGAGGTCCTCTGGCACTGAGGACAACTTTTGCAGAAGAGGGCTACGTCTGTGCGCAAGCCAGGCCAATGAAAATGTCTTTTAATGCGAGCAAAAGTTCTGTGCTTCCCAAGATGGCCAGCCCATGGAACCGAGTGTCCCATGGTCAGCACAGTTTCCCTAGCTGCTCTAGAAACTACCAGCTGTATGTCTGATCCCTGCTGCCGATAAAGAAAACCACCATTCATGAAGAATTCCTCACCACTTCTTGTTTCCAGGCTACTTCCATGTCCCCTTGCCTCAGCTCGTTGCAGAAGTTTTGCCAATGTCATCCTGTTGCATTTCAATGACATTGTTAGGGATTCTGAAACCTAAGGGCAGTTCAGATGCAGAGCTAGTACCTGGTGATACAACAGTGTGATGGAATTTTTCTTGCCTTCTTTGTCGGCGCGACTTACGTGACTTCCCAGGTGCTGTCTCCAGGTCGGCATCATAGAACGGCAGAGCACTGAGTGTCTCAGATGGCTCCTCCATCTTTAGAGCTTGAGCTCTGGTCACTGCCACATGACATCCATAGCTGGAATCCAATAAATCAAACAGAACAGGAAGATCTCGGCCAAGTACAGCAGAGAATGGAAGATTATCAGCTACACCAACGTTCAGAAGGTAAGTTAGTCCTTCCACCTTAATGTACATGTCTGCTGTTGGATAAGGTTTTTCGTCACCACGTACACAGCAAATGGGGATTGTCTCATTAGTTCTGATAAAATTTGAGGGTACAAAATGTCTGTGTACAAGAGTCTGGTCACTGCCTGAGTCAATTAGTGCCTGTAGAGCTTTACCATTGATCTCAACGGAAACCATTTTTGCACATGGGTCAAATGTAACTTCAGTTTCAACAATTCTTGGCACAAAACACATTTGGGTTATCTTGGATGAGTTCTGGGGGCACATTGGTTTTGTATGGCCTTCCATCCCACATAGATAACAAATAATCATTTTGGCAGGAGGCTTTGAGGACATATTAGTCGACTGACGGTCCTTCATGAGGGGCTTACCCACACCTGTGGCTGGCCTTTGATGGTACTGAGAGGCTGACCTGCAGCCATCCTTCCTTTTCCATACAATGTAGTTCCATGCCTGTTCTTTCCCCCGTGCTGCTACGAACACATCAGCCAGTTTAGCAGCTTCAGCAGCAGAACCTGGGTTGTGTTCCTTTATCCACACCTGCAACTCAGTAGAAAGCACTCTTAAGTATTGCTCCAAAATTATGATTTCACCAATTTCCTGAACTGTTACAACTCTTTCAACCGTACATACAGCTCTTTTGGGTTCTCATCTGGATTTATGTCAAGGGAGCGGAATCTCTGCCTATATGTCTCAGGATTTATATCATATTTCTGAAGAATGGCTTCTTTGACTTTATCATAATCGAGAGAATCATCCATATCCATGTGTACATATGCAGCCCTTGCTTTGCCAGTGAGTAATGGTACGAGATGAAAAACCCAGTCATTTATCTGCCACCGACAAACCAAAGCAATGCGTTCAAAGGTTATTAAGAAATGTTCAACGTCATCATCATCTGTGAGCTTTTCCAGTCTTGGCTCATTAATACGAGACCAACCTGCTGAGGTATCGGACTGACTGACTGTCTCATTGCTGGGAGCAGCTGGGAAGGGCATGTTTACTGCTGGTGGTTCAGGATCTGGTGGTTCAGGCCTGGCTGACAGAGGCTCAGAGACTGGGGGGTTTCGGGCCTGCACGTCCACCTGTAGGAGCTGGAATTGGTGTTGGAGCGCCCTTAAGCGCTGTTCTTGTCGGGCATTTTCCTCCATCTGCCTAGCCTCTCTTGCCTCCTGCTGCCCCATCTGGGACTGAAGAAGGGAGAGCAGGTCTGATATTGTCAGCTCCTTACCTTGACCCTCAGTGCTGTCCACCCCTCCAGAAGCTTCATTTTCCTCCTCACCATTTATTTGTGCTGCAGGCTCAGGCAGTCTGTTTTGAAAATCTCCTCGTGGTATTCTTCCACCTCTTCCACCTCGCTGCATTTCTTTGGAGAAAAAAAAAAAAAAAAGTTTCAAAACAGCAGAAAAAGAAAAAAAACTGTCCTTAACTGGCTGATCCCACCACTGCCACCAAATGTCGTGGACCAAACAATCAAGGCACAAAGGAACACAGGTTTGAAGCTCAAAAATCAGGATTTTTATTCCAAAGGGTTTTAACAAAAGCAATATTGCTTAAACAAGCAAAATAAAAGAGGTCAACAGAACAAAACTCTACTGAAAAATAACTAAACTAGATGTGAACTCAACCAACAGACCTAACGATATGAGAACTGAGGGGGACATTTATACAAGCTGACCAAACCAAGACTAAACGTGCAGGGGAGGACAACATACAACATAACTAAACCTGAATACAACGAAACCCTATTCCCCCCCATGCTGTCAGCGCACTTGGTATGGTCCTCCTCCATAAAGCCAGACTCCACCCACAGACACATCTTTTGGCCAAACCAGGAAGGAGACCCAGCAGCCAGGTTACTCAAAGAAAGGAAAAATGAATTAGTAGTGCTTAATCAAACCAATGACAAAGCTTTGTAAATGAGAAAGAAACCATGTAATATATAGAATGCTATTAACCAAATTCTAAACCAAATAATTTGAGGGTGTTTTATGGGTAACTGACTGCAAATGAAAATAAAGATTAAGATAACATGTGATAATGATGTGTGTGTGTGTGTGTGTGTGTGTGTGTGTGTGTGTGTGTGTGTGTGTGTTGGGCTGTGGCCATCACACAGCAGAACATAGCTTGTTTGGCGTCTAGGCTCCGACCTCATCACTCCTTGCTGATTTATTTTACATGCAGAAATTGAGGAGTGATGAGATAATATCTTATCCCCCTATTCGGAGCCTACAGGTGGATGCTGGGGTGGTGGTGGGGCTGAAAGTAGGAGCGCAGTACTGGTGCAGGGCAGTGATGGCAATGAAAGAGCAGAGGGAGAGACAGGAAATCTTGCAGCTTAAATAGACTGCCAATTGGGAGGAAGTGTTTGTCAGGTGATGTGGCAGTGACGTATATCAATTATTAAATCAGTGCATCTCAAGTTGTCTGCCTGAACTAGCTCGCAGGCATCGCCCCATTTCAGTCAGACAACTCTTCGTTGAGCCTAGGCACCTGCCTTGTGGCTATTCCTCAGAAGCACCCTGGCTACATGAGAAATATACTACCTAGTGAACTGCTATGTGTGAGCCTAGGCACCTGCCTTGTGGCCATTCCTCATAAGCACCGCGGCTACATGAGATATATACTACCTAGTGAACTGCTATGTGTGAGCCTAGGCACCTGCCTTGTGGCCATTCCTCATAAGCACCGCGGCTACATGAGAAATATACTACCTAGTGAACTGCTATGTGTGAGCCTAGGCACCTGCCTTGTGGCCACACCCCATGAGTACGGCACCTACATGAGGAGTATATTACCTAGAGAAACTGCTATGTGTGAGCCTCGGCACCAGTCGCCGTGTGGCCACTCCCCATGAGTACAGCGCCTATATGAGGAGTATACTACCTAGTGACAGTGCTTAGTGTGGGCCTCAGACCCCACCTAGTGGCAATTCTCATGAGCACCGCGCTGTATGATAAATATGATTCCTAGAGAAAATTGTTATCCTACCAGCATATTGCAATTGTTAGTAAAGATATGACTGCTCTAAGCCCAGCAAACCACCTGAAATGCAATGACTGAATTATGCAGCAAAGCTGTTACAGATATTAGTCAAGCATCAAGGACTGTAGGAACTTTGGGCAGCCAAGATTTCCTTCTTGGGGCAGGCCACAGCTCAGGTATAGATCGTACAGCTTTCGGGGGAATCAGGATCTTGTCGTTTCTTTGCAACCATCAATGAAGAGGGGGGTAGCCAACCCATGGGTCAGGGAGCAGTGACATGGGAATTTCATCATGTAAGAAAAGGTCAGAAAGAGGCGTTAGTATTAGCAATGATTATTTGAGTGTCTTGTCAAGTTCTTTCAAAATTAAGTGTTTCAGAAGTATTAAAGTGCTCTTCTGGTTTAAATTCAGAAAGGTGAGATCATGCCAAGGGACTGAATCTGGTCGTTGATCACCACACCTGAGAAACCCATAGAATGCCATTCCAAGAAGTGCCATACCAAAGAAGTGCTTCCGACTAGTATTACTAATACTTATATATAGAGTAAAACAATCCTGCCTCAACCTTGAAATAACTGATGCACCAGTGATAGTGTAAGTAGTTTAACATGCATAGAGGATGAACCTTTAAGGCTGTATGTGAAACTAAATACCTTCTACAAGCTTGGTACTTTGCATTTGAAGTTGGCAGGATTCAAAGGAAAATTCAGAAAGCTTTAGCTACACAGCTTCAAGGCTCAGGATGAAAGCAGTTTGCAGGAAGTTATTTAAAACAGAACAGAGAACCAAGTTAATCACATAAGACTATTCATTATTGGTATTTTTGAGAGGCCTTTAATGATTGTCTCTGCTGAGTTCTCATAGGACAACAGAATTTGTTTCCTGGTCCATCTGGCACCCCAAAGCAAGAGCCGCGAAGGAGGAGAGACGAGCGACGCTGGACGCTCGACACAGATACATGATCAGCAGGTTGGTGGAAGCAGGGACACTGAGGGAGCCGGAGGTGGAGGACGCCCATCTCTCCGAGGACAAGATCACATCACAGAAATCTGAAAACTCAGAGACACGACCTTTGACCTCTTCTCCTCCAGTTAGTGCTCAATGTTTGGATTAAAGGGGGGGGTATTATGGTAATTTCAAGCGTCATATTTCACTCTGTCATAACTGTGGAGTAGCTTAGCATAATTTACAGTTGCAAAAAACTCCTCATGTTTCTCACGCTGGTGCTCTGTGCAGGCCCTCATACAGCCTCTGCCTGAAACGACTCAGTCAGCTCTGTCCCTTTAAGAAACCCCACCTTTACAAGCCTGCTTTCTCCTGATTGGCCAGCTGTCTGAACCCTGTTGAGGTTGCATTTTGTGACATCACAAAGATTTGAAACTTCACCCACGTTTAGTCTGGACCAATAACTGTATATATAGATGGACGACACGTCTCCATCTGCTCCCATTGTTTGAAAGTGATGCAAAAATGGCCCCCGCGATAGGCGCTGCCATCTTGCAATGGTGACGTCATTTGGAGCCAGAGACTGCACAGTAGAGATCGGCAGGTGAAGCGGCCTTAGCCACTTTCGCTAACCAAAACACACACTTAACTTACCGAAAAAACAGCAAGTATCCCGCACGCCGGCGTGTTTAACAGCAGAACAGCTTCTTGTTTTGGTCTGAGGTTAACGTTCACAGGTATGGAAACCTCAATGACTGTAATGTCATGTAATGTAATGTTTTTGTTACGTTTTCTCTCGCCGATTGGCTGTAAGAGCCGATCAGTTTGTCAACAGAGCTGTCAATCATCATTTTTACAGCATCAAATAACTAATTAAAAATAAACTTAAACAGAAAAATGAACACTTGGACATAAATCCGCATGATAAGAACTAACTATAATGACAGAAACCATGTTTGAGAAAAATGTATTTGACGTGTATTTTGATTTTATAGTTTGACTCATGTCCCATCTGTTAACATAAAGGAGGCGGGCTTTATGAGCTATACTGCAGCCAGTCAGCAGGGGTCGCTCAAAATGTTTTGGCTTTACTGTTAGGGAGCTGTTAGGGACCTCAACAGGTTTTACAGATATGACTTCTCCTGACATGTTCATCATGTTTCTCTTCTCGCTCGGAGTCATCTTTATCCATCTCTCTCTCTGTTCTCTGTTTCTGTCTCTCCAGAATCCGCCCGCCAGTCTTTCTCCCTCCGTGGATGTAGCGACCTCTGCCGTGGCTCAAAGGAAACTCTTCCTCACTACAGGCAGCTCTGAGGTGAGCCTGATGAGGAGAAACCTGAGCGTTTTCCACAGAGGAGATTCAACCCTCACTAAATGCTCTGTCATACCAAAGAGTCCAAAAAGGATCCAAACCAGGAACCACACGTTTTATTTTATTTACACAGCACACACACTCACACAGAGACACACCCAGCTGATTTCCTGTTAATGGAGGAGGGAGGAGCAACATGATACCATGTGATCCAGCCTCATGAGAACAGGTAGAACCTGTGGAACAGGTGTTTAGTCAGTCAGTTCAGACTCCGTTTAGAGGCAAGAGTTCAGAGCAGGAGAGGAAATCTGAAGGCTGAAGGAGGGTGAGTGTTAATCCAACATTTTTATGATTTCACTTCTAAAGTCTCAGAGTCACTTTTCTCCCTGTGAACTGTAGAGGAGCTGAACTGAACAGTTGGATTAGTATGTTATTATACTGTGTGAGTGAGTGTTTCTGTTTGACCTTTCACACTGACTTCAGAGCAGAAGAGGACAGAGCAGCATCTCCTGTGTCCAGCTGTCTGTCTCTGAAGAGTGAGCGGTCCAAAGAAGAAGCTGGAAACTTCAGTAATGAACCTGGACCCTCAGACACATAGTAAGACAACTGACAACATCCCATTTTCAGTCATATGTGACAACACACACCTGCTGCCCCTCTCCTCTCTTCATACACACGGTGCTTCAGGCCCCTCCTTCTGTTTCTCTCTGCTGGTGACAGGAAGAAGTGAGGGGAGATAGTTAACTACTTAATCGATCTCTGATGTGTTTTATGGGTACACATTTAAAAAGGTTGAAATATGTTAGAATTTACTTGTGCAGCCATAAATACAGCAGTGCAGCCGTCTGTGTGGGAAACACTGAGGTGTAACATGGAAGGCAAAGTTGGTCGTCCTTAATATATTTTTATTTAGTTATTATCTTTAAAGGTTTAACTGATAGTATTAAAGGTTAAATGGTTAATTATTAACATCCCTGGTTTATATATTACAGTTTCTACTAAAATATATTCACTAAGGCTGTAAAGATTCTCTGATATGAATCAGTAACAACTTTTTAACGTTAAAGATGCGACTACATCGGTACGCAGAGCTCTGGGTGGGTTACAAGTTAAGACGAGCCGTCGATGGCCCCATTATAAAGTTATAAATCGTTTTACTGAAGAGCTGCTGCTGATCCTGCACACTGTGCTAAGCGTCTATGATCTCACGAGACTCTGACGCTGACCTTTGACCTCTTATTAGAGTAGCATTAGTGTTGGGATGTCTGTAAACACAGAGCGATTCACAGAGCTCCACATCTAAAATCCAGAATGAAGTCATTTGGAAACTTTACAAAAGTCTGTCCGTTTGTTTTCTCTGTAGAAAAGAGATAAAGTTCAACAGCAGCCAGACAAACATTAACACACACCTGGTGAGACGGCAGGGTGACACCTGGGCGGGCAACGAGTCAACAGTCAACACAAAGACATGAATATTGAACACTGACCCGGCCACAGCTCCATGGGTGCCTGGTTATCTTTCAGAATGGGGAGCAAACTTGGACAGATACATCAGTGGCGGGAGGTGTGGGGTCCTTCCCCACAATAAAAATTGTATTTTAAAACAAATTTCCTGCTTTTTTACCCGAGCAACTGAGATCATACTTCTTAAACTACAATGGGCCTGAAGCCTCGGCTACTTCACTTATCCTGCACTTACCAGCTTTCTGTCATATTTCCATTCCCTGCATCTCACTTGGCCCTGTCCCACTGGACTCTCCCTGCTCTGCTGTGCTGTCCTCCTCCTGAATGTAGTGACAGCAACAATGTTGATGAGCACAGAGATGCCTTGAAGATGAACTATCAAGGTGTTTTAATGCAGGTCTACCTGGAGCCAAAGATATCAGCATTTGAACATAAGCCAGAATTGATAACACTTCTTCTTTGTTTCACACACCACCATCAAGAGACGCAAAAACACACATCATGATAAGAGCACGTCACGTCAGACTTCTGGAAATGCACACTACACGCAGTGAACCACACTTCTACACACGAGGGTGAGGCCAATGACTGCGCAGTCAGTCACACCTGATGTCCATCAGCTCGTTATCTGTTCACAGGATTCAATAGCTCATCTCCGCATTCACATCACAATACGAGGACAGCGTTACACTAGGTTCTGTATCTTAATAGTTACTGTCATTGAAAATACTTGGTGTACACTTACACCAGTCTTTGGTTTGTTTGGCATAGCCTGATGTTAGCTGAAATGAACACAACATATCAGAGGCTAGTAACGGCCACTTTGGCTCTTTTCAGGGAGCCGGCTCTGTCAGCTCTCTGATGTTGCCAAAAGATCATTACCAGTAAAACCTTGAATCAATAATACAATTTGCACTAAGAATCTTCACTGTCCAACTATCCCTTACTTTAGGCTAACATTTTGATTCCCACAATAGAGTCGGCTACTTTGCGTTTTGTTTTTGTTTCTTGTCTGCAATAGAAATGAAGAGTCTGACAACTTTGCTGCCAACTCTGCCTGCTGACTCCCTCTACTGTTCTTCTGGGTCAGTGTTTCCCAAAGCGCTCCTGGAGCAGCCTACCCCCTGACCAAAATGTGTTTCATCCCATCCAACCCTGCTCCGCCTGAGAAACAGCCTTAGCTAACCTGGTGTGCTGAGCTCAGAGCTGCACTGATTTGAGACTGCTGTGGTAAAGCAGGGCTGGATGAAAAACATGCTGGACGAGGGGCGCGTGCTCCAACAGAGGTTTGGGAAACACTTTTGTAGGTTAGTCTGCTGCTGTGTGGGGAGAGGGAGAGAGCAGGCAGTTAATTAGAGATATTACAGTGATGCTTTAGATTACAGCCCACAATGCACAGCGTCATTCCTCGGGAGTTACGGTGTAATCTTTTGTGCTAACGGTGGACCAGTACAGTAAGTACAGTACCAGTACAGTATACCAACACATATATGTAGGTACTGGGGAACAAGATGTGACGTTATGGAGCAGGGGAGTAACCTTACAAAGAACTAACACTGTAGTTATTTTTGAACTACTGGGTACAGTACCTTTTCTATGACTATAACAGGGTACAGTCTGACCATAGAGCATTGTTCCTTTATCCTTTTGGGGGACTTCACCTCCGACTGTGTTTGAAAAGGCTTTACACCCTTAAAAACACTGATTATCATCCAGTTAAATGTTTTATCAGCTAAATAGCTTCTTATTCATCCATAACCATAATATATACTGACTTTGATATTTGATGTACCTTAGAGCACATTTAACTTACAATGTACAAATGGTTTTCAGTTTAGAATAGGAACAGTGTAGTTTGCCTTTTTGTCACTAATAAGGACATTTTGAAATAAAATCACATCAGATTTTTTAAGTGATGCAGAAGTCATCACTCCATCGTCCACGACAGAATGGACCCAGTAGTTAAATAATAACTACAGTATCAGTTCCTCCCAAAGGTCCAGATTATTGCTCAGTGGGTCATACATAGTAATTAGGCTATTCATCATAATAGAATAGGTAGTTAGAATAACTACTACTAAATAACTACAGTATAAGTTCTTCTCTACAGTATAAGGTCCAGAGTTGTTACCCCCTTATTCCATAACTTCACATCTTGTTCCCCAGTACCTACCCACATGTATTGGTACGTACTGTAAGCTACTGGTGCACCGTTAGTACGAAAGATTACAACATAACTCTGCAGTAATGATGCTGTAAGTTGTGGGCCGTAATCTAAAGTAAGTATCTGTGACCTGTAATGTAATATCGTCACATGTATCAGTGCTTACACATAGTTATGGTGGAACAAGAGAGTAACAGTTAGGAATGTTAGAGGCAAAGAGAAAAAGGTTATACTGTAAGTGTTTTGTCAGTACTGGGTACCTTTAGACCTACTTTAGAGGAAAGGAGGAATTAGTTACTTTAAGTATCTCCACTGTTCCCCTGTACCTACACTGTAAATTATAATTAAACCAATCATGTAGTCTTGGGTCTGTTATTATAACAATGGGCAGAGGCCCTGTAATGTTTGACAGTGTTTACTGCGCTCCTTTATTTCCTGTCTATTACTGGGTAATTACAGAGTAAGAGTAAGGAGGATAAAACATAACATGATGTTAAGGGTACTTGAAGTGTAGGGACAATAATAAATTATTATGAATAAATAAAATAATAATATTGTTTGTAATCTGTTGCCATATTGAGTAGATATAGGGTATCCTTTCTTACAGTGTAGTACTGACAGAATACTTACAGTATAAGTAATTTCTCCTTTCCTCTAAAGTAACCCGTGAGTACCTACTTATAGAATAATGACTATAAATCATTTCTCATTTCTTTGAATTACACTGTCGGTACCCAGTACTGACTAAATACTTACAGTATAACCCTTTTCTCTTTGCCTCTAAAGTTCCTTATTGTTTCTCCCTTGTTCCACCATACCTACATTTAAGCACTGATACATGTGACGGTATTACATTACAGGTCGTGGAAGCTTACACGGTAAGTTGCGGGCCGTTTTATGAAGCGTTACCCATTTTACTGACTGCTAGCAAAAAACGTTACATGTAACTGAACATGTAATATATGTTTCAATAGATTAAAGTCTTTTTAAACATTTTGATTATGACACTGCACAAATATATAAAATATTTTAGGAACTTTCAGCTCTTGGCTCAGGTTGAAGAAATATGGTGGTCCTGGATAAAAATATGTAAAAGTTAACAGTGAGTTTAAACCTGACCATCTGACCTCTGACCTTTCAGCTAATTGTTTCATTTGAGACATAGAAACAAACAGGCAGTAGACTTCAGTCTGTGTTATCAAACGGTCAGTCAACAGGCTCTTAGCTGAGTTTGTAAAGATCTTTCAAATATGTTTTTATCAAAGGTTAGAAAACATGTTCATCCTTCATTTAATAACTCCACCACACCTACTTTATCTTTGTTTAGTGATTTTGTGTTGAGTTAAAGCTGACAGAAAATGATTTTGATGATGGGACAGTTTGTTTTTATGACCGTGTTTCTTTTTTATATAAAATCTCCAGATGTGTTTTGTTCCTTTTAGAACAAATGAGACAAGAGAAAGATGTAATTAAGTATGAACTGCAGTGAAATCAGATATTATCCTGTGTCCCTCTGAGTTTATTCATTCATGTCCTGACTGGACTGTCCTGGACTCTGGTTGTAGGTTACACTGATTTAATGTCATGTTCATGTTTCTAGACTTTGACTGTGAAGTTATTGGAGTGTGACAGCGTCCTCAGATTGTTGAAGAAGAACTTGTGAAAAATGATCAGCAGCAGTTTCTCTCTTTGTGTTTCCTCTACAGGTGAAGGTAGAAAGTGGATCTGAAGTCACCTGGTGAGTATTTTCTTTCTCCTGCCACATGTTAAACTGGAAGATTTTGCATGTCCTCACTTTGAACAGAAGTGAACTATAAATGAATCCATATGAGCTCTCTAGTGGACAAAAAGTACAGCTGTATAAAAAGGAATATATTCTTCTCCATTTATCCACAGTGGAAATCTTTGAATCATTTCTTCCTTTGGTGCCATCTGGTGGTAGAATCAGGAATGACACTGTGGTAGAGAGCAGTGTGTGTCTCTGTGATGTAAAGCTGGTTGTAATGAATGAGCATGTTGTTGTGTTTGTGTGAAGGTGGGGGCTCTACTATGAGTCAGTGTGAGGACAGAGAGGAGGGAGCCCCTCCCTCTAAAACCACTCTGTGTGGGGAACATGACAGCCAGACCAAAGCTCAGAGGTGAGATGAGGATCTCTAACTGTCCATGACTCTTCTCCATGTCAGAGCTCAGCACTCAAATCACTCCACCATCATTATTCACACTCACAGCTCTGTGTGTGTTGTGTTGAAGGCCAGAGCAGCAGCTCAGACCGGACTCTGCTGGACCTGGACCTGGACCTGCACCTGAGCCCAGCTGTGTGTCCTTCAAGAGTGACCGGTCTAAGGATCAAATTATTGTTTTCAAAGATGTAAATAACTCTGATTGTCAAAGGTAAGAATTTAAAACAGAGCATGTTTCTGTTGTTCTGTATTAAAACCTTTAAAATCCAACATGTCAGCAGTGTTTTATGTCTGAACCTGAACATTTATCAGTGTTTGTGTTTCTATCAGGATCCAACAGCAGGAAACTATTTTACACATCAATAACTGTACTGAGCATGTACCTTCATGTGTGTCCTGTGTTTGTAGGAGGATCTAACAGGATCCACTTGATAGAATCTATCACATGTAACACTGTGTCTTTATATTATATACAGTATATTATATTATATTTGTTCCACAGAGTTCAGCAGCAGAGATCAGAGGTTCCCATTGGTCAGTCTGCCCAGCAGCATCAAACACAGCTGGACTCCATATTTATGGTGTGTAAATGAACAAACACAGCTACTACTGAGAATCAAAGTTGACTTCAAATGACATTTTTATGTTACTGAATTGTTTCCTGATTACACTGCAAACATCATCTCTGTCTGAATGATGTTCACAGTCAGTGTTTTATTGACTGAATGAAGCGTTACATTGCTGAGCAGCACAGAGTCAGAGGTCAGAGGTCGTGGTGGATGGTGGTCTCACACAGACTTTGGCAGCAGAGAGCAGAGTTCACAGACTGAGTCCAGTTTGTGTTTGAAACAACAGAAACACTTTGGTTCATGTTAATGACAGTTTGTGGTTTCAGCTTCATTCTAATAAACACATCGTGTCCAAAGTCACTGCAGATCTTTTCTGTGTGAAACCAGACCAGGATATTTCTCCAACATGAATCTCATTTTATATCAACTTCATTTCTAGGAGACAGGACCATCCACAGACTAAATACTGAACTACCATTGTGATCCAGTCTCCATGCTGCACTCTGCAGACCAGCAGGCTTTCTGTCTGTCACTGATGATCTGATGTTGACTTCTACAAGTCAAAGTTCACTTCTTGTTCTGTTCCAGCTGCTGGAGGAGAACATTGTCAGTTTTGTGAAGAACGAGCTGAAGAAGATCAAGAGGGTTCTGAGTCCAGATTACCCAGAATGCTTAGAGAGTCAGAGGGAGGATGAGGAGGTGTTGGACAGTGAGGAGGAAGAGCAGAGGAGGAGCAGCAGAGAGGCATTTGTGAAGATCACACTGCACTTCCTGAGGAGAATGAAGCAGGAGGAGCTGGCTGACTGTCTGCAGAGCAGTAAGAGGATTTTAACACATTGAACATGATGGAAAGAGGAAATGGAGGCAACATGGGAGAGGGTCACATTTAAAACTCTGCTGTTAATATGATGCACACATTTTATCAGATCTATGAACTGTGAGAAACTGTTCACACCTGATGTGCTGAAGAGATTTCAGAGAGGAGGGAAATAAACACCACCCTGATGTCTTTAAGTTTAAAATCATCAGATTGATTATAGCTTCAACTTATTGATCACATTTCTTGTTTGTTCTTTCAGGAACTTTTCCTGCAGTTTGTCAGCGTGAGCTCAAGTCTAACCTGAAGGAGAAGTTCCAGTGTGTGTTTGAGGGGATTGCTAAAGCAGGAAACCCAACCCTTCTGAATCAGATCTACACAGAGCTCTACATCACAGAGGGCGGGACTGGAGAGGTCAATGATGAACATGAGGTCAGACAGATTGAATCAGCATCCAGGAAACCACACAGACCAGAAACAACCATCAGACAAGAAGACATCTTTAAAGCCTCACCTGGAAGACATCGACCAATCAGAACAGTGATGACAAAGGGAGTGGCTGGCATTGGGAAAACTGTCTTAACACAGAAGTTCACTCTGGACTGGGCTGAAGACAAAGCCAACCAGGACATACAGTTCACATTTCCATTCACCTTCAGAGAGCTGAATGTGCTGAAAGAGAAAAAGTTCAGCTTGGTGGAACTTGTTCATCACTTCTTCACTGAAACCAAAGAAGCAGGAATCTGCAGGTTTGAAGAGTTCCAGGTTGTGTTCATCTTTGACGGTCTGGATGAGTGTCGACTTCCTCTGGACTTCCACAACAATGAGATCCTGACTGATGTTACAAAGTCCAGCTCAGTGGATGTGCTGCTGACAAACCTCATCAGGAAGAACCTGCTTCCCTCTGCTCGCCTCTGGATAACCACACGACCTGCAGCAGCCAATCAGATCCCTCCTTATTGTGTTGACATGGTGACAGAGGTCAGAGGGTTCACTGACCCACAGAAGGAGGAGTACTTCAAGAAGAGATTCAGAGATGAGGAGCAGGCCAGCAGAATCATATCCCACATCAAGACATCACGAAGCCTCCACATCATGTGCCACATCCCAGTCTTCTGCTGGATCACTGCGACAGTTCTGGAGGATGTGTTGAAGACCAGAGGGGGAGGAGAGCTGCCCAAGACCCTGACTGAGATGTACATCCACTTCCTGGTGGTTCAGTCCAAACTGAAGAACATCAAGTATGATGGAGGAGCTGAGACGGATCCACACTGGAGTCCAGAGAGCAGGAAGATGATTGAGTCTCTGGGAAAACTGGCTTTTGAGCAGCTGCAAAAAGGAAACCTGATCTTCTATGAGTCAGACCTGACAGAGTGTGGCATCGATATCAGAGCAGCCTCAGTGTACTCAGGAGTGTTCACACAGATCTTTAAAGAGGAGAGAGGACTGTACCAGGACAAGGTGTTCTGCTTCGTCCATCTGAGTGTTCAGGAGTTTCTGGCTGCTCTTCATGTCCATCTGACGTTCATCAGCTCTGGTGTCAATCTGATGTCAGAAGAACAAACAATTCATCAGGACTCTGCAGAAACACACTTCTACCAGAGTGCTGTAGATAAGGCCTTACAGAGTCCGAACGGACACCTGGACTTGTTCCTCCGCTTCCTCCTGGGTCTTTCACTGCAGACCAATCAGACTCTCATGCAAGGTCTGCTGACACAGACAGGAAATACCTCACAGACCAATAAAACAACAGTCCAGTACATCAAGAAAAAGATCAGTGAGAGTCTCTCTCCAGAGAAAAGCATCAATCTGTTCCACTGTCTGAATGAACTGAATGATAGTTCTCTAGTGGAGCAGATCCAACAGTCCCTGAGATCAGGAAGTCTCTCCACAGAGAAACTGTCTCCTGCTCAGTGGTCAGCTCTGGTCTTCATCTTACTGTCATCAGAAAAAGATCTGGACGTGTTTGACATGAAGAAATATTCTGCTTCAGAGGAGGCTCTTCTGAGGCTGCTGCCAGTGGTCAAGGCCTCCAACAAAGTTCTGTTTGTACATGCCTAACTATACAAGAGCAATTAAATAAGCTTTTTCTTTATTCAGAAAAAACAAACATTGTTTGTGATTGCTCTCTGTTGATTCTTCTTCAGGCTGAGTGGCTGTAATCTGTCAGACAGAAGCAGTGCAGCTCTGTCCTCAGTCCTTAGCTCCCAGTCCTCTAGTCTGAGAGAGCTGGACCTGAGTAACAACGACCTGCAGGATTCAGGGGTGAAGCTGCTGTCTGCTGGACTGCAGAGTGAACATTGTACACTGGAAACTCTCAGGTCAGAATAAAGCTGATTGTAAAGTCTCACTCTGTCTGAGACATTTTCCTTAAAGCCCCTCGAAATCCACAATATCCTTCTAATTATGTAATTTAGGGTCTTATGTACATACTAGTAAGCCCCTAAAATGTTTAGAAATTAGTTTGAATTCAAACTCGAGTTGTTGCCATTCTTTCTTTGTTAGCTTCCCTGACATTGGGGTTGAATTGGGCGTGGTTATGTTTTGGTATCTATTATGTAATTTATTCTTTTTATTATTATCAAAAGTTTGGACACACTTTCCCATTCACTTGTATGAGAAAATGTGTCCAACCTTTGACTGGTAGTGTATATTTAGTGGAGGCAGCCCGCCGCCACAGAATTGTTGCTGGGTTTGCTATAATGTGTCCTGAAGCAATTACAAGACTCGGTTGAGATGTCCGCTCCAAATCAACAGTCGTCCATCCTCTCCTTGTTGAGGAAGAGCACTGAAACAGTGACATCAGTCACTCGCGATGTCTTGGCAACCAAATAAACAACAGCGGGACCAGTTTACTTCTAATGGCAAAAGAGGGACTGCTCCGCGTTGCTGACATTGGACGCTCTTTGTCCACACAGAAAGATATGCAGTTCTATTACGCAATGTAAAACAATCCACGTGCCTATATCAGCTGTGCGCTCAATATCAAACTTTCAGATCCCTGGCTATCTCCCTCCGGCCAGCTGCCACAATATCATACTGAAATGAGGAGATATTGTCTATCTAACTCCATACGTCCCTATTGTGAATGCATTGATTGTCGTGGTTTATAAAGCGTATAAAAGGTGCAGATGTCATTAATAACGTCCCTCATGCACACACGGCTCACGTGCTGTGAGAACTGAATTGCGAGTGAAAATATTTAACTTTTGTTAGTTGATTAAACAGACTGCTGATGAAGACAGTCAACACAGCAGACAGAGAGACAGACTGAAGGGAGGGAGCGGGGCCAGTAGCGGGGCAGGGAGTAGAGGTGCAGGTGTGTTGGGGTGACTGAAGCAAAGTGATCAGGTTAAAGTAGTTTGTGAATTAAAACTTAATATGGTGAAGAAGAGAGTACAATTAAAGTGTGGAAGTAAGAAATAACCATCTAGAAAGAGGGTCTACATGTGATGTGCTTCTCACAGAAATCATTGATATATGAGATTAATTGAAATCGATTGATTACAAAGCCTGTAATTTTTAATCACCTGACAGCAATAGTATATGATGGGCACATGGGCACATACGTGGGTGGAAAAGCAAACCCTCTACCATGTTGCTGAAAAAAGTCCTAGAGGAAACACTGCTTTCCCATGCACCATTGTAGTGTTGACAGTTGCCATGAGAACGCGGACAGGCGGACCCCGGCAGGTGTCAATCAGCACGGGATCTGCCACGCCTACACAGTCCTGAGAAATGGTCTGAACAGCCAAATGAGCCGTTTTCTAAGGTTTTCTCGTGGTCCTGAACGTTTATTTTCACTCAGATTTTTGTGGATACTTTATGACACACTCTGATATCATTTATGCATTTTTGTTATTTGAAGCCGAGTTTCCAGGGTCTTTAAGTAATGTTAGTGACATGTAAAACAGAAAGCTCCTCATTATTCTACTATCATTCATGTCATCAGTTAAGATATGTCAGTAAAGTTGACAAATTCAGTGACTGATCACTAATTCTTCTTCAGGCTGAGTGGCTGTAATCTGTCAGAGAGATGCTGTGAAGCTCTGTCCTCAGTCCTTAGCTCCCAGTCCTCTAGTCTGAGAGAGCTGGACCTGAGTAACAACAACCTGCAGGATTCAGGAGTGAAGCTGCTGTCTGCTGGACTGCAAAGTCAACAGTGTAAACTGGATACTCTCAGGTCAGTATGTGGCTGATCGATTGATAGTTGATATATTTTTCTTTCAAAATCAGTCAGATTTTTTTAATGACATGATTTTATTTCCAGTCTGTCAGGCTGTCTGATCACAGAGGAAGGCTGTGCGTCTCTGGTCTCAGCTCTGAGATCCGACCCCTCCCATCTGAGAGAGCTTGACCTGAGCTACAATCATCCAGGAGAACAAGGAGTGAAGCTGCTTTCTGCTGGACTTGAGGATCCACACTGGAGACTTTACACGCTCAGGTATGGACAGACAACAAGAGTTCAGACACTGCAGGTGCCTCCACTTAAAACAGATACTGTATATATATCCTTCTGCTCAGTGTATTGCAAGTTCACGCTTAAAAAGAGCTCGCTCAAAGTTCAGTTCACACAGATTAAAATGAACAAATTCATGTTCATGTCTTCGATTTTTAGCTGCACTGAGCTCTTTTTTCAGTCGTAGTAATGATCAGCCATTTTGGTGCTCAAGGCGAGTTTTGGATTTGGCACCCCACACCTCAAGAGGTATAATATCACTTTTTCTGATAGACAATATCATTAAAGACCAAGCTTTCTACAATGTATGTTATATTTTAAGATCAGTTGTAACTTATGTAGGGAGATGTGCAGTGAGTGAGTAGTTGTGCAAGTAAGAGAGAGAGCGGCAGAGTGACGATAAATGTGAGCAGAGCAGAGAGAAATGGAGATGCCTCCTGAGCTGCCATATAACACAACTCTTGGTACATCTCTGAACGTGAGCGGTCGTTCACTGCCTCCAGAGTGAACTACGCTCACGTTGTAAATTGATCCGTTCAGTTCACCGTTCACCAAAAATATAACAGTGCTTCTGCTGTGGTAACTCATCATGAAGGAGTTCTTACTTTCCAAAAGGTACCAAAATAGAGAGACTGTTACCATGAAAAGCTTTGATGCAGGATTCCCTTTTTTCTACTTTGTGTTTGTTGGTCTTTAAATGATCATGAATTACTGTGTTCAGATGCAGCCTTTGAGAAATAAACTATGAAAGCAAACATTTATTCTGGACATGAAAGATCATTCTTGACAATGGAAATAATAAAAATACCATGTGAGGTTTTTAAACTTTGCGATTATATTATCCAACATTCATGTTCTTCTGGTTTCTCTTAGTTTATGTATGTAGGGCTTTATTATGTCACATTTTATTATCTATATTATCTATGAAACACCTTTTCTTTAAATCATAAGATACTGTTACCGAGATTGTTTTACTGTACATTTAAATCAAGAGAGAAATGTTGCTCATTGAGGAACACAAAGGCTCTTCTCATTTCTCAGTTTGTACCTCCTCGAGTCCTTTCCTCGACTCCTCTCCTCGCGTCACACGAGGAGAGAGGAGTCGAGGCAACAGACATTTAACAACATGAGACATCCCTGCTTCAGAGCCGTCATTTAAAAGCGACGCCAATTAAATATGATGTGTGGCACAGCTGCATCATCTGTCTATTTTGTTACAGCCTGTTGTTTTTATGATCTCTGTCACCAGAACAGTGTTTATGACAAGTTACCTTTAATCCACTTCACAACGTGTCATACATGTTTATTTTTATTTTAACACACACACTCAAGAGGTACATTTATTATAATCCTCAAGCATAACTACATGGCACCAACAATCATGCCCACAGATAGCCCACAGCTGAGTTAACTGAGGTATTCACAAACACTTCAACCATCTCTGGCACAGTGCTCTGTCCCTACATGTTTAAAGACAGCCACAATAGTGCCAGTTCCAAAGCACACAGCAATAACCTGCCTAAATGACTACAGGCCAACAGCATTAACACCTGTTATCATGAAGTGCCTGCAGAGATCGGTCCTCAAGCACATCAAGGCTGCAGATCAGGTCAACAGATGACACCATCTCTCCTGCCCTCCACACTGTACGGCTCCACTTAGAACAATGAGGAGCATGTGCACGGCTGCTGTCTGTAGACTACAGTTCTGCATTAATACAATCATCTCCAGCAGACTGGTCTCCGAGCTGTCTGATCTCGGCTTCAACAAAAACATCTGCCTCTGGATAAAGGACTTCCACACAGAGCGACTGCTGGTGTCCTTCTACCACGGCTCCATTGAGAGCATACTGACACATGGGATCCTGGTGTGGTACGACAGCAGCTCTGTGGCTGACAGGAAGGCCCTGCAGAAGATCATCAACACAGCCCAGAAAGTCACAAACACACGTTTGTCTGCCCTGGATGACATCTACACCTCTCGTTGTCTACAGAAGACGTCCTGCATCCTGAAAGACCCGTCTCACCCTGCCCATCACCTGTTTGACCCCCTGCCCTCAGGGAAGAGCTGCAGATCAATCAAAGCACGCACCAACAGACTCATGAACAGTTTTTACCCCAAAGCCATCACCACACTGAACACAGCACTAAAGGCATCATAGACAAACCATTGCACAACACTGTGGGTGTGTTCTTCTTCTTCTTCCTCTTCTTCTTCTTCTTCTTCTTCTTCTTCTTCTTCTTCTTCTTCTTCTTCTTCTTCTTCTCCTCCTCCTCTCAGATAAAGTGACAGACTGATGCAGACAGTTGACACAGATGAGTTTCAGCCTGTTTCTCTGTCACAGTGACAAACTGAGGAACACTGCTTCATGTTG
This sequence comes from Semicossyphus pulcher, assembly GCF_022749685.1. NCBI lineage: Eukaryota > Metazoa > Chordata > Actinopteri > Labriformes > Labridae > Semicossyphus > Semicossyphus pulcher. The sequence continues at coordinate 2,458,221 of NW_027211701.1, forward strand.
AACAGCAGTTAGGACTCATGTTGGATAGAAAATCATTCTGACTGTTTCTTCCTCCAGGGTGGACCATGGTGGAGAGCAGAGGTTAAAGCCTGGTCTGAAGAAGTGTAAGTGTGGAATCAGTTTGACTCATGATGACCAAACAGCAGACTGTCAGTTAACAAAGAATAAACCCTTCAGGTGTGTCTGATGATAAACTGCTGCTGTGTTGTGTCTTTTTCTCTCCATCAGATTTCTGTGAACTCACTCTGGACTCAAACACAGCAAACAGAGATCTCAAACTGTCTGACAACAACAGGAAGGTGACATGTATGGGAGAGTATCAGTCATATCCTGATCATCAAGATAGATTTGACTTCTGGCCTCAGCTGCTGTGTAGTAATGGTCTGACTGGTCGCTGTTACTGGGAGGTCGAGTGGAGAGGAGGGGTTTGTATATCAGTGAGTTACAGAGGAATCAGAAGGAAAGGAAACAGTAATGACTGTGTGTTTGGATGGAATGATCAGTCCTGGAGTCTGATCTGCTCTGATGATGGTGGTTACTCTGTCCGTCACAATAACAGAAGAACAGTCCTCCCTCTCTCCTCCCCCTCTGTCTCTCACAGAGTAGCAGTGTATGTGGACTGTCCTGCTGGCACTCTGTCCTTCTACAGAGTCTCCTCTGACACACTGATCCACCTCCACACCTTCAACACCACATTCACTGAACCTCTTTATCCTGGGTTCTGGTTCTGGTCTCCTGGTTCCTCAGTGTGTCTGTGTTCTCTGCAGGAGGGAGAGTCTTCTTTCAGTCCTGTGGTCTAAATGTTGCTGGACGAGGCTTCACTTTGGTTCATATTTGGCTGATTGTGTTTTTAATGTCACAAATGTTTTCCACTGAACAATCCTGACACAAAGAGGAAGTAACTCTAATGAACTACCAAAATAAAAGCTCAGCAAACTTCCTGAGATTTACACATTTGTCTCTAAATGAAGATGTCCACCCTTACTATTAAACACAATGACCTTATTTACAGCATTTCATAAACATGTGTTTACAGACACATTAAACTTACATTACAGTGTGTACCCAACTCAGTGTGCACATTAGACAAGAGCTGTGAGCAGAAACACACTTAACTTCAATCATAACAACAAGTCCTCTCAGAACCATGAAACACATGAAGAGAAGTTTGTTTGAAGATCTGTAATAAAAATGTGCAGAGTAAAGTTGATATAAAAAAGTCAGAGAACAAATGTGAACATTGTTGAGCTCCTGCAGTGCAGCAGGATGCTTTCTGATTGGCTACAGCCGTGTGGATTTCCCTGTTCTCTTCTCCTGGGAGACTGGTGTGGCCGTTGCTGTCCGAGGTGCTGAAATTACAGCAACAGAGCAGGTAGCTCCTGGCTCTGTTCACATTTCAACCTTACAAAAAACACTCATCAGGACCTTATCTGAAAAGATCCAGCACATGACACATCTGTGTGAAGTTTGCTGTCGGATCCTACAGGACATTACAGACTTACCCACTCAGAGGCTTTATTATGGTGCTCACTCCAGACGAATGAACTTGATAGCAGCACAAATTGTTGTGTTGGAGATGATTTAATCTAGGTTTGGTATTTTAAATCTAAAAGTAAAGTAAAGCTTTTAAATAAGATGGCAGTTTGTGACCTTGAGAGGTTTTACAACTTCAAATATTAGAAACTTAAAATGATTACACTGATAACTACAGCCAAGCGTGTGTGTGTGTGTGTGTGTGTTTCTAATATTTGTTTCCAGCTGAAATAATAAATCACAACTTTAAAGTAATTATCTCGAAGATCTCAGTTTTGTTTTATTTTGCGGCACCTTATGGCGATTAAAGGTCATTGTGGGCACATACCTCTGAGATAACCAGACGTCCACGGTTGGCTCCGGTTGTAACTCTTGATTTTCCTGGCTGACGGTCGCTTTCCTTTTCAGACTGTTTGCTTCATCTGAGCGTCAAATTTGTTTCTTCTTCTTTGGATTTTCACCATCTTTTCTTTGTTTGTTCAGCCATAGTAGATTACTGTTTACTCGCAACACAGAGAGCGGAGAAGCAGCCGCTTAGCTCCGCCTACCCTCTCTGGCAGACCAACCACTGCCGGGTGATGGAGAACGTGTCACTAACTTGATTTTGGTCCGCTTTGATCCGCCAAAGTCGCACCAGACACCCAGTCTGTAATTCTGCAAATGCAAAGGCTTTCATCAGTTGGCCACAGGCTCAATCACCATTGTGTTACCTCATTCGGCGATAGTGACTTAACATTCATTTAAATGAAAAACTCAACTCATCAAGTCTGAGGAGCACGCCTTTATCTGTCGTACACCGCTCCCAGCATCTGTTTAATCCACTACATGAAGCAACGATCTGGGTCTTTATCCGTCTGCACAGTGAAGCTGATTCACAGGAATATCTCTCCTCTGGGATGGATCACAGCGCAATCCAGCAGAAAGATTTCCTCAATGGTTTTGTATCCAGAGATAAAAGAGAGGAAACTGTCTGGTCTGAATCAGAGCTGCTAAAACGTGCAAGAGTTTAACCCAACAGCAAGTGTTTGAAATACAAAGCAGGCCGGAGTTTCTGTTTGTAGTAACAGTATACACATAAGAACCTACTATTACAGGGGGAACACCCACAAGATGTAAACAATTAAATAAAGTTGCTAACGGCTACACTGGTATCTCTCATCAACCTTACGATACCTGAAGGTCTCATGTTCCACTGTTAGCAGAGACAGAAAGGCAGACGGCTGTCTCATGAACAAGTCCTCCACATGTTGAAAACATCAGTAGATCTACAAATGACTTTTTAGTCTTCTAAAAACATTATTGCTAAAGACAGCTCAGTAGAACTTGGATGTTTGTGGGGACGCGATGTTAGCATCACTAAATTGTAAGATCCTGAACTGAGGATGACGATAGAGAGGCAGCTGTGTATGAGGTTAGCAAGAGGTTACTAAATTACTAATCAAGTTTAAGTAGTCTTACATTTCAATTTTTGTATTGTAGCGTAAATCGGTCGATTAATTATTTAATAATTAATTAGACTCGTCATAGAATGCCTGCACTCTATATTGACGAGAAGTTAACTTTAAAGTTAATTAAAAGACTTAACCTATCATAGGTATTTAACGGGGCACCACCCAATTTTGACAAAACAGGGAAAACATATAATTAGTGATCACTCTCAATTAGTTATTTTAATTCGGTCTCATAATCTGAAGGTTGCTACAGTTTAGAATTGAGTCCATTCCGCGGTGTACAGAGGCTTAGTACTTCACACATACAAATACACTTGAATCAGTTCTTTATAAATGAAGAATTTATTGACTAATACTACTAAACATACATGAGATAACTAAATATGGTGATGAACGTGAAACGATTAATAACAGGATGAATATGATGAAAGATGGATTGAAACCTGTTCAAAGGAGTGAAGTGTAGCAGCTGAGATATTAGGAGGTATATCGCCCAAAACCTTATCCTAACCTTCCTAACAAATCTGTGACTAAAGCATCAACCCCAATATACAGTAAAACCAAAGTTAGACCTACTCGGAGGGTGAGGAGGGTCAACCGCGTTGCTGATGAGGCGTGTGGAGCGCGTCAGGTCAACAAGGCATGGAGCTTCAGGTGCCCTGGGCTTTAACCCGGGTAGCATCCCTCGGAGCGGCACCGCACGGCCGGTTCGGTCTCTCTAGATGATGGCGTGCCGGTCAGTCGTCGTCCGGGCAACGGCGCGAGTTTGACCACTCCTCATATCCGAGACTTTCTCTACTTATAACCTCCCCACATGTAAGACCTCTGGATTCTCAGCTGCACACCACTGGATGAAAATACACAGAATGAGGTTACATGGCAGATTCCTGAGGATAAAAGTACAAATTAATGATGAATGTCCGGATCAACACATAGCAACCTTCCACACTCTTTATGCACTTCCATGTGAATGTGACACCTGGATCTATATAGATATATATATACATATATACTTGTAGGGCATATATGTATTCACAGACACACAGCCTTGCTAAATTCATTAACAGATGTCCTGACTGAATCAACATCCCTTTGTCTCAGTCTCACCCCCCCCTTCCCCTGCCTGTCTGCAGGTCCGGCAGAGAGAGGGGTGTTAGGGGGGGGGGAACAAATGGATGCTCCAAAACTCTTTCTTCTCCCCAGGGCTCTGGGGTGTGAGTCGTTTCTGTTGAACCGCCGTCCCTGGATCAAAGCATGTGGTTCCTTATTTCCCCACAGCTAATCAACTAAGACAACATTAACTGACCGTAATCCCATGATTTATCAGATGATGTCCTTCATCTGGTGTCTGTGGGATGTTGGTCCTGCAGACGAAGAGTTGTAAAGTTTCCCCTGTGGATAACATCTTTAATTTATTGGTCCCCAGAGCAGAGCTAGTGGTCTAGCTCTCTTCCTGGGGGGGATTTAAATGACCAGGTCAGGCCTGGATCAGGCCTATCCTGACACCACGCTACAGTATACTATGCTTGACATTATATTCATCAACATAACGTAAGGAAAAATGGACAGGATAGCAACTCATAGTGGAACTAGTGGGAGGTCCTGAAAAGGACCTTTGGGTTGTTGCCGATAATCAGCGGGTTTACTTCGGGGACTTCTTAGCGGCTGCTGGCTTTTTGGCTGCCGCTGTCTTGGCCTTCTTGGCCGCTGCGGGTTTTTTGGCTGCGGGCTTCTTGGCCTTCGGAGCGGCTTTCTTGACCGGCTTCTTGGCCTTCACCTCGGTCTTCTTGTTCATCTTGAAGGAGCCGGAGGCCCCGGTGCCCTTGGTCTGGACCAAAACCCCCTTGGTCACCAGGCTCTTGATGGCGGTCTTGAGGCGGGCCTTGTTCTTCTCCACATCGTAGCCTCCGGCAGCCAGAGCCTTCTTGACGGCGGCCGCGGACACGCCGCTCCGCTCATTGGACGCGGACACAGCTTTAACGATGAGCTCGTTGACGCTGGGGCCGGCCTTCTTCGCCGCGCTGAAGGCTGACAGTGAAGCAGCAGATAGCGGACTTGTGTCTCTTCATTTTGAAGTCATGTTGAGCTCTGCTGCTCGCTGCTTTTTTTCTGTGGAGCTTCTCTTCCTCTTGTTCGCAGCAAACACACCGATGATGGCTGAGGCCTGTGCTGCAGGTCAGCGAGGCTTCCTGTCAGAGCTGTTCTACGGTTGTGAATAATAATTATTGTTCTTTCAATAATACATGTTTATTTATTGCAACATATTTCTCTGCAGTAGTTACACGGGTGTACAGTATAACACTGTATTTACGGGTAGATGAATAAACACACTCACCAACAGAGCTCTGATATAAAACCATCTATGATCTTCAGTCAGAGCTGAAAAGAGGCCCTAAATATTGTTACACTGATAAACGCAGTATTAATGAATTATAAATCACTTCTTTAGATAAGTAGGCTACACATCGTGATCAGAGGAAAATATGTGAACAGTAAAATTAAAAGCTGCTGCACTAAATGACATAATAATCCTCAGACTCAAATATATTGTATAAAAATGAAACAGAGCAGAAACACTGTTAATAAGAACTAAGCGTTTATTGAAGCCCACAGCGTTCTTGTTGTTTTCATTCAAACCAACTCAGATACAATTATTGGAGTTCTTTCTGTTGTTTCATTGATATGATCTTCTATTTTCCCTAATTTATAGATTTTTATTCTACTGAATTGTTCCTGCAATAAAGTTGTCCAACAGTAAAATGTAACCTGCGATCAGCATGTGGAGGTCTTCCACTGTAACAGCTCTGTAAGTCACTGTTAGTCGTGACTCCAGGCTGCAGTGTTACACTTCACTGTATAACTCAGTGTTCGTTGAGTATAGGCATGTCCCTCTGAGGATGTTAGTTGTTTATAATAATATAATATAGTAAAAAACTTGAGTCCACCTGCTGAGTCACTGACTGACGTGTGTTTAAATTGAATTGAGATCAGACAATCGGCTCACTGTTCAGTGAACTGTGTAACTGAAGATTTGTTTAGTGAAAGGATTATCACAGAGAGAAAGACATTTCATATAGAAACTAGAGGATTACTAACTCTTTACCAGAATGGGTAGAAAGAGGAGGGGGACCGTGGATCCATGAACATGTTTGGAGACAGAAATAAGGAAAACTCAGACTGTGAACGAGTCCATGTTAGTATGAAGCTGTCAGACAGACAGGGCTGTGTCTGTTTGGCTCACTGTGATTTGGTAGGTTGTAAACTTTGCTGTCTGCATAGAGTTATCTATTTCAGGTCTGAGCAATAATATATAATACATATATTTAGTTGTAACGTCTGAAATCAGCTTCACAAATCAAGAACTGGAACATCAGAGGAGAACATGAACACAAGGTTATCTAGGTTATCTCACCAACTCACTGCTACTGGAATCGACACAAAGATGAAGATAAATAAAAAGCAAACATGTGGAGCCCAAGAAGCTCCCCGCTCCTGAAGTGCAAGATGGCGCCGCTCTGGTGGCAGCCTGTGGTTTATTTTAGAAGAAGACTTTATTTATTCATCCCCGAGGGGGAATAAATGTTTTCACTCTGTTAGTGCAAACATGCTACACACACACCAACACACACACACACACACACACACACACACACACAGGAAATACACACGCACAAACAGGACCCTCTGGACATGCACTCATGGCGAGATGTCAGAGGGAGGGGGCTGCACATGGACTTGCACCCCGAGCAGTCGGGGGTTTCGTTGCCTTGCTCAGGAAAGGAAAGGAACTGGCACCTCTCCAGCTACCAGCCCCAACTCCATGGTTGGTCCATACCAGGACTTGAACCGGCGACCCTCCAGACACCAGCACACTTAATTTAAATCATAACAACAAGTCCTCTCAGAGCCATGAAACACATGAAGAGAAGTTTGTTTGAAGGTCTGAAATAAACTGTGCAGAGTAAAGTTGATGCTCTTGTTTTCTGTATGATTGTGGAGAGGAGCTGTTTGCACCTCCACTCTGCTGCTTCTCAGAGCTGCGCTCTCTGGCTTCAGCTGAGCTCCACACTGACGGAGTTCAACTTCATGATCCAAAGATCGGTGATGAGCAGAGAGAGGAGGGGGCAGCGTTTTTAACTGTCTGTAAGGCATCCTTATTTCTTGAGCGAGCCCACATGAGCAGCTAGTCCAGATGTAATAATCCCCGTCCTGCGTAACGGCTTCAGACCTTCTCCAGACGTGGACAAAGTGTGCCCATGTGCTGGGGTTGAGCCACGGACAGCCTCATACCGATTGTTGTCATGATCAGTGGGAACTCAGAGCGTGACAGCCCTTATAGCTCATACCACCAGCTCTCTGCAGACAGTAATATTTAATAACTGCTCGCTGCTGTTAGCGCTGGAGTTTGTGAATTAGGTGCTTTCTGCCACGAGGCTCATTTGCATAGAAAGGAGACACATTTGTCTCTGAATGTCTGCATAATGACTCATTTAAATACAAACAGCACTGTTGCACAGAGACGCTGTTCGCTCTGCAGTGCAGTATTTTTGTGTCATTTGCAGGTTTAGCGGACACAAAAGCCGCACAAGCCCACAGTCTTTACACACACTGTCCTCCTAAGCACACAGTTCTCTTACACACACGGTCTTCATACATACAACCTTTACACACACTGTTATGTCTGTGTGTAAAACACCATTATTGTCCGTCCAGTTTAACACAGATATGTTTTCAAATTAAACAATAATAATGAGGGGAAAAAAGGATCAATTATTATTATGAATAATTATTAATTCTCTGTCCCACGTATCATGAAGTTACAACAGACTGAAGTAATAAAGTCCATCTTTCTACGTTTTATTTCCTCGCTGTAAAATAAGACGGAGCGTGAAGCTGAATATTAAGACCTTTACAATCTAACTAATGAAGTTTCATAGTGTCTATTAATGTTTGACTGCAGTTTTTCCAAAGTTCAGAGCTGCTCTGTGATCACATTTCCTCATCAGGTGTCTGACTGAAGCAGACAGTCGGTGATCGCTCCTTTTAGTGCGGAAGAAGCGTCACATGACCCGTAAAACTTCCCCTTTTTCTGTGAGCGCGCACAGAGCCTGAAGCAGGAGGCCTGAGTGAACAGAGAAAGTTTCTCACCTCCTTCGTGATACCCGTTATCTCTAACTGGTGCTTGAGGATTTAAATTGGATTTTGAATGTCCGACAGCCACCGCTAACATTTGAGTCTCGTCTCGTTAACGAAAACCAAACATTCGTGCCGTCGGAGTTTTTACTGTCAAAGATCTATTTTTAACTCGACAACGTCTCGTCTTCATGATGGAAAAATGATCGTTGACTAACATTTATCGTCTTTATTTTCGTTTACGAAAGTAACACTGTTGAAAACCTCCTTCTGTCAGTTACATGTTTGTTCTTTCTCTGGTTGGTTTCCTGGTTGAAGCTGCTTTTTAGTTTCACTTCACTCCTCGGCCTCACGCAGATTCTTCTCTCCATCAGAAGGTAACGTAACCAACAGTTTTCATAATGTTTGTGTGAGTGGCTGTTAAACTGATCTGAGAATCCATGTTTGCTGCGTTTGCTAAAATAAAATCAGCAGAAGTCAACATTTCACTAGCATTGTTGTATTGCATTTCCGGTGTGTTTCCCCCCCTAACCCCGCCCCGTCCGAAACGCTCAAAACTAGACAGTCATGAAGTTTGCCTTTCACTCCAAGAATTCAACTTTCTACAGATACAACTCGCTCAAAACAACTGTTGTCTAATATTTTGTGTCATTTATTTACATACAGGATTAGTGTATTTTAATGTCACTCAGTACATTTGTCAGTCACATCATTAGAAACAATAATAGGTCAAAATTAAAGTTAAGCGTTTACCATCCATTGTACAGGGCACATTTAGCTCCAAACACCGTTTAAAACAGTGATGTAAATTATTTCGAGTCAACATTTACCAGATTTACAGCAATAAGCATTATCTGTAAGCAGACTCGTCACCATCCCGGATGAGGACGATGACCGTCGTGTCGTCTGCAAACTTCAGGAGTTTCACAGAGGGGTCCCCTGAGGTGCAGTCATTAGTGTAGTGGGAAAAGCACACACCCCTGGGGGGCGCCAGTGCTGATTGACAAGGTGCTGGATGTGATGTTTCCCTCACCCTTTTGGTGCTTTGATTTGCTTCCTTTGAGACATAGAAACATATTTGGTGAAACACACTGGTACTAGATAAAGTAAAGTTGTGTATTTCTGGCTCGTTTTCTTTGCTGTCTAATCTCCTCTGAGATAAAAGAGAAAATAATTGTTTTGTGACAAAAGCTGAAAACAACTTTCGTCTGCTCTCAGATTTATAAAAAATATTGCATTATAATCAATAAATTATTTACAGTACATATAATGTCTCTGAGTGTTAAAGGTGATTTAGTTAAATAAAGTTAAACTGTTTCAAATATTCAGTCTGTGTTATCAAACAGGCTCAACAGGCTCATACCTGACTTTGTAAATATCTTACAAATATGTTCTCATCAAAGGTTTGAAAAAATGTTCATCCTTCATTTAATAACTCCACCACACCTACTTTATCTTTGTGTAGTTATTTTGTGTTGAGTTAAAGCTGACAGAAAATGATTTTGATGATGGGACAGTTTGTTTTTATGGCCGTGTTTCTTTTTTATATAAAATCTCCAGATGTTTTTTGTTCCTTTTAGAACAAATGAGACAAGAGAAAGATGTAATTAAGTATGAACTGCAGTGAAATCAGATATTATCCTGTGTCCCTCTGAGTTTATTATTCATTTCCTGACTGGACTGTCGTGGACTCTGGTTGTAGGTTACACTGTGTAGTGGCTATTTGTCAAAGTAACAAAGAAAAGACCTGTTCTTTAAAATGGTTACCTTCAGCAAAGTTACTGATGCACTGTTCCAGTTTGGTCGTACTCAGGTCACAAGAAGTTGAATGTCCAGTCAAACATATATTATTTTCTTGATTTATTCCACCTCAATGCAAACAAACATTTTTCCCCGTTGCCTCTCACTGACCTGGTAAAAACCTGTGTTCCCTTCCTGGTGCATGACCCCCCAGTGACAAACATACTACCTTTACGTGAATCCAGTCAATGACTGGTCACATGCTCAGGGCCCTCCTATGCCCACACAGAGAACAAAGAGAAAATAGCTCCTACACTCCGGCCTCTAATTGTGCATTATTTAAACACAAATACAAATACATTTTAAAGGAGCTATCAACACAAAATATTAACCAACGTAGCATTCTTAAGAAGGTGTCAGAATTTGCTGAATCTTCTTTCTTTGTGACAATTCCACTCGTCCTCACAAACAGTCTTAGTCTGTTGCCTCCAATAACAAGCAGAGCTTTGTGATAGGCCTTTCCAGTACACTGTTTTTTGTTTTAAGCCGTACAGTCCGTACTAAGCCTTTGGCATCAGGTTTAGCTTCAAAAACCTTACCCATCATCCAAGAGCCTCTGGGAGCTGTAGAATCTGCAATAATGACAATGTCTCCAGGAGTGAGGTTCCTTTTTACGCCGGTCCATGTCTGTCTCTCTTGCATTACAGGCAAATATTCAGAGATCCATCGCTTCCAAAAGAGGTCAGCTATATACTGCACCTGCCTCCACCTCCTTCTGATGTATAGATCTCCCTTTTCAAAAAGTCCAGGTGGTAAAGCTGGGTTTCCCTTTAAGAGAAGGATTTGACTGGGTGTGAGAGCATCCAAGTCATCTGTCTCATCTGAAACGTTAGTGATTGGTCTGCTTTTCAGAATAGCCTCTACCTCACAGAGGACAGTTTGCAACCCTTCATCATCAAGTGATTTTTGGCGGAGAACAGAGTTGAGCACATTCCTCACTGAGCATATCAGGCGCTCCCATATGTCGCCATGATGGGATGCTGCTGGAGGATTAAAGTTCCATGTCACTTTGTCCTGTACAAAGTCACCTTGGATCCTGTTGTGGTTTAAGGTAGCCAGTGCCTTTTACATTTCTCTGTTGGCTCCAACAAAATTTGTACCATTGTCAGATCTTGTGCTAGATACCTGTCCTCTTCTGCAGATGGACCTTCATATAGCATTTATACATGAATCTGTATCTAGAGCGTGCGCAACTTCCAGATGAACACCCCTACTGGTAAAGCAGGTGAAGATGACTCCATACCTTTTGAGAGTACTTCTTCCTCTCTTGACATCAAGGACAAGACTCTCTCCTTTGGTAAGTTTGCCATTTTTTGTTCAGCAATCTTTCCTCAGTGACGCCTGCATGTGACACATTTGGATATGACCTTTCTTGCAGCAGAATTGGCGTTTGTTATCCAGTATTTTTTCCTGAGATCGCACAGCATGTGATTCCTTCCTCCGTGTCCTAGCTGTTGATGGATGTTTTACAGTATAAGTGTGGAAACATGTAAATCCTTAGACAGGATAACAGGGTGTTTAGTTTCCTCTGGCATTGCTGCTCTTTTGAGACGACCACCCACTCTCAGTGCTCCGTCGACCCATACTGGATCAAGTTTGTACAGTTGACTGTCTTTCTTGACATTCATGCCAGATTTCAATAAGGTAATTTTACCTTTGAACCTTTGACCTTGCACAAACCCAATAATTGCCTGTTCTGCCTGTGTGTAATCTTTGGGAAGTAAACCTTGTCTGCTGATCGTGGTTTTAAAGTTGTTCATCCTTTTCTCCAAAGCTGTCCTTTGTTCATCTGGGTCATTTTCAATTATGCTGATGGTAGCATGGATTTCCTTTCTTTTATGGTTTAGACATCTAAGCAATTGTTTCAGTCTCAGAAACCAAGCCACAGTTGTTTTCAGTTTCTTCCAAGTTGAGAAGTTGTTTATCAAAAAATTGGTGTGATTTTCTGTGTCTCTAGCAATGAAGTTAACTTGTCAGATCCCTCTTAACCTCTGGGTCATTAGAAGAGATCACACTGAGATCAAAGTTGGATGTAGGCCATTCCTCCTCTGGCTGAGACAGAAACTCTGGTCCACGAATCCACCTTCTGTTTATCAGGAAGTCATCCACTTTCATGCCCTGGATGCTTCATCAGCTGGATTCTCCTTAGAACCAATATATCGCCATTGCTCAATGTCAGTTGCTACTCTTATGACAGCAATCCTATTTGCAACAAAGGTGTGAAAATGCTTGGTTTCATTGCTGATGTATTTTAAGACCGTTGATCCTTGCAGTTGTAGTTTTACAACAGGAATAATGGTTTGTTTTAGTGGTGCAATTCTGGCCTTTCCGAAGAGGAACGTAACGTGCAGCCTTTTGTCACTGTTCTTCAACCTCAGAAAAGACACAGTACCGTATCCCTGTTGACTTGCATCAGAGAAGTGGTGCAGCTTTGCATTGATGTGTTTTCCAAAATCTTTGGTTTTGAAACAACGATCCACTTTAAAGTCTGCTATCTTTTCAAGACCTTGTAGCCATTCAAACCACCTTTGAGAAAAGGGCTGGGGAATCCTTTCATTCCATCCATAGTTCATCTGGCACAACTCCTGTAACATCAACTTGGCTGGCTGAGTTAAAGGGGAAAGAAATCCCAAAGGATCATACAGGGAACTGACTACCGACAGGATGCCTCTTCTTGTCTGTGGTCGTTCCTGCACTGTAATTCTGAACTTGAACTTGTCTGTATGCACACACCACTGAAGTCCCAATGCTCTCTCCAATGGAAGGCTTTCTTTGTCCAAATCAAGCTCTTTCATTTCCTTTACCCTGTCCTCCTCTGGAATTGACGTCAGAACCTCAGGGTTGTTGCTCATCCACTTTGAGAGGTTAAACCCCCCCTTATGACAGAGATCAGTCAGGTCTTTCACCATCTGTATTGCTTCCTCCTCTGACGATAAAGACTGTAAGCAATCATCCACGTAAAAATTGCGTTTGATGGTACTGACCACTTCTGTGGAGAACTGAGACTGGTTGTCATCTGCGTTCTTTCTTAGGGCGTAATTCGCACAACTAGGCGAAAACACAGCTCCAAACATGTGAACTGTCATGCGATATTCAACTGGAACTTGCTTGGTATCGCCCTGTGGCCACCACAAAAAACGGAGAAAGTTGATGTCCTTGTCTGAGACCTTGACCTGATGGAACATTGCCTGGATGTCAGCCATCACTGCAACAGGCTCCTGTCGGAATCTGATAAGGACGCCAATGAGAGAGTTTGTGAGATAGGGGCCTGGTAACAGTTGACAGTTTAGTGATGTTCCCTTGTACACTGCTCCACAGTCCAACACCACTCTCAACTTTCTTTTCCTGGGGTGGTATACACCGTGATGTGGAATAAACCAGATCTTTCCATCACTCTGATCAAGTTGGTCTACTGGAACAATCTCAGCGTAGCCTTGCTTGATTACATCACCAAGAAAAGATGTATATACCTCTTTGAACTTGTCATTCTTTCCAAATTTCCTTTTCAGACTCATCAAACGCTGTTCTGCAATACAGCGGTTGTTTGGCAAGGTAGGATTTTTATGCCTGAAAGGTAGGTCCAGAGAGTAATGGCCATCTTTAAGTACTGCTGAGCTGTCCGCAATACTCATAAACTTAATGTCTTCTCTTGACATTTCAGCCTGTTCCTCTGATGACTTCTCGCTGAAAACATGATTGTATTGATTAACCAGCATTTCTTCGATGTTTACAACAGAGATTCGGTTTGTAGTTATGGCACAACAGCCTGGTTGTTTACTGCTGTCATTCCCATCTCGAAGTGGACCATTAAGAACCCATCCCACTTTGGTTCTCACTGCATAGGGTCTACCTCCTTGGCTATTAACCAGCTCCCATGGTTCCATCACCTTTGATGCGTTTGTTCCAATAGCAAGTCTATGCCAGAGTCAATTTCCTGGAGTGCAATACCACTCAAGTATGGCCATTGATCAACATCTTCCTGCTTTGGAATATTCAGCTTGGTCACAGGCATACACTTTTGAGTGAAAACATCCGACAGCTCAATGAAGTCGTCCTTGTCCAATCCAGACACTTCCAAACCTGCTATTACGTGACTGTCCACAGTCTTTTCCTGACCCATTGTTCGTGGCAGAATGGGGCTTCTTTGTCTACTCACATTCAACCGCTGTGCCAGATTATTTGTGCAGAATTTACCAGAACTGCCAGGGTCAAAGAAAGCGTAGGTTCGCAACACCTTATCACCTTTTTGACTCTTTACTTGGACTGGCACAATATACAAGATACAGTCGTCCTCACAACCGGCCCCAACATGCCCACATGTCTGGCGTACAGCAGTAGCAGTGCTCATCTTTGATTTAGCTGGCTATTCTGAGTGTTCTGTGGGTGTTCCTTTATCTTGATGTTCAATATGAAGAATTCCTGGTTGCTTTTGTCTACACACATTACACTCCAATCGACTCCTACAGTCTCTGCTAATGTGGCCTACTTGCAGACAGCCAAAACAGACCCCCTTCTCCTCGATAAAGTTGATCTTGTCTCTGTGAATCTTCTCTTTAAAATGTGAGCACCTTTCCAGTGAGTGCCCACCTCTTTTGCAGAACAAACAGCCTTGGTAAGTAGAGGAGAAGGTGGAGCTTTCCTTTTTCTCCATCCTTTCTGGTTTGACCTTTCCCTCTATAGCAGTAACATTGGTAGCGGAACTGCTTCCTTTGTACCTTTTGGTTTCTTTCACTGGCCTTTGAGATACCAGTTGTGTGTCATGAATGTTGCCAAACAAGGGATCTGATGTAATCTTGACTGGCTTTTCAATAAATCTGACAAGATCTGAAAACATTGCTCTCTCCCCTCGCCGCTCTTGCAGGTCACAGGGTGTGCTCCTCCATTTGTCTCTGAGTTTGTAGGGCAACTTCAGCACAATGTTTCTCATATTTGACACAATGTCCAGTTCTCTCGCTAGATGGCATAGAAATGCCGCCTTCTGTCGTATCATTAATGACGTCAGACATCGTTACGTTTCCCCTTTAACACATGTGCATAACCATAAATATGTTTGCAAATTATCCCAAGCACAGTTCAGAATGCTTTAAAAATAGACCCATTAATATCAAACAAACAAACAGGAATTGTATCATTCAACTTGCAATATTCTGCACAGCGGATCAAACAATGACACAACACATATTAAGTGGCATCTCACACCAATAGAAGCCAAACAAACACCGCAGTGGGGATTCAAACGATCAGCCTCAATCTGATAACATTCTGATTCACACATTTAACACAGTACTGGTCAAAGAAAACATGACAGTCAACTCCAATTGTTTTGCTGTTATCCAATACAGCTTTACAGTCAATGTTTATCCAATGCACATACCATCTCTGCATGGTGTTTTCCGTTGTGATGTGCGCTCCTTCTGTGGCTTGATGAAAGTTGATATTACGTGGCTTACCGGTGATTTATTTGGTGTGTCCGCGGAAGCTTCCGTTTCACAACGTGCATCCATGCGTGCGTCTCCACACGAGATCCAAATAATCCAACACAGTTCCAAGAAATATTCCACCAGCGAGTCCCTCGTTCCAAAGGGGGTTTTTATTTTTTGTAGTGGCTATTTGTCAAAGTAACAAAGAAAAGACCTGTTCTTTTAAATGGTTACCTTCAGCAAAGTTACTGATGCACTGTTCCAGTTTGGTCGTACTCAGGTCACAAGAAGTTGGATGTCCAGTCAAACATATATTATTTTCTTGATTTATTCCAGCTCAATGCAAACAAACATTTTTTCCCGTTGCCTCTCACTGACCTGGTAAAAACCTGTGTTCCCTTCCTGGTGCATGACCCCCCAGTGACACACCTACTACCTTTACGTGAATCCAGTCAACGACTGGTCACGTGCTCAGGGCCCTCCTTTGCCCACACAGAGAACAAAGAGAAAATAGCTCCTACACACTGATTTAATGTCATGTTCATGTTTCTAGACTTTGACTGTGAAGTTATTGGAGTGTGACAGCGTCCTCAGATTGTTGAAGAAGAACTTATGAAAAATGATCAGCAGCAGTTTCTCTCTTTGTGTTTCCTCTACAGGTGAAGGTAGAACGTGGATCTGAAGTCACCTGGTGAGTATTTTCTTTCTCCTGCCACATGTTAAACTGGAAGATTTTGCATGTCCTCACTTTGAACAGAAGTGAACTATAAATGAATCCATATGAGCTCTCTAGTGGACAAAAAGTACAGCTGTATAAAAAGGAATATATTCTTCTCCATTTATCCACAGTGGAAATCTTTGAATCATTTCTTCCTTTGGTGCCATCTGGTGGTAGAATCAGGAATGACACTGTGGTAGAGAGCAGTGTGTGTCTCTGTGATGTAAAGCTGGTTGTAATGAATGAGCATGTTGTTGTGTTTGTGTGAAGGTGGGGGCTCTGCTATGAGTCAGTGTGAGGACAGAGAGGAGGGAGCCCCTCCCTCTAAAACCACTCTGTGTGGGGAACATGACAGCCAGACCAAAGCTCAGAGGTGAGATGAGGATCTCTAACTGTCCATGACTCTTCTCCATGTCAGAGCTCAGCACTCAAATCACTCCACCATCATTATTCACACTCACAGCTCTGTGTGTGTTGTGTTGAAGGCCAGAGCAGCAGCTCAGACCGGACTCTGCTGGACCTGGACCTGGACCTGGACCTGAACCTGAACCTGGACGTGGACCTGAGCCCAGCTGTGTGTCCTTCAAGAGTGACCGGTCTAAGGATCAACTTATTTTTTTCAAAGATGGACAGCAGTCTGATAATAAAAAGTAATAATTTATCTCACATTTTTTTGTGATCAGTATTAAAACTTTAGTAATTTTCAGCAGAAATAATTCTGGAAGATTTTCAGTGTTTATGAACGTTCATCAGAGTTTGTGATTCTTTCAGTATCGAACATGAGAGACCAGATTCTCCTGGACCTGAGCCCAGCTGTGTGTCCTTCAAGAGTGACCGGTCTAAGGATCAAATTATTGTTTTCAAAGATGTAAATAACTCTGATTGTCAAAGGTAAGAATTTGAAACAGAACATGTTTCTGTTGTTCTGTATTAAAACCTTTGAAATCCAACATGTCAGCAGTGTTTTATGTCTGAACCTGAACATTTATCAGTGTTTGTGTTTCTATCAGGATCCAACAGCAGGAAACTATTTTACACATCAATAACTGTACTGAGCATGTACCTTCATGTGTGTCCTGTGTTTGTAGGAGGATCTAACAGGATCCACTTGATAGAATCTATCACATGTAACACTGTGTCTTTATATTATATACAGTATATTATATTATATTTGTTCCACAGAGTTCAGCAGCAGAGATCAGAGGTTCCCATTGGTCAGTCTGCCCAGCAGCATCAAACACAACTGGACTCCATATTTATGGTGTGTAAATGAACAAACACAGCTACTACTGAGAATCAAAGTTGACTTCAAATGACATTTTTATGTTACTGAATTGTTTCCTGATTACACTGCAAACATCATCTCTGTCTGAATTATGTTCACAGTCAGTGTTTTATTGACTGAATGAAGCGTTACATTGCTGAGCAGCACAGAGTCAGAGGTCAGAGGTCGTGGTGGATGGTGGTCTCACACAGACTTTGGCAGCAGAGAGCAGAGTTCACAGACTGAGTCCAGTTTGTGTTTGAAACAACAGAAACACTTTGGTTCATGTTAATGACAGTTTGTGGTTTCAGCTTCATTCTAATAAACACATCGTGTCCAAAGTCACTGCAGATCTTTTCTGTGTGAAACCAGACCAGGATATTTCTCCAACATGAATCTCATTTTATATCAACTTCATTTCTAGGAGACAGGACCATCCACAGACTAAATACTGAACTACCATCGTGATCCAGTCTCCATGCTGCACTCTGCAGACCAGCAGGCTTTCTGTCTGTCACTGATGATCTGATGTTGACTTCTACAAGTCAAAGTTCACTTCTTGTTCTGTTCCAGCTGCTGGAGGAGAACATTGTCAGTTTTGTGAAGAACGAGCTGAAGAAGATCAAGAGAGGTCTGAGTCCAGATTACCCAGAATGCTTAGAGAGTCAGAGGGAGGATGGGGAGGTGTTGGACAGCGAGGAGGAAGAGCAGAGGAGGAGCAGCAGAGAGGCATTTGTGAAGATCACACTGCACTTCCTGAGGAGAATGAAGCAGGAGGAGCTGGCTGACTGTCTGCAGAGCAGTAAGAGGATTTTAACACATTTAACATGATGGAAAGAGGAAATGGAGGCAACATGGGAGAGGGTCACATTTAAAACTCTGCTGTTGATATGATGCACACATTTAATCAGATCTATGAACTGTGAGAAACTGTTCACACCTGATGTGCTGAAGAGATTTCAGAGAGGAGGGAAATAAACACCACCCTGATGTGTTTAAGTTTAAAATCATCAGATTGATTATAGCTTCAACTTATTGATCACATTTCTTGTTTGTTCTTTCAGGAACTTTTCCTGCAGTTTGTCAGCGTGAGCTCAAGTCTAACCTGAAGCAGAAGTTCCAGTGTGTGTTTGAGGGGATTGCTAAAGCAGGAAACCCAACCCTTCTGAATCAGATCTACACAGAGCTCTACATCACAGAGGGAGGGACTGGAGAGGTCAATGATGAACATGAGGTCAGACAGATTGAATCAGCATCCAGGAAACCACACAGACCAGAAACAACCATCAGACAAGAAGACATCTTTAAAGCCTCACCTGGAAGACATCGACCAATCAGAACAGTGATGACAAAGGGAGTGGCTGGCATTGGGAAAACTGTCTTAACACAGAAGTTCACTCTGGACTGGGCTGAAGACAAAGCCAACCAGGACATACAGTTCACATTTCCATTCACCTTCAGAGAGCTGAATGTGCTGAAAGAGAAGAAGTTCAGCTTGGTGGAACTTGTTCATCACTTCTTCACTGAAACCAAAGAAGCAGGAATCTGCAGGTTTGAAGAGTTCCAGGTTGTGTTCATCTTTGACGGTCTGGATGAGTGTCGACTTCCTCTGGACTTCCACAACAATGAGATCCTGACTGATGTCACAGAGTCCAGCTCAGTGGATGTGCTGCTGACAAACCTCATCAGGAAGAACCTGCTTCCCTCTGCTCGCCTCTGGATAACCACACGACCTGCAGCAGCCAATCAGATCCCTCCTTATTGTGTCGATGTGGTGACAGAGGTCAGAGGGTTCACTGACCCACAGAAGGAGGAGTACTTCAGGAAGAGATTCAGAGATAAGGAGCAGGCCAGCAGAATCATCTCCCACATCAAGACTTCACGAAGCCTCCACATCATGTGCCACATCCCAGTCTTCTGCTGGATCACTGCGACAGTTCTGGAGGATGTGTTGAAGACCAGAGGGCGAGGAGAGCTGCCCACGACCCTGACTGAGATGTACATCCACTTCCTGGTGGTTCACTCCAAACTGAAGAACATCAAGTATGATGGAGGAGCTGAGACAGATCAACACTGGAGTCCAGAGAGCAGGAAGATGATTGAGTCTCTGGGAAAACTGGCTTTTGAGCAGCTGCAGAAAGGAAACCTGATCTTCTATGATTCAGACCTGACAGAGTGTGGCATCGATATCAGAGCAGCCTCAGTGTACTCAGGAGTGTTCACACAGGTCTTTAAAGAGGAGAGAGGACTGAACCAGGACAAGGTGTTCTGCTTCGTCCATCTGAGTGTTCAGGAGTTTCTGGCTGCTCTTCATGTCCATCTGACGTTCATCAACTCTGGTGTCAATCTGATGTCAGACAGACAAACAACGTCACTGACCTGTAAAATCTTCATTAACAAACGTAAACTGAAACATCTCCATCAGAGTGCTGTTGATAAGGCCTTACAGAGTCCAAACGGACACCTGGACTTGTTCCTCCGCTTCCTCCTGGGTCTTTCAATGCAGACCAATCACATTCTCATGCGAGGTCTGCTGACACAGACAGGAAGTACCTCACAGACCAATCAAACAACAGTCCAGTACATCAAGACAAAGATCAGTGAGAATCTCTCCTCAGAGAAAAGCATCAATCTGTTCCACTGTCTGAATGAACTGAATGATCGTTCTCTAGTGGAGCAGATCCAACAGTCCCTGAGATCAGGACGTCTCTCCACAGATGAACTATCTCCTGCTCAGTGGTCAGCTCTGGTCTTCATCTTACTGTCATCAGAAAAAGATCTGGACGTGTTTGACCTGAAGAAATATTCTGCTTCAGAGGAGGCTCTTCTGAGGCTGCTGCCAGTGGTCAAGGCCTCCAACAAAGCTCTGTGTGTACACACCTAACTATACAAGTTTAAAGAAGCTTTTCTTTATTTACATTGTTTGTGATTGTTCTCTGTTGATTCTTCTTCAGGCTGAGTGGCTGTAATCTGTCAGAGAGAAGCTGTGAAGCTCTGTCCTCAGTCCTTAGCTCCCAGTCCTCTAGTCTGAGAGAGCTGGACCTGAGTAACAACAACCTGCAGGATTCAGGAGTGAAGCTGCTGTCTGCTGGACTGCAGAGTGAACATTGCACACTGGAAACTCTCAGGTCAGTATTCGGCTGATCGATCAACAGTTGATCTCTTTTTTCTTTCAATCCCTTCTTGGTTAATATGTTTAAAAATGGTCCAAAATCAGTAAGATTTTTTTTTAAAGACATGATTTTATGTCCAGTCTGTCAGGCTGTCTGATCACAGAGGAAGGCTGTGCGTCTCTGACCTCAGCTCTGAGCTCCAACCCCTCCCATCTGAGAGAGCTTGACCTGAGCTACAATCATCCAGGAGAACAAGGGGTGAAGCTGCTGTCTGCTGGATTGGATGGTCCACAATGGAGACTTGACACGCTCAGGTATGGACAGACAACAAGAGGTCAGACACCGCAGGTGCCTTTAAATTTTAATTTTTCTGGTTAAGACCCAGACCCATACCTACTGTTTGTGGACAACAGTTCTGCAGTTAATACAATCATCCTCAGCAAACTGGTCTCCAAGCGGTCTGATCTCGGCTTCAACCACAACATCTGCCTCTGGATTAAGGACTTCCTCACAGAGCGGCTGCAGGCATTCAGGATGGGCACAGGGACCCCACAAGGCTGTGTGCTGAGCCCGTTCCTATCACTGTGCACCAACCCATCACACGAACACAATCTGTGACTTCAGAATGTCAGACAAGTGCACTACTCTTTTGAGCTCCGCTCAGGCAGTGCCACATTATTGTGTTGTATATATCTGTACAAAGACAATAAACATATTCTGTTCAAGTTAGTTTGATGTGGAAGGCCTCACACTACATGTTTAAAAGGTTTGACGAGCTGTACATCGTATGACACTCTGATTCAATACCATAAATTACACAATAAAAACTATGTAAAGTTGTGTGAGAACATTAATCTAATATCTGTAGATCACATTGTCTTCTTCTTCTTCTCTCAGATACAGTGACAAACTGAGGAACACTGCTTCATGTTGAACAGCAGTTAGGACTCATGTTGGATAGAAAATCATTCTGACTGTGTTTCTTCCTCCAGGGTGGACCATGGTGGAGAGCAGTGGTTAAAGCCTGGTGTGAAGAAGTGTAAGTGTGGAATCAGTTTGACTCATGATGACCAAACAGCAGACTGTCAGTTAACAAAGAATAAACCCTTCAGGTGTGTCTGATGATAAACTGCTGCTGTGTTGTGTCTTTTTCTCTCCATCAGATTTCTGTGAACTCACTCTGGACTCAAACACAGCAAACAGAAACCTCAAATTGTCTGACAACAACAGGAAGGTGACATATGTGAGAAAGGATCAGTCATATCCTGATCATCCAGACAGATTTGACTTCTGGCCTCAGCTGCTGTGTAGTAATGGTCTGACTGGTCGCTGTTACTGGGAGGTCAAGTGGAGAGGAAAGGTTTATATATCAGTGAGTTACAGAGGAGTCAGAAAGAAAGGAAACAGTTATGACTGTGTGTTTGGAGAGAATGATCAGTCCTGGAGTCTGAGCTGCTCTGATGGTGGTTACTTTGTCCGTCACAATAACAGAGAAACAGTCCTCCCTCTCTCCTCCTCCTCTGTCTCTCACAGAGTAGCAGTGTATGTGGACTGTCCTGCTGGCACTCTGTCCTTCTACAGAGTCTCCTCTGACACACTGATCCACCTTCACACCTTCAACACCACATTCACTCAACCTCTTTATCCTGGGGTTATGTCCTGGTTTGACTCCTCAGTGTCTCTGTGTTCTCTGTAGGAAGGACAGTCTCCTTTCAGCCCTGTGGTCTAAATGTTGCTGGGCTAGGCTTCACTTTGGTTCATATTTGGCTGACTGTGTTTTTTCATGTCAGAAATGTTTTCCACTGAACAATCCTGACACAAAGAGGAAGTAACTCAAAGAGGAAGCAAACTTCCTGAGATTTACACATTTGTCTCTAAATGAAGATGTCCACCCTTACTATTAAACACGATGACCTTATTTACAGCATTTCATAAACATGTGTTTACAGACACATTAAACTTACATTACAGTGTGTACCCAACTCAGTGTGCACATTAGACAAGAGCTGTGAGCAGAAACACACTTAACTTCAATCATAACAACAAGTCCTCTCAGAGTAAATGTGGAATAATGAGGTGTAGTTAAAAGAATAAATAAGTTATTAAAATATGTGAAAACAAAAAGCAAAATTAATAAAACATTAACAGCTGAAGGAATGTAAAGACAAACAATAGAACATAACTTTTAAATGCATTGTTTTTTAACTTCATACTTGTATATCATCATTTATACTTTGAAAAAATAAATGTACATTTTTGCATGAAATTGTGAATCAGTTGTTTAATTTGTTTCTTTATATGTTTAAGTTCTGTCATTCATCTAATTTCTCTTATTCTTTTTCTCAAGCTGTCAATCAACTGTCCCTGTGCGGGTCATCCTGCTCTAAATGTTAGTTTATTACTTTATATATAAAATAAATAAATAATTAAATGTAAAACAAAACAAACAATTGATACCCACTAGTAGCCAACCTGATCCTGTTTAAGTTTAATTTGCATTATTTTCTGTGTGTGTGTATTTGTACTTTAACATGTAACATTGTGTGTTGTGTTCATGGATGATCTTTGTCTTTTTATTTTTCACTTTATTTGGAAGAACTATGAGTCATTGTCTCATGAAATGTGCTGTATAAATACATATGACTGAACAATAATAAAACATTAAATACAAACATTTTAGGGCTTTCCTCTTAAAAATATGAAAAATAAAAAACATTATTTCTTCTGTTTTGAGTTAAACGAGCACAGCAGACGTCAATTCAGAACCATTTTATATTTATTTTTGTTTCCATCCTATAAAATCGTTTCCGTGACAACAAACTCTTCACCAGTATAATGAATTTGAAAAATTTAAAAATTAAAAGCTCCCTCACCCGACTTCAGTGTGAACGTTGATGATGAACAGAGAGGAGAGAGGAAGGAGGTTGAAAGAATAATATAAAATAATTAAATTAAAAAAATTGTGAATCTGTATATTCTTCTGCTTTAATGGTATGAAAACAAAATAAACAACAACAAACAAAAAAACAGGCAGAAATGTGCGCAGAAAGGAAGAATGGCTTTATGGGTTTTGTAGTGACTAAGCCCCTCACTTTAGCCGCTACTGGTTGCTAATGGGTCCGACTTAGATTACGTGTGCTCAGTATGAAGGAGATTCGTATTTCAACAAAAACATTTCAGTTACGTAATGTTTATTGGGCTGGTATCATGTCTGACTGCTTCAGTGACCATTCAATTATTTTTTGTGTATGGAAAATTAAATTAACTAAATTACCCCCTAAATTGATTAAAATCAGACAATATAAGAAATTGAACCCTGATCTATTTATTAATGATTTGATCAATATTAATTGGGACAGATAGCAACTTATACCCTTTGTTCAGGATGCCTGGGATTTTCTGTACAATGAAGTTACTGAAGTTGTGGACAGGCATGCACCCTGGAGAGCTGTTAAACTCAAGGGCTAACATCTCCCTTTGATTAATTCTGATCTTATAAGTCTCTTTAGAGAGAGGTACAAAGCCTGGGCAACTTATCGTCGAACACAAGATAATGCTGATTGGGAAGTGTACCGGCAACTACGTAATATGAGCAAAACAAAAACCTGTAATGCAAAATCTAACTACTGTACAGAATCTCTCACATCTGACTTTAAGAACCCTAAACAATTCTGGAATAAAATTAAAACCATTATTAGTACATCTGACAAACTTACTATTAATAAAATAAGAGCAGACAATACTATAGTTCATGACTCATTAGCTATTGCCCAAATTTTCAATCAGCATTTCTCGACTGTCTGTTCCTCACTACTACCTGAATCCAATTTATCTACATCCTCCTCCAACCATATTCCAGCCTGTTACAGTTCTTTTTCGTTTAGGAAAATTTATCCATCAGAGGTTCAGAACGCCATCAACGATCTGAAAGTAAACAGCAGTTCAGGGCTTGATGGTTTAGAGAACAGGTTCATCAAGCTAGCTTCCCATGTCCCAATATATCCTCTTGCTGATCTATTTAACCTTTCACTGTCCACCTGTGAGTTACCAAATGTTTGGAAGTGCGCCAGCATCACCCCACTCCATAAAGGAGGCGATGTACTTGATACCAATAATTACAGGCCAATCTCAATCATATGTTCCATCGCTAAAGTATTTGAAAAGTTTATTTATAATCAACTTTCCCACTATATTACTATTACCATATATATATCACCATTCCAGTCTGGCTTCAGGTCCAATTATTCATCGACAACTGCTCTTTTAAAGTTTACAAATGATGTGTTTTCTGCCGCAGAACATGGTGAACTCACTGGTGCGATATTCATTGACTTAACTAAAGCCTTTGATTTTGTTGATCTTTATTTGCTTTTAGACAAACTTTACAATATTGGTCTTTCTTTCAATGCAGTCAAGTGGTTTAGCTCATACCTTCACAACAGAAAACAGTGTGTTGTCCTGATGGATTTCAATCCGATTTCCTTACTCAGTAATGTGGTGTCCCTCAGGGGTCAACACTTGGACCACTTCTATTCCCAATCTATGTAAATAATCTCCCATCCAGTCTTTCTAAATGTCGGGTTCAACTTTATACTGATGACACCATCATATATACATCCCAGCCTGACATACCACAAATTCAATCTTCTCTTCAGTCGGATTTTACCTCAGTAACAAACTCCTGCTTAATAAATCAAAATCCTACATCATGATATTTGGTACCAAACAAAAACTGAAATCCAAACCTGGTTCCTGTGTTATAAACTGTAATGACGGCTCACCACTGCATAAAGTTGACAGTTTTAAATATCTTGGTGTATGGCTGGATTCAGAACTCACTTTTAAACCTCATTAAAATCATCTACTACGCAAAGTCAACTTTGGTATTAATATGTTATATCGCTCGCGTAACTGTTTTTCATTTAGTGTATGTTAGAGATTGGCTACTCAACTTATACTTCCAATCATCGATTATTGTGATGTTGTATACCAAAATGGTCATAACTCTGACCTTGCTTCACTTACCACAGCCTATAATAGACTCTGTAGATTTGTCCTTGGTTGCCCTTATCACACCCATCACTGCATGATGTACAATAGACTCAACTGGCCATCTTTGAATGTGAGAAGACATGCACTGGTTGCAACTTATATTCAAATGTATTTACTTGAATTATCCACCTTATCTACAGCAGTTTCTTATACCATATACATCAATTTATCATATTAGACATTCTGCCCATCTCTATTTTTCTGTTCCCAATGTCAATAAATCTTTCGGCAGAAGATCTTTTGTGTTTAAAGCACCAGCAGATTGGAATAACCTACCGACTAATATGAGATCCATTTCTTATGGTTGTATTATTCTGATGTCGTCATTTTGTTAACTGTGGTCTGTCCTTTTTTGTTTTTTGTATTCTTATTGTTTTTGTTATTATTTTTGTATTGTCGAGTTTATGTTTGTATGTTGAGTCCATGTATTTTTATATGTCTGGACCTCCTTGAAAACGAGATGATAAATCTCAAGGGGTTTATCCAAATAAATACATTTCAATATATTGACCATTCTACTGCCTGTTAACGTATGTTCTAAAACCAAACCAAATAATCTTGCCATCGTACAAAAACCGACAAAACCCAGACACATTAAAAAACAATATGCCTCTGCCCATTAGCCCCAGCTGTGCTGGCAGGACATGACCTTAAATAACCTTTAGCCAAATTGGCCTCAAATTACGCCCCCTGGTCCCCGGAGGAACAATACAAACAAATAATACATGGCTCCTACACACCAGCCCCTAATTGCTACTGGCATAAGAAAGAGCAATTAAACAACATTTTAAAGGAGCCAGAAAAACAAAACCAAATCCATAACAGATAAACAAATTTAAACACAGGTATATTTACCCCATGAAATGCATATCAACATATTTCCAACCCATTATTTAGGGCTTAATCTGTAGTTTCACACAAAGGACAGATTTTAGTTATAGGTCTTTCAATTATATTTGTCTTCGTTTGAAGACGAACTGAATGTATAAGACCCTTCTTGTCAGGAAAGGTTTCCAGTATCCTTCCAAGTATCCATGATCCACGCGGTGCTGTAGAATCCACAACTACAACAACATCTCCGGGCGTGAAACTTATTTTTTCCTTTGTCCATCTTTGACGTTCTTGGAGTAATGGGAGATACTCATGAACCCATCTTTTCCAAAAAAAGATCGGCGATATATTGGACTTGTTTCCATCTTCTTTTTGCATATAGATCTCCCCTCTCAAAAAGTCCTGCTGGTAGAACTGGTTTTCCTTTCATTAAAAGCAAGTGGTTTGAAGTCAATGCCTCGAGATCATTTGGATCTTCAGACAGCCTTGTGATGGGGCAATCATTCAGCATTGCCTCAGCTTCGCATAGCACGGTTTAAAACCCTTCATCGTCCAAACTTTGCTGATGAAGGACTGAACTCAAAACCTTCCTGATCATCCGAATGATGCGCTCCCAAACGCCCCCATGATGAGATCCAGCAGGTGGGTTAAAACTCCACTTAATTCCCTTTTGTGACAAAGATCTTATAATGTGGCTCTGGTTTAAAGAAGCTAAGGCTTCTCTGAGCTCTCTTTCCACTCCAACAAAGTTAGTAACGTTGTCTGATCTCATGTGATCAACTTGTCCTCTCCGACAGATGAATCTCCGGAAGGCATTGATACATGAGCTAGTATCAAGAGAGAAAGCTACCTCCAAGTGAACCGCCCTACTTGCCATGCAGGTGAAGATCACTCCGTAACATTTTACAATGTTACATCCTCGTTTTACTTCGATTGGACCAAAATAGTCCACACCAACGTTAGTGAACGGAGGGAGATCTGGGAGGATTCTCTCTGTGGGCAAGTCTGCCATTTTTTGTTCACCAGTCTTGCCTCTGTAACGCCTGCAGAACCTACAATGCGCTATGATTTTCCTCACGGCAGAAGTGGCGTTTGTGATCCAGTATTTTCTCCCTACAGTAGAAAGTACATGATTTCTTCCTCCATGGCCCAGCTGCTCATGAAAGTAACGGAGAATGAGGTTTGAGATGTGTTGGTCTTTGGATAGAATAAGGGGATGTTTAATATCCTGAGGCATAGCTGCTTTGTTTAGTCTTCCTCCGACTCTCAGAAGCCCTTCTTCCAAAATCGGATCTAGTTTGTAGATGCTGCTACTTATTTTCACTTGTGATTTGCTAGATGTTAAAGCAGAAATATCACTGGAATCTCTCTTGCTGACTGAAGGAAATTATTGATGTCTCCGCTTCAGAGAGATCATCCAACGAAATCTTCTAGCTACCGAGTGAAGCTCTGAAAGCTATAAAGATATCTTTGATCCATTAGCACTTGAATTTGCAAGCTGCAGCTGTTTTCTTTTCCTACTTAATTTCAGCAGAGTTCTGATCCAAGCGACTGCAACCTTTAACCTCTGCCAGTGAGAAAAATAGGTTATCAGTTGAGAAGTGGCATTCAAGGTGTCGACAACAGTTGCATTTACCAAGAGATTTCGTTTAACCTCTGGGTCGTCAGCAGTGACGGTGAGGTTCACAGGAGATGCTGTCCACTTTTTCTCAGTTTCCCATATAAACTTTGGCCATTCAATCAATTTCTGTTTAACCAGATTTTCTGCTTTCATCCCTCTTGAAGCATCATCGGCGGGGTTTTGTGATGTGGGAATGTACCTCCACTGCGAGACATCTGAGTTGTCCCTTATAGTAGTTATTCTGTTTGAAACAAATGTTTGGAACCTCTTATCCTCATTTACTTTAGAACGGATGTGCTGTCCGTCAAAAAGCTTGATTTCTTCAATGGAAGCTGCAGCTCTGCTTGAAGCATTTTGTCCACTCTAACAGCAACAACAGCAGCTGTGAGTTCCAAACGAGGTATAGTTATGGGCTTCAGTGGTGCCACTCTGGCTTTTCCGAACAAGAAAGCAACATGAACCATTTTCTTAATGTTCTGCATTCTGAGGTAGGTAACTGTACCATATCCATTCTCACTAGCATCAGAGAAATGATGCAACTCGGCACTTGTGATCCTTCCAAACCATTTGGGCTTGATACACCTGTCAACCTTGAACTCTGACACCTTTTCTAGATCTGACAGCCACTTGGTCCACTTCTGCTGAAAAGTCTGAGGTAGCAGGTCATCCCAATCACATTTCATCCTGAATAACTCGCAATTTAGCTGGGAGTATGAGAGGTGCTAGGAATCCCAATGGATCGTAGATAGAACTGATTATGGACAACATGCCGCGTTTGGTGTAGGGTTGGGTTCCTTTCCTCCCTTGACATTTCCTCTTGGTCTTTGGAGGCTCTCTCGTTGAAATCATGATTATATTGGTTGGTTAACAGTTCCTCTATCCTATCAACCATAGTCCTGTTAACAGTAAATGCAGGGTAGCCACTCCCACTCTGCTTGGCGTTTACTTGCAATGGGCCGTTAATCAACCATCCCAGTAAGGTTCTTACGGCGTATGGTCCAGCGATTCTTACCTGTTGCTCATTGAATTTGACAATGTCAGTGAAACAAGCTTTTTGATTGTCTCTGTCCAAAATTTCACATGCCTTTACTCTCCAATGTTCTCTGAGTTTACATGGAAGTTTGCGAATTATAATTTTCATATTTGCGGGCATATTAAGCTCTTCTAGGTACTGTAGCTCCTCCATAGCGTTTGCACATTCTCGTAGATAAAGTGCATACGATTGGAGTCGTTTAATGTCCTCGGACTTGACACTTGGCCATCCAATTATCTTTTCGAGCTACGCTGCATTTACCTTTAATCCGTTTCCAAAATGTTCCTGAAGTAGATTCTTGGCGGTGATGTAACCTCTCTCTGGAGTCATGCGAAGGCAGCTGCGTACAAGATCCCTTGGCTGTCCCCTTGTAAACTGCTCAAGGTAATACAAGCAGTCCCCATTACTGGCTTCTACACAATGCGCAAAAGCCTTTATGAATTATTATAATGCAGAGGATCTCTGTCAAAAATAGGAATTTGTCGGTGAGGTAGAAACTGGGATTTTTGCATTTGAACAAGGAGTGTTGTTATCTCATTTTGAGCTCCTGATGTTTGGTGAATGTATTGAGAAGGTGAAGAGGTTTGTATCACTTCTGGCTGTGTTTGCCAGTCCACAGGATCCAAAGTTGACTTATGGAATTTTTGGATATATTGTTGAGATCCGGCAACATGCTGCTTAATATTGTGAGATGCGTCCTTTAAGTGGTGATGATCAGATGCAACAGTTTTTTCCACAAATGGATGAATATTGCTTTGTACTGGATGAGGATTAAGCTGCTGTAATGACTGCTTATCCTGATGCTCATATAGCTTGCCATGTGGATTAAGAGATGCAGGCGGGTCTTTAAGTTTAGCCTCTTTCCTAAAATAAGACTCCATTCCATCAGATTGTCCATGTGAAACACTGCTGCCGCCACAGGCTTGATACACTGCTAGCCTAGCAGTAGAGGTTGCGCTTTCAGTTTCCATATCAAGCCTCTCCCATTTGAAATGCTGTTGTGAGGTTCAACACAAACATCTTTACCATTATCACCATCATTAGCAGCAGAGCAACCTTGAGTTTCAAGCAACCATTTACTCACATTAGCAATCAAATCATTGATATTCAACATTTTCGCTTGGTACCATATTTCAAGTTTTGTTGCTTCATCTTTAGGTAATAACCCCAATAAAGTCACATGCATCTGTTCAACTTCATCACACAGAACCATATATTTGTCGAATGTACATTTCACCTCATTTACATAGCTTTTATCATCCATCAACCAACAGTAGTTTTTTTCATCTTTGACAATTTACTTAATTTATATTTTCTTTCCTTTTGTAAATTGTCTACTTTCGCCATTAAGGCTTTGGGTGTTAATTTAACGGTGCACTTTTGCATGGCTCCCATTTCTAATTCTTTTACACCCGTATTAAGTTCAGACTCATTAGTTATCAGTTCGTCATCCGTAAATGAGTTGCACGGTTGCATTTTTTCCTCTTCCATATTTTAAATAACCAGTCTAATAAAATCTGCAAAAGTCCGTTTGGATCCGCAAAACGGTAAACCTAAACGCGTGGAGACTTTTCAACCAATGCATTGGATTTATGCTTAATTTTTAATCTGTGCACACAAATTTTAAATGGCCATACACATGTTTTATCAGCGCTGCACATACCCCAAACGTTGCCCCAGCATAGATGATCTGATGTCCCGATCTGCGATGATTGGTGTCCCGATTGGCTCCAGTAGCTCCAGTGCGGCTCCCATTAGTGATTAGAAGCTCACTTTAGCCGCTACTGTTTGCTAACGGGTCCGACTTAGATTACGTGTGCTCAGTATGAAGGAGATTCGTATTTCAACAAAAACTTTTTAATTACGTAATGTTTATTGACCATTACACTGCCCGTTAACGTATGTTCTAAAACCAAACCAAATAATCTTGTCATCGTAGAAAAACCGACAAAACCAAGACACATTAAAAAACAATATGCCTCTGCCCATTAGCCCCAGCTGTGCTGGCAGGACATGAACTTAAATAACCTTTTGCCAAATTGGCCTCAAATTACGCCCCCTGGTGCCCGGAGGAACAATACAAACAAATAATACATGGCTCCTACAGTTTTGGATAATTAATGAGCTAAAGTAAAGAGATTTTTTTTATCACAGGTGAGTGTGTTTAACACACCTCAGAAAGTTTAATGTATCTCTATTTAAAGGCAACAGGATTTTTTTAAATGTGTGTGTGGCGGCAATTTCTGATAAATTTCAATAAAGTTCTCAGGGAAACATAGATGTTTTTGATGTCATTTAATTGAAGAATATTAAAAGATGAGTAAAAGCAATTAACAGCTCGAGCTGGGTCAGACCAGTACTACACAGAACGCAGCTGTCTAGCTGACTGACACAGAATCAAGGTTCACAGTGTGTGTTATACATTACAGAAAGAACTCCCTCTCACAGAGACAAAGTAAGGTGTTATTGTCATGACTTTAGCTGAGGCGCCTGACTATCTAGAGTTTACCCCTTGCCCTGGAGCTCTCAGCCCAGACAAGGCCACCAACTATCTCTCTAAGACAGAAGGAGCAACAGTAAATCATGCACAAGACCCTGGAGAGGAGCAGACAATACATATCCTTAAAATTAACCTTAGCTGATTATACCATGATTATTAACTCCATAATATTAAAGAAATTTAAACACATTAGCAAACAGGTTAACATAAAAATTTACTAATAAAGTTGCAATATTAAAGGATTTAATAAAACTTCCAGACATGGACCAGGTGATGAAAAAATAATTAGTCAAAATTTTAATGTTTTCTTTTACTTCATGACTTGTCAGTCCAAATCTTAAATATACTTCCTCCAACAGTGGCCTTAAAACTCCGTCACTTTGGCCAAATGTAACTGATCAGAAGTCAGTGTAATATGACTCCACACCCACAAATAAAAAACACTCCCTTCAGTGACAAACAGAGTGCGATGTCACAATGACATCACAGGAGAAAACGGCAGACAGGCCACTGATTCATCCAAAAACAGAACACGGTAAATAAAAGCAGTGACTGAATGAAGAGTTGTGAGAGATCATCGGCTCTCTGAGTGTCACAGCTCTGCTAAAAACAGGCTGAAATCCTGCGTCTGAAACGGTTTAACACAAAAGCAAAGAATTGACAGAAAGCATCAAAAACAAACAAAAACAGATTGTCGTGTGTAGTGAGAGAAATAAATAAAGTACATGTTAAGTGTGTCAAAAGTCCTAAAAGAATCCATACATGCAACAGTCTCATTATTAGATGCAGCTTTAGAACAACCTCTACTGTGTTTAACATGAATATAAATTATAACATCAAAGTGTTTAACTAATACAACAGACTAAACTCGTTCATCTGGGTGTGAAGGCTTAAAGAGGAATTCATTTATCTTTAAACCAGGAACATATTTTTTCAACATGGGTCTAAATGACTAATACATACAAAATATATCGCCCGATCAAAGTACGAACACTAAACGTTCTTGTTGTTTCCACTGACAGGCTCAGATTGTTGTTCTAACTGCAAGGTAAAATGACTGTTTTCTTCAGTGGAGTCTGGTGGCTTTGATGAGAGCGATGTAACGTCTGTGAATTAATTTCACTCCTGATATTGTGAACTCCTCTTTGCTTTGATCACCAGGATCAGAAATAAAACCTCTGGAAACACTGTTCAGTATCTTAAGCACCTGATTCCCCCAGGTGTCTGGGAAAAGGACGCTGCTGTTGTCCAATGAGGCGAGGAGAGAGATGGCGAAGCACACGAGAGCCACGAAGGAGGAGAGACGAGCGACGCTGGACGCTCGACACAGATACATGATCAGCAGGTTGGTGGAAGCCGGGACACTGGGGGAGCCGGAGGTGGAGTTTTCCACAGAGGAGATTCAACCCTCACTAAATGCTCTTTCACACAGAAGAGTCCAAAAAGGATCCAAACCAGGAACCACACGTTTCATTACATTCAAACAGCACCAGGGCCGTTTCTGGACATTTTTGGGCCCTAAGCGACATCTTACACTGGGGCCCCCCCAAACCCAAACCACCATTGCCTTCGGACTCAAGGCCCCCCAGTCATTTTAATAGCCCTGAATAAAAATTAATGGCAACGCATACATTATTAGCAATAAATCTTTTAATTAAGAAATGTGAAACAATAAATTAACCTTAAATAGAACACGTTGGTGCACTGGATGGATGAAGAGTACGAGTATGTTGTTTTTCAGAAGCTTCTGAGGTGGCTTCAGGTTCCTGCTGTGATAGTGATGTACCTGGAAAATCTGAATCTGGATCTGTTGATATAAATGTAAATAAGAGAAGAAGAAACAAAAATGTATCATTAAACATCACTGTAAAACATCAGTTACTGTATAATATGAATATCTTGTATATTGTTATTGCCATTTCACATGTTTTGGTTAATTTATCACACTCATACTACCTTCTTATTTAGAAGATCAAGGTATCAAGTCACATATACAGTAGTTAACTATCCTTGCCTGGCTGGCATCTTTGTGGAAGTGATAAATGGTCACTACAATATATGAATTACAGTGAATTGTATTTAACAATGTATTAATATAATATTAGCAATAATATAGCAGCAAGATAACTCAACCACTATTACACTTGTCATCATAAAATCTGCCACTCACAGTGACATCTGAGCAACAGTCAGTGGGGGCTCACTTCAAACATGACTTGAAATAATCTATCCCATGGTGAGTAAGCAGACTGAACATGTTTAAAAAGCAGCAGCAATGTGGCTGTACTGTTGCCAAAAACAAAAAAACATATAAGGGCCATGGGTAGGGCTACATGATGTGCCTCTAATAGTCACAACAGGCTTTTCTCTTTTAATGAATTGGAATGTTTTGCTTTGCCAATTCACACGCGCGATGAAGTTTGAAACGAAAATTACTAACGTAGTCAAACAAATTCTGCGGTTTGCTATCACTCAGCCATTTCTCCTGCAAGAGCTTGAGAGGGCCTCGCACAGTGTGCGCAAAGACCAACTCTGCCGGACTAAAGCCCAGGGACTCCTGAACCACCTCACGAGCAGCAAAGAGGAGGAGATGGACACCCTCATCCCAGTCTTTGTTAACCTCCAGGCAATAAGTGCGTAGCATAGATTTTAGAGTCTGGTGGAAACGTTCAATAGCTCCCTGGCTCTCTGGATGATATGCACTTGAACAGCAGTGAGTAATGTCAAGTTGTTTCATAACTTGTGCAAAAATTCGCGACATGAAATTGGATCCCTGATCAGTTTGTATTACTTTAGGTAACCCAAACAAAGAGAAAAATGTTATCAGTGCCTTTGCAACAGTAGGGGCCGTGATTTTGCGCATGGGAATGGCTTCAGGAAACCGAGTTGCAGAACACATAATGGTCAAAAGAAACTTATTACCAGCTTTTGTGCGTGGAAAGGGACCAACACAGTCTACAAGAACGCGCTCAAACGGCTCACCCACAACTGGAATCGGATAAAGAGGATATGAAGGAATACTCTGATTCGGTTTACCCGAAACTTGGCAGAAATGACATGTTTTGCAATACTGCCGCACATCCCGTTTCAGTCCTGGCCAGAAAAAACACCGCAAGATTCGGTCATAGGTTTTATTAACCCCTAAATGGCCAGCAAGCGGATTGTCGTGAGCCAATTTGAGGACCTCATGTCTATACGTTTGCGGAATTACAATTTGTGTCACAACACTCCAATCATCCTGTGTGGACACATGCGATGGTGTCCATTTACGGACGAGCACATCGTCTTTCAAAAAATAACGTGGACATTTTCTCAACTTCATCCCCTGGAACAACAGCATCAAAAGAAGAAGTTAGTGACGAATCACGTTTCTGTTCAACGATAAGCAGCTCCCGTGACATACACACTTTAGAGCTAAGTTTCTCATCGGAAATGGATTCAACGACAGAAGCCGTAGAAGTGACAACGGATTGAGAAGACGGAGCAGGAGGTGAAACAACTGGCAAAGAAGCTAAACATTCAGTGTCATCCTTCATGAAACTATCCCCTAATTCTACCTCGCCTACTTCATCAGTTGGATCCTGCTTCTGTCTTTTTGACATTGCGCGTGTAACAGCGCAAACAGTAAACACCTCCGGAAAACTCTGCTCCAAATCATCGAGATGTTCAGAAAGAGGAACAGCAGTTACTTCAGGATTTAATAAGACTTTACCCCCAGCCAAATCGTTACCCAGGATGAGAGATACACCATCTATGGGAAACTGTGGACTTACTCCTATCACTACACGCCCTTTAACCAAGTCAGAGTCAAGATGAATATTATGCAAGGGTACCCCCACAAACTGCATTCCAAATCCCCGAACCAAAGCGTTAGTTTTTACGGAGGATTTTTCTGACAACGGCAGCACATCTTTGAGAATGATTGACTGAGAGGCTGCACTGTCCCTCAGAATGGTGACAGGAACTTTGGAGTCCCCCTCTGACAAGGAAACAAAACCTTTCATGATAAAAGGAGCGTACACATCAAGATCAGGTTTATCTGAAACAGCCTGAGTGGACTGACTGGGCAAAGTTTCAGTTTTCAACAAATTAACTGCCTTTGGAGACGTATTTTTTTTATTCAGAGCGAAACAGTAATTTATGGTGTGACCACGCTTCTTGCAGTAAAAACATACTGGTTTATCCTTAGCGTCTACACCTTCCTTACTGCTCAACTTCACCTCACCCTGAAAGTTCGACTTCACTGGAAAAGCAAAGGATCTAACTACAGGAACACGCTCAGAGGACGAGTGAAACTTCTCAAAGGTATCCTTGTGTGTCAAGATGTACTCATCAGCGAGGACGGCTGCATCAGACACCGTGGAAACCTTCTGCTCATTAAGATAAGTCGTGATTTGCTCTGGTAAACAGTTTTTGAACTCTTCCAACAGTATTAAGTTGCGTAAATTATCAAAATCAGCAACATTTTTAGAGCGACACCAACGACCAAACAGGGCTTCTTTCTCACGCCCAAACTCAACATAAGTCTGATGATCAGTTTTTTTAAACTTGCGGAATTTTTGGCGATATGCCTCAGGCACCAATTCATATGCCCTGAGCACAGCGGTTTTAACTTCATCATAGTTCAGACTTACTTCAGGTGACAAAGATGCATAAACCTCTTGAGCTTTACCAGTAAAAACACATTGCATAAGTAAAGGCCAGACCTTTTTAGGCCATTTTAATGTGGTGGCAAAACGCTCAAACAAAGCAAAACATTTATCTATGTCCTTCTCACTAAAGGGAGGGACCAAACGAATGCATCTGTTAATGTCGAATTCACCTGCTTTAACCTCAAACACAGTGGGTGAAGACTGCTTCAACTCAAGTTCTTTTAAACGAAGCTGCGCTTTTACCTCAATTTTGCGAAGTTCTAATTCATTATTTAGTTCTTTCTCTTTAATTTCTAGTCGGCGCATTTCGACCTCTAACTCCTTCAGACGGAGTAGTTCCCCCGGATCTGATTTTCCGGCAGGTGAACTCATCACTGCAGCACCTGGGTTACAAGGCAAAATTCCCTTTTCATGCAATACAGACCACAGCTCAGATTTTATCACTTGCTTCTTAAGATATTTATTTATAGTGATACCAAAATGATCTGCAATCAAAATAAACTGTTCTTTAGTACAGCGATGAAATATATCGAGACTAGGTTGTGCCTCAAAGTCCTTAATATTGAACTCTATATTTAAGAACAACTAACCGACCGAAAAAAATGTGAGTCGGGATGAAAAAGGACGGCCTGAAAAAAAGAAACACCGCCCGGACAATGGCACAGCACACAGAAACACACTGCTCAGACAGACAGCAGCTCGCACAGTGGCATCCAAAACGTGTGCACACTATTTCAAAAAGCACACGATAAACAAGGTAGGCAATACTCAACAACGGCAAACTAAACAAAAAGTGTCAAAGTAACAACCACAATGTTACGCTACGCATCAATTAACACGTGGAGGGACAAAGTCACAATGACACAGTTCACCGATACAAGTAACTGTGGCAGAACAAAAACACAGTTACAACGCCGCGGCCAAAAAGACAAAAATATACAAAGCCCGCAGCACTACACACACTGCGTTTTTCATCAAGACTACAAAAATGACGTTAGTGTGAGAAAAAGAGAAAAAAAGTTTGGACGAGCCCCCAAATATGTTACGGCCTCTCGAACTAAGTCTAAGACAAAACAAAGGCTCACAATGAGGACTGCAACATATTTAAAAAGGACGCCACACAACAGAAGAATGTTTGAAAACCCACAGGGTTTTAATTTGTTTATTGAATAAAGAATCAGAAAATCATCACTACTAAAATAAGTGATAAGGGGAAAAACAAGAGCTGGAGACCCCGGCCAAAATGAACAAAAGTGGGCAAGTACTGGGCCAGCCACGCAATGGACCGTCGCTCCCAGCACCTCCCCCTAAACTACCTAAACTGGGAAAATCATCATAAAACAAAAGACGAAATAACTAGACTACCGGAAATCTCCAGCCCAAACTAAAACAACAAAACCCCAACAATATAAATACATGTTGAGGGGAAAAGGACCTGTGGAAAAGAATACAACCGAAGTTAGGAGGAACAAAAGAAAAACCCTCCTCACCACGAGGTTGCTGTCTGCGTGTGTGTGTCTGCCCTCCTCACTCTGCTCTCCCTGCACCTCTATATCTCCTCCCCCTCCCTGAGCGCTCATTGCACTCAGGTGCGCAGCAGGCAGAAGGAGGATGGAGAATCAGAGACACAGGGAGAGAGAGAGAAAGGAGCAAAACAAAATTAACTGGCCACACGTAACATCCACATAGACATATATGGGTCTCAAATAATGGCATATTGGCAGAGAATTAGTTAGCATTAAACAGGGTAGACTGAGACTAGGTAAACAAGATTGAAAAAGTAAGTGTCAAATATTCAGAAGCATGAATCAAAAATAGCAGTGCTCATACACATGAGTCTAACTTCAGCTGATGCTGTTAGCTTTGTGTAACATTAGCCGATCTTGTTGTGGGGATTTCTAACCATAAATACTGCTGCCTCGCCTGTATTAAAATGACGCTATTACCCTAATTTGCAGTTCTGGCTAGTTATTGACATTATTTACATAAAGTACAATAACACAACATTACACCGAAGACCGAAGGTGGGGTCAGTCAGGAGCTAACATACTAGTAACGTTAGCACTCAACAGCATTGTAATGCATGGTAGCTAGCTGTGCTAACGTTAGCTAATGTTAGGTAATGTTAGACAATAACAATACGTTTTCAAACGATGTAGATATATCCCTTCTTACCTGCTTTCGGCCCGTTTTCTGTCTTCATCTTTTTCTTCTTTTTACATTTCTCTGCTCACGACGGGTACGACCACTTCATGATGACTTTGAGCACACACTTTTGAGTCACAGCACGCCGCACATGACATGAAGATGCAAAGCCAAGCCAAGCCTCCTCAGTGACAATGTATTGGATGCGCCGAGTCTCTCGAGCCTCTCTCCTGTGTTTACGGTGGTGTTGGCCGGGGTTACATGCTCTACTCTCAGGAAGCATGATTGGATGTTATAATATTGTCAAGCAGTTGTTCAGAACATAAATGTTATTTGATTGGGTTTGTATTGAGCGTGAATTAAATGTTAAGAGTGAGAGAGTGAGAGTTTAATAAAAACTCACAACTCACGAAAACTGACAATAGTCATATCGTCCACAATCCAGCAGGGGGTGCTGCTAAAGCACTTTCAATGCCCCTTCCCAGGCTTACATGGATTGACGACAGTTTATCTTTCTCTCAAGCAAATGATGCACTTGAAAAAAAACACAGCTGACCGCTAGGGGCCCCCCTGGTGGTTGGGGGCCTTTTGCATTCGCTTATAATGCCTATGGGGAGCAACAGCACTGCACAGCACACACGCAGAGACACAACCAGCTGATTTCCTGTGAATGGAGGTGGGAGGAGCAACATGTGACCATGTGATCCAGCCTCATGAGAACAGGTAGAACCTGTGGAACAGGTGTTTAGTCAGTCAGTTCAGACTCCGTTTAGAGTCGAGAGTTCAGAGCAGGAGAGGAAATCTGAAGGCTGAAGGAGGGTGAGTGTTAATCCAACATTTTTATGATTTCACTTCTAAAGTCTCGGAGTCACTTTTCTCCCTGTGAACTGTAGAGGAGCTGAACTGAACAGTTGGATTAGTATGTTATTATAGTGTGTGTGTGTGTGTGTGTGTGTGTGTGTGTGTGTGTGTGTGTGTGCGTGTGCGTGTGTGTTATGACTAACAAACTTGTTTCTCTTGATTCTTGTGTGACACAGTGAGTGTTTCTGTATGACCTTTCACACTGACTTCAGAGCAGAAGATGAGTGTTTGTTTAGAAGAAGAGGAGGACAGAGCAGCATCTCCTGTGTCCAGCTGTCTGTCTCTGAAGAGTGAGCGGTCCAAAGAAGAAGCTGGAAACTTCAGTAATGAACCTGGACCCTCAGACACAAAGTAAGACAACTGACAACATCCCATTTTCAGTCACATCTGACAACACTTACATCAAACATTTCTTGTTGCAGGTAACATGGAGAGAAAACAGAAAGAAAAGTATGTATGTTTGTTCAGGATGAGGGAAACGTCTTATTTCATTTTGATTAACCTCTGATGAAACTTTTTCTGTTGTTTTTCATGTTTATATCAGAGATGCTGATGCCTTCTGCCCCTCTCCTCTCTTCATACACACATTGCTTAAAGGGGACATATTTTAGCTATGCAATCAATTTTCTATCATTCAAATGTGTTTTTGAATCACGTTGGTGAAGTTTATTTCGTTTAAATACTGTATACATATTTTAATTTCATTATTTTTCGGAGCCTCTCCTTCCTCCTGAAACTAACAAGCTGTTTTGCCATTCAAAGGTCAGACCTTAGCTACGATTGGCTGACGGTATTTGGAGTGACTGTGTAGCCCCTCCACCATGTGTGCGATCCCACATGGGGGAGCGGCCGCCGCACTGTCACTCCAAAATGTTAGAAAGCATGGCTGCTCTAGGATCAGTTATTTGGCCTTATATGTACGAATCAGAATCGGACTCTGAGTGGGAGGACCATACACCGGAGCAAGTCCAGCAACCCAGGAGTTCAGGAGGTGTTGGAATGGTGACGGTGAATGATGGTGAATGATGATTGGTCGATTTCAGCAAAAGTAAGGTTCTACGTAGAAACCTGCAGCTGTTCTGAACGGCCAATTTCAGAGGCAACCTTTTTAAAAATGTCATTCTGGAAAAACACAGAATTATGCAGTTTTCACTTTTTCACTGTGAACAATTAACACCCAAAAATGTGAAACCCTTAAAAGATATGGCCCCTTTAAGACACCTCCTTCTGTTTCTCTCTGCTGGTGACAGGAAGAAGTGAGGGGAGATAGTTAACTACTTAATCGATCTCTGATGTGTTTTATGGGCACACATTTAAAAAAGTTTGAAATATGTTAGAATTTACTTGTGCAGCCATAAATACATCAGTGCAGCCGTCTGTGTGGGAAACACTGAGGTGTAACATGAAGGCAAAGTTGGTTGTCTTTAATATATTTTTATTTAGTTGTTATTTTTAAAAGTTTAACTGATAGTATTAAAGGTTAAATGGTTAATTATTAACATTCCTAGTTTATATATTACAGTTTCTACTAAAATATATTCACTAAGGCTGTAAAGATAAAGCATTTTGCTGACAAGCACGAGTCAGAAATGTATGCCTTTATTGATAGGACGGCTGAAGAGAGACAGGACATATTGGGAGAAGAGAGCGGGGGATGACATGCAGCACAGGCCAAGGGTGGGACTTGTTCCTGCAGTTGCTGCGGACTGTAGCCTCTGTATATGGGGCACCTGCTCTACGCACTGAGCTGAACCAGCGACCCATGTGTTGGAAATGTTGCAAAATGCAAACTCAAGAACAAAGTTAAACCAGAACAGTCAAATGCAGAGCGAGTGGCAATAACAACCAAATTATGAAACTGGACGTCTTAAAATGCAGTTTTTATTTCACGTTTGTTGTCATTATTACTATTTTAGCACATCTGCAAGCTGGTTGCTCTCCTATCTGAGCAGGCACACAGAGCTCCTTTTCTAGTTTATTCAGCTTAAATTTGTTCCATTAGTAAAAATCTATTATTTAGTTTAGAAGTTTTAGGGGCTGTTTATCCCCACTCAGTAAAGTAAAAACATACCTGGGATTCTCTATAAGCAGAGCCTCTCTTGTAGAATGAGTGTAAATTAATTTGTAGTGTAATATCAATAATATAAATGTGAAGAACTGCATGAAATAGCATCGCATCATATCACATTGCACCAAATTGAATCGAACTGAATTGTTCTCAATTCGAATCTATCATCCTGTGTCTTAGCTCATGTATCTGGATGAGTATCAGATCATCTTAGTGAGAGATGCACACCCTAACATCCACCCATTAATGTTTGAAGAATCAAATAAGAACCATTATGTCATCTTCCTGTCATCATCTGTGACAGCTGTCAGTCAGCTAGACAAGCTGTGATCGACTCTACACACATTTAAACCGTCTAATTATCGACAGCAGCAGCTGTTTGTGTATTTAGAGCTTCTTTATTATCGTTGTCAGAGAAGGATTCATGTGATATAATGTTGATCATGTTGTTGTTTGCAGAGTTCAGTCTAACAGACAGGGAGCAGAGTCTCCTGGACCCAGCTGTCTGTCTATGAAGAGTGACCAGTCCAAAGGTCCTCTTCTATTGTTCAGAAATGAACCTGGAGCCTCAGACGCAGAGTAAGAGAACATGTCTCTGTTTTTATGTCACAATTTCAACTAAAATGTTTTCACCAATTAACACTTTGTGAGTCAGACGAATAGAAATCATTCATGTCATGTTCCTCTTAGGGCATTTTCACATTAGGTACGATTGCTTTGTAACGTACCCGAGTATGGTTGCCCTCCCTCTCCTCTCCCCCGCCGGTCAGCTTTCACGTTAATAATTTAAATCCATACCGGAGTACACTTGTGGTAGGACTCCGAAGCAGAAGGTGGCGCTAATGCACCTCAAAAACAAGGAGAAGAATGATCAACTATATAACATTGTTTATGTTGGCGTTCCTGTGTTGAAAAGCGTGTGAATCGCATGATCCCAAGCCCACACAATGGAGCCGACATTTGCACTATGCCGACTATTATTCATGTTTTGGAGAAAATCTCAAGAACGACCCTCTCACCTACATTCTTACAGGCCATGCAGTTCAGAGGATGAGATCGGTGGTGCTGCGCTCATACATGGATTTCGGAGGAGACATTATAAAAAGCAGTCCACTTCTGTGGTTTGGTACAGCAGCTTTAACACCTGATGTGCCGTACCCGAGTACACGTGAACCGTACTCGAGACCACCTTGGACCTGGCCACGGATCAATGAACTGTGCCTGAGTACGGTACACAGTGTTCACATTAATCAAACAAACTGGACTTTGGGGTCACGTGTACTCTGATCCGGGCCCGGGTCCCGAATGTGAAAGCCCCCTTAGTATCTGTGACAGCTGTCGGTCACCTAGAAAAGCTGTGATCATATGTAAGAGGACTAATACTAACTTTTAACCCTCCTCATGAACGACAGCAGCAGTAGGTTGTGTATTTAATTGCATCAGAGAATTGATCAAGGATTCATGTGATATGAATAAAAATTGAATCTAATCATCAACCAGTTTTACGTTCTAGTTAACGTCCTTTCTATCAGTAGTGAGTTTATCGCCTACAGCAGAAGACTGTCAGCACGGCCATGTTTCTGTTTTCTCTTTCGTTAGAGAGATATCTGATACCGTGTGCCCCGTGCGCAGGAACATGGAACTTAAACAGTTGAGAAAAAGACACTGCAGAAGGAAAGGGCTGTTTGACGCATGGTGAAGCAAACATAATAAATAAAGTGCTTACTCCGACCAGCTTCTTCAAACAGAGGACATGCTGACCACCATCTTCTGTAGGTTATACACCGACTCCTGTTGAATACCTCATGCAACCCTAACTTTAAAAGTCCAAGGTGTCCATTTTAGTGGACTACTTCAGTTTTTATTATTGTTAATCTTTTATTTTTAAGGTTCTAGAGAAGCTCAGAGCTGAACAAACCTTTCTGATGCGAGGCCAAACGTCTTCAAGAACTTCAAACGTGTTTCCGTGGGATTTTCCTTAAATCACATTTTTTTCACGACCACATTGATTTATTGACTTGTCTGGTATGTTTGGTAAAATGAGGATATTGAGACATTCCTGACAGGGACCACATCGAGTTCAGGTGCTGGTTGTGTCAAACTGCAGGGCTGCTTTTATGCCACAGTCCTTACCTGGACAGCAGAGAGTGACAGGAAACATAAAGGGAATGATAACAAAGGAAACTATCTTAACTTGAACCTGTGACATCACTGTAACATGCTATGTGTCTGTGACTGCTGGTATACAACAATATCATTTAACATGTTTTTAACACTTCTAACCTCAGTTCAAAACCCAACCAAGCCAATCTAAGCTGCCCAAAGTGAGTGTGAAACAGTACATGACATGATCAGCTCTCTTTGATTGAAGGCTTTCACTGTAAAGCAGCTGCAGGTGGTGTGAAGTTTGTAGTGACGAGAAACTACAGGCAGATCATTAAACGTTTCATAAGACAGACAGGAAAATCAGTGAATTAGACATGTGACAACACTTGAATTGTTATCTGTGTCCAAATCTTCATTTTCCAATGAGTCAACAAATGAGTTTAGTGATAAAGACATGTGTTCACAGAGGGAGGAAGAGGAGTCATGTTTCTGTGGAAGAGCAGCCGCCCTGCTGTGCTGTGTGTCAGGACATCCTGAAGAATCCAGACTCCATCAGCTGTGGACACTGGTTCTGCAGGCAGTGCATCACCTCA
Organism: Semicossyphus pulcher; assembly: GCF_022749685.1. Taxonomy (NCBI): domain Eukaryota; kingdom Metazoa; phylum Chordata; class Actinopteri; order Labriformes; family Labridae; genus Semicossyphus; species Semicossyphus pulcher. The sequence goes on from NW_027211701.1 coordinate 2,502,115, forward strand.
TACTGGGACCAGTCTGGTTCACCAGTAGACTCCTCCTGTCCCCAGTGTGGAAAAAGATCCAGAACTTCTGGACCTGGACTTCAGTCAGCCTTTCAGACAAGCGCTATACAAAGTAAGACTGTAAGACTGCACACCTGTGTGCTCATGTTAACAACATTTTTTATGAAAATCATTACACTCAGAGTCCAGGTGAAATTGAACTCCATGTTTTTCTGCTCCAGCAGATATCTGCTGTGTATCATCCGTCCTGTGTTCTCCTTTCAGAGAACATCTGAACCCAAAGAGATAACTTAATATTTAATATGTTTCGGTTACATGAAATCTCCCACTGTCTTTGTATTATTCAATCAGAATGATTTCTGTTCTCTATTTGCAAAGAAGGACACAGAGAATTTTGAACTCTGCATGAAGCAGTTCTGTTTCTGTTCTATCAGAGGAGGACAGCAGACACAACAAGGGCCACAGACTTCAAACAACAGCCCTCATTAGCTAAATTCTAATGTTTCCTTCTTCACTACCTTACAAACACAGCTGTTGTCCTGCTTGACCAAAAAGTGACCAACAAATCATGAACAGTTAACAGTCTCCAGTAGAAAGCTAATGAGCTCATCAATCTTAGCACATTAAACAGCTGAAAAACTTTCCCTCTAATAATAATTTTGATTAAATAATTTGAGGCTTAGTCTGCTGCCTCTGCTGTCACCCAAACACGTAACAATCAAACACAGGTCTCTGAGCTCTCTCTGAGCTTGGTGTCTCAGGATCTGCCCTCCTCTGGTTCATGTCCTACCCCTCAGGGAGATCTTTTAGAGTATCTTGGAAAGGAGAAGTGTCCAAACCCCACAGCCTATCCACAGGGGTGCCTCAGGGGTCAGTGCTCGGTCTCCTTCTTTTTTCAATATGTACCACTTCACTTGGTGCAATCATTCGCTCCCATGGTTTCTCATACCATTGCTATGCAGACGATACCCAGCTCTTCCTGTCATTCCCAACAGAAGAGAACAACCTTCAGCTCAACCATTCCAAGACTGAGCTCTTTGTCAACCCAGCCAGTCCCTCTATGCAACCACAGACCAATATCCAGCTTGGACAAAGTGAACTCAAAGTCTGCCTAGAACCTGGGAACCACAATCGAAAACCAGCTAACCTTTAAGGTTCATGTGGCCTTGATTGCTCGGCCATGTCAGTTTGCCCTGTACAACATCAGGAAGATCAGACCCTACCAATCAGAGCATACAACACAATTGCTGGTACAAACTTTCGTAATGTCCCATATTGATTACTGCAACTCGCTACTGGCAAGCCTTCCTGCATGCACATTTAAACCTCTGCAGATGATCCATCTCTGCACATATCCCTCCAGTGGTTCCAAGCTGCCGCTCGCATCAAATTCAAACCCTTTTGCTTGTTTACAAAACAGCAGCAAAAACGACTCCTGTCTATCTGAACGCCCCGATCCAGGTCTACACTCCGTCCCGCCCACTACGCTCTGCTAATGAAAGGCGCCTGGCACTCCCATCACAACAGGGGTGCTGGAGCCTATCCCAGCTGTCATTAGGCGAAGGGCGGGGTACACCCTGGACTGGTCGCCAATCAATCACAGGGCTGACACATAGAGACAGACAACCTTTCGCACTCACACCCACACCTATTGACAATTTAGAGTCACCAATTAACCTTACGAGCATGTCTTTGGACTGTGGGAGGAAGCCGAAGCTCTGCACAGAAAGGCCCGCCTAGCCCAAACCAGGGTTTGAACCAGCTGTGAGGCAACAGCGCTAACCACTGTACCACCGTGCAGCCCTGAAAATGTTTTTCATACTTTATTTATTTTTATATCCATTGTTTTTTTTAATAATAATAAAATGATCACTAGATTGTGAAATCGTCTTTGCTTTGTCTCACACTTCTCTATTTTTAGCGGGAGGTGGTCTGCAGGAGGTTTTAAAAGAACACAAGATGAGCCTGAGGAGGAGATGTGAATGTGTGACTGAAGGAACTGATGAAGCAGGAAGTGGAACCCTCCTCAACAGGATCTACACTGAGCTCTATGTCACAGAGGGACAGGGTGAAAAGGGGAATACCCAACATGAGGTGAGGCAGCTTGAGACTGCCTCCAAGATGGAGACCCTCCATGACACTCCAATAAAGTGCCATGACATCTTTAAAGCCTTTCCTGTCCAAGAGAAACACATCAGAGTTGTTCTGACAAACGGCGTCGCTGGCGTCGGAAAAAGCTTCTCAGTGCAGAAGTTCACTCTGGACTGGGCAGAGGGCTCGAAAAACCAAGATATCAGTCTGGTGATTCTACTGTCATTCAGGGAGCTGAACATGATCAACAGTGAGCAGTACAGTCTTCTCAAGCTGCTCCATTTTTTCCATCCATCATTACAGAAGCTCACAGCAGAGACGCTCGCTGTCTGTAAACTGTTGTTCATCTTTGACGGCCTGGATGAAAGCAGACTTTCTTTAGATTTCCACAACTATCAGATTGTGTCTGACGTCTCACAGAAGTCATCAGTAAATATCCTGTTGACAAACCTCATCAAGGGGAATCTTCTTCCCTCAGCTCTCATCTGGATAACTTCCCGACCTGCAGCAGCCAATCAGATCCCTCCTTCATGTGTGGACAGGGTAACAGAAGTACGAGGCTTCACTGACGCCCAGAAGGAGGAGTACTTCAGGAGGAGATTCAGGGATGAAGAGCTGTCCAGCAGAATCATCTCACACATGAAGACATCCAGGAGCCTCCACATCATGTGTCTAATCCCAGTCTTCTGCTGTATCACTGCCACAGTTCTGGAGCACATGTTGACCACAGGCCAGAGAGGAGAGCTGCCCAAGACCCTGACTGACATGTACTCACACTTCCTGCTGGTTCAGACAAAGAAGAAGAAGCAGAAGTATGTTGAGGGACAAGAGATAAGTAAACAGGAGCTGACAGAGGCTGACAGGGAACTTCTCCTGAAGCTGGGGAGGCTGGCGTTTGAACATCTGGAGAAAGGAAACATCATGTTCTACCAAGAAGACCTGGAGCAGTGTGGTCTGAATGTCACAGAGGCCTCGGTGTACTCAGGAGTTTGTACAGAGATCTTCAAAAGAGAGTGTGTGATATTCCAGAAAACAGTCTACTGCTTTGTTCATCTGAGCGTTCAAGAGTTTCTGGCTGCAGTCTACATGTTCTACTGTTACACCAACAGCAACACAGAGGTACTGGAGGCCTTCCTACAAGACAATAAACTCAGGGATTCAAACACAGAGTCTGTTTTCAGGAAGATTTCTAAGCTTTTTCACAACCCTGATAGCCGTGACCGATCCCTGGATGTTTTTCTGAAGATGGCCATGGAGAAATCCCTTAAAAGTAAGAATGGCCACCTGGACCTGTTTGTTCGCTTCCTTCACGGAATATCTCTGCAGTCCAACCAAAGACTCTTAGGAGGTCTGCTGGGTCGGACAAACAGCAGCCCAGATATCACCCAGAGAGTCATCAATCACTTGAAAGAGATGAACAGTTATAATATCTCTCCCGACAGAAGCATCAACATTTTCCACTGTATGATGGAGATGAACGACCAATCAGTTTATCAGGAGATCCAAGAGTTCCTGAAGTCAGAGAACAGATCAGAGAAAAAACTATCTGTGATCCACTGCTCCGCTCTGGCCTACATGCTGCAGATGTCAGAGGAGGTTCTGGATAAGTTGGACCTGCAGAAGTACAACACAACATATGAGGGACGACGCAGACTGATTCCAGCTGTGAGGAACTGCAGGAAGGCTGTGTAAGTCCACATGTGATGAGAATTATAAATCAATGTCATGATGTAGTTAAAGTCAAAGAATAATAATAGTATAAAACTCTTCTCAGAATAGTGTTCTTTTTATGAATTTAAAAATAGGCCAGCTGTATGTTTTCACAGATGTTTTTTAGCTGTGTTTTATGAGTTCAAAAAAAATGATGTATTTTATTTCAGTTGGCGTTTTTTTAGCTGTCAGGTAGATACACTCAGGAGGAGGGAACTCACAAAGAATGGACTGGGATGGCTGAGTTGGCCGGGATAGTGTTAAGCCCTGAAAATGGAGATATCAATACAGATGCTCAGATAGGATGCCTCCTCTTTGGCACTTTCATTGAGAATGTGGCATCATCGCCAAGAGCTCCCTCCCTCAGATATAACTCATCAATCACAAGCATCCTCTCTCAACAGAGTCAACAGGTAGATCACAGACAATAGTCTAGCAAGAAGCAATTTTAACCTGCTGTTAACCAATTTTAAAATGTCTTTTAAAGAATTATGTTTTTAAATCCGAAACCTTATAGACATATCTGTAACCCGTTTATACTGAAATTATTATTTTTTTAATGTCACTATTACAATTTTATTGCCTATGAATTTATTAATTAATGATCAGATATCAAATAAGATCAGTGCATCCCAAAAGGACCATGAATTGTGCATCATTTGCCACTGCTATCTTACCTGTATCAAGGAAAAATTAGGATATTTGGCTAATAACACACCCATAATGCTTTGCAGCTGAGTGTAATCAGCTCTTGTTTTGCGTCTGATTGTGGAGAGGGGCGGTCAGCACCTTCACTATCTGTGAGAGCTGCACTCTTATGCCGACAGTTTAATTCTATCCATATATATGATGAGCTGGGGAGCAGCTCTTTTTCTAATAGATCATTAGGTCATGGGGACAAAACAGTTCCTGAATCTGTCTGTGGAGCAGGACTGGGACAGCAGTCTGCCGCTGAACACATTCCTCTGCCTTGGGAATGTGCTGTGCAGAGGCTGGTGGGCGTTGTCCAGGATGGCTAACGGTTTATCCAGGTTCCTTCTCCCTGCCACGGTCACCAGGTAATCCAGCTCTGTGCACAAAGAGCCAGCCCTCCTCACTAGTCTGTCCAGCCACACAGCATCCCTCGTCTTGCTGCTTCCTCCCCAACACACCACAGCACAGAAGAGAACACTGGCCACCACAGACTGGTAAAACATAAGCAGCAGTTTCTTGCAGATGTTGAAGGAACCCAGCCTTCTCAGAAAGTACAGACGGCTCTGCCCTTTCTTCTGAGGAGTGTCCATGTTAGCTGTCCAGTCCAGCCTGTCTTCCAGCTGCAGCCCCAGATACTTGTAGGTCCTGACCACCTCCACGTTGACCTCCTCGATTGACACTAGTTGTATGTGTGGCCTGTTCCTTCGGAAGTCCACCACCATCTCCTTGGTTTTAGAGGTGTTTAGCTGCAGATGATTCGAGTTGGACCCCCTCACGAAGTCCTCCAACAGTCCCCCTCCTATATTTCTGGATGTGGCATAGCTCAGAGTTGTGCTGGAAGTCAGAGGTGGAGAGAGTGAACAAAACAGGGGAAAGTACCGTCCCCTGTGGTTCTCCAGTGCTGCTGACCACAGTGTCATATGTGCAGCCTTTCAGCCTGACGTACTGTGGTCTCTCTGTAAAATAATCCGTAATCCATTTCACCAGAAGTGAGTCAACCCTCATCTCTGTCAAGACGGATTATAACCTATCTTACATTGTGAAGCCCAAACTCAACAGATGTGAATACAGTTTCACCGTCTGTAACACAGCTTCCTTCTTGCAGCGAGGTAGCAAGAGCTGCTCGTCCAGATAAAAAACAACTGTATCCTTTACCTGGAAAAAGAAATATCCTGATCCTGACAGCACCAGAGAGATCACGTTTCTCAACAGTAACTCTTCAATGAGTTTTTAAAATGTTTTTTCTCATCCAGAGACAGACATCTGCAAGATTGAAGTAAATTATTCAAAGATTAAAAGACTGCAGGTATGAGAATGTGTGATGAGAGTTATAGTTACATGTCAAACACTGAGAAGGGTAAGATTAGCAAATGTAAGTCACAGCAGGATATGTTTAATGTTTAATCATCAAGTGCAAGATGTAAATATAATGTGTCCTCTTTCATAATTAATACTATTGTCATATATGTGTCACAAACAGAGTTTCTAACTGTGGACTCTCAGAGACTCACTGTGAAGTGGTGGCCTCAGCTCTGAAGTCCAACCCCTCCCATCTGAGAGAGCTGGATCTGAGTCTCAACGACCTGCAGAATTCAGGAGTGAAGCTGCTGTCTGCTGGTCTGGAGAGTCCAAACTGCAGACTGGAGACTCTGAGGTCAGTTTACTGACTGTTGCTTAAATATCTATAAACAATATACTATACTGACTGTATGTATTATTTTCATTCTGTCATTATGATGTTTCACATTTTGGTTCATACATTTTCATTATTCGCCTGTATTCAAATCTGAGGAAATTTCACATTTTATAGGACGTGTCTGTTGTTCCGAATGGCTGAACAGTAGGTACAGTTACAAAAAGGATAGGTATTAAATATCTGACAGGCTAGTTTTCTGCTTACACAGACTCAACGTTGTGGTCCATCAGTCAGTAGAGATGTCAGTACTGATATGACTGGAACAGAGTCAACACACACAGCTACAGTGGTGTGGTTAGCATTAAACAAGAGCTAAGGGTAATAAACAGCAGTCTTAACGCATGACAATATCACGCCAAAGCAGATTCAAGGTCTGCTTGTTCAGTTTAGAAAATAATGTGAATAAAAAAGTTCCTCACAGGAGCTTTCAGTGTGTTAGTCTAAGCACGAGCGGGAAGTATGAAAGCATTAATAAATCAAGTTCTTAATTGTTGGCACTCACAGTCTATGATCACATCACTGTGTACACAATCACACATTGGTGCATAAGGCTCATTGTCATTAAAAGTTACATAATTTATTCATTATTCAGATTGAAGTGCTGCAGGTTGTCAGAGATCAGCTGTGCTTCTCTGGCCTCAGCTCTGAAGTCCAACCTCTCCCATCTAAGAGAGCTGGACCTGAGTGACAATGACCTGCAGGATTCAGGAGTGAAGCTGCTGTCTGATTTTCTGCAGGGTCCAAACTGCAGACTGGAGAATCTGAGGTCAGTTCAAATGTGAACCTTATTAATGATATATAATTTACACCTAAGTTGTACATTTCCTGTTGTTCATATTTTCATTTTTATGCCTCCGCGCCGGCGTGAGCCGTGGCCAGAGGTATTATGTTTGCGGGTTGTCTGTTCGACCCATTCTTGTGAACACGATATCTCAGAAACACCTGGAGGGAATTTCTTCAAACTTTGCAAAACTTTTCACTTGGAGTCAATGATGAACTGATGAGATTTTGGTGGTCAAAGGTCAAGGTCACTGTGACAACAAATAACACGTTTTTGATATAAGAATTCATACGCTTATTACTGTATGACAAATGACAAAATAGGATAAGATGATAAAGCGATGACAAACCCAAAAAGGTCAACTTCACTGTTACAACATAATGTTCTGCATAAACACTTTTCTGGCCATTATTCAACGCCATGACTCAGGAACAGAAGGGGACATTGTGACCATATTTCACATTTGGTCAGATACTGAATTGGTGACCTAATCTTTGGTGCCCACCTTGAAACTGAGGTGATTGTATTCTTCTGTGCTGCCAGATTGAATATGTGTGGGAAGCATCCACGTTTCGGCAAGAAATATATTTAATACTTTTTATTAAATTCCTTCAAAGTCTTCATTGTATGAGTCTGGACAGACATGGATGTAAACTGCAACTTGACTGGTTGGCGGAGGCATACAACCATGAGGCAGTAATTCGAGTTTGTACTAAATTAGTTCAAAATAGTTCTGTTTCTAAAGCAGACTGAAGAAAATATCTACTATTAGTTAATGAAGCAGTTTGTAATTTTTAGTCACATCTGTGTACCCTAAATACCTCTGAACTAATATTTGTGTTAAACTGACCCAGTTTACTACACATGAACAAAATTACAGTTTATTATACTACTCAAGACGTCATAAAGTGATTCACATTAAAACTGAAAGATCATAAGGCTGCTTCCGTGTTGATGGCAGATTTGGCCTCTTTTATTTCTTTTGTGTGCTTATATGTTTTTTTTTTTTGTTACTTTGTGGTATTAAATCATGAACTGGTCTGATTTATGACTTCAGACTCAAAAGTCATTCCTGAATTTTTGGACGTGTCACAATTCTACTCTGGCACTGTAAGATAAAATTAAATGTAACCATCCTTGACATTGAAGATATTTACATCATGATCCTACTACCTTAGGTTATCACTCCCATGCACCCACGCCTCTGTAAAGATATGGCAGCCACAGATAGTTATTACTAAAACTTTCGCTTTCTTCTCATCCTGTTCCTTGTTTTTGACTTTGCTCAAATTTGTTGGCTTCCATTGAACTTTAAACACTAATTTAAAAGGCCTCCATGTTTGTTTTAGTACCACAGCAAGCTGCAAGTGAAGTCTGTGATTCTTGTTTACTGCATGTGGTCAGTTCAACACCTGTTACCTGCAGTAACAAGCAGTGAGGTCAGCAACAGGGTAGGCATTGGGTTGTGACAGCTAGATTTTGTTATGAAGACCACATTAAAACTAATGTAACATTTTTAAGACTTAAGTTACTGATCTTAGAAGGCACCGTTTCGAATCTAGGTACTACTACTGCATTGCATCTCTCCTTGTAAACACATCAGTTACACCATAGTTTAACTCTTCCTCACAGCCTGCAGTGTACTTTGGTTTTCAGCGTGATCTGTTTGATGATGACTTTTCATCAGCCAAAGCTGTGGACAGGTTGTTTAGATCACAGTAGCCAGCTCTCGACCTCACAGTGTGGAGCTTTGAAAACACTGACAGGAAGAGCAGTGCAGTTACTGACTGCTAGCATAGCCACTTAGCATAGCAACACGTTTTCTCTGCTACCAGTCTAGGTGAAAACAAATGTAACTTCTTCATTCGATTTGACAGTCAGTTGTTGACTACATACAGACATTTATACAACACTGAGGGTACTTTGAAATGTACGGTACTGAATCATAAAAAATGTTAGACTTTATGAAGTTCAGGACCTTTGCCTGAGTACATTTTCTCTAACTGGGCCTCTTTGAATTTTAATTGAATACCCCTGATCTAATCTATTAATGTTATACACAAAACACAGAGATCAGATGAATGTCGAGTAATAACACAAATACCGGTTTATTTAATGAAATACTATGAGGTTTAAAATCTTGTGTGATTTAGAACATAAACTGACTGCACGTCACTGGTTACCTGACATTAGCCACTTTTATAGATAGACAGATAAACAAATGAATTGGATCCGAGCAATTAATTCAAATAAAGCATAAAGGCTTAAAGTGTAAAAAAAAAAAAAACTGAGACAGAGCAACAAACACAAATGCATTGAGGTAAAAACATAAATCAAATTGAACAAAGTCAAGTCATAACACATTGGTCCTTAGAGGCCTTTAAATGTATCCAAAATGTCCAAAGATCTCAAGTTCAATGTGAGAGAACTCCAAAGTTTAGGAGCTACAGTCTACATTTGTCTTAAGTGGGGAACAAGCAACAAACCCTGACCAGAGGACCTCAGATTCCTAAAGATATTTTATGGATCATTTGCTCTCTAATGGAAGCACGTTCCTGACCATGAATCTGAACTGAATATGATGGAAGCCCAAGCCAAGGCATCAAGATTGTTGTTACATGAGACCTTGTTGAGCGCTTGCTCAGAAGCTTGGCATGGAGATGTCTTGTTTAGATACGTAAAAAGGGAAACAAGTCAGAATGAAATACGTCCAATCATCTGTAATGCATTGATCACTGTGGGCCTAAATTCAGCAAGGCTTCTCTGCTCGTAGAAACAGGAGCAAACCAAAACTTTCACTTGTTGTTCACCACTCAAAGCCTGACCCATAGAAATGTATGAAATGAATGTATAATTACTTCAGTTAGCTGCACAACAAAGGCAGGAGATGCATAATTCATTATTATCCACCCAGGAGGTAGAAAGTAGAACGCAAACACAGTTTGACTCAGGACAGGACCTTAGGGAACACCACAAAGAAAAACATTTAGTTTATTAGACATAACAATAAATTGATGAAAAATCAGTCATCTTCATCATCCTGCTGTTACCATTTGTGAGACTCTGTTAAAAATGTTCTGCTCAACTGAGACCGATGTACGCTTCTTAGCAACCACTTCTGCATCTATTCTTTATTCAGACTGAGTTACTGCAGTTTGTCAGAGATGAGCTGTGCTTCTCTGGCCTCAGCTCAGAAGTCCAACCCCTCCCACCTGAGAGAGCTGGACCTGAGCTACAACAAGCTGCAGGATTCAGGAGTGAAGCTGTTGTCTGATGGTCTGGAGATTACAAACTGCATACTGGAGACTCTGAGGTCAGTTTTCTGTCTAACTAACCATTGAACCTAATTTAACCCGATTGGTTCCAAAATTTCTTACAACATCTATTCTTTATTCAGACTGAGTTACTGCAGTTTGTCAGAGATTAGCTGTGCTTCTCTGGCCTCAGCTCTGATGTCCAACCCCTCCCATCTGAGAGTGCTGGAGCTGAGCTACAACAAGCTGCAGGATTCAGGAGTGAAGCTGCTGTCTGCTAGTATGGAGAGTCCAAACTGCAGACTGAAGACTCTGAGGTCAGACACCTTTGTTCTTTTACTTTTGTGTCAAGATTTGTGTGATGTGCAAGCTGTGGTGACACTAAACTGCAGACTTAAGGCTGAAATTATATACTGGCTTTCTTGATGCTAAAGTCTATTTTCTTCTTCTGTGGTTTCATCTATCGACTGTGGCAGAACAATGTTTAGATACAGATTCAAACCTTTATTTAGGTCCCTCAGGACCATGATCACATGGTATGGAGCAAAAACAGAACATACCATTGTTAACAACATCACAACAACATGTCTGTATTACATATATTTCTTGAACTCTTTATTTTCATCTTCAATATTAATGGTTTTATTTAATATATGATGGTAAATAAATGCATATAAATAATACATAAATAGTCTCTAATTCAAATCTGACACAATAACAAATGTTATTTCTCTTTTTATATTTTACACTTCTAAACCCTTCTTTTGGTGGGTTCAGGAGTTTGGAGTTCACACTCTTTAAACTTTTACAACCTACACCTTCATCTCTGGACATATTGTTAACAACTGAATTATTTTAATAGGAACATTGTCTTCTTACATTACATTTTCTTCATTTAGATTGAGTGATTGCAGTTTGTCAGAGATGAGCTGTGCTTCTCTGGCCTCAGCTCTGAAGTCCAACCCCTCCCATCTGAGAGAGCTGGACCTGAGCTACAACGATCTGCAGGATTCAGGAGTGAAGCTGCTGTCTGCTAGTCTGGAGAGTTCAAACTGGAGACTGGAGACTCTGACGTCAGTATACCATGTCATTAACCATTAAAATTGATAATAATAAAATAATATAAATAATAATTATCCTTAACTCACTTTACTAAATGGAGCTTGTTGTTACAAAAGACATAAGTTTGTCATAGTGACAAGCTCTTATTAATATTGATCTTGACATTTAGAATTTGATAACATTAGTTGAGATTGTAGATGGAATTTTATCTAAAAAATATATTCTTTATTCAGATTGAGGAGCTGCAGTTTGTCAGAGATGAGCTGTGCTTCTCTGGCCTCAGCTCTGAAGTCCAACCCCTCCCATCTGAGAGAGCTGGACCTGAGAGACAACGACCTGCAGGATTCAGGAGTAAAGCTGCTGTCTGATCTTATAGAAAGTCCAAACTGCAGACTGGAGACTCTGAGGTCAGTGAAGGATTTAACACAGTTCATGTTGTTTTAGCAGTGTTGAATACAGGGAATTAGTTAGTATTATACCGGGATGTCCCCACAGTTTCACCATCCACTGTATGAGCACCAAAACCAACCAGTAAGAGTTGCTAGTGTAGATATCAGGATGAGAACAAATTGTACGCAAGTACTTCTGCTCATGATCAAAGTATCACCTCTGGAATCGAGCCTTGGGTTTGTGCATTACCACAGCCCAGGGGAGAGCCTAGCTAAGCCCAGCAAATCAGTCATATTAATTTTGGATACAGTTTCCTCTTATTTTCCATCTTACATTTCTTTTTCCTCACTGCATTCTGTAATTCTTCAAAAGAACATGAAGTGCAACCTGCCTTTGTGAGAAAACAACGAGGGAAAGAAACAATTTATAGTAAATTATAATTTCTCATCAATCTAGCGCTTTTCTCAAAGCTGCTTTTACACTACATGTGACATTCACACACACATTCACGCACTGATGGCAGAGGCTGCTACCAAAAGTGCCCAACTGTCAATCAGTTAACGCATTCATACCCATTGGCTATGCCACCAGGAGCAATAGGGGGTTCAGTGTCTTGCCCAAGGACATTTCGACATGTAGACTGAGGGAGATGGAGATCGAACCTCTGACCTTCCAATTAAAAGACGACCGACTCTACCACTGGGCCACAGCCTCCCCCACAGAAAATGAAAGTCAGCAGTTACTTCTAGTCTTTGTAGTGAAGATGTGATCTGTTGCAAAGCATGTGATCAGTTGGTTTGTGTAAGGACTTTAAAGTTGGCTGTCTTAAAGAACAGACAATTTCAAATTGGATCCATAACTTTGGGTTTGTGTTCAACCGAACAGAATTGATAGAGACGTGATCACAGCTGACAAACACAAAGCATGTGAGTATTGAAACAATGTCCATCATTCATCAAGCTACTTTACACAGATATCTGATTTTATATAAGCAGGTGCTCCAACTTTTTTTTTTCCATACCTTTTTTGTCACTTCTTCTCAGGTAACCTGTCCTTTCTGCTCATTTTCCAGGTTCAAGAAGGGAAACTCTTTAGAGGACGGTCCCAGCAGAGGACAAGGTCTCTGCACAGGACAGGGCCTCTGCAGAGGAGACGCTGTTATCAGTCAGGGCACAGTTACTGACCCCACCAGCGGGAGAGCTAGACCGCTAGCTCTGCTATTAGTCAAAATGACACTAATGGAATCAGAGGGGGGGTTTACAACCCTCTCCCACACTGGTTTCAGCATTCCACAGAGACAGGATGTACATTTTGGGACACACTCCAATGAACTGAGTTGATTGTGGCTTTATTTTATATATTTGCATGTAGAATGATATGTGTATGATTATTATCCAAATGCTTCATCAAAGGACTGTGACACAGCAAGAGAGAACTTGCACCCCAAACTGAAAAGACACACAGGAGTGTATGAAGGTCTCTGCTCATTCTGTATATCATAACCCAGCGATGTTTGGAGTCGACACACAGCTGAGAGTCCAGAGGTATTGAATATGGGGGGGTTATGTAGATGAGATTAACTACCTTAACTTTAGGAAGAAATAGGTTATTTGATAAGAACGTTTGGGACAAAGGAGTGGTCAACTTTGCGCCAACACCCCAAGATCGGGCTCTTACTCTCTTCCCCTTTTCCACTCTTTTACGCTTCACGTTCCATCATCCTCTTCGACCCGGCAGCTGACGAGCGCCACACCCTGCCTCCGGACTTTCCTTTCTTTTTTAAGTTTTGGCCCCTAGAGAAGGCCCAGAGCCTGTGTGCACCTTGCCGCGCTGAAGACCCCACAAGTGGTGCCCCGATAACTACCTACAATACGCGGGCGGCTGTGGCCCAGTGGTAGAGTCGGTCGTCCTTCAATCGGAAGGTCGGAGGTTCGATCCCCAGCTCCGTCAGGCTACATGTCAAAGTGTCCTTGGGCAAGACACTGAACCCCAAATTGCTCCCGGTGGCATAGCCAACAGGTATGAATGTGATATCTGATTGACAGTTGGGCACTTTACATAGCAGCCTCTGCCATCAGTGTGTGAATGGGTGAATGTGATATGTAGTGTAAAAGCAGCTTTGAGTGGTCACAAAGACTAGAAAAGCGATATATAAGTACAGTCCATATACCATTTACAATAGGTTAAATCTTTTGATTAAATCTCAACTTTAATTTCCAATAGTCAAAATAGAGTGCAGGCATTCTACGACTAATTAATTATTAAATAATGAATCGATCAATTTACGCTACACTCTGTACCAGCTGGTTGTTTCACACTTCTACATTACTTGTTCCAATCTTACAGATTTTTTGTGGCTCACGCCTGTGTTTTTAAAAAGCGGACTCCAACTCTTAAAGGGGTTTCCTCAAGTCTAGAAAGAAGAGCTCACACTGTGACCGAACAAACCCAGGACTGCATTGCACTCAGCATCATCTCGCACATACATGCACGACTGTACAGCTCTTCACACCTGTTGTACATATTTTGTATTATATTGTCTTTTATACTTTTAGTCTTTATTCTTATCTCATTCTATTAGAGTTCCCTGGCAGTAAGAGTATAACTGTTTATGAGCTTTTCACTTTATCATTCTACTTCTGTGTTCATTGTTTCTGCACCAAAACACATTCCTTGTATGTGTGAACCTACTTGGCAATAAAGGTGACTGATGTTGAGCAGCTGTTTTTCAATGAGACATGATATGAAACACCAGGACAACTTCTGTGAGAAAGACAAAACGTGTATCAAAATTGTGTCCAAAGATGTTTTAACAGCATGGAACAGACAGAACCTGACCGGTTATTATCTTAAAGTTCTGAATACATGTGAAAGAGTCAACTTACAAGTTATTGATCCTTGTCTTAAAACAAGTCTTTTACTGGGTTCATCCAAACCAGTTTGGTATGTAATATGTTCTCCTACCATAAGGAGTTGTTACAACCCCGTCTAGGGGGTGGGGGTGCAACATATAGGCAACAGGAGACAACGTGTAACTGCAAACAATGAGCAGTTTATTTGCAATAACAAATAATCTTATGTACAACAAATCTTATGTACAATGTACACAAGACAAAATAAATCAATGAACGAAGCTCAGGCTTCAGGGTGAATCCAGGCCAAAGTAATAAACAAAACGAAGCTACCGAAAACCCAGAGAAAAACTAACTAATGCCAAGGGAGAAAAAAACAAATAAAAGACATGAACTGAACCTGTCTCCCTAACTTGGTAAAACATGAGAAAAGTTGTTAACAAAAATGGCGATTCACCCCTACTGCTTCAAAAGGAAGTAAGTAACAAAAACTCGGCTCAAAGCTAGCACGAAAACTAATTCCAAACGTATTCAAGTCCAATTCAATACAGTTCAAAACATCAGTCAAAAAGAGCAATTCTACAGCAAAAGACAAGGAGGAGGAGCGGAGCCCTGCAGCATCAGTCCCCTATTCTCAACTCGATGACCCGGAAGCTAAATAGAAGAAACCACAAATCCGCTTCGACGAGGATGATCAGCCAATCACGCATAGCGATGATGACACCTGCTGAACAACCAATCAAGCTCTGCAAACAGAAGATATACGAGGGAGGGAGAGCTCTCACTCACCTCCCAAGATTAATCAAACAGAACATACACAAATGCACAATATATACATATATTCATGTAAATACGGCTCAGGCCATAACAGGAGTAGACAGTGAAAAATGAAAGAAAAAGGATTATTAGGTGTCCTTTTTATTGTTGGTTCAGGTTCAGTGACAGAATGAATGAGGGGTGTGTGAAAGGCACTGAAGGAGACGATTTCAAGTGTTTTATAGCTTTTATTTCATAACAAATGAGTGGACCGTTGGAAGGATGATTAAATCAGCCCAGCTGGGCCACAACTAACCAGGGAGATCACTGAAATGTCAATGTCATAGTTCTCAGACCATACTGCACACTGACCTCATAAACACACATCCATCACACGTACAGTCTTTACACACATGGTCCTCATAAACACACAGTCCTCATGCATAACTTTAAGACACAGTCTTTACAAACAACGTCCTCATAAACACAAGGTCCTCATAAACATATGGTCCTAATAAACACATGGTCCTCATAAACACACAGTCCTCATGCATAACTTGAAGACACAGTCTTTACAAACAACGTCCTCATAAACACACGGTCCTCATAAACACATTCTTCTCATACATACAGTCTTCACAAATACTGTCCTAATAAACCATAAACACACGGACAGATGGTAAAAGCAATAGAATAAATAAAATAAAATAAAACAAGAATAAACACTAAAATAGTTGATTCATTGTTTTAAAAAAAATCAAAAACAATAAAACAATAAATAAAAACACACCATAAAACAATAAAACAAGAGCAGAGTCTCATGCAGGGTTGAAAGCCAAGGAGTAAAAAAGGGTTTTAAGACGAGTTTTAAAAATGGACAGTGAGGAGGCTTGTCTGATGTGCAACGGTAAACATACAGTCTTTACAAACACTGTCCTCATAAACACATGGTCCTTATAAACACATTCTTCTCATACATACAGTCTTCACAAATACTGTCCTAATAAACCTACAGTCCTCATAACACATGGTCCTTATACATATAGTCTTTACACACACTGTCCTCATAAACACACAGTCCTCATAAACACACTGTCCTCATAACATATGGTCCTCATAAACATGTGGTCCTAATAAACACACGGTCCTCATAAACATATGGTCCTCATAAACTTATGGTCCTCATAAACACACAGTCCTCATAAACAAATGGTCCTTACACATATAGTCTTTACACACACACTATCCACATAAACATACAGTCTTTACAAACACTGTCCTCATAAATACACGGTCCTTATAAACACATCCTTCTCATACATAAAGTCTTCACAAATACTGTCCTCATAAACACACTGTCCTCATAACACATGGTCCTCATAAACACACAGTGCTCATACATACAGTCTTCTCAAACACTATCCTCATAAACACATGGTCCTCATACATAGAGTCTTTTCACACACACTGTCCACATAAACATACAGTCTTTACCAACACTGTCCTCATAAACACACAGTCCTCATACATAAAGTCTTTACACAAACACTGTCCACATAAACATACAGTCTTTACAAACATGGTCCTCATAAACACACGGTCCTCATACATACAGTCTTTACAAACACTGTCCTCATAAACACACAGTCCTCATAAACACACGGTCCTCATAAACACACAGTCCTCATAAACACACTGTCCTCATAACACACAGTCCTCATAAACACACTGTCCTCATAACACACGGTCCTCGTAAATACACGGTCCTCATACATACAGTCTTTACAAACACTGTCCTCATAAACACACTGTCCTCATAAACACACTGTCCTCATAGCACATGGTCCTCATAAACACACAGTCCTCATAAACACACTGTCCTCATAACACATGGTCCTCATAAACACACAGTCTTCATAAACACACTGCTATTGTAAACACACTGTGTGTATCTGTGTGTAATAGATCATTATCGTCCTTCCAGTTTACGACAGATATGTTCTAACATTAAACAATTATAAAGAAATAAGCAAGGATAAATTATATATCGCATTTTGCACATTAAGATAAAACCGACTGAAGTAATACAGACCATAGTGTTACGTTTTATTTCCTTGTTGTAAAATAAAAGACAGTGAGTATAAAGCTGTATATTAAGACCTTTATAATCCAACTGATAAGGTTTTATACGGTCTATTAATATTTGACTGCAGATATTCAAGGTGGTTTGTTCCAAAGTTCAGAGCTGCTCTGTGATCACATTTCCTTAACGAAGACTTCAGTTTGAAGATGAGCAGAGAGAGTCGGGGCTGTATGTGAATCTACAGACCTTTGGAAACCTCCTGCTGTCAGTTACATGTTTGTTCTTTCTCTGGTTGTTTTCCTGGTTGAAGCTGCTTTTTATTTTCACCTTCACTCATGGGCTTCATGCAGATTATTTTCACCATCAGAAGGTAACGTAGCCAACAGTTTTCATTATGTTTGTGTGAGCGGCTGTTAAACTGATGTAAGAACAGCAGAGATGGTGCATTGTGTTACCTTGTGTGCCGAATTGTTGAAACAAAACACCATAGTAAACAAGCAAATCTTATTTTAAATTAAGTTACAATTTGGTTTGTTGGATAGGCAATCAATCAATCAATCAATCAATCAATCAATCAAATTTTATTTGTATAGCGCCAAATCATAACCAATAATGATAATCATAAGTTATCTCGAGACACTTTACAAAAAGAGCAGCTCTAGACCGACTCTTTGTTGTGTTATTTAAAGAGAGGCCGAACATGAATCACCATGAGTAGCACTTAGCAATATTCGGCACATTGGCAGAAAAACTTCCTTTAACAGGCAGAAACCTTGAGAAGAACCAGACTCATGTTGAACAGCCATCTGCCTCGACTGGATGGGCCGAAAAATGGATAGAAGGAGATGCAGGATAGAGACAGGCAGAGAGAGAAACAGCAACATATGTTCTTGTTACAACAACAACATATGTCCTTGTTACATCAACAAAAACAGGTAATACATACTTAAAGTTACAATGCCAATAATAGTGGTAGACTAGGGTGAAAATTAGCAAAAAATAAATTAGCGCGAGAAGCAGAGTAATGATAAAGGCTGCAGTAATCGTAATTGTTGAAGTCGACAGGTCTACTATTAGCATTAGCAGCAACAATAATGATACTATGGGGAAGACTGATGTTAGTAGTTGTTGCAGTCGAGCAGGTCCACAGCAGCAGATGGTCTGTAGCAACGATCCCCAGGAACCTACAAGAGAAGGGAGCACAAGAACTCCCGGAAAGATATATGGTTAGTAATGTTAATGGGACCAGAAGATACAGAGTTAATGAGCTGCATTAATATGACAGAGAGAGAGAGGGAGAGTGGGAGAGAGACACAGAGAGAGGGAGAGAGACAGAGAGAGGGAGAGAGAGAGAGAGAGGGAGAGAGACAGAGGGGGGGGGGGCAGAAAGAGAGAGAGAGAGGGAGGGAGAGAGACAGAGAAACACACACACACACACACACAGAGACAGAGAGGGAGAGAGACAGAAACACACACAGAGACAGAGAGAGAGAGAGAGAGAGGAGCTTGGTGTGTCAGATCCCCCGGCAGTCTAAACCTATAGCAGCTTAACTATGGCCTGAGCCTGAGCCAGCCCTAACTATAAGCATTATCAAAGAGGAAAGTTTTACGTCTACTCTTAAGTCTGCCTCCCGGACCTTGACTGGTAGATTGTTTCAGAGGAGGGGGGCCTGGTAATTGAAGGCTCTACCTCCAACACTACCCTTAGAGACTTTAGGTACCACAAGCAGGCCTGCATCCTGGGAGCGCAATGTTCTAGAGGGGTAATGTGGCACTATGAGCTCTTTAAGATATGATGGTGCCTGACCATTAAGAGCTTTGTAAGTAAGAAGAAGGATTTTAAATTATATTCTAGATTTTACAGGAAGCCAGTGCAGAGAGGCTCATACAGGAGAGATGTGATCTCTCTTCCTAGTTCTTGTCAGCACACGTGCTGCAGCATTGTGTATCAGCTGAAGAGCTTTTAGTGACTTATTAGGGCAGCCTGATAGTAACGAGTTACAATAATCCAACCTGGAAGTAACGAATGCATGGACTAGTTTTTCTGCATCGTTTTGAGACAAGATGTGTCTGATTTTTGCTATGTTGCGAAGATGAAAGAAGGCTGTCCTTGATATTTGTTTTATGTGGGAGATGAAGGACATATCCTGATCAAATAGAACTCCCAGATTCCTAACAGTAGTGCTGGATGCCAGGCTGATGCCATCTAGGGCAGCTATATCATTAGAGAAAGAATCTCTAAGGTGTTTTGGGCCGAGCACAATAACTTCAGTTTTGTCTGAATTAAGTAGCAGAAAGTTTCTAGTCATCCAGATCATCCAGATGTCCTTAAGGCATGCTTCTAGTTTAGATAGCTGATTGGTTTCATCTGGCTTCATTGATAAGTATAATTGAGTATCATCTGCGTAACAACGAAAATGAAGTGTTTCCTCATGATATTACCCAGAGGAAGCATATATAAGGTAAAAAGAATCGGTCCGAGCACAGAACCTTGTGGTACTCCATGACTAACTTTGGTGTGCATAGAGGACACATCATGAACATTAATAAACTGAGATCGATCTGATAGATAAGATTTAAACCAACTTAATGCAGATCCTGTAATGCCAATTAAATGTTCTAATCTCTGTAACAGGATGTGATGGTCTATCGTGTCGAAAGCGGCACTAACATCTAACAGGACGAGTACAGAGAGAAGTCCTCTGTCTGAAGCAGTAAGTAGATCATTTGAAGCCATTCCTGTATTTCTTAAGACTATTTTGCCAGAGTAAACAAGACTCTTCTGTTTTGGTTGATCGCCACATTCTTTCAAATTTACGCGACATTTGCTTCAAGACAATTAAGTTTTCGGTTTCAAGGCCATAAGCTAATCACTTGGAGTGACCAGAAAAATATAAACACCTGTATGATGTAATGCAACACAGTGCTGCAAGAAATGTTGACCTTTAAGTTGCTTGGATCTAAGACTAATTCTGTGCTTGATTTTAAGCCTTCACTTTAAGCTTGTCTAGTTTTGTCTAATGTTTTTTTGACATTAAATTACACACAGGATTATTGTTTTTTATTTTACTCAGCGTATTTTGTTTGGTCACAGCATAAGATACGAAAGCTTTGGTCTGGACTTTCAGACTTTACTTGGAAAGTGTAGTTTGTTTGGACAGGTGAGAACACGCATTTGAACTCTGGTCTGCTAGAAAAGACAGGACTTGGTCCGTTTCCAAACAAACCACAGTCAGGTTCGATTCTGGTGAGAACATATACAGACTTAAAGTAGGACCAAATATAAGAAGCAAAGCAAAACACTGGATTGTGGGTTATTAACGGGTGCTGACACTTGCAGAGACAGACACGCAGGCAGGTAACAAGGGCACAAATGAGGGGGAGCGAAGAGGAAATAGAAATATGGGCTGACCAAACAATTTCATTTAATGCTTGTGGGAACGCACACGAATACGGAGGTATTCAAACTGTAAAGTGAAAAACTAAAGGAGAGTGGAACTGATTGATCTTTGGAACATTGCTGTTAAAAGTAAAAAAAAAAAAAAACGACAACAAAACATTAGAGTTGGTGATCATGTTAGTGTAGTTAAGGAGTGTGTTCTCACTCTTTGTTTACTTCAGGAAGTTTTCCCATGTGGAAATTCTGAGCAATCAGGCAATCAGAGAACAGTTTCCTTGCGTATCAAAACTTTTGTTCTGCTAGTAAAAGCTGTCGTGTGAACACAAACCAGACCTTTGTCAAAAAGCAACATTGTAAGATTTTGGTCTTTGATTCAGATCAAACAACTTAGTGATAAAGGTTTACAGTGCAATATAATTTAATACATCTTAATGAAAAGATAAAAATATGCATGTTAGTTCTGTTAAAAGGTGACCATTCAAAGAAAATGGTTGTATTATTTGAAGTCCATTTTTCGAACATTTAAGTTTTATAAAGTAAAATTCTGCTTGAGTTACATTAGCAACACTAACTAGCTAGCAATTAATCAATGTTGATTATTTTATCAATCTTCCCTCACAACACTGACTGTGCTTTTTGATAAGTAACTTGACTATATTGACAGATTTTATAATAATTAACTGAAGATTTTTAAAACGTTTTTATTTTTTTATGAAACTTTTTGTTGTTGTCAGGAATTGTTTGGGATTGTGTACAAAGAAGTTGTATTGTTTAGGATTTTTTTTTTTTACTATGTCAAAGGCCATTCCATTCAGGTCCTTTGAGACTGACGCACATTTTATCAACCAGTTTGATTAAGAGAGACCTTAACTGTCCACTGTACTGCAAAAAGAGTTTGAACCTGTTCACAGGTTGTGGTTACTGATTAACAGGTCATAAAAGTCATAAAATATTTTCCAGTAAGAATTCTCTCAGTTCTGTGTGTGTTGTGTTGAAGGCCAAAGCAGCAGCTCAGACCAGACTCTGCTAGACCTGTACTTGGACCTGCACCTGGACCTGAATGTGGACCCAGCTGTGTGTCCTTCAAGAGTGACCAGTCTATGGGTGGACGTATTTATTTCAAACATGGCCAGCAGTCTGAGGATCAAAAGTAATCATTTATCTCACAGTTTGTTGTTATCAGTATTTAAACTTTAATAATTTTCAGCAGGTCTCCATATTTATGGTGTGTAAATGAACAAACACAGCTACTACTGAGAATCAAAGTTGACTTCAAATGACATTTTTATGTTACTGAATTGTTTCCTGATTACACTGCAAACATCATCTCTGTCTGAATTATGTTCACAGTCAGTGTTTTATTGACTGAATGAAGCGTTACATTGCTGAGCAGCACAGAGTCAGAGGTCAGAGGTCGTGGTGGATGGTGGTCTCACACAGACTTTGGCAGCAGAGAGCAGAGTTCACAGACTGAGTCCAGTTTGTGTTTGAAACAACAGAAACACTTTGGTTCATGTTAATGACAGTTTGTGGTTTCAGCTTCATTCTAATAAACACATCGTGTCCAAAGTCACTGCAGATCTTTTCTGTGTGAAACCAGACCAGGATATTTCTCCAACATGAATCTCATTTTATATCAACTTCATTTCTAGGAGACAGGACCATCCACAGACTAAATACTGAACTACCATTGTGATCCAGTCTCCATGCTGCACTCTGCAGACCAGCAGGCTTTCTGTCTGTCACTGATGATCTGATGTTGACTTCTACAAGTCAAAGTTCACTTCTTGTTCTGTTCCAGCTGCTGGAGGAGAACATTGTCAGTTTTGTGAAGAACGAGCTGAAGGAGATCAAGAGGGGTCTGAGTCCAGATTACCCAGAATGCTTAGAGAGTCAGAGTCAGGATGAGGAGGTGTTGGACAGTGAGGAGGAGGAGCAGAGGAGGAGTAGCAGAGAGGCATTTGTGAAGATCACACTGCACTTCCTGAGGAGAATGAAGCAGGAGGAGCTGGCTGACTGTCTGCAGAGCAGTAAGAGGATTTTAACACATTTAACATGATGGAAAGAGGAAATGGAGGCAACATGGGAGAGGGTCACATTTAAAACTCTGCTGTTAATATGATGCACACATTTTATCAGATCTATGAACTGTGAGAAACTGTTCACACCTGATGTGCTGAAGAGATTTCAGAGAGGAGGGAAATAAACACCACCCTGATGTGTTTAAGTTTAAAATCATCAGATTGATTATAGCTTCAACTTATTGATCACATTTCTTGTTTGTTCTTTCAGGAACTTTTGCTGCAGTTTGTCAGCGTGAGCTCAAGTCTAACCTGAAGCAGAAGTTCCAGTGTGTGTTTGAGGGGATTGCTAAAGCAGGAAACCCAACCCTTCTGAATCAGATCTACACAGAGCTCTACATCACAGAGGGAGGGACTGGAGAGGTCAATGATGAACATGAGGTCAGACAGATTGAATCAGCATCCAGGAAACCACACAGACCAGAAACAACCATCAGACAAGAAGACATCTTTAGAGCCTCACCTGGAAGAGATGGACCAATCAGAACAGTGATGACAAAGGGAGTGGCTGGCATTGGGAAAACTGTCTTAACACAGAAGTTCACTCTGGACTGGGCTGAAGACAAAGCCAACCAGGACATACAGTTCACATTTCCATTCACCTTCAGAGAGCTGAATGTGCTGAAAGAGAAAAAGTTCAGCTTGGTGGAACTTGTTCATCACTTCTTCACTGAAACCAAAGAAGCAGGAATCTGCAGGTTTGAAGAGTTCCAGGTTGTGTTCATCTTTGACGGTCTGGATGAGTGTCGACTTCCTCTGGACTTCCACAACAATGAGATCCTGACTGATGTCACAGAGTCCAGCTCAGTGGATGTGGTCTCTGGATACTGGATTTGTTAAGAGAGAAAATAGCGCAAAAAGAATGGCGCAGTATATGAAATCGTAGGACGATGATTTTGTGTTGAAAATTGATCACCCTTGCCTGCGTGTTGATTTTTATAGGGTAAGACTTTTTGGTTTCATGACCCTGGCATCTCGCCGGAAGTACTTATTCTACGTTCAGAACTGGACAGAACTCCGACCACAAGACTCGGGGAGTAAGCTAATAGCTTTGCATCCACTACACTACTAGCAAGTTTATCATACAACTTGGTGTCCAAAAATCCCTTTAAGTAATTGTTATTGACATCATGAATCCTTCATGATCCCACTACAATGCAGGTCATAAGTACAAATATGTCTGTAAAGTAATCAAATTCAGTCACTAATCACAAATTCTTCTTCAGGTTGGGTGGCTGTTATCTGTCAGACAGAAGCTGTGAAGCTCTGTCCTCAGTCCTTAGCTCCCAGTCCTCTAGTTTGAGAGAGCTGGACCTGAGTAACAACAACCTGCAGGATTCAGGAGTGAAGCTGCTGTCTGCTGGTCTACAGAGTGAAAATCTTATACTGGAAACTCTCCGGTCAGTATTAGGCTGATTGTAAAGTCTCACTCTGTCTGAGACATTTTCCTCAAGTTATTGTTAGTGAAATCAAAACAGAAAGCTTCTCATGATTCCACTATTATTCAGGTCATCAATAAAGATATGTCAGTAAAGTCGACAAATTCAGTCACTGATCACTAATTCTTCTTCAGGCTGAGTGGCTGTAATCTGTCAGAGAGAAGCTGTAAAGCTCTGTCCACAGTCCTTATGTCCCAGTCCTCTAGTCTGAGAGAGCTGGACCTGAGTAACAACAACCTGCAGGATTCAGGAGTGAAGCTGCTGTCTGCTGGACTGCAGAGTGAACATTGTACACTGGAAACTCTAAGGTCAGTATGAGGCTGATCGAAACCGAAGTTGATATTTTTTCCGTCAACCCCCTTTAGGTTATATGTTTTACAATTGGTCAAAAGTCAGTAAGATTGTTTTTTATTATATCATTTTATTTCTAGGCTGTCAGGCTGTCTGATCACAGAGGAAGGCTGTGCATCTCTGGCCTCATCTCTGAGCTCCAACCCCTCCCATCTGAGAGAGCTTGACCTGAGCTACAATCATCCAGGAGACTTAGGTGTGACGCTGCTGTCATCTGGAATTAAGGATCCACACTGGAGACTTGAAATGCTCAGGTATGGACAGAAAATAAGAGTTTAAAACTTTGAAGTGGGATTCCCTTTTTTCTAGTTGTTGTGTTTCGCTCACTTAGTGAAGGACCCAAACACAGGACACAGACAAAGCAAGGTGTTTTGAAAGGATTGAATTTATCTGCAAGCTGGTTCGCGCAAACAGGAAATAGGTGGTGTGATGACGGGAGAATCCCTTAACACAGCAGGCTAGTAGTGGTACTGAGGCACAAAAAAAACAAAACAAACAACACTTGGATTTCACCAAAATTCACAAAAGCCGATTATATTTTTACCGTAAGGGGTTTCACAATAATCTGACGATGAGTGGTGGAAGACTCAGTGTCTTTGTACTGCAGGCTGATTATGAGATGACAGGCAGGTCAGTGTACTGAGAGGATGATGAGCTGATGTTTGTCAGGTGTGATGAGACAGAGCCAGAGGAGGAGCAGCCACACCCACGTCAACATGACCACAAACAAACACACATGGAGACACACAGGGGACACAATGTAACACAGGGAGAGGGGAGACAGGCTTGAGCTAGGAGACATGGAAGGCTGGGTAAATCTTCATGTGATTGGCAGGCTTGAGTCTGACCACTGTGGTGTTGATGACAGATTCAAAATCATATTATATTATATCATATTAAATCGTATTATATATTTCAGCATTGTTGCACTCCTAATATTTGCACTATTGTCTTTCGAAGGCTTGTAGATACTGGTTTAACAATTAATGTTTAATGTTGGCTTGTACATATTAGTTCAAATTAAATGTGTAAGTGTCCATAGAGAGCAAAGTTAAACCGGAGTCAAATTCCTGTTATGTGTACATACCTGGCCAATAAAATTGATTCTGATATAGAGAGTTTCTTTGAATCAGTTTTTAATGGGATATTTTTGAAGAAAGCCAAACTACCTGATCTTGTCTATAGTTGGGAGCCGAGGGCTAGAAACAGAGGTGGTTAGAAAACCACAATGAAAAGTGTGACATACCTGGTGTTTGTCAGGGAGTTGTGTGTGTACTCAATCCAGGGGAGATAAGTGCTCCAGTAAGAGGGTTTTCTACAGGCCACACAGTGAAGCGCAGCATCTAGGTCTTCATTTGCACGTTCAGTCTGGCCATTGGTTTGAAGGTGATAGCCAGAGGGTAGGCTCACTGATGCACCAAGGGCTCTACAAAAGGCCTTCAAGGCCCCCGGTCAGAGACAATGTCCGTGGGGATTCCACTGAGCCAGAAAACATGATTCACAAAGAGGTCTGCAGATTCAAGAGCTGTTGAGAGTTTGGGGAAATCTACAAAGTGTACTACCTTTGAAAAACTGTCTACAATGGTGAGAATAGTAGTGGTTACCTTGGGAAGGCAGGTTGAAGAGAGTTTGTTCTCCAGGAGTCTTTGCAGTACCTGCCTGACGTGAACTATGTGCTCTTCCAGGTAGTGAGAGAAAACAAGGATGTCGTCTAAAAAGATCTCGCAACACATCGGTCACCAATGCCAGGAAATGTCTGGGGGAATTGTTCAGGCCAAAGGTCATACTAGATACTCAAAGTGTCCTAGGGGCGTGTTTCAAGCTGTTTTCCGCTTGTCTCTCTCTCAGATTTTGACCAGGTTGTAGGCATTGCACAGATCCAGTTTTGAAAAGACAGTGGCTTCTTGGATGAGCTCAAAGGCAGAGTTGATGGGGGTAAGGGGTATTTGTCTTTTATTGTGATGGCATTGAGGCCTCTGAAATCAATGCAGAGACGGAGGGAGCGGTCCTTTTCTGCCACCAATAAGAAGTCAGCACATAGACTCTTGAACCCTGTAAAATGGAATATCTGTTTACAAGCTGCAGCACACATATTCGCCTCATGGCGTATGCTGCTTGGTAATGCTGTAGATTCACTCTCTGTTGTGAATGGCCCGCTTGGTTAGACCATAGTCTGCATCAGTCTTTGCCTAAAAAAACAACGTCAACAGGGGGTGGACTCTCAGCAAAAGTAGGTGCAAGCGGTAGGCTACCTTCCCAATCACAAGTTGGAAAAAGTACCGGCATTATAGCAAATTATTTCTCAATTTCCTCCCAAATCTTCTGATTTGGGGGCAAGACTCATGTTTGGGGGGGCAGAGCCCACCCATGCCCATAGCTGCTGCCAGTCCCACATATGACACTGATTCAAAAACATAAATTACCCAATAAAAAATAGTTAAAACTTTTCTGTGAACGTCTTCTTCTACTCCTTTTTCACATCTTTATCACAGACTAAGTGACAGACTGATGCAGACAGTTGACACAGATGAGTTTCAGCCTGTTTCTCTGTCACAGTGACAAACTGAGGAACACTGCTTCATGTTGAACAGCAGTTAGGACTCATGTTGGATAGAAAATCATTCTGACTGTTTCTTCCTCCAGGGTGGACCATGGTGGAGAGCAGAGGTTAAAGCCTGGTCTGAAGAAGTGTAAGTGTGGAATCAGTTTGACTCATGATGACCAAACAGCAGACTGTCAGTTAACAAAGAATAAACCCTTCAGGTGTGTCTGATGATAAACTGCTGCTGTGTTGTGTCTTTTTCTCTCCATCAGATTTCTGTGAACTCACTCTGGACTCAAACACGGCAAACAGAGAGCTCAAACTGTCTGACAACAACAGGAAGGTGACATGTGTGGGAGAGGATCAGTCATATCCTGATCATCCAGACAGATTTGACTTCTGGCCTCAGCTGCTGTGTAGTAATGGTCTGACTGGTCGCTGTTACTGGGAGGTCGAGTGGAGAGGAGATGTTTATATATCAGTGAGTTACAGAGGAGTCAGAAGGAAAGGAAACCGTCATGATTGTGTGTTTGGAGGGAATGATCAGTCCTGGAGTCTGAGCTGCTCTGATGATCATGGTTACTTTGTCCGTCACAATAACAGAGAAACATCCCTCCCTCTCTCCTCCTCCTCTGACTCTCACAGAGTAGCAGTGTATGTGGACTGTCCTGCTGGCACTCTGTCCTTCTACAGAGTCTCCTCTGACGCACTGATCCACCTCCACACCTTCAACACCGCATTCACTGAACCTCTTTATCCTGGGTTTATGTTCTGGTCTCCTGGTTCCTCAGTGTGTCTGTGTTCTCTGCAGGAGGGAGAGTCTCCTTTCAGTCCTGTGGTCTAAATGTTGCTGGACGAGGCTTCACTTTGGTTCATATTTGGCTGATTGTGTTTTTAATGTCACAAATGTTTTCCACTGAACAATCCTGACACAAAGAGGAAGTAACTCTAACCCTCAACTTCCACAGGATCCGTCTCCGGCGCGTTCCGGGTGCATACTGTCTGATGGACCAGAACTGCGGCCTAGACGGAACGCGCCGGACACAGATCCTGTGGGATCCGGGCGTAATGAACTACCAAAATAAAAGCTCAGCAAACTTCCTGAGATTTACACATTTGTCTCTAAATGAAGATGTCCACCCTTACTATTAAACACAATGAGCTTATTTACAGCATTTCATAAACATGTGTTTACAGACACATTAAACTTACATTACAGTGTGTACCCAACTCAGTGTGCACATTAGACAAGAGCTGTGAGCAGAAACACACTTAACTTAATCATAACAACAAGTCCTCTCAGTTTGTTTGAAGGTCTGTAAAAAAAACTTTTATTTTAACTATTACTGTGATTAAATCACTCGTTAGAGTTCAATCATGTGAAGACATAAGAGTGCCATAAGATAATTAATCTGTAATATAAAATAAATGTGGAATAATAAGGTGTAATTGAAAGAATAAATAAGTTATTAATACAAAGACAAATGAAAACGAGTTATTAAAACCATTATTTAATTTCATACCAATCATTAATAACTTTTTTAAAAATATACATGTATCTATTTTGTGCATGAAATTGTTTTTTAATTTGTTTCTTTATATGTTTAAATTATTTCATTTATCTCATTCTTTCTCTCAAGCTGTCAATCAACTATTCCTGTGCAGGTCATCCTGCTCTTGGTTTTAATGTCTTTGTATTAATTAGTAAATTATACGTGTATAATTTGTCGATTTTTTTTTTTTACATTTTATAGTAGTAATAAATTAATACATTTTAAAACAAATACAAATAAAAAATGTGTGTTGTGTTCACTTTCACTGTTTTATTTGGAAGAATTAAGAGTCAATTTCACATGAAATGTGCTTTACAAATGCATTTGACTTAAGTAATTAATTACAGTTTTTTTCAATCGCTAACAAGCGCTTACCCATACTTCAGATACTTTTTCTAAACTGTTAACACAGACTCACACCTACAAACCACAATTGGCCAAATGGATAATTTTCTTCTCAAAAACACATTTTGTTAAATATATACTAACTCTTCATTTCAAAATAGAACACATCTTTCTCTGCACACACTAACTTTACCAAAACACTGGAAATCTGACTCAAAATGAAATTATTCTGTCAAAGAATAACTCTTGTTTTCACTTCCCAAGGTACATGCAGTCAATCAAAGTACACCAGGTTTCAAAATACTGGCTATTACTGACATTACAAAAACTGCATAGACTTTTATGTTTCAGTTTTACAGGTATTTGCATGCAAAACATGCAATCCACTGTTTTTACAGTACATTTCTTGGTTGGGAACTGTATGTCCACATGTAATGTTCACATTCAAAAGCATTCAAATCAGTTTTTTTTCCCTTTACTGTTTACTACAGGAGGTACAGTAGAAATACTGTTTACAGTATGATAGAACAGAAAAAGTTTTACAGTATTGCTTACAGTGAACAAAATATCCATGAAACACACAAGAGCATTCTGAACAAAAAAACAACGGCAGAAAGCCCAGATAAAAAGGGGGGGAACTAAAAAAAGCACAAAAGTCCTGTATCTAATCTCTGCGATCTTCAGGGTTAGGCCACATGTTTTCATCAACATCGTATCTGATATTATCCAAGGCGATGCACCTGGGATAAAACCGCTTGGAATGTCGGATCCATCCCTTGGCAATCATCAACTGTGATGTCCCTGCAGCCAGCATCCATGGCTTCAAGGAGGGACATCTGGTCATGTGGCTGATGGTCATAAACCTTCCACCTCCATGCAGAAAAGAACTCCTCTATAGGGGTTGAGGAAAGGTGAATAGGGTGCGAATGATGGAAAGCCACATTGTCCCAGGTGATTACAAAGGTCCTCATGTTTTCACCCTCCTTATCCTGCTCTGGAACCAGGCGCTGGTGGAGATCATTGAGAAAGGCAAGGAGGCGCTCGGTATTGTAGGGTCCAACCTGACATCTGTGAAGGAGTAATCCTGCATTTGCAATTGCTGCACACATGGTAATGTTTGCCCCTCTCTGTCCTGGCACATCAACTGTGGCCCTTTTTCCAATGACATTTCGTCCACGTCGACGCCTTTTGGCCAGATTGAATCCTGCCTCATCTATGTATATGAATTCATGAGGGGCCTGGTTGGCCTCCAATTCCATAACTCTCTGAAACAAAGTTTATGTAAATCATGTCATTACTGTATACCATACTGTACTGTAACCTATTACTGTGTAGGTTACCTACTTGAAAAGTGCAAAGCTTATAGAACTGGACATTGAATTGAATATACACTATACCTGGACATATTGTCGTCGTAGCTCCTTGACTCTCTCACTGTTCCTCTCAAAGGGAACAGTGTAGAGCTGCTTCATCCGCACTCTGTGTTTGGACAATGTCCGCGTAATGGTTGTGAGGCTGATGCTATCGATATTGTCAAATATCTCATGGTCCTCCACAATTCTACTTTGAATTTCATGCAGTTTTATTGCATTATTTGCAACAACCATTTCTACAATGGCAAGCTCTTGATCATTATTGAGGAGCTTTCCTCTTCCCCCAGAGGGAGGAAGACGTTGCATTCTTTAGAGGGACAAAAAATTCAACATATGCATTACTGTATGGCCTTATTGACATGTCAAGTGAGAATAGAAACAATCCACGTAAAATGCAATACTTACCTGTTGGTTTGTTGAAAGATGCGTATAATGGAGGCAACCGTTGACCGCCTCAAATTGGGCTGCACCAGCCTCTCTTAGTGAAAGACCGTGGTTGATTACATGGTCAATGATAGTGGCACGAATTCCATCACTTACTACTGTTCTTGCAGCCCTTGGAATGCCACCACCACGCATTCTTACACCTCTACCTTGCCCTCTCCTTGGGCCTGCTCTTCTCCCTGGCCCTGCTCCTCTCACTGCACCTGCACCTCTTACTGCACCTCTCACTGCACCTTCTCCTCTCACTGCTCCTGCACCTCTCACTGCTCCTGCACCTCTCACTGCACCTGCACCTCTCACTGCACCTTCTCCTCTCACTGCTCCTGCACCTCTCACTGCTCCTGCACCTCTCACTGCTCCTGCACCTCTCACTGCACCTTCTCCTCTCACTGCTCCTGCACCTCTCACTGCATCTCTCACTGGGCCAGCTCTTCTCCCTGGGCCCCTTGCTCTTACTCTTCCTCGTCCAGACATTACAGTGTTTGTCTTTTTCTGTTTCTGTTTCCAAAAACATCACTCCTCAAAGTCCTCCTTTTACTGTATAAGTAATGCCACTGAGTCTAAGCCAGACTGGAATCAGCTGTGGTTTGCCCAATTTACCCAACATAAATCAGCTGTGTGTCAGTTATTCAATTGTTTGTTTATTATCAGCTGAGATATATTGTTTTAGAACTGATATCATTGCAGAAGAGGTTTTTAGACTGTATCTAAGGTTTGGAATATTGTTTTTGCCATTGTGGGATGTTGTGTGTTAACATTCGTAAATAATACAAAAACAATCCATAATTTTGTTGGGAGGTATAGCTTGTCTGTTAAGAAAATGTAAGCATTGTGGAAATGTGTTCACTGACTGCATATTGTGTGAAAACGACATGAAATGTGTGAATGGTATGGCCACAAAACACCGATGCTGTGCTAATTGTGTTTAGAGTTTTGAAAATGTGACCACTGGTTGGACAAACGCTTGTTAGCGACTGAAAAAAACTGTAAGTAATACATTAATAGAAACATTTCAAGGCTTTCCTTTTTAAAATATGAATAAAAAAAATATTATTTAATCTATTGTGGAGCTTCTGTTATGAGTCAAACAAGAATAGCAGGCGTTAATTCAGAACCATTTGTATTTATTTTTGTTTTCATCCTGTAACATCGTTTTCATGACAACAAACTCTTCAACAGTAAAATGAACCAGAAAAAAATTCTAAATAAAAGCTCCCTCACTCAACTTCAGTGTGGATGTTGGTGATGAACAGAGAGGAGAGAGGAAGGAGGTGGACTTAAAGAATAATATAATATTATTCAAAAACCTATTGTGAATTGGTTTCAACCCATTTCTCTTCTAAACATACGCTAATGTTGCTAAAAATAATAATAATAATAATAATACAAAGAACAATCACTGTAAACAAAGTGTTACATTAGGGATTTGTCAAAGTTGGGCTTTAATGAGGAAAAATCAAATATTAATAAACAATGATAATAAAAAATAAATACTAACTACGTGCCCTACATGTGTTTCTTCTGCTTTAAATCGTATCAAAATGAAAATATCCTATTGCAACAACTCGGTTTCGCAACAATGTCAGAAACATTTTTGACCAAAAATATCAGCAAAAAAAAAAAGCAAAAAGCAAAAAAACCCCCAAAACAAATAAACAGATCAAAACAAAAATGCCACAACAGGTGAGTGTTTAACACACCTCAGAAAGTGTAATGCATCTCTATTTTAAAGCAACAGGATTATGTTTTTATACGCTTGTGTCATAAAGATTAATGACCTACAAAGGTTTTCAAAATAAAGTTGCAATATTAAAGGATTTAATAAAACTACCAGAACTGGACCAGGCGATAAACTTATAATAATATAATTTAAAAAAAGGTTTAATAAAAACAATAAAGTGACAATTTCACTATTTTCTTTTACTTTCATGACTTTATTCTCCAAATCTTAAATATACTTCCTCCAACAGTGGCCTTAAAACTTCGTCACTTTTAACTGATCAGAAGTCAGTGTAACATGACTCCACATCCACAAATAAAAACACTCCCTTCAGTGACAAACAGAGTGAGATGTCACAATGACATCACTGGAGAAAACGGCAGACAGGCCACTGATTCATCCAAAAACAGAACACAGTAAATAAAAGCAGTGACTGAATGAAGAGTTGTGAGAGATCATCGGCTCTCTGAGTGTCACAGCTCTGCTAAAAACAGGCTGAAATCCTGCGTCTGAAACGGTTTAACACAAAAGCAAAGAATTGACAGAAAGCATCAAAAACAAACAAAAACAGATTATCGTGTGTAGTGAGAAAAATAAATAAAGTACATGTTAAGTGTGTCAAAAGCCATGACAAAATAATCCATACATGTAGCAGTCTCATTATTAGCTTTAGAACAACCTCTACTGTGTTTAACATGAATATAAATTATAACATCAAAGTGTTTAACTAATAAAACAGACTAAACTCGTTCATCTGGGTGTGAAGGCTTAAAGAGGAATTCATTAATCTTTAAACCAGGAACATATTTTTTCAACATGGGTCTAAATGACTAATACATACAAAATATATCGCCCGATCAAAGTACGAACACTAAACGTTCTTATTTTTTGGTCAGACGGGTTCAGATTGTTGTTCTAAGTGTCTGACAACATCACAGAAATGATCCCTACAGCGCTAGACTTTTTTGTTACAGAGGAGAGGTGAATGGAGTCTGGTCTCTTTGAAGATAGCGATGTAACGGCTGTTTCTTGTTAAAAATCATCTTCCTCTTAACCAAAAAGGTCTATCTCTGTAGGGAACTTTAACGTGATGTTGTCAGACACTAAGAATAACAATCTGAGCCTGAACCAGTAGAAAAAACATTAACTTGTAGTGGACAGATTTTGATCATGAGCCCCCTAGAATTAGATTGCAGTCATTACAGTCCTAATGATGGCTGCAGGCTGAAGGACTCTACTTGAAGACGTGTAAAAGTAACAGAAAAGACAGAATGAAGGATAATAAACAATATGTGACTGGCCTTCAATAATCTAAATCCTGTCATGAACCTTGTTTACCTGTACACACTTTAACCCCCAGACTCTGCAGGGAGAAACTTGGTCTGAACCTTTGAAACATGTTAGAAATGTGTGACGTGCGTTGACATGCGTTCTAACAGTCCGTCCTTACGGGAGCTTGTTTACAGTATCTACAGGGAAGCTCCAACAACAATGTGACTGAAGAGTTTTGCTGCGGTGGCCGTACGAGGGATTCTACTGTACATCTCATTAATGTCTCTGAGCACATATTATTACTGGTGAATTACAGTGTGGGTGTAACGTTGGTGTGTGTTTTAATGTGTGTGCGTGTTTGATTCTGGACCACTCAGCACTTTCTTCTATTAAATACACTCATTTTTCAGCCGGACAATGTAACCTAAAAAAGGTGCTATGTGGAACATTTTGTCATCACTATGTCTTCAACAGGCCGTTAGACTAACTCTGAAGTCATTAAACAGAAACACCTATGGTTTCCAAACTGTGGGTCGAGGACACAAAGGGGACGCCAGATGATTTGAAAGATACCTAAAAAAAAACAACATAATTTTTTACCGCACAAATATTTTTTCAAACTCTTTCAAATCTCTGCCTTTTATTTTGAAGTAATGTTTCTTTCACATCCCCGGGGCACAATTAAATATTTTGGGATCTTGTATGCAAAGCTTCCTTTCTGACGCTGCATCTTTCACAGGCCTGTGTTATGAGTTTTTAAGATAGCTATTTTTTCCTATCTCTATTTACATAATGCGCGACAGGATTTTTGTACAGGAAGTGTTCTGATCTGCGTTTTTAGTCCGAGTAGTATTGACCAATCATGTATCAGCAGGTGGCGGAGCATAATCCATTGTAATGACTTCCCGGCTCCCATCAGCATCATCTGACAATGATTTAGCTTCTTGTTAATCTCTATAAACAGACATCTGCATTTAAGTTCATCTGATAATCTGTTCTAGATCAAAAATTTTAACTTGAACCACCAAGCTAATTAGCATTTAGATTTCCCGACTCCCTCGAATGCATCAGAATGATGGCTCCGCCCTCCGTTCAACAAATTTGTGCATCATGATGTTGTTATTTCAGCAAACTGAAGAGTCGTTAATTAAAGTCAATCACAAGAAAATCTGTTTCTTTTTTTTGTTGCTTCCAGAGGCTAAAACGTCGTCAGATGATAGCCGATCGGTTCAGAGATTGGCGTTGGAGTGAAAGATTAAATAGTTAAAAATAGATCACAACACTGCCCTCTACTGGCCGGGGGTTTACACACAAAACAAATTGAACCACTACTTTAAATATTTTCTTACCCCTGTAACGTCTTTCATGTAACCTTTAGCATTTTAGATTAAAAGGTTAGCGTGCTATGCTAGCATTAATGTACAGCTTTACAGGCTGTTGTAAGGAACTTATTTCACCAAGCTGGCATCCCTTGACCCAAAAAAGGGTGAAGCTCTTACACGTACAGTCAATATAAGCTGTAACATGATGATGAAGTGTGATTCTGACTTTGACAGAGACATTGAGCTACACATAGCACCTTTTTATGGAGGAAGAGATGGTCTTTCTTGTTGTTTTCTGATTGTCTGTTGGTGAAATAAATCACTCTGTTTCTCTCACATTCTTGTATTTCAGCAGTATTTCTCATCTTTTCTCGCTTCTCACCTCGCCTCATCATTCCACACTCCATCCCACAATCCTCTGCTTTTTGGTCTTCTTTCTTTCTCTGCCTCCCCCACAGTCCTCCCGTCCTCTCTGTTCTCCCATCACTCCCAGAAGATGTTGGTGATGTCAGAGTCCAGGCTGAATATCCAGACCACCAGCGGTGCAGAGATCAGGACGAACGACCAGGAAACGCCCTTCAGGGACTGACGCAGTCTAGCCTTCACTGCACCGACCAATCCCGTACTCGCCCTCGTCCTCTGCAGCTCCTCCTCCTCTTCCAGTGACTTTAGGAGAAAAGGATGTCAACAAAGAAAAAGTTGAGAGCCAGAAAAAATTGAGATTTAAATCAAACAATCAGTGACAGGCATGTTTTCTGACCTGGATCTGGCTTCCCGGCTCGATGTAGTTGCGGGCGAGGAACTTCAGCACCTCGTCCATCAGGATGACGGGGATTGACATCTTCAGCACCACCACCCACTGAGGCCATGACAGAGGGCGGATCTGGAAAATCACCTGAAGTGGAAATGTTGGATGTTTAAGCCCCAGTGGACGCTTGTGTTTTAATGTTTAATGTAAAACACTGTCAATGATGGACTGTCGCTTGGTGTTTTAGTTTGACCAAACAGCAAAAGAGCGCCTGAACATCGTGTCGTGTATCAGACTCGAGATGATCTGTGAGTTTGCAATCATCACACGCTTGAAATTTTGAAGCAAAAAAAACATTTTTTTTTTATTGTGATACTTTGACATTTCTTTCTTGGAAATGTAATATTTTCTCCAACAGCGAGTAGATTATGATCAACATCCTGCCAGAAACTTCCAGCTCTTGGCGAAGTCTCTCCGGCCAGCTGCAACAAAAACCTTATTTTTTTGTAGGTAATAAGGAGTTGTACTCCACATATTAAATCTAAAGTCAATAAATAGAAACAGGAAGTCTGACAGAAGTTTAAAAAAAGTGCCGAGTTGAAAACTACTATAAAACAAATCAATCGGACTAATTTCTCTAAAAACTTTTGCAAGCTTTGCCTACAGTTAGGACAAGATGATTCTCAGAATTTACTGGCATTAGAATCATTAAACTCTTCTTCTTCTCTTCTTCTTCTTCATTAAAGTCTTTTACAGCATTTGATCTAATGCTCATGTCAGCCGTTTGCTCTACTGTCAGATGCTTTTTAGCAGGTGTTCTCAGGCTGCTGCTGTCGTGCACAACAGGCAGTGCACACTTCTCCCACTTGTCTCTGTTTAAGATGTTTGAAACATTAGTGACTTTAGATGAACTCTACAGTGGACAGTTGTTTACTCCAGGCTGGATGCTGTAAAACCAGACACTTCCAGCAGCTGAGGGTCGAACTCCTCGCTTTTATTAGCACTAGCTCATGCTGTCACATTTTACCTGTGTTTAAAGGGAACTTACATTACTATGAATTATGGGAGCTCAGGGAAACACTTCTGACCAGAATAACCCAAGTTAAAGTAAACATAAGTTTGTTATAAGCCATACATTTGAATTAATGGATTCATTGCAAAGCTGTTTAAAGGGATCGCTCTGATGCACACATGCTTACCGGCAGGGGGTCGACATAAAGGATGAGGAAGTGCAGAGCCATGGACAGACAGATGGCCCCCACCAGCCAGGGATTCGACCAGGGAGGCATTTTCAGCAGGGACTGGTTCTCTGAGAGACTGAACGGGAGAAGAAGGCAGCTGTTATTTTTACTCCTTCAGCTCTGTCACTTTACAGATAAGAATCGATGCTGGATCTACATCCTTCAAAAACTGCATGTAGCTTTAGATCCTGTTGATCTGGTGTAATAGATGTGTTGTTTCACACAGGACCGCAGTGCAGGATGTGTTGTTCTTACCTGTTCAAGGCGTTGCACATCTCAATGGTCACCAGGACAGACAGGGCCATGGTCATGGGGTAAGGAGACTCAAAGACTGAACACTGGACACCTGCAAACTCAGCGTGGCCTTCGCTGCACTGCAGGTAGTGAGACTGTGGAGGAAACGAGCGTGTAAATAACATCCTTCCTACTCACCTGTCTCAGTCACCTGCCGGGCCAAGTATTATAATGCTGTGATTGTTTTTTTCAGATATTATCCTGTGGATTTTAATCCTAACCGGAGTCAGAATAATAAAATGTCTTGGCCTGTATTACCAGTCAATATCAGATATTTGGCCTCGAGCAGCTCCTGAAGGAAATTCTGCACAATTTTATTTCAAAATTAAATCAATTCCAGAAAAAAAAATTAAAGATTTTAGACTTCCAGAGAGTACCAATAGTTATTTTTGATACTTAGACAACCAGGCTTTATATTTGGGATTTAAACTGCCCTCGGATAATTAGCATGTACACATCGTGGCTGTTCAGTCCTCACTTCTATGCAGAAATTGGATGACGTACCAGCTGTAAACTAGCTGATGCTTCCAATCCTAGTATTATTTTCCCTCAACATAATGAAAAATGATATATGTTTGCTCCTTTTATCAATAGGATTTATTTAATAGCGTCTGTGCGGCCTTGTTTATTCACTGTGTCCATGGAAAGTTGATGAATGCAGCCATAAAGGTAAAGATAGTCCTTTTCTAATAACTAAATCACTGCACACCACGAATGTAATGAAATGTAACATATATTTATAATTCAAAGATATATTTTAAAACTTATTTGGTCCCTCATGTACAGATTTGCTCTGCAGGCTCCGAACACCTTTAAAAACACTCAGCTTGTTCCGTAATTTATTCTTGGAAATTCTTTTTTTAACATTTCAGAGAAAACAGAATAGTCTGGATATATTTTCACTCTTTTTTCCCGTACTTATCAGGAGCTGCTCTCCCTGTTGTGTAACCGTTGAACATCAGTGAGTAATGCAGGGCCAGGAAGCATGAGAGGATAAAGAGTGATGTGTGTTTACCAGCTGATAGAAGGAAAGTTTGGGTCCGTCGTGGGCCGCCATGAACCACCAGGCAGCAGCTCCGACAGTCGCTGCTCCCACATAACCTGCACAGAAGGCGGTGAGAATTCTGTTTAGATGCTCTGATCATAAACAAATAATTTAACACAAAAGATCTTAGTCTGTTTTGCTTGTGACTCACATCCGATGATGAGGTAGCGGCAGAACAACCAGCTGGAGATCAGAGGCTCTTTGGGGGAGCGAGGAGGCCGGGACATGATGTCCAGGTCAGGGGGGTTAAAGCCGAGGGCTGTGGCCGGGAAACCGTCAGTGACCAGATTCACCCAAAGCAGCTGCACCGGGATCAGTGCCTCAGGCATGCCGAGGGCGGCCGTCAGGAAGATACTGAGAAGGAAGCGAAAGGAGAAGAAACCAGTTAATCATCGGCTTTCATTTCAGTTTATATAAACAAAGCAACATTGCTCTGCTTTGTTTTAAACCTGGATACGGCTGATCTCTATTTAGATCTGATTTGATTAAATGGATCTTTGTTGGTGCAACCAGACCTTAAACAATCGCTTGTCTAACATCTGTGCACCGCTTGTCTTTCTTCACAAGTGTTCACTCGTCATCCGCTCTCATACTAACCAGACGACCTCTCCGATGTTGGATGAGATCAGGTATCTGATGAACTGCTTCATGTTGTTGTAGATTGCTCTGCCCTCCTCCACTGCGGCCACGATGGTGGAGAAGTTGTCATCAGCCAGGATCATCTCTGAGGCCGACTTGGCCACCGCCGTGCCGCTGCCCATAGCGATGCCGATCTCCGCCTTCTTCAGAGCTGGCGCGTCGTTCACCCCGTCACCCGTCTGAAACCATGAGAGGGGGATGGTTTTGTGACGTCACAGGAGGAAAAGCGCTGTTACACTGGTTATAAACAGGCCTCTGATACTCTCACCATGGCAGTGATGTCACTCAGGCTCTGCAGGTACTCCACGATTCGACTCTTGTGTGCAGGCTCGACCCGGGCGAAGCACCGCACCGTCCTGCAGGCCTGACGCTGCAGGTGAGGAGGCAGCTCGTCAAACTCTCGCCCTGTCAGGCCCCCGCTGATCCCCGAGCCCTCCTGCTCCTCCTCCTGCTCCGTGATGATGCCCACCCTGCGGCAGATCGATAGAGCGGTCCCTTTGTTGTCCCCTGAAGAGAAGAATCAGGAATTGTAAGATTCTTGTTTTTAATGGCTTCAGACTAAACTAAACTTAAATCAGAATTCAGTTCCTTTCACAGAAACACAGGCAAAGATCCTCTGCAGATGCATGTATCAAATATCATTTATTTTTATAGTTTTGTATCAAAGTTTCAAACTTTTTATATTTGGAATTCTATTCCTTTAATGTCATACATTTTCAACATACATAAATATATCCATTAATTATAACATTATCATAGCAACATCAAACACGAGTTTAACACCACAATTTCTCAAACCCACTTCCAGCAGAGCCGCTGTGCGTTTCGGGGACTCACTACATTGAAAACCTTAACATCAACATCACTGATAGGGCACATATCTTTGGCCAAATGGAATCGATTGGCGTGTGTCTTTGGGAGTTGGGTGGATAGGGTGTCGCTGCACAGCGTCTCTGTTCTGGATGTCTGACTTGACGCTGGACGAGGACGGGGAGTCGCTCGTTCTTCCTCTCGGCCTTCACACACTCATCATGCTGCACTTTGTGCTGTTTTTTCAGCTGCTTGAAGAAGTTAAATGTGTTGCTTTGCAGCGCAGACGCAGGTTTCATGCAATCTCTGATGATTATTTTTTCTTACTTAACACCCTAAATACATCCAAACAAGTGATGACGAGCCGTTTCGAGAGACCAGCTCTTCGTCTTCTGTCCCAGACATTTGACTTTAGTTTCTCCCGACCGTCTCTGTTGTTTACTCTTCCACTCTAAACTGCTGCTGCAAGGTAGGCGCTCATCACATGAAATGCCAGCTCCCCCAAAAGTGAAGCCAAAACCTCTCCATCGCCCCCTGGAGGAGCGGCTGTTGATTTGATATGCAGCAGAGTTTCCAATGAGTGGAGCACGCATTTTAAAAGTCAATATCACCGTCAATCATGTTTATTTAATCGTGGGAAGACAAAATTGTGATCATGATTAATATCCGATTAATTGTGCAGCCCTACTGTACAGTGTACATTTATATTTGTGCAATCTCACCTGTGATCATGATGACTCTTATTCCAGCCTGCCGACACATTCGGACCGCGCTGAGCACCTCTTTCCTGGGGGGGTCCAACATGCCCACACAGCCCACAAAGGTCAGCTCCGACTGGGGAGAGGGAGGAGAGCGAGAGAGGACTAGTTTAACTTTTCTATTTTGCTTCAAGAGAAATGACCAACAGTTTGTTTCTTTATTCTAAACCAAAGACGGATGGGAGGAGAGGTTAATATTCCCGTCCTGCAGCAGTTGACCCCGAGGCTTTCTTTGATGCTCTTAAAACTGATGTGATTTTATATCCTAACTAAAACACACTGTTTGGATCAGGATAAAAAATATCATCTTCATCATTCACCTCATAGTTGGCAAAGCCGGCTGAGTTCTCCAGGTTCAAGCTGTGGATGTCAGGAGGTGTGTCCCTAGTCGCCATGGCCAGGCAGCGCAGCGTGTCTCGACCCGATCCCCATTCCCTCACAGTGGACAGGAGCTGCTCTCGAACCGCCGGGCTCAAAGGCACGCGAGCAGAGCCGCTGACACGCACGTAGTTGCAGCGCTCCAACACGCTCTCTGGAGCTCCCTGAGGAGACACGAGGGGAGGGGGAGCGCATTAGACACTGGTGGGAGGGCAGATGAAGACATTAAGTGGGAGTGTGACGCACCTTTACAAACATCTTGGCTCCAGACGCCGAGCGGGTGAGCTTATTGGACGAGCAGAAGACAGACATGGACTTCCTGTCTCTGGAGAACTCCAGCGTCAGCTCCTTCCTCATCAGCTGCTTAATCACCTGAAAACAACCACAAACTCAAATGACTGTCAGTGTTTCTCATAGAATGACTGTGTGGGAAGGAGATACATGTATATTTGTACAGCAGAAATATTGAAAGAAAAGATGACCAAACACAAAACAGCATAAACAGGAGAGGAAGCACCACAATCATTTACAGGAGGGACATAAGACCAGAGAACGACTCTCTCTGTGTTTATCTGATGATCATGAGATTGTCTTTAGACCCTTCACTCGACAGCAGAACAAACAGGTATGAGGGGGCTAGAGTGAGGGAGCTGTTCTCTCAAAAAGACGAGAAAGTAAGAATAGCCCGGTTTAATAAAATTCCCTTAAGTAGCAACTTTTTATTTGAAATTCAAAGAATTGTTTGACCATGCGGAGAAAGGTTCCCATTTGCACTAAAGACCCAGAGTGTAGTTCAGTTTAACTTTTGATCCAGCAGAAGGCGCTCTGAAAATTCTAAATCAGTTTGACCTCGGGCAGGCCGTATCGACCTATCAGAAAATTAAGCCATTCAAGTGGAAGCGGAGGCACCACAGATGAGCTGAACAACGTCAAGTGTACGACCTCGAGTTACTGCCGACTTCCTCAGCAGCCCCCATGACAGAAGCTCATAAAAATGCCTTTAATTATACGATTATAAAAAATGATAAGCAAGAAGATGTGGTAGTGTTGAAGAGTTATACAGTATGATCAAGACTAGAGTTATCTCGACCGAGATGCAACCTAGTCTTTGAGGAATTGAGTCAAGACTAAGACCATCATTAACTGATAAATCCCTAGTATTACAACTATTATGTGTGGTATATATATATTGTTATTATTACTATGCATTACTAGAGCTTTAAAAGTTAAACATTCAACTTTTGGATGAGTGGAATGATGTTCTTTGTTTCAAGTTCATTTTTGGACAATCTGACAGCGATAACAGACGTTGCTGTGATATCGCATATAAGAGAATGAGAGGTCAAAGTGACCTTGGACCACGAGATTCTGATCCATTCATCACTGAGTTTAAAGACATTCCCTGCAGCGTTTAGATATGGGACAGACAGATGGAGGGAGAAGACAAAGAAAAAAAGAGTTTTCTTGGCGCAGAGGCTGAAAAACAGACAAACTGAATGTGAGTTTATGGTTCAGCACTTTACAGTAACATGACTTCATGGTCTCACAGGTAAAGAGGCATCAGAGAGCCTGGAAAAGGTTTCAGCAAGTCCTACATAATGGATGCAGAGGTCAGAGGGAACGATCAATGAGTCATTTACAACAGCACTGTCTTAGAGAAGCTACTCTCTCACTTCCTTTCGCTCTCAAACGCACACACACTTACGGAGCAGCAGGCTGTAGCTCTCTCAGACGGGCTCAGTCCTCTCAGGTCGGTGTCGAACACGTTCATTTTCTCCACCAGACAGCAGAGGGCAGTCTCTGTGGCCTCCCCCACCTTCTCAAATACTCCCTTTGCCTGGAGACACACACATACACACACACACACACACACACACACACCCACCCACCCACCCACCCACCCACCCACACACACACCCACACACACACACACACACCCACACACACACACACCCACACCACACACCCACACCACACCCACACCCACACACACACACACACACACACACACACACACACACACACACACACACACACACACACACACACACAGAAGAAACAGAGGTAAAACATGCAGCAGACTCTTCACTGACCAGTCCAGGACTGTATTTCTGGTCTGTATTTTCCTGATGACCATATATGGTCGTCTGTGAGGGTCTGAGTCGTCGCTGCAGTCATGTTTTCACGTCCTACCTCATTGTAGTCCAGTGATGAGTCATTGCAAAGAGCACAGATGGAGGCCATCTCCACCAGGCCCTCATACTGACTGCACTTTACCACCGAGCCGTCCTTATAACTGCAGAGACAGGAGGACAGGAGGACAGGAGAGAAGAGGAGAGACGACAGGAAATGTAGAGGGAATAAAAACAAATTTAGCAAAAAGAAAGGAGAGATATTTTTTACATTTCAAGTCAATAAAGAGTGAGGGATTAAGGGGTTAAGTGTTAAAGGTTAAAGACACTCACACTTCCCCTTCAGGGGCGTAAGTAGATCCAGTCACTGAGAACTCGCTCAGTCTGCAGCGCTCCCCTGACACGCTGTCCACGACAAACAACTGAACACACACACACACACACACACATTGAAGATGTTGGTTAGTTCATTCGGTTAGCAGATCACATTCCGGTTAAGTCAACCCTGAGTCCCGCATGGATGTGCCCTCCACAGTTCCTGGTTTAAACTAGATTCTCTGTTTTTGAAATCACAGCATTGCTGACATCGCCGCGAGGTAAACTGTTTACATCTGATGTTACATGAGTCCTGAGTGATCTCATCTCAAGTGTAGAGCTCTTTTGAAATGTCCGTGTCCTCACTGCACTGCATAATAAACTATGATGGACCTACAGGGGTCACATGTCTTGACTGTGTCAAGATGCCGTCTCGCCGCCTTCTTTCTTCCCTTCATACCAGATTGAAAAACTAAAAGCTGTGTCTCTTACTGAGTCAATACCAGATGGTATTTGGCCATATTTTCGTGCACATCACCAGCACAAAGTCTTCCCACTAGGGATGATATGAGAAATAATAAAACAAAAGATCTTCTCGAGACACCTCAGAGAATTAGTGAATCAAGTAAGAATGACTGTCTGTCATTCAATGTCAACAAATGTGTCCCAGACCACCTCCAAATGTGGCCTTAGTGGTCATAAGTGAATGAGTCCTGGGTGCGTTAACACCAATGACTGTATATAGAGGCTGACGACGCATGTCCACCTCCTTTCGTTGTACATAAATGAAGGCTGAATCCCCGCGGAGCAGGCGCTGCCATCTTGCTCATTTGTATCCAGAGTGTGTGCAGTAGAGATTGAATGGTGGAGCCGCAATATTGACGTCACACCCCTTCCTCTACCCATAACACACCTTTACCTTGTGTCCTTGGCGTGTTGGAGCCCTCAGGTGGGCT
This sequence comes from Semicossyphus pulcher, assembly GCF_022749685.1. Lineage (NCBI taxonomy): Eukaryota > Metazoa > Chordata > Actinopteri > Labriformes > Labridae > Semicossyphus > Semicossyphus pulcher. The sequence goes on from NW_027211701.1 coordinate 2,546,641, forward strand.
CAGTCTGCAGCAGAACAGCTTCTTGTGTCGGTCTGAAGCAGATATTCATGCTTATGGAAAGTTCAATGACTGTAGTGTTAGTGTTAGTTACGTCTCCTCTCGCTGTTCCTCCTCTACTCTGCTACTCAGGGACAGAACGCTGCAGAAGCCCCATTTGTAAATAGAGCTGTCAATCATGAGGCCACACCCCCTTTTTGTAGCATCCAATAACTCTTTAAAAGTAAACTTGTCAGAAAAATGAACACGTGGATATAAATCAGCATGATGAGAACTAACTATAATGACAGAAACCATGTTTGTAAAAATGTATTTGACGTGTATTTTGATTTTATAATTTGACTCATGTCCCATCTGTTAACATGGAGGAGGCGGGCTTTATGACCTATACTGCAGCCAGTCAGCAGGGGGCGACAGAGACGATGACTGACAGGTCCTGTCACTTGTGATCGGATAGCTCATGACACATGTTTATACCAGGTGTAAACAGGGCCAGTTACATCAAATAACTTGCCCAGATGAGTATTTAGGAACCATAGGTGGTGTTGTTGGCTTTTCACAATAAAATAAATCCTGGCGGCTAATTAGGCTTAATTATATATAATTATATTAACTGGAAATAACTACTCATTGAAAACTGCAAGTGAGTGCAAACGAGGCCTGAATGTTCAGCTGTCATGAATTAATAATAATAATAATAATAATAACTTTATTTATATAGCACCTTTAAAAACAAGAGTTTACAAAGTGCTTTGACAGCCAAGCAAACAAAGTAAAGCAGAGAACAAGCAGATCATAAAACCAGCAACTCACACAAAACCAGCAAAGCACAAACCCCAATATATGTCGACAGCTTCAACAAATCTTTCACATTAAAAGCACTCCAGCCTTCCGGTTATTGGCTTTTAGTGTGAAAATCTGGAGTAGGTTATTAGGTAGTGGCCTTTTTTGCTAATATTTGAGACCTGCCCATTACCTGAATTCTCATTTATATATGAGAATTTATTTCGTGTCTGTTAGTGAGAATGTAAATGAACTTATCCTCTGTTAATCTCATGTTAGCGTAACAAACTGTTGTTACTTTGCCCAACTGCTTGTGGGTGCTCCCATCATGAAATACCTAACATTTTCACCACAGATATAATATCAATCTTATGAAAGCTGAATGAAGTTTTGACACAGAGTGGATGTCAGCCTTCTGGATCTTACCCTGCAGACGGACATCTGATTGGTGGTCAGAGTTCCTGTCTTGTCTGAGCAGATAACTGAGGTGCATCCCAGCGTCTCGACTGACGGCAGGCTGCGGACGATGGCGTTCTTCCTCGCCATCCTCCTCGTGCCAAGAGCCAGACAGGTGGTGATGACTGCTGGGAGGCCTGTGTGAAAACACAACAGGCAGGCAGACGATGGTGATGAGACAGTTTTGTCTTAAGAGAGGAGAGAATGTTTAACACAATAATTCAGAGAAGCTCCATCAGAGAGGTTGGTTCATATGTGCCTTGCTCAAGTTTGCATATAAGTTGTGTCCGCTAACTGCAGCATTCATGTGCTGGAGTGCTGGTTCTGTCTTATCTGCAGATTTTGAAGTGTCGACCAGCAAAGGGGCGGCTGAACCCCAAAGAAAAGGTGTGTGTTTCTTCTTTAATATGTGTTTCCAGTAGTCCTCATATATTGTGCATTAAAACACTTAAGTCTTTTATACTTTTACACGCTGAACATGAAGGCAGAGAAGGATATATTCACTTTATTTATTTAATTAATCTACATTTTATAGTAAAAGGAAACTGTTTAAAAAGGGAGTTTGTCATAGCGTTAAAAAAACTAAAATATTAACATTACTTTATGCAAAGTAATATCAATTTTACAAAGTCTGCTGTTAAATATATCGTTTAATTTGCTAATGTAATCTGACATGAACCGCTCCAGCTGTAAACAGAGGAAAAGCACCTGCTCTTTTGCTACTAATAGGTAAAGACCAAGTGTCAACCTCCGGTGTTGAAAAATGATGCTGAAGTTCAAAACCCTGCAGTTCCTCGAGTGGCCACTTGAGGCTCCAGAAAACAAGAAACAACATTAGACCAGATGTGAAAATGCCAATTTTTACAGCAGAAATAAACATGTTCACAGCCTGGTACAAAAAACAGTTTTCTTACAGATATCTTATTTTACTGTTCAAGATAACGGGGATTTTTTTTTTTTATAACTCACTCGTTTTAATTATATTAAGCCTTAAATAATAGGGGCGAGTGACAGGTGGATCCTGCTGGCTGTCACAGTCACAGTACTGAACTTCACCTGTTTGTGTTGTTGGAGCCTTTAGAGGACAAATAATCTCTCTCTGGGATTTATGGAACTTTCTGGCCCTGCAAGAAGTCTGAGCTCTGAGTTAAATGTTAGTGTTATTGTATTGATATATTTTTAGCACTAAGTAGCAGGTATACTGTGCTCGCTTTAGCTGCTTGTTAGCCTGTTCAGTGTTAATCAAACATTTATTTAATCGTCCGCCAGTAAACAGGAGTCAGGTTGTGTTGGCTTTTCCCCGGAGAGATTACAGCGGATCGTAGTGATGAGAAGAGCGGTTATATTAAGTTTCCTGGTACGTGTCGACCTGCTGCTATCTGACCGGGGGAGCGAGCAGCGAGTCCGTTACCTCTGTAGTCTGATGAATAAGCACCTGCTGTCAATCACCTGTGAAGTTAAACTAGCTCATTCATTATTTATACAGTCTATGGTAAATACATGTACAGGTTAATGTATCTATTTACTGGCTTTTTATTGGGCATCAACCTGGTGTTTTCTGTTGCATGAGACGTGCGAGTTAAAAAGCTTCAGATGTGCCTGTGATGCAGACGTCCTGTGAGACTGACAGGTTGCTTTGTTTCCCCTATTTTGCCAGCAAGACGTTCTTAAAAAGACAGAGCTTTGTTTTGGTCCTTGCACACAAACATGAAATACACAGGTGATATGATTTTTCAGTATAGACAGGTAGATGTGATGTTTGACCTTCTGGTATGGCAGCTACAGCTAGTGCGACAGCAATCTTGAAGTAGTAAACAGCTCCTCTCAGCCAGCTGCCTCCGTGCACCGGGTCATTAAAGTGTCCCACGTTGATGGCCCATACCGCCACACAGATCACACTGATCACCTGCAGGTCACAACACAACACTGTTAGGTTGTTACAGAAAAGTATTTAGATTTTAGAAAGTATCAAAATCAGTCCTTTGTGATCCAGAGCTTTAAAGCCCACAGATCTTTACCTTCGACAGCTGCTCTCCAAACTGGTCCAGTTTCTGTTGTAGCGGGGTCCTTTCAGGGTCGGTCGAGGCCATCTCATCCCGAATTTTCCCGATCTCTGTCTGCACCCCTGTGGCGACGACAACACCGATGGCTCGCCCCGCTGCAATGTTGGTACCCTGCAAAGGTCACGAGAGACACGACTTTACTGTCAGACTCATCTATTTGTTTTAAACAGTTTCTGAAGCTCAGCAGCGAACACTTTGAGACGTGGTGAGAAGATGAACAGTTTAAAAAAATATGATGTGTTTTTGAGTGCGTTGTTTAAACAGGCAAAGTGAATTCTAACATCTATATATGGATTTATTGTGAAGTCACCCTCAGTCCAGCGGTGCTCGAAAACACGTCCTGCAGGTCTGCAGCCTGTCAGACTGATGCTGCTGAATAAAACATCAATGTTTGTTCTTTGACTGTCGACCACCCGGTGACTCAGCTGCCTTTGAGGTCTGACAGAGATGACACAACAAACACCTGGACCAGGGCTTCAAACACTGGTCATTCTGCCACTTTAATAGGCCTTGTTTGTTCTTACTATAATACTGTATATCACATATTGTTGTCATGTGCAGGAACGTTTAAACTCCCCTGTTTGTATTTTATTCTATTAATCTCTCAGTTTTAAGAGGTTTTGCAGGTAGCGATGCAGCGATTAACCGGTTTCACTATTAAGCGCGCTTTAAAACGTCACGCTTATTTAATCTGCAATTATTTTTGGCACAACCTGCACGGAATGAAAAACAAGTGACACCTGTGGTGCACCAGCTTAATGTGACGTGCTTATCAAGAGCCTGGAGGCTACGCTACATTAGCTCTACAATGGCAGAGGGAACGAGCAGCGAAGCTTTGCACCCACCGAAGTAAAGAGTGAAGGCGGCAGTGTGGGGGCATTTCAGGTACATCATGGATGACCAGGTTGTTATTTAAGACGACGGATCCGCGTCTGCAAAACTTGCCGGGAAAAAGTTGCAGCTAAAGTGTCAAACACGTAAAGTAGTTGATGTTGAGACTCACAGAGAAGAGCATGTTCTTCTTGTCCTGGTTGACAGCACGGGGATCTGGTACAGGATCCGTGTGTTTGAGCACCGACACCGACTCCCCCGTCAGAATGGACTGGTCCACCCTCAGAGTGGTGGAGCGGATGGATGTCAGGCGGATGTCAGCCGGGACCTTATCACCAACTGGGGGTGTTTCAAGAACAGAGACAGAAAAATCAAATCCTCATTTTACTTTTATTTCTGTAATTTTCTTGGGTTAGTAAAAATCAATCCATCCGGGCTCTCCATCATTACAGCTACAGATTAGTAACAAGTCAACATGAAGCTTTCTTGTCCTCAAGAGGAGAAGAGAACTACTTTGCAATGAGAAGTTTGTTGAACGGAGGTTGGAGCCATCATTTATGATGCATTCAGGGAAGTCAGGAAATCTAAAGGCTAAACAGCTTTTGTGACACAGCGTCCAGCAGATTTGTCTCAAGACGGGATGTCATTACAGTGGATTCGTTCCGTCTGCTTTTGCTCTCCACACGGATTGTATTTCCTGCATACGCCAAAGTCTGCTGATAGGTGATTGGTCAATACTACTCGGACTACAAACGGAAACCAGAACACTTCCGGTACTAAAATCCTGTCGTACGCCTAATCTGGATTTGGTAATCTTGAAACATGTGCTTCTACATTAGTTTGATCCAATCCTGTTTTATTTGGAACAAACAGGACAAAAGTAGGATGGATTAGCTGATCTTGGGTAACAAAAAATAGGATTTGGGAAATCATTCAGATTCAGATCAAATGTTTTCAACAACTCAGCAAAGGAGTCAAAAACAAGCAAAATTTGAGCATCAGTGATAAGAAATTAAATACCCAACATGTTTCTACATTCACTGTTGCTATGCTGCCTCACAGCGTGTCTGTAATGCTGCTGTGAGCTGCTGCTGCTGTATTGAAGCTTAGAGCATGCTTGTTTAGACATAGCTGAAATAACACTGCAGCATCTTTGTTTAGCCGTTCCTGGCAAACATCTTAATGTGCACGCCTCCCGCTCCATCTCTGCCCTCTCTGGCTGTTATCATCATGGAAACGCAGTGAGAGGCACAGGAGGATGCCTTATGGAAAATATGTGATTGGAGTGCATCTCAAGGCTGCAATCTCAAACGGTTTTGTAGCAAAGAAAGCTGAAATACGAGAGAGGAAAAGAAGAGAGTCTGAAGCAAAATTTGTGTCTTTAAACAGCAGGTTAAATATACTTTAAGAGTGCATTTAGAGCTTTAAATCCTTGTTAGGCACTGTTGTTGCTAGTTGTTTGGCATTTCTTGTGAGGTAGTGAAAGTGTATAGCCACTGATTTATAACTAATGAGACAAACCACAGAGGAGAAAGACAATGTAACCCAGCCTGAACATCTGCTGGCTTTCAGACGGATTGGACTTTGCTTTGACGTTAAACAGCTGAAATGATTCATGTGAAAATGTTTGGTATCTGATTAAACATGTTGAGGTCAGCCGTACCCACAGATAAAATCAGTCCAGCTGGGTTGTATGAACACTGTCAGCCTGCACACACACGCATACACACGGTCTTGACCCAGTAAGAAAACTGTTGAATCCCCCAGATAGCTGCTGCTATTTCAGGCCGCTCAGAGAGAGGAAACAGGGTTAGGAGTGTGTGTGTGTGTGTGTGTGTGTGTGTGTGTGTGTTTCTTTGTGTATGTGTGTTTGTGTGTGCGATCCGGTGCCCTTCTGTCTGTAGTAAAAGTATTCGACTTCCAGAGCATGGGAACTCAGTGACTCTGATCAGAGCTGGAACAACAGGATGGAGCTGGAGGCTTCTTGTTCTCTTTCTGACATGAGACAAACACAATGGAGGGAATCGAGCGACTTTTTGGTAGACTTACATCAGAAGGAGTATAGGGGCTAGATCGTCTGTATACCGTAAATTCTCAGTTAACAGCCGGCAGTCAAATAAAAGCCAGCTCTCTATAAATAGCCGGGGGACGTGGTCGACATGAACGAATAAAGGCCAGCCCCAAACAGGCCAGAAAAACAGTTTTAAAAATGATTATGAGTGATGAATTTTATCATTCTTTTTATTTACAAATATGAATATCAATAATCATACAATCATGTGACTTTTCACAGATCAACACTTTGTTGTTGTGGATTACTCATCTAAAGTGTAAGTGTGCTGTTTTAGTCACTGCGGGTGCAATCTAACCGGAGCGGTTAGCGATAAACTTCCAGTCAAGACTTTGTGTTCCGCGGGCTGCGTTGTTACAGAAAAAGGAAACCGTTTTTTCTTGTGATTGACTTTAATTAACGGGTCTTGCCTTTACTCAAGTTTCAACATCATGATTCAGATTAGTAAAAAGTCAATGTGAAGCTTTGTCAGGTCTCTCCTCAAGAGCAGAAGAAAACTGCTTTAAAAATGCTTGTTTGTTGAACGGAGGTCGGATCGATCTGCTGCATTCAAGGGAGTCGGGAAATCTGAACCGCTGAATGGCTTTCGTGCCACAGTGTCAAGGGAATATCTAAAGTTGAATTTTAGATCTAGCTTAGAGCTTTAACACTGATCAGAAAAGAAACAGGTAATGGAAAAAACAGAGCAGATCATAGAACAATGAGGCTTCATACTAAAATATCACCACATGTACAGAGGGAATTAGAAATAACGTCCCGTCTCTAACCTAAGCCTGCTTCATATAAGAGCCTGGTACCCTCTGCAGCTGAGGTTTCGCAGCTTTACGACTGATAAGAAACTGAAAAATCCTGACAGCTAATGTTAGCATTCAAAAACTTCCTAGCTTACATCACGTTAGCAAGGAAGTCAATTCCGAGCTAACATTATGTAGGTCCGGGATTTACACCTTTCCCATTGTATCATGAACATACAAAAGTATTAGTTTTCCTTTCTCAGGGTTGAATTAGATTGTTTGTGGCTGAATGCTAACTTAAGCTGTTGTCTGACCGTAGCTAACGGGTTATCAAGTCCGCTAAAATACAGCCAGATTTCCCTCCAGATCTATTGTTACATTCCTTATGTTAATCCCACTTACAACCTGGAACACAGCAGTATGACAATATACCAGCATTTGAGCTTATCCATGATTAACTAAATGATTTTTATTCAACATCCCTCAGATACCTGTTGACTGCCTCTGCACACCTAGGATTTATTTACCGTCAGATAGCTGCACAGTCATTTTTTTGTCTCTATTCATTACCTGCCCTAACCTTAAAGAGCACCTGGTTCTTTACCTTATTTTTCACTACAAGATCATATACACCCGTTTCTTTGACCCAGTGCAGCACTCCCTTAATAGTTTCTGCTGTTAAATATGTTTTAGTTTTAACCAGCTCAGTGTGGACTATTTTCACTTCATGTCCGGGAGCAAAGGGAAGGCAACAAACAAGGTGCCAAGTGTGTTAGAGACTGATGCAGCTGTCAAGTCAAGTCAGTTTGATTTAAATCGACTCAAATCACAAACTGTCCTCACAGGGCTTCTCTCTGTCTCTAACAATAGACTGAACTAGTGTCTGCAAGTAAAGTAGAACATTATCCTGATTACTTTTCTCCACACGGACATGAACTGAAAACGCATCAAAGCGAGTTAATAAATCTCATCAAATGTTTTCCATTCAAGACTCAGTTTATGTTTGGACTTTATTTATGTTTTTAAGCAATACTGTTTAATTTATTACAACAAGAAAGAAAATGTGTGCTCTAGAAAAAGGATAAAATACTATCTCCAAGTATTTTATTTTATCAGTCAATTTATTGATGAAGGAAAACAGAGGGCTAAAATATCTGTGCAGCTTCTCTCTCTGACTCACTCACACATACAGTATAAACACTTGTAAACAGTTAATGAACAGCTGTGCTCTTCCAAAAGAAAGAATGTTAACCTTTCATGTGAAGCAGTTTGTCCTTATTTGCATAAAGCAGACAATGTTTATTTTTCATGTCACAAACAGCTGATTTCCTCTTAGATTCTCTGGAGAAATAACACTCTGACTCTGAATTGAAACTTACTATCACTGGTTACCTGTTATCCTGTTTTTGGCTTGTATCCATGTGAATATCTAATTTAGGGCAGGTGCAGGATAAGATGAGTTAAAGGGATAGTTGGGTTTGTTTGAAGTGGGGTTGTATGAGATACATAACAATATTAAGTGTACTACATACAGTGGATGCCGGTCAGCACAGCCCTGGTGTTTAGAAACCGGCTGGAGGAAGCTAGGCTATATGTCGTTGCAGATAGGGTCAATTCCACAAGTAATTATCCACTTCTAAGGACGTCTCACCTAAAAATCAATAGTGGTATCGATTGTTCGCTATATTTGAATAATTCACAGTGTTTCACTTTTTAGTAAGAACGCCTCTTTATTTGGCACTACTTTGTGTGGCGCTGATTTTGTTTAATCCTCTTCAGAAAGATGATTGGTGCAGGTGGATAACTGTCGCAGTGTTGCTGCTGGAGTGTGGATGTTTACAGAGCGCTATCTAACACCATTATCACTCAGCAGTATAAAACACTTCGTTCTTACTAAAAAGTGAAACACTGTGAATTATTCAAATACAGCGTACAATCAATACCACTATTGATTTTTAGGTGAGACGTCCTTATAAGTGGATAAGTTACGTGTGGAATTGACCCTGTCTGCAGCGACATATAGCCTAGCTTCCGTGCCGGCACTCTGGGCGGTTCCTAAGCACCGGGGACGTGCTGACCGGCATCCACTGTATGTAGTACACTTACTATCGATAAGTATCTCATACAACCCCACTTCAAACAAACCGAACTATCCCATTAATGTGATGCTATCATTTCGTCCGTCTAGATAGAGACTGAATGTTAGCTAATGCCAAGTACCCCTCAGATATAACTGTGATAGATAAATAAATATAAATAATATTGGTGGATAACTCTGATAGCACCACACTGTGATACCTCAAACCAGGTATTTTGGTTGTGCTAGTTGTGATGGTGTCGGACCGGAGCTTCCACTCGCATACTCCCCGATACTCGATACGGCATTAAACAACATCTCTAGTTCATAGTGCTCCAAAACGACTCAGACATTTTGCTCTACATTGTTAAAGCTCTAGAATATCCTTTTTTCATCACTAGAAGAATATTCTAGTGATGCATTTACTAAACATGTATTGGATAAAGTTATCGTCCTCCTGCTGTGCAGCAGAGACTGTTTGTCACCTGCCTGTAAACTGTAAACAAGCACGGAAACTAACGTCTCCTGCTTCCTGTCGGCACACACAACCTCACATTGTGTGTGTGCTGTAGGTGTAGTCGGTTAAAGTAAACACTAGCGGCACGCTCCGTGAACAGTCCGTTTGTGTAACCACAGCGTTAACGAGCACTGGAACGAGGAATGCTCACTTATAAGCCACCCGCGTAACAGAGCTCGATCATCCCGCCGACATTACCTGTGACGTCAGCAGCTCTGTCACATGACGTGGCTTATAAGTGAGAGTATTCCCATTAACAGCGTCACCTCATCCCAGTGCTGGTTAACGCCATAGACTGTATAAATAATGGACGTAGTCTCAGTGACGTCACCCATTGGTTTCTGAAGCAGCGTCTTGAAGCCCAAATTGCGCCGCCGCTGGGGGTCGCCATATTGGAAATGCCAGAGCCGGCTAATCCAGAGGCAGGCAAAGAGGCGGAGCGTGGCAGAGCTACAGCCTATGGCTGAGGACTATGGGCGGACCGATGAATCAGCCAGCTACGGCTATGAAGCTAGGCTATATGCTCCTCAGCGTAGCTAGCAGTTATTAGTCATAGACTGTATAAATCATGAATGAGCTGGTTTGACTTTCCCAGGAGGAGATCCTGTCGGTGACTGACTGCAGGTGTTTAGTTATCAGACTAAAGAAGTAGCGGACTCACTGCTCGCTCGCCCGGTGAGAGAGCAGCGAGCCGACACGTAACGGGAAACTTAAAAGAACCGGTCTCTTCATCACTACGGTCCGCTGTAATCTCTTTAACTCCTGACTCCTTTTTACTGGCCGACGATTAAATAAATGTTTGATAAACACTGTACAGGCTAACAAGCAGCTTAAGCGAGCACAGTATGCCTGCTACTTAGAACATTTAACTCACCGAAAAGCTGGAGCTCAGACTTCTTGCACAGCCATAAAGTTCCATAAATCCCACAGAGAGATTATTTGTCCAAACTTTGAGTGAAAAAATCCCCAAAAGTCTCCAACAACACAAACAGGTGAAGTTAAGCTCAGTGTCTGTGTGTGTGTTGACGTCTAGCAGACAGCCAGCAGGATCCACCTGTCAATCAAGTGATCCGGCCCCTATGATTTAAGGCTTAATATAATTAAAATGGGTGTGTTATAAAAAAATTCACCCCCCGTACAGTTATCCTGAACAATAAAATTAGCTATTTATAACAAAACCGTTTTTTGTACCAGGCTGTAAACATGTTTATTTCTGCTGTAAAAATGGGCATTTTCCCACCTGCTGTAATGTTATTTCTTGTTTTCTGGAGCCTCAAGTAGCCAATCGAGGAACTGCAGTTTTTGCACTTCCGCATTGGCTTCATTTTTCAACACCGGAGGTTGCCGCTTGGTTAACGCTGAGGCTACATAAACGGACATTTGACGGAGCAGACGTGCCGTTTACTTTTAGCAGCTACACCTGCCGCACACACACCGCCTGAGGTTGTGTGTGCTGACAGGAAGCAGGAGACGTGATGTTTCGTTTCATAAAGTCACGGGACTGATCACACTGATTAAACATACATTTGATCATCATTAGCAATGATTGATGACATACCGTATTAATAACACAATTGCAGCCCACAAGTCTGTTTGTATCTGTTTATGTCGCTCCACCTGTACTCTCTACTTCTTCATGCGGGTGTCTGAGTGATAAAAGTAGGATAGACTTAAAAGTCCTAAATAATAAAAGGTATGCTTGTTAATTGTTTATAATAAACATGAAAACACACTGCGTTTATCTGGTATAATTTCCTGTATTTGTTTTTTTATTTTCCAATATTGTGCAGCCCTGGTCTAAACTAGCTACCCACTGGATCAGAGGGGCTTGTTGAGGCTTGTAACCACCATGCCGAGGTTAGCAATCTGTTGCTAGCTTATCGGTGCATCTTGCACGATTACTACTGAGCAATTCGAAAAAAGAGAAGAAAGCAAGAGGTCTCACTTGTTTACTCATTACTGATATTATGTTTAAATAATTATTTGAAACAAGTTTTAACATCTTCAGTCTGATGATTTTTGTTTCTGCTCCGTGTCTGCTTGGTGGATGTTTGATATTTCTACATTGAAGCAATAAATCAGATGCACTTTAATCTCTTGTTTCCAAATCTGGTTGAGCTGCTTGTGCATCACATGAGTCATCGCTCAGATTATAAATGAGTCATAGCTGAGATTAACTGCTGCACAGTGTCTCTCAAGTCTTTGTGTGACAGATGACGTGTGTTTGGGCTCATGATGTATCTGTTGTGTTCTCTCTTGTGGGGCCTGAAATTAATCTGACTTATCATTTTAGGCTAATGGTTCTTTGATGCGTCTTTCCTCCACCTGTACTGATAATATCAATCATTTCACTTCTTACTGTTTATCATTAACAGAAGTTTATCTCCTTTTTGGTGATAAAAGTAAGGTGAATTAATCTCTATGTTAATATATTTGATTGTTTAAACAATAAAAAGAAGATATCTGGGTCTATGAGCAGCTCCCACAGAATATCCTGACGATATGACTTCCTAACCCAGCCAAGTGTCTCCACATCTCCACTCTCCCTAAGCTTTATCCATGCTGTATGTGTAGCTTGACTGTCGCGCCGGCTGCTCTCTTCCTCACTCTGTTTCTCTGACTAACACTGGTCTAACAGGTAACGCTAGCACTAGCATGGATAGCAAGGTACATACAGTATAAGCAATTCCCAGAAAATGTGATATTAATTGGGATGGTAACTTTAGCTGGGTAAAAAGAGGCTCAATGTATTGAATGAAAAAAGACCAGTTGATTCCTCAGAGTGTCTTTTAGTTGAACTGAACACAAAACAAGATAATTGTCAGGTTGCCATCGTAGAAACTTGTCAATCACAGGTAGCCCCGCCCTATATCATCCCCTGCATTATCCTCTATTTGACTCTAAATGGTACCATAATTGACTAAATGAACATCATGCTGTGTTGAACAAGACTTGAAACTAGAAATTGAGACCATGAACTCATTAGGAAAATTTTTACTGAGGGAATAAACCAAGAGAGACATAGGACCATTTTTTACTTACCAGCAACTTCCACAATGTCTCCAGGGACGATGTCTCGAGCTCTGACTCTCTGGACGCTCTTCTTGTCCTGTCGGTACACCTTTCCCATCTCGGGCTCATACTCCTTCAGAGCCTCAATGGCGTTCTCTGCATTACGCTCCTGAAAGACAGTGACATTGTTGATGGGAAAACACTCCCAGTATGGTTTTCCTCATGTGAAGACAGAGACAGCAGTGACAAGACGCAAAAGGTATTACAGAACATAAGGACTCGCTTTTTAACCTTGCATTCCCGTACACAACCGGCTCTGTCATGAACGTAATTGTTCACATACTTGTCTGTGCACTATGCGTGTTACTGGAGGATACCAGTAGAGGGCACACCAGAGAGCTCAGGCTGTATGCAACTACCACATATGCGGGATGCAAACAACAGACATGGAGACACTCGAGGAGGTTACTGTTATGTTCATTCTGAGACCAAGGTGGAAAAGATTTGTGTGTTCGGTGGACAGTACACTGCGTCTGCACCGTCCCCACTCTGTTTCTCCAACATGTTCCTCCTGGCACGGACGTAACGGTCCCCGACTTCTTTCCATTTACTTTTGCAGGTTTCCATGTCGACTTCTAAAACAGAACTTATCTGTCTCCAGCTGTTTCACAGGCATGTTTGTCTCTGTGCAGTGGCAACGACACATCGTACAGATGTGGATAATTGTGGACTTGGTCTATCAGCTTGTCTTCAGAACTTTCTGCCATTGTTGTCCCTGCTGCTGTGTTGACCCTCACATCCCCTCTGCCTTTACACTGCCCCTACTGTTCAAGTGCATACTGCATCTCGCGCACGAGAAGCGTTAATTCTGAGGACGTGCACAGCTGACGCTCCAAACAGACACAGGCACGCGTGGCAGCCATCATGCACACGCAAACGCGTAGTTAAAAGCAAGTTTATCGCCGGCTTTAAACTGCTTGTGTTTTATCTAACAGGTTTCTGATGGAAGCAGAGATTAATCACAGTGAATACAACATGGTACAACTACAAAAAAGCTTAAACATCTTCTCTTTTTCAGTAACTACAGCTGAGAAGACCAAAAATTTATATCCAACTTTTTTTTACATAATTGATTCATCTTTGAAGTAATATTTAGTCAAACCGCAGAAAACGCTGTTTTTATACTTTGAAATATGTAGATTTCCTGCTTTTTCTGTTTTTATATAGAACTAAGTTGAATATTTTTGGCTCGGTCATCACAAAACAAGATATTACACCACGTCACATTGGACTTGGAGGAACTGGGATGGATATTTTTTCTATTTTCTGTCAATTTATAGACCAAATGATGCCATGGAAAATAATCTGCACATTTATCAATAACGAAATAAGTCCTAAATTGACACTCTTGTTAACCCCTTTGAAGTGTGAGTCTTGTCTGAGCTTTGTGCTATATAACAGTCTAGTTGTCATTCATAAATCTGAAAAATAAAAGAGTTACAGCAACAGCTGATTCAATTTTCCGTCATATTTTAAAGACACAAAAATGCCCTTTATCTGATGATATGACTGTCATTGCACACTGTTTACCTGCCACACTCCTACAATAGCATTAGCAATGAGGATGAGGAGGATGACAAAGGGTTCAACAAAGGCCGTGATCGTCCCCTCCCCTTCTTCGAACCAAGCCAGGGTCTACGGGACAAAAGAAAACACAGAGAGAAGTCAGTTTTAGTTTGTGTTTTTAGTTTAGTTTGCGTTTTCTCTTGGTTTTTTAAACATAGTTTTTCTTACAAAGGAGATGCAAGCAGCGAGCAGCAAGATTCGAACCAACAGATCCTCAAACTGTTCCAAGACCAGCTCCCAGAGTGACTTTCCTGCACGGTGCACCAGGAAAAAGTAGAAGAAACAAATAAACAAAGGCAATCCAGATATTAACGGAGCCTTGGAGCAGCCATACAGCGAGAAAAATATAACTAGAGACCATGTTTTACTCTATCTGGCATTCAAATTTCGTGTGTAGACAAAGATCTATCCTTTATCCTGTAAGCATGGAGCGCTACTTCAAGTATCATCAAGTAAAGATGATTATTAAGTAGGCATGGCAACATGACATGCTTATTCATTAAAATGTAAATCAGCCTGGGGGAGGTAACTGGGTATGCAAACACGTTCCGTTTCTGTCATCCACATGAGAACAGAAACTTGTAATTTGTAGCCCCACGGCCTGAAAGTGGGAATGATGTGGATTTATTCTGCTCTGAATAAAAGGTAAAAACACAGAAGGGGGGCGATGTTGTTCGACCTTTCAGACGACGGCGAGAGAGTTACAGAGTTGGATTAACATATGTAAAAGCTGGCAGGGTAGCAGAGGGGTGTGGCGTTTTGAGATCGTCTAATGTGTGCGACCCACCAGCAGCTAGCCACTCACTGAAATAGCAAGAAAAATAATAAGTTATCAGCTAACCTACAGTAACTGAAAATATCTGTGAATTCTGGAGACAGCAAGGTCCAGAGCTCTTTACCCTTTGAGTATAAGAGCAGTCAACTCAAATAAACACGGTTAAGGACCATTATTATTGTTGAAAAAACAATGTACCTGCTTGACGGGACTGTATATGATGTGTTATATTGCTTCTAGAACATAAGCAGGCAGTTCAAAATCAAACACTGGGGCAGCAACATGCTGTGGTCGTTTGGTTCAATGTACAAAAAGGGAAGCTGGAATGATTACAAGCCTTTTTACAGCTTTATAGCAGGTCGTCTGTATAAAAATGGGCTATTAATTCCAGCTAGGTGTAAGGGTAACTCTCTCTAAATGACATTGTGACCTGTAATTCATCGCACAGTCAGTGATAAGGGGCACCTTTGGACAAGCTGTGTTTAAGAACACCATCTGGAACAATCCACGTGTGTAATTAGAAGGGAGAAATAAAAGAACACCCTGCATAGCTCCATCACTGCTCCCAGCAGCAGGATCAGCACCTTGGAGAGCGCTGAGGTGCCCAGGCCTCACAATACTGATACTACACTAAATAAAGTTGGTCATTTACAGGTGGGGTTTGGTTCATATGGTTGATTTAAGCATATATTTTTGGATAAGTTCATTCATGTGAGCTCTCATAACAGGTTGGTTGGATGCATCACTGCTAACTACTATAGATTTAATATACATCTATATAATGTATAATGTATTATAATTTTTTGTCTCAAGACAAAATAAGAAAGGTTTGGGTAATGATAGGTTATAATAGTTACCTTTAAGATTATTCTCTAGCTTAATTATGTGTAAGTTAGGATTAATGCAACTAGTTTTACTGTAGATTTAGACCGAAAGTGGGACAAAATTGCCAACACAATAGCATTTTGAGCAGCCAGTGTAGTAAAATGTGGCCTCAATCTCTCTCACTTTATGGACTCTGGGGCTCCGTAGATGACGATGATGGACGAAAGAAAAAGGAGAGAAACAGAAAAGGTTCTAAAAACAGAGAGATATCTCACCTTCTTCAGCTGGCAATTCTGTGAGGAGAGAAAGAGTGAAAGGTTAATTAAACTGGAGTTTAAGATTCAGAGCAGTAACCAGTTATTTCTTTGTTTTTTGCAGCAACAGATCTAGATTGATATTGGGCTTGCTAATGCTTGAACATAATGCAGATATACACTCTGACTTTTACTGAAAACAGAACATACAAAGGATATGATTCAGACTGACAGTACTGCACAGTAAGACGCATTTCTAATACATTTTATTTCATCTCAAAAGTGGGCGGCGTCCTATGTACCGGTGCGACCAATGTACCAGTATAAAATGCAGAGAGAGCTATTTTATTGGGTTACGGTATTTTACCCAGACGATGGCGCTATAATCTAACTAAAGCTTCGTCACAGACATGCGCAGTCATGATAGCCAGTGCAGCTGCCATCCTCAAACAATCAACGTTACCATAGGCTGCGCTCAACTACCCCACTTGTAGCTAGCAGGATTACAAACTCGACATGGCGAAAACAGATGGTAGGCTATGATTTGTGTGTGTTTTGAAAGTTTTAAATAAAAATAAATTGAAATTGTTTTGAAATAACGTAGAAGTGAAAAACTACACACGTTTTTATTAACAAATATCTATAGAAAGCCGTTTGTCCCTCTGGGGCGCTTCGACAATGACAGGCAACGAGTCCTGTGCACCACTTTGTTTCATATCTGGCAACTGGTGATGAAATGGGCAGTGGGCGGGATCGCGCAGGCCAAAACACACACAGACGTTCCGCACATAAATGCAAATTTAAGGAGGAGAATATACTGGCTGCAGCACTGTCATCGGAGAAGCCAGTATTTCAACTTAGCATGTTTCCTTAATTTCTGAAGACATATCATGGACATTTTATGATAAATACCAGTAAATATATTACATATTCTTCCTTTAAGTAAACAAAAGATGGAGGACTTATTGTTTAGACTTTTTAATGGCTACAGTGAAACATAGTAAAAGACAACAACTCTCAAATCATTAAAAACAAATGATTTCCATTCATACCGTTGGGACCCCATCTCTCCCTGTTCTTCTTCAGCTGCTCACAGCTCAAACCTGTCGACTCATTTACACTGAAGAAGCCCAAAACCTCCTCCACCGTCTTAGTATGAGCATTATCCATCACTATGGAGGGGAGAGAGAGAAGAAAAAGCAATATCATTATCAGCAATAAACCACTTTAGTAAAATATTAAATCCATATTCAAACCCCTATTTTCTGACCTACAGAGGCAGTTAGACAATTGACAGGAACGCAGATCGATGCAAAGAGAAAATAGCAATTTTGCACTATTCATTGTGTTTTGCTATTTTCATGATGAAGTATGGTCTTATTTTTGGTCTTATTTTATAACTTGAACTAATCAGAATTTAAATAATAATAGGTAATTTCTTTTTAGCATTTTCTACAGTTGAAAGATGCCTGCTTCGTGTATGTGTTCCTTGGCACCTGCCATAAAAATTACACACTGTTACAGCATTATTTGGCTAGGGAATCAAATGAACTCTATAGCCAAGCAACCACTAAGACTGGAACCGCAGAGGCAAACAAGCCCAAGAGGGATGAATTACTATCCATAGGGTGTGAGCTGACTCTGACAAAACATGTCCCTGTGTTGCATCACATATACTTTCTATATTCCAATGTTTTTTACGCTCTGCTTCTCTGTAAGGCTAGTTGTCCTTTAATTTGCTCACGTCGCACCAAACCCCATTTAAGAATTTGACGATTTAAAGTTCTCTTGCCTATTGACAAATCAAAGGTGCCTATTTAAACAATCTGTAAGTTATTTTACTAACATTTTGGGGCACTCGTAAATTCGGAGCACATATAATGGGCCCAGGGAGCTTGCTTTCACTGATTTCAGGATTCATTTTACAGTTATAAATCAGTCGCCTGTTATTCCCATGATGCCCTTCCACCACCACTATGGCCATGAGTACGCGCGCATCCTGGAATTATGACAGAACTTTTCAAATAATTGAATTGCTTTGTGGTAAAAAAAGAAAAGAAAAATAATAATGCCGAATTTATCACAAGACTCTAGTTTAAAAGATAATTCATTTGTAAAGGCCCTGACACAGGTTGTAAGACGTAGGCCTGTGTCTAAAGATAATAAACTCTACAGGATCGCCCTAAAATCACTAATGCCAATTTCTGCATCAGCAAAATACATTATTACCCACTAGATTTAGAAGTAAAACATTATGCTAATACGTTTACACAACGGAACATAAATAACGATGACACTTCGGCTCATTTACTTTACGTTTATATGTAGCGTCAAAATACTTTCTCGCTGTTAGCCTCGCCTAAATCCTGTCCTATATGGATGACATAATCAAATACTGACAGACATGTTGCTCACGACTGGCAATGGCTGTCAGCATTTTGATGTGACTGCTTAATTAACTCATTGTTACGTCAAACGACAGGTTAAGAAAATCATAACAGCTTAAATGCCTTCCATCCAAGCAGAAGCTAGCCGTTAGCTAGCTAGTAGGCTACATGGATGTATCTGTAGGTGACTCGCTAGCTTAGAAGCTAACGGTACATTTTGCCGTTAATCCTACAGAGGTGAACAGGTTGCTTACCAGAGCGGTTGCTATGCCCGTGTGACGTCTGTCCACTATCCCTACAGTTTTAAAAGAGGATATATCACAGCACCATGCGTTTCTGATTTATTTCTTCACAGCGACGATATAAGAGCAGCAAAAAATGCGTTGAAAAAATAGTTTTTACAACAGGCTATCTAGCTTAGTAATACCGTGACAGCCGTTCATGAGTAAAAAACCATCAGGAGGATATTTCCATTGAGGCAGTATCTGATTCCCGCGTGGTAAAAATGTTGCCTATTAAAAAAATAAGGCTTATTTAAGGCAAATGTTTCTCTAAATTTGGTTTGCTATTTTTTCCAGACAGTATGCTATAATTATTCCTTATCAGAGAGTCTATGGGTAAGTAATATTCTGCCTACAGGCTTCAGCATCCAAAATCAATCAAACTAGACAATCTCACAATACAACTTCCGGTTTTAACTTTCAAAGTAAATGCCTCTCTTTGCTTATGATACATATCCTGATCATTTTTGTCACGATCTAAATGTGTATTTCATGACAATGATTGTGTCTTTAATAACTTCACAATCAACGGCCAACAGACTGCCATATTTCTCCCACTTATTGCCTGTTTATTTCAAATAAAAGTCGTCTTACTTCCTGGCTAATTCTGTCGAGCTTGATGTACTTAACGTGATCAGCGGACTTCGCCCAACTGAACTTAGAACTAACCAATGAGAAATCAGAAATCAGAATGACGTAACATTTAAACAAATCAGCGTAAAGCATCGCCTGAAACCCCGCCCATTTGAAGCTTTACTTGCGAAACGCCCCGCCTCTGATCCTCGTTACCTATCTTGATCCAATCAGCGTGTAGTGCGTCTGCTGTCGCTCCAAAGATAGAAAAGCAAACCAATCAGCGTTGAGCTTTGAGTGATTGATAACACTACATACCAATCGAATGGCGTTGGAGGCGGGATAATACGTAAAGTGAAGTAACGGCAAAGGGATACACTTTTTTTTTTATCCATTAAACAGTGTCTTATTTTTTATGTTAAACTTATTAGCACGTTTCATTTTGACAGCAGCATTTTCTGGGCTTTTCAGTTAATAAACATGTTATAAGAAGTCTTGGACTGCAATTATGTTCCAATAACCATATTGATGTATTAATTTTATTTCTCATTTCACCCTCTTGGTAGCATTTCAGAGCACATTTAAATTACATACACTATGTCACTTGCCTGACATCTGACATGTTTTGCCAAAGCACATCATTACAATAATAAAGGGCTGATAATAAGAAAATATGTGTAATTTAACAATATTAGTAAATAGTATAAAGTAGATAATTAAACAGATAAAAAGATAAAATGTACTTTAAAAATTCAACAACAAAAAGGAGGAGTTGGTGGGTGATCATATTTTCTGTTTCGGCTCTTTTTCTTTTTTTGTGGCAGGAAGTGACACATTTAGTGGCCAAAAGTATTTTTTCTACATTTTTATTGTGGATTACAATAACATTAGAAACTATTTAAAATAATTAACTTTTAAAAAGATATTGACTTTGTTAAAGTTAAAGTGGTGATATTTGAAAGTGCTAAGACCTGTCGTCATTTTTTCAACATTTTCCCAAAATCCTACAAAAATACCAAAATGAAATGAATAAGAGGTGAAAAATACATTTTAAATCACTAAAATAAATGCTCTTGTTAAGGATGGTGAAGGAGCCCCATGCCTCACTCCCACACAATGCAGTCAATTCTGAACCTTTTTTAAATATGTTGAGCCATGTTCGAATTTGAATTTTGATTTAAAAAGAACGCTCGATCTCAGGGAAGTCCCTTCAGAGCAGAGAAGTAGTTTCCTGTGAAACTCATTTGTATTAGTTCTTTCTCTTTGGTTTCCAACTGTTCCACATTTTGTGTCATTTCTCTGTAACCTTTTTTTTTGGAGGTGATATTTTTGGTCTTTATTCATTCTTCAGTCACACATTCTCTCCCTCATGTATATTGTTAAGTTCAGAATAAAACACAGCATCTGTCTTCAGTTAGGTCAGTTATAAAAAGACTAAAGCAAATGTGTGTCAGTGTGCAGACAACAGGGGAGTCAATTATGTGAATGTGTAACAGTCTGCAAACCCTCCCTCATTTAACATCACAAGAAAGTGTTCTGGTACAAATGTTTTTTTATTAAAAACGTCAATGAAAAACAGAAATAAATCAGAAACACAACTATGATGTTTTAACGTGTCTCCATCCTGAAAGACGTATTCCTCCTCACCTGCTTTTTTTAGAGGGTTAAAGGATAAAAGGTAAATCCCTCTGATACACACTGGTGGAGTAGGGTCAGAGGTTATAAATCACTTTGACTTTTGTTGGAGTCTGGAGTCACTTTTCTTTCTCTTGTGATGCCTTCCTCACAAAGGATATTCGCTCCATAAGCTGAAAGATAAAGAAAAAGAACATTACCATGTGGTGAAATGTAACTAAGAACATTAATTCAACTACTGCACTTAAAGGGGAATTCTGTTTTTTAATGTTTTATATATTTTAGCATCCAAATGACTTGGAAGTACAACAAGTCTCAAAAGTGCTTCAGCAGATTACTTCAGCCTGCAGCTGCCAAACAGTCTGTAGCTGCTGCAATTTAATCCTTATGGGCAAATGTTGCAAATCAAATTAAGTCTACTGAAAGTTCTTGTTTTTGTCACTGACAGGCTCAGATTGTTATTCTAAGTGTCTGACAACATTACAGAAAGGATCCCTACAGAGATAGACCTTTTTGTTACAGAGGAAGAGATTTCTTTAAGCAGAAACAACTGTAACATCATCATCCACCAGATTCCATTTACAAAAACAGTGATTTTACCGCACAGAACACTGGAGTTGATGTTGTTTATGGCTTTCTTAAAAGTTCAGTTAGTTTGTGTCTAAGTGTGTTACAGAAACACTGCGAGGGATTCAAACCTACCTTTTTAAAATACCAAAGTCACACAATAACACAAACTAACCAGTTGGGCAGCAGTAGGACAATCAACCCCTGTGTTCCTTTTTGTAAAATTACTGTTTTTATAAATGGAGTCTGGTGTCTTTGACAAGTGATGTAATGTCTGTTTCTGTTTAAAGGAATCATCCTTCTCTGTAATGTTGTCAGACACTAAGAGTAACGATCTGAGCCTGTCAGTGGAAAAACAAGAACCTTCAGAGGGCGTACTTTGCCATTACAGCCTGTTTTACAGCCGCTGGCTGTAGCAATCTACTGGAGCAACTTCAAAATGGTTTGAATCTACTAAACACCAAAACGGATAAAATAGCACCCAGGTTTGAAATGACCAGAATTTCAAATCGTCATCCTTCTGCAATGATTTTATTTGTTTGTGTCCTGATGTTTTGCCAAAGTAACCTGTGTTTTTGTGTGGCTGTAACACAGTTTAGGTGTTGATGCGTGGTATTTTCAGATACACCACAAACAATGCTGCTCCAGAGAAAAGTGTGTCTGTGTGTGTTACCTCTGGTTGTACTCAGGGTCAGTGTCTGTTAGAAGCAACAGGTCTCTGATCTCCTCAGGTGGGTTCAGGCCGTGAAGTTTTGCTCTCTCCCACCTCTGCAGCCGGCTGATACCTGAAAGAGAGAGACAGCATGATCAATGATTCAGTTTTCTGTGGGATTAAAACCTGCTTTTGAAGAAATATAAGACAACATAAGCTTTCACTTTTTATCCTGAGTGAGCCTCTCAGGGGGAAAGAGTTCAAATTCTAAATATACGATATTACAATACAATCATATATGATGCAAATATATAAAATATGCAATGCCAAAAAAACTGCTTAATAATCACATTATAGAATCATATAACTTTAAAGCTCCCCTAAAGAGCAGACCCAAACATAAAGAAAAAAATACTGTTCTGTGCATCAAGATGTCAGGAAGGAAACAGGAAACAAGAACATGTCTGTGGTTTCCTCCACAGATTTATGAAGCATCATCATTTTACTCCCTGGAGTTTAGTTGATGTTTTTTCATCAAAAAAGGCAAATTTGCCCTAAAACACAACTTCAACAATTTCAGGCCGAAGCTGCTGCAAGCAAAAGAGAGCGAGAGCAGCTGTGGTGGAGCGACAGAGACAAGAGAGCGAGCGCTGTAAATAAAGCAGCAAAACAGAGAAATAAGCAATTCTTTTCTGATTGTTCCACAGCGGTTAAACAACAAACTAACATGCCTACACCTCTGTACAACCCCGCAGGAAGGGACAGTGATTAGTTTTATAGGCCGAAGTCGACTGTGTGTCTGTCTGCTCCGCCCTCCGTCACACCTGGAGCTCTGATACAGCAACGACACAGCGGACTGTTCTCACTCACAGAACGACACATGAAGACGTTTTGTGACGCCACTTTCACGTCTCATAGAGATGCAGAAGTTATGACAGTGTCTGTTGCAGACAGACAGAGAGCAGAGCAAAGCAAAGAGATAGACAGGGAGCAGAGCAGAGAGACAGACAGAGAGCAGAGCAGAGAGATAGACAGTAGAGATGTTTCGGTCCTGAACGATTCGTTCAAAAAGAACGAATCTTTTCAGTGAACGGAATGATCCGTTCACTTTCATGCATCAAATTCGTTCCTTTCGTTCACTTGGCTCCTCTCGCGGCTCCCCACTTCTTTTAGAAAACCAGACTGATTGATGTTAGCACGAGTACAGATATGGACTTATGTGTCTGAAATAAAGAAATAAAGTAAAGTACAATACTAGAAACGGTATTACAACAGCTCAAAAATAAACTGACACAACAGCAAGATGAGATAACACATGAATGTTTATTTTTATAGAAATATTATATTTTCTTTTTAATATAGTTGGGCGAAGTAACTGTTATATTGTGATGATTGAACAAGAAGACCAGTAATGCAATGGGAGCCGTATCGTTCATGAACGAGTGAGAGTGAGTGAGTTACGGGTAAACCGGAAATGTCACTGAACGACCTGGTGAACGAATGTAATGAACGAATCGTTCAGCTGAACGAGATCCGAAGATCCGGGTCACTGAAGTGAACGAGAGTTGACATCTCTAATAGACAGGGAGCAGAGAGACAGACAGGGAGCAGAGCAGAGACACAGACAGAGAGCAGAGCAGAGAGATAGACAGGGAGCAGAAAGATAGACAGGGAGCAGAGCAGAGTGACAAACAAGAAAATCACCTCATTTTTTGTTCCTAGGATTTTTGTTTTCGTGGTAACGAAACAGGTGTCGAGTATCATTTTTATTTTATGTTTTTTATTAGTATTATATTGAAGTTTGAAATTGTGAGTGTGAATGTTACCTGTGCAGGGTCCAAATCTCCAGTCCAGATCAAACTGTCGGAGCTGCTGCAGCTCCTCCTCTCGGACTGATTTGGTTTCAGCTTCTGCTCCGAGCAAAGAGAGAATCAAATCACTACCACAGTATGGTACAACAAATTATTACTGAAAACTGAAATCAACATGAAGAAAATGACATTTAAAACTTTAAATCTAAAAATATTTACAACACAGAACATACAACATGGCCGTGCTGCTCACCTTTCTGTGGAGGAGGAGGAGGAGGAGAGGGCCTCTTCTCTCGTTTGCCCCCCCTCCTCGCTTTCTTCACCACCTTAAATGAATCAGTTATTAATCCGTGCTTGGTCGTCATGATGACTTATCTAGAACAGACAAACACATAATTAATTCACTTACTGATCATGGAGCCTTCATTGCAGATTTGAGCCTTAATTATTAAGTGTTCCTTCTCACTTCATAGAAAGAATTTTTTTTTTGAAAGGATGTTATTTAATTATCTTTCAAATTCCAAGTTTCATCCTATCATCAGTTCAGTGGGAGTGCCTCTGCCAAATCCTTTATTTAACGACACCACACGATAAACCAACTTAAACCCAGTTATATCACCTTGCTGTGTGTAGAGATGATTTAACAATAAAGTAATATGCATGTATTAAAAAACAAATGGAATTTAGCATTAAGAGGCATTTAGTTGCAGCCTCGTCAGCAGGGTCACATACTGCTGCTGGTCTCACATTTTATTTAAATCTCTTTCCGAGGCAACAACATCAAAGTTTCAGTTTAGGTAAATAGTAAAAATAAGACATACGAGACAAAGACATAGGACTTTGTACAACTTGGCAATTATAAAGTTTCAAAGCATTAAACACACATAAATATACGTTTTTTTCCTTGTAGCGTTTAGATCGTAGCTGAACATGTCTGGGCAAAGGCTATACTACTTCTGGTTTTGTACTTTTCAAAATAAAACTCCTCTTTAAACACTAACAGGAAATTGTTTGTTTGAAGCAGGTTCAAAATATTATCTGAATAATTGCTCAATAACATTTAACTGTGTTACAGATACAGCGTTGATCGTTTATTTCGACATAAAAAGTATAAAAACGAAAACGTTTAAAATTACGAGATGAGAATGATTCTTACCTCGTCCCAAGATACTATCTCGTTAAGTCACACCAAATTCAATGTAAGAATCTGTTGCTTTATATTGACTTTCCTCGGACAAATATACTGTACATACCAGTGAGGTCACTTATCAATAACTTAGCGGATCTGGATTTCATAGTAAATTCGGCACAAACAAATATACATAATGTCACCGTGAATGTGAACAAAAGTTATTGATTTGTATATCGGTGCTTCGCCTGTTCTGCCACTCCTTTCTTCTTCTTTCACTTCATCATGCTGTTGTTCGATGGAAGGACGTGTGTTACGTCAAAATGGCAACTTATTACAACTTGACAGTTATGTCTCCATTAACGTTCATCGAGATAATTTCAGACGTACTTACTGATTCAAAACATACAGAAGAGCTAAAGTAGGTCCAAGCTGCAAGATTGATCAATGTTCTATAATACGCTACAGGCGATTTTAAGTTCAGCATTAAGCTGAAGTTGTTTTGTCCTATGTTCTTATCCTATTACATCTGTCAGTGCGTAGAACTTACCTCTTTATTAAAACAACTAAATCTCTGTCAAAATATATTTCCTTTCATTCAGTCTGCTGCAAAACAACTCGATCCAAACAATGACGGCGACGTCTTCTTCTTCTGTTTCCTGTAACGGTAGACTCGAGACCGTTTGTATCTTTGCTGCCGCCTGCCGTTTGTATTTATGTATAACAGCAGTGAACTACTTTGGGCAATAGTAATGATAATTATAACAATAATAACAAATTATGTTAATAATAAGAATAATAATAATATGCATATCACTTACAAACAAGTGTTACAAATTGCTTTACAGAAACATAAAAACCCCACAATGAAACCATTTATAATGCATGAATAAAACAGAAAAACACACAAAATAATTTATTCACTTAAATAAATAAATAAATAAATAAATAAATAAAACACTGTGAATAAAGTAAAGTTTATTTGAAAGTTCGATTATATTAATCAAATAACTTCAGTGTGGGATGGGTGTGGTGTTGTGAGTGGAAGAGAGAAAAAAAAGACTTTTTAATTAATCTCTAAATAAAATAACTAACTAACAGTCTTTGGTGAAGTGCTTCCTAATCAGTTGTGGAGTAAGAAAAAAGGATTATCAATCAATCAATAAAGGATTATCTTAACTTTAATTATCTAATCTTAGAAAAACATGGCAAATTTGAAAGATAAATATGACCTTGATATGACTTTGTGCCTTCACCTCAGCTTCAACTCCAAAGGAGATGTTCAACAGAACTGACCATAGCAACAAAATGACAAATAATATAAAAAATAATTGTTTGTCACTTAACACAGTCCTAAACCAACTTGAATACAAAGATTAAATGGAAAAAGAGCACATACAGCAAGAGGTGAGCATGAGGCTACATGAATTCAGAAAGACAAGAAATTTCCAGCACATCTGTATTTTGAGGACAGTACTGCCCCTCCGCCCCCTGTCTCCCGCTCTCGCTTAGGTTGTTATATCAAAATCAATACAAATCTCTTTGAACTGTTCTTCAGCTTCTTCCTTGTATTTCCTTCTCTGTGTCTCCCTTATATTCCTTTTCAAAGAGATCACTTACTGTATAATTGAATTTAAGGAGTGTGTGTGTGTGTGTGTGTGTGTGTGTGTGTGTGTGTGTGCGCGCGTGCAGCCATGCTTAAAATGTTGCAGAAGAGGAATACCATTTTCTTCTTATCTGTGTGTTAACATCAAAAGCGAGGGATGGCTCTTAGAGTGTTTTTCTGTCTTTTTACACAGTAAGACAACTTAACAAAGGCCACTTTATTGTAAAATACAACAGGGAACAAAAAAAGCAACAATATGCTGACAGAAAACCTTCATTATGTGCTACATTCACTGAAAATGGTGTTATTGTTTTGTATGCAACAGCAAAAGGATACAGTTATAAAGGTATAAGTCTAATGGAAAGATAAAAATGACCAGAAAACTAAACTAAATGATCAATTAAAATAAAGCATGATTTGGAACTATGACAAGGCACACACATTCACTGATGATGTAAAGTGTTTGGGGTTCAGTGTCTTGCCCAAGGACATTTCGACATGTAGCCTGAGAGAGCTGGGGATCGAACCTCCAACCTTCCGATTGAAAGACCACTGACTCTACCACTGAACCACAGCTGGCCCTGAAGATTTTTTTTCCCATCGGGAACAAGGTGGGACCCTAACCCTAACCCAGGTACTTTATTCCTGAACCTCAAAATGAGCAGAGGGAGAAGATCTGGGGTTTTAACACACAGGGATCGTGTTTCTTACCATCAGTCAATGATCGTTTCTTTGAATCATGCGACTTCAAAGAAATCATTAGCCGAGCAGTGGTGAATGAAGCAGCTGAGTAAAACTTCAGATATCAAACCAGAAAATGACTTTGGTTGAAGTGAAAGTCAGCTGTCCTAATATTTTTCGAGTAAAGGTCTGAAAGTATCTGATACTTACTGTAGGTAAGTATTAAAAACCTTAAAAACCCCCTCCAGTGAAAGTGTTTAACCCTTTAAACATCTCTATGTGGTCATGTGCTTCAAGACATATCAGGGGCAACATCAGCAGTCATCTCCATGGCTGGGCTTGTCTGCTTTTAAACTGCAGTGTACCAAGGACAGGCTGAACAACACGTTTTCAGATTGGCAGGTTTGAGACGTCACAAACCTAAGGAGCCAATCCCGTTAATGGACGGGGTGACGCTATGCATATCATTATGTGTAACCTATGGCAACCACTTCGGCAAAGCGTGAGCCAGCTGTACCTGTCATTGTTATTTTTGCAAACTTGGTACTGACTACTAACTTTAACGTTACTACTACTGATGACTACATTTCAAGCTAGCTAAGTTACAACAAGTTGCCACTAAACGATGGTTGAGACATGTTTTGTTTTTGCGATGAAGGGGGCGGTTGGACATTTGCATAGTGGGCAGGGACTGTGCAGATTCAGGAACTTTTAATGAGGGAGAAGGAGGAGATGCTATGAGAGGATTTTTACATAATATTTTAACGTAGTTTGCAGAAAAAACAGATCAGACACAATTTATTATCTCAAGCAGAGCATTTTATATCTTAATATAAAATGTCTTAAAACATGATTGGAGCTGTTCTTTAAGTACTGAAAGTTAAGGTTCAAGTAAGTGAGGTTAATAAAAAACAAAGTGAGTAGAATTTCGAGATTTATCAACTTTATTTATTAACTGTAAACCACCTTAAAAATGGAGTCACTTGAAGAAAAAAAAAGCTCTTCGCAACTTAAAAGGGTGTTCATCAACCCATTCATCACCACCATCACCACCATCATGTATCCAGTATCACCGTCGAGTGGGATTCTTTTCATGTCATCGCTACTCGCTCGCATCTGAAGCCTGGACTTGACTTAAAAGCGAAACCGCAGCTTTGAAATCCCTTGTTGCACGTTTGCAGTTGATTTAGCTTCTTCTTCTTCTTCTTCTTCTTCTTCTTCACAGTTTTTACGCCAGTTGGAATCTAAGATGCTGCATTACTGCCCCCCTCAGTTTTTAACTTCTCAGTTTCCATATATTCAATTAAAAAAAAAATCACTAGACCACCAAATTTCTTCTGATTAAATTATGAGTAACAAAGATTCTTCGGGGAAATGTGAAAAGTGAAAAGTTGACAGAAATATAAAAACTCCAGGAAAGTACAGATACTACCAGAATATACTTAAGTGCTGTAATAAAGTGCTATTACCTCATACATTACACCACTGTAGCCAAATAGTTACTACTGGAACCCTGTCGATGATGGTCCACTTACCTTAATGGGTTTTCTGTGAAGGTAAAACAAGTCATATCGGAGCATCCTGATTTGGTGACACCCAAAGATGGTTAACATAAAAGGTCCTGTTGAAAGTTGCTTTACGGCATGGACATTTTACACAGCTGCTAACAGATGCACACATTTTTGGTTAGTTTTTTCAAGTGCCTCCTGTCTTATGGTTTTGCCCGCTACCAAGATAAGATTCATCATAGTAAATAACTTTAAAATACATAAACTACCTTTATGTAGTGAACTCCAGCTCTTTTGTCTTTCTTAAAAATAGTGTTGTCAACATGTAGACCATCGCTGGGTGCTAAACATCTCCTCTGAAACTTTGAATTAGGAAATCATCTGTATTAAAGGTGATATTGTTGTCTTCTGGCTTTGTGACCTCGAGCTGCAGAACAGGAGATGGGTTGAAATATGGTATGTGTGTTTGTTGAGTGGTTTTGTGTGTGGAGAGTACCCTCCCCATCTTCTTGGGTCGTCCGTCTGACTGGCGACCCTCTGCAGCATAAACAAGCATCTTCCTGTTCCTCTAAGCTTTTATTTTATGTGTGTTGTAAACATGCTCTCCATCTCTCTAATGTTTTTCTTACCTGTTACTACACCTTCCTCCTCCTCCTCCCCCTCTCTTCAATGTCTTTCCTTCCATCCTTTCCCCACCCCCACTTGTTTCTCCGTCTTTATTACCAGGCTGCTCCCTCCTCCTTTTCCTGTTTGTTTTCCATCCTCCCCACCATCGCTCCTTTGCTAGAAGAAAGAGCGAGAAACAAATACGAATATTTTACCACTTCCTGGTTCTCTTCCAATGGCAGTCCATTACTGCCTGCTCATAAGTGACTGTTGTTTAATGGAGGCATTCAGGGAGTCTCGCTGGCATCAGACTGAAGGCAGCTGTGATTGGATTAGTGTGAAACTTGATCTCCTGGATCTGGTTTGTGGTGTGTGTGTGTTCGGATGTAGAGGCTGATGGTAGCCTCTTACACTGAATGAGGTCTGAGCCACTCACTGCGGTCGACCTTTGACATGATGGATGAAGCAGTTTGAATAATTTCATATTTATGGCAGGATTGATGCAAAGGTTGTTTAAGGGAAGGGGAGCTCTGGAGTCCTGATATGACATTGATGTTTTATATCTGATTGATGAATCAGCCAGATAATGGTTTCAACCAGTTGTTGATCACAATGTTATCCTGCTGTTTCGTTGTCTAAGTACAATATAAGCTTTGTGCCTAAACTCAAAGTCAGAAGTCCTAAAGGGTCAGGCTTAGGTCTTGTTTGTGGTCTTGGATTTGTGTCCTGGGGTCTCTTTTGATTGGATAAAATGTTTTATGGTTTCCTTAAACCATAATTGCATGTTCATCTTTTTGTTCATGCACTTTTATTCTGAGGTTTAATTGACCCAAAAAAAGTGGCCAGTATTCTAATCTGCAGTTGTATGACATGATGATCAAATGTGTCTTGTATGCATTTCTTTACCCAAGACAAACATTTCCAAGATTGTACATGAATGTATATTTTGTGGTGGCAAACGAGGGGAATCACTGCAACGGCCAAAAGAGTTCCATTTAGGGAAACGTGTCAGGATTTGAGGTTAAACAAAAAGGTAGAGGAACCAGTTGCAGACTTGGATGATTTAATAAATAAAACAAAGAGACCAGAAGGGCAGAATCCACAATGTAATTAAAAATATCTTAATTCAGGACAAAGCATAAAATCAAAAGGCAGAACAAAACGTCTTATGGTGGGATACAGGGTAACAAATAATCCAAAGGAAAGAAACTGGAGAAACACAGGGAGCCAAAAGGAAACACGATAATCCACACAGAAGACGATGAAGGACATAGGACGAACTGACACTGAGACAAGGGAGCACAAAGACTAAATAAACTTGGGAGGTGATGCTGATCAGAAACAGATGAGACAATCAAGAGGCAAATGAAAACAATGAGGGCCGTCTTCTCCGTATCACGTGACCTAATCGTTTGCGTATATCCGGTCTGATCTCCGGTCCATCTCTGCCATAGTAGAAGCTGAATAGCCGCAATGCATTTTGGGGCGGTTGAGTACAACCGGTGAGCTCACGTCTCATACTCAAACATCCGGGCCGATCTAGTATACATCCGGGCATTTCTCCTATCCGGACCTCCTAACTGCAGTGAATACATTGACTTTGGACTAGATCATGGCCTAACTGTGTGTGTGTGGGTGTGTGTGTGTGTGTGTGTAAAGCTCCATCTTCATGTTCTTGAGATGTCAGTCTGACTGGCGACCCTGGAATAACATAAACAAGGAAGCTTCCTGTTCCTCTCAGCATTACGACATTTTGATCTTTAAAACCAGCTTGAACCAGTTCCACTTAATGTTCAATGTCCAGCTCTCACATGCACAATGTTTGTAAAATATTGATTGAAATCACTGTGTTGAAGAATTAGGGTAAACAGTTTACACAGTTTACAGGATCATTGCATCATGTCTTAGATATATTTATGTTTCGCATATTTTAGGAATACAAGATGCTTTAAAACTTGAATGCATTTCTCTACCCAAGACAAACATTTCCAAAGAGTGTACATGAATGTACATTTTGTAGTGGCGAACAAGGGGAATAAGGGACGAAAGATTTCCATTTCGGGAAACGGTCGGCAAATCCAGACACACAGAAAAATGCAAAACAAATATGTCAACAGAAAGGTGCTGTATAAGCTGAAAAAAAGCCATTAACAGCAAACGTGCTGCAAAAACATAAAGGATGAAAAAAACCCAGAAAAAAGTGCAAAAGCAAAAACGCTGCATGTCAAGTCATCAAAACCAGTGTAACATTACTTTAAAAAGTAACTTGTTACGTCACACACGTTACACACATGTGTGTTATATTGTCAGGACGGCGTGTCGCCTGCTGTACGTCTACCTATGAATGTATCGACTCTACTGTCGTTGCAGAGCCTCGTTTACAGCCCATAATCTGTAACTCTGCAGCCTGATAACAGGACTGACAGACGCAGTATAACCTTTACAGCTCTTTATGATGCTGACAGTGAACTGGGCAGAGGCATACAGTATTAGGCACAGCTGTTTCCATGACAACAATACAACACTGGCTCTTAGTCCCACCAGTGTTGTGGAGCTGTGTTTAGCTGCAGATGCTTCTTCACATTTGAAGTCGAGCTCTTCACAGCTGACGAGCACTTCTCCTCCAGACACAGCTTACGTTTCACCATCATGTTGTTCTCGTCCCTTTCACCCAAACATTCAGAATAATATGAATATTTCCACAAAGTAAACGCTGTCCTCTCTGACATCTTGCTAGCTGAATTAGCTAGCTACACATTCGCACTGACACAGCTGTGTTTACCTTCTGCCTTTACACAGGATCTGAATACGGTCCAGGATTTAGGTTAAGATGAACTTCATTAATCCCAAAGAAGATTCAGGTGCCAGACAGTAAACATTTAGAGTAACAGAAAAAAACATTGTTTTATTCTGTAATTTTGGATCATATCTTTTCTTAGATTTTGTATCGTAATATTGATCACATAACTTCGACTGGAATTTATGTCTTATCACTCTGGCTGTTGTTTTTGATTGTTAAATCTTATGGGCGTCCATGTTGCTCTGAGCAGGAGGAGAAGGAGGAGGAGGAGTCAGAAACCAGAGAGTCTGAGAAGAAAGAGGCAGGGGGATGGAGGAAGAGAGAGAAGCTGTTAACGTGTTGACATGTTGATCATCATGACAAATAAAGTCTGAAGTTACAGGAAGAGAGCTTCACATGAGGATTCGTGTCTCTGGGGCTTCCAGGATTTCTTGTGTGGATCTTTTCCATGAAGAAGAGGAGAAACAACTTCTTTGAATCTGGATTCTTCTCTTAGAGTTTGACTTGAAATATTTGTTTCTTTTGATGATGTTGCAACATTTAGACGATGAAAGCTTTAATTTTTAAGCACTAACAGCTGCTTTGTTAGTCGTTGGGTTTTTTAGCCTTTATATTCACAATACAGGAAGTTTCTTTATTACAGAAAACACATTACAGTCTTTGTTTTCACACACACACATACACACCTGCTGCAAGGATGTGGTCCTGTATCACAGACTTCTTCACGTATGAAACCACAAAGTCGGTGGTCGTGAAGAGCTGGACCATCGGCATCATCAACCGGGTCGTCCAACTCCTCATCATCACCTACTTCATTGGGTGAGTTCCCTCTTCATTAATGTGTATATTTGAGGATTTAACAGTGTTTATATTAATCTGCTCTTTTTGAGGGTCTCAGTCTTGTTCCAGAGTCTTTTCTCTGTATCCAAAAAGACTGGATTGTATTTCTTGTGTGGTCAACACTCGCTCTGATCGCTCAGACTTCAAATCTCTTTTTGCAACCTTTACATAAACATCTTCTCATCTTTCAAGTTCACAAAAAGCTTTATTTGCCAGGTATGTGAACACACAAGAGGAATGACACTCACTTTTCTTTGCTCTCAGTGTACTGACACAACAGACTCAAAACTTGACAGGATTACTATTTACGGGGCTCCAGATAGAAAAATGTGTTAAACATATTTATATATACCGACGTATACATATTATATGCAATCATAAAAAATACAAAACATGATAAAATAGGATATGATAACATAGATGTGCTTTTGCAGCTGTGGGGATACCAGTTATGATAATCTGACGTAATGGTGGGGCAGCGTTGATATCACAAGATAATAAGTCAAGCTTGTTTCAAGGGAAAACAGAGTTAATAAAATGTATGGGCGCATGTCCGCTTAGGGCTTCCGTAGAAAACAACGCGTATTCAAGGTCTAAATGGTCTAATTTACTGGAACAAAGGATGCTTGTGTGACGGGGACTTTTGCACACGGACTGTTCCTGAATCACTCTAATCACCTAAAATATGATTATTTCAGTTTAATGGAAAGAACATTTCCTGGTTTAGTTGGACACTAAAACATTAAAGATAATAAAGGTGATTTCTGTTCTTATTTGCAAAATCCACACCCGTAAAATTCACCTTAGCAATGCAATATATTTTTTATATGTGTGTGTGTGTGTGTCTTCGCGAACACACAGACACACACACACACACACACACACACACACACACACAGACTGTGTCAGCCCACTTATATGGCAATAAAAGCGGTGAATGAAGAGGATGGAACGGATTGGTCTTGTGCATAAATTTAAAAATAGAAATTGAATATAGAGTAAAAGGAAGTAAACCGCAGCCGTTCTACAATCAAGTTAAAGGCAATAAAATAAACTTTAAAATAATTACAGAATATTATACTAAATATGTGCAATATGTCTGTTTTTAAAGTGTAATGAAGGCGTTTCAGCGTAAGCGTGTGCAAGAGTTTACACTATGAAATAAAGAGGTAATGTACAATATAATGATAATTTAATTGATATAATTAAATTCATTAATTTATTTAACACAAGTTAAAAGAGGTTTTTTTTTTCCTGTCATTGAAAGAGTCAAATGTCTGCAATTTACTCAAAACGAGAAGTTTGAGGGTCATTCTTCTTTTCTTTTTAATCACACTTATTATCTAAACAACTAATTTGTCAACGATCATTTTATACTTACAATTTATGTTTTTTTTTTTGTTGAATTAAAATGTAATTGTAAACATTTTACGTTTTACGTGTTACTATTTCAAGTCATTTATCACAATTATAATAACCAGTGTATTACAGAGGTCAGGGGTTACACTTACAAAACTGTTGTCGCAGCTGCTGGACAGTTATACTTATAGTTAATTAACTGATGTATTGTTTGAAGTAATAATCTGGAAGACTTTCATTTAAATTAATGTCTGGTAAGTCATAGTCACTTCGACGCTCAGATGAAGGCAGTCTAAAAAGGAAAAGCGACCGTCAGCGAGGAAGATCAAGAGTTACAACCAGAGCCAACCATGGACGTCACACATGCAACACTGTCTGGATATCTGGGACGTGTGCTCCCGCAATGACCCTTTGTCACCATAGATGCCGCCAAAGAGAACGAAATCTTTGAGATTACCACTTTAAATGTTTAAATTTAAAATTTCAGCTCGGCGTATCGGAGCAGAATGTGGCTGAAGATTGATCATATTTAATATTATTATATAACAAGACATATTACAAACCTGTTGAGCAAGAAGAGACCATTTAGAATCAGTTACAGACCATTTGTGTGTGTGTGTGTGTTTGTGTGTGTGTGTGGGTCTCAGGTGGGTGTTTGTCTATGAGAAGGCCTACCAGGTGAGGGACACGGCGATTGAATCTTCGGTGATGACGAAGGTCAAAGGTTTTGGAATCTACAACGACAAAGTGATGGACGTCGCAGACTACGTAACTCCTACACAGGTGAGAACAGACGGACGGATGATTGACAGCAGCATACAGAATGTATTTACTTATCGGGTAGTGCATGTTAATAAACACTGGTGTGAATAGCATTATGACAAGCTTTTTCAGGGAATCATCGAGCATTTAGGCAGAATTAAAGTGTTGTTTTATCGGCTGAAAATATCGGCAGAAAAGTGACATATCTGCTGATGCCCATATGTCATTTTCAAACCATAATCTGCAGATACTGACAACTGTGAGGGGCACTCACTTTGGCCAGTCATTTAGCTTGGCAGAGGGATCATTAAAGAGCAGAGTCAGGTGTGTGTGTGCCTGATTGCTCTTGATTGAGAGCAGGTGGTGGGAGCTTATATATACCCTTGGAGTCCAGCACCCAGTGCTGACTCATTGTCTCACCTCCAGAGATAGTGAGAGCATCTCTCTGTGTCTTCCTGCGTTTTCAGTGTTTTTGTAGAAATCAAAATAGCAAACTTTGTTGGGCTTATTATCTCAAAAGCCTTTTCTGTTCTCCCTTCAAATCCCTTGGCCCATTTATGTTTCACGAAGGAGTTTTTTCCAGGGTTTCCCTGAGAGTTTACTTTTGGTTCAGCTGCTTGGCAGCGGTGGTTTAGTTTGCCTTACCCAGACTTTGATTTTGGTTAATGGAGCCTGCTTTCTGCTCAAAATTATTTGTCCTTTCCCACTCCCTTTCAATCGCTTGCGATTTTCAGTGGCTTTTAGAACCCCTTCCCAGTCCGCTATTGTGTCCCACTCCCACGAACCCTGACGGATAACGTGCGGATAATATCGTGCGTCCCTACTTCCTGTTACTGACATCAGTTTGTCCAGTTGTAGTCCAGTCCAGTCTCATCTGTGGCCCCTCAGAGCCCCCTCTCGTGGCAAAAACCACTGTCAGGCTTTTATCATTTATGCTCCTGTGAGGAGTTTTTAGCTGTTTATGAAATAGAGCGAACTTAATATGAATGCCTCTGTATGAGCTGCAAAAGCAAACAAGACCACCAGCGACAAGATTAATATTTTTATAGTTATTTTTAATGCCTGTAACACCTGCAGAGGGGTAGGTGTCAGATGAGGCGGTTAACTTTGTACTGCCAAAACAGCCTTTTTTCTATATTATCCACAGCAAAGATTACCAGTAAGTGATGCGTTTGAATGTTAAAAGAAAGCAGGATGAGATTCTTTGTCCACAGGGGTCGCCAAAATCAACACAAACCAAAAGTTCCTCAATGGAGCTCTAAAGGAGTCGAGGCGATGCATGGGTGTGGACATTCTGGATGTGGTTGGCTGCTGAACTCCACTTGGCCACAACCTCCTCTCCTGATGCTGAGGTTGAGGCTGACCAGTGAAGGTGGTTTACCACGCTCTTCCTCCACAAGGCGACATCCTGAGTTCTCCTATTTTTTGCCAACACGTACATTTTTTTCCCAAACCCTGGGGACAAAACAGCACATTTACAAACACAAATTGTAAAAGGAGATCTATGTATGTATTTTTTTTGTCATTATATTTCAATTCAAAAACGTACCCTTTCCCATATGCCAAGGGTCAAAGTAGTGGGTAATGTCTGGTCTTTGTTCCCGCAAGAACTTCTGTACCCCTGTATGTCTGTCGGTGACAATGGCCTTGATCGGGACACCTTTACGCTCCATGAGAGACAGACTTCACCTATAGCCCTCTTTCTCCATCCGTAAGATGTTTCCAACTTCATTGCTCTGCCGATACAACAGAACATAGACATGGGCTCTTCACAGGTTACAAAAGGACTAATATGAATTCCTATTTCCAACAGTGATTCAGTGGATCAGTGTTTTACCTGGACTAGTTGAATGTCAGTGACCTTGTTTGCTTTGAGATCCATCATAGTATAGCTCCCATACTTGGCAGAATGTCCTAAAAATATAAATGTGTATATATACATTTTTATTTTTTTATCTTTTTTCTTAATTTCTTTGTATGCCTTAGCCGACAATAATTATCAAACATACAGAGTGCCCGTGTCACACGACACACTCCTGTTAGGAGTTCGGGCCTGAGTAGCTGTGCACAGAGAAAGGAGTTTACATTTAACTTTATGTCCAATGAACAGCAGCAAGCAACACAAAGTAAAATGTAGTAGCACCAGCTGAAGTTCTATTAAATGTAGGCTTATTGCAACCAATCAACTGGCTAAGTGCAGTCTTGACAGTTTAATCAATATTATTATAATACATTGAATACACATCGGTCAATCGGATAAAGATCA
Source organism: Semicossyphus pulcher (assembly GCF_022749685.1). NCBI lineage: Eukaryota > Metazoa > Chordata > Actinopteri > Labriformes > Labridae > Semicossyphus > Semicossyphus pulcher. The sequence continues at coordinate 2,584,125 of NW_027211701.1, forward strand.
TTATGCTTTTAAGTTTAAGATACCTGACAGAAATATGAAGAAGCATATCATATGCAATGCTGCCCATTATGGCTCACCTTTGCTTCTCCTGTTAGGCTTCAGGTTCACCTGTCCAGCAGCATGTTTGGTCCTGACTGGTTCCGTCTGGCACCCGATCTCTCTGGTCAGTTTGGGCTGCAACAGAACATAATGCTATTTCGCAATTATAGTTTAATATACAACGACTATTTCAATAATAGTCGTGTTTGTGGCTGTTAAACGTGCAATCGTAGCAGAGGTAGCTGCTTTTACTGTCATCGGCACCGGTAGAACAACGTCAGGCACTGCGTCGGCTTTTAGCATAGCCACTTTTGTAAAACCCATATCCACCTCCATGAGATTGGAGAAACACTCTCTAGAAAAGTGACGGTTGCACAACCCAGTTCTAGAAGGGAGTTCACGGTCCTGTAGGCCCAATGCACGCAACCACCAGCGCCTCATTTCTAGGTCCGCTGGAAAAAAGGGGAACCGGAGGTGCTATTGCAACCGGGCACATAACACTGCCGACCCATTCTGGCCACGAGCTAACAACTACTAACACTAATACAAACACTAACACTAACTAAAGCTAACTAGCTAAGTTAAGTTAAAAACACTACGAGCTAAAGCTAACCTACAACTAAAGTAACAAGCTGGCTAAAATTGGAAAAATCTAACAACCTAAGTAACTACTGCCTAAACTGCTAACTAACTTACTAAATACTATTCAGTCACAACTGTAAAATGAACACTAAAATAACCAATGCTAACAGTACAATCTAACTACTCTTTCAGTTATAATCAATTCGCGCAGTTCTGTCTTTCCACTTGACTCCCCACAGTTTGCTGAATCGGGTGATGGACTTTTTATACGGTTTGGTGACGAAACCAGCGACCACATACGTCACAAGTGACCATGATCAGCCGATAGAAAAATTAAATTGCAGTAGCTGGGTTTCAACCTGTAGAGGGCAGTCGCTATGCGTAACTCTAACACAATTTGCACTCAAATGTCAAGATATGGACCGGAATTGATCGACATCACTACTAAATACATATGTTTTCAGCTGGAAAAAGTGGTCTGGGGGTTTAGTTACTCTTTAAACATAAAACCAGCATATTTGATTTTCTTTTTTTTCATTCTGTCTAATTAGGATTTTTATAAAGAATGTTACGGTGATGAAAATGAGAGAAACATAAACTTTTATGGCTTTTTTATAAGTGCTGTTAAACAATACTTAATTTGTGAAAGGCACTGAATGTAATAAAAATGTACGCACGACTTTATATCAAATCAAATCAACTTTATTTATATAGCACTTTGCACACACACAGTGGATCCAAAGAGCTTTACAGCACACACACACACACACACACACACACACACACACACACACACACACACACACACACACACACACACACACACATATACACACACACACATATACACACACACACATATACACACACACACACACACACACACACACACACACACACACACACACACACACACACACACACACACACACACACACACACACACACACACAGAGAGAGAGAGAGGAAAACAATAGAAAAGGAAGGACACAAACATAAATAGAAGAGGAGAAAAAATCTCCTGGATCTCTGGGCAGACAGAAGTCTTCGGTCAGGTTGCAGTTGTTTGATATGGGGACAGGAGTTCTGTGATGTAGGAGGGGAAAACCATTTAATGCCTTGTAAACAAACAGCCAGTGTAGGGAGGCAAGAATGGGAGTGATGTGCTCCCTCTTTATGAGAAAATGTCAAAAATCTTGCATCTGCATTTTGGATTAGTTGAAGACGGGATGAACAAGACTGGGTGATACCAAAATATAACCAGGAGCAGTAATCAAGGCGGGAGGACGGCATGGATGACTTTTTCCTGAGTTTGGAGATGATGCCGAGCTGCATGAAAGTTTAACTACGTGTTTGAGTTGTTTGTCATACTTTTAGATTTTTTGCATGTGGATTAACAGAAGGGGCCAATGAGCCAAGATGAGGAGAGGTAATATTGGTCAAATGCTGTGGTCCAAATAAAAAAAATGGTTTTGTTCTCTTTGAGTCCACGCAGAGTCCAATATGACCCTAAAGCTCACCTGTACTGGCTGTTTTGTAACATGCACACTCTTTTTGTTTGATTTCTATGTGTTCATAGCCTTTACAAATAAAGAGGCTTCTTTGAAGATTTTTGCTTTTGTGAAAATGATAAAAAATGATTTGTAAAAATACATCGTCAGCAAACATTCAAATATTTCTCTCTTTGTTTCTGCAGGGAGCCTCAGTCTTCTGCATCATCACCAAATTGATCACAACAGAGAACCAGGTCCAAGGATTCTGTCCTGAGGTCAGAGGTCTTTACCATCACTGCAATACTACTACCATTAATAGTACTTTACTTGTTTTGTCAGAGTAGTGCACAGTGTGAATATTGAGCAAAATGAAAATGATTATAAAACATGTTAAACTATGTTAAACGATGTTTACTTAAGAAGAAAATAACAGGATATAATGATCACCTGTTTTATAATCATATATTTTAATGCAAAAAAACGTCAAGTCATGCTGACTCAAGTTAAATTTACTGGTCAGATCGGGTTTTTTCATTTGGCTGATGAGAATTTTTTTCACCAATTCTGGGAGCCGGAATGAAACAACTGAACTGAATGAAACTAAAAGAAATGACCATGGAGTAGTGATTTCACACCGCGCGTGCCTATTTCAATGCCATCAATATGCCCAAAGAAGAATCTACACATTATTTGATACACTGAAGCTGGTCTACTTGTTATGTCTGCTGCTACGCTTGTGTAAAACCTCGGTGACGGTGATTTCTATCTCACTGTTCAAACACTCTTGAGATCAGCACTGACTCACATCTGTAACAGAGCCTCTGGTTGGTGGAAAGTTGAAGGCAGCAGGAAGGGTGAAAAAACAAGTTAGGACTCTTGTAGGATAGCAATGATTAGTTGAAGTTCAGTGGGGGAAGGCTGGCTGTGGCTGTGGACAGAATCAACTAAAAGCTAAGAGTCTGAGAAATGAATGAAATGAAAAGAAGCCTCGAAGCTCTGTCCATGGTCCTGAATCGGATGGCGTCAGCTCCAATTCCTAATTGTGCTGCAAAGTCACAAATATCCTGTATGTACTTTGAGGTCTATGCTTTGTGGTCCCCTATTGACACAATACATTTCGCAGCCCATTACAGTAACACAAGGCTCCTAACCACTCAAAAGGAACAATTTTCTGACTGTTTGACTGTCCCTGATTCTCTGTGGGTTTGTCACTTCAATTGCCTCCTTTCATAGTAAATGTGACAATTGTATCTATTGTTTGTATAATAAGGAGTTTTAAGTGTAGCTTTAATGTGTGTGTGTGTGTGTGTGTGTGTGTGTGTGTGTGTGTGTGTCTGTTTAATTGTGCGTTTCCCAGAGTGAGAAGAAGTACACTTGTACTCAGGACAGCGACTGCACAAAGCACCTCAACAAACCAGGAAGTTACGGTGAGAGCTCCTGTCTGTTTGCTTCCCTTCTCATTTCTGCTATAACAGGGGTCTCCAACAGGTAGCTCACGAGCTACCAGTAGCTTGCGGCCTGGATTTAGTAGCTCGCCAAGAGGTTCAGAGACTCTGTACAAAAATCAGACGACAATAAATGCACCTTGAAAGCCTCTTCCCACTTCAATTCAATGAAATACACAGACGTCCAACCCCCTCCAATACAAAATACCAGGATAGGCCGATCAGCTGTCAATAAAAATGGTGATGCTTCTGGCAAGTTTGTCAACGTCTGAATCTAACCAATCACAACAATGTTGCAGCAACCTCCATCCACAGGTCGGGTCAGTTATGCTGTACGCTAGTTGAGCTACAATGAGGAGTTCAGTGCTATTAGCCTGTTTAGCCAGATTTATGATGGACAGTGAAGGCTGCCACGCAAAGAAAAAGCAGAAAACTATTTCCACGGGAAGTGGGAAAGTTTTTATTCATGAATGTGAAGAGCAAGTGCGTGTGCCTCATCTGTTGTACCAACGTTTCGGTCGACAAAAGCATCAACATGGGGCGCTACCAGCAATTACGGCGATGCAATGTTTTCAAAGTAGCTCTCAGATGAAAAAAGGTTGGAGACCCCTGTGCTATGCACTATTTTATGTATGTCTATTATCAAACTAATGCATATACAGTCTGTGTTGAATATATAAGTAAGAACTGGTATCTATTTCTGAGCCTAAAATGTATTTTTGCTCATTCACTGTGCATGATAGTTGTTCTTCTCCTGCTCAGGAATTCTCACAGGGAATTGTGTTGCTTTCAACTCCACCACCAAGATGTGTGAGATAAAAGGATGGTGTCCTGCTGAGATCGACACCATCAAGACGTAAGATGATACTTCACATGTGATGGCGGAGAGCTATTACAAGGCTTTGCTCTCCCTTTTCTGCCGTGCTGATGAAGAATTTTGACTTGAAAAACTACCGAGAGAGTTTTCCTGAAAGCAAAGTCGGGATTTGCAGTTCGGTACAGCCACATTGGGGCATTACTTATTTTAAGGGTAATCTAAACAGGCTGTACTGTTGCAACATAATCCTCAAGTCAAAGTGTGTCTACTAAAAGTTCTTACTGTTTCCACTCACAGGCTGAGATTGTTATTCAAAGACAGACCTCTCTATTTTCCAGTGATTTTTTTCTTTAAACCAGAAACTGTTGTTACCCGGCTCTCTTCAAAGACGCCAGACTCCATTGACAAAATCAGTAATTTTACATTGCAGAACATGGGAGTGTCTGGTTTATGGTTTCCTTGATCCGTAAGTTTTATTTTGTTGCTGTGGGTTGCAAGAACATTATGTAAGATTCGTACTAACCATTATAGTTTCCCAAAGCAAACAATAACACGAACAAACTAACAGATCACAACAGCGGTAGACCATCGCCTGCATGTTCTGCAATGTAAGTGTCCGGTGGCTTTGAAGAAAGTTATGTTATTACTGTTTCCAGTTTTAAATAATTATCGAACTTTGTGACAAAAAGGTGGATCTCTGTTGGGATCCTTTCCTGGTGAACATAGTTATTGATGGGTAGAAATGAACCTGGACTACGATAAGCCAAGAGAAAATTTTGGGCTAACTTTGCAATCCTCAAGAGAAATGACAGAAAAGTTAATTTTTGTAATATATTCTACGGTTTTCAACAATTGTTTCTTATGTTTGTATCGATCTTCCCGTCTCTCTCAGTACTCCTATGATGGAAGTGGAGAATTTCACCATTTTCATTAAGAACAGCATCCGCTTCCCAACCTTCAACTACACCAAGTATGACCTCTATGATCGTAATCTTATAACAATGATGGTTATGATGATATTGGCACAGGGGTATAAATATATGTCTGTTTGTGTGCAGAGGGAACTTCCTTCCGACCATCACTGACTCTTACATCAAAAAATGCAACTTTGACATGGTCAACAACACGTACTGTCCCATCTTCAGAGTGGGAGACGTGGTCCGATACGCACAGCAGAACTTCACTAAACTGGCAGACAAGGTACAGTCAAGAGAAGTTTATAAGTCCGAGTCATGTTCACTTCCAAGTCAAATCTTATTATTCAACACAAACACCTCACAAATAAAACTGTGTGGGTTTGGAATGCTTTCTGTCCACGTCTTACTTGTTGTTCGATTTCACCAAAGACTTGTACGACGGAGTATTGGCCACATTAATTAAAAAAGACGTAATATTACGAGAATAAAGTTGTTATTTTATGAGAATAAAGTCGGAATTTTAGACTATTGTTAGCCTAAATATTATAAATATCAGAAGAGCAGCCAGCTGCCTGCACTAAAATGAGGAACGTGTGAAGTAAAACTTCACAGTGAACATCTTGTGAAGTTAAGCTTGTAAATGATACACAGGAGGCTTACCACAACTTGAGCCGGAGCTGTATTTATTGGATGGAAGAATAGCATACATGTACCTTGCGAAGTCCTGCGAAATCTCCTACCTAGTAATGCGTAAGCACACACAGATACGAAATACTTCCAGCACCACTTTGTCATAACTATCAGGACTCTGAAAAGAGATTTTATTTGAAATTGACGGCGCAGGCAGCTGGCTGCATTTCTGATATTACCCTTCAAAATAAGACTTAGGCTAACCATAGCCTAAAATTACGTCTTCTTTCTCGTAATCTCGTGGCCCTAATACTCTGTCGTAGACTTGAGACTTTTGTTATTACAGTTTTTAATTCTTGCATCATCTCTTTAGAGAGTCAAGACTCCAGTAATCTAATCTCTAAGAAGCCGAATCCTGTCCCCTTCATAAAACAGATTCAAGCTCTCAAGTCAAGTTTCACACTCTCATTTTTGCTGAAAGGATTCACAGCAAAATCTAATCCCCACCTATTTTGCCGGAGTTGAGGCGTGAGTCAATCATCTCAATCATTTGGTGCAAGGTGGTCATAAAACTCATCCGAGCTGTCTTTTTCTTGACTTGATGTTTAATATTATCAGGAGTTTTTACACGACACGGACATTGTCAACAACCGATAGGAGCGATTTCTCCAGCACAAAACAGGAAGCAGCAAACTGGGTAGATAGTAAACATGGACTCTGTTAAAGGCTGACACCTAACTCACTTAACTTCACTCAACTGAATGTGACCCCGTAGTCGGACATTTGCTTGCTGTTGTGAGTGTTAGCACAGCAGTTGGTAAGCTCAGATGAACCAGTGAAAGTTTGAGGTAGGTAGAGAGGACATGCCTCACTAGCCGCCTGCTGGTTGTGCTATTCCAACAAACCCCTGCACATGCAAGGAGCAGCTGGGGCAAAAAGCTGCTCCGTTGTTTTTCTTTATACACTAATAACTGTTTTTTTGTTTGTTTTTTTCATTTTGAAAATTCTATCAGGGAGGAGTGATTGGAATAAAGATCGGCTGGATATGTGATCTGGACAAGTCGGATGACGAGTGTAACCCCTCCTACTCGTTCACCAGACTGGATGCCATGTCACAGAAGAACGCCGTCTCACCGGGCTACAACTTCAGGTAAGGACAACTCAACATCTACTGGCCTGGATCGCCATCAAATTCATTGTGGCTCTTCATGGTCCCCAGCTGATAATTAGCAATTATTTTGGTGACGCCATAACATTTCCTCTGGCAACGACAATAGACCAAAAATTCTACCTCCACACAAAGTATCTAATGGCAGGTAAAGTAAGGTATCAAGAAGAAGGCTTGAAAGGGCCTTTCAGATGGAACCCTGACTGTGTTAAAGAGTCCACTGGCTCCAAAAAGAAGTCAGAATGTATGAAAGTCAACCATGAAAGTAGCCTTCTTCAAAGTGTATTATTTAGTAAACATAGAGTGCAATAGCAGGGGATGCTTTAGGACGTTAATGACAATAGGACCGACTGCAATGTCTCAAACAGGAAAGAGTAGTAGTATGCATTCACCCTTTTGTCAAAGTATGGTCACCTCTGGCTCCAACAGCTAAACTTGTAGTTTCTAAACAGTAGTCCACATACCAATGATAATAATAAGTCTATCGTTCTTTCTTATATGAAGTTGGCTGTTGTTAGCCTCCCCGGTTTTATTCATCTGTGGACACAGCAACTCTGTCAGAGTGCCGTCTACATTGTCAAGGCAGATTTCGTTTTAGTGGTTATGATTCGTTACATCATATATGTACGCCTGAGTTGCACACTGATCAATAAGCTTATTTGTGTTTGCGACACACTATGACTTGTCTGTCTGCACAGGTTTGCCAAATACTATAAGATGGAGAATGGGACGGACTACCGCACTCTGGTCAAAGCCTACGCTATTCGGTTTGATGTCTTGGTCAATGGAAATGTGAGTAAACTGTATCCTGTATCAGCATATCACTGGTTATCCATGGTTATTATGGCCCTGATGGTCCTGGATCACCAGTACAACTCAACAAAGGTCAGTATGGCATTAATAGTCTTGAAACAAATGGTGATAGTGGTCCTGGATATATAGAACAGATTCAAATGAATATCAAGAGAAAAACGATAATCGCACACTCAGAATGTCAGAGGGCCGTGGTTGGTCGATCACAATGTTGGTCCAAGGCGTAATGTAGAAAGTTGACCCAGGAACACACCTACTTGGCAAAATAATGAACTGACGCTGGATGAGTTTTAAACTTTACGGTATTTTCAGGTCAGATAACAAATTTAAATGAGTTTCTGGGTCTTTTTGTGAGGAGCCTTAATGCCTGTGGGTTTCTTCCCACCTTTCACAGACGTGCAATATTAGTAAATTGAAAAATTTTTTTCTTCTGACGTGTGGACGTTCTTAAACACAAACTGCTTTCTACATCAGTCACAACATTACTCACAATGTAAACCTCAAAGACCAGAAAGAAATAGAAGAGAAAGTGGAAAATAAAATACAATTAACATCGCTAAGGCATTAATAAAGTGCTGGTGATACCCAGAAGACTGAAACCCTTCTGTTATAAACTATCCTTCCTCCGTTGTAGGCAGGGAAGTTCAACATGATCCCTACACTCATCAACATGGTGGCAGCCTTCACATCAGTGGGAGTGGTGAGTCTAACTGCTGTACGTTGAGTTTTGAGCAAAATTGGACTTGGGCTTCACAACACAATCATTAATAATGTTGTTATTGTCATTTTGTAGGGCACGGTGTTGTGTGACATCATACTGCTAAACTTCCTGAAAGGAGCCGAGCAGTACAAGGCTAAGAAATTCGAAGAGGTAAAATATCCAGTTCTTAAGATAATCGATCACAATGGAAGTTCACATCAAGCCACTAGCCAGTTGAGGGCAGTAAAACATTTAAACGTGACACTCTTGTTTAGTTGTTTCCTACAGGTGACCATTACAAGTTATATAATATGTGCCTCTTTATTTGCTGCAGTAAAAGCACCACTTTGTTCAACTAGTTACAACTTTGTCAACTGTTCGGTGCTAAGCAGGTGGTTTAAAGTGTGTTTATCACAACTTTTTACTGAAAACACCTTCCTGCTGTTTGACTCAGTGCACAGACTATACAAGAAGTGAATGTAGCCACTGTAATATCTAGAATACGTTTTTTGGTCTCCTGTTTTAAAGCCTCATGTTGGCATTATGGCCGTAGCAGTCTTGGATTTTTGGTTCCAGATGATCAGATTGGAATAAGAGGGTGGAGCTGGAGAGGAACGAGGGGTTTGAAAGCAAAGTTATTAACAACAGCAGTAACTTCTTAAAGACCCCCTCCAGTGAAAATCCAGTGTTAAATCTTGTAAACATCTCCATGTGGTGTTCTTCATGCTACAAGGCATATCGGGGACAACATGAGCAGTCATCTCCATGGCTGGGCTTGTCTGCTTTTAAACTGCAGTGTACCAAGGACAGGCTGAACAACACGTGTTCAGATTGGCAGGTTTGAGACGTCACAAACCTAAGGAGCAAATCCCGTTAATGGACGGTGTGACGCTATGCATATCACTATGTACAACCCATGGCGACCACTTCGGTGATGTGCGAGCGAGCTGTAACCATCATCATAACTTTTGCAAACTCACTACTGACTACTAATGTTAACATTACTACTACTAATTACTACATTTCAAGCTAGCAGCACATTACTAGCTGACTGATAGTCATGCTGTCGCAGTTTTAACAGTAAAATTGTAACAAGTTAGAGCAATACATAAAATACATTGCCATTCTGATACGTCCACTTGTATGCAACCCTGTCCAATTTGCCCCTCTTCTTCTTCTGACTCTCTTTCCGGTTCGAACATGTATGGCTAAATTACCCCTGTATTACCACTTGCCATTTTGTAGCGTACAGAAGGTAGAACGTAGCAATCAGCTTTCTGAGTTTGATGGGCAGAGTCGAAGGTGAGCTACAGACTTACAACATAGGGGGTGGATAGAAATGTGCATAGTAGGTGGGGACTATGCAGATTCAGGAATTTTTAATGAGGGAGAAGGAGGAGATGCCTTGGTAGGATTTTTAGAAGGTAATTGAACATATTTTTCAAAAGACTTGAAACTGGAGATTGAGACCATAAACTTATTGGGAAATGTTTAGTGAGGGAATAAATTAAGAGAGAAGTAGGGTCTATAATATCAAACTTCTTTTTGCAAACAGTGGAGTCCCCCCCTGCTGGCCATTACAAAGAATACAAGTTGAAGTCACCCCTGCAGCTACGTTGACTTCTTACATAGTCTGTGGTAGACGGCTAGAAAACTAACATCAAAAAGAGGCTAAATGCTACAAGGCTAAATGTAGCGTCTATGTTTATGGGTTATTGTATTGTTTTAATATTAACTTCGGTTTGAAATATCTATTATGATTAGAGTTAACACATGAAACTCTTTCTTTTTCTCATATGCTGTAGGTGTCCGACAGCCCGCTGCATTCTCAGGGAAATGGGTTGTACCGCTCACAGCTGTCACTCAGACACAATGAGACCATCATGAGGTCCAGTGACTCAGGAGCATTTTCTATTGAACAATACACCTAACGCAGCAGACTGAGGAAGATGTTTGGTTTGGGGTTCTCTTAAAATTGTACGTAAACCATTGAATTGTTGCATTTTTACCCTGATGAATGTCAAAATAACTAAAGACAATGACAAATAAATATAAAAAGCACGAGTGTCTTTGCATGGCAGCACTACGGCAAGTGTTATTGGCTCATGATTTATCAAGAACTACGCTGAGGCAAATGGTAGTCACACCAGATACTGACTGGTTTTCTGACCCCCCCCCCCTTAGACACAATGAAGCATCAAAAACAGACCAAGCAGATGATGAGGGGAGAAGGAAGCTGATTTAATAAAGAAAGCAACACCATGTGTGTCCTCTCAAGTTCCTAATGGCGCCTCCAGTGATACCTCACATTATGATGATAGCCCTTTCCCACCAAAATTAGCAAGTTGAAGCAAGTTTTTCAGACCCACTAAAAAATGCAGATCGCTCTTTTCCCATTGCCATTGGCGTATACTCCTGTCGCTCTCTTTTCTGCTGCGTCACCGTCTGACATGCACCGGAAGATGTTACGGTGGTTAGGTCTTTATTGTATCTATTACTCATTCAGTCTATTTATCAAACTCAGCAGCGACAAATTTGGATCAATGCCGATCGGAGCGATAATAATCGGCGATTATTATTCAGGTCTACTGCAGACTCATTTGACCCGGGTCTGAATGCCGATTGTAACCTTTCCCACTTAAGGCTTAAGAGAAAATAAGGATGGTATATTGTACATAAAGATAGAGAAACGACACAGACAGGGTTCAGTAAAATGATCATGGAGGTCGGAAATTAGATTATTTTAAGTTCCTGTAAAAAAACGCATTCCTGTATGTGACTTTTTCTTTACTTCCTTTGGATTTTGAAACATCTTTAAGTTCTAGTTGAAACTTTTCAAATTTAAAAGGGTTTCAAACAAGACGTCAGCATGTTACAATACCATGTTGCTGTTTCATTTTCATCATCATAAAACACTTGTTTTGGATCATACCACTACTATTATGCTATAGCCTGGCTGCTTTTCAGTCTGTACTCTATATGACAATCATAAAATTGAATAAAGATTTTTGTGCTTGATAGATTTTCTTCAGATGCTGGTGTCAGATTCATGAAAAGCCTTCATCCCAGAGAGCATTTCTTGAGATGACAGCAAAAACATCATGTGAAAGCTGTCTGTAATCAATTAGCAAGCTCAAAAACTCGGAACACTCCGAATGATTTGATTTACATCACATTCTTTTGGTCACCTATGTGAGAAACATGTATGCCTCAACTGCAGCCCGGGAGAACAGAAAGTAGGTCAGCCACGCCTCCTGCCACACACACTGAAACACAAGGGGGGGTGGCAACAGGAGGAACACCGAGGAACATACAAAGACACCAAAACACAAAAACACCTATAGTAAACCTGCAGCTATTTTTGTTTGCCTTATTTTGTTTACTTCAATGTATTTTAATTTATATGTATATTCATATTTATATTTATGTTATACCTCGAACTGACGACCTCGTCTCTATTGTTGAAATATACTGTACATTCAATTTGTACACAAAGTTTTGGAGGAAAAAAGGGCTGTGACTTTGTGCGCATGCCTAATGATGGAGCTGACTCATCCTGGTCGTCAATGGGGGCGCTAATGCGCCAAAAAGTCGCCTGTCTTCTATTACGTCCTCAAAAATGTTTTAATCACTTTGAACCCAGAAGGCAGGACTATTCAGCGGTCGACAACTGACCTGAAACAATGAGTGGAAGAGGCAGGGGTGGGATTTATAGATGAGTCCTTTCCCTGCACTCTCTTTATTCTGCTGTTATGGCTCCCCTCAGACCTGCTCCTTATGCTGCTAAATTCCGACACTTATGAGTAAGCCTTAAATACACTGGTGATGGTGACGCACCCCCTCGTGATTTTGTAGCAGAGGAACTATTGTTTCAGACAAATTGGCTCAGTGCCAAAGACATTTACTCTTTCATTTTGTTACCAAACAAGAAAGATTATGAGTTGGTTTTCTGTCAAGAAGCTCCCCTCCGCCGTTTCTTGGAAGTAGTGTCAAAAAAATCACAAGACCCGAGATGGAAGGAGCGGTTAATTGAATCCTCCATAGAAATTGATGTCACCACAACTGTGGTCAAATTCTGGACAGGCAGAATCCCGGATGAGGACGTTGAACTTTACCTGAAAAGGTACTGTGACATTCTTCAGCCTCCATTCAAACCAGTGGACAGATTTGGGATTTGGTATGGGGTGAGGAAATTCAAAGTCAGAATGAAAAAAGACAGCAACGGCCACCTCGTCCAAATACCCAACTCCATATCACTCGGTCCTTACAACGGCAGATTTTTATCGACTGTGTTTCCACTGACCTCCAAAACAACCATGACCCTCAACAAACTATGTTCTAAACTTATTTGGGGAACAAATCGTGAAGTCACCAAAAGATTGTTAATGTATAAAAGTAAAGAACATGGAGGTTTGGGATCACCTGACCTTAACATCCTATTGAAAATCCTTTTTGTTAAAAATGTGACTAATGCACTGAGTAAAGGTGCTGCATGGTCTGGTGGAAATAAAAAGCTTTGGAGTAAATTAAATGCAGGAGCCAGAAGTAATGTCCCATATTATAAGTTGATTTTTGGTGATTTTATAACTACATTTAAATATCTAAATATAAATTGGACTGGCTCATTCACCAAAGACACATATAAAGTAAAAAATGGCCAGCGTGGGTTTTAATGTGATTAATGATTTCAAAGCTGTCATGTATGGATTGTTTACTGAATCAATAACTGACAATGAGAGACGCCTCTTTTGGCTCGTCATGTGTGTGATACACACCACAATATGGAAAACTAGAGCAGTATGTCGGCCAGGTCTCCTCCCCAGAGCGGTCCCACTGAGCCAGACCCACCCAGTCAGGCTGCCGAGAGCGAGCACGTGCCCTCTGCCACACTTGAGGCAATAACACATTAAAAGAAATGAACGCAACCCTAAAAAAGCCTTAATAAAATGTTTAAATGACTAAATGTTGTCCATTGTCAGTGTTTAGTATGCCTAGCCAATTTCACCTAGGATACTTCATCACATTACTGATTAAATACTGCAGTGCGTTTGCAAAAGTTTAAGGTAAACTTTACATTTTAAAAGCGATTAATGAGGTCCTGTCTCCTCCGTGTAGCCCCCAGTGGAGGCTGTGCTGCCACGGTTCCCTGGGCATTGGCTCCTCTGGTTGCACCGGCACATCAAAAGGCACTCCATTTACTAATGTAATGTTGTGCAAAACTGAACAGGCCAAAATAATGTCGCACACTTTCTCTGGGGTATACAGCAGCATTCCCCCGGCTGGTCCAAGACAGAGCCACCTGCCCTTGAGCAACCCGAAGCAGCGCTCCACTGTGACCCGTGTGCGTGTGTGCGCGCACTGTTGAACCTGCGCTCAAAAACAATTGCACAATTTTACCATAGGCTATTTTGAGTTCATTTGCAAAAACAGATTTCTGCTTGCATTTATTATTTCAAATTTTGATGTGCAATAATTAGTTGTCATGTTTAGGCTATTTAGCTAAGTTAAGTTAAGTTTTTAAGTTTGATAAGTTTTCCTTTCAGACTCAGCCAGATTTTGCTGTGCTGCACCGCAAATCCACAGACTCAGATTTGCGTACACAATGTCAGACCTGACGTGAGATCTGATCGTAGCTTCCACTCACGTCCAAATTGATAAATGCTGAGGCATGCGTGGAAATGGTTGTACGCACAGTTTTCTGCTGTACGTTCGTTTGATAAATGAGGGCCATGGTGTGTATCATGGTATGGTTGATGAGTACAGTGACATATTGCAGAATAAATAACAATTACACATGTGAAGTAATTGTACGGTATGGATGAGGTAATACAAATGCAGAAGTATATGTACCAAAATATGATATTGTACTATAATAATATGATACAGCAGATATGCATACATAGAAAAACTGCAAAGTAGCTGCCATGTAGTGACTGGTGGATGAGTTTTAGAGTGTTGTGATCAGACAGTGATGCTGATGATTTAAAGCCTGAAGGGGGAGGAGACTTAACATACATAAACAAAGCGACACTTCAACAGTACTTTCTCACAATGATACAATGATTTAGACTGAAAAAAATAGTAAAAAAAATAAAATACAGCAAAAAACTATAGTAAAAAGCAGCTTCATACAGAAGCATTTTAAAGAGGGATTTCAAATGGATCGCCTATTCAGAATGGGTTCAGTCAGAATTAAAACTGTGTGAACCATCCCAGACAGCTATCGTTGAATTATCAGTGTGCTCTCTCATTATTCGATAACTTAATCATTTATTTGTTTATTTAATTAATTATTGTGTTGTTATTACAGTGTTGTAGTTAGTTCTCTTATTTACGCTGAAGAAATGTCCACAGACACAGTGAACAGCTCTGACAGGAAGCCTGGCCTCAGCCATCATCAGTGTGTTTGCTGGGACCCGAAGAAGTTGATTTAATCACAAACTGATCATCAGCTCATTGTTGTTTTTACTCGGAGTCCCTGAACAAACATGTGGGCCAGCAGGAAAACCACTTTTCACGGAGCTCTGAGGGATTTTAAATCATTTTAGGAGATAAATGAGCGCAAAAAGCCGCTGAGCAGTGCTGCTCACGGCGGTGAATATGTGAGGTTTGGAGGCTCCACAAAGAAAAGGCAGTGAGCAGCAGAGCTCAACATGACTTCAATATGAAGAGACACAAGTCCGCTATCTGCTGCTTCACTGTCAGCCCTCAGCGCGGCTCCCACATTTAGTTTGGACTCTTTTATCGGGGAAGAGAAAACACAAGAGGCTCGGCATCCACACGACTCAGAGGAGGCACGCGATGGGTTGAGTCTCCACGGTTCTCATAGTATGGTTAAGTACAGCCTCCTGCGCATGACATTCTAACAGTTCAGTCACTCCGTGTTGTAAACGACGCTCCGAGAAAACAATGGCAGAAGAAGCTCCAGCTCCCGCCGCCGCTCCCGCCGCCCCGGCTAAAGTGGCCAAGAAGAAGGTCACCAAGCCGAAGACGGGCGGCCCCACCGTCAGCGAGCTCATCGTTACAATTGTGGCCGCGTTCAAGGAGCGGGGCGGCATGTCCGCGGCCGCCATCAAGAAGGCTCTGGCTGCCGGAGGCTACGATGTGGAGAAGAACAAGGCCCGCGTCAAGATCGCCATCAAGACCCTGGTGATCAAGGGGGTTCTGGTCCAGACCAAGGGCACCGGGGCCTCCGGCTCTTTCAAGATTAGCAAGACGGCTGAGGTGAAGGCCAAGAAGCCGGTCAAGAAAGCCGCTCCTAAAGCCAACAAGCCCGCAGCCAAGAAACCCGCCGCCAAGAAACCCGCAGCGGCCAAGAAGGCCAAGGCAGCGACAGCTAGGAAGGCAGTAGCCGCTAAGAAGTCCCCGAAGAAGGCCAAGCCCGCAGCAGTCAAAAAAGCGGCTAAGAAAGAAGCTAAGAGCCCCAAGAAGGCCACCAAGAGCAAGAAGGTGCCAAAAAAGACCCCTGCAGCCAAGAAAGCACCCGCAAAGAAGACTCCCAAGCCCAAAACCAAGAAGGCAGCACCCAAGAAGAAGTGAGCTGTCAGCGCCTGAACAAACACAAAAGGCTCTTTTAAGAGCCACACACAAGTTCATCTGAGTGAATTCCTGCTTCTTGATATCTGTTTTGATGCTTCAACGATGTGAAAACGGTAAAATGTTTCCCTTCTACTCTCGTCCTCGGGTGGTGTACATAGTGTAATTTTAACATAATCGATGCATTTTATTGTCTTGCACGTTTTTTAATCAATCACTTGTTTTAAACCCGTCCTTTACTTTGAGCTGTTGTAACAAGTGAAAAACTCCAAACAGGGGATCAATACAGTCTCTTATCTTATCTCCCTGGGTATGTTTTTACTATGAATCTATTTTTTATTAATTACCCTTCTGAGTGCCTCAGGTTCTTTCAGTAACCTTTAACTTGGATCCCCAAACTGAAGAGCACCAGAGAGATAACTTTTTTTCCACAACCTTTTTTTTTTTTTTTTTACACCCATGCAGCACTCCATGCATTGCTTTTTGCAAAGCATAAAGTCCCTCTTGTTTGGGAGAGCAATGAAGGAGTATACATCGGATGGGTTTATCCAGCATGATTGAAAAAGAATCACTTCACCTACATAGTCTCCCCATCGTTGGTAAATGTCAGCCGAACCCAATCTTGACCGAATTTAGAGGCATATTTCGGCAAACTGGATAGAGGAGCCATGCCGGCTTGCTGCCCAGTTTCCGTCTGCCAGATGGGATACAGGTGGGGCGCTTGTGGATGTCGTTTTGATAGCATCTTCTTCACTTGGTAACTGCATACGCTGAAGAAAAAAATGGGAGCAGACCTCCTGTCACACAGGTATACCTTACATACGGATGCAGGAGAGGCGAACCCTGTATGAAAAAGAACCTTACAAGAGACAAACCCTAAATCATGTTTGTTGCTAAACCACTTTCTTATGCTCTTGCTAAAATGTACACGATTCGTCATGAACATTTGGTACCACTTCATCAGTGAATTTGCACATTGACATCTCGGTACACTGTAATGCCACATTAAAACACTTGAACCACTGTATCTGCACATTAACAACCTATACACTGTAATTGCACAGTAAACTGAAGCATCACGCTCAGTGGTTACTGCGTCCTTCAGAGTTGTAGATTTCTGTTGTTTTTGGATGTTTTTAAGACTTTGTATCCAAAGGTTTGTGTCAAAGGGGAGTGATGCACATTTTGTATGAAGTGATACGGTGCATGGAAGAGGGAACTGGAGAAAATCAGAGCACACCCATTGATCGGAGGGAAAAACACCTCCTCTAATTAATTGGCAAAACATTGAGTTAGCAACCCAAACGGAGGTAGAGAGTACATGATCAGCTGAAAGGTGACAGTATGAAATCCCTTGTGATGAATTTGACATACAATCGCTGCATGAAATAAAAATACTTCATGAAAATGTATGATTAAATTACAAACACTACGAACTTATAACATAATATAGACAGGCAGCTTGGTATTTACTTAAAGGGATAACACACATGTATGTATGTCAATTAATTCTTCTACAAAGACAAAGTATTTGATGCGTGAGAGAAACTCATCACATCCACAACAGTCTGGAGCAAAAGCAGCATGAACTGTTGTTTAGTAGTTATATTCTATGAAATGCGAATCCCTTTACCTTGAAAGTTTTGTTGGTCATAATTATTTTAAATACGTGTTTTATTAGTTTCCTCCTTCATTTATTATTGTTCTCGAGTCTTAAAGTCAACTTTCTCAGAGGCAACTTTTCCTGGAAACAGAAACTTTTACAATAAACCCAACACTCCACCCACTGAGAGGCTCAACCAATCACAGGCGGGGGATGACACAGTTTTCAATTTGCATGCAGTCCCTATTAAACGAGTCGGCTCATGCATTCGTCTATCTGTGTTGCACTGTTGCATCTGAACACCGACATGTCAGACCAACTTAAAACATCACCAGTGTTGTCAACTCCTCAGTGAGGAAAGTAGCTATTGGCTGTCCTACAAGTCACTAGAAGTCGCTAAATGATGTCATCGCCTAATTTGCATGATTTTATAAATTAACTTACTTCTTTTGATTCTTGGTTTGTTTGTTTTCTATTTTGCCATTGAAATAGGCCATCGCTTCTCAAGATAACTTCATGACTAATGCTTTGTCTAGACCCCCATTACATAAATCAATTTTGTCCTGTATTGTTAAATGTTAGAATATCAAAATTTAGAAAATCATTTACATTTACATCCCACTCTGTAAGCCAGGGCGGGATTTGCGCACGCGCGATTCATTTGCAGTGTGGCGCGGAGTGATGTGGGTCTCCTCTCCGCTCTGACTGCAGCTGGGACTGCTGCATGAGGCTTCTGTGCGACTGACTGCCTGTGAGTGCTTTGGGACGGGGGTTCACAGTAACACCTGCTGCTCATTGAGGACAGTAACTGCAGAACGATACGTGCTTTCAAGTCAGAGTCTCCAAAACACCAGAAAAGTCTTCAATAACACAAGAAAAAGTCGCTAGTTTTTTTCACTAGTTGCTTTTGACAAAAAAAAAGCCGCCAAGAGGATTTGGAAAGTCGCCAGATTTAGCGAGAAAGTCTCCAAGTTGGCAACATTGAACAGCACCCAAGAAGGGATCAAAGAAAGCCGTCTCTAAGGGCGCTACCAAGAGTGGCAAGAAGAAGAGAAGGCCCAGGAGGGAGAGCTACGCCATCTACGTGTACAAGGTCCTGATGCAGGTCCACCCCGACCCCAGGATCTCCTCTAAGGCCATGGAGATCATGAACTCCTTTGTCAGCGACATCTTTGAGTGCATTGCCGATGAGGCCTCCCGTCTGGCTCACTACACCGTGTCTGAGGGAACCAAGGCGGTGACCAAGTACACCAGCTCCAAGTAAACTGCTGCTGTCCATTTAAACACAGCGGCTCTTTTAAGGGCCACCCAATTTAACTGAAGCTCAATTGTCCTTTAATATATTCTGTTATTTATTTTGTTTTATTTGATTGTAAAGTAGGATTTTCCTATGCTCCTTTTACAGGGCTAACAGCACAGCTCATTTGAACTTTAAGCCCCTGTGTAGCTTCCCATATGAATTCCCATCTATTTGTCAAGTCATGACTGCTAAATGAGGCAAAATGAATAAATGCTAAATTAAATGTCTTCAATCAAATCCATCAATCGAATTTCATTTGTATAGCGCCAAATCATAACCAGAGTTATCTTGAGACACTTTACAGAAAGAGCAGGTCTAGACCGACTCTTTGTTATGTTATTTAAAGAGAGGCCCAACATGAATCACCATGAGTAGCACTTAGCAATATTCGGCACATTGGCAGAAAAACTTCCTTTTAACAGGCAGAAACCTCGAGAAGAACCAGACTCATGTTGAACAGCCACCTGCCTCGACTGGATGGGCCGAAAATGGGATAAAAGGAGAAGCAGGATAGAGACAGGCAAAGAGAGCAACAACAACATATGTTCTTGTTACCACAACAACAACAACAACAACAACAACAACAACAACAACAACAACATCATATGTCCTTGTTACATGAACAACAACAGACACATACTTATGGTTACAATGCCAATAATAGTGGTAGACTAGGGTGAAGATTGGCTAAATAAATAAATAAATAAATAAATTAGCGAGAGAAGCAGAGTAATGATAAAGGCTGAGGTAATCGTAATTGTAACAGTTGAAGTCAACAGGTCTACTATTAGCATTAGCAGCAGCAATAAAGCCGCAAAGCTAATGTAGCACCTATGCTAGCTTACAATTATCCTCAAACATGCCATGAGCTTAATAAACCAAGCACTGTCATCTACTGCAGAAAAGCATAGGAGCATACTTATGAACCATTAGTTGTTTATTAAATCCTCATGAAATTTAATTGAGAAGCTAATTGGGAAATGCATCGGAAATCAGAGACGATGTGAATATTATAATTAATTGTACTTCCTTAATTGTTCCTAATGGGGGACTGTGTTTTACATTCTGGTGAGTAACAATAGAGACCAGAGTTGTCTTTCATTTAGAATCATTAACTCTGGGCTATACCCTACATAAAATATTAACTGTTTTACTTTCTATGTAGACCTTCTTTACACCATGTGTCCTGAGTGATTTGATGACAAGTGGAAGTACAGGTGTACAGCTCCCAGGATGCATTGAGATCGGATCAGTTAGAACACATTCAGTGTGATCTGGGACACATTTGTCTACATTGGTCTGACAGTGTGTACACATCTTGGGCTTCATTAAAGACGGCCTGGACTACAGTCTGAAGTTCATACACTAACTGATGAACAACACAATTGTAGGGGAACATTAGGTTTTTATTTCATGTCTTCACTTGAGTGCACAGTCAGCTGCTCCCTCTCTCAGTGAATCTGCATCAGCTGTCATTAAGGCCACGTGTTTGATAAAGTGTGGAGAAGATCTGATCACAAGTGGACACTGAAAGAGCATGTTAATGCCACGTGTGAACAGCCTCCTGGTTTCTACACGATTAGATTTGGATGACAAGGAAGCGTCTATAAGTGAGGAGTTGACATTGGGTTTAAACTGCTCACAGGCATGATTCATTGTTTTCCTTTCAAATTAATTAATTGTGAAACAGTTACAAGCTTATGGTGGTGGTTTATTAATGGGCTTTTGAAATGAGTCCTAAATCAATAGCTCCTAAACCTCCTTGTTTTTTACGTTTAAATAACAAAGCTCTTTTAGTGACTTCTCTGGTGGTTCCCCATACCATATTTACACTGTTTGTTTAGTCGAATGATCATTTTGTGAGAAAGAGGAAAAATGTTGGCCAGGAAAAGGAGTTTGGATAAGATGAACGTTTTAACAAGATTAATTCTTGTTTTGTAATTAGTACTTTTGTTCTCCCACTTCTTTACTTCTTCTTTCACCACACACACTTTATTCTCCCAGTTTCTTTCACTACATTCTCTGTTACAGAAGGTAAGACCAAGTATTTTAATTTCTTGTTTCACATTAATATTTATGTTTTGTACGTCTTCATCTGAGCCGATCCAAACTCCTTCTGTCTTATCCTGATTTAATTTGGCACCTGAGGCCTGTTCATACAAGTTTAAATGATTAGTTAAAACATCCATTTCCTGTTGATTTTTTATGATGATTGTGATGTCATCGGCGTAAGCCATGGCTGTGACCTTGTGCATGTGTCCTACCCTGGAGCCAGTTAAAAGGCTGTCATTATTCATCTTGTTTATTAAAGGACAGATAGCCAAGATGTAAAGGGCGGCGCTCAAGGGACAGCCCTGCTTCACACCTCTCTCTACTTGAAACGTTTCTGTTAAAACACCGTTAACATAAATACACACACTTGATTTAACATACAGACATTTAACCATGTTTATGAAAGCGTCTGGAAAACCATACGCTCTCATGACAGCCCAGAGATAATCTCTGGAGATGTAGTCGAAGGCTTTCCTTTGATCAAGTCTGATTATATAAAATCCTTTAGTTTCTTCTGGTTGGTTTATAATTTCTCTTAAAATACAGAGATTATCGCACATCAGCCTTCCTTTTATTGCACATGTTTGTTCTACATCTATAATTTCATCTAGGATATCATTTAATCTATTCATAATTATTTTAGCAAATATTTTATAATCCGTGTTCATAATGGTTAAATGTCTATAATTATTTATGTCAGTATCATCACCTTTTTTATATAATAAACACATAATACCTTGATAAAATGAATCACCCATAGAACCACTGTGGAGGCCTTCGTTGAACACAGAGGTGAGGAGGTTTATGACTCCATCAAGGTTCAGCTGATGAAATTCGGCAGGAAGGCCGTCAGGACCGGGACACTTCCCCGTGTTTAGCTGTTGGATGGCCTGCAGCACTTCGTCTGTCCTGATCTCTCCCAGGAGGGGAGTAAAGTTTAAGGAGTCGTGAGAGGAGATAGACTTTAAGAAGGACTCCACAGTGGCTGGATCGGTATCGATCTTATAACTATCTGCACATAAATCTCTAATAGTTTCTCTTTTCATCTTTTCATTAAAAACATTTTCACCTTCTTGTTTTTTTATAGAGTTTATGAATTTGCTTACACGTAAATTCCGTCAATACGTGTCTTTGTCTTGTTATCAAACCTTGTAAAATCTGTTCCGAAGGGATACACACTTCTGAATACATCAATAAGTTTAGTTTCTTCACACATTTCTTTTAAAAGTTTCCCTTCAGGTCATAATTTAAAAGGTACATCACTAATTCTGTCGGTTTCCTCAGTCACAGTATTAAAATCTCCACAAAGGATGAACTTATAACCAACAAATAACAGTTCTTTAAGTCCTTTAAATAATCTCATTTTGTTCGTTTCTCTGGTGCGGTGTAAACATTTATAATTCGGTATTTCTCACCACGATAAAAGCAATCAATCATCAGCAGTCTACCTGGAATGACTTCTCTCTTTCTGAAAATTTCAACGTCATGATTTTTGAAAAATATTCCTACTCCATCAGCACTGTTTTCTCCTATTGATACAACACATTTACCTTGGAACCACAGGTCACAAACATTTCCAACATCATCATATGTTTTTAGTCTTAATTCCTGGACACACAAGACATCAAAATCAGTTTTCAATAAATAATTGATTTTCTGCACTCTGTTTCCAGCTGACTGAACACCCGAGCATTCCAGGTAGCGATTTTTTGGGAGGCTGATGATGATAAGTGGTGACACAGCTATGGAGAACAGTTATCATTTAGACGTTTTGCTTCTCTGTTACGACTGAGCGGGTTTCTTTTTCTTCTTCTTTTTTTTAACCATTTCAAAGGGAGTCTCATTTTGTGTGTCAGGGACAGGAAATTCAGGTGTCGGAGAGAACGATCCAGAGTTGGAGTCGGATAGGTTGGACTCTGAATCGTATGGAGGAGGACGTGGGGTGCTGGCTCTCTGGCCAGCTGTTAACTTTTCAGAGCTGACGTCAGAGCTCGGGGTTTCACTTGCACTTTCATAATGTATGTTTTCATTTTCATCTTCAAAACTCTCAGCAATACTGTAAATGTCATCAGCATCGCTATCAATGGTTAAAGAACCCTCACCTGGAGACGAAGAGAGGTCATCAGGAGGTGGAGCTGGGGGCCGCGGCAGGGAAGCTGGCAGGGGCTGGTTGCTGCTTTGATCTTGACTTGTTGCCTTGTGACCCAACGTGCCACATCTCCAGCACTCGACAGTGGAGCATTGTTTAACCTAGTGGTCGTCAGAGATTAGGTCGGCGGTACATGATTCTCCCGTTATAGGGGCCCAAGAAATAGAGTTTGGAATTTGATTGACTTGTCCGTTTGAGTCTCTGTGTATTTTGACTTTAAATTTGCGCATGCCATACCAGATTCCGAACTTGTCAACAGGTTTAATGACTTAGAGGATTTCGCAGTATCTGCGCAGGTACAGTTCGATGTTGTGGTCAGGGATTCTGCCGGTCAAGAATTTTTTGGAGGCTTGAACCTCCAAGAAGCGGCGAAGCGGAGCTTCCTGAAGAAAACACAATTCAAAGTCTCTCTTGTTTGGGAGAGCAATGAAAGAGTACACATCGAAGGTGTTTATCCAGCATGATTGAAAGAGCAATTCTTCACCAACATAATCATGGTTGGGAGGATCCCCGTCGCCGGTATATTTCAGCCGAACCCAGAATTAATTTAGAGACAGTTGAGAGTTTTCTGTATTTTGATATAAGATTGACATGGAGATAGCATGTAGGCAATGTAGTCAATAAATGCCAAAAAGTTATGAATGTCATGAGATGTCTTGCAGGCTTGACACAGGGAGCTGATTTTGTATCTCTAAAATATGTAGCTTTAATAAGATCTTGATTGAAGTATGGAAGCATTAGATATGGATCTCAGCAGCAACATCTGTTTCAAAAGATCTCAATAGTATACACAATCTGGCTCTAAGAGTGCGCCTGGGTGCAGTTATGTCTTCACCAGCGTGTGCTCTCCAAGTGGAAGCAGGCAAAATGCCCCTGGCGCTACGAAGGAAACAGCTAGCAGCAAATTACTGGGTCAGCCTAAGAGGACAGGATTAGAGCCATAAAACAAAGAAGGTGCTGCAGACATGCTGGGAGAGGGAGAAGAAGAAAAAAGAAAGCATTGGCTGGACAGGGGAAAGAATAGCAAGAGACATGGGAGTCTTTGAGAGAGAGTTTTGTCAAACTGTGGTGTGGCCTGAGAGACCTCTGGGAGTATTGGAAAGTCCAGTAGTTGATTTTAAACACTAAACAATAAGAATATTCAGATTTAGGCCCAGAACACTGCAATTATAAGGAGAAGAAATATACTGACAGAATACAAATTGTTGTGCCAAAACTCAAGTTGAAAATGAGTAAGAGAACTTTAGATTATGTATGTTTGCAGTAGAACTGTATGCAACAGTGATGGCAGTGTAATGGAGTGAACACATTCATTCAAGGAAAATAGTTATATGAATTGATTCAGTAACAGCGCATCAAGACAGGGACAGTCAAATGTCACCAGGAGTTGCTTTATGAAATAGTGTTACAAACACAAGACTATCAAGACAAGGGAAGAATGTAAGGTTCATGTGGGTCCCAGCACACTCAGGGATACCAGGAAATGGGCAGACAAAATTGCAAAAGAAGCAGGAAGAAACGTAATTGTTGAAATCAATATCAAATCATAAAAAAACAGAGGGGAAAGGCACAATTTTGAGAGAAGTTAACCAGCAGTGGCAACAACAATGGAATAATAAAACTAAGGGCAGACATTTACATTCAATACAAACCAGTGTTGGTATATCAACAGATAGGGGGACAAGGCGGAGAGAACAGTGTCAAAAGTATTTTTGAAAGTGGAGACAGTTCACAAGGAAGAAAGTGGATTCTACTTTTTTGGATATTATACTTTTCAAGGGCGACTGGACTTGATAAGCGGATTTAAACGGTTAGAAAATGAAGAAAAGTAAAACCTGAAGGTGGCAGTAATGCAACGTTATGGATGTCGGCTGCCGTAAAACACCAAAGAAGAAGAATAGAAGCCGAACATGAAACTTCAGGGGTAAAAGAGACGAATCAAAGGTAACATCTGTGTGACTGTTGTATGTCTGTGTCTGAATGATTGTTTCATTGTAGCACACCGGCGTTAAAGCTTTCGGTACAGATGTACAAACAGCGGGTTCTGTCCGGCTTCCTCCTGCTAACTGTGTGTTATGCTAACTAGCACAGACACCATGCTAGGCTGCTATCTTGACCCGGGCTGTGGTGCTTTACATTATATATCCTCACTCGCGCCTCTTCCTTGTGTCTTAGATCCTCAGATCAAGGATGAGAGAGTGAGAAGTGAGGCAGAGACATAAGGACGGAGGAGAAGAAGAAGAAGATGCTAAATGAGAACATTTTGGTTCCACAACGTCTGGGCATACCTTTATACTTCAGACTCAGCTACGTATATTCTGTATGAGAGTATTAACACATTAAAGCTGTCATGGCACAAATATAAAAAAAGATAACATGAACAATGTTTAGTGCAGCATTGAACAGGTATCGACACAGTCACTTACATTAGACATCGTTTTAAACGGATTTGCAGGTTGGAGTTCCCTTAAACTGTGCAGCAAGATAACGTAGAAACTGAATTCAAGAGTTTTTGACAGTTACTTGTGGATACGTGTTTGTCATCTGTGCACGTCAGTGCTCTGGCATCATAAAAACGAGCTCTGAGCTCGCCTTTGCAACCACAGCCACACACAGCGGAACATCACAAGTTAATTCAAACTTTAGCTGACCAGTTAATGTGATCTTTTACACCACAGATGACTCATGCTTTAGATGTATTGAGTTTTAGTTATTGTGAAGCTTTTACCGATTTGACTCTCCTCTCTATTTACTCGATGTTTCCGTGGCATTACGGTATTTTTAAGAAAACAGAAGCATAGACGAGTTTGTAGCGATCGGCGATGGCGAGTGTAAGGTTCACTATTGTTATGTAATGTTGTCCACAGAAAAAATAATGTTCCAGCAAACTGTGTGTCTTACAATGTCTCAAAAGACACCGATTAATTGAGATAAAGCTGCGAAATGCAATCGAGTCGTTTATTTCCTCGTTTGTGGACAACGGACTCATAAGCCACGCCCACACACATCTGTGACCGCCACCAGTTTATTCAACACCAGTTAAACTGTGACAATTGTTACAGCTGTGCCGGTGTCTATCAGAACGGTAGAACCCTTATCTTGAGAAGCCCAGAGGCGTCGTTAGGATCTTGAAACATTGGGGGCTAAGCCCTGTCCAGAAACCTTTAGATTTCCCCCATAATTGAAAGATGTGAGACTCGGTAATGTGCTCTACCAAGAGGTTCCGATCTGGTGCGCTGGCTGGTGTTTACAACATGAAGTAAAACAACAAGTGATGCATTTATAAGACGTTCACTTTGAAATTATAAGTATCTCACACAAAGCACTTATTCCCTCTCATCATCCTTACCACAGCTCCTTCACTAATCTGAATCTAAGACATTGTGGTGCCAAAGAACACTGACTCAAGCTAATGTCTGCTTTCTAACAGAGAACAGAGGCTTTATTCAGCCCTGCATGTCCCACAGTTAGATGGGCAAACAGATGTGTAGAGCCAAAGTGATCACTTGGTAAGGGTTATTTATGGCACTGAACCAAAAACACAACATGAGGAAAACAAAATGAGTAGACTATGTTGAGGTGTATCTGCGGTATATCTGTTTCTGAGCAGCAGTGTGAGTCGTCTCTACTGACCCCAGGATTGTGTGGATGTGTGGGCTAGTTTTATTTGTGCTTCAGAACGAAAACAGCTGTGAAAATGTCTTGAGTTGTTTGAGAATGACTGGGGTAGAAAACACTCATCTAAAGGGTGAACATTTGTGGCTGTAACCCTGGATGCCCAGGTCTAACGACGCCATTGGAGAAGCCATAAATATTTTTAATTAACAAGACAAGATGTGTAAAGTATCATAACCATAACTTTTTACCTTCTGAACAGTGTAGAAATGTAATTTTAAACCTCCCAACCTCTATTTTAATGGTCTTATATAAACACATTTTAGAGTTTACTTAATTATTTACCCAAGTTGCTGGGTTTTGCTGCTGAATGCTTTTTGGTTACATATAATAACTGATTTTTGATTATTTCTTTGCAAATGATTCCTGGTTCCCTGCTTACTTTCATGCAAGTCTTTCATGGAAACATTTCCTCCAGTTGACCGACCCGAGCAGTTTCTGTCAGAGCAGGAAGGAAGCAGAGATGAGGGTTTCCACCAGTCACCTGCAGCAGCTCACCATCTTCACCACCGTGCTGACCGGTGGAGGGATCGGCACCATGTACTACCTTCAGCAGAGTGAGTACAGACGAGCACTGTGTGTTTATATTTGTGTTTGCTTATGTTAGTTTTTCTTTGCTTCTGGGAACTGTTGAGGTTTGAGTTAAGTTTTGAAATAATTCTGTCTAAACTTGGTTGAAATTGGTGACGAGAATGAAGGTTTACTTCCACCGTGAGACACCAATGCAGCTCATTTTAACTGCTCTTCGTCATTACACATAAGTGCACATGTCTAAAACAGTCCAAATGTGTATTATTAATATCTAACAAATTATTTTGTACCTCTTTTTTGCACCTTTCTGTGCGTGAACTAGAGAGATTCAGCGAGTCAGACTATCACCGACTGGCTCTGCAGAAGTTAGAAGATTGTCCGCTGGCCATGGAGAGTCTGGGGGCTCCGCCTTTAAAGGTCCACAACATCCATCTGAGTGACAGACACAACCGAGTAGATCCGCACACTTCACAGGTACTGTGGTCTACAGAGCAGTCCCTCCAGGATGCTTTTCCCGACCTCAACTTTACTGCAAATTTGACCGGTCATCCTATTTCTTTGCACGTGTGAAGTCTTGTATGTCACCAAACTGGCGTCTTTCATATTCAAAATATTGATCCCCTGAGGTCTGTAATGTTGTATAAACATCTGAGGGCATCTTTTCCTGTAATACTTACTTGTTATTGATGTTTGTACTATGTTTTTGGACTATTTGATATCAGCAATGACACAGTGTAATAATTATCCTCCTTCCTATTATCAGCAGCTGAAATAAAGCGAGCGGTGTAGTGTGTGGATTCTCTTTGCACATATAGACAGCATTGAATATGCACATGCGGTGCAAAATGAGCATTTCATGGCTATTGACTTCAGTATTTCTCAGTTTTTACACATTTTATTTGGCGTCTTGTCACAGAAATTGACCGGACGTGATGTCAGAAGACAAACAGCTCGCTCAGCCAATAGATGGCTTCATTGGAGCGTTTGTCCCAGTCGCTCACAGTGGACGTGTTACCCAAAAATAAAAAGCCTCAAAACATTTTTTTAAAAAGCTGCCATGGCAGCAACACTCACAGGAAATGCTGTGACATCCTGGAGGGACCGATAAAGTCAGCTGTTGTTCTGTGACTATTTGTAACTTTAAGCTGCCACGTTTGACTCACTGCAAATGTTAGTCTGACTCTTTGGCCTTGGACTTGTCCTAAAATTGTGCATGTGATCATCGCTGCTCGGAAACACAGGAAGCAATGTTTTAGTCTCACCTTACTGTTCTTTGATTCAGTGACTCGACCAATGTCTGAGTTCTCTTCAGGTAAAATGTCGATAAAAGTTCGGAGTAAATTCCCTAAAATGTTTCCTTAGATGTCTTGAAGTGGTTAGTTTCGCTGCGTTCAAAATTGAAAAATTGAAATTGAAAACCGCTGAAAAGTTTGTCTAAAGTCTGTGGCAGCTGAAAGCTGCAGACACCAAACAGACGTGCAGCAACTTGGGAAAAGTGTGTGACACTGGGAAAAAAAGGGGAATCGTTTTCTAATATTAGAAAAATGGACACAAAAAAGATGCAACAGGGTTTCACGTCACAAAAGATTTTTTTATATTTAATCTTAATATTTGGACTTCTACTTTCCCACAAGCGCACGAATGCAGTCACTAAATAAACAAATGAGGGAGCAAGAGAGAGGGATTCATAAAATATAATATAAATATAAATATAAAACTCTGAGTAGTCCTCTGCATGCAATTCAAAGAGCGGGATCGTGTGGAGGCACAGATCAAGAGATCGCTATAAATACCTTTCTATTGCATCAAAGGTTCGCAAGAGCTCAGCTGCCTCCTGATTCCTGAGCTGAAGAAACCCAAACAAACCTCAGTGGAGAGAGGTTCATGTAATCACTGAGTTTAAGGCTTGAGAAGTCTCGTGAGATTTTAGTGGCATTCAGATGATCAACATCTCTACCACACAGTCATGTACTTTAAGATCTTCCTGCACTTTAACAGTCTGAATGTTTGTTGTGTTGCAGATAAAGATTCCTGTGACCGGGTCAAAAAATGGAGGTTATCTGTTTACGTCGTCAGTCAGAGACCCCGATACAAAGAGGTGAGTACTTCCTGCTCTGTGTAGAGTTCAGTACCTTTCAGTTCAGTGTGTTGTTAAATAGTTATGTGTTATGTAAATGATTGTGTGAGGGGACTTAACTGTGCCCCTTGAAAATACAGTTATGACTTAGACACTTTATTTGGTATAAAAGAGCAACTTGTGCACAGATGAGATCAGAGAAACCAACAGGAGAGAGGTTCACCCACATGATGCACCTTCTGTAGATAATTGCATTTACAATCTATTAGCTATCACATTTCCTATTGTAATACTGTAGTGTACCTGTAAAGTAAAATCAGACTTGGCTGTTCAAAGCTTCAACTATTTGTTCCTGTTTCACAAATAAAAAGTTTTCCAGCTTAGCATTTAATATTCCACTTCTGTCTCAGTGTTTCAAAACATGTCGTTTCTAAATTTTAACATATAATTTAACTAGCTGAAGGATTGGAGTCAGCTAGGGAGCTAAAGTCTTCAGCAGCCCAGCTGGCAGCCCACAAACAGTGTTTGAGTAACACCGAGTTTAAATGTGAAACTGCTTTATGCATTTTTTTATTTAGAATCATCAGGTCGATTTGTTTTGCAGAGGAGGAGACCTCGGATCATTCGGCTCCCAATAAAAACCTTGTGAATGATGAACACTGAAGAATAGTAGACACATTTTTTCATTGTACTTTCACATTTGAAACAGAGCAACACTTTCATTCCCATGTTGTGCTAAATTTTGTATCAAACTTAGAATTAAAGGTATAATAAGGTTTTTAAGGATATAAGGATTTTTCCTTGCATTTTGTCAACACATTCAAACTGGGCCCCTCCTCCTGGGCTCTTTGTCACCAGAAGCTCACTCTCAGGCTGTGTTCGAAATGCTGTACTACATACTACATACTGCATACTGCATACTACATACTGCATACTCCATACTGCGTTGGCGGTAGTATGTAGTATGGAGGAGCTTTTCAAATTCATTTTGCAGTATGCTACGCCAGGCGGAAGTAAACCTTAGCTGTAAACCCCTTCTGCTGGAATGCTGCTGCTGTCCGTCATTTCACCTGCTGCTGTGACATTCCAGCGCTTTGCATTGTGGGTACAGTAGGCAAGGTAGACTGGTCTGATGCATACTGGAGATTTTTTCCGAATCATTAGGACATCCGGGTATTTTTGGCGTACTGCACATTTTGCTTTTGTTTGCATACTACAGACTACACTTTGGCCAAATCAGTACTAATGCTAGTATAGTATGACATTTCGAACACAGCATCACTATCTTTTGCGAGAACACGCCCAACCTGCCAAGCTAACACCGACAGCATCATGGTTACCTTTGCGCAAGCATGCTAACTGCCGGTTTGTCCTACCCGGTTTGAGCCATCTATCTGTCCAACAGAAAGAAGGCCAACTCTGCATCGCTCTTTTGCCATGTTTGCCGGTCTGAATGGGGCCTAGTTGCTCATTTGAACCACTCCCACACTCACCTGTACGCTATGATTGGGAATAGATGCAGAGGGAAGGGTCTCACAAGGGTCTGCACACACCCTCACCAACACACATGTATTGAGGCCTAGAAGTGATGATTTATATTATATTAAATTTGTGAAAGTCTATATTTTATTTTTCTAGGAAAATCCTACTTATTATACCTTTTAAAAATCAGGTTCTTTACCTGAATGTGGTGCACCATGGGTAATCTCAGTGTGCCTTTGGGAGTTGGGTGGATAGGGTGTCTCTGTACAGCGTCTCTCTTACGGATGTCCTACTTGAAGCTGGAGGATGGGGAGCAGCTCGTTCTTCCTCTCAGCCTTCACACACTCATCATGCTGCACTTTGTGCTGTTTTTCCAGCTGCTTGAACAAGTTAGTCATGTTGCTTTGCGGCTCCCCTGGAGGAGTGGCTGTTAGTTTAGGGAGCGCTTGATTTGATCTGCATTGAGTCTTCTACGCGCGGAGCATTTTAAACGTCAACATCACCGTCAGTCATGTTTGTTTAATTGTGAGAAGGCAAAATCGTGGTCAGGATTCATATTCGATTAACTGTGCAGCTCTAATTGGAATTATTGACATTAGGGGGAATCTTGTAAACTGTGCAAACTGAGTCTCAAAGTGCCCTTCAGTGTTGATCATTTACAAGGTTTGAATGTGAAGCAGAATCTTCCAGAGAGGCTTCCTCTCCAAAACCGGCCGACCTGATATTAAAACTGCTAAAAACACTGAATAAAGAATCTTTATACTGAAAAGTTGTGTTTCTTAGTATGTTGCTTTACTTTGAAAAAATAAACACTAGTCCAAGCTTACTTATTAAATGGCAAATGAGATTGACAAAATTCTGAGTCGGGTACAGCCTTAGGTTTTTCAAAATGCAACTTTGGATGTGTTGAAGGCATCCCTGAGCTGGGTTTGTCCCTCCCTGCAGGTGGAGTCTGAAGCAGGCGGTTCTGAGGCTCCGGGAAGGACAGATCATCGACCTGCTGAATCCTCCGTCACCTGCAGCAACTCTGCGTACAGAGGACTCACAGGGGCTGGACACAGGCCACTGGCACTGACTGACTCTGTGCAGTAATGAGAACAATATGATGGGAAGTCGTCCTGCTATATGTGTGTCTGTCAAAGGACAAATCCAGCTCCAGTACCTTGTTAAAGAGACACTCATGTTGCACAGCTCTGTGAGGCTTCAGACTGATCTGGATTGTTGCTGTTTGATTAAATAATGTGATTTTGACTTGTTGCACTGACTTCAGTACATTTCCTTTCAGAGTTTCAGATCAAAAGCAATTTGCCGTCTAACATTTTGGTTTGCTTATCCAGGTTAAAAGCAAGTTTACAACTTACCTCCTAGACATAAATACATATTTCAAACAAAGCAACAAAGAGAGGTAGGGAGAGTGTGTTTGTGTGACTTTGACCGCAACTTCCTATTTCCTGTGCAGGTGTAGATGACGGAAATGGGCCCAATCCCAATCTCCACCCTAAAGCCTAAGCACTGAACACTCACAGACTTTAATGGTGTCAGGCGTGCAGTGTGTGAGTGCGTGAGGGTTTGAGAACTGCATAAAAATGAGGAATAGAACACACTATCATGCCATCACACGTTGCCTAGAAACCAGATGGGCCATTAAATCTAATAAGTAAAAAAGTCGACCTGCAGCATGTGTTTGTGTGTCTTACAGTCAACAAGCCTGTGCCTCACAAACTTTCTTGGACAAATTTATAAAAGATGACATTTGAAATGCAATATGTGTAACTTGTATTCACATATACATGCTATACTTCTCTAAAAACATTTCAAATCCATTTCTGTTTTGGGGTTTTTTAAGCACAACATAACATCCAGTGACGTCAAATAACTGTCGGATATTGAAAGCTGAAGTAATCCTGGAAAAAGGGGCAAAAGCTCTGACTCAAAGCACTTCTTCTGACACTACAGCAAAAGAACTCCAGGCAGCCTGTTTGGACTTAGGTGTTAAAGGGGTCTAACCTGTTGATGATCCCATTATTGTGAACTTTCAGGTCTCTTTCTGATTAAACATTTGAGACAATAATGACTTAAAGCAATACATAGAAAATAGCTTCATGGGTCCTGAGAGTGACCATGTCAAGTCTTAGAGGTTTTAAGGTTAACAGGCGAGATGTCTCTTCCTGCTTTGAATTTACGACTTCCCACTCCTTCATGTCTGCCTTAATCGTGTAACACAGAAAGTAACATAAGCTAGAACCAGTATTGCCAAATATTTACTCGTGTACACGTCTCTACCATCACATGGCATAGACTGTGATATTGCTCAACCTCGCTGCTGGTTATGACAAC
Source organism: Semicossyphus pulcher (assembly GCF_022749685.1). Classification (NCBI taxonomy): domain Eukaryota; kingdom Metazoa; phylum Chordata; class Actinopteri; order Labriformes; family Labridae; genus Semicossyphus; species Semicossyphus pulcher. Next base: position 2,617,471 of record NW_027211701.1, read on the forward strand.
AACACAAGGATATGACAGTTATAACGACCAGATAAAGAGATATTAAATTTGTGTGTTTGAGGCAACCACAGAAGAGGCGGGGATGTAAGGCTCGAGCGATTATACTAAAGAAGAGGATGAAGACTGACAGAGAGAGAGAGAGAGAGTAATGAAGGTCGGCAGCAGTTCGGCTCTCTTCAAGGTGAAGTAATTTCACCTGAGATAGGAGGTTCGAGTGCTTGTGCATTCAATCTTGACTCAGGTGTGACACTCAGTGTGATTTTACTTGCGACAGCGTGGACTTATAAGCTAAAGACAAGTGTTACACGTCCAGGTGCATTAGACAGTTTACTAGCTGATGGGAAACAAAATGTACTTTAACCAAATTTAACAGAGTTTAACCAAAATTAAATGTTTAATTCTAAATACCAGGTATTGTGGAGTACTAGGTTTTGAGCAATGTGTCTGTTTAATTAAATGTAGATTCTCGAGAAAAAAAAAGTCGTCTACAACAATCAAAATGAAACATTTCCTTATCCGGGATGTAAATCATAGGGGTAACTTTTACGATTGTGTTTTTTTAACGCGCCCCCAGTCACAAACCACAATCTGTCATTGACCTCTGCTACTTTCTCGAGTATTAATTATAATCAGTGTAACCCAGTACTTCTCAGTCTTTTTCGTACTGTATTGTGCAACAACAGATAAGTGTTTCTGAGAGTACATCACAGAATGAAAAACTTACTTCATCTAATAATAATTTGAAACATTTAATTAGAATTATAGAATAGATTAAGTTAATTAAGAAACTTCGATAACATTAAGTTCCACTAAGGTAACAATACAGAGATCAGAGACGACACCTGTCTAAAGAGCCTATGAATTGACTGAGGGGCCATGGGGCAAACTTTATTGTAAAACAGTAGATTATTATCGCGCTTAGTCTATGTCCGCATTTTTTTCTGTGGGTGACATATCGTGTTTTTGATCAGATAAGAACAGTTCCCTACCTTAAATTTCCTGTATTTGTGCATGTTGTACATTTTAATCAACAGGAATTTTTGGGGTAGAATAAACCGATCTGCTGGTAGCTTTAATAAAACTAACAGACGACGACAACAACAACAACAACAACAACAACAACAACAACAACAACAACAACAACAACAACAACAACAACAACAACAACAACAACAACATACACATTTACTTTGAATTAAGGTTCACTGTTGGTCATAGTTCAACCACATGTCTTCCTCTTGCTCGATCCGTCACGAGACAGCAAGGTTGCCATGGAAACAGGAGCTTTCACAGTAAGACCACCGCCAACCCAGAGAGCAGCTCAACCAATCACAAGCAGGGAACGACACAGTTTCTTTTGCATACAGCCTGTATAAACACAGTCGCTCCACCCCTGCGTCAACATCGTTACTAACGAGAATCGCTTCAGAATCATGCCTGAACCAGCGAAGACAGCGCCCAAGAAGGGCTCAAAGAAAGCCGTCGCTAAGAGCGTCAGCAAGAGCGGCAAGAAGAGGAGAAAGACCAGGAAGGAGAGCTACGCCATCTACGTGTACAAGGTCCTGAAGCAGGTCCACCCCGACACCGGGATCTCCTCTAAGGCCATGGGCATCATGAACTCCTTTGTGAGCGACATCTTTGAGCGCATCGCCGGTGAGGCCTCCCGTCTGGCTCACTACAACAAGCGCTCCACCATCACCTCCAGGGAGATCCAGACCGCCGTCCGCCTGCTGCTGCCCGGCGAGCTGGCCAAGCACGCCGTGTCTGAGGGAACCAAGGCGGTGACCAAGTACACCAGCTCCAAGTAAACTGCTGTAATCTATCTGAACACAACGGCTCTTTTAAGAGCCACCCACTTTAACGGAAGCTCATTTTGTCCTGTAGTGCGTTTGTGTTGACATCGCACCGTTCTTTGCTGTATTGTGCTGGTGGGGCTAACAAGCTTTACAAGCTCTGTGGTTGGGCTTGAACTGGACAGGCTGGAGTCAGTGAGTGAGAGGAGGATGAAGGACGAAACTAGAGTAATTTTGGACAACTCCTCTCGTCTTCTCCATGATAAGCTGTGGCAGACGGGCAGCTTGCTCAGCCACTGCATCATTCCACCAAGCTAAAGAGCACTTTGTAATGTTGTAATAGTCTATAGTCATATACTATACTGCACATTCTAAGCTTAGGCCAAAAGGCAACAGAACTTTGTAGTTCTTCAAGATGTGTCGGTTCTGAACTGACTGGTGGATGGAGCTAGAAATATAAGCCTATAAGACTTAATTTAAATTGTTTTTGTTAAAAACGTATCAGCTGCCATCTTAAGAAATGCTCTCTGGGTTGGTGATCGCTCCTTGTGGCAGAAGAGAAGGGGCAGATCAAGAAGTGGCCCCTTCTACAAGCTGCTGCACGGAGATTTTACATCTGATCACCAACACTTACAGATCAGTTGGCGTGGTACACCCAGTAAAAATATATTTAATATTATAAATGATTATACATATGGGGGATTGATAGAATATAAAAATATAACTGATAATTACACTAAGGTGATGTAAATTATATATATATCAGAGCATTAGAGATGTATGCTGGCTTATTTCTGTTGGTAGACTTCCTGTGAGAGCTGTGGTATCTTGGAGTTGCTATGTTACAACAACAAAATTATCCACTGATGAAACTCAAGAACACCACCTTATCGAGTGCTACAGATCACAGGGAGTCTGGAGCAAACTGAAAAGTATTGGGTTAGTGTTTGATTGGGTATTGGGTTAATGTATGTTATGTTTCTGTCATGTATGTTTGTTGGAGGAAAAATTCTCAACCAAACAAAGAGAACTGTTCCCGACTATCATAAGTGTTGTTTGTTATCATTTATGGAAAACACGGGGTGTGTGTGTGTGTGTGTGTGTGTGTGTGTGTGTGTGTGTGTGTGTGTGTGTGTGTGTGTGTGTGTGTGTGTGTGTGTGTGTGTGTGTGTGTGTGACCACCATACATCAGACTGTTTTTGGCTCCGATACTGTCATGAAACAACTCCTTGCAGACCTCCGGAGGAGGAGAACTCGAGATAAGGCTCAGCGCCTCCCCTGGCACAACTTTTAAGGGACATGAACTATTATTCGCACTATCTGCACTTTTATCATGATTGACCGTATGTTTTTGTATTTATGTTTTGTACTTGATTTGTAAACTGTAACAAATGTAACTTAATCTGTAACATTTAATCTTCAATAAAAGTATTTTTTTTAAAAAGAAAAATAAGCCTCTGTAGGACATTAGTACGCAAATAGATATGTAATCAAGAGTGAATCGTTGACCTAGTATCACTGAGAGTCATTAGCACCCTCTGGAGTTGACGGGCTCACATGAACCTGACTGTGAGAGTTGTTTGGGCAGAGAATTCAACACTGCATTGAAAGTGGGTTATAGGTGGTGTCTTAGACACTTCTAGATTTCATGGTCGTGGTCGTGTGCATGCTGACTGCCTGTCATGACTTTCTCAGACATCTGAATAGATCGGAACCATTGTTGAACTTATTATCAACACCTGTGCTTTCCCCCCTGTAAGAAGTCAAAATGTCCGCTGTGAAAAAAGCCTGTTACATTAGTATTATCATTATTATTGATAGCACCTATTTTATATTCTACTATATTATAGGCCTACTAGTATTCCATATTATTGCAATTTTACATCATTTTGCTTTGTTCGTTCTCCCTTAATATTCCATATCATGCTACATTATAGACAAATGCTTACTGTAATATACCATACTGTATTTTATTGCCACTTTTATAATGCACTTTATATTGTACTACGTTATACCTTATACCCCAGAACATACTGTTTTAATTCACACTGCCTAATGTTGCTGCTATTAACCATACTTGTCACTTTATGTTGTCACTTTTGCGTACCAGCTGTATACATCTCATTCTGTTCTTATTTCTATATGTATTTGCCTTCTTGCTACTTTGTCTTTTAGCTGCTGCAGCACCCGAATTTCCCTCCTGGGGATCAATAAAGAATCATCTTTTGATAGCATAGTGAGGATTTATTTGAATCTCATGTACATTGGTGAAGACCAGCTTACATAAGCTGCAGTAGTAGACATCAGCAAGTCATCTATCACAAAGGTTCAGGTTAGTAAGCACTAGCATGTGAATTAGCTCAATACACTAACCAAGCAGTTATGAAATTGTTTTATGGTGTTCAATACAGCTGGGATTCGATCTGTGCTTGGCTCAAACATGCAATATGAAATGTGCAAGTTGTCCTTCTGTTGTGTTGAGCTAAAGTAAATATACGTATTTTGTAGCTAATTAAACAAAATTGTAGATGCCCTCAAGTTGGTAATAATAATAATAATAATAATAATAATGAAATGAAGTAAGGTTGATTTCCCCTTTTCACTGCGTACAAGCCCAAATGAATCACAAACAAATCTAATGTTAAGAGAGAGGGGGAGAGCGAGCTGTATAGAGGCCAGACAGAGGTGTTCCCTCTGATGCGGGCCATTTTACTGGCCTCTTATATTGACAATTATTCATTTCAGGCTGATTTTAAATACAATGTTTTAATCCATTAGAGGCGTACATATACTCAGGCATCCCCAGGATTCACACAGCCTCATGAAGAAAGGCCATAATAGAACACAGTATCTAAAATAGTGGAGCTTTTTCATTAGGCCTATGTTCTGTATGTTTTGTTCTGTTGTTGTTGTTGTTGTTGTTGTTGTTGTTGTTGTCCCAATTCTGTAGAATGGCAATATATTTAATAATTAATTTCAAGCAGATATCACATTTCCAATTAAAAGGCTAATAATTAAAAGACCTAATTAAGCATTTGTATTGTTTTCTCACTGCACTGACCCTGTTCTCATGAGCTACTGGCCTGGTTATCCAGACTGTCAGTTCAGACCAAACAGAGTAAAGTAGGAATCATGTCTTCAGTCAGAGTGAGGTGACAAACTGATTTACACTGAACACACACTGGTCCAGACTGCTAAACAAAAGATCACATGATGCCCGTTTTTTTCAGACACTGAATATCTGGTCAATGTCTGACTGATTATATACCTTGCCTCCAATAACGGTCAAACTTCATGTGACATATCTGCAGCCTGATAACCCTGCTTGTCCTGAAAAAAAACAGAAGATAAGGGAGAAGATTGTGGTTGAAGGTAGTGAATACTTATTACATTAAAGATACAGGAAAGATGGCGCAGAGGGATACGGTTAAATGCAGCATTTATGGACTAAGTAGATGATCACGAGGGCTCGCTGTTGTGGAAGTTCTTAGTAAATCATTTGAGCTTGTCTTAATTTCATGATCAAACTTCAACTTCTCCTAAAAACGTGAATGTAGGAATTATCTCTTCAGTAAGAGTGAGGTGGCTCTTAAAAGAGCCGTTGTGGTTCGTTCGTGCAGCAGCAGACGACAGTTTAAGCTCGCTCTCCGCGGATGCGGCGGGCCAGCTGGATGTCTTTGGGCATGATGGTGACCCTCTTGGCGTGGATGGCGCACAGGTTGGTGTCCTCAAACAGGCCGACCAGGTAAGCCTCGCTGGACTCCTGCAGAGCCATGACAGCGGAGCTCTGGAAGCGCAGGTCGGTCTTGAAGTCCTGAGCGATCTCTCTGACCAGGCGCTGGAAGGGCAGCTTGCGGATCAGCAGCTCCGTGGACTTCTGGTAGCGACGGATCTCTCTCAGAGCCACGGTACCGGGCCTATAACGGTGAGGCTTCTTCACGCCGCCGGTGGCCGGGGCGCTCTTGCGGGCAGCCTTGGTAGCCAGCTGCTTCCTGGGGGCTTTGCCTCCGGTGGATTTACGAGCGGTCTGCTTGGTTCTTGCCATCGTCTCTTCTTTCTTTGAACAAGAGAAAAGTGTAGCAGAGAGAGGAGACGCGCTGCTCTTAAACTGGAGGAGCGGCTGTGAAAGGGTGACGCTGATTCAGACCTCCGGCCCCTGATTGGTGATGGGCTGCTGCTGGAGCTCAGCCCCGCCTGGAGGAGCGACTCACCACCTCAATCTCCGCCGCTTATTGGAGGAAAAAAATTACCGAAACTGGGCGCAGCCCCCCTCTCTGCTCCGCTGGAAGCCTCTCTTCTGGTTGGTCCGGCAGGAACCCTCCCGCGCTCCGCGACTTATAAAGGAGGGTTTTGTCCGTCGGAGGCATCATTTCTCTGAGTCCCGACTCTAGAAAGCTGACTGAACCATGAGCGGAAGAGGCAAGACCACCGGTAAAGCCAGAGCTAAGGCAAAGACCCGCTCATCCCGTGCCGGGCTCCAGTTCCCAGTCGGCCGTGTTCACAGGCTGCTGCGCAAAGGTAACTATGCCCAGCGTGTGGGTGCCGGCGCCCCCGTCTACCTGGCGGCTGTGCTGGAGTATCTGACCGCTGAGATTCTCGAGTTGGCCGGAAACGCTGCCCGCGACAACAAGAAGACCCGTATCATCCCCCGTCACCTGCAGCTGGCTGTCCGCAACGACGAGGAGCTCAACAAGCTGCTGGGCGGAGTGACCATCGCTCAGGGCGGCGTGCTGCCCAACATCCAGGCTGTCCTGCTCCCCAAGAAGACCGAGAAGGCCGCCAAGAAGTAGAAACCCACAACCGACTTTAAAACACACAACGGCTCTTTTAAGAGCCACACACACCGACAATGAAGAGCAGAGTTTCTCATGTGGAAAGTACAATTTGTAATTACACCAGTCATGTTCAAAGTTAAAATACATTGAATACCATAGAATTACGTTATAAAGATTCTAAGTAATGAAACTCTCTTGTAAAAATATATATATATATATATATATATATATATATATATATGCCCAGATTGTTGTCGGCGTCTGATGACGTAGTTATACAGTCAAATAAATGATTCGTATTCCAATATGAAGATTAGAGATGGCAGCTATCTACACTGCAGTAACCCGGATCTTCAGATCTCATTCAACTGCAAGATTCTTTCAATATACTCGTTGACCAGGTCGTTCAGTTTACCCGTAACTCACTCACTCCTCAGTCTCACTCCTTCATGAAAGATGTGTGTGTAAATAGAGAAGATGAAGATTTCCAGTGTTTAAAAAGAAGCTTCTTAAATATAACTGATGAGAAAAGAATAACCCAGCTTTGTGGATACCATACAGCGTCCTGGGAGGTTATGTGAAAAATGCAAATGGATGGAATGAAATTAATTTTAACCCCAGTGCTTCTGATAACTTATCCTATATTTCATACCAAACTTTATTAATTTGATTACATTCCCAAAATGAATGAATCAGTGAATCTGTTAATCCACATTTCAAACCCCTGAAACACTCCTATCATATTTATGTATTTTATCTCTTGTACAGTATGTTCTGTAAATATTTTTATTCTGAATTAACCGCAAGTTCTCATTGACTGTAATGTCTCTTGTAATATTCCAACACTCCCTCCATCTTAAATTAATGTCATTCCTATCCAAATCGATGGGTCGATCCATAAACGTATTCTAGATAAGTTATTACCTGTTTGTGATTCATATATGGTTTCATCTAGTTCAGGTGGATGGGTTCTGGAGAGGTGAAGTCTGCCCCTCCCATTAGTTCTATTTGTCTATATATAATTATTATTATCGTTATTATTATTATTATTATTATTATTATTATTGAGCATTTCTATATTGATCCCGGTTTGGGGGTAGGAAGGGTAGAGGGAAATTGGCAGGTATTTCTATTTTTTTTTTTTTTTTTAGAAAAACATGGACACGCAGGTTTAGGCAAAATGGGTGAAGAAGTGGAGTTTGAAGACCCTATAAAGGCAGTGGGCCTTCAAGTATCTGTACTTAATGTTTTGTTGTTTGTATGTCTTTTGTTAAATGTAAGCTCGACAATCTTATTTAAACGAGTAGAAGAACCACTTAGTTTTCTGTATAAACTGTATCGAGACACCTATATGATTGTATCTAATCTCAGTGTATGGTAGTGAATTTAGGACAGGGAAATTCTGACTCCCCATCTGTATTAATCAATTCAATACAGTGTATCACATGGAATGTACATGGTTTACACAATGGTATAAAAAAACACAAGGTCTTGGTACTTTAGCCTGTTTTTGACAATGCTTGTAACTGTTTCAGAATTAATTCATTAGAAAGGAAAACAATGAATCGTGCCTGTGAGCAGTTTAAACCCAAAACATGTAGATCAACATTGTTAGCTCCTCGCTAATAGATGCTTCTTTGTCATCCAAATCCAACAATGTCAAAACCAGGTGGGAGCCCCGGACTATGAACATAAGTGAAGTAGTGATATAAAAACCTAATGTTCCTCTACAGTTGTGTTGTCTATCAGTAAGAGCATGAATACACACTGCCAGACGAATGTTAACAAATGTGTCCCAGATCACCCTGAATGTGAGTGATCTCAATGCGTCCTGAGAGATTACTAAGGACACATGGTGTAAACAAGGCCTAAGTATACTGTCAATTTCACAATGAACACATTTTATCATTTTATAACTGAAAATGTAGCACTCCATTTTAGTTATTTATGCTCTAAAGCAAGGCATGACGTGGGAAGCATACAGGAGCTGAAATATAAATTTTTGGGCAGTATGCTCTACAACAAGGAGTGCTAAATAATTTCTGTTCTGGTAGAGATACTAATGAATGACATGCAATAACGAAAGTAACAGGCTACACCACAGGACAATTGTGCTTCAGCTAAAGTAGGTGGCTCTTAAAAGAGCCGTTGTGTTTAGGTGGACAGCAAAGAGCCGTTTACTTAGAGCTAGTGTACTTGGTCACCGCCTTGGTTCCCTCAGACACGGCGTGCTTGGCCAGCTCACCGGGCAGCAGCAGGCGGACGGCGGTCTGGATCTCCCTGGAGGTGATGGTGGAGCGCTTGTTGTAGTGAGCCAGACGGGAGGCCTCACCGGCGATGCGCTCAAAGATGTCGCTCACAAAGGAGTTCATGATGCCCATGGCCTTAGAGGAGATGCCTGTGTCGGGGTGGACCTGCTTCAGGACCTTGTACACGTAGATGGCGTAGCTTTCCTTCCTGGGTCTTCTCCTCTTCTTGCCGCTCTTGGTGGCGCTCTTAGAGACCGCTTTCTTTGAGCCCTTCTTCGGCGCAGTTTTTGCTGGATCTGGCATGCTTGCAGTTTGATGCGACAACGGTAAAGGAGTCTGTGAGCCGACTGGTTTAGTAGGGACGGCATGCAAATTAATGTGTTTCATCCCCCGCCTACGATTGGTTGAGCCGGTCACTGGGTGGTGCGCTGAGTTTACTGCAGAAGTTTCTGTTAGCATGAAAAGTTGCCTCCGAGAAAGTTGAAAGTCTCGAGACCAGTAATGAATAGAGGAGGAAACTAATAAAACACGTATTTAAAATAATAATGACAAACAAAACTCATATTTCATATTCATATTACATTCAATGTAAACGAATTTACATTTTATAGAATATAACTTGTAAACAACAATTCATGCTGCTTTTGCTGCAACCTGTTATGAGTTTCTCTCACACATCAAATACTTGACGTCTTTGTAGAAGAATTAAATATTGGTGTACACATACATGTGTGTTATCCCTTTAAGTAAGTACCAAGCTGCCTGTTTGTTTATATTATATTATTGGGTCATAGTGTTTGTAATTTTATCATCAATTTCCATAAAGTATAATTTATATTTCATACAGCGATGTCAGATTCATCACAAGGGATTTCATACTGTCACTGCCATACGGCCTCCGTTTGGGTTGCTAACTCAATGTTTTGCCAATAAATTAGAGGAGATGTTTCTCCCTCTGATCAATGGGTGAGCTCTGATTTTCTACAGTTCCCCTTCCATCCACCGTCATTTGCATTTCAAGTAAAATGCACATCAGTCCTCTTTGACACGAACCTTTGGATACAAAGTCATAAACATCCAAAACCAACAGAAATCTACAACTCTGAAGGATGCTAGTTAATCAGGAATAACTAAAAAAGAAAGTGGTCAGTATGATCGATTGACAGATAACTAATTAATTTAAGATCCAGCTGTCTGTCTTTAGGAACTCATTATCTCCAAAATAGTCCTTCATTAGGTATTATTACAGAAGACCTTATTAACTAATCAGCTGGTCTGTACATTGTTTGTTATGAGTTTCTCATAATGGATCAGTAACACTAGTTTATTTTTTAATTCCAGGTAGCAACTGTAAATGAATACTCAATATGGGCAGCTCATTGTGCAAAATTGCAGATTATGTTCAGTAAACTTTCTCAACACAAATTAAACACACTAGTTTCCCTCACTGTCTTTTTAATCATATCTCCATTTAAAACACGTTTTAACAATAATGGTAAATTTTGCCTGTATGCCTCTTACGAAGCCACATCTTCATACTGACATGAGCACATTTGATGAAACATTTCATCTGTTTGCAGTAGGCCTGATCGTTGTCGATTAAAGTGAGTGCTGACATAAATCAATCTTCAAAGAGGTTGATGTTTAATATGTATCATGTTGATCTCCTTTGCGCCAGAGCCAAAAGTGCATGTTCATATCTGATTCATCACAACATACGAGAGCGACTGCACATAGAGCATGCTTAAAATCAGGACACAATATTCCGTCATAACAATGTTTCCTGATATTCTCGTGGTTACACATTGATGCATCGAAACACAAATGTATTTTCTTGGCAGCTGTTGCGTCGTTCAGATTTCAGGAAAGGACCATTACACTTATATAGGATAAACACACCTATTTATTGAAATTGTTGAGAAAATATGATGCTTGTACAAGGACCTTTTCTGTTTGGCTCACTCCAGTCAGCACGCTGTTATCTGCACTCAACCGCCCAAAAAAGGATGCCCTTTCCTAATACAATAGTAGTTTTATAGGCTATGTGATATGCAAATTAGCAGTCGCAGCTAAGCTTTATTTTATTGGTCAAAACAGTTGGAGAGAAACGACGGTTTAAACTTCGTCCTCTCTTCGTTGGTGCACGGGCAAGTCCTTGCCCCTTGGCACAAGATCCATCCAACCAGAAGGGTCCTCGAGCTGTAAGAAGACCCTCTCTACCTGCATCTACACTCATCTGTCTCAAACTCCTTGACCTTCAAAGATGTAACTTCTCTCATTGCCTGCTCTGTCTTTGTCTCCCTAATAAGGAGCTATCTTTCCTGTTATTACTTTCTGCAGTCTCGTTATCAGTGTCTCCCAGGCAACCGTGTCAACTGTGTTCAATCACAAATCTGTTCCTCAACAGGATGTCTGCCTTCACTCAAAGGTGAAGGCCTTTTTGTGTAAGCGGCCTGGCTTAAACTCTCATATGTATTAATCCATCGTAACACGGGACTAATAATTACAACCTTCACATTATTCAACAAGTCACCTCATTCTGTAGGTTTTGTGGGCATATTTACAGAGGTGCTAACACAGCGCTCAAGGGGGTACATTTTAAAGTTTTCCAACCTAACACAGCTCAGACCATTTTACATCCCCTATGCTGAGCAGAGGACTATACCTGTATCTTTGCATTAAATCTGAAAGATTTCCCTATATTCATAGTGATTAAAGCTTGGGCTTATATAGTGGGGGGCTCCAACAGCTTTACTTTCACAGTTAAATTACAGGACCAATGTAAAGCACATACCAATACATTAAGTTCAAGATAAACATTTCATTGTCTAAGCTGGAACAGTAGTTTTGGCAAGAAAGTGGAATATGGGACATCTGCTCTTTTTGCACTTGTGTGTGTCGTAGATCAGACCGGAGATGCGCTTCACTCCACCACGGCGAGCCAGACGGCGGATAGCGGGCTTGATGATTCCGTGGATGTTATTACGGAGGACTTTATGGTGACGCTTAGCGCCTCCTTTACCAAGCCCTTTCCCGCTTTTTATTTTTTTTATTATTTTTTTTTTTCAAAGACTCCGATGCCTCACAGTTATTGTATCACTCATTGACTGCTTTTTAAAGTCACTCGAGATCATTTTCTGTCGAAGCACGACTTTCGCTGTAGTTTTCCATATTGTGGTGTTTATCACACACATGACGAGCCAAAAAAGGCGCCTCTCATTGTCAGTTATTGATTCAGTAAATAATCCATACACGACAGCTTTGAAATCATTAATCACGTTAAAACCCATGCTGGCCATTTTTAACCTCACCTGTTGAGTGCGGTGGCAGTGGAGCAGCAGGTGTTCTACACCTCGTCCTCATCACAGTGAATCATGGGACACTTTTTTGTTGTGACGAAGCAGCTCCACTGAACCACCGCCCTCACAGGAAGTCTGTTCACAGAGATCAGCCACGCTCTGTCACGGAGACTCTCACTAAATATTTTGTCTTGGATATTTTTATTGATCTGATTGCATTCACTGGGACGTACATTTTTATATTCAATTAAGCCTCCATTTGTCATGAGTTTCTAGTTTAGTTCTGGTTGTCTTGTATTTTGGTGTTCAGTTATTATTTCTTGTTTTACCTCATCACCTTGTCATGAATTCTCATCGTTTAGTTTTGTATTTAGTTTATTCTGTGTTCTTGTCAATTTAGTCTTGTTAAGTTAAGTATTCCACTTGTGTCACTTTGGTTCGATCATTTCCTGTTTTACTTTGTCACCTTGTCTTGTGGTCCACTTCCTGCCTTTGTGTTTCCCACTTGTTCTATTTCATCCCTGCTGACCTCCAGAGGCGGTGCTTAAAGCACTGAATATTCCCTTCGCGCATGCGCAGTTCGAGTATGTATACCAACAATGTCACTAGTGACCCCTGGATGACCCGAGAAAGGTTATATTTTCCGGTGACGTCCAGGGTTCTGTTCCTTTTTTTCTTCTCGCGTGCAGTTTGCATGTACTCCAGAGCATTAGCCGAAGCTAATCGTATGAAACTTACTAAGAAAAGGAATAACAACTTGGATTACTCAATAACAGTTGCTAGTAGCCTTGGGACCGTGTCGGTCAGAGCAATGAAGTGTTTCGCCCTCCAAGGGCTGCGACGGCCGTCTAGCCCTCTTCGGGAAACGGTTTGTTTGTTTTCTTTGTTTGTACCTGACACCGGTGTGGTGGCCTACACTCCCCTCCACGGATGTAAGGTACGTGTGTTTGCTTAATGAAATTCCTGGCAAATGGCTATGTTTCGCTGAAGCTAATTAGCCAAAGTTAAGTTGTGTTACAACCCTCGACGGTGAAGTCAGCTTTGTGCTTCCCGCTCCCGGTAACGGTGGGTATTTTGTTTATACTCTATAAGCCTCTGCGGTTTAGGCGGCGTGCTCATCTCTTCCTCCCGCTGAGGGTACGTATTATTACCCTAGCCAGCCGTGGCTTCACAGTGCTGGGTGAACGGGTGCATTATTTTTGTTCTTGCTAAATTTACTGCAATCTCCGCCGGTGTAGGCGACGTACGTGCCATCTTCTCCTGGCTTACAGTGCCGGAATTGCTTGGTTAGCCACAGCTAGCCGGTTACAGTGTACCGTTAGCTACTCTCTAACCCTAGATTATAATGAGAGGCTAAATTTCCTGTGGCATCCGCGCTAAGGCTGACTGGAATTAAACGTGCGTAAAGTTAAAGGAGCAATAACATAAACCTCTGCTGTTGTAGGCGGCGTCCGCACCCCCTTCCCTCAGCTTACTGTTATATTTGTCTAGTTCACGGTCGCATCTGAACCGACATCCAATCACTCCCACCTGTGCTGTTCAGGCGGCGTTTTACGCCCCCCTTCCCTCAGCTTAGGTAGCATCCGCCACACAATGGATGACTGTCATTATTGTGCTGGCTGCGGGGCTTCTCTTCAGGCTGATGATGGCCATGACCTCTGCCCGATGTGCCTCGGCCCTGACCACCTGCGAGAGGCTCTCTCAGAGAACCCATGCATGAACTGCAGTGATGACCAGAGGGACAGCGTCTCCCTAGCCTCTGAACCGGGCTGAAAGCGCCTTCTTCAGGCGCAGGCGGGCCTCCACTGCATTTGCTGTTCCCCCCTCCGAGAAATAGCTTAGGGAGCTACATGCCTGTTGGAGAGATACTGGGGCTCACTCCCGCCTGTCAGCTGATGGTCGAGCCCTGGCTGCCATGCATGATGCTGCAAGAGTGGGTCTTGATGGGATGCCAGCTGTGGAGCCTACCATCGCATCCCTCATTGTGTCTCCAGACGAGGCACTGCGGCCAGCTGTCAGGTGCCCTTGACGTCAGTGTTGGGTCACGGATGATCTCCTCACCAGGGCTTATAATGCCGGAGCGCGTGCCGGCCGCATCGGCAACTCATTGGCTCACCTCATGTTTGCCCTCTCTGCTTCACTGCACGGGGGCAGAGTCGAGGCTTCCTCCATCAGCCTCAGCGATGCATCTTTGCAGGCTTTTGCTTTGATGTCAAGGGAACTTGGAAGGATGATGTCCTTCCTGGTTCAAACTTGCCGCCAGGTATGGCTCGCTCAGTCACCCCTGACGGAGGCTTGTAGCAGTGCCCCCAGGAGCATTCCAGTGGCACCGGGGGAGCTGTTTGGTTCAGCAGCGCTAGAGGCGCTGGAGCGAACAGTTCAAGCTCGACAGACTAGGCAGCAGCTTTCGAGCCTCAGTAGAAGCATGCCTCCCCCCAGGCCTAGGGGCCCCTCGTCTGCCCCTCGAGCCCAACCACCACCACCACGGACTCAGAGGCCGGCCAGGGACTTTCGTGCCGGGGACTTTCGGGGCACTGGCCACTTGTCCCATAGACCACCTCGGGCCCCGGATCCTATCCGCCGCCCCTCCAGGGCTTCTAGGTGCCGGGGTGGCCGAGACTGAGGTCTCGGGGCCGGCTGTTGGGTATTTTTCCCACCAGCAGCTCAGGTATTGGGCTGCTCACTCTTCGGACCCCTGGGTGGTTTCCACCTTAACCCACGGGTACAAGATACAGTTCCGGTTCAGGCGGCTTTGCATATCAAGGCCGCCACTGGCAGTTCAGGGTACTCCCATTTAGGCTCTCCCGGTCTCCGAGAGTGTTCACCAGGTGTATGACGGCAGCTCTGGCACCTCTACAGTCTAAGGGCATGAAGATTCTGCCGTATCTGGACGACTGGCCGATCTGTGCCCCATCTCAGGCTCAGGCAGTCCGGGACACAGCTCATCTTCTCTCCCATGTTGCCAAGCTGGGCCTCAGGGTGAACCTGGATAAAAGTTGTTTAAACCCCTCCCAGACCACGACCTTCATCGGTGTTGCCTTGGACACGACAACCTTGAGGGAATGTCCTTCCCCTCACCGTGTGGACGACATTCTGCGCCTCCTTCTATCTTTTCAGAGGGGCAGGTTACTGCCCTATGTCACTTTCTCCTAGATGCTCCTAGTGTCACAGCAATGCATCCTGGCCCTGGCACCGTGGAGGGACAGGTCTTACATGTCCAGGGGCATCCCTATGGGCTCAGGCCTGTCCCGACGGAAGGTTGTCACCACAGATGCCTGCCCCTCAGGATGGGGTTCAGTGTGGCAAAGCAGGATAGCTCAGGGACAGTGGTCGGGGCGACACTGCACCGAGCACATAAATGTACTAGAGCTGAGAGCTGTGCATCTCACTCTCCAGCACTTCCTGCCTTACCTGAGTGGAAGGCATGTGCTCATACGGTCGGACAACACCTCGACAGTCTTCCATATCAACCATCAGGGCGGAACCAAGTCTGCACAGCTGCTGCAGGTATCCCAGGACCTCCTGACTTGGGAACCCCCCAGTCTGGCCAGCCTGCGGGCAATGTACTTACCGAGAGATCAGAATCAGCTTGCCGATTCCCTCTCCCGTCACAAGCCTCCACCCGGGGAGTGGCGCCTCCACCCAGAAGTGGCGCACACAATCTGGGGCCTCTTCGGCCGAGCAGAGGTGGATCTCTTTGCCTCAGAGATGTCGACCCACTGCCCCCTCTGGTTTTCCCTGGCAGAGGCAACCAGCCCCCTGGGCCAAGACGCACTGGCCTGAAGGTCTTCTGTATGCTTTTTCCGCCGCTTCCTCTGATTTGGCCAACACTTCAGAGAGTACTTCAAGAGGTTCTAAGGATGTTACTAGTGGCCCCATTCTGGCCAGCAAGGACATGGTTCCCTCTGCTGCACAGACTCTGTTGCAACACGCCGTGGTGCCTCCCCAAACGGATAGACCTGCTGTCTCAACTGGGTGGTCGGATCTGGCATCCCAACCCTCAGCGTCTCAAACTGTGGGTTTGGCCACTGGAGGGCCCGATCCGCTGCTGAGCAGCTGCGTGGACCATGTCAGGCAGACCATCATGAACACCAGAGCACCATCCACCCGTCTGCAGTATGACAACAGGTGGAAACTTTTCTCTGACTGGTGTATCGGCCGGAGGGAAGACCCAGTCCTCTACTCTGTGCCTACTGTCCTGGAGTTCCTACAGTCCCTCCTGGATGATGGGCAGTCTCCTTCTACTCTTAGAGTGTATGTGGCGGCAATATCATGTAGACACACTAGAATCGACAATGGCACAGTAGGGGGTCACAATCTAGTGTCACTCTTTCTTAGGGGGGCTCGAAGGTTGCATCCCCCGAGAGTTCCAAGAACTCCACCATGAGACCTACCTCTGGTGCTGGACGCCCTTTGCCAGCCTCCTTTTGAGCCCTTGGCACGGGCAGAATTGAAGTGGGTGTCATGTAAGACCGCATTCCTACTGGCCATTATTTCAGCTAAGCACGTCAGCGAGTTACACGCCCTGTCAGTAAGTACCTCATGCCTGAGGTGGAATTCGGTCGGTTCAGGTGTCACTCTGTGGTCGAACACAGCATTCCTTCCGAAAGTGCTGGCACGTTCACACCTCAACCAGCCTTAACGGCTGGCACAGTTTAGCCCCCCACCAGGAAAAGGCAGAGACAAGCCGGAACTGCTGTGCCCAGTCCAGTCCCTGAGAGCCTATATTGCAGCTACCGCTGGCATTCGGCAGTCAGAGCAGCTTTTTCTCTGCCATGGCGGCCCTAATAAGGGTTACGCTCTCTCAAAACAGCACCTCTCCCACTGGATTGTGGATGTGATTGGGCATGCATATGGGACTAGTAATCGTCCCCTGCCACCCAGCGTCAACTGCCACTCTACTAGCAACGTTTCCACGTCGTGGGCTGCCCTGAGGGAAGTACCCCTGGAAGCTATATGTGCCGCTGCCTCATGGGCATCGCCGAACACATTCTCCAGGTTCTACAGTGTAAATGTGGCCACTCCCCATCCACTGGGGGTGAACCTCCTGCCGAAGTCCTACAATCCTGCTCAATGAGGTAGGTAAGCAGGAGGATTCCTTGTGACTTTGCTAGTATAAGTCATTCAGTGCTTTAAGCACCGCCTCTGGCGGTCAGCAGGGATGAAATGAATGAATCTGCATCCCGCAAGAAGATTCTGTAGGAACAGAACCCTGGCCGTCACCGGAAAATATAACCGGGTCATCCAGGGGTCACTAGTGACATTGTTGGTATACATACTCGAACTGCGCATGTGCGAAGGGAATATTCAGTGCTTTAAGCATGGCCTCTGACGGTGATTCGGGATTCATAGAACCATAGTTACATCTGTAACTTTAGTTTGATTATGTGCCTTGCCCTGATTGTTTTCACCTGCCCCTTGATTGTCTCAGCTGTGTCTGATTAGCCTCACCTCCTAAGTTTATTTAGCCTCTTTGCTCCTTGTCTCGGTGGTGGTTCATTGTCTTTGGCTGTGTCCGAAACCACATACTAACGTACTGCCTACTACATACTCAAACAGTATGTACTGCATACTTCCTACTAACCTGACTATTAGGATGCCATTCGCATCATACTCAGAGCCGTCTTCTCCGTATCACGTGACTTAATCGTTTACGTATGTCCGGTCTGTTCTCCGGTCCATCTCCGCCATAGTAGAAGCTGAATAGCCGCAATGCACTTTGGGGTGGTTGAGTACAACCAGTGAGCTCCCGTCTCATACTCAAACATCCGGGCAGATCTAGTATACATCCGGGCATTTCTCACATACACAAAATTGCATACTATGAGATGGGAATGCACGACATACTCAATTTTACATCACGGTTAGTATGATTAGTATGATTAGTATGATAGTATGCGGTTTCGGACACACTCTTTGTCTGTGAAAACCCTACTTATGTCTTCCTGTGTTTGCCTATGTATTATTTAGGATTTTGAAATACCCGGCTCGTTGTGTTTTCGCCTGTTTTTGTTGGATCTTCAGTTGGATTTTTGTTTTATTAAATCATTTACGTCTGCATCAGGGTCCTCAACTTTTTGGGAACAATGAACCTTGACACCATTAACATTATCATTAATCACTTTATATGTATCTTTGGTGGATGAGCCAGTCCAATTTATGTTTAGATATTTAAATGTAGTCATAAAATCACCAAAAATCAACTTATAATATGGGACATTACTTCTGGCTCTTGCATTTAATTTATTCCAAAGCTTTTTGTTTCCACCAGACCATGCAGCACCTTTACTCAGTGCATTAGTCACATTTTTAATAAAAGTGATTTTCAATAGGATATTAAGGTCAGGTGATCCCAAACCTCCATGTTCTTTACTTTTATACATTAACAATCTTTTGTTGACTTCACGATTTGTTCCCCAAATAAGTTTAGCGCAGAGTTTGTTGAGGGTCATGGTTGTTTTGGAGGTCAGTGGAAACACAGTCGATAAAAATAAAAGTTTTGACACCAGGTGGGTTTTAACTATGTTTACACGATCTTTATAACAGGTGTTTTTATTTTCCCATTTCTGCACCTCCTCTTTAATCTCACTTTCTTTCTTACTCCAGTTTAATTGGCAGCAGTCCTTTCCATCCAGCCAAATACCAAGAACTTTAATTTCTTTCTTTACATGAATATTAATATTCTTCTTATTTTGTTCTGACCAGATCCACACGGCTTCACTTTTATCCTGGTTTAATTTGGCAAAATGATAAAACGTGTCACATAGTACACCGTTCCTAAAACCCGTATTAAACACTGAAGTTAAGAGGTCGGTGATGTCATCACAGGCCAGTTTATAAAACTCAGCGGACAGGCCGTCTGGACCTGGAGACTTACTGCTGTTTAACTGGTTGATGGCTGTGACGACTTCATCTCTCCTAAAATCACCTGACAGTGCAGTAAAGGTACACGGATCATAGGGCGTGATTACGTCTAAAACGGAACTGATGGCGTCATCATCGGGAGCTATTCTCCCATACATGGAGGAGCAGCTCTCGGCGACGGCACATCGTTTCTCCCTCTCATTAAAACACAGTTTTCCACTGAGATCTTTGACACATTTAATGAAGCTGCCGCTTGTTTTGTTCTGACTGACAGAGACAGTGTGAGTAACATTTCCCCTGTCATCACTTCCAATTAGCTTCTGCATATTAAATAATAACTCCGTATTTATTAGGTCTATTTGACTCTTCAGTTCACTCAACATATCATCCTCTAGTTCTGTACGATGTTTATTACATTTCAGCTCTATCTTTTTATATTATCATTATACTCAATGTTTTTAATCCTACTTAACTCGCGACATTTGAAATGAAAAAAATCTTTAACTCTGCTTTTCATTAATTCCCACAGTTCAATATCGGATCTTACAAGAACTCTTAAATCTATTATTTTACTCATTTCGATTTTTAATTCATTCAATAGGTCAGTATTATTTAAGAGCCACACACCTTTTACTCAAAGAGTGACTTTCTGTTCTTATTTTTTTCATATTTAATATACCTGCTTGAAGTGTTATTTTCAGCACACTGTTTTTATCTTCACATCAGTCCGATGAACAAACAAACCACAGCTTCACAATCATTTTCTAATGTTAATTTCTGACGTTACGAACACCAGGCCTGATTATTTCTTTAATCGTTGACACTTTCTAACTGTGTCAAAGTTTGATTCATGGATGCGTTTCCTTCTGCCAGTTTTATTCTTAGATTTCCCATGAGTGTTTTTGTGGCATAAGCAGGAATGTTTAAAAGGGGACACGTGTTGTCTTTCATTCTTAAAGACTTTTAAAAAGTTACTTTAACATTTTGTCATATCAATATTTTTCCCCTCAAAGAGAAATACCTTCTGTCTTTGAACAATCGCGACGTTTTAATTTACGTGACATTTATCATAATCAATCGTGATTAGAAAATATATTTCCTGATTTGTGAGGACTGTAACACAATGATCCATTACTTTTAGTATGTTTGTACGTTCAGGAAGTAACATTCAGCTGTAGTTGACCTTTGTACTGAAATCAAAGCTCATACGGTTTATGATTTGTGTATAGTTGATATAATGCAGTTATTTTAACAAAATGTAAATCTAATTCCATAGACCAGGGGTTCCCAAACTTTTCCATGCCAAGGCCCCCCAAACAGCATTAGCTTCTGGCTGGGGACCCCCAAACCCACAGACAACAGAGAGTGGGACAGCGTAGATTTTTTTGGCAGCATCCTCACCAAGCAATTCTTGGACAATGTCTTTGGTAGCTGGTAGAATCAAATCCTCTCCAATTGTGTGAGGTTTTTTAGCACGAGCAATGTGGTATGAGGCTAAAAATGATGCCTTCAGGGCCCGCTCGGGCACGGTAGCTTGCTGTGTGAATGCAGCAGATTGCCTGACCAAATGCTCTTCTTTACGTCTGAAGAAGTCTACTGTTTTATCGGCCTCTGCCGGATGTTTTTGCATCAAGTGACACTGAAGTTCCGAAGGTTTTAAACACTCGTTTGAGAGGGTCTCCAGACAGAGGACGCATTTTGGGCAATCATGGCCATTTTTCTGTATTGCTGTAAAGCCATACTTAATGTATGCTGCCTCATGAGAGTGAGTTCTGCTGAGTTCTTAGGTTTTTTTGCAGCAAAGTCCTCCATGGCAGGGCTGTTGGTCTGCTCCTTCGGTCTATTTGTTATCAAAAACCTGTCCATTTTGTGCTAGCTAGCTACACGCAAGCTTGAGGAGCAGAGCAGCTTGATAACAATCGCCAGGTCTACACAGATTATGACGTCGTCATGCCGAATTTGCAGCTGAATTTGAGAATCCGAGATTAAGGCGGTTTACGTGTTGTACGGTTCAGGACAAATGGTTATTAAAAAAAAAAAAAAAATGTTTTTCCTTTTTTTTCCTCCAATTTTCTGAGGCCCCCCTAGCGCCCCCTGGCGGCCCCCACTTTGAAAACCACTGCCATAGACATAGTCTTCTTGTTGTCGCGGGCAGCATTTACGGCAAACTCCAGGATCTCAGCGGTCAAGTACTCCAGCACAGCCGCCAGGTAGACGGGGGCGCCGGCACCCACACGCTCGGCATAGTTACCTTTGCGTAGCAGCCTGTGAACACGGCCGACTGGGAACTGGAGCCCGGCATGGGAGGAGCGGGTCTTTGCCTTAGCTCTGGCTTTACCGGTGGACTTTTATTGAAAACAACACAGATTAAGTTACATTAGTTTACAGTTTGCTATCAAGTACAATACATAAATACAAAAAAAACATACAGTCAAAACAAAGTGCAGATAGTGCGAAAAATAGTTTGTTTTCCTTAAAGGTTCAGAATGTGCCAGGGGAGGCGCTGAGCCTTATCTAGAGTTCTCCTCCTCCGGAGGTCTGCAAGTATTGTTTCACGACAGTTTTGGAGCCAACAAAAGTCTGATGTATGGTGGTCAAACATCTTGTTTTCCATAAATGATAACAAATAATACTGATGATGGTTTGGTAAAGTTCTCTTTGTTTGGTTGGGAATTCTTCCTCCAACAACCCATACATAACAGATACATACGATACATTAAACACTAAACCAATACCTTTCAGTTTGCTCCAGACTTCCTGTGATCTGTAGCACTCGATGAGAAGATGTTCCTGAGTTTCATCATTGTGGCAATAAATCATGGGGCATTTTTTTGTCGTCACATAGCAGCTTCAAGATACCACAGCTCTCACAGGAAGTCTGCCAACAGAAAACAGCTTACATCTCTAATGCTCTCTGATATATTTTTATTTTTTAAGATTTTTATCACCTCAGTGTAATTATTATCAGTTATACTTTTATACTCTATCAACCCCCCATATTTATAATTATTTATAATTTTAAATATATTTTTACTGGGTGTACCACTCCAACTGATCTGTAAGTGTTGATCGATAGCTCCTAAACCTCCTTGTTTTTTACATTTAAATAACAAAGCTCTTTTAGTGACTTCTCTGGTGGTTCCCCATACCATATTTACACTGTTTGTTTAGTCGAATGATCATTTTGTGAGAAGGAGGAAAAATGTTGGCCAGGAAAAGGAGTTTGGATAAGATGAACGTTTTAACAAGATGAATTCTTGTTTTGTAATTAGTAATTTTGTTCTCCCACTTCTTTATTTCTTCTTTCACCACACACACTTTATTCTCCCAGTTTCTTTCACTACATTCTCTGTTACAGAAGGTAAGACCAAGTATTTTAATTTCTTGTTTAACTTTAATATTTATGTTTTGTACGTCTTCATCTGAGCCGATCCAAACTCTTATCCTGATTTAATTTGGCACCTGAGGCCTGTTCATACAAGTTTAAATGATTAGTTAAAACATCCATTTCCTGTTGATTTTTTATGATGACTGTGATGTCATCTGTGTAAGCCATGGCTGTGACCTTGTGCATGTGTCCTACCCTGGAGCCAGTTAAAAGGCTGTCATTATTCATCTTGTTTATTAAAGGACAGATAGCCAAGATGTAAAGGGCGGCGCTCAAGGGACAGCCCTGCTTCACACCTCTCTCTACTTGAAACGTTTCTGTTAAAACACCGTTAACATTAATACACACACTTGATTTAACATACAGACATTTAACCATGTTTATGAAAGCGTCTGGAAAACCATACGCTCTCATGACAGCCCAGAGATAATCTCTGGAGATGTAGTCGAAGGCTTTCCTTTGATCAAGTCTGATTATATAAAATCCTTTAGTTTCTTCTGGTTGGTTTATAATTTCTCTTAAAATACAGAGATTATCGCACATCAGCCTTCCTTTTATTGCACATGTTTGTTCTACATCTATAATTTCATCTAGGATATCATTTAATCTATTCATAATTATTTTAGCAAATATTTTATAATCACTGTTCATAATGGTTAAATGTCTATAATTATTTATGTCAGTATCATCACCTTTTTTATATAATAAACACATAATACCTTGATAAAATGAATCACCCATAGAACCACTGTGGAGGCCTTCGTTGAACACAGAGGTGAGGAGGTTTATGACTCCATCAAGGTTCAGCTGATAAAATTCGGCAGGAAGGCCGTCAGGACCGGGACACTTCCCCGTGTTTAGCTGTTGGATGGCCTGCAGCACTTCGTCTGTCCTGATCTCTCCCAGGAGGGGAGTAAAGTTTAAGGAGTCGTGAGAGGAGATAGACTTTAAGAAGGACTCCACAGTGGCTGGATCGGTATCGATCTTCTTATAACTAACTGCACATAAATCTCTAATAGTTTCTCTTTTCATCTTTTCATTAAAAACATTTTCACCTTCCTGGTTTTTTATAGAGTTTATGAATTTGCTTTTAAGCTGCTTTTGTTCAGCGTTCAGAGCGTGGATTAGATTTCCTCTGTCGTCTACTTCTGATTGTTTATAAATATGATATAATAACTCATTATTCAATTTATCTAATTCTGTCTTTAAATTGGGCATAGTTTCTTCTTTAAACTTGAAAAAATCTTTAATTCTATATTTTAATGTTTCCCATAGTTTCATATCAGATTTGACAAGAACTTTTAAATCTATAATTTTATTGATTTCTTCTTTTAGCTCTGATATTATTTCTTTTTCTTTTAAGACCTGTGTGTTGAGCTTCCAGGAGCCTCTTTCTGTTTGGGTCACACAGGATATGGATGCTTTGACCAATAAATGGTACGAGAAATTATTTAATATCGTTTGATAATTGTTTTAAAATGAGAAGATGCGTAAATTCTTTCAATACGTGCCTTTGTCTTGTTATCAAACCTTGTAAAATCTGTTCCGAAGGGATACACACTTCTGAATACATCAATAAGTTTAGTTTCTTCACACATTTCTTTTAAAAGTTTCCCTTCAGGTCGTAATTTAAAAGGTACATCACTAATTCTGTCGGTTTCCTCAGTCACAGTATTAAAATCTCCACAAAGGATGAACTTATAACCAACAAATAACAGTTCTTTAAGTCCTTTAAATAATCTCATTTTGTTCGTTTCTCTGGTGCGGTGTAAACATTTATAATTCGGTATTTCTCACCACGATAAAAGCAATCAATCATCAGCAGTCTACCTGGAATGAATGGAATGGAATGTTTTCTCCTATTGATACAACACATTTACCTTTGAACCACAGGTCACAAACATTTCCAAATCAGTTTTCAATAAATAATTGATTTTCTGCACTCTGTTTCCAGCTGACTGAACACCCGAGCATTCCAGGAAGCAATTTTTAGGAAGCTCATAATGAGACATAAGTGGTGACACAGCTATGGAGAACTTTTTTTATTGAGACGTTTTGCTTCTCTGTCATATTGCGACTGAGCGGGTCTCTTTTTCTTCTTCATTTTTTTAACCATTTCAAAGGGAGTCTCACTTCGTGTGTCAGGGACAGGAAATTCAGGTGTCGGAGAAGGCTGCTGCTTCCCCTGCTGCAGCTGCTTGGAAGATGGTCGGAAAACAGGCTGCTGGTTCCCCTGCTGTCGCTGTTGCTGGGAGGTTGGCAGGGGCTCAGGTTGCTGCTGCTGCTGCTGTTGTCGCTGCTGCTGCTGCTGCTGCTGCTGCTTGAAGATAGGCAGGGGCTCAGGCTGCTGCTGCTGCTGCTGTTGTCGCTGCTGCTGCTGCTGCTGCTGCTGCTGCTTGAAGATAGGCAGGGGCTCAGGCTGCTGCCACCACTGTTGCTGGGAGGCTGGCAGGGGCTCAGGCTGCTGCTGCTGCTGCTGCTTGGACCCTGGCAGGGGCTCAGGCTGCTGCCTCTGCTGTTGTTTCTGCTGCTGATGAGAGGCTGGCAGGGGCTCAGGCTGCTGCTGCTGCCTGGAGATTGGCAAGGAGCCAGGCTGCTGCTGGTTGGGGGCTGGCAGGGAGGCATGTTGATTTGTCTGGGAGGCTGGTTGCTGCTTTGATCTTGACTTGTTGGCATAGCTGAAGAAAGTGTGGCCTTTTTCGCCAGACAGGCTGCACTGACACTCCATGGTGCACTCGTTTGCCTTGTGGCCCAACGTGCCACATCTCCAGCAGTTGACAGTGGGGCATTGTTTAACCTGGTGGTCGGTAGAGTGGCAAATGAAACATCGGACTGACTGGCCGGGGTACATGATTCTCCCGTTATAGGGGCCCAGAGAAATAGAGTTTGGAATTTGATTGATTTGTCCGTTTGAGTCTCTGTGCATTTTGACTTTAAATTTGCGCACGCTGTACCAGATTCCAAACTTGTCAACAGGTTTAATGACTTGGAGGATTTCGCAGTATCTGCGCAGGTACAGTTTGACGTCGTGGTCTGTCACGGTTACGAGTTAAACAAAAAGGTGAGGACCCAGATGCAGACTGAAATAATGGATTTAATAAACAAAAGGCAAAAATGCAAAAACAAAATCTAAAATCCAACAAAAGACAAAAAGGAAAATCAAAAGGCAGAGCAAAAAACTTACAACAAAACCAGGAACAGGTAATCCAAGAGACACGAGGGGTCAGGGGAAGCACAAAGAATATCCAGGGACATAGACTAACTCCAGAGAAGGACGACACAGGATAGACGACATAGACTCTTGCACGATGGATGACAAAGACTCACGCACAGTGGATGATACAGCATAGACGACAATGAACTGGCAACAAGGCAGGGGAGCACAAAGACTAAATAAACTTAGGAGGTGAGGCTAATCAGACACAGGTGAGACAATAAAGGGAGCAGGTGAAAACAATAAGGGCAGGGCACATAATCAAACAGGCGGGAAAACACACAAAGGCAGGAAGTAAAGCAAGACAAAACATACATAGGGCAAGAACTACAAAATAAAACAGGAAACACTAAAAACCAAACTCAGGACTGTGATAGCAGAACTCAAGCAGAAAATCTCTAGACAATGAAACACAAATGAATTACATAACTAAACAAGACCAGAACACAATATATTAAATACAAAATTAAACAAACTCATGACAGTGGTCAGAGATTCTGCCGGTCCAGAATTTTACAATCAATGTGTTGATCTCGAGTTGAATGGATGATTCAATAGACCAAGCTTTCCATTTAGTTTCAGAGTTTTTGGAGGCTTGAACCTCCAAGAAGCGGCGAAGCGGAGCTTCCTGAAGGAAACACAATTCAAAGTCTCTCTTGTTTGGGAGAGCAATGAAAGAGTACACATCGAAGGTGTTTATCCAGCATGATTGAAAAAGCAATTCTTCACCAACATAATCACGGTTGGGAGGATCCCCATCGTCGGTATATTTCAGCCGAACCCAGAATTGCCCGAATTTAGAGGCATAGGTCGGTGTACTGTTTTGCCTTTTCCACTCATGGTTAATGTCTGCTTTCTAGAGTCGGGACTCAGAGAAATTACAACACTCTTTCCTGTACCTATCATCATCATCATCATCATCATCATCATCATCATCAAAATAAATGGCTCAAGCTGCGCCCTTACTGCTGACTTCACTACCCACGGGACCCTGGAAACTGCAGTTCCAGCTCGGACTATGGGTGCCAGGTCCGGAGTCTAATTTTAACAAGTATTACAGTCTCTTATTCAGCAGATGTGCACGTTTATAAATAAATGAATAAATAAGTGAAATAATAGATATAATTTAGAATTGGATAAAATAAATATTCACGTCTGCAATTTGACAATTCAAAGAATATATGAGGGCCCGGCCAGGCTCAGCCCAAACGAGCAACTTGGAGCCGCCGCCTTGTGGGCCCACAACCTGCAAGGATAGGCATAGGGGTTGGGTGCATTGCAAACCGGGCAGCAGGCAAAGGCGGGGGCCTTGGCGTGCTGATAGGCAGCATAGACTGGTTGTTGGCACGTGGAATGTCACTTCTCTGGTGGGGAGGAACCAGAGCTGGTGCGGGAGGTGGAGCGTTACCAACTAGAGATAGTTGGGCTCACCTCCACGCACAGCTCTGGCTCTGGAACCAATATCCTGGAGAGGGGCTGGACTCTCGCCTTTTCCGGAGTTGCCCAGGGTGAGAGGCGTCGGGCAGGTGTGGGGATACTCACAAGCCCCCGGCTGAGCGCCGCTGTGTTGGAGTTCTCCCCGGTGAACGAGATGGTTGCCTCTGTGCGACTGCAAGTTGCGGAGAGGAAGGCTCTGACTGTTGTTTGTGCCTATGCACTGAACAGCAGTTCAAAGAACGTGGCCTTCTTGGAGTCACTGGGTGGGGTCCTGGAAGGGGTCCTGGAAGGGGTCCCATCTGGGGAGTCCATAGTTCTACTGGGGGACTTTAACGATCATGTGGGCTATGATGGAGAAACCTGGAGGGGGGTGATTGGGGGGAACGGCCTGCCCGATCTGAGCTCGAGTGGTGTCTGGTTATTGGACTTCTGTGCTCGTCATGGATTGGCCATAACAAACGCCATGTTCGAACATAGGGCTGCTCATAAGTGTACCTGGTACCAAAGCACCCTAGGCTGTACATCAATGATCAACGTTGTGGTTGTTTCATCAGACCTGCGGCCGCATGTTTTGGTCACTCAGGTGAAGAGAGGAGCAGAGCTGTCAACTGATCACCACCTGGTGGTGAGTTGGATCAGCTGGCGGGGGAGGCTGAGGGACAGACCTGGTAAACCGAAACGTGTAGTGAGGGTGAACTGGGAACGTCTGGTGGAGGCCCCTGTGCGCGAGGTCTTCAACTCCCACTTCCGGAAGAATTTCTCTTGCATCCTGGGGGAAGTTGGGGACATGGAATCTGAATGGGCCGTGTTCAAAGCCTCCATTGTGGAAGCGGCTACAAGGAGTTGTGGCCAGAAGGCTGTCGGTGCCTGTCGTGGCGGCAACCTGAGAACCCATTGGTGGACACCGACGGAGAGGGAAGCCGTCAGGCTGAAGAAGGAGGCCTTTCGGACTTGGTTAGCCCAGGGGTCTCCAGAGGCAGCAGATGGGTACCGAGTGGCCAGAAGTGCTGCAGCTTCTGTGGTTGCGGGAGCAAAAACCGGGGTGTGGGAGGAGTTCGGAAGGCTATGGAGAAGGACTTTCGATTGGCCGCAAAGAAGTTCTGGCAAACCGTTAGACGACTCAGGAAGGGGAAGCTGGGATTGGCTCAAGCTGTTTTTAGCCGGGGTCGAGAACTGCTGACCCGGACTGAGGATATGTCGAGCGGTGGAAGGAACACTTTGAGGAACTCCTGAACCCAGCCAAAACGTCCCCTAATGAGGCAGAGTCTGAAGGTCCAGGGTAAGCCTTATCTATATCCGTGGCAGAGGTCGCTGAGGTATTCAAGAAGCTCCTCGGTGGCAAGGCGCCAGGTGTAGATGAGATTCGCCCTGAGATGCTAAAGGCTCTGGACGTTGTTGGGCTGTCATGGCTGGCACGCCTCTTCAATGTCGCATGGAGGTCTGGGACAGTACCTGTGGAATGGCAGACCGGGGTGGTGGTTCCCATTTTTATAAAGGGGGACCAGAGGGTGTGTCCCAACTATCGGAGTATGACACTACTCAGCCTCCCGGGTAAAGTTTATTCCAGGGTGCTTGAAAGGAGGCTCCGGCCGATTGTCGAACCTCGGATACAGGAGGAACAATGCGGATTCCGACCTGGCCGCAGCCAGGGGGAGGAGGCGCAGCCAGTGGGAGGAGGGTTTCCAGTTTGGGGAGTCTGCTTTTTGCAGATGATGTTGTCCTGTTGGCTTAAACAAGCTGGGACCTCCAGCAGGCACTGGGGCGGTTTGCAGCCGAGTGTGACACGGTTGGGATGAGAGTCAGCACCTACAAGTCTGAGGCCATGGTTCTCTGCCGGAAACAGGTGGATTGCCCCCTCCGGGTGGGGAGTGAGTCTTAGCCTCAAGTGAAGGAGTTCAAGTATCTCAGGGTCTTGTTCACGAGTGAGGGTAAAATGGATCGTGAGATTGACAGGCGGATCAGTGCAGCATCAGCAGTAATGCAGGCATTGTACCAGACTGTGGTGGTGAAGAGGGAGCTGGGCCTTGTCAGATCTTGTCAGAAGCCTTTGCTGAATTCTGTTGAACATGTGCTAACTGCCCTTCTTCTTGCATCTTTAGAATGATTTTAGTAGTTGACTTAACTTCAGCTTACGAGCTCTAAGTTTCTTCTTACTTTAAGCCTTATAGAATTTGGCACGTTTAGGCAAGGATGTTGTTGCACAAAAAAAATGCTGAAGACAAGCTGTCTTGCTTCAGAAGAATCACATCTTGCTCTGTAGCTGCCATACAATAAATTAATTTTACTAATTATAATAATATAATATTATTTTTTTATTATAATATTATTATTATTTAAATAATACGTTAAAATAATACAATAATAAATAAAATAAAATAAATGTATGTTCTGTCATGTATTGCAATGGCACCACCTGTTGCAAAAGAACTCAAACAGGAAGTGCACTTTGTTTAGAGGAAACAGGAAGTGTGCACCCTATAAAAGGAACAGGAAGTTGGAGGTTCTTTCTTTTGTCCTCATCTGCAGCTTCACATGTACCAACTCCTGGAAAAGGCTCAACAACCTGACTTGAGTCGCTTAAGACGGCAACGGATGTGAGTTCTTTTATTGTTGATTGCAAGGTGGCTTGCCCTTAGTTGTTCTTCAGAATGTGTTTGCAGAATGTGCTATTTTTTGTGTTCTTTATTGTAACATGTGGCTTAGCATCTAACCTAGCGTTAATCTTAACATGTCGCTAATGCTAGGTTTAGCAGTAGCTTAGCTCAGCATGTAGCTCAGCATTTAGCTCAGCATATAGCTCTGCATTTAGCTTAGCATGTAGCATTAGCATGTAGCTTAGCATGTCGCTAGGTTTAGCTCATAGCTTAGGCTCTGCGTTTTGGCTTAGATTTTGGTTAGCATTAGCTTAGCATGTTATGTTGTATTACAAGCAAAGTTGTTAAATTATGTGATGTTATTTATAGCACCTTGGTAATCAGTGCATTTTCTTTGTTATAGTTTTCACTCCAAATTCAACTGAATGAATAGACAACATGAACCAAATACCTGACTCACTCATCTTTTGAATGGAGTTTGGCTGACTGTCAAACTGCGTAGCCACACACGTAGGGAGGACAGTTACATACATAAATTGCTATGCGTATCATCCCTCAATGTCTTTCGCTTGAATCGCGCTTGCTATTTAGCTAACTCTGCAAAAAATGCTGTCGCTCACATCTGCGGTTCTGGTTCATGCTATGTGATGAATAGGATGTCATTCCTTTCTACTCTAATGACTTATGGACTCTTCAGATTCACTCTAGTTTTTACTGACGTAGCCTTTTAGTTGGTTTTTGGGGGTTTTACAATACGTGGCTTGCAGATGAAAGGCTGCTCTATGAGCCCTACCAAATGCTTACCTGCTTTGGGGCGCCAGATCAACCAGGAAACAAATTCTGTTGTCCTACGACATCTCTTCAGAGATAATCATTAAAGGCCTCTCAAAAATACCAATAATGAATGGTCTTATATGATTAACTTGGTTCTCTGTTCTGTTTTAAATAACATCCTGCAAACTGCTTTCATCCTGAGCCTTGAAACTTTGTAGCTAAAGCTTTCTGAATTTTCCTTTGAATCCTGCCAACTTCAAATGCTAAGTACCACGCTTGTAGAAGGTATTTAGTTTTGCATACAGCCTTAAAGGTGCATCCTCTACACAGTGTTAAAGACTACTTTTCATTATCACTGGTGCATCACTTATTTCAAGGTTAAGGCAGGATTGTTTTACTCTATACATTAGTATTAGTAATACTAGTTGGAAGCACTTCTTTGGTATGGCATTCTAAGGGTTTCTCAGGGGTGGGGCATATATGACCAGGTCTTTCTTTCAATCCTCAGCATGATCTCACCTTTCTCGATTTAAACCAGAAGAGCACTTGGACACTTCTGAAACACTTAATGTCTTGTCAAGTTCTTTCAAGAATTGCCACTATGCAGGGTCCGAGGCCCACACTTAGCACCTTCACTAAGTAGTATACTCCTCATGTAGGCGCCATACTCATGGGGAATGGCGGGTTGCCTAGGCCAGCACATAACAGTTCACTAGGTAGTATATTCCTCATGTGGCCGTGGTGCTTATGGGGAATGGCCACAAGGCGGGGTGCCTAGGCCAGCACATAGAAGATCCTCCCAGCTTTAGCGTCAGGCTCCGCAAATGTGCAATTTTGGTGGGTTTAAGATATTATCTCATCACTCCTCTATTTCTGCATGTAAAATAAATCAGCGAGGAGTGATGAGGTCGGAGCCTAGACGCCAACACAAGCTATGCTCTGCTGCAGTAAACATTTCAAACTATAACAACGTGAGTTGTCTGCCTGAAATGTGTTTCATGGTTCTGAGAGGACTTGTTGTTATGAGCTGTGAGTGTGAATAATGATGGTGGAGTGATTTGAGTGCTGAGCTCTGACATGGAGAAGAGTCATGGACAGTTAGAGATCCTCATCTCACCTCTGAGCTTTGGTCTGGCTGTCATGTTCCCCACACAGAGTGGTTTTAGAGGGAGGGGCTCCCTCCTCTCTGTCCTCACACTGACTCATAGCAGAGCCCCCACCTTCACACAAACACAACAACATGCTCATTCATTACAACCAGCTTTACATCACAGAGACACACACTGCTCTCTACCACAGTGTCATTCCTGATTCTACCACCAGATGGCACCAAAGGAAGAAATGATTCAAAGATTTCCACTGTGGATAAATGGAGAAGAATATATTCCTTTTTATACAGCTGTACTTTTTGTCCACTAGAGAGCTCATATGGATTCATTTATAGTTCACTTCTGTTCAAAGTGAGGACATGCAAAATCTTCCAGTTTAACATGTGGCAGGAGAAAGAAAATACTCACCAGGTGACTTCAGATCCACGTTCTACCTTCACCTGTAGAGGAAACACAAAGAGAGAAACTGCTGCTGATCATTTTTCAGAAGTTCTTCTTCAACAATCTGAGGACGCTGTCACACTCCAATAACTTCACAGTCAAAGTCTAGAAACATGAACATGACAATAACTCAGTGTAACCTACAACCAGAGTCCAGGACAGCCACGCAGCCAGAACCTGCCAAGACTGACTATCAGGACATTAAATAAAAAACGAGCCAGAAATACACAAATTAAGTTCATCTTCTACCAGTGTGTTTTACCAAATGTGTTTCTTTGTCTCAAAAGAAACACAAATAGCCTGAGTTTGTCCAGCAACAAACTGCTTTTAAATAAAGGAAGGATTAAGTTTTTGCAGTAAAAGGTCAGAGGTCGGACGATAGATGCTGAATATTTAAAGCTGAAAATAAGGTTTAAACTCACTGTTGACTTTTACCAATTATTATCAAGCCCACCATCTTTGAGTGTTAGAGCAGAAGTTTGATTTGTTTCATGTTTGGATTAATTAAACCTCGATGTTACACATTAACTACATCAACTACAATGAAAAGACAGAATAAGAGTGAACAAGTTAAATCTGAACAATCACATAATGTAGACATGTTGTGATGAAGATGCTCCATTATTCCACAAACATCGTGTGCTTGATAACAGTTTATATAATGTAACATGTATTTTATATTAATAAACTATTAACATGTTGATGATGTTGGTTTGTTGTGTTTGTGTTACTGCAGCTGTCAGCTGGTTAACAAACAGAAAATTATATATTAAAATGATTTCAACTGTTTTTCTCAGGAAATTTTATTGTTTTATAATGTTCACAAAACTCTTACTGTAAAATATTTAATAACTTTTTATTACCTGTTATTCAGTAACCACACCACCTGTGAACAGGTTCAAACTCGTTCTGCAGTACAGTGGACAGTTAACGTCTCTCTGAGGCTGTTAAAATGTGTGCGTTTCAAAGGGCCTGAATGGGGGACTTCCGGTGGGCACGCAGACAAAATGGCAGGCTGACCTAACGCTCTCCCCAAATCCCAGGCTATTTCCCCAGATTCAAGTGCTTTGATACGGCAATTAGTGGTTATACTAAAGAAGGGGACAAAACCAGCAAAGCTGAAAGAAAAATGAACGAAAGGTCTGGAAAACATGATAGAGTATTCGCGGAGAGTGACGACGACGCTAATGCTAGCCCCGCTAGCCCGGTCGGACCTGATCCGGCTGAAGCTAGCATGCTAGCTAGCATTCACACTGAAATCAAAGCGATGCGCTCCGATGTAAAGAACGAGTTGCACTCATTCCAGTCTACGCTGAGAGAGGACGTGAAGAGGGAGCTAAGTGAACTTCGAGATGAGATTAATCTGGCCCTGGGAGATATCCGGGGGGACTTGAAAAGCACAACGACGAGAGTCGAGGAAGCTGAACAGCGTGTGGCCGAGCTGGAGGAGCGCAACCTCGACCTTGAGGACTCGCTCCGACAAATGCAGCAGAAACAAGAATGTATGCAAACAAAAATGACAGACATGGAGGCTCGGTCACGGCGAAACAATATCCGCATCTATGGAATAGCTGAAGGTGAGGAAGGAAATAACATGATGGACTTTGTGGTTAAACTACTGAAGTCAGAGCTGGCCACTCCCGGCGAGCTCGACCTGAAAATACAGCGCTGCCACAGAGCTCTGGGTCCGCGACCAGCACGGGAAGCTCCGCCGCGTTCCATAGTAATAAACTTTCAAGAGTATAAAACTAAAGAACTGATCCTGTCGTCTGCTTGGAAGAAGAAAGAGGTCTTTTTCAAAGGCACAAGAGTTTACTTTGACCATGATTATCCGACAGAGATAGTTAAGAAAAGAAGAGAGTATGCAGAAATAAGGAGAGTGCTCAAGGATAAGGGGATGCGGTTCCAGACCCCCCCGCCTGCCAAGCTCAAGGTGTTTTTCGAGGGTGGACCCAGGATTTACAGCGACGCAAGAGAAGCCGCTGACGACCTGCGGAAAAGGGGTTTTCCCATTGACAACAACGAGCCCGGACCAGCTCCAGCACCTCGCACCATAGCGTGGGAGAGAGCCGGGGACAAGCATCGTCAACGAGCATCCCACCCGGAGCAGATACGAGAGAAGCTGTGCGCTTTTCGCCACAATCCCCAGGAGACCTGACCCCAATGCCAGGGTCTGAATGTGTCTGATCCCCCACGGCATCGTCAGGTGAATTGATAATTAGTAAATGACTCTTAACAACTGTTTTCCTCTCCCCACCTCCCCCTTTTGTTTATGTTTCTCCCTCCCACGTTGACTTGAAGTCTGACTTTTAGCTTGAGATAAGCAAATTTGTTGATAAAGGGAGAGTGGACTGGTGGAAGCCTGCCATAGTAGAATACTATGTCAACTGAAGTAACTTTTGTAACTTCAAAGAGGGGCCCTTTTGCTAAATCAGGCTTTCCCCTCAGCTTTAAAGAGCATGTAAGTTCACTTGTTGTGGAAGCCAACTTGTTCTGTACATATTTTAGTTTCTACCCATGTTCAAGGGTAAGGTGTTACAGGTTGCAACAGGCCATTATTGACAAAAAGAAACAAAGCAAATGGACTATTAGGAATATAAGATAATAACACTTAATGTGAATGGGTTACATAATCCAGTAAAAAGGAGCAAAGTTATTGCTAAAATTAAAAGGGAAAACATTCATGTGGCTTTTTGGCAAGAGACACATCTCTCTAACTCAGAACATGAAAAATTAAAAAAGATGGGGTTTACTAACACGTTTTACTCCTCTCACAAATCTGGACGTAAAAGGGGAGTAGCAATTTTACTCTCAAACAAGATACACTTCCAATTAACTGCTCAAATTAAAGACAAGGAGGGTCGCTATATCTTAGTCAAAGGCAAGATTGACCACAAAGAAGTTACCCTGTTAAATATATATATACCACCAGGGCATGACAGATCATTTATTAAAATAATATTTGATTTATTAACCCAAGAGTCATCAGGAACATTAATCTGTGGGGGTGACTTAAACATGCAATTGCAACCCAAACTTGACACAACAAATTTACACAAAAGGAGAAACCAAAACTCAGTATTCATGCGGAAAATGCTAAGGGAATTTGGTATGATAGACATATGGAGGGATCTACACCCTACAGAAAAGCAATTTACCTACTACTCCCCTTGCCACGCAGAATATTCCAGATTGGATTATTTTTTTATCCCAGCTGCAGATAGACATAGAATAAGTGAATGTAAGATAGGTGTTAGAGATGTCTCAGACCATTCAGGAGTATACCTCTCTCTGCATCTAAATAACAAAAGGAAGAATACTCTATGGAGGCTCAATACTAGCTTGTTGAATGATAGAGTTTGTAAGGAATATATAAAAGAAGAATTAAAAGAATACTTGCAAAATAATGATAATGGAACAGTATCACCAAATGTCCTGTGGGATGCCTGGAAGGCCGTACTTAGGGGTAAACTTATAGCCTTTGCAGCCCACAGGAAAAAGGAGAAACATAAACATTTAGTGGAGCTTCAGGCAAAACTGAAAAACCTGGAAACTCAACATTCGACTCGAAGAGATCCACAAATTTGGGCCCAACTAAAGTGTACTAAACAAGAAATAAATCAGATTTATGATGAAGAAAATGAGAAAAAAATGAGGTTTACTAGGCAAAAATATTATGAAACCGGCCCAAAGGCGATGAAACTCCTGTCTTGGAGACTACGTAAGCAACAAGCAGAAAGAGCTGTTTACAAAATAAGAAACCCAAAAAACAACAAAGTCTGCCAAAAGCTAGAAGAAATTCAACAAGCCTTTGAAACCTACTACAAGGACTTATATACTCAACCTGACAAAGCTGATGACTCTGTAATTGACGAGTTCTTAAAATCTCTGGATCTTCCATCAATAGGAGAACATCAGAATAATGCATTCACAGCTGAAATTACAACTGCAGAACTGACTGGTGCTGTTTCCCGCTTAAAGACCAACAAAACACCAGGGTCAGATGGATTTGTTAGTGAATGGTACAAAACATTCAAACTTGAGTTAATGCCTCTTCTTCTCAGATGCTTTAACCTCACCCTTAAGGAAGGCCAGATGCCCCAATCATGGAGCGAGGCAGTAATATCAATTATACCTAAGGAAGGCAAGGATAAGGGAGAATGTAGTCCTTATAGGCCGATATCCATTTTGAATACGGACTATAAGCTATTTGCCTCAATTATGGCCAAAAGGATAGAAAACATAGTCTCTGAAATGATAGATCCAGACCAAACAGGGTTTGTCCGAGAAAGACGAACACAGGACAATATAAAACGAACACTCCATTTGGTCGGCTATGTGATTAAGGGAAATATTAGCACAACACTGATTAGTCTAGATGCTGAGAAAGCGTTTGATTCGGTTGGATGGGGCTTCCTCTACCAAGTGCTGCAACGTTTTGGCTTTAATGAAAAATCTGTTCAGTGTATTGGATCACTTTACTCGAATCCCACCGCCAGAATAAGAATTAATGGCCACCTAACTCAACCCATCAAGCTAGAGAGAGGTTGTCGCCAGGGCTGTCCACTAAGCCCCGCCCTCTTTGCGCTCTTCATAGAGCCCCTAGCTCAGGCAATTAGGGAAGATCCAGAGATTAAAGGCATTTCAATTGGAGACGATGAATACAAGATAAGTCTATTTGCAGACGACATTTTGCTCACTTTGACTGACGTACAGAGAAGTGCACCTAAATTGATGTCCCTTTTGAGACTGTTTGGCTCATATTCTGGGTATAAATTGAATACACACAAGACTCAGATACTCACATATAATCTCACGCCGAATATTGACTTGAAAAGCAGATTTGATTTTAAATGGGACGCCCCTGCTATTAAATATCTGGGGGTCTGGATTCCAAAAGACATCTCCAAAATATATAAGACAAATTATGATCCAGTTATTAAAACAATTAAAGCAGATCTAGATAGATGGACTGTACTGCCTCTAGACATGTCCAATAGAATTGAAACGATAAAAATGAATGTCCTCCCCCGACTCCTGTACCTATTCCAGTCACTTTCTGTAGAGGTCCCCCCTAAGGACTTTAGGGAATGGAATAGAATGATATCAAGATTTGTCTGGAACAGTAAGAAACCTCGAATTAAATATAAGACCTTGCAGCTAGCTAAAGACGAGGGTGGACTTTCTCTACCATGTGTGGAGGACTATTACATTGCTGCCCAGCTAAGACCTCTAGCTTGCTGGTGTAATCCAAACTATTCCGCTAAATGGAAAGATTTGGAGTTAAAGCAATCTGAAACACCAGCACAGTCTTTTTTAGGTAATTGTCAACACCGTGATGATCCTCAGCTGGAAAAATTAAATTGCTGGACCAGGGCTGCCCTTAAGGTGTGGTTTAACACCTGTAAAAAACTTCATCTCGAAAAACATGCAAAAATATTGAAATGGGTGACACACGACTCAGAGTTTATACCATCAGGTCTAGATAAACGATTCAAGCAGTGGGCACATAATGGTATTACAGCTTACTGTACCATAGCTGATAAGGATGGCCTACAGTCTTTTACCCATATCTCTGAATCAAACAGACTGGGAAGAGAGGATATGTTCAGATATTTCCAGGTCAGAGACTACTTCAACAAGGAAATCAAGCAAACAGACAACAGGGATTCAAATCTGATCAGTATATTTACGGACGCATATAAGGCTAAAGATAGCAAACATTTAATATCACAGATTTATAAAAAACTACAAAACTCAAAGAACCATTCTACTCTTCAGGTTAAGCAAAAATGGGAGGGGGAGGCTGACCTGGAGATATCTGAAGATGATTGGAGAACTGTCTGGGCAGGCCAAGTTAAAACCACCAACTCCAGAGCCTGGCGTGAATTCTGCTGGAAGAACTTAATAAGATTTTTTCTCACTCCTAAATTGAAATCTAAGCAGCAGGGTTGCCAGGGACAGGGCAAATGTTGGCGACAATGTGGACAGACCATGGCTGACCACTTCCATATATTTTGGGCCTGCCCCCTTATTCAACCATACTGGCACGATTTTGCTGGAGAAATTCATTCTATCTTTGGTTTGAGAGTTGATTTTTCTTTTATTACACTGTATTTGGGTAAAATCCCAGTTGGTCTTATGGCCCAGGACAACTATCTTTATAAAGTGCTCTTGGCTGCAAGCAAGAAGGCCATTACGTGGAAACGGCTACAGACAAATCTACCATCAAGGAAGGACTGGATCACCATTGTTAACGAAATACAATGCATGGAAAGATTGACCTTTACCCTAAGACTACGGACTGAACAGTACACAAAGTACTGGGAAAGGTGGACTTCATATTCTCTAAAACTCATTGCCTGTGTGAATATTCACTCCATTTTGCATTACTGTATGGCCTATTACATATGTCAACCTGTCTGTTCATTAATACTCTGTCTATGTTTGTTCTTTCTTTGTTTTTGTTTCTGTGTTTGTCTTTTACAGTTGGAAAAAAGAACTGAAAACTTAATAAAAATAAAGTTTCAAAAAAAACAAAGGGCCTGAATGGAGTGACCTTTGACACTGTCATGAAACTTCTGTTAGCACGGCTAACGGCTAACAGAAGCTACAATTAGCAGCGGTTACTTTAGCCAAGCTATCAGTTGATCAGGAGCCGTGTCTCAACAAAAGTTGTGAATTTTTGCTCATGTTTTAAAGTTGTCAGTAGAACATGACCAACAGAGACGCTCCGCTCCAGCAGCGTTTAACATAAGAAAGTCTGAGAAGTAATACATTCACTGTCTCGTCTCCCCCTCTCTCCTGTTAATAATTAACCTGTCACATCAAGCGCCCACTACAGGCCTGGAGCACTTCTGTTGTGAGGGCTGTATTTGCAGCGTTTTTCTTTGCATGTGTTTTCTGGGTTTGTGTGTTTTTGAATTTACATCGTTTCTGTATTTGCAGCGTGTTTGATGTTAATGTATTTGTTTTGGCTTTTTGCAGCAGGTTTTTTTATTTGCAGCGCGTTTCCGTTGTTGCATTTGTTTTGGACTTTTGCATGTGTTTTTGAATTTACATAGTTTCTGAGTTTGCAGCTCGTTTCTTCTAATCGAAATCGTTTGGGCTATTGCAGCGCGTTTGCCCTTGCCAGCCACCGTAGCTGAAAGTGCCTACAAAGGACCATCAAAAATGTTTAATGTAATTAATAGGAGTGAATGTTATAGTGCAATCTTTCCTGAAAACTAATTATTTCATCAAATGTTTTACAAGTTTGTTCTTTGAAAACACGTTGCACAAATTCACAGACGTTAAATATTTATATTTCTGTTATTCTTAAAGAGCGTCTGTGCATCATGTTTCTACATGTCATGTGTCTATGTGTCTAGTCGTGTCATATTTTCTGTGCTCTTGTTCTGAGTTTTACCCTTCAGTCAGTGTTTGATGATGAGAGTGTTAGAGCAGAAGTTTGATTTGTTTCATGTTTGGATGAATTAAACCTCGATGTTACACATTAACTACATCAACTACAATGAAAAGACAGAATAAGAGTGAACAAGTTAAATCTGAACAATCACATAATGTAGACATGTTGTGATGAAGATGCTCCATTATTCCACAAACATCGTGTGCTTGATAACAGTTTATATAATGTAACATGTATTTTATATTAATAAACTATTAACATGTTGATGATGTTGGTTTGTTGTGTTTGTGTTACTGCAGCTGTCAGCTGGTTAACAAACAGAAAATTATATATTAAAATGATTTCAACTGTTTTTCTCAGGAACTATTATTGTTTTCAAATGTTCACAGAACTCTTACTGTAAAATATTTAATAACTTTCTATAACCTGTTAATCAGTAACCACACCACCTGTGAACAGGTTCAAACTCGTTCTGCAGTACAGTGGACAGTTAACGTCTCTCTGAGGTGTGTTTGATGTGTCAGTTTCAAAGGGACTGAATGGAGTGACCTTTGACACTTTCATGAAACTTCTTAAACAGTAAAACTTCTTTGCACACAATTCCAAAAATCGTGTGAGCGCAGTTTTTACTGCATGCGTCATGCAAAGACCTGAGAAACAGAAGGACAAACCTTGACTCAGCAGCCTTTCCTGCCTGTCCATTCACGCAGAAAGAACTAAGGCCCTGGATGTCCTGAAGATGATGGACTCACTGACACTAAACCAACAACAGAAGCATTGTCCTTCTGTAGGAACGCTTCATGAGTTTTTCTGTAGTTGTAATAAACATTAATCCATTAAATGTGATGCGCAGCAGGGTACGTGTTTTTGTTTTAAGATTGTGATATTCATTTTGGTTTTTCGTCTGTGTGTGTGTGTGTGTGTGTGTGTGTGTGTGTGTGTGTGTGTGTGTGTGTGTGTGTGTGTGTGTGTGTGTGTGTGTGTGTGTGTGTGTGTGTGTGTGTGTGTGTGTGTGTGTGTGTGCAGATAATAGACGTAGGCGGTTTACACACACCGGCTGCACTTTGGACAGGCTATTATTTCATTAATTGTATTTCTGACATTGTGATAGATGTTTAATCCATTACATTTAATGCAAAGCGGGACACAGGTATTTTTTTTTTTAACAATGCAAATCTGATCAGCAAGATCGTGATGTTCATTTCAGTCCAAGTGTGTGCACAGTTAACGGGCTGTTTGCACTTCTTGTTGCGGCTGCACTTCTTCTCATTATTCATTTTATTCCTGACGTTGTGATAACCA
Organism: Semicossyphus pulcher; assembly: GCF_022749685.1. Taxonomy (NCBI): domain Eukaryota; kingdom Metazoa; phylum Chordata; class Actinopteri; order Labriformes; family Labridae; genus Semicossyphus; species Semicossyphus pulcher. The sequence continues at coordinate 2,658,118 of NW_027211701.1, forward strand.
TTTCGTCTGAAACATTACCGATGCACAGCTGTCTGATTTTGCACAAGACATGCACTTGTCATGTTGGATGTATTGTGTTGTTGCTGCTGGGTGCTGTCCGGTGCTGCAGGAGGATGAAGTCTTCACCTTGACATGTGAAACTTTTCTGTCCTTTAGTCAGTTGTTTTAAGCTCTTAGCTATTTTGTTGAATATTCTTAGGACAAATTCAGTTAAAGACTACATATATATCGAATGTGCTTTGTACCAGAGCTGTTGTTATTGAAAACAACAAACTTGCTTATAAAGTCACTTTAATGTCACGAGAGGCGTTTATTTTCTTAGCACCCCGGCGTATTGGCACCCCCTTGGCTCCGGTGGAGAAAAAGTCCAGGCTCCGTGCCTGATCATACAGGTGTTTTTATTTTTCTGGTCAAAAATTGGCTTCAGTTAACAGTCATCTCGAGATTTTCTTATTTCTCCTACAGTTTTGTTCTTTCTACCAACTCAGCCCACAGAGCAACACAATGCAACAGTACATCCACCATCTCTACTGTTCTCAGATCAGTTTAACAGCCGCTCACACAAACATAAAAACTGTTGGTTACGTTACCTTCTGACGGAGAAAATAATCTGCATGAAGCCGATGAGTGAAGGTGAAATTAAAAAGCAGCTTCAACATGAAACCAAGCAGAGAAAGAACAAACATGTAAGTGACAGCAGGAGGTTTCCAAAGGTCTGTAGATTCACATACAGCCCCGCCTCTCTCTGCTCATCTTCACACTGAAGTGTTCTTTAAGGAAATGTGATCACAGAGCAGCCCTGAACTTTGGAACAAACCACCTGGAATAACTGCAGTCAAACTTTAAGAGACTGTATAAAACTTTACCAGTTAGATTATAAAGGTCTTCAATTACACTTTTATACTCACTTTTTTTTTTTACAACAAGGAAATAAAACGTAGAATGATGACCTTGTTTTTCTCTTTTTGTTTAACGTGACATACAGATCAACAACATATCTGTCGTGAACTGGAAAGATATTAAAAGCATAAAATGTCTTTTTCACACAGTCGTACACAGTGTGTTTACAATAACAGTGTGTTTACAATAACAGTGTGTGCATTTTATGTATGTGTTCTCTTGCATGTGTTCATGAGGACGGTGTGTTTATCAATCAATCAAGCAATCAAATTGTATTTGTATAGCCCTAAATCATAGTCATGAAGTTATCTCGAGACACTTTACAAAAAGAGCAGGGGGTACACTACGAAGCTGGTTCACTTCTTACCGGGGTAGATCACCATGGTAACTTGAGCTGAACACCTAACCTGCTCCGGAGCAGGTTATGTCCCAGATAAGAGATTTACCTGATCTAAGCACCACCTGCTGACCAATCAGGTCTCTTGATTCAGGAGCTCTGTGAGCAGATCGTGAGAGGGAGGAGAGAGAGAGAGAGAGCGGTAAAACACTTCCTCTTTACCGCATGAGTTTATGAAATATATTCATTGTGCTTTACTGATATACATCTACAACAGAGACTGAAAAAACACTGAAGCCTGAAGTACTTTTGTACTCATAAGATATGACAGTAAGCATTCATACTGCTTTAAATTGTGTTTTATAGGCTGTTTATTTTTGTGTCATTAACGCAATGAAAAAACATTTGTGCAACGTACTAATCTAATGTAACAGGCTACACGAGTGTTATAATATATGGTGCTCTAATGAGGGAGCAGTGATAGCTACTATTATATTTGCACATTCACACAGTCTGCTTCATTTATTTTGTTTAGCTGTTTGTCCTTCCTGCATCCAGCAGCTGCAGCTGAGCAGATTTCAGTCTGGATTATGTGAAACTTCTTCTTCTTCTTTCTAAAATCAGAGTTCGCTCTGAGTTTGTAAAATATGCCGATCAGCTGACGGCTGACTTGCCCGTGTTTAGATTGGTCATTTGCTCCAAACGACGCCCCTTTAATGTGAACGCGCTCATAGAAACCCTGGGTTGACTTATTGAGTTGATAACCAGCGTCGTGTGACCGTTGAGCACTATTGCCTTTGTCAGGTTAAGTGAAGCCAGATCAGGAAAAGAGACTCTGGGTATGTTGAACTCGCTTCGTAGTATAGGCACCAGGTCTAGACCGTACTCTTTGTTATTTAAAGAGAGAGGCCCAACATGAATCACCATGAGTAGCACTTAGCAACATTCAGCACATTGGCAGAAAAGCTTCCTTTTAACAGGCAGAAACCTCGAGCAGAACCAGACTAATGTTGAACAGACATCTTGACTGGATGGGCCGAAAAATGGGATAGAAGGAGATGCAGGATAGAGATAGGCGAAGAGAGCAACAACAACAGATGTTCTTGCTACATCAACAACAGCAGGCAATACATACTTATGGTTACAATGCCAATAATAGTGGTACACTAGTGTAAAGATTAGAAAGAACAGCAGAGTCATGATGAAAGGCTGATAATAATAAATTAGCAAGATAAGTAAAGTAGTGAAAAAGGCTGTAATAATAGTAATTGTAACAGTTGAAGTCAACAGGTCTACTATTAGCATTAGCAACAACAATAATGATACTGAGACTGATGTTTATAGTTGTTTATGAGGACAGTGTGTGTAAAGACCGTATGTATCAGCACCTTAAACGTTACATCCCTTTAAACTGTGTGTATATTTACTTAACAAAGGTCTGGTCATGTCAGACTTTTAAAGGTGCAGAGATTAAACTCTGCTGGAGCTGGTGCGGGAGGTGGAGCGTTACCAACTATATATAGTTGGGCTCACTTCCACGCACAGCTCTGGTTCTGGAACAAATATCCTGGAGAGGGGCTGAACTCTTGCCTTTTCCGGAGTTGCCCAGGAAGAGAGGTGCCGGGCGGGTGTGGGGATACTCACAAGCCCCCGGCTGAGTGCTGCTGTGTTGGAGTTTTCCCCAGAGAACGAGAGGGTCGCCTCTCTGCGACTGCAAGTTGCTGAGAGGAGGGCTCTGACTGTGGTTTGTGCTTATGCACCAAACAGCAGTTTGGAGTACGCGGCCTTCTTGGAGTCACTGGGCGGGGTCCTGGAAGGGGTCCCATCTGGGGACGCCTTAGTTCTCCCGAGGGACTTTGACACTCATGTGGGCAATGATGGAGAAACCTGGAGGGGGTGATTGGGAGGAACGGCCAGCTGGATCTGAACGCGAGGGGTGTCTTGTTATTGGACTTCTGTGCTCGTCATAACAAACACCATGTTCGAACATAGGTTTGGTGTACCTGGTACCAGAGCACCCTAGGCTGTAGATCAATGATCGACTTTGTGGTCGTTTCAGCAGACCTGCGGACGTATGTTTTGGACACACTGGTGAAGAGAGGAGCAGAGCTATCAACTGATCACCACCTGGTGGTGAGTTGGATCAGATGGCGGGGGAGGCTGCCAGACAGACCTGGTAAACCTAAACGTGTAGTGAGGGTGAGCTGGGAACGTCTGGCGGAGGCCCCTGTCCGCGAGGTCTTCAACTCCCACCTCCGGAAGAATTTCTCTTGCATCCCAGGTGACGTTGGGGACATGGAATCGGAATGGGCCATGTGCGAAGCCTCCATTGTGGAAGCGGCTACAAGGAGTTGTGGCCAGAAGGCTGTCGGTGTCTGTCGTGGCAGCAACCTGAGAACTCGTTGGTGGGCACCTAGGAGGAGGCCTTTCGGGCTTGGCTAGCACAGGGGTCTCCAGAGGCCTGCGTATATTGTCGGGCGGTGGAAGGAACACTTTGAAGAACTCCTGAACCCAGCCAAAACATCCTCTGATGAGGAGGCAGAGTCTGAATGTCCAGGGGAAGCCTTATCTATATCCGTGGCAGAGGTCGCTGAGGTATTCAAGAAGCATCTCAGTGGCAAGGCGCCAGGTGTAGATGAGATTCGCCCTGAGATGCTAAAGGCTCTGGATATAGTTGGGCTGTCGTGGCCGACACGCCTCTTCAATGTCGCGTGGAGGTCTGGAACAGTACCTGTAGAGTGGCAGACCGGGGTGGTGGTTCCCATTTTCAAAAAGGGGGACGGGAGGGTGTGTCCCAACTATCGTGGTATAACACAACTCAGCCTCCCGGGTGGGGGGGCATGGGAGTTTGCTTATTCAGTCTACATCTGCTTTGTGGACTTGGAGAGGGCCTATGATCGTGTCCCCTGGGGGGTCCTGTGGGGGGTACTGCGGGAGTATGGGGCACCAGGGCCATTGGTACGAGCCATCCGGTCACTGTATAACCAAAGTGAGAGCTGTGTCCGCATCCTCGGCACAAAGTGACATGTTCCCGGTGCGTGTGGGCCTCTGTCAGGGCTGTCCCTTGTCACCGATTCTGTTTGTGATTTTCATGGACAGGATCTCAAGGTGCAGCCGGAGGGAGGAGGGTTTCCAGTTTGGGGACCTCAGGATTTCATCTCTGCTTTTTGAAAATGATGTTGTCCTGTTGGCTTCATCAAACTGGGACCTCCAGCAGGCATTGGGGCGGTTTGCAGTCGAGTGTGATGCGGTTGGCATGAGAGTCAGCACCTCCAAGTCTGAGGGCATGGCTCTCTGCCTAAAAACGGTGGATTGCCCCCTCCGGGTCGGGAGTGAGTCACTGCCTCAAGCAAAGGAGTTTAAGTATCTCGGGGTCTTGTTCACGAATGAGGGTAAAATGGATCGTGAGATTGAAAGGCGAATCGATGCAGCATCAGCAGCAATGCAGGCGTTGTACCGGACCGTTGTGATGAAGAGGGAGCTGAGCCTGAAGGCAAATCTTTCGATTTACCAGTCGATCTACATTCGAACCCTCACCTGTGGTCATGAGATTTTGGTAGTGACCGAAAAGAACCGATGAGATTGTGGCCGAAATGAGTTTTCTTCAGAGGGTGTCTGGGCTCAGCCTTAGAGATAGGGTAAGGAGCTCGGAGATCTGGGGGGAGCTCGGAGTAGAGTAGCCTCTCCTTCGCATTGAAAGGAGCCAGTTGAGGTGGTTCGGGCATCTGGTTAGGATGCCTCCCGGGTGCCTCCCTTTGGAGGTTTTCCGGGCTTGTCCAACTGGGAGGAGACCCCGGGGCAGACCCAGAGCCCGCTGGAGGGATTATATATCCCGTCTGGCCTGGGAACGCCTCGGAATCCCCCAGGAGGAACTGGAAAATGTTGCTGGGGAGAGGGACGCCTGTGTCAGCTTGCTGAGGCTGCTGCCCCCGCGACCCGGCCCCGGATAAGCAGGAGATAATGGATGGATGGATGGACTTATTGATTAATCATTCAGCTCTGAATTAGTTTTTAAATTCTGGTTCAAACAGACTTTTTAAATGAACATTAAGTTGAACACCAACATCTAACATCTGATAACTGAATAGAATTATGATGAACAGGAAATGACTGCAAATAAAACATTACCATCACAAGAGATCCAGTGAGAACACGTAACATAAATGTATATATTTTATACATTATACACATATATAAAGTATAAAAGTTATATATTATAATATATGATATATTATTAAGATCAGGAGGTTCACAGAAGATTAATAAACAAAAACAAAATATTTAATTTATTTACAATTACAGCAACAATTTAACGTTTCTCCATCAACAGAGTTTCACTTTTAAAAAAAAAAGGTTTACTTCAGAATCAGAATCAGAAATACTTTATTAATCCTCGGGGGGAAATTCGGGCTTCACAGTTGCTCTGACGAGAAGCATAGAGAAATACTGTATATGGCATAAAATAGAAGTTAGAAAAATGTCAAATATGTGTATTATATAAACAGTAAACAAGAGATAAGATAAAGATTAAATGCTGAGATGTAACTCAAGCTTTACTTACTAACTCATGAGTTAAAGCAGAAAATCAGTGTTTGTTAATGTGTCATTAAATCAGCCCGTATGTTCCCTCTGAGCTTTGTCAGGCTGACGTGTTCACACAGGCAGACCCACTCAGCTGACTGGCTCTTATTTTAGTCTTCATGTCGACCTCCTTCCTCTCTTCTCTCCGTTCATCGCCAACATTCACACTGAAGCCGAGTGAGGGAGCTTTTATTTTGAAATTTCCTCTTGCTCATGTTGCTGTTGAAGAGTTTGTTGTCATGAAAACAATGTTACAGGATGAAAACAAAAATAAATTCACATTTCAAATTCATATTTAAATCACCACAGATCCACTTCTCAGCATTAGACTGCTTATTTTATAGAATGCACATATTTGACATTTCTTCTTACTTCTGTTTTATGACATATATTTCTCAACGCTTTCTCTGTGTCAGAGCAAACGTAACACCATAATATCCTCTCGGGGATTAATAAAGTATTTCTGATTCTGATAAATATAAAACCGTTCTGCTGTGCTCGTTTGACTCAAAACAGAAGCTCCACAATAGATATAGATAGATATTTATATCTGTGAGGGGAATTCTCCTCCTGAAGATAATTTGTGAAGAACAAGCAAACTCAATGTTATGAATCAAGTCTCTTTACATACATTTTACATGCAGCATGGAGAGAAGTACAGCAGTTCTCTCCCTTGCTGTTACAGTGTTCAAGCTTATATACAACATCAACAACCCCCTACCCCATCCCCACATGGTACTTCAATCGGTCACCTGGCCTTCATCAGCAAGATAAGATGATCCTTCTCTGCTCTCCAGGGGAAACCAGGGGAAACCAAGTAAACGTCATAAACTAAATTGCCACCCCATATAAATTTAAATTTAGAAGAGTTACCCCCTTGATGATCCCTGGAAAATTCCCACATTCCCTCCTTTTGACACAAAGTGTAAACAATCATTATTGGGAATTAAATTTCACATCACACACCATGTTATAGGGTAATCAAGTTAAAATTTCATGAATTTGCAAAAAATACAAAACAAAATCAAAACCACAATACACCAGAGGAAATTACAATTATGCTACAAATAATACCATAGGAAATGTACATTAACAATAACAACATATAACTTGAACAGTTCTTCTTTATCAATTTATATTTGTCTTCTTCTCGGGTCTCCGGACCCTGCGGTGGTGACATGCCAATGCCACTTCCCTCTGTGCCCTCTTACACCCTTAGTAACATTAGTCCTTTTCCGCCCTCCTTTGATGGGTCGGGTGTATGCGTATCAGTATAAATGAAATCAGTTTGGCTTTTGAATGCAAGTGGATCAGTTTGCAGTGTGGTGGGTGTACGTATATGAGGACGTTTGAAGTCCAATCCTTATTTGTCTGAGAGTAATAAAACTTTCTTAAGTCAGTCAATGCTGTTTCTGTCAAGTCAAGTCAGTTTTTTTTCCCATGAGTCATGTCATACATGGGTCAGGAGATCTCCACAAAATCAAAAGTCCATGGACGGCAATAGCCTGCTATGCCTAAAAAGAAAAGGTAACACACTGATCACGCAACAAACTGCAGCAACAACACTGTGTCAGCTTGATGATACTCTTGTGTAGGGAAAACACACCAAGAGGTCATCAACATACTGAACAAGTGTGCTGCCACACAATGGCTTTCAATATACAACACCTAGCATTGAATGTGGACGCAAACCAGAACTGTGAGTCAGGACCAACAGGAATGCTAAATATGCATTTGCCAAATCAATCACAGAAAACCACATGTGTTTGCTAACACCTGTGAAAGACAAGGATGTGAATTAGGGCATTCCACAATGGCACATTGATAAGCTACTTATAAACATGTTTATAAGTGTCACTGATGCTTGTGTGTGTGTATTCTGCTCAATGCTCTGACCTGCCTCCACTGTCTCCTATGGCTGTGTCAACAGCAATCCTGGGAGTGAACAACAAGTCCAATCATGTGACATGTGGCCAAAACCTTTACATCTGTACCACCTCAGCTTGCAGCCATACTTTCCTTGAAGTCTTTGATGTGGACCCCATCTCCTTCTGTCTCTCAGCATGCAGGACGTGTGTCCTAACAGTTGCTGCCATGGACTGTCCACCAACACTTCTGGATCCCAGTGGCTGTGTGCTTCTCCTCCTGTTGGCCTTGGCTTGAGATTTAGACACATCATCATGAGCAGTTGTTTGCACAGTCCCTTTGTCCCTTAGCTCCGCAACCAATAATCAAACAATCAAATGAAGTTTGGACAGGTCAGGTCATACTGTTGCCCCTTCCCCCTCCTGCTCAGGCTCATCATGAGTCTGATCAGCTGTTGGGGGATGTGTCTCGTTACCAGGAGGCCTGCAGGAATGGAAACAGCATATGGAGGCAGGAGAGCCCTATCTCTTACCCTACATTTGCTTTTCTCGCTCTGTTTTCTACATACCCTTTCATCTTCCATCTTTTGCTTTACCATCACACCAGCTACTGACTTAGCTTCCCTTATTTCTGCCCACTTTTGGAAACCTTGCCAATCCATCTGTTTCTTCCCCACTTTCTTTCCCTGTTCTCTTTCTTCTAAACATGCTCTACATCTTCTTTAACAATCATTACTCAATGTGCCTATTAAAGGAAAAAACCCTGTGTTATATAGTGCCAGAGTGAAACATCCTCAACCACATTTTTCCCCATTTGTCTACAATCAATTTAACAGGACCTGAAAGAAGGTCAGGTAACTGACTCAGTAGGACAGATATGCTTGCACATCCAATGGGCTTATCATCCATACAAGTATGGTTGGATCTTATCAAGCATACACTACCTTTGGGTAACTTATTCAGCCAGGTGGTTTGTACGACACATTCGTTCCGAGCAACGCACCCCTGTAGTACACATGAATATGTACTAGACACTGAATGAACAACCACAAAGTTTATTCTTTATATATTTCTTTGATTTTTCAATCTTACGCCCATTTTATCGCATGTGCTATACCCTTATAATGTGTTAAATTACTGTAATATCATTATGTTTCAACCAAACATATTTAACTTCTGTGAGGATTATCTAAAACTCCTCCACCCTTTTACCCTTTTTTTTGCTTTTCTTGATTCCCCTTGTCAGTTCTAACAACCTTTTTTCCGGAATTACATAGAACTGGTCTACAATAAGCATAAACATGATCTGTCATTGCGATGTTGCAACTCTCTCTCTCTATGGCTTTGAAAGTACCGTCAGTCAGTCAGACACATACAGACTCATGTGTAGGGCTGACCCCGGTGGTCAGCCAAAAATACACAGATGCATTTTGTGATGGTGACATTGTCTACACAGCTTTTTATATAGCTGTAGCTGAGCTTCAGGACTCCTGCGGTTTCTGCACTCCCTTAACAAAAAAAAGGTCTGTGTTTTTTGATGATAATAAAGAAAATGTTGACACTATCAGGAAGTAGGGGCCTTTATGTTTCTCAATGAGCAACATTTCTCTCTTGATTTGAATGTACAGTAAAACAATCTCGGTAACAGTATCTTATGATTTAAAGAAAAGGTATTTCATAGATAATTTAACTTAAAAAAAAAAAAAAAAAAAGAGGAGAGCAGAGCAAGAAAGTTTCAAATAAATGATGCAGATTGCATAAATGTGAAATAACAAAGCCCTAGATAAATTAAGAGAAACCAGAAGAACATGAATGTTGGATAATATAATCTTAAAGTTTAAAAACCTCACATGGTATTTTTATTATTTCCATCGTCAAGAACGATCTTTCATGTCCAGAATAAATGTTTGCTTTCATAGTTTATTTCTCAAAGGCTGCATCTGAACACAGTAATTCATGATCATTTAAAGACAAACAAACACAAAGTAGAAAAAAGGGAATCCTGCATCAAAGCTTTTCATGGTAACAGTCTCTCTATTTTGGTACCTTTTGGAAAGTAAGAACTCCTTCATGATGAGTTACCACAGCAGACGGATATGGTTCTATTTAGAAATTGGAGGCACCTGCAGTGTCTGAACTTTTGTTGTCTGTCCATACCTGAGCATGTCAGGTCTCCAGTGTGGATCCTCCAGTCCAGCAGACAGCAGCTTCACTCCTTGTTCTCCAGGATGATTGTAGCTCAGGTCAAGATCTCTCAGATGGGAGGGCTTGGAGTTCAGAGCTGAGACCAGAGACGCACAGCCTTCCTCTGTGATCAGACAGCCTGACAGACTGGAGATAAAATCATGTCATTAAAATTTTTTTTTACTGATTTTGAAAGAAAAGAATATCAACTGTGGTTCAATCAGCCTCATACTGACCTGAGAGTTTCCAGCAGACAATGTTCACTCTGCAGTCCAGCAGACAGCAGCTTCACTCCTGAATCCTGCAGGTCGTTGTTACTCAGGTCCAGCTCTCTCAGACTAGAGGACTGGGAGCTAAGGACTGAGGACAGAGCTTCACAGCTTCTCTCTGACAGATTACAGCCACTCAGCCTGAAGAAGAATCAACAGAGAGCAATCACAAACAATGTTGAATGTTTAATGAAAACCTTCATTGAACTTGTTTAGTTAGGCATGTACACACAGAGCTTTGTTGGAGGCCTTGACCACTGGCAGCAGCCTCAGAAGAGCCTCCTCTGAAGCAGAATATTTCTTCAGGTCAAACACGTCCAGATCTTTTTCTGATGACAGTAAGATGAAGACCAGAGCTGACCACTGAGCAGGAGACAGTTTATCTGTGGAGAGACATCCTGATCTCAGGGACTGTTGGATCTGCTCCACTAGAGAACGATCATTCAGTTCATTCAGACAGTGGAACAGATTGATGCTTTTCTCTGTGGAGAGATTCTCACTGATCTTTGTCTTGATGTACTGGACTGTTGTTTGATTGGTCTGTGAGGTACTTCCTGTGTGTGTCAGCAGACCTCTCATGAGAGTCTGATTGTTCTGCAGTAAAAGACCCAGGAGGAAGCGGAGGAACAAGTCCAGGTGTCCATTTGGACTCTGTAAGGCCTTATCCACAGCACTCTGGGAGAAGTGTGTCTCTGCAGAGTCATGATGAATTATTTGTTCTTCTGACATCAGGTTGACACCAGAGTTGATGAACGTCAGATGGATATGAAGAGCAGCCAGAAACTCCTGAACGCTCAGATGGACGAAGCAGAACACCTTGTCCTGGTACAGTCCTCTCTCCTCTTTAAAGATCTGTGTGAACACTCCTGAGTACACTGAGGCTGCTCTGATATCGATGCCACACTCTGTCAGGTCTGACTCATAGAAGATCAGGTTTCCTTTCTGCAGCTGCTCAAAAGCCAGTTTTCCCAGAGACTCAATCATCTTCCTGCTCTCTGGACTCCAGTGTTGACCTGTCTCTCCTCCTCCTCCATATTTGATGTTCTTCAGTTTGGACTGAACCACCAGGAAGTGGATGTACATCTCAGTCAGGGTCTTGGGCAGCTCTCCTCCCCCTCTGGTCTTCAACACATCCTCCAGAACTGTCGCAGTGATCCAGCAGAAGACTGGGATGTGGCACATGATGTGGAGGCTTCGTGATGTCTTGATGTGGGAGAGGATTCTGCTGGCCTGCTCCTCATCTCTGAATCTCTTCCTGAAGTACTCCTCCTTCTGAGGGTCAGTGAACCCTCTGACCTCTGTCACCATGTCGACACACTCAGGAGGGATCTGATTGGCTGCTGCAGGTCGTGTGGTTATCCAGAGGTGAGCAGAGGGAAGCAGGTTCTTTCTGATGAGGTTTGTCAGCAGCACATCCACTGAGCTGGACTCTGTGACATCAGTCAGGATGTCATTGTTGTGGAAGTCCAGAGGAAGTCGACACTCATCCAGACCGTCAAAGATGAACACAACCTGGAACTCTTCAAACCTGCAGATTCCTGCTTCTTTGGTTTCAGTGAAGAAGTGATGAACAAGTTCCACCAAGCTGAACTTTTTCTCTTTCAGCACATTCAGCTCTCTGAAGGTGAATGGAAATGTGAACTGTATGTCCTGGTTGGCTTTGTCTTCAGCCCAGTCCAGAGTGAACTTCTGTGTTAAGACAGTTTTCCCAATGCCAGCCACTCCCTTTGTCATCACTGTTCTGATTGGTCGATCTCTTCCAGGTGAGGCTTTAAAGATGTCTTCTTGTCTGATGGTTGTTTCTAGTCTGTCTGGTTTCCTGGATGCTGATTCAATCTGTCTGACCTCATGTTCATCATTGACCTCTCCAGTCCCTCCCTCTGTGATGTAGAGCTCTGTGTAGATCTGATTCAGAAGGGTTGGGTTTCCTGCTTTAGCAATCCCCTCAAACACACACTGGAACTTCTCCTTCAGGTTAGACTTGAGCTCACGCTGACAAACTGCAGGAAAAGTTCCTGAAAGAACAAACAAGAAATGTAATTAATAAGTTGAAGCTATAATCAATCTGATGATTTTAAACTTAAACACATCAGGGTGGTGTTTATTTCCCTCCTCTCTGAAATCTATTCAGCACATCAGGTGTGAACAGTTTCTCACAGTTCATAGATCTGATAAAATGTGTGCATCATATTAACAGCAGAGTTTTAAATGTGACCCTCTCCCATGTTGCCTCCATTTCCTCTTTCCATCATGTTAAATGTGTTAAAATCCTCTTACTGCTCTGCAGACAGTCAGCCAGCTCCTCCTGCTTCATTCTCCTCAGGAAGTGCAGTGTGATCTTCACAAATGCCTCTCTGCTGCTCCTCCTCTGCTCCTCCTCCTCACTGTCCAACACCTCCTCATCCTCCCTCTGACTCTCTAAGCATTCTGGGTAATCTGGACTCAGACCCCTCTTGATCTTCTTCAGCTCGTTCTTCACAAAACTGACAATGTTCTCCTCCAGCAGCTGGAACAGAACAAGAAGTGAACTTTGACTTGTAGAAGTCAACATCAGATCATCAGTGACAGACAGAAAGCCTGCTGGTCTGCAGAGTGCAGCATGGAGACTGGATCACAATGGTAGTTCAATATTTAGTCTGTGGATGGTCCTGTCTCCTAGAAATGAAGTTGATATAAAATGAGATTCATGTTGGAGAAATATCCTGGTCTGGTTTCACACAGAAAAGATCTGCAGTGACTTTGGACACGACGTGTTTATTAGAATGAAGCTGAAACCACAAACTGTCATTAACATGAACCAAAGTGTTTCTGTTGTTTCAAACACAAACTGGACTCAGTCTGTGAACTCTGCTCTCTGCTGCCAAAGTCTGTGTGAGACCACCATCCACCACGACCTCTGACCTCTGACCTCTGACTCTGTGCTGCTCAGCAATGTAACGCTTCATTCAGTCAATAAAACACTGACTGTGAACATCATTCAGACAGAGATGATGTTTGCAGTGTAATCAGGAAACAATTCAGTAACATAAAAATGTCATTTGAAGTCAACTTTGATTCTCAGTAGTAGCTGTGTTTGTTCATTTACACACCATAAATATGGAGTCCAGCTGTGTTTGATGCTGCTGGGCAGACTGACCAATGGGAACCTCTGATCTCTGCTGCTGAACTCTGTGGAACAAATATAATATAATATACTGTATATAATATAAAGACACAGTGTTACATGTGATAGATTCTATCAAGTGGATCCTGTTAGATCCTCCTACAAACACAGGACACACATGAAGGTACATGCTCAGTACAGTTATTGATGTGTAAAATAGTTTCCTGCTGTTGGATCCTGATAGAAACACAAACACTGATAAATGTTCAGGTTCAGACATAAAACACTGCTGACATGTTGCATTTTAAAGGGTTTTTTTAAACATATTTTTTAAAAGTTTTCTTTTAAGAACAATTGAAAGAAAATGATCAAACAGACATACATACAAAGTAGAGATGAGAACAAAAAGAAATAAACCTAAATATACTAAAAGGGTATGTGGTGTCTCTCCCCACCACTGTTGCTTCACCACCAGCAGAGGCCACCAGAGAGCAGGGCGGAGCCGGCACCAGCTGGGCACGATTTGTAATCAGACTTACCTACACTGACAGCTCACCCAAACCTGGAGGTGGCCCAGCTGAAGACAATTAGTGATAAGAGGCTGCTGGGAGAAGAGGAGAGGAGGAACAGACAGAAGCAGAGAAGCAGGGGAACTGAAAGGACTGGAAGAAAGTAAGGAGAAGAAACCCTGAAAGTGAAATGCTGTTGATCCTTCTCTTGTCATCTCCCCATCTCTACAGGAGGACCACCGCCCGACAAAGACAGGAAAGTGACTACCCCGATTAGGGAAGAACCTTAGTTTGTTTGCTCCCCTGCCCTTTTCCCTTGGATTAATAAACGCCTGTGACTTTTTTTGTTAAACAAACCCTGTGTGCCAGTCTGGTTTCTCCTCCATTGCTACAGGGTAGTTACACAAAAAAAGGAATTCAGACTTATTTCTACATGAAGGGTTTCAAAGACAGATGGATTAAGGGTGATATATCGATGTGACTTATCTCTTGTGAGAATGCATTTAGCTGGGTGGGGAGTTAAGCTTAACTTTAATATAGTCTACAAATGGTTTCCATGTTTTCAAAAAGTTATCAGAGGAGCACATGCAAAGTAAATCTAAAAAAACGCTTTGCACATCTGTTTCAAAACAGGTGTGTAGGAGAGGAACAGGTCAAACAAAAACAGTGTAAACTCCCACAGACTGTCTAACTTGCAGAAATTATATTTATTTGCAACGTTTCAGTACTAGACCTTCATCAGGCAAACAATTTGTCAAAAAGGGCAGGACAACTTAAATCGGGAGTGGCTACAAGCCTGCAACCAGTCCAACTCATCCTATCAGGTCAGAGTCGGTCAACACAAAAATTGAATAATAAATCCATTGCTGAGTTTAAAGACAGCAAAGAGTCATCTAAACGAAACAGAAAAAATGTCTCCTATTTTTTATATGCATACATTCAAAGTAAAGGGACATTTTGGGTCCTCGAGGTAAACATACACCTGATTATAAATGTGCATTTTCTATATGTAACCATGACGATGGTCGAAAAAGTGTGTAAATAACTGAAAATAAACGGGAGCTCTTGGGACTTACGACTGCATCATATCAAGGCATGTTTTAAATTCTTACCTTTGACAATCAGAGTTATTTACATCTTTGAAATAAATAGGTCGCCCCATAGACCGGTCACTCTTGAAGGACACACAGCTGGGCTCAGGTCCAGGAGAATCTGGTCTCTCATGTTCGATACTGAAAGAATCACAAACTCTGATGAACGTTCATAAACACTGAAAATCTTCCAGAATTATTGTTGCTGAAATGTATTAAAGTTTTAATGCTGATAATAAAAAAACTGAGATAAATTATTACTTCTCATCCTTAGTCTGCTGGCCATCTTTGAAATAAATAGGTCGACCCATAGACCGGTCACTCTTCAGTGACACACAGCTGGGCCCAGGTCCAGGTTCAGGTCCAGGTCCAGCAGAGTCTGGTCTGAGCTGCTGCTCTGGCCTTCAACACAACACACACAGAGCTGTGAGTGTGAATAATGATGGTGGAGCGATTTGAGTGCTGAGCTCTGACATGGAGAAGAGTCATGGACAGTTAGAGATCCTCATCTCACCTCTGAGCTTTGGTCTGGCTGTCATGTTCCCCACACAGAGTGGTTTTAGAGGGAGGGGCTCCCTCCTCTCTGTCCTCACACTGACTCATAGCAGAGCCCCCACCTTCACACAAACACAACAACATGCTCATTCATTACAACCAGCTTTACATCACAGAGACACACACTGCTCTCTACCACAGTGTCATTCCTGATTCTACCACCAGATGGCACCAAAGGAAGAAATGATTCAAAGATTTCCACTGTGGATAAATGGAGAAGAATATATTCCTTTTTATACAGCTGTACTTTTTGTCCACTAGAGAGCTCATATGGATTCATTTATAGTTCACTTCTGTTCAAAGTGAGGACATGCAAAATCTTCCAGTTTAACATGTGGCAGGAGAAAGAAAATACTCACCAGGTGACTTCAGATCCACGTTCTACCTTCACCTGTAGAGGAAACACAAAGAGAGAAACTGCTGCTGATCATTTTTCAGAAGTTCTTCTTCAACAATCTGAGGATGCTGTCACACTCCAATAACTTGACATTAAATCAGTGTAACCTACAACCAGAGTCCAGGACAGTCCAGTCAGGACATGAATGAATAAACTCAGAGGGACACAGGATAATATCTGATTTCACTGCAGTTCATACTTAATTACATCTTTCTCTTGTCTCATTTGTTCTAAAAGGAACAAAACACATCTGGAGATTTTATATAAAAAAGAAACACGGTCATAAAAACAAACTGTCCCATCATCAAAATCATTTTCTGTCAGCTTTAACTCAACACAAAATCACTAAACAAAGATAAAGTAGGTGTGGTGGAGTTATTAAATGAAGGATGAACATGTTTTCTAACCTTTGATAAAAACATATTTGAAAGATCTTTACAAACTCAGCTAAGAGCCTGTTGACTGACCGTTTGATAACAGACTGAAGTTATTCATCTACTACCTGTTTGTTTCTATGTCTCAAATGAAACACTTAGCTGAAAGGTCAGAGGTCAGATGGTCAGGTTTAAACTCACTGTTAACTTTTACATATTTGTATCCAGGACCACCATATTTCTTCATCTGAGCCAAGAGCTGAAAGTGCCTAAAATATTTTATATATTTGTGCAGTGTCATAATCAAAATGTTTAAAAAGACTTTAATCTATTGATACATATATTACATGTTCAGTTACATGTAAAGTTTTTTGCTAGCGGTCAGTAAAATGGGTAACGCTTCATAATACGGCCCGCAACTTACCGTGTAGTCCCATGTATCAGTGCTTAAATGTAGGTATGGTGGAACAAGGGAGTAACAGTTAGGAATGTTAGAGGCAAAGAGAAAAAGGTTATACTGTAAGTATTCTGTCAGTACTACACTGTAAGAAAGGATACCCTATATCTACTCAATATGGCAACAGATTGCAAACAATATTATTATTTTATTTATTCCTAATTATTTATTATTGTACCTACACTTTAAGTACCCTTAACATCATGTTATATTTTATCCTCCTTACTCTTACTCTGTAATTACCCAGTAATAGACAGGAAATAAAGGAGCGCAGTAAACACTGTCAAACATTACAGGGCCTATGCCCATTGTTATAATAACAGACCCAAGACTAGATGATTGGCACCTGGCACTCCCACCACAACAGGGCCCCAAGTCGCTAACTAGACTCTTCTCCTCAGTAGTCTCCCGGTGGTGGAACGAGCTACCAAACTCCACTCGGTCCGCAGAGTCCCTTTCACCTTCAAGAAGAAGCTAAAGACCCAGCTCTTTATGAACACCTCTGACCTTAAAGGATAACTTGGGGATTTTTCAACCTAGACCCTATTTTCCCATGTGTTTGTGTGTAAGTGACGAGTGGAGACAACAACATTGAATCGATCAAGTATTCAGGGAGGGAGCACCGGCCGGCAGCCGTGAAATGAGATACAAAGTAACTAAACGGGGCACCGGGCATACGCCAACACACAGCCACTAAAAGCGCTTGTTTTTGCTACTGACAGGCTCAGATCGTTATAATAAGTGTCTGACAACATTTTGTGTTTGTTGTGTTGGAGTACAGAAAGCGTCTTCTCGTCTGACTGCTGACTAGGATTTTCACGATGATGATTATGACTACACTGATCTTGTTGATGTTGCTGATCATTATTATAAAAAAAACCATTGTAACATTGTAACATTGTAACCCGTGAGTACCAAGTACTTATAGAATAATGAGTATAAATAATTTCTCATCTCTTTAAATTACACTGTAGGTACCCAGTACTGACAAAACACTTACAGTATAACCTTTTTCTCTTTGCCTCTAACATTCCTAACTGTTACTCTCTTGTTCCACCATAACTATGTGTAAGCACTGATACATGCGACGATATTACATTACAGGTCACAGATACTTACTTTAGATTACGGCCCACAACTTACAGCATCATTACTGCAGAGTTATGTTGTAATCTTTCGTACTAACGGTGCACCAGTAGCTTACAGTACGTACCAATACATGTGGGTAGGTACTGGGGAACAAACTGTGAAGTTATGGAATAAGGGTGTAAAGGACCTCAATACACAGTGCAGTATGTGTTTAATTCATGTGTTCATAATATGTAATTCATGGTTTTATTTTGATATTTGTGATTTTATTTTGGTATATTTCCTGTTATACCGGAAGTGAAGTGAAGCGGCGCAGTAGTGTAAACATAGACAAGGAGACAAGGAGAAAACGGGAGAGATAAAGTGATACACAAGTAAGACAAACCGATGAAAGTGTAAAGATAAATGAAACAGTATTAAGGACGAACGGGGAGAGAAAGGAAGGAGTTTAGCGCCAGTCGAGAGGGCAACAAGGTAACCATTTCATTTGTAATTGGTAAATTTGAGTTTAAAATGGTATCTTCCTGGTGCTAACAGTAATGTATTGTCTTCCTTTCTGCTTGTTTAATTTCTGTTTTAGCTCTTACGTTGGTCCAGGTATGTTGTTAAGAAGATTATCGCAAATAAACAGCATTAGACCATCAGTCCAGGCTTGCTTAATTCGGCTGGGAGCTACAAAGCGGGTAACAGCTCTGGATCTTATACTGTAGAGAAGAACTTATACTGTAGTTATTTAGCATTAGTTATTCTAGCTACCTATTCTATTATGATGAATAGCCTAATTACTATGTATGACCCAATGAGCAATAATCTGGACCTTTGGGAGGAACTGATACTGTAGTTATTATTTAACTACTGGGTACATTCTGTCGTGGACGATGGAGTGATGACTTCTGCATCACTTAATAAATCTGATGTGATTTTATTTCAAAATGTCCTTATTAGTGACAAAAAGGCAAACTACACTGTTCCTATTCCAAACTGAAAACCATTTGTACATTGTAAGTTAAATGTGCTCTAAGGTGCATCAAATATCAAAGTCAGTATATATTATGGTTATGGATGAATAAGAAGTTATTTAGCTGATAAAACATTTAACTGGATGATAATCAGTGTTTTTAAGGGTGTAAAGACTTTTCAAACACAGTCGGAGGTGAAGTCCCCCAAAAGGATAAAGGAACAATGCTCTATGGTCAGACTGTACCCTGTTATAGTCATAGAAAAGGTACTGTACCCAGTAGTTCCAAAGTAACTACAGTGTTAGTTCTTTGTAAGGTTACTCCCCTGCTCCATAACGTCACATCTTGTTCCCCAGTACCTACATATATGTGTTGGTATACTGTACCGGTACTGTACTTACTGTACTGGTCCACCATTAGTACAAAAGATTACACCGTAACTCCCGAGAAATGACGCTGTGCATTGTGGGCTGTAATCTAAAGCATCACTGTAATATCTCTAATTAGCTGCCTGCTCTCTCCCTCTCCCCACACAGCAGCAGACTAACCTACAAAAGTGTTTCCCAAACCTCTGTTGGAGCATGCGCCCCTCGTCCAGCATGTTGTCCATCCAGCCCTGCTTTACCACAGCTGTCTCAAATCAGTGCAGCTCTGAGCTCAGCACACCAGGTTAGCTAAGGCTGTTTCTCAGGTGGAGCAGGGTTGGATGGGATGAAACACATTTCGGTCAGGGGGTAGGCTGCTCCAGGAGCGCTTCGGGAAACACTGACCCAGAAGAACAGTAGAGGGAGTCAGCAGGCAGAGTTGGCAGCAAAGTTATCAGACTCTTCATTTCTATTGCAGACAAGAAACAAAAACAAAACGCAAAGTAGCCGACTTTATTGTGGGAATCAAAATGTTAGCCTAAAGTAAGGGATAGTTGGACAGTGAAGATTCTTAGTGCAAATTGTATTATTGATTCAAGGTTTTACTGGTAATGATCTTTTGGCAACATCAGAGAGCTGACAGAGCCGGCTCCCTGAAAAGAGCCAAAGTGGCCGTTACTAGCCTCTGATATGTTGTGTTCAATTCAGCTAACATCAGTCATGTTAGTCATTGGCCTCACCCTCGTGTGTAGAAGTGTGGTTCACTGCATGTAGTGTGCATTTCCTGAAGTCTGACGTGACGTGCTCTTATCATGACGTGTGTTTTTGCGTCTCTTGGTGGTGGTGTGTGAAACAAAGAAGAAGTGTTGCCAATTCTGGCGCCCCCAGCGGTGGTTGCTCTCCTCAAGTAAACCTAGAATCCCTGTTTTCAGTGACGTGGTGTATTACTAAAGATTGTCATTTTACGTCATTCTTTGTGATTGGTTGTGATTCTGACACTTCTCACACCTCTTATGGGTTTCTGACAGCCTTTCTGCCGGCCTACACACAGACGCAAAATTATTACATTATCAAACGTCCTATCAGGAGAATACGAGTACAAGCAGGGAAGAGGCAGGAGGAGAGACAGCTGGAGCTGCAGAGAGTGAAGTGAGCAGAGAGAACAGTGAAAACATAACCCAAATGTAAATGACTGACGGTTTGAAAATGCTGTCATATTCCCCTGAAATGAAAATCAGTCTCAGCAGACAGTGACCGAAGCATTTATGTTCAAATGCTGATATCTTTGGCTCCAGGTAGACCTGCATTAAAACATCTTGATAGTTCATCTTCAAGGCATCTCTGTGCTCATCAACATTGTTGCTGTCACTACATTCAGGAGGAGGACAGCACAGCAGAGCAGGGAGAGTCCAGTGGGACAGGGCCAAGTGAGATGCAGGGAATGGAAATATGACAGAAAGCTGGTAAGTGCAGGATAAGTGAAGTAGTCGAGGCTTCAGGCCCATTGTAGTTTAAGAAGTATGATCTCAGTTGCTCGGGTAAAAAAGCAGGACATTTGTTTTAAAATACAATTTTTATTGTGGGGAAGGACCCCACACCTCCCGCCACTGATGTATCTGTCCAAGTTTGCTCCCCATTCTGAAAGATAACCAGGCACCCATGGAGCTGTGGCCGGGTCAGTGTTCAATATTCATGTCTTTGTGTTGACTGTTGACTCGTTGCCCGCCCAGGTGTCACCCTGCCGTCTCACCAGGTGTGTGTTCATGTTTGTCTGGCTGCTGTTGAACTTTATCTCTTTTCTACAGAGAAAACAAACGGACAGACTTTTGTAAAGTTTCCAAATGACTTCATTCTGGATTTTAGATGTGGAGCTCTGTGAATCGCTCTGTGTTTACAGACATCCCAACACTAACGCTACTGTAATAAGAGGTCAAAGGTCAGCGTCAGAGTCTTGTGAGATCAAAGACGCTGAGCACAGTGTGCAGGATCAGCAGCAGCTCTTCAGTAAAACGATTTATAACTTTATAATGGGGCCATCGCCGGCTCGTCTTAACTTGTAACCCACCCAGAGCTCTGCGTACCGATGTAGTCGCATCTTTAACGTTAAAAAGTTGTTACTGATTCATATCAGAGAATCTTTACAGCCTTAGTGAATATATTTTAGTAGAAACTGTAATATATAAACCAGGGATGTTAATAATTAACCATTTAACCTTTAATACTATCAGTTAAACCTTTAAAGATAATAACTAAATAAAAATATATTAAGGACGACCAACTTTGCCTTCATGTTACACCTCAGTGTTTCCCACACAGACGGCTGCACTGCTGTATTTATGGCTGCACAAGTAAATTCTAACATATTTCAACCTTTTTAAATGTGTACCCATAAAACACATCAGAGATCGATTAAGTAGTTAACTATCTCCCCTCACTTCTTCCTGTCACCAGCAGAGAGAAACAGAAGGAGGGGCCTGAAGCACCGTGTGTATGAAGAGAGGAGAGGGGCAGCAGGTGTGTGTTGTCACATATGACTGAAAATGGGATGTTGTCAGTTGTCTTACTTTGTGTCTGAGGGTCCAGGTTCATTACTGAAGTTTCCAGCTTCTTCTTTGGACCGCTCACTCTTCAGAGACAGACAGCTGGACACAGGAGATGCTGCTCTGTCCTCTTCTGCTCTGAAGTCAGTGTGAAAGGTCAAACAGAAACACTCACTCACACAGTATAATAACATACTAATCCAACTGTTCAGTTCAGCTCCTCTACAGTTCACAGGGAGAAAAGTGACTCTGAGACTTTAGAAGTGAAATCATAAAAATGTTGGATTAACACTCACCCTCCTTCAGCCTTCAGATTTCCTCTCCTGCTCTGAACTCTTGCCTCTAAACGGAGTCTGAACTGACTGACTAAACACCTGTCCCACAGGTTCTACCTGTTCTCATGAGGCTGGATCACATGGTCACATGTTGCTCCTCCCTCCTCCATTTACAGGAAATCAGCTGGCTGTGTCTCTGTGTGAGTGTGTGTGCTGTGTGAATAAAATAAAACGTGTGGTTCCTGGTTTGGATCCTTTTTGGACTCTTTGGTGTGACAGAGCATTTAGTGAGGGTTGAATCTCCTCTGTGGAAAACTCTCAGGTTTCTCCTCATCAGGCTCACCTCAGAGCTGCCTGCAGTGAGGAAGAGTTTCCTTTGAGCCACGGCAGAGGTCGCTACATCCACGGAGGGAGAAAGACTGGAGGGCGGATTCTGGAGAGACAGAAACAGAGAACAGAGAGAGAGATGGATAAAGATGACTCTGAGCGAGAAGAGAAACATGATGAACATGTCAGGAGAAGTCATATCTGTAAAACCTGTTCAGGTAAAAAAGTTACCTGTTTTACACTCAGATAGAAGAAAATCAGCTTCTTGGATCCGTTCGCAGCAAAGAAATCCTCAATCAGACTGAACTAACCGTGGGTGAAGTTTCAAATCTGAGAGTAGGCTGTATGAGTGCCTTCACAGAGCACCAGTGTAAGAAACATGAGGAGTTTTTTACTGTAAATTATGCTAAACTATTCCACAGGTATCACAGAGTGAAATATGACGCTCCCAAACCCCCTTAATCCAAACATTGAGCACTGACTGGAGGAGAAGAGGTCAAAGGTCGTGTCTCTGAGTATGCAGATTTCTGTGATGTGACCTCATCCCATACACCTGGGGGAATCAGGTGCTTAAGATGCTGAACAGTGGGGGCGCTGGTTTGGCTCAGTTGGTAGAGCAGGTGCCCCATGTATAGAGGCTACAGTCCTCGTCGCACTGATCGCAAGCTCGACTCCCGGTCTGCCGATCCATTTGGTGCATGTCGTCCCCCACTCTCTGCTCCCCACATTTCCTGTCTCTCTTCAGCTATCCTATGAATAAAGGCAAAAAGCCAAAAAAATAATCTTAAAAAAAAAAAAAAAGATACTGAACAGTGTTTCCAGAGGTTTTATTTCTGATCCTGGTGATCAAAGCAAAGACGAGTTCACTCGATCAGCAGGGAAATGAATGAACCAGAAACAGACGTTACATCGCTCGTTCAAAGCCACCAGACTCCATTGAAGAAAACTGTCCTTCTACCTTGCAGTATAAGCGAGTTGCTGGTCTCCCGCTACATTAATCAGTTCGTTTTTTTGTGTTGTTTGTCGCACAAATATTCAGTGGACCCAAACTAACACCTTTGAAACACTAAAGTCAAACACTAACACAAAAAAATAATTTAACAAGGCAGAAGTTGACCGGACGCTTGTGTGGTCTGTGAGGCAAAATCACATGTGTTTTAAATGGAGTCTGGTGTGTTTGCAGAGAGCGATGTAACGTCTGTTACTGGTTAAAAAAATCTTCTTCCTCTGTAACAAAAAGGTCTATCTCTGCAGGGATCCTTTCTGTGATGATATCAGACACTTAGAACAACAATCTGAGCCTGTCAGTGGAAACAACAAGAACTTTAAGTGTTCGTACTTTGATCGCATAATATGTTAAAGCTTTTATTTTTAAATGTTTTTCTGTTGAAGAGTTTGTTGCCATGAAAACGACGTTACAGGATAAAAACAAAATTGAATATAAAATGGTTCTGAATCGACGTCTGCTGTGCTCGTTTGACTCATAACAGAAGCTCCACAGGAGAAGAAGTAATAATATTTTTATTATTCATATTTCAAAGAGCATATTTACAGCACATTTCATGAGACATTGACTCCTAGTTCTTCCAAATAAAGTAAAAAATAAAAAGGACAAAGATCAAACATGAACACGACACACAATGTAACATGTCGACGTGCAAAAATACACACACACAGAAAGTAATGGAAACTAAACTTAAACAGGGTCAAGTTGGCTACCAGTGAGTATTTAATAGTGAATAGTGATTTTATGTGTATGAATATAATTTTGTTCTCTTTTGTAATAAAGTAATATTTAGAGCAGGATGACCCGCACAGGGACAGTTGATTGACAGCTTGAGAGAAAGAATAAGAGAAATATAATAAAGGAAAAAATTGTAACGTATAAAGAAACAAATTAAATAATTAAATCAGAATTTCATCCACAAAATAGATAAACGTATTTTTTAAAAGTTGTAAATGATTTTATACATACGAATGAAATTAAACAAAAATGCTTTGATAATTATTTTCTATTTTTTTTATTTGTCTTTATATTCCTTCGGCTTTTATTCTTTTGATTTCCATTTGTATTTCCACATATTTTAATAACTTATTTTTCTTTCAATCACACCTCCTTATTATTCCACATTTATCTTATTTCACAGATTCATTATCTTATGGCTCTCTTATGTCTTCACATTATGAAACTCTAAAGAGCGATTTAATCACAGTAATAGTTCAAGTAAAAGTGTGTTTATAAGGGTTAGTGTGTGTGAGGAACACAAATGTTCACATTTGTTCTCTGACTTTTTTATATCAACTTTACTCTGCACATTTTTATTACAGACCTTCAAACAAACTTCTCTTCATGTGTTTCATGGTTCTGAGAGGACTTGTTGTTATGATTGAAGTTAAGTGTGTTTCTGCTCACAGCTCTTGTCTAATGTGCACACTGAGCTGGGTACACACTGTAATGTAAGTTTAATGTGTCTGTAAACACATGTTTATGAAACGCTGTAAATAAGGTCATTGTGTTTAATAGTAAGGGTGGACATCTTCATTTAGAGACAAATGTGTAAATCTCAGGAAGTTTGCTGAGCTTTTATTTTGGTAGTTCATTAGAGTTACTTCCTCTTTGTGTCAGGATTGTTCAGTGGAAAACATTTGTGACATTAAAAACACAATCAGCCAAATATGAACCAAAGTGAAGCCTCGTCCAGCAACATTTAGACCACAGGACTGAAAGGAGACTCTCCCTCCTGCAGAGAACACAGACACACTGAGGAACCATGAGACCAGGACATGAACCCAGGATAAAGAGGTTCAGTGAATGTGGTGTTGAAGGTGTGGAGGTGGATCAGTGTGTCAGACGAGACTCTGTAGAAGGACAGAGTGCCAGCAGGACAGTCCACATACACTGCTACTCTGTGAGAGACAGAGGAGGAGGAGAGAGGGAGGACTGTTTCTCTGTTATTATGACGGACAAAGTAACCATGATCATCAGAGCAGAACAGACTCCAGGACTGATCATTCTCTCCAAACACACAGTCATGACTGCCTCCTTTCCTTCTGACTCCTCTGTAACTCACTGATATATAAACCTCTCCTCTCCACTCGACCTCCCAGTAACAGTGACCAGTCAGACCATTACTACACAGCAGCTGAGGCCAGTAGTCAAATCTGTCTGGATGATCAGGATATGACTGATCCTCTCTCACACGTGTCACCTTCCTGTTGTTGTCAGACAGTTGGAGCTCTCTGTGTGCTGTGTTTGAGTCCAGAGTGAGTTCACAGAAATCTGATGGAGAGAAAAAAACACAACACAGCAGCAGTTTATCATCAGACACACCTGAAGGGTTTATTCTTTGTTAACTGACAGTCTGCTGTTTGGTCATCATGAGTCAAACTGATTCCACACTTACACTTCTTCACACCAGGCTTTAACCTCTGCTCTCCACCATGGTCCACCCTGGAGGAAGAAACACAGTCAGAATGATTTTCTATCCAACATGAGTCCTAACTGCTGTTCATCATGAAGCAGTGTTCCTCAGTTTGTCACTGTGACAGAGAAACAGGCTGAAACTCATCTGTGTCAACTGTCTGCATCAGTCTGTCACTTTATCTGAGAGAAGAAGAAGAAGAAGAAGAAGAAGAAGAAGAAGAAGAAGAAGAAGAAGAAGAAGAAGAATACAGTGTGATCTACAGATATTAGATTAATGTTCACAGGCAAGTTTAAACAGTTTTTATTGTGTAATGTATGTTTTTAAATCAGAGTGTCATGTGATGTACGGCTCGTCAAACCTTTAACAAATCTGGTTTGGGGCC
This sequence comes from Semicossyphus pulcher, assembly GCF_022749685.1. Taxonomy (NCBI): domain Eukaryota; kingdom Metazoa; phylum Chordata; class Actinopteri; order Labriformes; family Labridae; genus Semicossyphus; species Semicossyphus pulcher. The sequence continues at coordinate 2,684,102 of NW_027211701.1, forward strand.
TCACAAATCAAACTGACTAGAACAGAATATGTTTATTGTCATTGTACAGATACAACGAAATGATGAGGCACTGCCTGAGTGGAGCTGAAATATAAGATAAAAACCTTCAAATAAAGCTCAAGTTCAAATCACACACACAAGTTTAAAACATGCACACACAGTCCCTTCGTATACACAGACAGTGCAGCAGATACAGGTTTTGCACTTGTCTGAGATTCTGAAGTCACAGTGTTGTACAATGGTTTGTCTATGATGCCTTTAGTGCTGTGTTCAGTGTGGTGATGGCTTTGGGGTAAAAACTGTTCATGAGTCTGTTGGTGCGTGCTTTGATTGATCTGCAGCTCTTCCCTGAGGGCAGGGGGTCAGACAGGTGATGGGCAGGGTGAGACGGGTCTTTCAGGATGCAGGACGTCTTCTGTAGACAACGAGAGGTGTAGATGTCATCCAGGGCAGACAAACGTGTGTTTGTGACTTTCTGGGCTGTGTTGATGATCTTCTGCAGGGCCTTCCTGTCAGCCACAGAGCTGCTGTCGTACCACACCAGGATCCCATGTGTCAGTATGCTCTCAATGGAGCCGTGGTAGAAGGACACCAGCAGCCGCTCTGTGAGGAAGTCCTTTATCCAGAGGCAGATGTTTTTGTTGAAGCCGAGATCAGACAGCTCGGAGATCAGTCTGCTGGAGATGATTGTATTAATGCAGAACTGTAGTCTACAGACAGCAGCCGTGCACATGCTCCTCATTGTTCTAAGTGGAGCAGTACAGTGTGGAGGGCAGGAGAGATGGTGTCATCTGTTGACCTGATCTGCAGCCTTGATGTGCTTGAGGACCGATCTCTGCAGGCACTTCATGATAACAGGTGTTAATGCTGTTGGCCTGTAGTCATTTAGGCAGGTTATTGCTGTGTGCTTTGGAACTGGCACTATTGTGGCTGTCTTTAAACATGTAGGGACAGAGCACTGTGCCAGAGATGGTTGAAGTGTTTGTGAATACCTCAGTTAACTCAGCAGCACAGTCTCTGAGAACCCGACCTGGAACACTCAGGACAGTGTGTGTGTGTGTGTGTGTGTGTGTGTGTGTGTGACCTCAGCAGTCTGTAAGATGAGTTTTGTGATGGTGACATTGTCTACACAGCTTTTTATATAAAACAGAACAGTTCATGTGTCAGTCTCAACGTCCTCATCTTTAAATAGAGTCTCGTCTGTGCGGTTAAAGCAGTCCTGTAGCCGAGCTTCAGGAAGTAAGAGCCTTTGTGTTCCTCAATGAGCAACATTTCTCTCTTGATTTAAATGTACAGTAAAACAATCTCGGTAACAGTATCTTATGATTTAAAGAAAAGGTGTTTCATAGATAATATAGATAATAAAATGTGACATAATAAAGCCCTACATACATAAACTAAGAGAAACCAGAAGAACATGAATGTTGGATAATAAAATCTTAAAGTTTAAAAACCTCACATGGTATTTTTATTATTTCCATGGTCAAGAACGATCTTTCATGTCCAGAATAAATGTTTGCTTTCATAGTTTATTTCTCAAAGGCTGCATCTGAACACAGTAATTCATGATCATTTAAAGACCAACAAACACAAAGTAGAAAAAAGGGAATCCTGCATCAAAGCTTTTCATGGTAACAGTCTCTCTATTTTGGTACCTTTTGGAAAGTAAGAACTCCTTCATGATGAGTTACCACAGCAGAAGCACTGTTATATTTTTGGTGAACGGTGAACTGAACGGATCAATTTACAACATGAGCGTAGTTCACTCTGGAGGCAGTGAACGACCGCTCACCTTCAGAGCTAAAGTCGGACTTACGGCACCCAAGATGCATCTTCATTTCTCTCTGCTCCGCCCGCATTTACCGTCACTCTGCCGCTCTCGCTCTCTCTCTCTCTCTCTCTCTCTTACTTGCTTGACCACTCACTCACTGCACATCTCCCTACATAAATTACAACTCCTTTTTTTAATAGAGGGCAGGGTAAGAAGTTGGCCTCTGAAGCACCTTCTCAAAAACTGTCGATTTATGCTTTGATGTAGATATATTGAACGTTCTGTTGTTTAAGTAGCTTGCACTACTCGTCTAATCCCACAGCGTTTTATGAGATGAGACAGACAGAAAGGAGAGACAGCACAAATGATGGAGAGAAGAGAGAGTAGCAGATGATGAGTGGTAGAAGCACTACAAAGCATAAACTCTGTCTAAAAATGTGCAGTGAGTGTCTATGAACAAATAAAAAACATTTTAATGTCACAATAAACTTACAGTTTTTTTTACCCTCATAAATGTTTAATGATAGCAGTGGAGGTACTCATTTTAAAGTTGTCAGTGATTACTTTATGTGCTAATAAAGAGTGCATACCATCGCATCAAAATCTTTTTGTTTTTATCAACAAACACCCCCCCGACGCCCCTACTGGGGTCGAAGGCCCCACAATATCATCATATCCTCACAAATTGTAGAAAGCTCGATCTTCAATATATATTTCTGATCTGTGTTGCAAAATATCATGAAAATATTAAAATGATTCTGTCTATCAGAACAAACTGATATTATAACTTTTGAGGTGTGGGGTGCCAAATCCAAAACTGGCCAAAATGGCAGATCATTACTTCAGCTGAAAAAGAGCTCGGTGCAGCTAAAAAAAAACAATACAAAGTGAAAATGAACTAGTTCATTTTAATCTGTGTGAACTGAACTTTGAGCGCGCTCTTTTAAGTGTGAACTTGCAATACACTAAGCAAAAGAATATATATACAGTATCTATTTTAATTAGAGGCACCTGCAGTGTCTGAACTCTTGTTGTCTGTCCATACCTGAGCGTGTCAAGTCTCCGGTGTGGATCCTCAAGTCCAGCAGACAGCAGCTTCACTCCTTGTTCTCCTGGGTGATTGAAGCTCAGGTCAAGCTCTCTCAGATGGGAGGGGTTGGAGCTCAGAGCTGAGGCCAGAGACGCACAGCCTTCCTCTGTGATCAGACAGCCTGACAGACTGGAAATAAAATCATGTAATTAAAAAAATCTGACTGATTTTTAAAGAACAATATATCAAGTGTCGTTCAATCAGCCTCATACTGACCTGAGAGTTTCCAGTGTGCAATGTTCACTCTGCAGTCCAGCAGACAGCAGCTTCACTCCTGAATCCTGCAGGTCGTTGTTACTCAGGTCCAGCTCTCTCAGACTAGAGGACTGGGAGCTAAGGACTGAGGACAGAGCTTCACAGCTTCTCTCTGACAGATTACAGCCACTCAGTCTGAAGAAGAATTAGTGATTAGTGACTGATTTTTTTTACTTTCCTGACTTACTTTGATCTTATCTGATGACCTGAATAATAGTGGACTCATGAGGAACTTTATCTTTCCATGTCACTAACAATTACTTAAAGCTCAAACGAGGAATTTTTCGCTGTTTATGAAACAGACTGCAATTAAATCTAATTACTCTGTGTGACCTCAAAAAGCAAACAAGACCATCAGCAACAAGTTGATATAAAAGCTGAAACCGCTGACCGGGGTAGGTGTAAGACGAGGCAATTAATTGCATGCTGCCTTTGTTTCCAATTTACAGGGCACATATTCAAATTGAGTGATGCATATGACTGTTAAAGAAAGTAAGGGGACATTTTTTGTTAAAGGAAACACTTCTTACACATGTACAGGACTAAATCAGCAAAGAGATAAGAGGTACAGCTTTGTCCACAGGGGGCGCTAAAATCAACACAAACCAGAAATACCTCACAGCAGCTTTAAGTAAAATGTGTTGAGTGATACTTAACAATCAGCCTCATACTGACCTGAGAGTTTCCAGCAGACAATGTTCACTCTGCAGTCCAGCAGACAGCAGCTTCACTCCTGAATCCTGCAGGTTGTTGTTACTCAGGTCCAGCTCTCTCAGGCTAGAGGACTGGGAGCTAAGGACTGAGGACAGAGCTTCACAGCTTCTCTCTGACTGATTACAGCCACTCAGCCTGAAGAAGAATCAACAGAGAGCAATCACAAACAATGTTTGTTTTTTCTGAATAAAGAAAAGCTTCTTTAAACTTGTATAGTTAGGTGTGTACACACAGAGCTTTGTTGGAGGCCTTGACCACTGGCAGCAGCCTCAGAAGACCCTCCTCTGAAGCAGAATATTTCTTCAGGTCAAACACGTCCAGATCTTTTTCTGATGACAGTAAGATGAAGACCAGAGCTGACCACTGAGCAGGAGACAGTTTATCTGTGGAGAGACATCCTGATCTCAGGGACTGTTGGATCTGCTCCACTAGAGAACGATCATTCAGTTCATTCAGACAGTGGAACAGATTGATGCTTTTCTCTGTGGAGAGATTCTCACTGATCTTTGTCTTGATGTACTGGACTGTTGTTTGATTGGTCTGTGAGGTACTTCCTGTCTGTGTCAGCAGACCTCTCATGAGAGTCTGATTGTTCTGCAGTAAAAGACCCAGGAGGAAGCGGAGGAACAAGTCCAGGTGTCCATTTGGACTCTGTAAGGCCTTATCCACAGCACTCTGGTAGAAGTGTGTCTCTGCAGAGTCATGATGAATTGTTTGTTCTTCTGACATCAGATTGACACCAGAGTTGATGAACGTCAGATGGACATGAAGAGCAGCCAGAAACTCCTGAACACTCAGATGGACGAAGCAGAACACCTTGTCCTGGTACAGTCCTCTCTCCTCTTTAAAGACCTGTGTGAACACTCCTGAGTACACTGAGGCTGCTCTGATATCGATGCCACACTCTGTCAGGTCTGACTCATAGAAGATCAGGTTTCCTTTCTGCAGCTGCTCAAAAGCCAGTTTTCCCAGAGACTCAATCATCTTCCTGCTCTCTGGACTCCAGTGTTGATCCGTCTCAGCTCCTCCATCATACTTGATGTTCTTCAGTTTGGACTGAACCACCAGGAAGTGGATGTACATCTCAGTCAGGGTCTTGGGCAGCTCTCCTCCCCCTCTGGTCTTCAACACATCCTCCAGAACTGTCGCAGTGATCCAGCAGAAGACTGGGATGTGGCACATGATGTGGAGGCTTCGTGATGTCTTGATGTGGGAGATGATTCTGCTGGCCTGCTCCTCATCTCTGAATCTCTTCCTGAAGTACTCCTCCTTCTGTGGGTCAGTGAACCCTCTGACCTCTGTCACCATGTCGACACAATAAGGAGGGATCTGACTGGCTGCTGCAGGTCGTGTGGTTATCCAGAGGCGAGCAGAGGGAAGCAGGTTCTTCCTGATGAGGTTTGTCAGCAGCACATCCACTGAGCTGGACTCTGTGACATCAGTCAGGATCTCATTGTTGTGGAAGTCCAGAGGAAGTCGACACTCATCCAGACCGTCAAAGATGAACACAACCTGGAACTCTTCAAACCTGCAGATTCCTGCTTCTTTGGTTTCAGTGAAGAAGTGATGAACAAGTTCCACCAAGCTGAACTTTTTCTCTTTCAGCACATTCAGCTCTCTGAAGGTGAATGGAAATGTGAACTGTATGTCCTGGTTGTCTTTGTCTTCAGCCCAGTCCAGAGTGAACTTCTGTGTTAAGACAGTTTTCCCAATGCCAGCCACTCCCTTTGTCATCACTGTTCTGATTGGTCCATCTCTTCCAGGTGAGGCTCTAAAGATGTCTTCTTGTCTGATGGTTGTTTCTGGTCTGTGTGGTTTCCTGGATGCTGATTCAATCTGTCTGACCTCATGTTCATCATTGACCCCTCCAGTCCCTCCCTCTGTGATGTAGAGCTCTGTGTAGATCTGATTCAGAAGGGTTGGGTTTCCTGCTTTAGCAATCCCCTCAAACACACACTGGAACTTCTCCTTCAGGTTAGACTTCAGTTTACGTCTGTACTCTGCAGCAACAGCTCCTGAAAGAACAAACAGGAAATGTGATCAATAAGTTGAAGCTATAATCAATCAGATGATTTTAAACTTAAACACATCAGGGTGGTGTTTATTTCCCTCCTCTCTGAAATCTCTTCAGCACATCAGGTGTGAACAGTTTCTCACAGTTCATAGATCTGATTAAATGTGTGCATCATATTAACAGCAGAGTTTTAAATGTGACCCTCTCCCATGTTGCCTCCATTTCCTCTTTCCATCATGTTAAATGTGTTAAAATCCTCTTACTGCTCTGCAGACAGTCAGCCAGCTCCTCCTGCTTCATTCTCCTCAGGAAGTGCAGTGTGATCTTCACAAATGCCTCTCTGCTGCTCCTCCTCTGCTCTTCCTCCTCACTGTCCAACACCTCCTCATCCTCCCTCTGACTCTCTAAGCATTCTGGGTAATCTGGACTCAGACCCCTCTTGATCTCCTTCAGCTCGTTCTTCACGAAACTGACAATGTTCTCCTCCAGCAGCTGGAACAGAACAAGAAGTGAACTTTGACTTGTAGAAGTCAACATCAGATCATCAGTGACAGACAGAAAGCCTGCTGGTCTGCAGAGTGCAGCATGGAGACTGGATCACAATGGTAGTTCAGTATTTAGTCTGTGGATGGTCCTGTCTCCTAGAAATGAAGTTGATATAAAATGAGATTCATGTTGGAGAAATATCCTGGTCTGGTTTCACACAGAAAAGATCTGCAGTGACTTTGGACACGATGTGTTTATTAGAATGAAGCTGAAACCACAAACTGTCATTAACATGAACCAAAGTGTTTCTGTTGTTTCAAACACAAACTGGACTCAGTCTGTGAACTCTGCTCTCTGCTGCCAAAGTCTGTGTGACACCACCATCCACCACGACCTCTGACCTCTGACTCTGTGCTGCTCAGCAATGTAACGCTTCATTCAGTCAATAAAACACTGACTGTGAACATAATTCAGACAGAGATGATGTTTGCAGTGTAATCAGGAAACAATTCAGTAACATACAAATGTCATTTGAAGTCAACTTTGATTCTCAGTAGTAGCTGTGTTTGTTCATTTACACACCATAAATATGGAGTCCAGCTGTGTTTGATGCTGCTGGGCAGACTGACCAATGGGAACCTCTGATCTCTGCTGCTGAACTCTGTGGAACAAATATAATATAATATACTGTATATAATATAAAGACACAGTGTTACATGTGATAGATTCTATCAAGTGGATCCTGTTAGATCCTCCTACAAACACAGGACACACATGAAGGTACATGCTCAGTACAGTTATTAATGTGTAAAATAGTTTCCTGCTGTTGGATCCTGATAGAAACACAAACACTGATAAATGTTCAGGTTCAGACATAAAACACTGCTGACATGTTGGATTTTAAAGGTTTTAATACAGAACAACAGAAACATGTTCTGTTTTAAATTCTTACCTTTGACAATCAGAGTTATTTACATCTTTGAAATAAATAAGTTGATCCATAGACCGGTCACTCTTGAAGGACACACAGCTGGGCTCAGGTCCAGGAGAATCTGGTCTCTCATGTTCGATACTGAAAGAATCACAAACTCTGATGAACGTTCATAAACACTGAAAATCTTCCAGAATTATTGCTGCTGAAAATTATTAAAGTTTAAATACTGATAACAACAAACTGTGAGATAAATGATTACTTTTGATCCTCAGACTGCTGGCCATCTTTGAAATAAATACGTTGATCCATAGACTGGTCACTCTTTAAGGACACACAGCTGGGCTCAGGTCCAGATTCAGGTCCAGGTTCATATCTTCACACAGAAACAGGAAGTAGAAAAGTCCTTCAGAGTGACACTTTTAACTTTTGTATAAAATAAGTCTCATATTAAGAGAGTTTGATGACAGTGACAATGATATCAAACCTTTTAGATTCTTACATTTTATTAGCAGACTGTTGTCCATCTTTAAAGTCACAAGATTCAAACATTAACAGGAGTTTCTTGACAGACAACTTGCTCGGTCCAGGTTCAGGTCCAGGTCCAGGTCCAGCAGAGTCTGGTCTGAGCTGCTGCTCTGGCCTTCAACACAACACACACAGAGCTGTGAGTGTGAATAATGATGGTGGAGTGATTTGAGTGCTGAGCTCTGACATGGAGAAGAGTCATGGACAGTTAGAGATCCTCATCTCACCTCTGAGCTTTGGTCTGGCTGTCATGTTCCCCACACAGAGTGGTTTTAGAGGGAGGGGCTCCCTCCTCTCTGTCCTCACACTGACTCATAGCAGAGCCCCCACCTTCACACAAACACAACAACATGCTCATTCATTACAACCAGCTTTACATCACAGAGACACACACTGCTCTCTACCACAGTGTCATTCCTGATTCTACCACCAGATGGCACCAAAGGAAGAAATGATTCAAAGATTTCCACTGTGGATAAATGGAGAAGAATATATTCCTTTTTATACAGCTGTACTTTTTGTCCACTAGAGAGCTCATATGGATTCATTTATAGTTCACTTCTGTTCAAAGTGAGGACATGCAAAATCTTCCAGTTTAACATGTGGCAGGAGAAAGAAAATACTCACCAGGTGACTTCAGATCCACGTTCTACCTTCACCTGTAGAGGAAACACAAAGAGAGAAACTGCTGCTGATCATTTTTCATAAGTTCTTCTTCAACAATCTGAGGACGCTGTCACACTCCAATAACTTGACATTAAATCAGTGTAACCTACAACCAGAGTCCAGGACAGTCCAGTCAGGACATGAATGAATAAACTCAGAGGGACACAGGATAATATCTGATTTCACTGCAGTTCATACTTAATTACATCTTTCTCTTGTCTCATTTGTTCTAAAAGGAACAAAACACATCTGGAGATTTTATATAAAAAAGAAACACGGTCATAAAAACAAACTGTCCCATCATCAAAATCATTTTCTGTCAGCTTTAACTCAACACAAAATCAATAAAAAAAGATAAAGTAGGTGTGGTGGAGTTATTAAATGAAGGATGAACATTTTTTCTAACCTTTGATAAAAACATTTTTGTAAGATCAAACTCAGCTAAGAGCCTGTTGACTGACCGTTTGATAACAGACTGAATCTTTGAATCAGTTTAACTTTATTGATCAATAAAACTTAAATCGTCTTTAACACTCAGAGACATGATAGTACTCTAAATAATTTATTGATTATATTGATGCAATATTATTTATAAATCTGAGAGCAGACGGAAGTTGTTTTCAGCTTTCGTCACATAACTATTTTCTCTTTTATCTCAGAGGAGATTAGACAGCAAAGAAAACAACCAGAAATACACAAGTTAAGTTCATCTTCTACCAGTGTGTTTCACCAGATATGTTTCTATGTCTCAAAGGAAGCAAATACCCTGAGTCTGTCCGGCACCAAAAGTCTTTTAAATAAAGGAAGGATTCAGTTTTGTGCTCTGAAAGGTCAGATGATAGATGTTGGACATTTAAAGCTAAAACAAGGTTTAAACTCTGTTGACTTTTTATCTGAGACCACCATCTTTGTTCAGCCTTCACCAGCAGCTGAAAGTGCCTAAAAAGGACCATCATACATGTTTCATGTATTTAATAAGAGTGGATATTATAGTGCAATAGTGTCTGAAAACTGTTTCACAAGTTTGTTCTGTAAAAACATGTTGAGACGCTGCACAAATTCATAGATGATACATATTTATATTTCTGTTATTCTTAAAGAGCGTCTGTGCATCATGTTTCTACATGTCATGTGTCTGCTCTTTTATAGTCGCTATAGTCGTGTCATATTTTCTGTGCTCTTGTTCTGAGTTTTACCCTTCAGTCAGTGTTTGATGATGAGAGTGTTAGAGCAGAAGTTTGATTTGTTTCATGTTTGGATGAATTAAACCTCGATGTTACAGTTTAACTACATCAACTACAATGAAAAGACAGAATAAGAGTGAACAAGTTAAATCTGAACAATCACATAATGTAGACATGTTGTGATGAAGATGCTCCATTATTCCACAAACATCGTGTGCTTGATAACAGTTTATATAATGTAACATGTATTTTATATTAATAAACTATTAACATGTTGATGATGTTGGTTTGTTGTGTTTGTGTTTCAGCAGCTGTCAGCTGGTTAACAGACAGAAAACTGTTTTTCTCAGACACTGTTTTTGTTTTCAAATGTTCACAGAACTTTGACTGCAAAATGTTTCATCACTTTTTATTACCTGTGAATCAGTAACTACACCACCTGTGAACAGGTTCAAACTCTGTCTGCAGTGGACAGTTAACGTCTCTCTGAGGTGTGTTTGATGAGTCAGTTTCAAAGGGCCTGAATGAAGTGACCTTTGACACTGAAATTTGTTGAACCAGTGGTTCTCATAGTGGGGTCCTGGGACCCCTGGGGTCCATGAACCATAGCCTGGATGTCCTCGAAATAATTAAAATAAGTTTATAATAAATGATCAAATTGTTCTGTATCATTACAAACTGCATGTTTACAGGTGAGGACCATTTGTGCCAATCAAACAAGCATATTGTGTCCCGCCCACGTTAGCTTTGGACCAATAGAAACTGACATGATTGTGACACATCACGTCGATCTGTCATGAATCACTCGACTCACTCAGGTCGCAGCGAACCGTTCCTGCGGCTGTCTGCTGCTGTTAATTTTCTGAAAGCTTTTAAGATCAATCACTTGAAAAGTATAAATGCTGTCAAGTTAAGTCCACAACAATGAGATTAAAATGGGCCTCTGTTTTAAAGTATATAAGAGGTATTAACATGATTCAAAGTGAAATGTTTTTCTGTTTATCTCTATGAAACAGGTCTGAAGTATTTATGTTGACAAGTTTTACAATACAAATAGTTCCAACGGCATCTCAGAGTGCAAGTGGTGGAAAGCACAGCTTGATCGGTGTTACGATTATGACGGGGTCCTTGGAAAGTGTTCTGCCCTGTAAGGGGTCCCAGGCCCCAAAAGTTTGAGAACCCCTGTGTTCAACAATAAAACTTCACACACAATTCCAAACAACAAAAAGTTTCACAAAAACAATCTTTTTGAAAAGTTTGAGATAATTATTGTAAAATCTGTCGATATAGAGTCATGTTTCTGATCAAACAGCACAGTCAGTGTTGTGATGGAAACATGACGTGATACTCGATAATGAGTAGTCGCTATCCTTGCTAGCTAGTAGGTGTTGCTAAAGCAACTGAAGCAGATTGTTACTGTTTAAATGGACTGTACTTATATATCTTGCAACCACTCAAACACACTACATGTCACATTTGCCCACTCACACACACATTCACACACTGATGGCAATGGCCTGAGTGCCAATCTCCAATCAGATCTATGCACATTCAGACCCGATGGCTACGCCACCAGGAGCAATTTGGGTTCAGTGTCTTGCCCAAAGACACTTCGTCATGTGACTATAGCAGTCAGGGATCGAACCCCCAACCTTCTGATTGAGAGACAACCAACTCTACCACTGAGCCACAGCCGGCCCGTTTAATGTTCAACAAAATGACGACAAATAAAACAACTATCTTCTTTGAATGGTCACCTTTTAACAAAACTAACAAGCATATTTTTAATCTCTTTATTTAAATGTAGTAAATGATATTGCACTGTGAACCTTCACCACTAACATTCAATTAATCAATGTCGTATTTTATGATGTTACCAAACAAAATATAATTAAATATATTGAAAAATCAATAATCCTGTTTGTAATTCAATGAGAAAAAACAAAACTGCACCAGCTTAAAGTCGAGGCCTAAAATCAACCACAGAGTTAGTTTAATATCCAAACAACTCAAACACTCTCAGTGAAAGTCAACATTTCTGTTCTGTTCTGCACTGTGTTGCATTACGTCATACAGGTGTTCATGTTTTTGACTGACCAACAAACCAAATTCTAGCTTCAATTAAAGTAAGAGTTTCTTGTTTCCTCTGATGTTTTGTTCGTTCCACCAGTTCAACACAACACATCACTGCTTCCACCATCTCTACTGTTCTCAGGTCAGTTTAACAGCCGCTCACACAAACATGAAAACTGTTGGTTACGTTACCTTCTGATGGAGAAAATAATCTGCATGAAGCCGATGAGTGACGGTGAAATTAAAAAGCAGCTTCAAGCAGGAAACCAAGCAGAGAAAGAACAAACATGTAAGTGACAGCAGGAGGTTTCCAAAGGTCTGTAGATTCACATACAGCCCCGACTCTCTGTGCTCATCTTCACACTGAAGTGTTCTTTAAGGAAATGTGATCACAGAGCAGCTCTGAACTTTGGAACAACTGCAGTCAAACATTAATAGACACTATAAAACTTTATCAGCTAGATTATAAAGGTCTTAATTTACAGTTTCATGCTCAGTCTTTTATTTTACAACCAGGAAATAAAACGTAGAAAGATGGACTTTATTACTTCAGTCTAATTATTAATAATTAGAATTTATCCTTGTTTTTCTCATTGTTATTGTTCGTTATAACGTATCTGTGTTAAACTGGACGGACAATAATGGTGTTTTAAAAAGAGACAGTGTGTGTGTAAAAACTGTATGTATGAAGTAAGTCTGTTCATGAAGACAGTGTGTGCAAAGACTGTGGCCGAAGTAGTTCTGGATCCGTCACATTGACGATCACCTCAAAGCTCTTATCACTGCTCGGAGGAGAACCATATAGTGAAAACAATGGAGACTTCATCCAGATCCCTCATCCAGATACCCATCTGTTGAATATGCTTTATATTTAATAGCCTGAAGTTTAATCTATGAAACATGTTTTGATGTCTTTTAATATTTTAAGTGCATGTTTGTTGTGCATCAATGATGAAGATTCAGGGAAGTGTTACAGGTCATTAATTTCCTGTAGGATCCGACAGTAAACTTCACCTTTCAGTCTGACATTTGCAAAAGAAAAACAAACAAACTTAAAACTGCTTTCCCTTCCTGTACAGATGTGTCATGTGCTGGGTCTTTTCAGATAAGGTCCTGATGAGTTTTTATAAGGTTGAAAATCCCATCTGATGATGTCATTTTCCAGATCTGCTATCTTTGTTACATATGAATATGTATTTCACATATGTATTTCTGATTCTGCTTGTGTAAAATAAAAAATTTGAAATCTGGGTTTTCATAATTCTGTGTGTGTAACATCAAATATGTTGTCTTGCTTGAGTAAGATAAGATTAAGATGAGATAGTACTTTATTGAAATTCGGTTGTTGCAACAGTACAAAGACAAGCAAGAAGCAAGTAGCAAGAAGGCAAGTACAAATAGAAACAGGAATAGATAGAAATAAAATTACATAAGATACAACTGATACACAAAAGGAAGAGCGTACTAAATGAAGAGTTGAACAATTCATACCCAATAATTTAACTACATGTCAGCCAGAGTTCCTTTGCACAGCATTATTTCTAATACTTCCCTGGTTTTTAAAATGTAGACCATCAAAATCTAAGTTTGGCTTTCTCGATGAATTCTCTGAGCTGTCGCCCAAGGTCTCCACAGATTATGATTATTATTATAGGTGATTTTAATACACATGTCGAAAATCAGACAGACCCAGATGCTAGAAACATCATAAGCATACTGGAGGTGTAACCAGGTAGTCTGAGCAGTGATTAAAAAGACAAAGCCATGAGACCAAAACGAGCCTGTTAGAATAACTACTCAGTTATAATGGTCCATTGGCGCTCCCTAGTGGCGTAATTAAGAGAGTGAAGTGATATACCTGTGACGGGGTTTCCTCTCGCTTCTTTATCCAGAGAGAGAGTACAGACACGAGCACGACAGTAGCGTTAGCAGGTAGCTCTCGTGAGGGAAATAAAATTGATTCATGGCTTAAATTAAAGTACAACCTATTAACAGTAGATGAGTACAGATTCTCGGAAACTGGAAAACAAAGTTATCCAACAGCCACGGAGCTGCCGACCCATCCCAGCGGCGAGTGTATTAAATATCCCGGTGAGTTAGCTGCTAGCTAATGTAAACAGCTAATTAGCATTATTGGTGTTGCTAAATTAGGAGAACTGTACCTCTTTTATATGTTAAAAACCAGTCGGGTTAAGCTTATGACCAGATGCAAGTACAAAAAAATATTGTCTAATGTGAAATTATTGATGTTTATGCACTTCAAAAAGTTAAGTTAGTGGTTTATCAACAGTTAATTTTCTGTCCTTTTGTTATGGCTGTTATGCTTTATAGCCATTAATCTGTGCAGATAACAACAAGTTAAGTTAAAATGTGTAGACCGAATGTTTTGGCGTGTGTAGCTCTTACAATGAATGTGGTTAGTAACAATATTATATTACACTTTAACATGTACAACTCAGTGATCGCTCTGCACGTTTTGTGTAGGCTGTTTTTTTGTGTGTGTTGCTGCAGACATAAGTGGATTGCTCAGGTCTCTGCCATCACTGCCTCCTTGTCTCCATCTCCATTATCTCCATCTTCTCACCGCGCACTGGATCTTCACAGCAGTCATCATCTTCAGTTCTCATCTCCAACACTCATCAGACAACAATGGACAGTTTCTTGCTATGGGTGGTAGGAACTCGATTGTGTCTCTTAAAAAAACATTTCATGGAACAGTTCTGAACAAACATTAAAAGTCACATATTACAGGAAAAACACGTTTTTCCTTGCCCATATATAGATATATTTTTTTTGTCATCCTTCAGCCTAGCAAACCTCAGAATGTGGAAAGCAAAAGTTGCTGGGTTTTTTCCACAGCCTACCTACTGGGAAAGCATGTCCTTAAACACGCCGTTTTGATTTGGCTTCCCTTTCTATCTAGGAAGGGGAGTCATTTGCTTAATGCCCACCTCCACAGTGGATAACAACGCCCACTCCCCTCTGCTGTCTGTGCACGACAGCCGCCATTGTTGTTCTTCGCTGCCGCAGACTCTGAGATGTTGGAGGTTAGCGCGAGACACGCCAACTGTTCTGTTATTGGCTGCAGGAACCAACCATGTCTTTATGCCCTCTCAGCATCGGAGGATAAAAAGAAACAGTGGTTAGTGTTTAGAATGTTCAAGCTGCAGCTGCTGTTAACTTGTTCGTCTGTGCTAACCACTTTACGTCAGACTGCTTCAACAACGAGGGTCAGTACAAGGCTGGCTTTGCCTCCAAACTGACCCTTAAAGATGGATCCATACCAACTGTACTTGACCCAACAACAGCTGTGCAATCGGTAAGTGTCCCCACTTTGTGATGATATTTACGGTTAATTCCAAGTAACATGTCGCACTTTGCTAACAAGTGTTAGTTTATTAGAGGCATTGTTTGGTTAGATTTTTATGTAGTCTAAGGCGCTTTGTTGATAAATTAGCTGCCTTGTGTGGAGAGAAAGAGAAACCGATATTAACGGGTATTTTATGGTGATTAACCTATTAACCAGCGAGCGGGTCACAAAAAGAGCAGGTCTAGACCGGCTTTTTGTTATATATACAGTGATGTGTATATGTTTTTGTTCATGCGCCCGTACGCCTGCACTTCACCCCGGCTCTGAAGCTGTGTGAGCGGTGGAGACGGCACGGTGGTCCCTGGGACCTTATATTTAATTGTATTTAGGCTCATGAAATGTACCCGTATTCACGAATATGCAGTATATTACTACAGACATTCCTGTAAACTTATGTTGCGACGTCTGCTGTAATAACCATCTGTTTACTCCATGTTTATGTGCATTGTCCCGGCTTGTCTCTGGCAGAGCTCTGCTTTGCGACACAGCTGCTGCTGAACGGGGAGACACTTTCTGTTTGTTGCGGGCATCCAAAGTACTGATAACACAGTTGTATTTTAATTTTAATTTTGGTTGAGAGCTGGTGTGTTATCCATCTGTACACTTACAAGTCACTTACAGACTTGTACATTTCATTAGAGTAGAACATGAATTATGATTGATATGATATGATTTAATATTATGATGATCATTAATTACGGGCCTAACACTTCCATATGTCTTCTGTTCTTTCAGGGACCCCTGCTTTCTATAAGCTGGTGAACAGAGTCTTGAAAGATGTGGCAAAGCTGAGCCCTCACCCTCAGACCTCATCGCTCCACAGCGTTATTCTTCGCTTTGCTCCCAAGAATGTGGTTTTCCCATTTATTGGAATGCTGTGCAGGTAAATAAGAAACACGTCTGTCTGAATCTTAATCAATGTGTTTTTCTAATGTGTTGTTATTATCAGTAATTTACTTTTCTTTATTTCCCCAGTAGCCCTGTATTTCAATATAAATGATAACCGCCCCTGTTACTGTTGGCATTATATCTGCACAAAGTTTTCTGAGTGATATCGTTTCTCGTATTATAAATCTTTAGCGAAAGCGGAAGACTTTTATTTTGAAAGCCTCAGTGGGGATGCAGGATGCTCGAGCGTAACGTTGATAGATATGATGCTAGCTGGTTTGATCAAAGGCAGAAGCTAAAGCAAAGCTACTTTCCTGGCATGCAGCCAACGAGGTAATTTGAGTGTATTTCCTTTCGTTTATTGGTATTTTCTTTATCACGTTCGCTTAGTGTGAGCTGACGTGTTGTATGCTTAATAATGTGTATTTGTTTTATTAGTTTTCACGGTTGGTGGTGGAGACCGAGTCTTCATTAAACCCGTCAAAAGAAAACCCACTTGTGTCTGATTGTGTTGGGAGGGGACGTGAAGATTCGCCCTTTAAAGCCCCCAAAAGACAGCTGAAGGTGAACCGCTCCCCAAGAAGGGCGTGTGCACAGCCAAGCCAGTCAAAAGCAGACCTTCAGTATGTTTACCAACACACATTTTTAATGCACACACAAAACTTTGCAAATATAAAATTAACATACATATTTAAATGTCAGGACAATTAATAAAATCTAATACGAAATAATCTATAAAACAATTAAACATTTTGGTATTTGACGGTGTTGGTACACGCCTGAATGTGATGCATTCTTTTGTAATGGATGATATAGTGACATTTGTTTGTGTTGCTGTGGTTACGTAGATGATTTGATGGACCTCATCTTCTCTCAGACCTTCCTGGATCCTGCACCTTGTTGAAAAGAAGGCCTGTGCGCTCAGTTTGAGAAGCCAGCCGAGGAGGAATCTTTATACCAGGTTTATTGTTCTTGTGTGTGTAAAAAGTCTCCCTTTTGAAAATCCTGCTTTAGCCGTTGCTGCAACACTTCAGCCGCTGCCTCCTCCTCCTGTTCGGGATCAGATTCACGATCAGTCATGTACGGTCTTACTAGATTTCCTCCCGCAAGTGGTTTGCCAGAAGTGGCCGCCATGTTTGTAGTGTTTTCTGCGTCTGCGACCTCCCCCGGAACCCAAGCGATCAGGTAGCCAGTCAGAGCAGCGCCTCATTGCAGGCTCTCTCAGAGCCAGGATGTGTGTGTTTTTTTGGAACAGAATTCATAACCGTGTTTATTGGAGTAGTATGTGTATGCAGAGCCGGAGGCTGCAGATGCAGGACCGCAATTCTGGGAGCGCATTTTATCAACATGGCTGACAACCGTAGTGTGAGTATTGTATGTGAATCAAATTATTTGTTCAATGTCATAAAAAAAATATTTTATGTTGAATTTGACAGCGAAATTAATGTTTTACTGTGATTCGTTCAATATGATATGACTATATTTACTACTATGATCAGTCTGAAAGGCACTACAAACATTCATCTGATAGCTAATGATAGCTTGGTGGAAACAAACTGTTTGGTGGGAAAGGGGAATTTGCTACTTCTAATGAAACTGAAGTGTGAAGACCAACTAAGTGATGACTTAATTACTATGAAAAATAATTTTAGTCTGTGCATTTAAATACACTTAAAAAGAGGATGAAAGCAATAGTCTGGATGATGTGGGAAAAACATTACGTTTTCATTAAAGCCTGTTTTTATTGTATTGATGTCTTACCATTTTAGTTAAGTTTAAATATGCTCATAATTTGACTGCTTACTGTCTGTTTACCCCACAATTAGTATTATCAGACAGTTTACTTCATTTTTAATAGGATTTATGTCGGCCTTTTCTGCAGGTCTACAGCCTGTTAGATCATGTCATTTACTGTTTAGCTGAGACTATATGAAGTGATTTTGTGGACTCAAATTACCAATACAATCTTGATAAGCTATCTACCAATAGTAGTTCAATTAAGAAGTAGTAATGTTTTTGAAGTGTAACTGATATTTCTGTTATCCCAGCATTGATTATGTTGTCTTTTTACTGCTCTAGTGAAGTGGAGGAATTCTATAGGCAATTAAGGAAGGGGAAGCATTAAATGGTAGGTAGTGCTGTTTCCTACTTCACAATTTGAACTTTGAAGATTAATGGGTCTGGAAAAGTCAGACATCAATAACATGTTCTTTCTGTTCCTTCCTTTCGGTCTCTGCGTCTTTGTCTCTCTGCCTGTTTGTTGGGGTGACAGAGAAGAATGCCTGATGTCCTCACTGACCACCTGTCATGCTCAGTGTGTATTTTATGACCTTTTGTTTTTCTGTTCAGAAAAATGTTTTTCATTGTTTGTTCTGTTTTTGTACTTTAATAAAGATTCTATTTCAATATCTCAAGAATCTGTGTATGTTATATTTACATTTATACAAACAATATATATTTGGGTGTAAAAACGTCTTTATTTGCTTTTACAGTTGTCCAATAGGGGGCACTGTCGCAAAAACACAAGGGTCCTAGAAATGCTGTCCCAGAATTACGGTCCTGAATCTGCAGCCTCCGGCTCTGCAGACACATAGTATTGGGGTTAAATGGCGGAGAGCAACAGTTTTCCAACACATTGCAGATTAATCACGTTAAATCCTGTGTTTCATTATGTTTTGTTTTTCTTCAAAGTCAACCAGAGTTTATCCTCAATAAACTGTTTCAGTTTTTGCTGCCGATATCTTCGTGCATGCTTTATGAAAAGTGTGTGTGTGTGTGTGTGTGTGTGTGTGTGTGTGTGTGTGTGTGTGTGTGTGAGATCCCAATTCATTCACAAGAGCACATTCACAAGATACACTCTGATGCACTCCAAACCTGCAGAGGACGACCACACACAAAAGAGGTTGGTGGAACCAAAACTCTCTGCAAGTGCTCAGAGGGACCATATTCACCTGCGCACTCACTGGAAAGGCATGGCATGAAATGTTTGGATGTAGCTCAGTTAGCCCTTTCACCTGCTCCTGGAAACAAGGCAGGACCACAGCTCCTGATCAATCAGAAGACGCAACTGGTAGGAAAGAACAACTTTGAATGTGGATGATGTGTTGAAGTTGTGCTTCTCCATGACTGTTTGGTTGAATTAGTGAGTAAAATGCAGTTTAAGTTGGATAATTTTGGTTATGCTAATTTAAGTTTATGTACTTTGTTGAAACTTTATGTGAACTTAATAGTTAAGCATGATGTTACTTTAAGTATTGTTACCTTAATCATTAACTGGTTTGAGGTCCTAGGTTAATTTGAATGACTTTGTTTGTTTTGATAATCAAGTAACGGTAACATTTATTCTTTAGGAGAACTTTGAGGCAAAATGTTTATTGGAATTTATTTGAGACTAATGCACGTCTTTTCTGTTTGTCTTGAAGGTTATCAACCTATTCTATTCTATTCTATTCTATTCCATCATTCATTATGTCCATTGAAACCATCAAACCCCAAACAATCTTCAAGATAAGATCAAAATAAAGTCAAAGAATAAGAAGAATTGAGTTGTCCTTTGCATCATTCAACAGTTGATCAAGTAGTTTTCAAGTTTGGGCAGAGTTGTGGTCACAAAAACACACAAAACTTGACAGTGTGTGTGTGTGTGTGACTCAGGTGGCTAAATGAAGATGTCTGATGAACCATTTCACTGCTTTTACACCGTCTTTGTAGGTTTAGGTTTTTAGAAAATGACGTCTCTGTTAGGAAGCAGAGTGTCGAGGTCGTGTCCAGTCTTCTTCTCTCCACATAACAAAGGAAGCTCCTTGTGGTTAAAAGTTTGGACCGGTGTTATTCAACTTGTGTAAATGATATCACACTTCACTGTACAATCACATTTTCCATCTTTATGCCTTTACCTTTACATTTTATCAATGTTCCTCGTTGAACCTCGTTGTGTTCTTTCCTTATAGCTCCCCCTGGGCTTCTAAGATGATGATGTTGATGATTACCATAATTACGATGAGGAAGATGACATGACAAACATGAGGACGAGCTAATACAACGATTACAACATGTACAGATTTGGAAGAGATCAAGTGGAACTTATGACACGTCACTGAAAGAATAAGGTTCTTTTTTAGTTTAATACAATTCAAAACTTTTCCAGCTTTTCTAGTTTATTTGTTGAAATGTTTTAGTCATAAAATCATTTAAGTATGAAATAAAATAAGAAACGAGCTGAGCTGCATGGACATGAACAGGCCAATTATCGCATAATAGTTAATGTTGCAACCTTCTGCATTTTACACAACGAGACAAGTCAGCTGTTCTACACAGACTCCAAGTTAATCCCCTCCTGAGACCCAAATTAAACTTTGAGAATTTCACTGAAGATAAATTAAGTCTTTGTGATGAAACAAACATGTTACAGTGAACATTTGTCAACAACACTTTGTTTATATTTTACAGGACGTTCATTATTTTTCATATTTATTGTTTCCTTCAGCATCAGATCAAAACCCTGCTGCAACATCAGCACCATCTAAAACAATCATGGAGCTAATTGAAATCACAAGTGAGTTAGTTTGAACAGTGTGAACCTTTCTGACAGCATTCGGACAATTTCCCACTTTTAGCAGTTTCACTGGTGCTTAGCAGACACACTGGATATCAACTAGGAACACAGGTTCGTTCTCAGGAAAAAGAATGACCTCATTACAACAGGCGTCACTCACTTTGACAACGGATACAAACTTATTTCTCAAACATGTGTACCCTGATCCAGGTGTCACAATGTTTTTTAGCCACACGAGCTAAACTTGTGTCCGTCAGTCCAAAATGTTTGAAGCCAAAGTTTCAGAATTTCCACGGGAGGTACCGAACATAACACCACGTCAGCTGAATCCCCACCAGCCTTAGCAGTGTTTTTGGTCCTGTGTCCTACACTCTCCACTGCACCACACTCTGCTTCTTCATTTCCTCATCATCTGAACGCTCAGAGTCTCCATCCACAATCCTGAGCAAAATGTTGTCTGTGTCAGTCAAATTCCTGTCGCCTGTGATTCCGTGAACTTCATATAAAAACAGATTGTTAGTACAAATGTTCACCACGGAGGACATCAGAAAAGTTATGGGGTTAAACTTTTGTGCATTTGAGTAGAAAGCTTTGCTTTGTCAGTCAGTTGAAACCCTTTCCTGTCTAAAACACATCAACTATGTGCTGTAGAAACATCATACATGTGTATTTTTCACTATTTACCTCTTGCTCCAGTAAAATGTGGCTGCTGAGATGGCAGCCAGTTTGAAAAGGCAGAACTCCTGTTGTGAATGACACACCCCAACAAATGATAGCTCATTGGAAAGGCCAGGATGTCCTCTACATGGCACAACAGGTTTCAGCACAATAGCTTTTAAGGGTGTAGAAATGTCCTTTGGACACTCATGTGCCCCACAGAGGACAACAATGTATTGCTGGCTCTCAGGAGGATATAGTAAGATCATGTAAAGTACATCTCCATCACAGCTCTCGGTGCCTTTTTAGTGTTATAAAAAAAAGTCCTAATATCCACTCTTTCATTACCAAACTCATGTAGATGAATGGAAGTTGTGGGTTTCCTGATGGAATAGACTTTATTATTGTCTGTGAAGGTTCTCAGTCCTCCTGGTCATGGCAATCCGAAGCTTCATCCAAAAGGCAACTGGACTCGGTCGAAGCTCTTGAAGACGTTTCACCTCTCATCAGAAAGGCTTCTTCAGTTCTGAACTGACTGGTGGACGGAGCTAGAAATATAAGCCTCTGTAGGTCATTAGTGTGCTAATAGATGTGTAATCAGGGGAGAGTCGTTAACCTGGGCTGTTGACCTAATGGCAACGAGCGTCGTGAGCACCCTCTGGTGTTGACGGGTGGTCACATGATCCTGAGTGTGAGTGTGATCTCCGCTGTTTGGGCAGAGAATTCAACACTGCGTTGTAAGTGGGTGATAGGTGGTGTTTTAGGCCACCACCTCTGTTAAGGGAGAGAGATGGCTTCTTTGACGCCTCTTTCAAACCAGGACCAGAACCTTGCTGTCTTCAAAGGAGTGTGCTTTGTCCTTTAGATGTAGGTGGACAGCTGAGCTGCTCTCCTATGCTGGGCCGTGTGTTGAAGTGTACAGGAATATTGTGTTTGTTTAAAATCCTCCTGAGTTTCTCAGATTCTGCAGACAGGTCGGGAATAACAACGCTGTGGCGTTTGTTCTCTTCCTTCCTGTCGGAGTTGTGTTTCAGGAACATCTCAAGGATCAGGAACATCTGACAGCTCTGTGTGTTCTTGCTCTCTCTCACTCTGTTTGTGTTGCGGGTCAGCCGAGCCCTCCTGCTCCCAGTTTGCCACACCTCTGAGCCGAGATCTCACACTCCTCACACCTGAGACTCACCTGTCATCAGTGGAGCTGAGGATGTAATAAATCCCAGTGTTGAGGGCTGGCAAGATGGCGGCGTGACAAGTTGAACTTTTACGAGCTCTCAGCACAAAACCTAAAGTAGCTGCTTTTTTAACGTAGTTACTGAAGTTTTGTTGGTGAAGTCAAAAAACGAAAGCTCTGTTTTTTCATCCAGACCCGAGTTTTGAACCTGCGCCACGAAAAAATGCCAAAATCTGCTCGAAGAAGTGATGTTAGCAAGGAGAAGGAAAGGACGTTAGCGTCTTTACTAGCGACCATGACTATGGCAACGGGATGGATTGCAACCTACAGTTGGCATGTGATGAAGAATTCCCACCGCTGCCTGTAACGCCAAGTAAGCCTCCACCTGCCAAGAAATCCACTATTTCCCAAATCCACACTGCCGACAGTGCTTTTAAGTCTGATGATGCTGTCCGCACGCTGGCTAACCTTATTAACTCCAGAAGTGACGTGCTTGAGAAAATGATGGACACTGTCCGCACTGAGATAAAAGTTATTAATGAGAAGATGGTTCTGCATGGCTTGTGTGGCAGACTTGGAGAGCTACGGTCGACGGTGGAATTTGAGGCTTTACGGTGTGCCAGAGGCGGAAAAAGAAAACGTGCGCACAGAGGTGATAAATGTGTGCCAAAAAGTGCTACCCTCTGAAAGGGAAAAGCTGCCCGACGCCATAGATGTTCATCGAGTGGGAAAACGGTGCCAAGACGACCCGAAGCCCCGCGGCGTTATCATCAGGTTCGTCTCCTGGCGTCTCGAGGAGGATATATGGCTTTTCTTCAAACCGCAGGACTGCGCTTCACTGAGGACTTGATGAAGGAGGACAGAGAAAATAGACAAAATCTGTGGCCAAAGATCAGAAGAGCACGAGGTGAAGGAACGACAGCCTACTTTGTGGGAGGAAGAGGATTCGTCAATGGTTCAGAAATCCATCCATGAGCAGGACCACAATCTTGGTTCTCTGTTTTCTCAGGTTCATTTAAGGTATTGAATTAATCTGGAAGATGCATACATGTTCCTATTAAGAGGAACTCAATATTATTTTTACTTCCTCATTCTCTAAAGAAATGTGGCACAAGAATGTTTATTTGAGGGAGAAAATGGAAGTTTTTCATTTAGTAATAGTTTTATATAAATGTTTTTCTCATTACTTCCAGAATGAGGATACAACCGACTTAACTTTTGTTAAAGTGTTAAGCCAGTTTGCCGAGTTATGTTATACTGGTGCTGAGCTCGTTGAGGTGCTTCTAGTTCTTTAGAGCTCAAAGTTTACACAAAGCATAATCTTTGCGTGTTTACTACTGTTTGTCTTAATATGTCAACTTTATCATTTGTATCACTTAATGCTCGGGGGTTACGCAACAATATTAAACGTAAAGCTTTAATTCTTTTTGCTGTTTAGGTCAGATTTTTTTTATGTACAAGAATCTCACTCTGTTTTAGATGATGCCAACGTTTGGAAATCTCAATGGGGTAATTCCATATGGCTCTCTCATGGTGCAGAACGCTCAGCTGGGGTGGCTACCTTAAAGAACAGGTTTAATGGGAATGTGCTACTTACAGAATGTGATCCAGCTGGTCATTTTATCTGCCAAGCGATTCAGTTCAATGATCTAATTCTCATAATAACCAATAGTGATGGATTCAACACAAAAAAGGAGAATGATAATCTTATCTTATCAACAGAGAACACATTGTTACGTTGGTTAGATACATTTCCAAATGCCACTCTGTTGTTAGGAGGTGACTTTAATATTATTCTGGATAGCACTATTGATAAATGGCCTCCTGGTCTAACGAAGAGAACAAACACCAATCTCAAAGCATTCATGGATAGGTTTAATCTTGAATATATCTGGAGAGAAAAGCATCCCAATAATAGAGCATTTACATGGAGTAATAAAACAGGCTCCAATCAATCAAGAATTGATTTTTGGCTGATTTCAAAGAGCTTTAACAGAAATGATATTGATGTGGAGATATGCCCCACCCCTCTTACAGATCATAAGGCTATACATATTAAGATGAATCTATCCACCTCTAAAACATGTGCTGCTCGTCTGTATATTGGACACTTAATAACTCTTTATTATTTAATGATGTGGTGAAAAAAGAGGTGACAGATCTGATTTCATATTTTTGGTCGAAAGCTAGAAAAGAAAAACAATTTGGTATTAACTGGGAACTTCTCAAGTTTGAGGTCGGTACATTTCTCAGAAAATTCGGTAGTGATAAAGCTAAATCCAGAAGAGCTGAAGAAATAAATGTGGTAACAAGGATCACTTTCTTATCTCACAGAGCCCCAGATACATTATCAGAACAGGAGAAACTACAACTGTCTCATTTGCAAATTAAACTAGATGAACTTAACAAACAAAAGGCAAAGGGTGCTTTTATCAGGTCCAGAACGAGATGGCTGGAAGAAGGTGAACAAAAGTCCCACTATTTTTTGAATCTAGAAAAACATCACTCCAGTATGAATAATATTAATAAGCTATATAGATCTGAGTTTTGCCAGGCATCAGTGGACGCCTTTTTGAACTCTCTAACAGTCAAAACTATTGGCGAAAAGGAAAGGCAGGTATGTGATCATTCTTTCACACTTGAGGAGGTTAAGAATGCAATGAATCTTTTGAAAGACAATAAGTCACCCGGTACTGATGGACTAGTTTCAGAATTTTACAAGTCTTTTGCTGATGAACTGGCCCCTTTTTTATTTGAAGTCTTTTTAGAAAGCATAGAAAAAGAACATCTCCCAACCACCGTGACTCAAGGATTGACAACTTTAATTCCCAAACCAACAAAGACACTTAATTTATTGATAATTGGCGGCCAATATCTTTGCTCAACAATGATTACAAGATATATGCTCTAATATTGGCCAAGAGACTTAAGATGGTTCTGGACTCAATCATTGAAGAAACGCAGTCAGGGTTCAGGCCCAAAAGACGCATAATAAACAACATTAAGCTAGTAATGGACATTTTGGATTACTCAGAAATGATTCATGACGATGGCTTTATTTTATTTTTAGACTTCTACAAGGCCTTCGACACAGTGGAGCATCAGTTTATTTTACAATCTTTGAAGACATTTGGCTTGGGTGAATATTTCTCTTCAGCTATAAAAACACTTAATATTAATAGTAATAGTTCCATTAAACTATTGGGAGGTACATCCCCTAGATTTAACCTGTCTAGAGGCATTAGGCAAGGTTGTCCTGCCTCCCCATATCTCTTTCTGATAGTGGCTCAGCTCTTGGCAGACCATATCAAATCTAGTGCGGTAAAAGGTATTTCTCTTCTTGGTAAAGAATGAATCATAACTCAGCTGGCGGACGACACCACACTATTTTGACAAAATGAAAACCAAGTATCTGTCGCCATTAAAGTAATCGGGGAGTTCTCAAAGGCGTCTGGTCTGTGCTTGAATATTAAAAAATGTGAACTTATGGCGATCAAAGAATGCGCTAAATCTGCACTTTACAACATTTAGTTAAAAAATGAGATGCAGTACTTAGGAATTCAAATCACTAAAAATCAATACAGGAGAAGCACCTTAAACTTTAATCCTATTATACAAAAAACTCAAAGAAAACTAAACCAGTGGCTCTTAAGGGATTTGTCACTAAGAGGTAGAATCTTACTTACTAAGGCAGAGGGAATCTCTCCACTGACATATGCAGCTTTGGCTCTGCATCTTGACCACAGACTACTAAAAGAGATTGACAAAATGCTGTTCAACTTTGGATGGAAAAATAGGACCCATTACTTAAAGACAACAGTTCTGATGAATTCATATGAAAATGGTGGGCTTAACTTTTTGGATTTTCACTGACGCATACATGTTTTCCTTGTTTGTAACTATAACATTGAAAAGATTCCTGTTAAAATGTCTGCTTTTCATCGCCAGGCCTTCTTATCATGGTCTCTAATCTACAAACACAACTTTTCACCTCACAACTGTTTTATATGGAATAACAAGGACATTTTGTATAAACATAAATCCCTCTTTGTGGAATATTGGTTTCAAAACAATATTATGTTGGTTGATCAGTTATTTAGTAGGGAGGGTCTTCTTTCTACATGTGAAGAGTTTCTCTCAGAATATAAGATCCCTGTAACACCTGGGGATTATGCCAAAGTGTTTGGGGCCATACCCTCTGGAGTGTGTATGCTCTTTAAATGTCCACCGAGGCTTGATGACCAACCACTTCCCTTGTTATCTCCAACAGACACGCCAATAGGGAAAGTGTGTTTGTCCAGACATCCTATTAATAACAATAAGTCTGTAAGAGCAATGTTTCAAAAACATGTCACAACTTGACCCTGTGTCATTTCATACTGGAATAGATCTGTGGATGGTGTGGCATGGAAGAAGGCTTGGTTTATACCAAATCAATATTTGATTACGAACAAAGTCAAGGAAATGTCCTTTAAACTCATTCATACATTTTATCCAGCTAAAAATTATATTAGAAATAGATTTCAGATAGATATTGATGTGAATTGTAGTTTTTGTAAAGAATTCCCTGAAACTGTTGTGCATCTATTTTGGTATTGCCCGACTGTTAAGCTGCTCTGGCAAAAACTTTGTGGCTTCATCCAGGATAGAATTGATGGACATTTTGCTTTGTATTGGAAGAATGTATTGTTTGGTCTCGTGGTAAATGATACCCACAATAACACCTGTGTGTACATGATAAATCTTATTATTATAATGGCCAAATTTCACATCCATAAATACAAATTCACAGGTAAAAAAACATGCTTCATTGCCTTTTGTAACGAGTTCAAGCAATACATCCAGTCAATTAAAGACTCTGAGAAACCCAAAGCAATTAAAAGTGTTTCAGCTCGTGATACTTTAAAAACATTGACATAGACTGTGACCCCCCCAGCATAATCTGAGATATTTTTGGGATCTTTGTTTTTTGTTTATGTCCTTTACTTTCTCTTTTCTTTATTCTGCTTTAAAGGCAGATAATATATACTTTCATAATATCTGTATACTTCATTTCCTGTTCGTTAATTGCTGGTCCCTGTATTGTTTACAGATAAACTTGTGAATGTTTTTCTTTTTTGTTATAAATAAAGTTCCAAAAACAAACACAAAGAATCCCAGAGTTTCTGCCTTTAACTTGTGCTTCAGACGCCAAGCTGTACGGTGCTACTTGTTGTATCTGTGCCTGTTGAAATCCTGTTCTGTAGATGTTTTATGTATTCTTTTAACTACACCTCCTTATTATTCCACATGTATCTTATTTCACAGATTCATTATCTTATGGCTCTCTTATGTCTTCACATTATGAAACTCTAAAGAGCGATTTAATCACAGTAATAGTTCAAGTAAAAGTGTGTTTATAAGGGTTAGTGTGTGTGAGGAACACAAATGTTCACATTTGTTCTCTGACTTTTTTATATCAACTTTACTCTGCACATTTTTATTACAGACCTTCAAACAAACTTCTCTTCATGTGTTTCATGGTTCTGAGAGGACTTGTTGTTATGATTGAAGTTAAGTGTGTTTCTGCTCACAGCTCTTGTCTAATGTGCACACTGAGTTGGGTACACACTGTAATGTAAGTTGAATGTGTCTGTAAACACATGTGTATGAAATGCTGTAAATAAGCTCATTGTGTTTAATAGTAAGGGTGGACATCTTCATTTAGAGACAAATGTGTAAATCTCAGGAAGTTTGCTGAGCTTTTATTTTGGTAGTTCATTAGAGTTACTTCCTCTTTGTGTCAGGATTGTTCAGTGGAAAACATTTGTGACATTAAAAACACAATCAGCCAAATATGAACCAAAGTGAAGCCTCGTCCAGGAACATTTAGACCACAGGACTGAAAGGAGACTCTCCCTCCTGCAGAGAACACAGAGACACTGAGGAACCATGAGACCAGGACATAAACCCAGGATAAAGAGGTTCAGTGAATGTGGTGTTGAAGGTGTGGAGGTGGATCAGTGTGTCAGAGGAGACTCTGTAGAAGGACAGAGTGCCAGCAGGACAGTCCACATACACTGCTACTCTGTGAGAGACAGAGGGGGAGGAGAGAGGGAGGACTGTTTTTCTGTTATTGTGACGGACAAAGTAACCACCATCATAGCAGCTCAGACTCCAGGACTGATCATTCCCTCCAAACACACAGTCATTACTGATTCCTTTCCTTCTGACTCCTCTGTAACTCACTGATATAAAAACATGTCCTCTCCACTCGACCTCCCAGTAACAGCGACCAGTCAGACCATTACTACACAGCAGCTGAGGCCAGTAGTCAAATCTGTCTGGATGATCAGGATATGACTGATCCTCTCCCACATATGTCACCTTCCTGTTGTTGTCAGACAGTCTGAGGTTTCTGTGTGCTGTGTTTGAGTCCAGAGTGAGTTCACAGAAATCTGATGGAGAGAAAAAGACACAACACAGCAGCAGTTTATCATCAGACACACCTGAAGGGTTTATTCTTTGTTAACTGACAGTCTGCTGTTTGGTCATCATGAGTCAAACTGATTCCACACTTACACTTCTTCACACCAGGCTTTAACCTCTGCTCTCCACCATGGTCCACCCTGGAGGAAGAAACACAGTCAGAATGATTTTCTATCCAACATGAGTCCTAACTGATGTTCAACATGAAGCAGTGTTCCTCAGTTTGTCACTGTGACAGAGAAACAGGCTGAAACTCATCTGTGTCAACTGTCTGCATCAGTCTGTCACTTTATCTGAGAGAAGAAGAAGAAGAAGAAGAAGAAGAAGAAGAAGAAGAAGAAGAAGACAGTGTGATCTACAGATATTAGATTAATGTTCACAGGCAAGTTTAAACAGTTTTTATTGTGTAATGTATGTTTTTAAATCAGAGTGTCATGTGATGTACGGCTCGTCAAACCTTTAACAAATCTGGTTTGGGGCCTCACAAATCAAACTGACTAGAACAGAATATGTTTATTGTCATTGTACAGATACAACGAAATTATGAGGCACTGCCTGAGTGGAGCTGAAATATAAGATAAAAACCTTCAAATAAAGCTAAAGTTAAAATCACACACACAAGTTTAAAACATGCACACACAGTCCCTTCGTATACGTAGACAGTGCAGCAGATACAGGTTTTGCACTTGTCTGAGATTCTGAAGTCACAGTGTTGTACAATGGTTTGTCTATGATGCCTTTAGTGCTGTGTTCAGTGTGGTGATGGCTTTGGGGTAAAAACTGTTCATGAGTCTGTTGGTGCGTGCTTTGATTGATCTGCAGCTCTTCCCTGAGGGCAGGGGGTCAGACAGGTGATGGGCAGGGTGAGACGGGTCTTTCAGGATGCAGGACGTCTTCTGTAAACAACGAGAGGTGTAGATGTCATCCAGGGCAGACAAACGTGTGTTTGTGACTTTCTGGGCTGTGTTGATGATCTTCTGCAGGGCCTTCCTGTCAGCCACAGAGCTGCTGTCGTACCACACCAGGATCCCATGTGTCAGTATGCTCTCAATGGAGCCGTGGTAGAAGGACACCAGCAGCCGCTCTGTGAGGAAGTCCTTTATCCAGAGGCAGATGTTTTTGTTGAAGCCGAGATCAGACAGCTTGGAGACCAGTCTGCTGGAGATGATTGTATTAATGCAGAACTGTAGTCTACAGACAGCAGCCGTGCACATGCTCCTCATTGTTCTAAGTGGAGCAGTACAGTGTGGAGGGCAGGAGAGATGGTGTCATCTGTTGACCTGATCTGCAGCCTTGATGTGCTTGAGGACCGATCTCTGCAGGCACTTCATGATAACAGGTGTTAATGCTGTTGGCCTGTAGTCATTTAGGCAGGTTATTGCTGTGTGCTTTGGAACTGGCACTATTGTGGCTGTCTTTAAACATGTAGGGACAGAGCACTGTGCCAGAGATGGTTGAAGTGTTTGTGAATACCTCAGTTAACTCAGCAGCACAGTCTCTGAGAACCCGACCTGGAACACTCAGGACAGTGTGTGTGTGTGTGTGTGTGTGTGTGTGTGTGTGTGTGTGTGTGTGTGTGTGTGTGTGTGTGTGTGTGTGTGTGTGTGTGTGTGTGTGTGTGTGTGACCTCAGCAGTCTGTATGATGAGTTTTGTGATGGTGACATTGCCTACACAGCTTTTGATATAAAACAGAACAGTTCGTGTTTCAGTCTCAATGTCCTCATCTTTAAATAGAGTCTCGTCTGTGCGGTTAAAGCAGTCCTGTAGCTGAGCTTCAGGAAGTAAGAGCCTTTGTGTTCCTCAATGAGCAACATTTCTCTCTTGATTTAAATGTACAGTAAAACAATCTCGGTAACAGTATCTTATGATTTAAAGAAAAGGTGTTTCATAGATAATATAGATAATAAAATGTGACATAATAAAGCCCTACATACATAAACTAAGAGAAACCAGAAGAACATGAATGTTGGATAATAAAATCTTAAAGTTTAAAAACCTCACATGGTATTTTTATTATTTCCATCGTCAAGAACGATCTTTCATGTCCAGAATAAATGTTTGCTTTCATAGTTTATTTCTCAAAGGCTGCATCTGAACACAGTAATTCATGATCATTTAAAGACCAACAAACACAAAGTAGAAAAAAGGGAATCCTGCATCAAAGCTTTTCATGGTAACAGTCTCTCTATTTTGGTACCTTTTGGAAAGTAAGAACTCCTTCATGATGAGTTACCACAGCAGAAGCACTGTTATATTTTTGGTGAACGGTGAACTGAACGGATCAATTTACAACGTGAGCGTAGTTCACTCTGGAGGCAGTGAACGACCGCTCACCTTCAGAGCTAAAGTCGGACTTACGGCACCCAAGATGCATCTTCATTTCTCTCTGCTCCGCCCGCATTTACCATCACTCTGCCGCTCTCGCTCTCTCGCTCTCTCTCTCTCTCTCTCTCTCTTACTTGCTTGACCACTCACTCACTGCACATCTCCCTACATAAATTACAACTCCTTTTTTTAATAGAGGGCAGGGTAAGAAGTTGGCCTCTGTAGCACCTTCTCAAAAATTGTCGATTTATGCTTTGATGTAGATATATTGAACGTTCTGTTGTTTAAGTAGCTTGCACTACTCGTCTAATCCCACAGCGTTTTATGAGATGCAGACAGACAGAAAGGAGAGACAGCACAAATGATGGAGAGAAGAGAGAGTAGCAGATGATGAGTGGTAGAAGCACTACAAAGCATAAACTCTGTCTAAAAATGTGCAGTGAGTGTCTATGAACAAATAAAAAACATTTCAATATCACAATAAACTAAAGTTTTTTTGACCCTCATAAATGTTTAATGATAGCAGTGGAGGTACTCATTTTAAAGTTGTCAGTGTTATGTGCTAATAAAGAGTGCATACCATCGCATCAAAATCTTTGTGTTTTTATCAACAAACACCCCCCCGACGCCCCTACTGGGGTCGAAGGCCCCACAATATCATCATATCCTCACAAATTGTAGAAAGCTCGATCTTCAATATATATCTGATCTGTGTTGCAAAATATCATGAAAATATTAAAATGATTCTGTCTATCAGAACAAACTGATATTATAACTTTTGAGGTGTGGGGTGCCAAATCCAAAACTGGCCAAAATGGCTGATCATTACTTCAGCTGAAAAAGAGCTCAGTGCAGCTAAAAAAAACCAATACAAAGTGAAAATGAACTAGTTCATTTTAATCTGTGTGAACTGAACTTTGAGCGAGCTCTTTTAAGTGTGAACTTGCAATACACTAAGCAAAAGAATATATATACAGTATCTATTTTAATTAGAGGCACCTGCAGTGTCTAAACTCTTGTTCTCTGTTCATACCTGAGCGTGTCAAGTCTCCAGTGTGGATCCTCAAGTCCAGCAGACAGCAGCTTCACTCCTTGTTCTCCTGGATGATTGTAGCAAAGGTCAAGCTCTCTCAGATGGGAGGGGTTGGAGCTCAGAGCTGAGGCCAGAGACGCACAGCCTTCCTCTGTGATCAGACTGCCTGACAGACTGGAGATAAAATCATGTCATTAAATAAATCTTACTGATTTTGAAAGAAAAATACATCAACTGTCGTTCAATCAGCCTCATACTGACCTGAGAGTTTCCAGCAAACAATGTTCACTCTGCAGTCCAGCAGACAGCAGCTTCACTCCTGAATCCTGCAGGTCGTTGTTACTCAGGTCCAGCTCTCTAAGACTAGAGGACTGGGAGCTAAGGACTGAGGACAGAGCTTCACAGCTTCTCTCTGACAGATTACAGCCACTCAGCCTGAAGAAGAATTAGTGATTAGTGACTGATTTCTTTTACTTTCCTGACTTACTTTGATCTTATCTGATGACCTGAATAATAGTGGACTCATGAGGAACTTTATGTTTCCATGTCACTAACAATTACTTAAAGCTCAAACGAGGAGTTTTTCGCTGTTTATGAAACAGACTGCAATTCATTCTAATTACTCTGTGTGACCTCAAAAAGCAAACAAGACCATCAGCAACAAGTTGATATAAAAGCTGAAACCGCTGACTGGGGTAGGTGTCAGACGAGGCAATTAACTGCACGCTGCCTTTGTTTCCAATTTACAGGGCACAAATTCAAATTGAGTGATGCATATGACTGTTAAAGAAAGCAAGGGAACATTTTTTGTTAAAGGAAACACTTCTTACACATGTACAGGACTAAATCAGCAAAGAGATAAGAGGTACAGCTTTGTCCACAGGGGGCGCTAAAATCAACACAAACCAGAAATACCTCACAGCAGCTTTAAGTAAAATGTCTTTAGACTGAGTGATACTTAACAATCAGCCTCATACTGACCTGAGAGTTTCCAGCAGACAATGTTCACTCTGCAGTCCAGCAGACAGCAGCTTCACTCCTGAATCCTGCAGGTTGTTATTACTCAGGTCCAGCTCTCTCACACTAGAGGACTGGGAGCTAAGGACTGAGGACAGAGCTTCACAGCTTCTCTCTGACAGATTACAGCCACTCAGCCTGAAGAAGAATCAACAGAGAGCAATCACAAACAATGTTTGTTTTTTTCTGAATAAAGAAAAGCTTCTTTAAACTTGTATAGTTAGGTGTGTACACACAGAGCTTTGTTGGAGGCCTTGACCACTGGCAGCAGCCTCAGAAGACCCTCCTCTGAAGCAGAATATTTCTTCAGGTCAAACACGTCCAGATCTTTTTCTGATGACAGTAAGATGAAGACCAGAGCTGACCACTGAGCAGGAGACAGTTCATCTGTGGAGAGACGTCCTGATCTCAGGGACTGTTGGATCTGCTCCACTAGAGAACTATCATTCAGTTCATTCAGACAGTGGAACAGATTGATGCTTTTCTCTGTGGAGAGATTCTCACTGATCTTTGTCTTGATGTATTGGACTGTTGTTTGATTGGTCTGTGAGGTATTTCCTGTCTGTGTCAGCAGACCTCTCATGAGAGTCTGATTGGTCTGCAGTGAAAGACCCAGGAGGAAGCGGAGGAACAAGTCCAGGTGTCCATTTGGACTCTGTAAGGCCTTATCAACAGCACTCTGGTAGA
The DNA here is from genome assembly GCF_022749685.1 of Semicossyphus pulcher. Classification (NCBI taxonomy): domain Eukaryota; kingdom Metazoa; phylum Chordata; class Actinopteri; order Labriformes; family Labridae; genus Semicossyphus; species Semicossyphus pulcher. Next base: position 2,717,986 of record NW_027211701.1, read on the forward strand.
AGTGTGTCTCTGCAGAGTCATGATGAATTGTTTGTTCTTCTGACATCAGGTTGACACCAGAGTTGATGAACGTCAGATGGACATGAAGAGCAGCCAGAAACTCCTGGACACTCAGATGGACGAAGCAGAACACCGTGTCCTGGTACAGTCCTCTCTCCTCTTTAAAGATCTGTGTGAACACTCCTGAGTACACTGAGGCTGCTCTGATATCGATGCCACACTCTGTCAGGTCTGACTCATAGAAGATCAGGTTTCCTTTCTGCAGCTGCTCAAAAGCCAGTTTTCCCAGAGACTCAATCATCTTCCTGCTCTCTGGACTCCAGTGTTGATCCGTCTCAGCTCCTCCATCATACTTGATGTTCTTCAGTTTGGACTGAACCACCAGGAAGTGGATGTACATCTCAGTCAGGGTCTTGGGCAGCTCTCCTCGCCCTCTGGTCTTCAACACATCCTCCAGAACTGTCGCAGTGATCCAGCAGAAGACTGGGATGTGGCACATGATGTGGAGGCTTCGTGATGTCTTGATGTGGGAGATGATTCTGCTGGCCTGCTCCTCATCTCTGAATCTCTTCCTGAAGTACTCGTCCTTCTGTGGGTCAGTGAACCCTCTGACCTCTGTCACCATGTCAACACAATAAGGAGGGATCTGATTGGCTGCTGCAGGTCGTGTGGTTATCCAGAGGTGAGCAGAGGGAAGCAGGTTCTTCCTGATGAGGTTTGTCAGCAGCACATCCACTGAGCTGGACTCTGTAACATCAGTCAGGATCTCATTGTTGTGGAAGTCCAGAGGAAGTCGACACTCATCCAGACCGTCAAAGATGAACACAACCTGGAACTCTTCAAACCTGCAGATTCCTGCTTCTTTGGTTTCAGTGAAGAAGTGATGAACAAGTTCCACCAAGCTGAACTTCTTCTCTTTCAGCACATTCAGCTCTCTGAAGGTGAAGGGAAATGTGAACTGTATGTCCTGGTTGGCTTTGTCTTCAGCCCAGTCCAGAGTGAACTTCTGTGTTAAGACAGTTTTCCCAATGCCAGCCACTCCCTTTGTCATCACTGTTCTGATTGGTCCATCTCTTCCAGGTTTGGCTCTAAAGATGTCTTCTTGTCTGATGGTTGTTTCTGGTCTGTGTGGTTTCCTGGATGCTGATTCAATCTGTCTGACCTCATGTTCATCATTGACCTCTCCAGTCCCTCCCTCTGTGATGTAGAGCTCTGTGTAGATCTGATTCAGACGGGTTGGGTTTCCTGCTTTAGCAATCCCCTCAAACACACACTGGAACTTCTCCTTCAGGTTAGACTTGAGCTCACGCTGACAAACTGCAGGAAAAGTTCCTGAAAGAACAAACAGGAAATGTGATCAATAAGTTGAAGCTATAATCAATCTGATGATTTTCAACTTAAACACATCAGGGTGGTGTTTATTTCCCTCCTCTCTGAAATCTCTTCAGCACATCAGGTGTGAACAGTTTCTCACAGTTCATAGATCTGATAAAATGTGTGCATCATATTAACAGCAGAGTTTTAAATGTGACCCTCTCCCATGTTGCCTCCATTTCCTCTTTCCATCATGTTAAATGTGTTAAAATCCTCTTACTGCTCTGCAGACAGTCGGCCAGCTCCTCCTGCTTCATTCTCCTCAGGAAGTGCAGTGTGATCTTCACAAATGCCTCTCTGCTGCTCCTCCTCTGCTCCTCCTCCTCACTGTCCAACACCTCCTCATCCTCCCTCTGACTCTCTAAGCATTCTGGGTAATCTGGACTCAGACCCCTCTTGATCTCCTTCAGCTCGTTCTTCACAAAACTGACAATGTTCTCCTCCAGCAGCTGGAACAGAACAAGAAGTGAACTTTGACTTGTAGAAGTCAACATCAGATCATCAGTGACAGACAGAAAGCCTGCTGGTCTGCAGAGTGCAGCATGGAGACTGGATCACAATGGTAGTTCAGTATTTAGTCTGTGGATGGTCCTGTCTCCTAGAAATGAAGTTGATATAAAATGAGATTCATGTTGGAGAAATATCCTGGTCTGGTTTCACACAGAAAAGATCTGCAGTGACTTTGGACACGATGTGTTTATTAGAATGAAGCTGAAACCACAAACTGTCATTAACATGAACCAAAGTGTTTCTGTTGTTTCAAACACAAACTGGACTCAGTCTGTGAACTCTGCTCTCTGCTGCCAAAGTCTGTGTGAGACCACCATCCACCACGACCTCTGACCTCTGACTCTGTGCTGCTCAGCAATGTAACGCTTCATTCAGTCAATAAAACACTGACTGTGAACATCATTCAGACAGAGATGATGTTTGCAGTGTAATCAGGAAACAATTCAGTAACATAAAAATGTCATTTGAAGTCAACTTTGATTCTCAGTAGTAGCTGTGTTTGTTCATTTACACACCATAAATATGGAGTCCAGCTGTGTTTGATGCTGCTGGGCAGACTGACCAATGGGAACCTCTGATCTCTGCTGCTGAACTCTGTGGAACAAATATAATATAATATACTGTATATAATATAAAGACACAGTGTTACATGTGATAGATTCTATCAAGTGGATCCTGTTAGATCCTCCTACAAACACAGGACACACATGAAGGTACATGCTCAGTACAGTTATTGATGTGTAAAATAGTTTCCTGCTGTTGGATCCTGATAGAAACACAAACACTGATAAATGTTCAGGTTCAGACATAAAACACTGCTGACATGTTGGATTTTAAAGGTTTTAATACAGAACAACAGAAACATGTTCTGTTTTAAATTCTTACCTTTGACAATCAGAGTTATTTAGATCTTTGAAAACAATAATTTGATCCATAGACCGGTCACTCTTGAAGGACACACAGCTGGGCTCAGGTCCAGGAGAATCTGGTCTCTCATGTTCGATACTGAAAGAATCACAAACTCTGATGAACGTTCATAAACACTGAAAATCTTCCAGAATTATTGCTGCTGAAAATTATTAAGTTTAAATACTGATAACAACAAACTTTGAGATAAATGATTACTTTTGATCCTCAGACTGCTGGCCATGTTTGAAATGAATAAGTCCACCCATAGACTGGTCACTCTTGAAGGACACACAGCTGGGCTCAGGTCCAGGTCCAGGTCCAGCAGAGTCTGGTCTGAGCTGCTGCTCTGGCCTTCAACACAACACACACAGAGCTGTGAGTGTGAATAATGATGGTGGAGTGATTTGAGTGCTGAGCTCTGACATGGAGAAGAGTCATGGACAGTTAGAGATCCTCATCTCACCTCTGAGCTTTGGTCTGGCTGTCATGTTCCCCACACAGAGTGGTTTTAGAGGGAGGGGCTCCCTCCTCTCTGTCCTCACACTGACTCATAGCAGAGCCCCCACCTTCACACAAACACAACAACATGCTCATTCATTACAACCAGCTTTACATCACAGAGACACACACTGCTCTCTACCACAGTGTCATTCCTGATTCTACCACCAGATGGCACCAAAGGAAGAAATGATTCAAAGATTTCCACTGTGGATAAATGGAGAAGAATATATTCCTTTTTATACAGCTGTACTTTTTGTCCACTAGAGAGCTCATATGGATTCATTTATAGTTCACTTCTGTTCAAAGTGAGGACATGCAAAATCTTCCAGTTTAACATGTGGCAGGAGAAAGAAAATACTCACCAGGTGACTTCAGATCCACGTTCTACCTTCACCTGTAGAGGAAACACAAAGAGAGAAACTGCTGCTGATCATTTTTCATAAGTTCTTCTTCAACAATCTGAGGACGCTGTCACACTCCAATAACTTCACAGTCAAAGTCTAGAAACATGAACATGACATTAAATCAGTGTAACCTACAACCAGAGTCCAGGACAGTCCAGTCGGGACATGAATGAATAAACTCAGAGGGACACAGGATAATATCTGATTTCACTGCAGTTCATACTTAATTACATCTTTCTCTTGTCTCATTTGTTCTAAAAGGAACAAAACACATCTGGAGATTTTATATAAAAAAGAAACACGGTCATAAAAACAAACTGTCCCATCATCAAAATCATTTTCTGTCAGCTTTAACTCAACACAAAATCACTACACAAAGATAAAGTAGGTGTGGTGGAGTTATTCATATTAATACAATAATCTTCTTAAATCTGAGAGCAGACAAAGAATGTTGTCAGCTTTTGTCACATAACAATTATTTTCTCTTTTACCTGAGAGGAGATTCGACAGCAAAGAAAACAACCAGAAATGCACAAATTCATTGTGTTTTACCAAATATGTTTCTATGTCTCAAAACAAACAAAAACCCTGTCCAGCACCAAAACGCATTTGAAGCTGAAAACAAGGTTTAAACTCACTGTTGACTTTCACCAATTTTATCCAAGAGCTCCATCTTTTTCCTCAACCTGAACAAATAATTGAACGTGCCTCAAAAGGACCATCAAAGATGTTTGTTACTAATCAAACAGATATTATAGAAAATATTGTCTGAAAACAAATTAAAAATGTAAATGTTTTACAAGTGTGTTCCTTAAAAACATGTTGAGACTCTGCACAAATCCACAGTGCTGAACAATTAATTGAAATTCAGCCGAAATCTCAATATGGGCTCCTGCCATTTTAAATCACAGGAGGCGCATTTTCATTCTAATATTGTGTTGCAGAGATGCTCTGGCCTACACATCACACAGAGACGAAAGGATCAGATATCATGGCTTTGTACAGATCCCTGCAAAAATCACACATTGATCACTAATTCAGATTTTTCACTGACAATGAGAATAATGATGTAAAAATGATCATTCCCTTTAATATCGCAAATCATATCGGAATCACAATATAAGTCAAAATAATCGCACTTTGATATTTTTTCAAGGAAGTGATGGTGACCTCGTGTGAAGTGATGATTTAGTAATGATGAACTCAATTAGCAAATACTCCCTTTTAGTGATGTTCATTAAGTCATCATTTACAAGTATTACGACGTGAGGAACGCAACAGCATCCACCGCAGACAGAACTCAGTTTGTATTCTAACTCCAACGTTTTCTAACATGCTATCCAATGTTAGCATGTAAAGCTAGCTAACGTTAACCCAGTAGAGAAGGTTTGCTGGGTAGCCTATGTGTTGTGTCATTGTGTCGTATTTGCGGTGGACACTTGTTGTGTTGTGAAGCATATGACAAATAACCTCAAACTTGTTCTACCACAAATACGACACAATGTTGCTGTAAATTTCAGCGTGCAACACTTTACAATCAGCGCCCCGTGTTGCTCAGCCTCTCTGATTTAAAAAGGCCCGTCGCCCTGACGTCTGTCATGGAATCCTTTAGAGACAGGTGTTGAGCCACCTGAAGGACATCACAGCCCCCCTGCTGGACCCCCTGCAGTTTGCCTACCGGACAAACAGGTCGCTGGATGATGCAGTCAACATGAGACTGAACTACATCCTGCATAACCTCGACTCTCCAGGGAACTACACAAGGATCCTGTTGGTGGACTTCAGCTCAGCCTTCAACACCACCATCCCTGAAATCCTTCACCACAAACTCACCCAGCTCACAGTGCCAGCACCCACCTGTCAGTGGATCACCAACTTCCTGACTGACAGGAGGCAGTTGATTCGTCCACCTGCCAATGAAACGCTGAGACTTCTTGCAATCCATAACAACGTTAGGCTTATAAGTAACAATAGCGTATGTGCACACATATCAAATATAAAACAAACAATAAAAATAAGAAAGAAAGCGGCGAAAGAGTGACGCTATGATACAGTAGGCCTGTTTAATATGCGCATGTGTAACACGTAGAGATGAATGTTTAGATGAAATATCTCAAATGATTTGTATTTGTCGGTTAATGAAGAGGTTCAATTCCCTGCTGCCCAAAAGGATGTGGTACAATTATGGTGGCAGATTGCCACAACTCTTCTTCAGGAGTCTGCCAAGTTAAATAATGACACTACCAACAAGTTTTAATGAACATGTACTGTGGTTGTGATCTCTGATAATTACAGAAAATACTAATAATTCTCAGTGGATTTGGCTTGAAAGAAAGATTCTTATCCTCACAAATGTTGCACTCTTTCAAATGTTTGATTTTCTCAGATGATCTGACGAGCCTTTGTTTCCACTGTGGGGGGGCGAATGCAGATGATGGTGAAGAGTTGACATGGGTATTTTATTTTATGTTCATTTATTCAGCCTTGGGTATTTTACAGCAAATGACATTTAATAAACTTGGGGATATCTTCACTCTTGTACCATAAATAGTCCCCCCAAGAGTCAGCTTAAAAAAAAGACTATTATCCCCCCAGCTTATATTAGTGAAGGAATGAACATCGATGTTTACATTATAACACGATGGCTTAAATGTTTTTAGACTTCAGATTTCCTGTGATGGCTGTGGAAGTCATATGTGACTTACAGCTGTTATTTATTCATCATTTGCTGTTCACTTCTGTTAACTAAGAAATGCTGCTGGGAGCTCTCTGCACGTTCTGTTTTTAAGATCATCATGAAAAGTTATCTTGTAATAAAACACGCTTCAAGGCATTCCAACGACATGTCGTGTTTGAGTTTTCTTTTTCTACATTTTAACATAGAGGTTTTCATTATTACTGCCAATGTAAATCAGTTCAAAGTGTCGCTAATCAGTCTCATGGTTACACACTTTTCTGGCCAGTCAGCACCGTCACTCAGAAACAGAAGAGGAGATTGTGACCATATTTCACATTTGGATACTGGATTGGCGACACTAACCGGATAGATCTTCTATGATGGCCGGTTAAAGATTTGTGTCAAGCATCTACGTTTTCTAATGTGTAGCTACTCTGCAGTAACATCCATATTTTAGTTTCTGCTAGTTTTCAGAGTGGGTTTGCTGGTCTATAGTTTTAGTAGCCTTTAGGTTTTATTTGTCAGGGGCGTTATTCATGATACAATAACAGTATTTATGTCGAGTTTTCAACAGTAACAGTCGTTATTTATAATTGTATTATCAAAGACATTCAAAAACGCAGCAAATACTTTCTGTTACCCCATTTTCTACATATAACTAGAGAGTGACAAAGTTTGCCTTTCACTTCAAGAATTCGACACCCTACAGATAGCCTGCAGCTCGCTCAATACAACTTAGTTTGGAGCCTCGGCGTTCGGACGGGGCGGGGTTAGGGGGGAAACACACCGGGAAGAAAAAGACCTGCAGGACGCAAGACGACAGTGCTGCAAGAAATGTTGACTTCTGCTGATTTTATTTTAGCAAACGCAGCAAACATGGGTTCTCAGATCAGTTTAACAGCCACTCACACAAACATTATGAAAACTGTTGGTTACGTTACCTTCTGATGGAGAGAAGAATCTGCGTGAGGCCGAGGAGTGAAGTGAAACTAAAAAGCAGCTTCAACCAGGAAACCAACCAGAGAAAGAACAAACATGTAACTGACAGAAGGAGGTTTTCAACATTGTTACTTTCGTCAACGAAAATTAAGACGATAAATGTTAGTCAACGATCATTTTTCCATCATGAAGACGAGACGTTGTCGAGTTAAAAATAGATCTTTGACAGTAAAAACTCCGACGGCACGAATGTTTTGTTTTCGTTAACGAGACGAGACTCAAATGTTAGCGGTGGCTGTCGGACATTCAAAATCCAATTTAAATCCTCAAGCACCAGTTAGAGATAACGGGTATCACGAAGGAGGTGAGAAACTTTCTCTGTTCACTCAGGCCTCCTGCTTCAGGCTCTGTTCCCGCTCACAGAATAAGGGGAAGTTTTACGGGTCATGTGACGCTTCTTCCGCACTAAAAGGAGCGATCACCAACTGTCTGCTTCAGTCAGACACCTGATGAGGAAATGTGATCACAGAGCAGCTCTGAACTTTGGAAAAACTGCAGTCAAACATGAATAGACACTATGAAACTTCATTAGTTAGATTATAAAGGTCTTAATATTCAGCTTCATGCTCCGTCTTATTTTACAGCGAGGAAATAAAACGTAGAAAGATGGACTTTATTACTTCAGTCTGTTGTAACTTCATGATACGTGGGAAAAATAATTAATAATTACTCCTAATTATAATTCATCCTTTTTTCCTCATTATTGTTGTTTGATATGATAACATATCTGTGTTAAACTGGACGGACAATAATGGTGTTTTACACACAGACATAACAGCGTGTGTAAAGGTTGTATGTATGAAGACCGTGTGTTTAAGAGAACTGTGTGCTGTGGTGGCAATTTTCTGATGACGGGACCAATAAAGTTCTCAGGGAAACAAAGATGTCTTTTGATGTCATTTAATTGAAGAATATTAAAAGATGAGTAAAAGCAATTAACAACTCGAGCTGGGTCAGACCAGTACTACACAGAACGCAGCTGTCTAGCTGACTGACACAGACTCAAGGTTCACAGTGTGTGTTATACATTACAGAAAGAACTCCCTCTCACAGAGACAAAGTAAGGTGTTATTGTTATGACTTTAGCTGAGGCGCCTGTCTATCTAGAGTTTACCCCTTGCCCTGGAGCTCTCAGCCCAGACAAGGCCACCAACTATCTCTCTAAGACAGAAGGAGCAACAGTAAATCATGCACAACACCCTGGAGAGGAGCAGACAACCTCAGCTGATTATACCATGATTATTGACTCTATAATATTAAAGAAATTTAAACACATGAGCAAACAGGTTAACATAAAAAATCCTTCACAACTCCCCACTTTTTATCATTAACTGATAATTACATTTGAGTATATGAGTATATAAGCCTTCAGCAACATCAGAATGTAAACCCTGTTTCACAGTTTAATTACACTCGTCACACAGAAGGGGAGTAAAAGAATCATGGTAAGAATCATTGTAATATCTGCTGTCCTGTGAGAATTGTCAATACTTACCCATGTGTGATATAATTTCTGTGTCATAGTTGGGGAAAGGGCAAAGGTCAGGTGAGCGGGGGTCATCAGGGAGGTCAGAGTCACTTTGGATCAGTGCTTTAAATGTCAGCTGTTTAGTCAAACTCACGTGTTAGTCTGGTGTGTTTTATTAGTCAGGTCATGTGTGTGCGTCACACTAGTAGTCAGGTTATCAACTCTGGTTGTCTGCTGTTGCATGTCAAACCATAACAAAGGAAAAATGACGATCGATGTTACTAAAGTTAAACAACATCTCCAGGCTGCCGGAATGGTCACCACGGTCGTTGACCAAGGCCAATGATGACATGGAGTTTGGCACGCTGCTGTTGGAGGAGGGCGCTTATTTCACCCCTGCCTCTGACTTTAGGTTCCAACGCAGCTGTAGGGGAGGGTGGCGCTAGGCTCACTTCCCAGTTGTTTTCCTCAGCGTCTCAAATTTTGGCTTTTCAGCCTTTTTATTTCTTTCAGGTTCTCCCCAAAGGGAGAAAGAGGCAATGATATTTCCAAAGGTTCCCCCCTGATGGGAGACAAAACTTGTATATTCCAAAGGTTGTAAATCATTTCCTCAGAGGCTCCCCTGTTGGAGAAGGAGCCAGTTTGCAGTGGCTGGTGTGGACCCAAGTGGCCCTCCCTTGGACTTTGAGAGGGTTGTGTGGTGTTAGGAGGACCTGGAAATGGCCGGTGAAACGCCTTTGCTTCCATTGCTTCCTCCTGAAATCTTTGAGCACCCAGTCACCAGGCTGGGTGTTGTGTTGAGGACCAGTGGCCTGTTTAGGCAGTGCAGCCTTCACTTGGAGGTGAAGGGCTGAAAGGGAAGCTGTTGAGTGTACCCAGTAATATCTGGAAAGGGCTCAGCCCGCGTTTATCTCACATGCGCGTCTGCATGTGAAACAGCACGAGCAGATACATCTTTACCCATATAAGTTCAGCATCCTTAGCTTTAGCATTTAGCTTTAGCTTTAAAGGAACCATTTTCACGCTCTGATGCACCTGCACTCTGTGGCTGATAGGAGCAGTGGTGTTTTAAATCAAACCCCCAAAACTTCAGACATTTCTTTGATGTTAGTTAGTTGGTTAGTAAATTAGTTAGTTAGATACTTTACTAATCCTTTACAGGAAATGTCACTGCTACAGCAGCTTCAATCACAGTCAAGACACCACATGTAACACTGCAACACAATCAGGCACATAAAAATACCAAAATCAGTTTCTAAACAAAACTAAAAATCACAACTGACACATTAAAAGATATTAATATACATTGTGGATGGAGATGGACGCAGATGGCTTGATGAATGAAAGCAGCTTATCTTACCAGGGATCCCCCACCGGGGCATCACTTCCATGAGCAGTGCTTTTGCCACTGCTGTTGAATCCTGTTTGCTGGAGAGGAAAACTTCAACCCATGTACTGAACATGTCCACCATGACCAAACAGCACTTTTTACCTTCACAGACTGAGAGTTCAATGAAATCCATCATCCAATGTTGTCCTGGGCCTGTAGGGGCGGATGACTGTGCTGTGGGACTTTTGGAGCGCCCACTGCTGAGCTGCACAGATAACAGTTTTTGCAGAAATGTTTCGCAACAACAGAAAAACCTTGTGTATACCAGCATGAATTAATGGCAGCACGCATCCCCCTTCACCCACGTGATCTGTTCTGTGAGCCAGGCGCACATACAAAGTGAAAAGAGCACGTGGTAAACCAACCAATTTTGACCAAAGTGTTTTTCAGATTGTGTAGCCATGTGAGTGAAGGCTGTTCGATCAGGTGGAGTGTCAGACAAATGTGAGGATGAGAACATGTTAAATACATCACCAGAGCGGGCTGCTGCCTTTGCAGCTGCGTCCGCTGACGCATTTCCACGAGAAGCAGCATCATCACGTCGTGTGTGTGCTTCACACTTAATTACAGAAACTGCTGAGGGGAGCAAAACAGCATCAAGGAGTGATGAGACCAATAAATGGTTAGAAACAGGTTTACCTGAGGATTTTCAAATCCTCTGTGTCTCCAGAGAGCACCAAAGTCATGCACTATTCCAAATGCGTATCGAGAGTCAGTGTAGATGTTAACAGATTTACCAGCAGCTTGTTTACAGGCTTCTGCGAGGGCGAAGTTCAGCTGCTTGAGCAGTATAGTGCGAGGGTAATTTACCTGATATCAAAACTTCATGTTGTGTAACGACCGCAAACCCTGTTTGATTCTTCCCTTTTTCATCACGTGAGGCAGAGCCATCAACGAAAAACTCGAGGTCAGCATTTGGAATGGGTACATCTTTCAGATCCACTCTGGGAGAGCAAACGTCCTGTAAAACTTGAACACAATCATGTGAGTCATCAGCCTCTCCATCCTCCTCAGTGGGCAGGAGGGAGGCGGGGTTAAGAACAGAACATTTTTCAAACCTGTTGGGCTTCAGGTGTCCACGTGATCTTATCATGGGCAGAGAGTTGTTGTCATGAATCAAAGATGAGAGAGGAGCTTGTTGTTCAGAGTAGTTAGGGATCCATTGTCGGGAATATGACGTCATGCAAAGGAAACTCGTCATTTGTTTGTTTGTTGCCGGTTTGGGAGCTCCGATACAGCCTGAACACGTTTGGGAGAGAGGGATTTGCCCTCTGCTGTGATCACATGTCCCAGATAGGTTTCTTTAGTTTGAGCAAACTGCAGTTTTGTGAGACTTGCTATGTGGCCATTTCCTGCTAGGAACATCAGCAGTGCGAGTGTGTCTTCTTGACAGGCTTCAGCTGAAGGGCTACACACCTTTAGATCGAATGTACTGAATGAGGGTGGAGCCTGATGGAAAAGTTTAGCAAATTTTGAGTCAGCTGTTGATGGAGGTGCGCGTGAGACTCAGAATAAACTTGGACGCAACGTGTCCATGTAGATGTTTTACCTTTAAACGAGAACGCAAACCAGTACTGGCTATCGGGGTGTACTGGGACCGAAACAACAACGCATTAGTGAGGTCGACAACCGAAAAATGAGTAGTGGTGGTACTTACAGCAAGATTGTGTGTGGATTCGGTACCTCGGGAACTCTTAGGTGAACTGCAGCATTTACTGCTTGCAGATCTTGGTTTCTAACTGCACCCTGGTTTCTAACTTTCTTTACAGGAGAGATAGGAGTCCTGACTGGAGATGTTTCACAAAGTATAATGATCCCTCTTTTAAAGGGACTCAAAAAGTGGCATAGTGCCGTTAACTGCTTCTTATTTTACTTCTTTATTTATTTATTTCAGAGCATATTGTTTTGAACAACACCTGTAGTCTGATTTTGGTTGAATGATTAAAGGTTCTGAATTCTTCATGAGACCTACATCATATTTATGTTGGGCCCAGAGACACTCTGGGACTGTCGACAGATAAGGTGGAATTTCAGGTGAAGCCATGGTTACATAGGCATCAGTAAGCAAACCACGTGGTGTGTCCTCAACTAATTGGACATTTCTTTGCACATGTACAGCTGTTGTCAGTCTTGTATGATATACATCACCTTGCGCGCTGTATTCTCTTAGGATCCTCGGTGGCAAACAAAGTCATGACAAGCGGCCCTCTAACGAACCCAGTGTCCCAGTTCCTGACTATACTACTGAAAGCATGTCCCAGGGAGCATTGCTCTGTGGAGACGTTAAAACTGGTTCAAAAGTGACGTTTATTCACCGACTATTTAAAGACGTTGATTAAATGTTTATGTTAAGAAATCTGCTTCTGTCACAAGATCACACATTCACACACAGATTAAGAGCAACTTTCACGTCGTATTTCATTTAGCAGCTAAAAGAAGTGAGCAGTGCATCACAGTCAACAGTTAGCTTCGTTCTCACAAGAGCTGCATTCAAGTCCAACACTCGCCTCCAACGCCCTCTGAGGCCTCTTCTGACTCGCCTTCCCGCCAGCATCCAGCAGTCGTTCTGCCTTCACAGTCAGAGCTGCACAGCCGAAGTTTCTGCACATGCTCAGTCTTCTTTCTTCTTTCAAACTGCCCCCGTAACAGATGGCATCCGTCCACGTGATGATTACACTGACATTGACAGTCAGTATTGTGACCAAACAGTGACCAAGACCTTTAATGTACAAGGACACGCTGCTTCACCAATAATATTGTCGGTGTTTAACAATGATGATAACATCTTTAGTGCTGTACATGAATAGAAGAGAGTGAATGTAAAAACAATACAGAAACGCAAACAGTCAAAAATAAGCCGTAAGATTTCAGATCTAATGAGTGTTTGTGTTTTACGTATACTGGGTCTCATTCATGAAACGTGAGCAGAACGAATTTGTGTGTAAACTGTTCGCAGACGGAAATTTACGTGCATCTCCGCATTCGTCAATATTTTAGTAGCTCCGATCTTTTCGTAGCTACTAACAAAATCTACACATGCTGCTGACCACGCGTAGTGCTTGTGTAAATTTAAGAATGCACATAAATAATGCTGGTCACTATTGGAAATTACAATTTTAATTCATATTGCGCTCTGTTATGTACACAATACGCAGATGCCTTTGAAACACGTGATATAGCCTAAACATGACAAACGATTAAAAATACAACACATTTAGTTCAACATGAAACGAAATTGGTTGTTTCAGTAGGCTACATCAGTTCATTTTAATGTCATGCTCTTGAAAATGTATACTAATAGGCTATATTTAATTATCAGAACCAAAGAGAGCAGCTTGATTATCTTGTTTCAAGTGTTTTCCCAGGATAACCACAGACATCACACAATACTGACAAGATAACACTTTATTTTTGAGGGCGCAAACGTGCCTCGCAGATTCCCTTCAAGCTGGTGTTCATTTCTTGGAGGGATGTGTTAATTTGGTTAACTGCTGTAAGTAAAGCCTCTTGATTCCTCAGGACCTCATCCGTAAGGACAGCCGGATCACCTCTTCGGCCTCGGTACCTGGGTGCAGCAGGAGCAGCAGGGGCAGAAGGTGGTGGAGCCACATCATGGGAGGAGCACTCGCCAGCTACAAAATTATTTGAGACAACACGTTTTTTTTTTTGTGGCTCTTTGATCATTTGTAAGAAACCTTTAATAATCTGATTTGATTTGTTTAATTTACGTTGGCTGCAGACTGACTTATTTGGAGCTGTATGAAACAGAGCTTTAGGCTGTTAAGATTCAAATAATTTGAATATGATGCCTCTTATATTAATTGGTTTAAAAAATGGGAAAAAATACAACTGTCTGGTATCGTTCATTATTTTTTTTAATACAGCAGTGTTGGGGGAGACTCTGATTAAATATATTACACCCTAAGGCCCTGTGATATACAAGGAGCCTCATTCACCTCCATTAGACTTTAAAAACAACATAGAATAAAAACGGTGACGCAGACTCGCAGCGCTGAGAGGGAGAGAGCACCTGCTCAGAGGGAGGGAGGGAGCGGGTCATCGCGGACTGAAGTGATATAAAAGTTTGATCATGAAGCCTGATAATCATCTACAGCTCTGTGTAAAATATATGTAGTACACAGCAGACAGGCAGACAGATCTGAACACAGGTCCACGTTATTAAACGTCTGTGCTACAAACTATGATGAACTGATCGCAGGTTACAGCTCCTGCTCGTGTCATTCCAGCATGTGGAGAGACGGACTTTATTTTTTATAATTGTGTGCGGAAAATAAAGACAGAACGCGACCTTATTGTGGCAACAAATCAAGATCAGTCATTGTTATTGATTGTTAAATTGTAAAGAGCTATTATGGTCCAACCTTATCTGGCCCGTTTTAGCTGACCTCACCACTCCCCTTGGTGTTGATGGGTCATTAGGCTCACATGATCCTGAGTGTGAGTCTTTCAGCTGAACGAGATCCGAAGATCCGGGTCACTGAAGTGAACGAGAGCTGCCATCTCGAACACAAACCCTTTACCAGGTAGCTTAATCACACACTCCACGTTTTGTCTCTCCAAACAAAATATTTTCACACTACATGTGCTCTTTAACAGTTTCATATACAAATGAACATAAAATAGATTTCCCTCCAATCTCATCCAGTCTGCTGCTTACAGCTTTAATAACTGCAGCAGAAGTTGCATATTAGACTCCAGATAAACTGGTTGTATATATTAAAACAATAGCAAGGCTGGCGGGAGACATTACACTCGTTTTACTTGAACCTCAAACATTTACAATTTAGAAGTTACTTCAAAACATACACATGCGTACTACACAGTTTTTAACGTGACAGATGCCTTACTAGATGGTTTATTAACGTGAGCCTTATAAAGAGACAAAGTAACGAAAATAAAATACACACTCCCTGTGCGTGGAGCTAGCTTACATTGCTTTAGCTAATTGCTTTAGCCTTATCATTTCGACACAGTTATAAACAAGAATGTGACCACACATTTGCTGAGCGTCACAACTACAACAGAAACTCTGCTCTTTATTGTCGGTGTGTGTGGCTCTTAAAAGAGCCGTTGTGTGTTGTAAAGTCGGTTGTGGGTCTCTACTTCTTGGCGGCCTTCTCGGTCTTCTTGGGCAGCAGGACAGCCTGGATGTTGGGCAGCACGCCGCCCTGAGCGATGGTCACTCCGCCCAGCAGCTTGTTGAGCTCCTCGTCGTTGCGGACAGCCAGCTGCAGGTGACGGGGGATGATACGGGTCTTCTTGTTGTCGCGGGCAGCGTTTCCGGCCAACTCCAGGATCTCAGCGGTCAGGTACTCCAGCACAGCCGCCAGGTAGACGGGGGCACCGGCACCCACACGCTGGGCATAGTTACCTTTGCGCAGCAGCCTGTGAACACGGCCGACTGGGAACTGGAGCCCGGCACGGGATGAGCGGGTCTTTGCCTTAGCTCTGGCTTTTCCGCCGGTTTTGCCTCTTCCACTCATGGTTCAGTCTGTTTGCTAGGGTCGGGACTCAGAGAAATGTTGCCTCCGACGGACAAAACCCTCCCTTATAAGTCGCGGAGCGCGGGAGGGTTCCTGCCGGACCAACCAGAAGAGAGGCATCGAGCGGAGCAGAGAGGGGGGTCTCGCGCCCAGTTTCGGTACATTTTTCCGCCAATAAGCGGCGGGGATTGAGGCGGTGAGTCGCTCCTCCAGGCGGGGCTGAGCTCCACCAGCAGCCCATCACCAATCAGGGGCTGCAGGTCTGAACCAGCGTCACCCTTTCGCCGCTCCTCCAGTTTAAGAGCAGCGCGTCTCCTCTCTCTGCTACACTTTTCTTCTGTTTAGAGAAAGAAGAGACGATGGCAAGAACCAAGCAGACCGCTCGTAAATCCACCGGAGGCAAAGCCCCCAGGAAGCAGCTGGCCACCAAGGCTGCTCGTAAGAGCGCCCCGGCCACCGGCGGCGTGAAGAAGCCTCATCGTTACAGGCCCGGTACCGTGGCTCTGAGAGAGATCCGTCGCTACCAGAAATCCACGGAGCTGCTGATCCGCAAGCTGCCCTTCCAGCGTCTGGTCAGAGAGATCGCTCAGGACTTCAAGACCGACCTGCGCTTCCAGAGCTCCGCTGTCATGGCTCTGCAGGAGTCCAGCGAGGCTTACCTGGTCGGCCTGTTTGAGGACACCAACCTGTGCGCCATCCACGCCAAGAGGGTCACCATCATGCCCAAAGACATCCAGCTGGCCCGCCGCATCCGCGGAGAGCGTGCATAAACTGTCTGCTGCACGAACCACAACGGCTCTTTTAAGAGCCACCTCACTCTGACTCAAGAGATCATTCCTCTGCTGCGTGTGTTCAACATTTCAGCACTTTTATCAATTTAAACTGCACTTTAAACAGTATTTTAATATCACTACTGAATATTTAAGTTAACAGCCTTCATGGAGTCAGTTCATGCACGATGGCCTACCCTGACTGGGCACAACACATGGAAGAGTTTATACCATATGTTTGTTGTAAGTGCAGGCTGTGCTCGTATTCAGGGCTAATGTCTCAGTGATTCTCCGGGTTGGCTGCCCTATTTTTATTAAGACTTTGTCAACACATGCATACAGAAAGCAGACGTCTAATTTACAACAAGAGTCCGTCTGGTTTGTTATCATAATAAAGGGAAGCTCATGAAGAAGTCCTGGATCAGTGACATGTAGGCTGTTTAAGGCAGAGTTGAAATACTACAAAGGAGGAAACATTGTGAGGATAAACAATCAGACTGACTGAGTTACTGTTGTCTTTAAGAAAAAAACACGAACAGATATTTTTTAGGAAAAATAAATGTGATATATTTTGCAGCAGTGGTTCTTACAGGGTTAAGAGTAAGTGTTAGCGAACATTTTTTTTAGGATAGATATGATTATGATATGATATATTATTATATATGTATGACTCTATCTAGAATAATTAAGGTTTAATAACGTTGTAGAAAGATAATACCTACAGGCAGTAGCTGATTTTCAGGGCTCGTTCGGGGTACCTAAAGTTAAATCTAACCGCTAACCCAAACCTCCACGTTATAGCACAACTATTTTCCTTCTGTAGTCATGTCTCCCCCAAAACACTTTGTTGTTGAGTTGGCTCAATAGTGACACAGACACAACTGAATGGTCAGGATTATTATAGGACGATTACAGGCAGTGTGCTTCTGATTATCTTGCTCTTCTGCAACTGTTCACATTACGTGAAACTTAATCATAAGGGTGACACTACTTTGGACCATAACTGTTTCACTGTAGTAGTATAATAATAATAATAATAATAATAATAATAATAATAATAATAATAATAATAATAATGATGATGTGTGAATGATAATAAAGCATGTATTTAGTGAATTGTATATAACATTATGAATAAAGATTGAATTGACAGAAGGACAGGATTGAGAGAAAAGGCACAATTATTAATCCCTCTGCAACTTCAGCACCAAGGACAGAGGCATGGATTTGACCAATCAATCCATTTCCTGTTAATTTATTGACAAAATATTGCAAATAATGTTTTGATATAAAGCAGGTCTGTAAGGAGGAGGATCGGGGCCAGACGATAAGTTCTGAATTTAAACTCAGGTTTCTTAAAGACAAAAAAGCAAGTCAGGAAATACAAAATAAGAATAGATGAAATAAATCAAATCAAATAAGAGATATATACAGCTGTTATACAAGTAGGAGTAAGTGACGAGTTAAAGTGGCAGTTATAGGATACAGTGACATGAATGGGTAATAGCAGCAACATTTTAGCAGTATGAGATAATACAGTATGATATGAGGAATATTTTAACGAAGCGTTCGGGACCGAAACATCTCTGATATAAAGCTCGATTGATCAGGAGAGTTGTAAAAGGATTTTGTCCTGGATTGTAAACACTCTAGAATGAAGAGAAGTGTTTATCATAAAGCCCAAGAAGCCCACATCACCTTTATACAAGAGACTCACTTGTTTGATTCAGATGCTGACAGGTTGATGAGAGACTCGCTCCGTCAGATAGATCCTAAATCATTCTCTGGTTAAACACGGAGTCATCTTTGTCTCGTCATGAACCAGCCACAACACGAGGAAGCACTAATGACATGTCTGGAGGCCTAAATTAATGTAACTCAAATTAATGTTTGTCATATTTATGTTTCAAATGTGGAACATTCAAGCATGTCTCATCTAGTCAGTAGGGAGCATAGTAAAGGGACATACAACAATAGCTTGATCCACCTTCTCTTATAATGTACCTAAAGACAGAACGGTGACCGAAGTCTCGACTAGTCCAGGCGAGTCTAGTACAAGGACTGAAACAAACAGACAAAAGAAAGAATTTTCTCCATTTCAGGAGCCAGAATTCAAAAGTTTTATAGACAAAGACCTCAACATTTTTATTAGAGAACAAAGAAACAATGAAATGAGTTGGGTCAGTCTAAGGCCGACATGATGGGGAAACATTAGCCTGCTTCAATAGGAAAAAGGGATCAAACACAAAGGGTTAAAACCTTGAATCTTAAGTAAGAGAATGAAATCAAAGAAAACTTTCCATTAAAAATGATTTCGGCAAATGTCAGAAGTGAACTGAAGTTTGTTCTTTCTAAATGTTAGCTAAATCTGGTGCAATCGTAAGTTGTCTCTAATATCGTTCACTATCCTGCTCCTCACTCGCTAGTTTGGGAGTTCAGAGGAGAAGACCAAAGAGCTCTTCAACAAATACAAACACGTCCGGACATTTCCCGGCTTATTTTCTCGGTGCTGTTAATCATCACTGCTGTTTGTTTGTTTGTTTGTTTGTTTGTTTGTTTGTTTGTTTGTTTGTTTGTTTGTTTGTTTCAGCGCGATGCAGGGTGCTGTGTTGAGCTTGATGAGTGACCATCAGGCATCACTACACTGGGGATTATTATATTGACTGAAGACTTTGACAGACATGCAAAATAATAAACTCACTGTACGGTGGGCGGGAAATGATTTCGGACACAGCCTCCTCTCCCCCTCTGGGTGCTCAGACTGAGCTCACACATCTCAGCCAATCCTGCGAGAGCGAGAGCACGAGCTTATTTGCATCAGGCACATACATAAAGAGCGCCCCGAGACTGATGACTCTATCAGTTCCAGTGAACTACACCACGCAAACATGCCAGAAACAGTTAAGGCGCCCAAGAAGGGCTCAAAGAAAGCCGTGTCGAAGGCCACCAAGACCGGCAAGAAGAGGAGAAAGACCAGGAGGGAGAGCTACGCCATCTACGTGTACAAGGTCCTGAAGCAGGTCCACCCCGACACCGGGATTTCCTCTAAGGCCATGGGCATCATGAACTCCTTTGTGAGCGACATCTTTGAGCGCATCGCCGGTGAGGCCTCCCGTCTGGCTCACTACAACAAGCGCTCCACCATCACCTCCAGGGAGATCCAGACCGCCGTCCGCCTGCTGCTGCCCGGCGAGCTGGCCAAGCACGCCGTGTCTGAGGGAACAAAGGCGGTGACCAAGTACACCAGCTCCAAGTAAACCCGCTGATATCAGCTACATCCCAACGGTCCTTTTCAGGACCACCCACTAGTTCCACTATGAGCTATCATTCTATCGCTTACGTATTTCCTGGTGCAATTTGGATACAGTGATAAATTTAATGTCAAAAGTGATGCTCGAGCTGGGCTTCAGCCCTGTCTGTCCTGTACGTGAGTTTTACCTTCATAAAGGCCACAAAAAATGTGACTGTTCGTTTCATAAATGTCATGTAGATTTATTATACAGGAACGATGAAGGTTAGTGTGCAGACACTAATAATAATGAGGCCTGTAAACACGCATTAATCACAGTTCACTTTACCTGCCTGCCATGCTGTCCGTTGTTCTTTATGTATTTACGTTGATTAATGTAAAGCTTATAATGCAAGATGTCATAGTACCTAAACTTGGTTGGTAAGTTAAGCCTCCTAGTTTGTTATACTCCGTATTCAAAGCTGCACCATTCCTATAAAGTAAAAAAAAAAGAAGAAAACACACACACACACACACACACACACACACACACACACACACACACACACACACACACACACACACACACACACACACAGAGAGAGAGAAAACACGATACAAACTAAACTTAAACAGGGTTCATAAAAACCACAAGCAATCTGAATATGTTCGCCTCATAAATTTTTTATATATGTGTAACTCGGACAGAACATACATTACATGCATGAATCACCTGGCTGTTTGCCATATCCTGGGGTAGCTCCGGGTTGTTTCACAGGTTTGGTCTGAACAAAACAAGTTACTTTAGAAACGAGACCTTAATTAACATATGGCGACAGAAGGCTCTTTATTGCGGTTCCTGCTGAAATTTGCTTTCAATAAATTGTCGTAAGTCTCATGTAGGCCATGAGTAGGCCTACATCATGTTAGTGAACATGAGCGTCTCATACGGTTGTTTTCGCCATATGTGAATTAAGGTCCCGTTTCTAATGTAAATAAAGTAACTTGTTTTGTTTACAGGACCCACAGGGGAAACTCTGCTACTCCAATAAAAGTGCTGATAATGTAAAATGTGTCTTTATCATTATTAAGCGTTCTGTAGTGACATTCAGAATCGTGAGCATTTAGTCAGTGGACGGTCCTGTGCTGTTACGTTTGTCCAAGTCATCTGTAAGTTACTTTAGTGTTAGCGATGAAAAGAATTCCCCTCACATGAATCTTAATGTACTTGACTCTGTGCATGGACTTAATACTACTGTACTAAAGCACGATACATTGATGCTGTGTTTAGACTGACTTCATCATCAGGAAGTTTACTGTCTCTTTTGACTCAGTGTACAGTGTGCATCTCATATTCTCTTGACGACAACAACAACAACAACAACAACAACAACAACAACAACAACAACAACAACAACAACAACAACAACAACAACAACAACAACAACACAAAGGCTCTTTTAAGAGCCGCACACTGAATCCATAAGAGCTGATTTCCACGTTTTAAAACAAAAGACATTTCTCACTGCTATCTAAAATTATAAGAGGCACGAAAATGAGGTGAAGTGAGCCTCATTATCAAAACATACATCTGCCAACTTTTCTGAATTTAATTAAAGTTTTCTCGAGTCAAAAAACGGGCAACTCAAGGTCCTCTTCAGTGCTTTTACTTGATCTCACATCTTTGTAACTTTAACTTTATGTAAGAAAGAAGTGTTAAAATGATTGAATGTCAAACTTGTTTTTCTTAAACTGCTGTTATGAAACTTTTACTGAAGTCAAATATCTAAAGACTTCTTCCATCACTGGACGATGTGGAGCTCAGTCACTTTGACAGGAGACATGCTGTCCCTGATTCAAGCTGCTGGTCAGCGGGGGCGCTAATGCTCTGAAGAGAGAATCAGCGACTGTCATGAAGAGAAGAAGAAGAAGAAGAAGAAGAAGAAGAAGAAGAAGAAGAAGAAGAAGAAGAAGAAGAAGAGGCGGACCATGTCTTCTATTAGGTCCTCAGACAAGATATATGTAGCTGTGACTCGTTCAGAGAGACCCATTCGACTTTTAACTATCAACCAGTGACAATGAGTGGAAGAGGAAAGGGCGGCAAAGGACTCGGTAAAGGAGGCGCTAAGCGTCACCGTAAAGTCCTCCGTGATAACATCCAGGGAATCACCAAGCCCGCTATCCGCCGTCTGGCTCGCCGTGGTGGAGTGAAGCGCATCTCCGGTCTGATCTACGAGGAGACCCGCGGTGTGTTGAAGGTGTTCCTGGAGAACGTCATCCGTGATGCCGTCACCTACACCGAGCACGCCAAGAGAAAGACCGTGACCGCCATGGATGTGGTGTACGCTCTGAAGAGACAGGGACGCACTCTGTACGGCTTCGGAGGTTAAACATTCACTGTCCTACAACAACACAAAGGCTCTTTTAAGAGCCACACACTCGATCAACAAGAGCTGACTTTCCAGTGTCTTTTCCACGAATCTCTAATCGCCATGATTGAGGAAATGGGCCAACTTTTTAAGCACAATTGGCAAAACAAACTGCTGTTTAGTCATTTCTGTGTGACTGTAAAACAATGAGCGGGAAACTTGAACAGACTGCTGCGAGAGAAAGCTAAGGCAAAAAGCAGTCATTCTGTATATTTAAGCGGATCATGATTCTTGAAAGACATTGTTCTAATATTAGAAACACCAGAGCGTTTAGAAGAATAAAATATGTTCGCCACGGTTGAGGGTACAGGTTATTTCTTTCCAGTCTGAAGTGTAGCCTAATTCCTTGTTGTGGGAAGAGATGCATAGCGCATATACTGAGGACCTAGATGAAGGATAAAAATGCTTAGGACTATTACAATCTAAAAAGGCAGATGTCCCTATTCACATTCCCAGTGAGTATTTCAGTTGAACAGATGTTCAAAACTATGGGTCGCCGATTGTGAAGTGTTTCTCACTGAGATTTCCAGAAACATTGAGCTCCAAACACATTTTTTTCAAGTCAACATTTACAGCTATATGAATTTATTTTCTTTTAAAAATATATAAATGAGCACTTTGACTGCTACAATTGAAATACTGTCTGAATATTATATCTTAATGTTGAACATTTAGTACCTACGTGTTAAATGAGCTTTGATTATCTAGATGTGAGCCATACTGTAATTTTTCATCGGTGCACGACGGAATTTCATACAACGTAATTGCAGACACACCGTGTTACCCACAGTCACATCACGAACACAAAACAACTGAACAATCACGCTTCAGTTCTAGTGGGTGGCTCTTAAAAGAGCCGTTGTGTTTAGATTAACAGTAGAGCCGTTTACTTGGAGCTGGTGTACTTGGTCACCGCCTTGGTTCCCTCAGACACGGCGTGCTTGGCCAGCTCGCCGGGCAGCAGCAGGCGGACGGCGGTCTGGATCTCCCTGGAGGTGATGGTGGAGCGCTTGTTGTAGTGAGCCAGACGGGAGGCCTCACCGGCGATGCGCTCAAAGATGTCGCTCACAAAGGAGTTCATGATGCCCATGGCCTTAGAGGAAATCCCGGTGTCGGGGTGGACCTGCTTCAGGACCTTGTACACGTAGATGGCGTAGCTCTCCCTCCTGGTCTTTCTCCTTTTCTTGCCGGTCTTGGTGGCCTTCGACACGGCTTTCTTTGAGCCCTTCTTGGGCGCCTTGACTGTTTCCGGCATGTTTGCGTGGTGTAGTTCACTGGAACTGGTAGAGTCAACAGTCTCGGGGCGCTCTCTATGTATGTGCCTGATGCAAATAAGCTCGTGCTCTCGCTCTCGCAGGATTGGCTGAGATGTGTGAGCTCAGTCTGAGCACCCAGAGGGGGAGAGGAGGCTGTGTCCGAAATCATTTCCCGCCCACCGTACAGTGAGTTTATTATTTTGCATGTCTGTCAAAGTCTTCAGTCAATATAATAATCCCCAGTGTAGTGATGCCTGATGGTCACTCATCAAGCTCAACACAGCACCCTGCATCGCGCTGAAACAAACAAACAAACAAACAAACAAACAAACAAACAAACAAACAAACAAACAAACAAACAAACAGCAGTGATGATTAACAGCACCGAGAAAATAAGCCGGGAAATGTCCGGACGTGTTTGTATTTGTTGAAGAGCTCTTTGGTCTTCTCCTCTGAACTCCCAAACTAGCGAGTGAGGAGCAGGATAGTGAACGATATTAGAGACAACTTACGATTGCACCAGATTTAGCTAACATTTAGAAAGAACAAACTTCAGTTCACTTCTGACATTTGCCGAAATCATTTTTAATGGAAAGTTTTCCTTGAGACAAACAAAACAAAAGAGGCTAATTATCTTCTCATGCCAAGCTTTTATATTTCAACATGTCGGGGATGTCATGTCACTTATTTAAAGCTAAAGTTTTGTGTCTTTACTGTGATCCAAATGTGACATTTCATCATTTGGTACTTGAAGATAACTTTTCTATAAAAGGCCGAGTCTCGCTCTCAGTGACGATCCTGCCTGCTGATTTGATCAAACATTTAGAAAGAACAAACTTCAGTTCACTTCTGACATTTGCTGAAATCATTGTCAATTGAAAGTTTTCTTTTATATAATTGTCTAAGCTGAGGTCGTGGTTCGGCTGAAATATACCGGCGACGGGGATCCTCCAAACCGTGACTATGTTGGTGAAGAATTACTCTTTCAGTCATGCTGGATAAACACCTTTGATGTAAACTCTTTCATTGCTCTCCCAAACAAGAGAGACTTTGAACTGTGTTTCCTTCAGGAAGCTCCGCGTCGCCGCTTCTTGGAGGTTCAAGCCTCCAAAAACTACGAACCAAATGGAAAGATTGGACTATTGAATCATCCATTCAACTGGATATTAACACGTTGATTGTAAAATTCTGGACCGGCAGAATCCCTGACCACCACGTCGAACTGTACCTGCACAGATACTGCGAACTTCTGCGAAAGCATCCTGAGGTCCTACCATCCTCCAAGCAGCAGAGGAAGCAGCGGCCTGAGCCCCTGCCAGCTTCCCTGCCGCTGCCCCCAGCTCCACCTCCTGATGACCTCTCCTTGTCTCCAGGTGAGGGTTGTTTAACAATTGATAGCGATGCTGATGACGTTTACAGTATTGCAGAGAGTGTTGAAGATGAAAATGAAAACATACATTATGAAAGTGCAAGTGAAACCCCGAGCTCTGACGTCAGCTCTGAAAAGTTAACAGCTGGCCAGAGAGCCAGCACCCCACGTCCTCCTCCATACGATTCAGAGTCCAACCTATCTGACTCCAACTCTGGATCGTTCTCTCCGACACCTGGATTTCCTGTCCCTGACACACAAAGTGAGACTCCCTTTGAAATGGTTAAAAAAGAAGAAGAAAAAAAGAAACCCGCTCAGTCGCAATATGACAGAGAAGCAAAACGTCTCAATGATAACTGTTCTCCATAGCTGTGTCACCACTTATGTCTCATTATAAGCTTCCTAAAAATCGCTACCTGGAATGCTCGGGGTGTTCAGTCAGCTGGAAACTGATTGCCAACCAGAAGACTCTAAAGGATTTTATATAATCGGACTTGATCAAAGGAAAGCCTTCGACTACATCTCCAGAGATTATCTCTGGGCTGTCATGAGAGCGTATGGTTTTCCAGACGCTTTCATAAATATGGTTAAATGTCTGTATGTTAAATCAAGTGTGTGTATTAATGTTAACGGTGTTTTAACAGAAACGTTTCAAGTAGAGAGAGGTGTGAAGCAGGGCTGTCCCTTGAGCGCCGCCCTTTACATCTTGGCTATCTGTCCTTTAATAAACAAGATGAATAATGACAGCCTTTTAACTGGCTCCAGGGTAGGACACATGCACAAGGTCACAGCCATGGCTTACACAGATGACATCACAGTCATCATAAAAAATCAACAGGAAATGGATGTTTTAACTAATCATTTAAACTTGTATGAACAGGCCTCAGGTGCCAAATGAAATCAGGATAAGACAGAAGGAGTTTGGATCGGCTCAGATGAAGACGTACAAAACATAAATATTAAAGTTAAACAAGAGATTAAAATACTTGGTCTTACCTTCTGTAACAGAGAATGTAGTGAAAGAAACTGGGAGAATAAAGTGTGTGTGGTGAAAGAAGAAGTAAAGAAGTGGGAGAACAAAAGTACTAATTACAAAACAAGAATTCATCTTGTTAAAACGTTCATCTTATCCAAACTCCTTTTCCTGGCCAACATTTTTCCTCCTTCTCACAAAATGATCATTCGACTAAACAAACAGTGTAAATATGGTATGGGGAACCACCAGAGAAGTCACTAAAAGAGCTTTGTTATTTAAACGTAAAAAACAAGGAGGTTTAGGAGCTGTTGATTTGGGACTTATGTTAAATATTGCCTTTGTTAAAAACGTATCAGCTGCCATCTGAAGAAATGCTCTCTGGGTTGGTGATCGCTCCTTGTGGCAGAAGAGAAGGGGCAGATCAAGAAGTGGCCCCTTCTACAAGCTGCTGCACGGAGATTTTACATCTGATCACCAACACTTACAGATCAGTTGGAGTGGTACACCCAGTAAAAATATATTTAATATTATAAATAATTATAAATATGGGGGGTTGATAGGGTATAAAAATATAACTGATAATAATTACACTGAGGTGATAAAAATCTTCAAAAATAAAAATATATCAGAGAGCATTAGAGATGCACGCTGGCTCATTTCTGTTGGCAGACTTCCTGTGAGAGCTGTGGTATCTTGGAGCTGCTATTGTCACGTGTTCTGAATTCCAGGAAAGGACTACCACGATTCAGTAAACACATCTATTTATTGAAATTGCTGAGAAAATTGATGCTTGTACAAGGACCTTTTCTGTTTGGCTCGCTGCAGTCTGCACGCAGTTATCTGCACTCAGCCGCCCAAAAAAGGATGCCCTTTCCTAATACATTGGTAAGTTATATACTCTGTGTGTGATGCATGTGATGCAAATTAGCCTTAGCAACTAAGCTTCAATCATTGGTTAAAGCTGATGGAAGGAAGCAACGGTTTAGACTTCCGCTCCCTCGTCGTTGGTCGTCCTTGCCCCTTGGCACACGATCCATCCAACCAGAAGGGTCCTCGAGCTGTAAGAAGACCCTCTCTACCTGCATCTACACTCATCTGTCGCAAACTCCTTGACCTTCAAAGATGTAACTTCTCTCATTGCCTGCTCTGTCTTTGTCTCCCTAATAAGAAGCTGTCTTTCCTGTTGTTACTTCCTGCAGTCTCGTTATCAGTGTCTCCCAGGCAACCGTGGCAACCGTGTTCAATCACAAATCTGTTCCTCAACAGGATGTTGCATTCAGTCAAGAGTGTGAGCAACTCCCTCACTCAAAGGTGAAGGCCTTTTTGTGTAAGCGCATGTACAGCAATATAGTTCATCTGAGCGGCCTGGCTTAAACTCTCATATGTATTAATCCATCGTAACACGGGACTAAGGATTCCAACCATCTCATTATTCAACAGGTCACTTCATTCTGTAGGTTTTGTGGGCATAATTACAGATGTGTTAACACAGCGCTCAAGGGGGTACATTGTTTTTCATTTTCCGACCTAACACTATGTGACGACAACAAAATGTCCAATGATTCATTGCAACGTTGATGAAACTCAGGAACACCTTCTCATCGAGTGCTACAGATCACAGCAAGTCTGGAGCAAACTGAAAAGTATTGGGTTGTTGTTCAATGTATGTTATGTTTCTGTCATGTATGTTTGTTGGAGGAAAAATTCCCAACCAAACAAAGAGAACTGTTCCCGACCATCATAAGTGTTGTTTGTTATCATTTATGGAAAACACGGTGTGTGACCACCATACATCAGACTGTTGTTGACTCCGATACTGTCATGAAACAACTCCTTGCAGACCTCCGGAGGAGGAGAACTCCAGATAAGGCTCAGCGCCTCCCCTGGCACTTTCTGAACTTTTAAGGAACATGGACTGTTATTCGCACTATCTGCCCTTTATGTTTTGATTGTATGTTTTTGTATTTATGTTTTGTACTTGATTACAAACTGTAAACAAATGTAACTTAATCTGTAACGTGACATTTTTCATTTAAAGTCTAAAAAGAAAGTAAGTATTTATCAGCGTGTTATAGCTCAGACTCTGGACTTGGGAGGATACATATATTCTATCTATTCTAGTTTTAGTTTTAGTATCAAATCGGGTGAAGTGTGTCCCCGTTGGGTTTAAAACTCCGTACAGATCATTCAGACATTTTTACAGATATCAAGTAATTTTCCTTCCCCGAGTCATTTTGAAAGGAGTGGCAGCAAGTCTATCCTTCTCATCAGTGACAGTATTAAAATCACCACATAATATTATATTAAATCCAACATTGACTATTTCTTTTAACTTTTTAAATAACTGCATGTTACTTTTTCTGTCAGGCGCAGTATATACATTAATGAATTGAAATTTCTGACCCATATAAAAACAATCGATCAGAAGAAGTCTACCAGGTATTATATCTCTTCTCTTTATAATATCTAAGGTATGATTTTTAAAGAAAATACCCACTCCGTCAGCGTTATCTTCGCCTATAGAGATCACACAGAGTCCTTTATGCCAAAGACGACACACATCATCGACATCAGCGCTGCTTTTAAGACGGAGCTCGTGCAGACACAAGAAGTCAAGATCGGTGTTCAGCAGAAGATTCATTTTCCCACATCTCAGCTCAGAGGACTGCAGACCTCTCACATTCCCGTCATCGTCATCTCCTTCACTTCTCTCCGGCGGGGTCGAGCGGGAAACGGGGTCGTTGTGGATTTCTGCCTGTGTTACGCCCTGAAAAGGCGAGACATTAATAATGATGCTCAGACACGAAGCTCCCTCTCTGGCAGCAGGACCGAAAACATCTGCAGTAGTGTCTCTTCTTTGTGCTCCTTATCACAGTAACACACTTTAACAATGAGCACACTCTCTTCAAAACACACAAACTTATTAAAAATGATCCACACACTAACACTAGCAACCTTAATGCTCTAAATGTGTGTCTCACTAAGTCAAGCACAATTAAACAGCGCACATATGTGTTGTAGCGGTGCTAATCACGTGTCTTCCTGTGCTAGCCGCTGCAGAAACGGAAATTAGCTGCCTGCTTGCACTATCTCAATCATCAGTCAAACGGTATAAATAATGTTTTTAACACACTCAAACTTGAGTCAGGATCCTAAGGGAACATCAATAAAACATGTCAGCAAACATATCTCACAGTGCAGGAGGATTAACACTCATTGTTTTACCTGAAAAGGCGAGACATTAATAATGACGCTCAGACACGAAGCTCCCTCTCTGGCAGCAGGACCGAGAATGCGGCATCGTGGCGAGAGCTCCCCCTTTCGGAATTTGCAGACATGAATAATCAATCACAGATTTTTAATCTCAAAGAATCAACAAGTCGATCGTGGATTTACTCCTGTCAGGTAGGTATATCTAAAACCTTGCAGGCATGACTAATCAACCACCGATTTCTCATTTCAAAGGATCAACCAGTTATCATAGATTAGCTCATTACAGGTAGGTATGTTTACACCTTTTTAAATGTTTTTGAAATCCATATTTACTGTTTTTAAGCATTTTAACCCCTTTTGCAGGATTTTTACATTTTTAACCATTTCCACTTTTTCCACATGACTTCGTTTGTTTAAAGACATTTTTACTTTTATAGCCATCAACTATTATTAATGAATTTTTCTCTGTCACTGTCTGTTTTGATGACATTTTAAATAACAGTTTTAAATGCTTAATGAGCTTACTTACTCACAGAATTGACAATCAAAAAATGATTAAAATGGAATTTATCAAACCTGCACCTCCTCTGCAGCCTGCGGCTCAGCAGGTGGGATCTCCTCACCCTGATACTGGCTGTCTGTCTGCAGCTGTGGTGGAGGCTGATCTGGAGCCTGCTGATCGACAGGCTGTGTTTGGGGGGCCACGATCAGCTGCTCAGGCTGAGGCTGAGCTGGAACAGACGTCTGAAGAGGAGCAGGTTCGTCCTGCGGAGGAGGCAGGGGAGCCGGCTGTGGGAGAGCTTGAGCTGTATTGTGTGTCTGAATGTTGGGTGCTTTGACTTTCTTTGTTTTATTGGCATATGACAGCGGACAGTTGAAGAAGGTGTGACCCTTCTGTCGGCAAAGGGAACATTTACTTGTTCCCTGACAACTTTTGGCCTTGTGACCTAGTTTCCCACAGCGCCAGCATTTTACAGTAGGGCGCTCCTTCACCTGATGGTCGGATGCCTGACAGATAGAGCACCTGTCTGCTTGCCTGTTGTAGACGACTCGGCCATTGTAAGGACCGAGTGATATGGAGTTGGGTATTTGGACGAGGTGGCCGTTGCTGTCTTTCTTCATTCTGACTTTGAATTTCCTCACCCCATACCAAATCCCAAATCTGTCCACTGGTTTGAATGGAGGCTGAAGAATGTCACAGTACCTTTTCAGGTAAAGTTCAACGTCCTCATCCGGGATTCTGCCTGTCCAGAATTTGACCACAATTGTGGTGACATCAATTTCTATGGAGGATTCAATTAACCACTCCTTCCATTTCGGGTCTTGTGATTGTTTGGATGCTACTTCCAAGAAACGGCGGAGGGGAGCCTCTTGGCAGAAAATCAACTCATAATCTTTCTTGTTTGGTAACAAAATGAAAGAGTAAATGTCTTTGGCACTGAGCCAATTTGTCTGAAACAATAGCTCCTCTGCTACATAATCACGAGGGGGTGCTTCACCATCACCAGTGTATTTAAGCCTTACCCATAAGTGTCCCAATTTAGCAGCATAAGGAGCAGGTCTGAGGGGAGCCATAACAGTAGAATAAAGAGAGTGGAAGGAAAGGACTCATTCATTAATCCCACCTTTCCTCTTCCACTCATGGTCACTGGTCGGTGGTTTAAAGTCGAATGATGCGCTCTGAACGAGTCACAGCTACATATATCTTGTCTGAGGACCTAATAGAAGACATGGTCCGCCTCTTCTTCTTCTCTTCATGGCAGTCGATGATTCTCTCTTCAGAGCATTAGCGCCCCCACTGACCAGCCGCTTGAATCAGGGACAGCATGTCTCCTGTCAAAGTGACTGAGCTCCACATCGTCCAGTGGTGGAAGAAGTCTTTAGATATTTGACTTCAGTAAAAGTTTCATAACAGCAGTTTAAGAAAAACAAGTTTGACATTCAATCATTTTAAAACTTCTTTAATACATAAAGTTAAAGTTAAAAAGATGTGAGGCACTCAGAGGGGATAAGGCCTTAATGGCTGAAACACATAGGCATGTTTTTACTGAGTCTGTAACCATGAAGACAGACAGGCTTTGTATTAATTAGAGCCTCAGATCTTTTCAATCACTTCAAACTTGGATCCCCACACTGAAGAGCGCAAGAGCAACACCTTCTTCACACCCATGCCACACTCCATGTATCTATTTTATTGACCAATTTAAAACACCTCTTGCTAACCTCATACACAGCTGCCTCCCTATCGTCATCCTCAGTTCAGGATCTTACAATTTAGTGATGCTAACATCGCGTCCCCACAAACATCCAAGTTCTACTGAGCTGTCTTTAGCAATAATGTTTTTAGAAGAGTAAAATGTAATTTGTAGATCTACTTTCTGACAGTTTGTGCAGAAATTCTTTGGTCATGCAAACCGATTGTTGCAGCAGCTGTCTGGGTGGCTGGTCTCAGACGATCTTGGAGGTGAAGATGCTGGATGTGGAGGTCCTGGGCGGGTGTGGTTACACGTGCTCTGCGGTTGTGAGGCCGGTTGGATGTACTGCCAACTTCTATGAAACGCTTTGGAGACGGCTTATGGTAGAGAAAGAACATTCAATTCACGGGCAACAGCTCTGGTGGACATTCCTGCAGTCAGCATGCCAATTGCATGCTCCCTCAAAACATGCGACATCTGTGGCATTGTGCTGTGTGATAAAACTGCACATTTCAGAGTGGCCTTTTATTGTGGCCAGCCTAAGGCACACCTGTGCAATGATCATGCTGTCTAATCAGCATCTTGATATGCCACACCTGTGAGGTGGATGGATTATGTCGGCAAAGGAGAAGTGCTCACTAACACAGATTTAGACAAATTTGTGATCAATATTTGAGAGCAATAGGCCTTTTGTGTACATAGAAAAAGTCTTAGATCTTTGAGTTCAGCTCATGAAAAATGGAGCAAAAACAAAAGTGTTGTGTTTATATTTTTGTTCAGTGTAGTTGTACGTACTTACTGTATTCCTATCTATTTATTTATTTGATTTATGATCTCTTTCAACCCAGTTCTCACGGGTTGGTCCTTGAAATAAACCCTGTTCTTTAACTATTACCTCGGGCCTCATGTCTACTACTTGGAGGAGCTACAATCAGTTTAATCAGTTTAATTTTCTGATATTTGAAGTTGTAAAACCTTTCAAGGTCATAAACCGTCTTATTTGAAGCTAACAGCAACACAGCAACTTGTGCTGCTAACAAGATTATTCTTCTGGAGTGAGAACCTTAATAAAGCCTCTGAGTGAGGCCATTTGCAGTATCGGAGTGGAGCCTTAAAATCCCTCATGCAGACACCGTCCTTTTAAAAATGCATTTAATAACCTGAAAATGAATCAATGAAACATGTTTTTATATCTTTTAATATTTTAAGTGCATGTTTGTTGTGCATCAATGATGAAGTTTCAGGGAAGTTTTACAGGTCATTCATTTCCTGTAGGATCCGACAGTAAACTTCACCTTTCAGTCTGACATTTGCAGAAGAAAAACAAACAAACTTAAAACTGCTTTCCCTTCCTGTACAGATGTGTCATGTGCTGGGTCTTTTCAGATAAGGTCCTGATGAGTTTTTATAAGGTTGAAAATCCCATCTGATGATGTCATTTTCCAGATCTGCTATCGTTGAAACATACGACCTGATATGTTGAAGGATATGTTACAAAAATCATAGAAGACGACATCATTTTAAAACTGTGAAGGATCACATCTCTCTGTATTGTCTCTGCTTACTGCATTGAATTGTGATATATCCATAAACTTGTTCACCAGTGCATCATTGTTAAAGGACATCAGTCTAACACTGAACTACTGAGATGTTGATCCAGGAGCGACCTGGCTGACGCGGTTGACCGTGGTTTGCAGTTACCTGTAGCAGATGATGTATTGAGTTCATTGAGTTCAAACAGATGGCAGCCAGACCGGATTGCGGATAAACGTGTTTATTGGCTCTTATTGGGTCCAAGGCAGATACAGTCCAACAACAGTGACACAATCCTCGCGGTACAGCGGTCAAAACCCGTATGCCCTTCCGGGATCACACACCTAACCCGACAGTGCTTTCCCTTACCATTAATGCTTGTAGCAGTGGCCTCACAGCGACACCCTCAGTACAAACAAAAAATTACACCACCAACACTTGAAAATGGCTCTTACAATCATGGTGCATCACAAACGGTCTGTTCTGCTGCGACTCTGCTCTGATGATTGTATTTGTTGATAACTTCTGGAAACTATGGAGAGATTCAACAATCTGCCAATGGATCACATCAGAACAAAATGACTCGACACACTCTTAACGTGGCTCCGTCCCAGCTGAGTGCAGGTGGAGCTTCCTGTCCTCTTCTCCTGCGAGTCTTGAACAGAGGAAGGCACTACCTGCTCTGTTGCCGTCAGTTCAGCACCTCGGACAGCGACGGCCACACAAGACTCCCAGGAGAAGAGACCAGGAAACTCACAATCTCAGACATCTCACATCTCTTTAACCTTGATATCTGTATTTTAAATAGTCTGTATCCTCACATTAATTAATTAATTAATGTGAGGATATATAGATAATATATATATTTAAAATATATTTTTTAAAAAGCGTTAAGATCAACATGGATTTGTTGTTTACGGGCAGTTGGACATTTTGCTCTCTGCATGTTTTGATACAGAAGGCCTCTGGTTTGATGGAGGGAGATCTTAACTGCTCTCATCATTTATCAAATCGCTCTGTGTCACTGTAAAGGTGGAAAACTCACCTGCTGAATCTCATCATCAGGACAATACCTGTTTTGACCAGTAGGTGTCCGTAGCAGCTTATGTTCGTGGCAGGCCTGGTTTAAAACATAAGACAGTCAGGATATCAGCAAATGAGCAGTTACCTGATGTGTGTGTGATGTGTGCCCTCGTCCTGGATTCTGCGTCCTGACAACGCTGATAGGTGGCCTTTAAATAAGGTGTGTTTGTTTTCTTTTTGCCAACACACAAGACAGAACCCCCCCAAAGCAGCCGGACCGGACTCTGTCTCCCCCTCCACCCTGAAACACTGTGCCGATCAGCTGTCTCCGGTGTTCACAGACATCTTCAACACCTCATTAGAGACCTGCCACGTGCCAGCCTGCTTCGAGGCCTCCACCATCATTCCTGTCCCCAAAAAGCCAAGGACCACAGGACTTAATGACTACAGACCCGTCGCCCTGACCTCTGTGGTAATGAAGTCCTTCGAAGGCCTGGTGCTCTCACACCTCAAGGACATCACAGACCCTCTCCTGGACCCCCTGCAGTTCGCCTACAGAGCCAACAGGTCCGTAGACGATGCAGTCAACACGACCCTCCACTTCATCCTCCAGCATCTGGACTCAGCAGGAACCTATGCCAGGATCCTGTTTGTGGATTTCAGCTCTGCCTTCAACACGTTCATCCCGGCTCTGCTTCAGGACAAGCTCTCCCAGCTGAACGTGCCCGACTCCACCTGCAGGTGGATCACAGACTTCCTGTCTGACAGGAGGCAGCACGTGAAGTTGGGGAAACACGTCTCTGACCCCAGGACCATCAGCACCGGCTCCCCTCAAGGCTGCGTTCTTTCCCTCTGCTCTTCTCCCTGTACACCAACAGCTGCACCTCCAGTCATCAGTCCGTCAAGCTCCTGAAGTTCGCGGACGACACCACCCTCATTGGACTCCCTGGTGGGGACGAGTCTGCCTACAGGTGGGAGATTGACCATCTGGTGACCTGGTGTGGTGAGAACAACCTGGAGCTTAATGCTCTGAAGACAGTGGAGATGGTTGTGGATTTTAGAAAGACAGCAGCCACATCCGCCCCCATCACCATCAGCGACTCCACTGTTTACACTGTGGAGTCTTTCCGCTTCCTGGGGACCATCATCAGCCAGGACCTCAGGTGGGAGCTGAACATCGGCTCCCTCATCAGAAAGGGACAGCAGAGGATGTACTTCCTGCGGCAGCTGAAGAAGTTCAACCTGCCAAAGACAATGATGGTACACTTCTACACCGCCATCGTTGAGTCCATCCTCACCTGCTCCATCACCGTCTGGTAAGCAGCTGCTACTGCCAGGGACAAGGGCAGGCTGCAGCGTATCATCCGCTCCGCAGAGAGGGTGATTAGCTGCAATCTTTCATCTCTCGAGGACCTGTCCTCGAGAAACACCGATTCTGATTCTGATTCTGACATTGCAGATTAATCACATTAAATCCTGTGTTTCATTATGTTTTGTTTTGCTTCAAAGTCAAAAGTTTATCCTCAATAAATCGTGTTTCAATTCTCGCTGCCGATATCTCTGTGCATGCTTGATGAAAAGTGTGTGTGTGTGTGTGTGTGTGTGTGTGTGTGTGTGTGTGTGTGTGTGTGTGTGTGTGTGTGTGTGTGTGTGTGTTTTCTTCTTTTTTTTTTTTTTACTTTATAGGAATGGTGCAGCTTTGAATACGGAGTATAACAAACTAGGAGGCTTAACTTACCAACCAAGTTTAGGTACTATGACATCTTGCATTATAAGCTTTACATTAATCAACGTAAATACATAAAGAACAACGGACAGCATGGCAGTCAGGTAAAGTGAACTGTGATTAATGCGTGTTTACAGGCCTCATTATTATTAGTGTCTGCACACTAACCTTCATCGTTCCTGTATAATAAATCTACATGACATTTATGAAACGAACAGTCACATTTTTTGTGGCCTTTATGAAGGTAAAACTCACGTACAGGACAGACAGGGCTGAAGCCCAGCTCGAGCATCACTTTTGACATTAAATTTATCACTGTATCCAAATTGCACCAGGAAATACGTAAGCGATAGAATGATAGCTCATAGTGGAACTAGTGGGTGGTCCTGAAAAGGACCGTTGGGATGTAGCTGATATCAGCGGGTTTACTTGGAGCTGGTGTACTTGGTCACCGCCTTGGTTCCCTCAGACACGGCGTGCTTGGCCAGCTCGCCGGGCAGCAGCAGGCGGACGGCGGTCTGGATCTCTCTGGAGGTGATGGTGGAGCGCTTGTTGTAGTGAGCCAGACGGGAGGCCTCACCGGCGATGCGCTCAAAGATGTCGCTCACAAAGGAGTTCATGATGCCCATGGCCTTAGAGGAGATCCCGGTGTCGGGGTGGACCTGCTTCAGGACCTTGTACACGTAGATGGCGTAGCTCTCCCTCCTGGTCTTTCTCCTTTTCTTGCCGGTCTTGGTGGCCTTTACGATTCGTTCAAAAAGAACGAATCTTTTCAGTGAACGGAATGATCCGTTCACTTTCAAGCATCAAAGTCGTTCCTTTCGTTCACTTGGCTCCCCACTTCTTCTTTTAGGAAACCAGACTGATTGATGTTAGCACGAGCCAATTGCGTTTCAGAGGAGGGCTGTTTGTATCACATCTAATGTATCAAATCACCATCATTGGTTAGGAGAACGACTGAACGTATCATCGTTCATGAACGAGTGACAGTGACTGAACGTATCGCTTGACCGAATGTCTCTCTCTCTCTCTCTCTCTCTCTCTCGTTCACTGAACGAAGCGACCTGATTAGGTGCATCTGTACATACAAGTCAATTCACAGACTCAGACTCTGATTAAATATATTACATCATCAGGCCCTGTGAATATATAAGGAGCCTCATTCACCTCCGTTAAACTTTAAAAACAACATATCATAAAAACGGTGATGCAGACTCGCAGCGCTGAGAGGGAGAGAGCATCTGCACAGAGGGAGGGGGGGAGCGGGTCATCGCGGACTGAAGTGATGACGAGATATAAAAGTTTGATCATAAAGCCTGATCATCTACAGCTCTGTGTAAAATATATGTAGTACACAGCGGACTGCAGTCTCTGTTGACAGACAGATCTGAACACAGGTCCACGTTATTAAACGTCTGTGTTCTCCCCGCGCTGCGTTATAAACTATGATGAACTGATCGCACAATGAAGTTGTAGTCTTCGTATTTTATTTTATGTATTGTGTTTTGTACAGATATGGACGTATGTGTCTGAAATAAAGTAAAGTACAATACTAGAAACGATATTACAACAGCTCAAAAATAAACTGACACAACAGCAAGATGAGATAACACATGAATGTTTATTTTTATATAAATATAATATTTTCTTTTTAATATAGTTGGGCCAAGTAACTGTTATTTTGTGATGATTGAACAAGAAGACCAGTAATGCAATGGGAGCCGTATTGTTCGTGAACGAGTGAGAGTGAGTTACGGGTAAACCGGAAATGTCACTGAACGACCTGGTGAACGAATGTAATGAACGAATCGTTCAGCTGAACGAGATCCGAAGATCCGGGTCACTGAAGTGAACGAGAGTTGACATCTCTAGTGGCCTTCGACACGGCTTTCTTTGAGCCCTTCTTGGGCGCCTTGACTGTTTCCGGCATGCTTGGGTGGTGTAGTTCACTGGAACTGATAGAGTCAACAGTCTCGGGGCGCTCTTTATGTATGTGCCTGATGCAAATAAGCTCGTGCTCTCGCTCTCGCAGGATTGGCTGAGATGTGTGAGCTCAGTCTGAGCACCCGGAGGGGGAGAGGAGGCTGTGTCCGAAATCATTTCCCGCCCACCGTACAGTGAGTTTATTATTTTGCATGTCTGTCAAAGTCTTCAGTCAATATAATAATCCCCAGTGTAGTGATGCCTGATGGTCACTCATCAAGCTCAACACAGCACCCTGCATCGCGCTGAAAGAAACAAACAGCAGTGATGATTAACAGCACCGAGAAAATAAGCCGGGAAATGTCCGGACGTGTTTGTATTTGTTGAAGAGCTCTTTGGTCTTCTCCTCTGAACTCCCAAACTAGCGAGTGAGGAGCAGGATAGTGAACGATATTAGAGACAACTTACGATTGCACCAGATTTAGCTAACATTTAGAAAGAACAAACTTCAGTTCACTTCTGACATTTGCCGAAATAATTTTTAATGGGATTTTTTCTTTGATTTCATTCTCTTACTTAAGATTCAAGGTTTTAACCCTTTGTGTTTGATCCCTTTTTCCTATTGAAGCAGGCTAATGTTTCCCCATCATGTCGGCCTTAGACTGACCCAACTCATTTCATTGTTTCTTTGTTCTCTAATAAAAATGTTGAGGTCTTTGTCTATAAAACTTTTGAATTCTGGCTCCTGAAATGGAGAAAATTCTTTCTTTTGTCTGTTTGTTTCAGTCCTTGTACTAGACTAGCCTGGACTAGTCGAGACTTCGGTCACCGTTCTGTCTTTAGGTACATTATAAGAGAAGGTGGATCAAGCTATTGTTGTATGTCCCTTTACTATGCTCCCTACTGACTAGATGAGACATGCTTGAATGTTCCACATTTGAAACATAAATATGACAAACATTAATTTGAGTTACATTAATTTAGGCCTCCAGACATGTCATTAGTGCTTCCTCGTGTTGTGGCTGGTTCATGACGAGACAAAGACGACTCCGTGTTTAACCAGAGAATGATTTAGGATCTATCTGACGGAGCGAGTCTCTCATCAACCTGTCAGCATCTGAATCAAACAAGTGAGTCTCTTGTATAAAGGTGATGTGGGCTTCTTGGGCTTTATGATAAACACTTCTCTTCATTCTAGAGTGTTTACAATCCAGGACAAAATCCTTTTACAACTCTCCTGATCAATCGAGCTTTATATCAGAGATGTTTCGGTCCCGAACGCTTCGTTAAAATATTCCTCATATCATACTGTATTATCTCATACTGCTAAAATGTTGCTGCTATTACCCATTCATGTCACTGTATCCTATAACTGCCACTTTAACTCGTCACTTACTCCTACTTGTATAACAGCTGTATATATCTCTTATTTGATTTGATTTATTTCATCTATTCTTATTTTGTATTTCCTGACTTGCTTTTTTGTCTTTAAGAAACCTGAGTTTAAATTCAGAACTTATCGTCTGGCCCCGATCCTCCTCCTTACAGACCTGCTTTATATCAAAACATTATTTGCAATATTTTGTCAATAAATTAACAGGAAATGGATTGATTGGTCAAATCCATGCCTCTGTCCTTGGTGCTGAAGTTGCAGAGGGATTAATAATTGTGCCTTTTCTCTCAATCCTGTCCTTCTGTCAATTCAATCTTTATTCATAATGTTATATACAATTCACTAAATACATGCTTTATTATCATTCACACATCATCATTATTATTATTATTATTATTATTATTATTATTATTATTATTATTATTATTATTATACTACTACTACAGTGAAACAGTTATGGTCCAAAGTAGTGTCACCCTT
Source organism: Semicossyphus pulcher (assembly GCF_022749685.1). NCBI lineage: Eukaryota > Metazoa > Chordata > Actinopteri > Labriformes > Labridae > Semicossyphus > Semicossyphus pulcher. The sequence continues at coordinate 2,757,237 of NW_027211701.1, forward strand.
ATGATTAAGTTTCACGTAATGTGAACAGTTGCAGAAGAGCAAGATAATCAGAAGCACACTGCCTGTAATCGTCCTATAATAATCCTGACCATTCAGTTGTGTCTGTGTCACTATTGAGCCAACTCAACAACAAAGTGTTTTGGGGGAGACATGACTACAGAAGGAAAATAGTTGTGCTATAACCTGGAGGTTTGGGTTAGCGGTTAGATTTAACTTTAGGTACCCCGAACGAGCCCTGAAAATCAGCTACTGCCTGTAGGTATTATCTTTCTACAACGTTATTAAACCTTAATTATTCTAGATAGAGTCATACATATATAATAATATATCATATCATAATCATATCTATCCTAAAAAAAATGTTCGCTAACACTTACTCTTAACCCTGTAAGAACCACTGCTGCAAAATATATCACATTTATTTTTCCTAAAAAATATCTGTTCGTGTTTTTTTCTTAGAGACAACAGTAACTCAGTCAGTCTGATTGTTTATCCTCACAATGTTTCCTCCTTTGTAGTATTTCAACTCTGCCTTAAACAGCCTACATGTCACTGATCCAGGACTTCTTCATGAGCTTCCCTTTATTATGATAACAAACCAGACGGACTCTTGTTGTAAATTAGACGTCTGCTTTCTGTATGCATGTGTTGACAAAGTCTTAATAAAAATAGGGCAGCCAACCCGGAGAATCACTGAGACATTAGCCCTGAATACGAGCACAGCCTGCACTTACAACAAACATATGGTATAAACTCTTCCATGTGTTGTGCCCAGTCAGGGTAGGCCATCGTGCATGAACTGACTCCATGAAGGCTGTTAACTTAAATATTCAGTAGTGATATTAAAATACTGTTTAAAGTGCAGTTTAAATTGATAAAAGTGCTGAAATGTTGAACACACGCAGCAGAGGAATGATCTCTTGAGTCAGAGTGAGGTGGCTCTTAAAAGAGCCGTTGTGGTTCGTACAGCAGCAGACGACAGTTTAAGCTCGCTCTCCGCGGATGCGGCGGGCCAGCTGGATGTCTTTGGGCATGATGGTGACCCTCTTGGCGTGGATGGCACACAGGTTGGTGTCCTCAAACAGGCCGACCAGGTAAGCCTCGCTGGACTCCTGCAGAGCCATGACAGCGGAGCTCTGGAAGCGCAGGTCGGTCTTGAAGTCCTGAGCGATCTCTCTGACCAGGCGCTGGAAGGGCAGCTTGCGGATCAGCAGCTCCGTGGATTTCTGGTAGCGACGGATCTCTCTCAGAGCCACGGTACCGGGCCTGTAACGATGAGGCTTCTTCACGCCGCCGGTGGCCGGGGCGCTCTTACGAGCAGCCTTGGTGGCCAGCTGCTTCCTGGGGGCTTTGCCTCCGGTGGATTTACGAGCGGTCTGCTTGGTTCTTGCCATCGTCTCTTCTTTCTCTAAACAGAAGAAAAGTGTAGCAGAGAGAGGAGACGCGCTGCTCTTAAACTGGAGGAGCGGCGAAAGGGTGACGCTGGTTCAGACCTGCAGCCCCTGATTGGTGATGGGCTGCTGGTGGAGCTCAGCCCCGCCTGGAGGAGCGACTCACCGCCTCAATCCCCGCCGCTTATTGGCGGAAAAATGTACCGAAACTGGGCGCGAGACCCCCCTCTCTGCTCCGCTCGATGCCTCTCTTCTGGTTGGTCCGGCAGGAACCCTCCCGCGCTCCGCGACTTATAAAGGAGGGTTTTGTCCGTCGGAGGCAACATTTCTCTGAGTCCCGACCCTAGCAAACAGACTGAACCATGAGTGGAAGAGGCAAAACCGGCGGAAAAGCCAGAGCTAAGGCAAAGACCCGCTCATCCCGTGCCGGGCTCCAGTTCCCAGTCGGCCGTGTTCACAGGCTGCTGCGCAAAGGTAACTATGCCCAGCGTGTGGGTGCCGGTGCCCCCGTCTACCTGGCGGCTGTGCTGGAGTACCTGACCGCTGAGATCCTGGAGTTGGCCGGAAACGCTGCCCGCGACAACAAGAAGACCCGTATCATCCCCCGTCACCTGCAGCTGGCTGTCCGCAACGACGAGGAGCTCAACAAGCTGCTGGGCGGAGTGACCATCGCTCAGGGCGGCGTGCTGCCCAACATCCAGGCTGTCCTGCTCCCCAAGAAGACCGAGAAGGCCGCCAAGAAGTAGAGACCCACAACCGACTTTACAACACACAACGGCTCTTTTAAGAGCCACACACACCGACAATAAAGAGCAGAGTTTCTGTTGTAGTTGTGACGCTCAGCAAATGTGTGGTCACATTCTTGTTTATAACTGTGTCGAAATGATAAGGCTAAAGCAATTAGCTAAGGCAATGTAAGCTAGCTCCACGCACAGGGAGTGTGTATTTTATTTTCGTTACTTTGTCTCTTTATAAGGCTCACGTTAATAAACCATCTAGTAAGGCATCTGTCACGTTAAAAACTGTGTAGTACGCATGTGTATGTTTTGAAGTAACTTCTAAATTGTAAATGTTTGAGGTTCAAGTAAAACGAGTGTAATGTCTCCCGCCAGCCTTGCTATTGTTTTAATATATACAACCAGTTTATCTGGAGTCTAATATGCAACTTCTGCTGCAGTTATTAAAGCTGTAAGCAGCAGACTGGATGAGATTGGAGGGAAATCTATTTTATGTTCATTTGTATATGAAACTGTTAAAGAGCACATGTAGTGTGAAAATATTTTGTTTGGAGAGACAAAACGTGGAGTGTGTGATTAAGCTACCTGGTAAAGGGTTTGTGTTCGAGATGGCAGCTCTCGTTCACTTCAGTGACCCGGATCTTCGGATCTCGTTCAGCTGAAAGATTCACACTCAGGATCATGTGAGCCTAATCTTGACCCATCAACACCAAGGGGAGTGGTGAGGTCAGCTAAAACGGGCCAGATAAGGTTGGACCATAATAGCTCTTTACAATTTAACAATCAATAACAATGACTGATCTTGATTTGTTGCCACAATAAGGTCGCGTTCTGTCTTTATTTTCCGCACACAATTATAAAAAATAAAGTCCGTCTCTCCACATGCTAGAATGACACGAGCAGGAGCTGTAACCTGCGATCAGTTCATCATAGTTTGTAGCACAGACGTTTAATAACGTGGACCTGTGTTCAGATCTGTCTGCCTGTCTGCTGTGTACTACATATATTTTACACAGAGCTGTAGATGATTATCAGGCTTCATGATCAAACTTTTATATCACGTCATCACTTCAGTCCGCGATGACCCGCTCCCTCTCTCCCTCTCAGCGCTGCGAGTCTGCGTCACCGTTTTTATTCTATGTTGTTTTTAAAGTCTAATGGAGGTGAATGAGGCTCCTTGTATATCACAGGGCCTTAGGGTGTAATATATTTAATCAGAGTCTCCCCCAACACTGCTGTATTAAAAAAAAATAATGAACGATACCAGACAGTTGTATTTTTTCCCATTTTTTAAACCAATTAATATAAGAGGCATCATATTCAAATTATTTGAATCTTAACAGCCTAAAGCTCTGTTTCATACAGCTCCAAATAAGTCAGTCTGCAGCCAACGTAAATTAAACAAATCAAATCAGATTATTAAAGGTTTCTTACAAATGATCAAAGAGCCACAAAAAAAAAAACAAAAAAAAAAAACGTGTTGTCTCAAATAATTTTGTAGCTGGCGAGTGCTCCTCCCATGATGTGGCTCCACCACCTTCTGCCCCTGCTACTCCTGCTGCACCCAGGTACCGAGGCCGAAGAGGTGATCCGGCTGTCCTTACGGATGAGGTCCTGAGGAATCAAGAGGCTTTACTTACAGCAGTTAACCAAATTAACACATCCCTCCAAGAAATGAACACCAGCTTGAAGGGAATCTGCGAGGCACGTTTGCGCCCTCAAAAATAAAGTGTTATCTTGTCAGTATTGTGTGATGTCTGTGGTTATCCTGGGAAAACACTTGAAACAAGATAATCAAGCTGCTCTCTTTGGTTCTGATAATTAAATATAGCCTATTAGTATACATTTTCAAGAGCATGACATTAAAATGAACTGATGTAGCCTACTGAAACAACCAATTTCGTTTCATGTTGAACTAAATGTGTTATATTTTTAATCGTTTGTCATGTTTAGGCTATATCACGTGTTTCAAAGGCATCTGCGTATTGTGTACATAACAGAGCGCAATATGAATTAAAATTGTAATTTCCAATAGTGACCAGCATTATTTATGTGCATTCTTAAATTTACACAAGCACTACGCGTGGTCAGCAGCATGTGTAGATTTTGTTAGTAGCTACGAAAAGATCGGAGCTACTAAAATATTGACGAATGCGGAGATGCACGTAAATTTCCGTCTGCGAACAGTTTACACACAAATTCGTTCTGCTCACGTTTCATGAATGAGACCCAGTATACGTAAAACACAAACACTCATTAGATCTGAAATCTTACGGCTTATTTTTGACTGTTTGCGTTTCTGTATTGTTTTTACATTCACTCTCTTCTATTCATGTACAGCACTAAAGATGTTATCATCATTGTTAAACACCGACAATATTATTGGTGAAGCAGCGTGTCCTTGTACATTAAAGGTCTTGGTCACTGTTTGGTCACAATACTGACTGTCAATGTCAGTGTAATCATCACGTGGACGGATGCCATCTGTTACGGGGGCAGTTTGAAAGAAGAAAGAAGACTGAGCATGTGCAGAAACTTCGGCTGTGCAGCTCTGACTGTGAAGGCAGAACGACTGCTGGATGCTGGCGGGAAGGCGAGTCAGAAGAGGCCTCAGAGGGCGTTGGAGGCGAGTGTTGGACTTGAATGCAGCTCTTGTGAGAACGAAGCTAACTGTTGACTGTGATGCACTGCTCACTTCTTTTAGCTGCTAAATGAAATACGACGTGAAAGTTGCTCTTAATCTGTGTGTGAATGTGTGATCTTGTGACAGAAGCAGATTTCTTAACATAAACATTTAATCAACGTCTTTAAATAGTCGGTGAATAAACGTCACTTTTGAACCAGTTTTAACGTCTCCACAGAGCAATGCTCCCTGGGACATGCTTTCAGTAGTATAGTCAGGAACTGGGACACTGGGTTCGTTAGAGGGCCGCTTGTCATGACTTTGTTTGCCACCGAGGATCCTAAGAGAATACAGCGCGCAAGGTGATGTATATCATACAAGACTGACAACAGCTGTACATGTGCAAAGAAATGTCCAATTAGTTGAGGACACACCACGTGGTTTGCTTACTGATGCCTATGTAACCATGGCTTCACCTGAAATTCCACCTTATCTGTCGACAGTCCCAGAGTGTCTCTGGGCCCAACATAAATATGATGTAGGTCTCATGAAGAATTCAGAACCTTTAATCATTCAACCAAAATCAGACTACAGGTGTTGTTCAAAACAATATGCTCTGAAATAAATAAATAAAGAAGTAAAATAAGAAGCAGTTAACGGCACTATGCCACTTTTTGAGTCCCTTTAAAAGAGGGATCATTATACTTTGTGAAACATCTCCAGTCAGGACTCCTATCTCTCCTGTAAAGAAAGTTAGAAACCAGGGTGCAGTTAGAAACCAAGATCTGCAAGCAGTAAATGCTGCAGTTCACCTAAGAGTTCCCGAGGTACCGAATCCACACACAATCTTGCTGCAAGTACCACCACTACTCATTTTTCGGTTGTCGACCTCACTAATGCGTTGTTGTTTCGGTCCCAGTACACCCCGATAGCCAGTACTGGTTTGCGTTCTCGTTTAAAGGTAAAACATCTACATGGACACGTTGCGTCCAAGTTTATTCTGAGTCTCACGCGCACCTCCATCAACAGCTGACTCAAAATTTGCTAAACTTTTCCATCAGGCTCCACCCTCATTCAGTACATTCGATCTAAAGGTGTGTAGCCCTTCAGCTGAAGCCTGTCAAGAAGACACACTCGCACTGCTGATGTTCCTAGCAGGAAATGGCCACATAGCAAGTCTCACAAAACTGCAGTTTGCTCAAACTAAAGAAACCTATCTGGGACATGTGATCACAGCAGAGGGCAAATCCCTCTCTCCCAAACGTGTTCAGGCTGTATCGGAGCTCCCAAACCGGCAACAAACAAACAAATGACGAGTTTCCTTTGCATGACGTCATATTCCCGACAATGGATCCCTAACTACTCTGAACAACAAGCTCCTCTCTCATCTTTGATTCATGACAACAACTCTCTGCCCATGATAAGATCACGTGGACACCTGAAGCCCAACAGGTTTGAAAAATGTTCTGTTCTTAACCCCGCCTCCCTCCTGCCCACTGAGGAGGATGGAGAGGCTGATGACTCACATGATTGTGTTCAAGTTTTACAGGACGTTTGCTCTCCCAGAGTGGATCTGAAAGATGTACCCATTCCAAATGCTGACCTCGAGTTTTTCGTTGATGGCTCTGCCTCACGTGATGAAAAAGGGAAGAATCAAACAGGGTTTGCGGTCGTTACACAACATGAAGTTTTGATATCAGGTAAATTACCCTCGCACTATACTGCTCAAGCAGCTGAACTTCGCCCTCGCAGAAGCCTGTAAACAAGCTGCTGGTAAATCTGTTAACATCTACACTGACTCTCGATACGCATTTGGAATAGTGCATGACTTTGGTGCTCTCTGGAGACACAGAGGATTTGAAAATCCTCAGGTAAACCTGTTTCTAACCATTTATTGGTCTCATCACTCCTTGATGCTGTTTTGCTCCCCTCAGCAGTTTCTGTAATTAAGTGTGAAGCACACACACGACGTGATGATGCTGCTTCTCGTGGAAATGCGTCAGCGGACGCAGCTGCAAAGGCAGCAGCCCGCTCTGGTGATGTATTTAACATGTTCTCATCCTCACATTTGTCTGACACTCCACCTGATCGAACAGCCTTCACTCACATGGCTACACAATCTGAAAAACACTTTGGTCAAAATTGGTTGGTTTACCACGTGCTCTTTTCACTTTGTATGTGCGCCTGGCTCACAGAACAGATCACGTGGGTGAAGGGGGATGCGTGCTGCCATTAATTCATGCTGGTATACACAAGGTTTTTCTGTTGTTGCGAAACATTTCTGCAAAAACTGTTATCTGTGCAGCTCAGCAGTGGGCGCTCCAAAAGTCCCACAGCACAGTCATCCGCCCCTACAAGCCCAGGACAACATTGGATGATGGATTTCATTGAACTCTCAGTCTGTGAAGGTAAAAAGTGCTGTTTGGTCATGGTGGACATGTTCAGTACATGGGTTGAAGTTTTCCTCTCCAGCAAACAGGATTCAACAGCAGTGGCAAAAGCACTGCTCATGGAAGTGATGCCCCGGTGGGGGATCCCTGGTAAGATAAGCTGCTTTCATTCATCAAGCCATCTGCGTCCATCTCCATCCACAATGTGTATTAATATCTTTTAATGTGTCAGTTGTGATTTTTAGTTTTGTTTAGAAACTGATTTTGGTATTTTTATGTGCCTGATTGTGTTGCAGTGTTACATGTGGTGTCTTGACGGTGATTGAAGCTGCTGTAGCAGTGACATTTCCTGTAAAGGATTAGTAAAGTATCTAACTAACTAATTTACTAACCAACTAACTAACATCAAAGAAATGTCTGAAGTTTTGGGGGTTTGATTTAAAACACCACTGCTCCTATCAGCCACAGAGTGCAGGTGCAGTAGAGCGTGAAAATGGTTCCTTTAAAGCTAAAGCTAAATGCTAAAGCTAAGGATGCTGAACTTATATGGGTAAAGATGTATCTGCTCGTGCTGTTTCACATGCAGACGCGCATGTGAGATAAACGCGGGCTGAGCCCTTTCCAGATATTACTGGGTACACTCAACAGCTTCCCTTTCAGCCCTTCACCTCCAAGTGAAGGCTGCACTGCCTAAACAGGCCACTGGTCCTCAACACAACACCCAGCCTGGTGACTGGGTGCTCAAAGATTTCAGGAGGAAGCAATGGAAGCAAAGGCGTTTCACCGGCCATTTCCAGGTCCTCCTAACACCACACAACCCTCTCAAAGTCCAAGGGAGGGCCACTTGGGTCCACACCAGCCACTGCAAACTGGCTCCTTCTCCAACAGGGGAGCCTCTGAGGAAATGATTTACAACCTTTGGAATATACAAGTTTTGTTCTCCCATCGGGGGGGAACCTTTGGAAATATCATTGCCTCTTTCTCCCTTTGGGGAGAACCTGAAAGAAATAAAACGGCTGAAAAGCCAAAATTTGAGACGCTGAGGAAAACAACTGGGAAGTGAGCCTAGCGCCACCCTCCCCTACAGCTGCGTTGGAACCTAAAGTCAGAGGCAGGGGTGAAATAAGCGCCCTCCTCCAACAGCAGCGTGCCAAACTCCATGTCATCATTGGCCTTGGTCAACGACCGTGGTGACCACTCCGGCAGCCTGGAGATGTTGTTTAACTTTAGTAACATCGATCGTCATTTTTCCTTTGTTATGGTTTGACATGCAACAGCAGACAACCAGAGTTGATAACCTGACTACTAGTGTGACGCACACACATGACCTGACTAATAAAACACACCAGACTAACACGTGAGTTTGACTAAACAGCTGACGTTTAAAGCACTGATCCAAAGTGACTCTGACCTCCCTGATGACCCCCGCTCACCTGACCTTTGCCCTTTCCCCAACTATGACACAGAAATGATATCACACATGGGTAAGTATTGACAATTCTCACAGGACAGCAGATATTACAATGATTCTTACCATGATTCTTTTACTCCCCTTCTGTGTGACGAGTGTAATTAAACTGTGAAACAGGGTTTACATTCTGATGTTGCTGAAGGCTTATATACTCATATACTCAAATGTAATTATCAGTTCATGATAAAAAGTGGGGAGTTGTGAAGGATTTTTTATGTTAACCTGTTTGCTCATGTGTTTAAATTTCTTTAATATTACAGAGTCAATAATCATGGTATAATCAGCTGAGGTTGTCTGCTCCTCTCCAGGGTCTTGTGCATGATTTACTGTTGCTCCTTCTGTCTTAGAGAGATAGTTGGTGGCCTTGTCTGGGCTGAGAGCTCGAGGGCAAGGGGTAAACTCTAGATAGACAGGCGCCTCAGCTGAAGTCATAACAATAACACCTTACTTTGTCTCTGTGAGAGGGAGTTCTTTCTGTAATGTATAACACACACTGTGAACCTTGAGTCTGTGTCAGTCAGCTAGACAGCTGCGTTCTGTGTAGTACTGGTCTGACCCAGCTCGAGTTGTTAATTGCTTTTACTCATCTTTTAATATTCTTCAATTAAATGACATCAAAAGACATCTTTGTTTCCCTGAGAACTTTATTGGTCCCGTCATCAGAAAATTGCCACCACAGCACACAGTTCTCTTAAACACACGGTCTTCATACATACAACCTTTACACACGCTGTTATGTCTGTGTGTAAAACACCATTATTGTCCGTCCAGTTTAACACAGATATGTTATCATATCAAACAACAATAATGAGGAAAAAAGGATGAATTATAATTAGGAGTAATTATTAATTATTTTTCCCACGTATCATGAAGTTACAACAGACTGAAGTAATAAAGTCCATCTTTCCACGTTTTATTTCCTCGCTGTAAAATAAGACGGAGCATGAAGCTGAATATTAAGACCTTTATAATCTAACTAATGAAGTTTCATAGTGTCTATTCATGTTTGACTGCAGTTTTTCCAAAGTTCAGAGCTGCTCTGTGATCACATTTCCTCATCAGGTGTCTGACTGAAGCAGACAGTCGGTGATCGCTCCTTTTAGTGCGGAAGAAGCGTCACATGACCCGAAAACTTCCCCTTATTCTGTGAGCGGGAACAGAGCCTGAAGCAGGAGGCCTGAGTGAACAGAGAAAGTTTCTCACCTCCTTCGTGATACCCGTTATCTCTAACTGGTGCTTGAGGATTTAAATTGGATTTTGAATGTCCGACAGCCACCGCTAACATTTGAGTCTCGTCTCGTTAACGAAAACAAAACATTCGTGCCGTCGGAGTTTTTACTGTCAAAGATCTATTTTTAACTCGACAACGTCTCGTCTTCATGATGGAAAAATGATCGTTGACTAACATTTATCGTCTTAATTTTCGTTGACGAAAGTAACACTATTGAAAACCTCCTTCTGTCAGTTACATGTTTGTTCTTTCTCTGGTTGGTTTCCTGGTTGAAGCTGCTTTTTAGTTCACTTCACTCCTCGGCCTCACGCAGATTCTTCTCTCCATCAGAAGGTAACGTAACCAACAGTTATCATAATGTTTGTGTGAGTGGCTGTTAAACTGATCTGAGAACCCATGTTTGCTGCGTTTGCTAAAATAAAATCAGCAGAAGTCAACATTTCTTGCAGCACTGTCGTCTTGCGTCCTGCAGGTCTTTATCTTCCCGGTGTGTTTCCCCCCTAACCCCGCCCCGTCCGAACGCCGAGGCTCCAAACTAAGTTGTATTGAGCGAGCTGCAGGCTATCTGTAGGGTGTCGAATTCTTGAAGTGAAAGGCAAACTTTGTCACTCTCTAGTTATATGTAGAAAATGGGGTAACAGAAAGTATTTGCTGCGTTTTTGAATGTGTTTGATAATACAATTATAAATAACGACGGTTACTGTTGAAAACTCGACATAAATACTGTTATTGTATCATGAATAACGCCCCTGACAAATAAAAACTAAAGGCTACTAAAACTATAGACCAGCAAACCCACTCTGAAAACTAGCAGAAACTAAAATATGGATGTTACTGCAGAGTAGCTACACATTAGAAAACGTAGATGCTTGACACAAATCTTTAACCGGCCATCATAGAAGATCTATCCGGTTAGTGTCGCCAATCCAGTATCCAAATGTGAAATATGGTCACAATCTCCTCTTCTGTTTCTGAGTGACGGTGCTGACTGGCCAGAAAAGTGTGTAACCATGAGACTGATTAGCGACACTTTGAACTGATTTACATTGGCAGTAATAATGAAAACCTCTATGTTAAAATGTAGAAAAAGAAAACTCAAACACGACATGTCGTTGGAATGCCTTGAAGCGTGTTTTATTACAAGATAACTTTTCATGATGATCTTAAAAACAGAACGTGCAGAGAGCTCCCAGCAGCATTTCTTAGTTAACAGAAGTGAACAGCAAATGATGAATAAATAACAGCTGTAAGTCACATATGACTTCCACAGCCATCACAGGAAATCTGAAGTCTAAAAACATTTAAGCCATCGTGTTATAATGTAAACATCGATGTTCATTCCTTCACTAATATAAGCTGGGGGGATAATAGTCTTTTTTTTAAGCTGACTCTTGGGGGGACTATTTATGGTACAAGAGTGAAGATATCCCCAAGTTTATTAAATGTCATTTGCTGTAAGATACCCAAGGCTGAATAAATGAACATAAAATAAAATACCCATGTCAACTCTTCACCATCATCTGCATTCGCCCCCCCACAGTGGAAACAAAGGCTCGTCAGATCATCTGAGAAAATCAAACATTTGAAAGAGTGCAACATTTGTGAGGATAAGAATCTTTCTTTCAAGCCAAATCCACTGAGAATTATTAGTATTTTCTGTAATTATCAGAGATCACAACCACAGTACATGTTCATTAAAACTTGTTGGTAGTGTCATTATTTAACTTGGCAGACTCCTGAAGAAGAGTTGTGGCAATCTGCCACCATAATTGTACCACATCCTTTTGGGCAGCAGGGAATTGAACCTCTTCATTAACCGACAAATACAAATCATTTGAGATATTTCATCTAAACATTCATCTCTACGTGTTACACATGCGCATATTAAACAGGCCTACTGTATCATAGCGTCACTCTTTCGCCGCTTTCTTTCTTATTTTTATTGTCTGTTTTATATTTGATATGTGTGCACATACGCTATTGTTACTTATAAGCCTAACGTTGTTATGGATTGCAAGAAGTCTCAGCGTTTCATTGGCAGGTGGACGAATCAACTGCCTCCTGTCAGTCAGGAAGTTGGTGATCCACTGACAGGTGGGTGCTGGCACTGTGAGCTGGGTGAGTTTGTGGTGAAGGATTTCAGGGATGGTGGTGTTGAAGGCTGAGCTGAAGTCCACCAACAGGATCCTTGTGTAGTTCCCTGGAGAGTCGAGGTTATGCAGGATGTAGTTCAGTCTCATGTTGACTGCATCATCCAGCGACCTGTTTGTCCGGTAGGCAAACTGCAGGGGGTCCAGCAGGGGGGCTGTGATGTCCTTCAGGTGGCTCAACACCTGTCTCTAAAGGATTCCATGACAGACGTCAGGGCGACGGGCCTTTTTAAATCAGAGAGGCTGAGCAACACGGGGCGCTGATTGTAAAGTGTTGCACGCTGAAATTTACAGCAACATTGTGTCGTATTTGTGGTAGAACAAGTTTGAGGTTATTTGTCATATGCTTCACAACACAACAAGTGTCCACCGCAAATACCACACAATGACACAACACATAGGCTACCCAGCAAACCTTCTCTACTGGGTTAACGTTAGCTAGCTTTACATGCTAACATTGGATAGCATGTTAGAAAACGTTGGAGTAAGAATACAAACTGAGTTCTGTCTGCGGTGGATGCTGTTGCGTTCCTCACGTCGTAATACTTGTAAATGATGACTTAATGAACATCACTAAAAGGGAGTATTTGCTAATTGAGTTCATCATTACTAAATCATCACTTCACACGAGGTCACCATCACTTCCTTGAAAAAATATCAAAGTGCGATTATTTTGACTTATATTGTGATTCCGATATGATTTGCGATATTAAAGGGAATGATCATTTTTACATCATTATTCTCATTGTCAGTGAAAAATCTGAATTAGTGATCAATGTGTGATTTTTGCAGGGATCTGTACAAAGCCATGATATGTGATCCTTTCGTCTGTGTGTGATGTGTAGGCCAGAGCATCTCTGCAACACAATATTAGAATGAAAATGCGCCTCCTGTGATTTAAAATGGCAGGAGCCCATATTGCGATTTCGGCTGAATTTCAATTAATTGTTCAGCACTGTGGATTTGTGCAGAGTCTCAACATGTTTTTAAGGAACACACTTGTAAAACATTTACATTTTTAATTTGTTTTCAGACAATATTTTCTATAATATCCGTTTGATTAGTAACAAACATCTTTGATGGTCCTTTTGAGGCACGTTCAATTATTTGTTCAGGTTGAGGAAAAAGATGGAGGTCTTGGATAAAATTGGTCAAAGTCAACAGTGAGTTTAAACCTTGTTTTCAGCTTCAAATGCGTTTTGGTGCTGGACAGGGTTTTTGTTTGTTTTGAGACATAGAAACATATTTGGTAAAACACAATGAATTTGTGCATTTCTGGTTGTTTTCTTTGCTGTCGAATCTCCTCTCAGGTAAAAGAGAAAATAATTGTTATGTGACAAAAGCTGACAACATTCTTTGTCTGCTCTCAGATTTAAGAAGATTATTGTATTAATATGAATAACTCCACCACACCTACTTTATCTTTGTGTAGTGATTTTGTGTTGAGTTAAAGCTGACAGAAAATGATTTTGATGATGGGACAGTTTGTTTTTATGACCGTGTTTCTTTTTTATATAAAATCTCCAGATGTGTTTTGTTCCTTTTAGAACAAATGAGACAAGAGAAAGATGTAATTAAGTATGAACTGCAGTGAAATCAGATATTATCCTGTGTCCCTCTGAGTTTATTCATTCATGTCCCGACTGGACTGTCCTGGACTCTGGTTGTAGGTTACACTGATTTAATGTCATGTTCATGTTTCTAGACTTTGACTGTGAAGTTATTGGAGTGTGACAGCGTCCTCAGATTGTTGAAGAAGAACTTGTGAAAAATGATCAGCAGCAGTTTCTCTCTTTGTGTTTCCTCTACAGGTGAAGGTAGAACGTGGATCTGAAGTCACCTGGTGAGTATTTTCTTTCTCCTGCCACATGTTAAACTGGAAGATTTTGCATGTCCTCACTTTGAACAGAAGTGAACTATAAATGAATCCATATGAGCTCTCTAGTGGACAAAAAGTACAGCTGTATAAAAAGGAATATATTCTTCTCCATTTATCCACAGTGGAAATCTTTGAATCATTTCTTCCTTTGGTGCCATCTGGTGGTAGAATCAGGAATGACACTGTGGTAGAGAGCAGTGTGTGTCTCTGTGATGTAAAGCTGGTTGTAATGAATGAGCATGTTGTTGTGTTTGTGTGAAGGTGGGGGCTCTGCTATGAGTCAGTGTGAGGACAGAGAGGAGGGAGCCCCTCCCTCTAAAATAACTCGGTATGGGGAACATGACAGCCAGACCAAAGCTCAGAGGTGAGATGAGGATCTCTAACTGTCCATGACTCTTCTCCATGTCAGAGCTCAGCACTCAAATCACTCCACCATCATTATTCACACTCACAGCTCTGTGTGTGTTGTGTTGAAGGCCAGAGCAGCAGCTCAGACCAGACTCTGCTGGACCTGGACCTGGACCTGGACCTGGACCTGGACCTGAGCCCAGCTGTGTGTCCTTAAAGAGTGACCGGTCTAAGGATCCACCTATTCATTTCAAAGATGGCCAGCAGTCTGAGGATCAAAAGTAATCATTTATCTCACAGTTTGTTGTTATCAGTATTTAAACTTTAATAATTTTCAGCAGCAATAATTCTGGAAGATTTTCAGTGTTTATGAACGTTCATCAGAGTTTGTGATTCTTTCAGTATCGAACATGAGAGACCAGATTCTCCTGGACCTGAGCCCAGCTGTGTGTCCTTCAAGAGTGACCGGTCTAAGGATCAAATTATTGTTTTCAAAGATGTAAATAACTCTGATTGTCAAAGGTAAGAATTTAAAACAGAACATGTTTCTGTTGTTCTGTATTAAAACCTTTAAAATCCAACATGTCAGCAGTGTTTTATGTCTGAACCTGAACATTTATCAGTGTTTGTGTTTCTATCAGGATCCAACAGCAGGAAACTATTTTACACATCAATAACTGTACTGAGCATGTACCTTCATGTGTGTCCTGTGTTTGTAGGAGGATCTAACAGGATCCACTTGATAGAATCTATCACATGTAACACTGTGTCTTTATATTATATACAGTATATTATATTATATTTGTTCCACAGAGTTCAGCAGCAGAGATCAGAGGTTCCCATTGGTCAGTCTGCCCAGCAGCATCAAACACAGCTGGACTCCATATTTATGGTGTGTAAATGAACAAACACAGCTACTACTGAGAATCAAAGTTGACTTCAAATGACATTTTTATGTTACTGAATTGTTTCCTGATTACACTGCAAACATCATCTCTGTCTGAATTATGTTCACAGTCAGTGTTTTATTGACTGAATGAAGCGTTACATTGCTGAGCAGCACAGAGTCAGAGGTCAGAGGTCGTGGTGGATGGTGGTCTCACACAGACTTTGGCAGCAGAGAGCAGAGTTCACAGACTGAGTCCAGTTTGTGTTTGAAACAACAGAAACACTTTGGTTCATGTTAATGACAGTTTGTGGTTTCAGCTTCATTCTAATAAACACATCGTGTCCAAAGTCACTGCAGATCTTTTCTGTGTGAAACCAGACCAGGATATTTCTCCAACATGAATCTCATTTTATATCAACTTCATTTCTAGGAGACAGGACCATCCACAGACTAAATACTGAACTACCATTGTGATCCAGTCTCCATGCTGCACTCTGCAGACCAGCAGGCTTTCTGTCTGTCACTGATGATCTGATGTTGACTTCTACAGGTCAAAGTTCACTTCTTGTTCTGTTCCAGCTGCTGGAGGAGAACATTGTCAGTTTTGTGAAGAACGAGCTGAAGGAGATCAAGAGGGGTCTGAGTCCAGATTACCCAGAATGCTTAGAGAGTCAGAGGGAGGAAGAGGAGGTGTTGGACAGTGAGGAGGAGGAGCAGAGGAGGAGCAGCAGAGAGGCATTTGTGAAGATCACACTGCACTTCCTGAGGAGAATGAAGCAGGAGGAGCTGGCTGACTGTCTGCAGAGCAGTAAGAGGATTTTAACACATTTAACATGATGGAAAGAGGAAATGGAGGCAACATGGGAGAGGGTCACATTTAAAACTCTGCTGTTAATATGATGCACACATTTAATCAGATCTATGAACTGTGAGAAACTGTTCACACCTGATGTGCTGAAGAGATTTCAGAGAGGAGGGAAATAAACACCACCCTGATGTGTTTAAGTTTAAAATCATCTGATTGATTATAGCTTCAACTTATTGATCACATTTCCTGTTTGTTCTTTCAGGAGCTGTTGCTGCAGAGTGCAGACGTAAACTGAAGTCTAACCTGAAGCAGAAGTTCCAGTGTGTGTTTGAGGGGATTGCTAAAGCAGGAAACCCAACCCTTCTGAATCAGATCTACACAGAGCTCTACATCACAGAGGGAGGGACTGGAGAGGTCAATGATGAACATGAGGTCAGACAGATTGAATCAGCATCCAGGAAACCACACAGACCAGAAACAACCATCAGACAAGAAGACATCTTTAAAGCCTCACCTGGAAGAGATGGACCAATCAGAACAGTGATGACAAAGGGAGTGGCTGGCATTGGGAAAACTGTCTTAACACAGAAGTTCACTCTGGACTGGGCTGAAGACAAAGCCAACCAGGACATACAGTTCACATTTCCATTCACCTTCAGAGAGCTGAATGTGCTGAAAGAGAAGAAGTTCAGCTTGGTGGAACTTGTTCATCACTTCTTCACTGAAACCAAAGAAGCAGGAATCTGCAGGTTTGAAGAGTTCCAGGTTGTGTTCATCTTTGACGGTCTGGATGAGTGTCGACTTCCTCTGGACTTCCACAACAATGAGATCCTGACTGATGTTACAGAGTCCAGCTCAGTGGATGTGCTGCTGACAAACCTCATCAGGAAGAACCTGCTTCCCTCTGCTCACCTCTGGATAACCACACGACCTGCAGCAGCCAATCAGATCCCTGCTTATTGTGTTGACATGGTGACAGAGGTCAGAGGGTTCACTGACCCTCAGAAGGAGGAGTACTTCAGGAAGAGATTCAGAGATGAGAAGCAGGCCAGCAGAATCATCTCCCACATCAAGACATCACGAAGCCTCCACATCATGTGCCACATCCCAGTCTTCTGCTGGATCACTGCGACAGTTCTGGAGGATGTGTTGAAGACCAGAGGGGGAGGAGAGCTGCCCAAGACCCTGACTGAGATGTACATCCACTTCCTGGTGGTTCAGTCCAAACTGAAGAACATCAAGTATGATGGAGGAGCTGAGACAGATCAACACTGGAGTCCAGAGAGCAGGAAGATGATTGAGTCTCTGGGAAAACTGGCTTTTGAGCAGCTGCAGAAAGGAAACCTGATCTTCTATGAGTCAGACCTGACAGAGTGTGGCATCGATATCAGAGCAGCCTCAGTGTACTCAGGAGTGTTCACACAGATCTTTAAAGAGGAGAGAGGACTGTACCAGGACAAGGTGTTCTGCTTCGTCCATCTGAGTGTTCAGGAGTTTCTGGCTGCTCTTCATGTCCATCTGACATTCATCAACTCTGGTGTCAACCTGATGTCAGAAGAACAAACAATTCATCAGGACTCTGCAGAGACACACTTCTACCAGAGTGCTGTGGATAAGGCCTTACAGAGTCCAAATGGACACCTGGACTTGTTCCTCCGCTTCCTCCTGGGTCTTTCACTGCAGACCAATCAGACTCTCATGAGAGGTCTGCTGACACAGACAGGAAGTACCTCACAGACCAATCAAACAACAGTCCAATACATCAAGACAAAGATCAGTGAGAATCTCTCCACAGAGAAAAGCATCAATCTGTTCCACTGTCTGAATGAACTGAATGATCGTTCTCTAGTGGAGCAGATCCAACAGTCCCTGAGATCAGGACGTCTCTCCACAGATGAACTGTCTCCTGCTCAGTGGTCAGCTCTGGTCTTCATCTTACTGTCATCAGAAAAAGATCTGGACGTGTTTGACCTGAAGAAATATTCTGCTTCAGAGGAGGCTCTTCTGAGGCTGCTGCCAGTGGTCAAGGCCTCCAACAAAGCTCTGTGTGTACACACCTAACTATACAAGTTTAAAGAAGCATTTCTTTGTTCAGAAAAAACAAACATTGTTTGTGATTGCTCTCTGTTGATTCTTCTTCAGGCTGAGTGGCTGTAATCTGTCAGAGAGAAGCTGTGAAGCTCTGTCCTCAGTCTTTAGCTCCCAGTCCTCTAGTGTGAGAGAGCTGGACCTGAGTAACAACAACCTGCAGGAGTCAGGAGTGAAGCTGCTGTCTGCTGGACTGCAGAGTGAACATTGTCTGCTGGAAACTCTCAGGTCAGTATGAGGCAGATTGTTAAGTATCACTCAGTCTAAAGACATTTTACTTAAAGCTGCTGTGAGGTATTTCTGGTTTGTGTTGATTTTAGCGCCCCCTGTGCACAAAGCTCTTATCTCTTTGCTGATTTAGTCCTGTACATGTGTAAGAAGTGTTTCCTTTAACAAAAAATGTTCCCTTGCTTTCTTTAACAGTCATATGCATCACTCAATTTGAAATTGTGCCCTGTAAATTGGAAACAAAGGCAGCGTGCAGTTAATTGCCTCGTCTGACACCTTCCCCAGTCAGCGGTTTCAGCTTTTATATCAACTTGTTGCTGATGGTCTTGTTTGCTTTTTGAGGTCACACAGAGTAATTAGAATGAATTGCAGTCTGTTTCATAAACAGCGAAAAACTCCTCGTTTGAGCTTTAAGTAATTGTTAGTGACATGGAAACATAAAGTTCCTCATGAGTCCACTAATATTCAGGTCATCAGATAAGATCAAAGTAAGTCAGGAAAGTAAAAAAAATCAGTCACTAATCACTAATTCTTCTTCAGGCTGAGTGGCTGTAATCTGTCAGAGAGAAGCTGTGAAGCTCTGTCCTCAGTCCTTAGCTCCCAGTCCTCTAGCCTGAGAGAGCTGGACCTGAGTAACAACGACCTGCAGGATTCAGGAGTGAAGCTGCTGTCTGCTGGACTGCAGAGTGAACATTGCACACTGGAAACTCTCAGGTCAGTATGAGGCTGATTGAACAACACTTGATATATTGTTCTTTAAAAATCAGTCAGATTTTATTTAATGACATGATTTTATTTCCAGTCTGTCAGGCTGTCTGATCACAGAGGAAGGCTGTGCGTCTCTGGCCTCAGCTCTGAGCTCCAACCCCTCCCATATGAGAAAGCTTGACCTGAGCTACAATCATCCAGGAGAACAAGGAGTGAAGCTGCTGTCTGCTGGACTTGAGGATCCACACTGGAGACTTGACACGCTCAGGTATGAACAGAGAACAAGAGTTTAGACACTGCAGGTCCCTCTAATTAAAATAGATACTGTATATATATTCTTTTGCTTAGTGTATTGCAAGTTCACACTTAAAAGAGCTCGCTCAAAGTTCAGTTCACACAGATTAAAATGAACTAGTTCATTTTCACTTTGTATTGTTTGGTTTTAGCTGCACCGAGCTCTTTTTCAGCTGAAGTAATGATCAGCCATTTTAGCCAGTTTTGGATTTGGCACCCCACACCTCAAAAGTTATAATATCAGTTTGTTCTGATAGACAGAATCATTTTAATATTTTCATGATATTTTGCAACACAGATCAGATATATATTGAAGATCGAGCTTTCTACAATTTGTGAGGATATGATGATATTGTGGGGCCTTCGACCCCAGTAGGGGCGTCGGGGGGGTGTTTGTTGATAAAAACACAAAGATTTTGATGCGATGGTATGCACTCTTTATTAGCACATAAAGTAATCACTGACAACTTTAAAATGAGTACCTCCACTGCTATCATTAAACATTTATGAGGGTCAAAAAAACTTTAGTTTATTGTGATATTGAAATGTTTTTTATTTGTTCATAGACACTCACTGCACATTTTTAGACAGAGTTTATGCTTTGTAGTGCTTCTACCACTCATCATCTGCTACTCTCTCTTCTCTCCATCATTTGTGCTGTCTCTCCTTTCTGTCTGTCTGCATCTCATAAAACGCTGTGGGATTAGACGAGTAGTGCAAGCTACTTAAACAACAGAACGTTCAATATATCTACATCAAAGCATAAATCGACAATTTTTGAGAAGGTGCTACAGAGGCCAACTTCTTACCCTGCCCTCTATTAAAAAAAGGAGTTGTAATTTATGTAGGGAGATGTGCAGTGAGTGAGTGGTCAAGCAAGTAAGAGAGAGAGAGAGAGAGAGAGAGCGAGAGAGCGAGAGCGGCAGAGTGATGGTAAATGCGGGCGGAGCAGAGAGAAATGAAGATGCATCTTGGGTGCCGTAAGTCCGACTTTAGCTCTGAAGGTGAGCGGTCGTTCACTGCCTCCAGAGTGAACTACGCTCACGTTGTAAATTGATCCGTTCAGTTCACCGTTCACCAAAAATATAACAGTGCTTCTGCTGTGGTAACTCATCATGAAGGAGTTCTTACTTTCCAAAAGGTACCAAAATAGAGAGACTGTTACCATGAAAAGCTTTGATGCAGGATTCCCTTTTTTCTACTTTGTGTTTGTTGGTCTTTAAATGATCATGAATTACTGTGTTCAGATGCAGCCTTTGAGAAATAAACTATGAAAGCAAACATTTATTCTGGACATGAAAGATCGTTCTTGACGATGGAAATAATAAAAATACCATGTGAGGTTTTTAAACTTTAAGATTTTATTATCCAACATTCATGTTCTTCTGGTTTCTCTTAGTTTATGTATGTAGGGCTTTATTATGTCACATTTTATTATCTATATTATCTATGAAACACCTTTTCTTTAAATCATAAGATACTGTTACCGAGATTGTTTTACTGTACATTTAAATCAAGAGAGAAATGTTGCTCATTGAGGAACACAAAGGCTCTTACTTCCTGAAGCTCGGCTACAGGACTGCTTTAACCGCACAGACGAGACTCTATTTAAAGATGAGGACATTGAGACTGAAACACGAACTGTTCTGTTTTATATCAAAAGCTGTGTAGGCAATGTCACCATCACAAAACTCATCATACAGACTGCTGAGGTCACACACACACACACACACACACACACACACACACACACACACACACACACACACACACACACACACACACACACACACACACACACACACACACACACACACACACACACTGTCCTGAGTGTTCCAGGTCGGGTTCTCAGAGACTGTGCTGCTGAGTTAACTGAGGTATTCACAAACACTTCAACCATCTCTGGCACAGTGCTCTGTCCCTACATGTTTAAAGACAGCCACAATAGTGCCAGTTCCAAAGCACACAGCAATAACCTGCCTAAATGACTACAGGCCAACAGCATTAACACCTGTTATCATGAAGTGCCTGCAGAGATCGGTCCTCAAGCACATCAAGGCTGCAGATCAGGTCAACAGATGACACCATCTCTCCTGCCCTCCACACTGTACTGCTCCACTTAGAACAATGAGGAGCATGTGCACGGCTGCTGTCTGTAGACTACAGTTCTGCATTAATACAATCATCTCCAGCAGACTGGTCTCCAAGCTGTCTGATCTCGGCTTCAACAAAAACATCTGCCTCTGGATAAAGGACTTCCTCACAGAGCGGCTGCTGGTGTCCTTCTACCACGGCTCCATTGAGAGCATACTGACACATGGGATCCTGGTGTGGTACGACAGCAGCTCTGTGGCTGACAGGAAGGCCCTGCAGAAGATCATCAACACAGCCCAGAAAGTCACAAACACACGTTTGTCTGCCCTGGATGACATCTACACCTCTCGTTGTTTACAGAGTTTCAGCCTGTTTCTCTGTCACAGTGACAAACTGAGGAACACTGCTTCATGTTGAACAGCAGTTAGGACTCATGTTGGATAGAAAATCATTGTGACTGTGTTTCTTCCTCCAGGGTGGACCATGGTGGAGAGCTGAGGTTAAAGCCTGGTGTGAAGAAGTGTAAGTGTGGAATCAGTTTGACTCATGATGACCAAACAGCAGACTGTCAGTTAACAAAGAATAAACCCTTCAGGTGTGTCTGATGATAAACTGCTGCTGTGTTGTGTCTTTTTCTCTCCATCAGATTTCTGTGAACTCACTCTGGACTCAAACACAGCAAACAGAAAGCTCAAACTGTCTGACAACAACAGGAAGGTGACACGTGTGAGAGAGGATCAGTCATATCCTGATCATCCAGACAGATTTGACTACTGGCCTCAGCTGCTGTGTAGTAATGGTCTGACTGGTCGCTGTTACTGGGAGGTCGAGTGGAGAGGACTTGTTTATATATCAGTGAGTTACAGAGGAGTCAGAAGGAAAGAAGGCAGTCATTACTGTGTGTTTGGATGGAATGATCAGTCCTGGAGTCTGATCTGCTCTGATGGTGGTTACTCTGTCAGTCACAATAACAAAAGCACAGTCCTCCCTCTCTCCTCCTCCTCTGTCTCTCACAGAGTAGCAGTGTATGTGGACTGTCCTG
Source organism: Semicossyphus pulcher (assembly GCF_022749685.1). Taxonomy (NCBI): domain Eukaryota; kingdom Metazoa; phylum Chordata; class Actinopteri; order Labriformes; family Labridae; genus Semicossyphus; species Semicossyphus pulcher. The sequence continues at coordinate 2,779,611 of NW_027211701.1, forward strand.
CTGGCACTCTGTCCTTCTACAGAGTCTCCTCTGACACACTGATCCACCTCCACACCTTCAACACCACATCCACTGAACCTCTTTATCCTGGGTTCTGGCTCTGGTCTCCTGGTTCCTCAGTGTGTCTGTGTTCTCTGCAGGAGGGAGAGTCTCCTTTCAGTCCTGTGGTCTAAATGTTGCTGGACAAGGCTTCACTTTGGTTCATATTTGGCTGATTGTGTTTTTAATGTCACAAATGTTTTCCACTGAACAATCCTGACACAAAGAGGAAGTAACTCTAATGAACTACCAAAATAAAAGCTCAGCAAACTTCCTGAGATTTACACATTTGTCTCTAAATGAAGATGTCCACCCTTACTATTAAACACAATGAGCTTATTTACAGCATTTCATAAACATGTGTTTACAGACACATTCAACTTACATTACAGTGTGTACCCAACTCAGTGTGCACATTAGACAAGAGCTGTGAGCAGAAACACACTTAACTTCAATCATAACAACAAGTCCTCTCAGAACCATGAAACACATGAAGAGAAGTTTGTTTGAAGGTCTGTAATAAAAATGTGCAGAGTAAAGTTGATATAAAAAAGTCAGAGAACAAATGTGAACATTTGTGTTCCTCACACACACTAACCCTTATAAACACACTTTTACTTGAACTATTACTGTGATTAAATCGCTCTTTAGAGTTTCATAATGTGAAGACATAAGAGAGCCATAAGATAATGAATCTGTGAAATAAGATAAATGTGGAATAATAAGGAGGTGTAGTTAAAAGAATACATAAAACATCTACAGAACAGGATTTCAACAGGCACAGATACAACAAGTAGCACCGTACAGCTTGGCGTCTGAAGCACAAGTTAAAGGCAGAAACTCTGGGATTCTTTGTATTTGTTTTTGGAACTTTATTTATAACAAAAAAGAAAAACATTCACAAGTTTATCTGTAAACAATACAGGGACCAGCAATTAACGAACAGGAAATGAAGTATACAGATATTATGAAAGTATATATTATCTGCCTTTAAAGCAGAATAAATAAAAGAGAAAGTAAAGGACATAAACAAAAAACAAAGATCCCAAAAATATCTCAGATTATGCTGGGGGGGTCACAGTCTATGTCAATGTTTTTAAAGTATCACGAGCTGAAACACTTTTAATTGCTTTGGGTTTCTCAGAGTCTTTAATTGACTGGATGTATTGCTTGAACTCGTTACAAAAGGCAATGAAGCATGTTTTTTTACCTGTGAATTTGTATTTATGGATGTGAAATTTGGCCATTATAATAATAAGATTTATCATGTACACACAGGTGTTATTGTGGGTATCATTTACCACGAGACCAAACAATACATTCTTCCAATACAAAGCAAAATGTCCATCAATTCTATCCTGGATGAAGCCACAAAGTTTTTGCCAGAGCAGCTTAACAGTCGGGCAATACCAAAATAGATGCACAACAGTTTCAGGGAATTCTTTACAAAAACTACAATTCACATCAATATCTATCTGAAATCTATTTCTAATATAATTTTTAGCTGGATAAAATGTATGAATGAGTTTAAAGGACATTTCCTTGACTTTGTTCGTAATCAAATATTGATTTGGTATAAACCAAGCCTTCTTCCATGCCACACCATCCACAGATCTATTCCAGTATGAAATGACACAGGGTCAAGTTGTGACATGTTTTTGAAACATTGCTCTTACAGACTTATTGTTATTAATAGGATGTCTGGACAAACACACTTTCCCTATTGGCGTGTCTGTTGGAGATAACAAGGGAAGTGGTTGGTCATCAAGCCTCGGTGGACATTTAAAGAGCATACACACTCCAGAGGGTATGGCCCCAAACACTTTGGCATAATCCCCAGGTGTTACAGGGATCTTATATTCTGAGAGAAACTCTTCACATGTAGAAAGAAGACCCTCCCTACTAAATAACTGATCAACCAACATAATATTGTTTTGAAACCAATATTCCACAAAGAGGATTTATGTTTATACAAAATGTCCTTGTTATTCCATATAAAATAGTTGTGAGGTGAAAAGTTGTGTTTGTAGATTAGAGACCATGATAAGAAGGCCTGGCGATGAAAAGCAGACATTTTAACAGGAATCTTTTCAATGTTATAGTTACAAACAAGGAAAACATGTATGCGTCAGTGAAAATCCAAAAAGTTAAGCCCACCATTTTCATATGAATTCATCAGAACTGTTGTCTTTAAGTAATGGGTCCTATTTTTCCATCCAAAGTTGAACAGCATTTTGTCAATCTCTTTTAGTAGTCTGTGGTCAAGATGCAGAGCCAAAGCTGCATATGTCAGTGGAGAGATTCCCTCTGCCTTAGTAAGTAAGATTCTACCTCTTAGTGACAAATCCCTTAAGAGCCACTGGTTTAGTTTTCTTTGAGTTTTTTGTATAATAGGATTAAAGTTTAAGGTGCTTCTCCTGTATTGATTTTTAGTGATTTGAATTCCGCATTCTTTGATCGCCATAAGTTCACATTTTTTAATATTCAAGCACAGACCAGACGCCTTTGAGAACTCCCCGATTACTTTAATGGCGACAGATACTTGGTTTTCATTTTGTCAAAATAGTGTGGTGTCGTCCGCCAGCTGAGTTATGATTCATTCTTTACCAAGAAGAGAAATACCTTTTACCGCACTAGATTTGATATGGTCTGCCAAGAGCTGAGCCACTATCAGAAAGAGATATGGGGAGGCAGGACAACCTTGCCTAATGCCTCTAGACAGGTTAAATCTAGGGGATGTACCTCCCAATAGTTTAATGGAACTATTACTATTAATATTAAGTGTTTTTATAGCTGAAGAGAAATATTCACCCAAGCCAAATGTCTTCAAAGATTGTAAAATAAACTGATGCTCCACTGTGTCGAAGGCCTTGTAGAAGTCTAAAAATAAAATAAAGCCATCGTCATGAATCATTTCTGAGTAATCCAAAATGTCCATTACTAGCTTAATGTTGTTTATTATGCGTCTTTTGGGCCTGAACCCTGACTGCGTTTCTTCAATGATTGAGTCCAGAACCATCTTAAGTCTCTTGGCCAATATTAGAGCATATATCTTGTAATCATTGTTGAGCAAAGATATTGGCCGCCAATTATCAATAAATTAAGTGTCTTTGTTGGTTTGGGAATTAAAGTTGTCAATCCTTGAGTCACGGTGGTTGGGAGATGTTCTTTTTCTTTGCTTTCTAAAAAGACTTCAAATAAAAAAGGGGCCAGTTCATCAGCAAAAGACTTGTAAAATTCTGAAACTAGTCCATCAGTACCGGGTGACTTTTTGTCTTTCAAAAGATTCATTGCATTCTTAACCTCCTCAAGTGTGAAAGAATGATCACATACCTGCCTTTCCTTTTCGCCAATAGTTTTGACTGTTAGAGAGTTCAAAAAGGCGTCCGCTGATGCCTGGCAAAACTCAGATCTATATAGCTTATTAATATTATTCATACTGGAGTGATGTTTTTCTAGATTCAAAAAATAGTGGGACTTTTGTTCACCTTCTTCCAGCCATCTCGTTCTGGACCTGATAAAAGCACCCTTTGCCTTTTGTTTGTTAAGTTCATCTAGTTTAATTTGCAAATGAGACAGTTGTAGTTTCTCCTGTTCTGATAATGTATCTGGGGCTCTATGAGATAAGAAAGTGATCCTTGTTACCACATTTATTTCTTCAGCTCTTCTGGATTTAGCTTTATCACTACCGAATTTTCTGAGAAATGTACCGACCTCAAATTTGAAAGTTCCCAGTTAATACCAAATTGTTTTTCTTTTCTAGCTTTCGACCAAAAATATGAAATCAGATCTGTCACCTTTTTTTTCACCACATCATTAAATAATAAAGAGCTATTAAGTGTCCAATATACAGACGAGCAGCACATGTTTTAGAGGTGGATAGATTCATCTTAATATGTATAGCCTTATGATCTGTAAGAGGGGTGGGGCATATCTCCACATCAATATCATTTCTGTTAAAGCTCTTTGAAATCAGCCAAAAATCAATTCTTGATTGATTGGACCCTGTTTTATTACTCCATGTAAATGCTCTATTATTGGGATGCTTTTCTCTCCAGATATATTCAAGATTAAACCTATCCATGAATGCTTTGAGATTGGTGTTTGTTCTCTTCGGTAGACCAGGAGGCCATTTATCAATAGTGCTATCCAGAATAATATTAAAGTCACCTCCTAACAACAGAGTGGCATTTGGAAATGTATCTAACCAACGTAACAATGTGTTCTCTGTTGATAAGATAAGATTATCATTCTCCTTGTTTGTGTTGAATCCATCACTATTGGTTATTATGAGAATTAGATCATTGAACTGAATCGCTTGGCAGATAAAATGACCAGCTGGATCACATTCTGTAAGTAGCACATTCCCATTAAACCTGTTCTTTAAGGTAGCCACCCCAGCTGAGCGTTCTGCACCATGAGAGAGCCATATGGAATTACCCCATTGAGATTTCCAAACGTTGGCATCATCTAAAACAGAGTGAGATTCTTGTACATAAAAAAAATCTGACCTAAACAGCAAAAAGAATTAAAGCTTTACGTTTAATATTGTTGCGTAACCCCCGAGCATTAAGTGATACAAATGATAAAGTTGACATATTAAGACAAACAGTAGTAAACACGCAAAGATTATGCTTTGTGTAAACTTTGAGCTCTAAAGAACTAGAAGCACCTCAACGAGCTCAGCACCAGTATAACATAACTCGGCAAACTGGCTTAACACTTTAACAAAAGTTAAGTCGGTTGTATCCTCATTCTGGAAGTAATGAGAAAAACGTTTATATAAAACTATTACTAAATGATGGATAAATAAATAGTGGATTTCTTGGCAGGTGGAGACTTACTTGGCGTTACAGGCAGCGGTGGGAATTCTTCATCACATGCCAACTGTAGGTTGCAATCCATCCCGTTGCCATAGTCATGGTCGCTAGCAAAGAAGCTAACCTCCTTTCCTTCTCCTTGCTAACATCACTTCTTCGAGCAGATTTTGGCATTTTTTCGTGGCGCAGGTTCAAAACTCGGGTCAGGATGAAAAAACAGAGCTTTCGTTTTTTGACTTCACCAACAAAACTTCAGTAACTACGTTAAAAAAGCATCTACTTTAGGTTTTGTGCTGAGAGCTCGTAAAAGTTCAACTTGTCACGCCGCCATCTTGCCAGCCCTCAACACTGGGAGTGATTACATCCTCAGCTCCACTGATGACAGGTGAGTCTCAGGTGTGAGGAGTGTGAGATCTCAGCTCAGAGGTGTGGCAAACTGGGAGCAGGAGGGCTCGGCTGACCCGCAACACAAACAGAGTGAGAGAGAGCAAGAACACACAGAGCTGTCAGATGTTCCTGATCCTTGAGATGTTCCTGAAACACAACTCCGAGAGAACAAACGCCACAGCGTTGTTATTCCCGACCTGTCTGCAGAATCTGAGAAACTCAGGAGGATTTTAAACAAACACAATATTCCTGTACACTTCAACGCACGGCCCAGCATAGGAGAGCAGCTCAGCTGTCCACCTACATCTAAAGGACAAAGGACACTCCTTTGAAGACAGCAAGGTTCTGGTCCTGGTTTGAAAGAGGCGTCAAAGAAGCCATCTCTCTCCCTTAACAGAGGTGGTGGCCTAAGACACCACCTATCACCCACTTACAACGCAGTGTTGAATTCTCTGCCCAAACAGCGGAGATCACACTCACACTCAGGATCATGTGACCACCCATCAACACCAGAGGGTGCTCACGACGCTCGTTGCCATTAGGTCAACAGCCCAGGTTAACGACTCTCCCCTGATTACACATCTATTAGCACACTAATGACCTACAGAGGCTTATATTTCTAGCTCCGTCCACCAGTCAGTTCAGAACTGAAGAAGCCTTTCTGATGAGAGGTGAAACGTCTTCAAGAGCTTCGACCGAGTCCAGTTGCCTTTTGGATGAAGCTTCGGATTGCCATGACCAGGAGGACTGAGAACCTTCACAGACAATAATAAAGTCTATTCCATCAGGAAACCCACAACTTCCATTCATCTACATGAGTTTGGTAATGAAAGAGTGGATATTAGGACTTTTGTTTATAACACTAAAAAGGTACCGAGAGCTGTGATGGAGATGTACTTTACATGATCTTACTATATCCTCCTGAGAGCCAGCAATGACTTGTTGTCCTCTGTGGGGCACATGAGTGTCCAAAGGATATTTCTACACCCTTAAAAGCTATTGTGCTGAAACCTGTTGTGCCATGTAGAGGACATCCTGGCCTTTCCAATGAGCTATCATTTGTTGGGGTGTGTCATTCACAACAGGAGTTCTGCCTTTCAAACTGGCTGCCATCTCAGCAGCCACATTTTACTGGAGCAAGAGGTAAATAGTGAAAAATACACATGTATGATGTTTCTACAGCACATAGTTGATGTGTTTTAGACAGGAAAGGGTTTCAACTGACTGACAAAGCAAAGCTTTCTACTCAAATGCACAAAAGTTTAACCCCCTAACAGTGTACTTTTCTGATGTCCTCCGTGGTGGACATTTGTACGAACAATCTGTTTTTATATGAAGTTCATGGAATCACAGGCGACAGGAATTTGACTGACACAGACAACATTTTGCTCAGGATTGTGGATGGAGACTCTGAGCGTTCAGATGATGAGGAAATGAAGAAGCAGAGTGTGGTGCAGTGGAGAGTGTAGGACACAAAAGCACTGCTAAGGCTGGTGGGGATTCAGCTGACGTGGTGTTATGTTCGGTACCTCCCGTGGAAATTCTGAAACTTTGGCTTCAAACATTTTGGACTGACGGACACAAGTTTAGCTCGTGTGGCTAAAAAACATTGTGACGCCTGGATCAGGGTACACATGTTTGAGAAATAAGTTTGTATCCATTGTCAAAGTGAGTGACGCCTGTTGTAACGAGGTCATTCTTTTTCCTGAAAACGAACCTGTGTTCCTAGTTGATATCCAGTGTGTCTGCTAAGCACCAGTGAAACTGCTAAAAGTGGGAAATTGTCCGAATGCTGTCAGAAAGGTTCACACTGTTCAAACTAACTCACTTGTGATTTCAATTAGCTCCATGATTGTTTTAGATGGTGCTGATGTTGCAGCAGGGTTTTGATCTGATGCTGAAGGAAACAATAAATATGAAAAATAATGAACGTCCTGTAAAATATAAACAAAGTGTCGTTGACAAATGTTCACTGTAACATGTTTGTTTCATCACAAAGACTTAATTTATCTTCAGTGAAATTCTCAAAGTTTAATTTGGGTCTCAGGAGGGGATTAACCTGTTGGGGATGGGGACATGGCCTGTTCATGTCCGTGCAGCCCAGCTCGTTTCTTATTTTATTTCATACTTAAATGATTTTATGACTAAAACATTTCAACAAATAAACTAGAAAAGCTGGAAAAGTTTTGAATTGTATTAAACTAAAAAAGAACCTTATTCTTTCAGTCACGTGTCATAAGTTCCACTTGATCTCTTCCAAATCTGTACATGTTGTAATCGTTGTCTTAGCTCGTACAGTGAAGTGTGATATGATTTACACAAGTTGAATAACACCGGTCCAAACTTTTAACCACAAGGAGCTTCCTTTGTTATGTGGAGAGAAGAAGACTGGACACGACCTCGACACTCTGCTTCCTAACAGAGACGTCATTTTCTAAAAACCTAAACCTACAAAGACGGTGTAAAAGCAGTGAAATGGTTCATCAGACATCTTCATTTAGCCACCTGAGTCTCACACACACACACACACACACACACACACACACACACACACACACACACACACACACACACACACACACACACACACACACACACACACACACACACACACTTTTCATCAAGCATGCACGGAGATATCGGCAGCGAGAACTGAAACACAATTTATTGAGGATAAACTTTTGACTTTGAAGCAAAACAAAACATAATGAAACTCAGGATTTAATGTGATTAATCTGCAATGTCAGAATCAGAATCAGAATCGGTGTTTATTGCCAAGTAGGTTTACACATACAAGGAATTTGTTTTGGTGATTTTGGTGCAGAACAATTAACACAGAACTAGAATAAAATTAAGTAAAAGACTTAAATAGAACAAGATAAAAAATAGGAATAGGAATACAAATATAAAAGCAATACGTATAATAAATATATGTACAACAGGTGTGATTAAAAACTGTACAGGTGTGCAGGATATTGAACAGTGCAAAGAGCTTACAGTATTAAATTAAAAATAGTGCAGCGTATAGACAATATTAGTCCAGTGTGCATTAATGTAACGCATAGTCTGAATTACAGACTTAACACTCGTTAAGTGTTGAGTGACTGAGGGGCTGGATGAGAGTCACGTGGGGGGGTGGGGGCCTTGTTGACGAGGCTGGCAGCAGAGGGGAAGAAACTGTTCCTGTGTCGGGAGGTTTTGGTCCTGAGGCACCGCAGCCTCTCGCCAGAGGGGAGGGTCTCAAAGAGTCTGTGACCGGGGGTGAGATGGCAGATTGCAGCCAATCACCCTCTCTGTGGAGCGGATGATACGCTGCAGCCTGCCCTTGTCCCTGGCAGTAGCAGCAGCGTACCAGATGGTGATGGAGCAGGTGAGGATGGACTCAACGATGGCGGTGTAGAAGTGTACCATCATTGTCTTTGGCAGGTTGAACTTCTTCAGCTGCCGCAGGAAGTACATCCTCTGCTGTCCCTTTCTGATGAGGGAGCCGATGTTCAGCTCCCACCTGAGGTCCTGGCTGATGATGGTCCCCAGGAAGCGGAAAGACTCCACAGTGTAAACAGTGGAGTCGCTGATGGTGATGGGGGCGGATGCGGCTGCTGTCTTTCTAAAATCCACAACCATCTCCACTGTCTTCAGAGCATTAAGCTCCAGGTTGTTCTCACCACACCAGGTCACCAGATGGTCAATCTCCCACCTGTAGGCAGACTCGTCCCCACCAGGGAGTCCAATGAGGGTGGTGTCGTCCGCAAACTTCAGGAGCTTGACGGACTGATGACTGGAGGTGCAGCTGTTGGTGTACAGGGAGAAGAGCAGAGGGGAAAGAACGCAGCCTTGAGGGGAGCCGGTGCTGATGGTCCTGGAGTCAGAGACGTGTTTCCCCAACTTCACGTGCTGCCTCCTGTCAGACAGGCAAGGCAAGGCAAGGCAAGTTTATTTATATAGCACATTTCAGCAGCAAGACAATTCAAAGTGCTTTACATAGAACAACAAAGGCAAAGAAACACATTAAAAAGCAAAGTGAAGAAGAACAGCTAAAATAGAAGCTAAAATTTAAAAATAAAATAAAATAAAATAAAAATAAAGAATAAGGGTAAAAGCTACAGTGCAGATATAAATAATTTAGAATAGTTATTAAAATAAAAGTATTAAAATAGTTTAATAAAAGGCAGCTGTGAACAGGTGAGTCTTCAGGCTTGATTTAAAAGAAGAAAGTGTTTCAGCAGACCTGCATGTTTCTGGGAGTTTGTTCCAGATATACGGAGCATAGAAACTGAATGCTGCTTCTCCATGTTTGGTTCTGACTCTGGGGACAGAAAGCAGACCTGTCCCTGACGACCTGAGGGGTCTGGATGGTTCGTACTGTGTCAGGAGATCACAAATATATTTTGGCCCTTGACCGTTCAGCGCTTTGTAAACCAGCAGTAGTACTTTGAAGTCTATTCTCTGACAGACAGGGAGCCAGTGTAAAGACCTCAGAGCTGGAGTGATGTGATCTACTTTCTTGGTCTTAGTGAGGACTCGAGCAGCAGCGTTCTGAATCAGCTGCAGTTGTCTGATTGATTTTTTAGGGAGACCTGTAAAGACACTGTTACAGTAATCAAGTCGACTGAAGATAAATACATGGACCAGTTTTTCTAGATCCTGCTGAGACATAAGTCCTTTAATCCTGGATATTTTCTTGAGGCGATAGTAGGCCGACTTTGTAATTGTTTTAATGTGGCTTTGAAAGTTCAGGTCTGAGTCCATAACTACACCCAGATTTCTGGCTTGGTCAGTGGTTTTCAACACTAATGACTGAAGCTGTGCGCTGACCTTTAATCGCTCCTCCTTAGCTCCAAAAATAACTACCTCAGTTTTGTCTTTGTTTAATTGAAGAAAATTATGGCACATCCACTCATTGATTTGTTCAATGCATTTAACGCTTGTATGGGGCCATGGTCCCCTGGTGACACTGTGATGTAGATCTGTGTGTCGTCTGCGTAGTTATGGTAACTAACTTTGTTGTTTTCCATTATCTGAGCCAGTGGAAGCATGTAGATGTTAAACAGAAGAGGCCCAAGAATGGAGCCTTGGGGAACTCCACATGTAATCTTTGTCTGCTCAGATGTAAAGTTACCTATAGACACAAAGTAGTCCCTGTCCTTTAAATAAGAACCAAACCAGTTTAGTACTGTGCCAGAAAGTCCAACCCAGTTTTCCAGACGGTCGAGTAATATCTTATGGTCAACTGTGTCGAATGCAGCACTAAGATCGAGTAGTACTAAGACTGAAACTCTACCATTGTCTGTGTTTAAGCGGATGTCATTAATCACTTTGACAAGAGCCGTCTCAGTGCTGTGGTGTGGTCGAAAGCCTGACTGAAAGACATCAAAGTAGTTGTTCACTGTCAGAAAGTGGTTCAACTGTTGAAAGACAGCCTTTTCGATTATCTTACTTAAAAATGGTAGATTGGATATAGGCCTTAGTTCTTCATCAGTGACTTGTCTAGGTTGTTCTTTTTTAACAGTGGCTTGATGACTGCTGTTTTCAGGGCCTGTGGGAAGACACCTGAGAGAAGAGACAAGTTCACAATCTGTATCAGATCTGATGCCATGACTTTTGAGACCTTTTGGAAAAAATCTGTAGGCATAATATCCATGCAGCAGTGGGAGGATTTTAGGTGTTGTATAATGTCCTCCAGGTCTGTATTGTTCATCAGATAAAATTGTGTCATGGTGTTTAAATAGGTTTTAGTTGAACACAGCACATAATCTGAACCTAAAACTGAGTTACTGACTGCTTGTCTGATTTTCAGTATTTTTTCTGTAAAGAAGGAGGCAAATTCATTGCAGGCCCTGGCTGAATGAAGTTCAGGTGCTACTGACACAGGGGGGTTTGTTAGCCTGTCAACAGTAGCAAACAAGGCACATGTGTTATTACTGTTCTTGTTGATGATGTCAGAGAAGAACGAATGCCTTGCATTCCTCAGTTGTGAATTATACAGGCGAAGTTTCTCTTTATAGATGTCATAATGAATCTGAAGATTTGTTTTTCGCCACCTGCGTTCAGCTTTCCGACACTCTCTTTTTTCAGCTTTTACCAGTGTGACAGGAAGTCTGAGATCCACCTGCAGGTGGACTCGGGCACGTTCAGCTGGGAGAGCTTGTCCTGAAGCAGAGCCGGGATGAACGTGTTGAAGGCAGAGCTGAAATCCACAAACAGGATCCTGGCATAGGTTCCTGCTGAGTCCAGATGCTGGAGGATGAAGTGGAGGGTCGTGTTGACTGCATCGTCTACGGACCTGTTGGCTCTGTAGGCGAACTGCAGGGGGTCCAGGAGAGGGTCTGTGATGGCCTTGAGGTGTGAGAGCACCAGGCCCTCGAAGGACTTCATTACCACAGAGGTCAGGGCGACGGGTCTGTAGTCATTAAGTCCTGTGGTCCCTGGCTTTTTGGGGACAGGAATGATGGTGGAGGCCTTGAAGCAGGCTGGCACGTGGCAGGTCTCTAATGAGGTGTTGAAGATGTCTGTGAACACCGGAGACAGCTGATCGGCACAGTGTTTCAGGGTGGAGGGGGAGACAGAGTCCGGTCCGGCTGCTTTGGGGGGGTTCTGTCTTGTGTGTTGGCAAAAAGACAACAAACACACCTTTATTTAAAGGCCACCTATCAGCGTGGTCAGGACGCAGAATCCAGGACGAGCGCACACGTCACACACACATCAGGTAACTGCTCATTTGCTGATATCCTGACTGTCTTATGCTTTAAACCAGGCCTGCCACGAACATAAGCTGCTACGGACACCTACTGGTGAAAACAGGTATTGTCCTGATGATGAGATTCAGCAGGTGAGTTTTCCACCTTTACAGTGACACAGAGCGATTTGATAAATGATGAGAGCAGTTAAGATCTCTCTCCATCAAACCAGAGGCCTTCTGTATCAAAACATGCAGAGAGCAAAATGTCCAACTGCCCGTAAACAACAAATCCATGTTGATCTTAACGCTTTAAAAAAAATATATTTTAAATATATATATTATCTATATATCCTCACATTAATTAATCAATTAATTAATGTGAGGATACAGACTATTTAAAATACAGATATCAAGGTTAAAGAGATGTGAGATGTCTGAGATTGTGCCTCAGCTCTTCCAGGTGAGTGCAGGTGGAGTTTCCTGGTCTCTTCTCCTGGGAGTCTTGTGTGGCCGTCGCTGTCCGAGGTGCTGAACTGACAGCAACAGAGCAGGTAGTGCCTTCCTCTGTTCAAGACTCTCAGGAGAAGAGGACAGGAAGCTCCACCTGCACTCAGCTGGGACGGAGCCACGTTAAGAGTGTGTCGAGTCATTTTGTTCTGATGTGATCCATTGGCAGATTGTTGAATCTCTCCGTAGTTTCCAGAAGTTATCAACAAATACAATCATCAGAGCAGAGTCGCAGCAGAACAGACCGTTTGTGATGCACCATGATTGTAAGAGCCATTTTCAAGTGTTGGTGGTGTAATTTTTTGTTTGTACTGAGGGTGTCGCTGTGAGGCCACTGCTACAAGCATTAATGGTAAGGGAAAGCACTGTCGGGTTAGGTGTGTGATCCCGGAAGGGCATACGGGTTTTGACCGCTGTACCGCGAGGATTGTGTCACTGTTGTTGGACTGTATCTGCCTTGGACCCGATGAGAGCCAATAAACACGTTTATCCGCAATCCGGTCTGGCTGCCATCTGTTTGAACTCAATGAATTCAATACATCATCTGCTACAGGTAACTGCAAACCACGGTCAAGCGCGTCAGCCAGGTCGCTCCTGGATCAACATCTCAGTAGTTCAGTGTTAGACTGATGTCCTTTAACAATGATGCACTGGTGAACAAGTTTATGGATATATCACAATTCAATGCAGTAAGCAGAGACAATACAGAGAGATGTGATCCTTCACAGTTTTAAAATGATGTCGTCTTCTATGATTTTTGTAACATATCCTTCAACATATCAGGTCGTATGTTTCAACGATAGCAGATCTGGAAAATGACATCATCAGATGGGATTTTCAACCTTATAAAAACTCATCAGGACCTTATCTGAAAAGACCCAGCACATGACACATCTGTACAGGAAGGGAAAGCAGTTTTAAGTTTGTTTGTTTTTCTTCTGCAAATGTCAGACTGAAAGGTGAAGTTTACTGTCGGATCCTACAGGAAATGAATGACCTGTAAAACTTCCCTGAAACTTCATCATTGATGCACAACAAACATGCACTTAAAATATTAAAAGATATAAAAACATGTTTCATTGATTCATTTTCAGGTTATTAAATGCATTTTTAAAAGGACGGTGTCTGCATGAGGGATTTTAAGGCTCCACTCCGATACTGCAAATGGCCTCACTCAGAGGCTTTATTAAGGTTCTCACTCCAGAAGAATAATCTTGTTAGCAGCACAAGTTGCTGTGTTGCTGTTAGCTTCAAATAAGACGGTTTATGACCTTGAAAGGTTTTACAACTTCAAATATCAGAAAATTAAACTGATTAAACTGATTGTAGCTCCTCCAAGTAGTAGACATGAGGCCCGAGGTAATAGTTAAAGAACAGGGTTTATTTCAAGGACCAACCCGTGAGAACTGGGTTGAAAGAGATCATAAATCAAATAAATAAATAGATAGGAATACAGTAAGTACGTACAACTACACTGAACAAAAATATAAACACAACACTTTTGTTTTTGCTCCATTTTTCATGAGCTGAACTCAAAGATCTAAGACTTTTTCTATGTACACAAAAGGCCTATTGCTCTCAAATATTGATCACAAATTTGTCTAAATCTGTGTTAGTGAGCACTTCTCCTTTGCCGACATAATCCATCCACCTCACAGGTGTGGCATATCAAGATGCTGATTAGACAGCATGATCATTGCACAGGTGTGCCTTAGGCTGGCCACAATAAAAGGCCACTCTGAAATGTGCAGTTTTATCACACAGCACAATGCCACAGATGTCGCATGTTTTGAGGGAGCATGCAATTGGCATGCTGACTGCAGGAATGTCCACCAGAGCTGTTGCCCGTGAATTGAATGTTCTTTCTCTACCATAAGCCGTCTCCAAAGCGTTTCATAGAAGTTGGCAGTACATCCAACCGGCCTCACAACCGCAGAGCACGTGTAACCACACCCGCCCAGGACCTCCACATCCAGCATCTTCACCTCCAAGATCGTCTGAGACCAGCCACCCAGACAGCTGCTGCAACAATCGGTTTGCATGACCAAAGAATTTCTGCACAAACTGTCAGAAAGTAGATCTACAAATGACATTTTACTCTTCTAAAAACATTATTGCTAAAGACAGCTCAGTAGAACTTGGATGTTTGTGGGGACGCGATGTTAGCATCACTAAATTGTAAGATCCTGAACTGAGGATGACGATAGGGAGGCAGCTGTGTATGAGGTTAGCAAGAGGTGTTTTAAATTGGTCAATAAAATAGATACATGGAGTGTGGCATGGGTGTGAAGAAGGTGTTGCTCTTGCGCTCTTCAGTGTGGGGATCCAAGTTTGAAGTGATTGAAAAGATCTGAGGCTCTAATTAATACAAAGCCTGTCTGTCTTCATGGTTACAGACTCAGTAAAAACATGCCTATGTGTTTCAGCCATTAAGGCCTTATCCCCTCTGAGTGCCTCACATCTTTTTAACTTTAACTTTATGTATTAAAGAAGTTTTAAAATGATTGAATGTCAAACTTGTTTTTCTTAAACTGCTGTTATGAAACTTTTACTGAAGTCAAATATCTAAAGACTTCTTCCACCACTGGACGATGTGGAGCTCAGTCACTTTGACAGGAGACATGCTGTCCCTGATTCAAGCGGCTGGTCAGTGGGGGCGCTAATGCTCTGAAGAGAGAATCATCGACTGCCATGAAGAGAAGAAGAAGAGGCGGACCATGTCTTCTATTAGGTCCTCAGACAAGATATATGTAGCTGTGACTCGTTCAGAGCGCATCATTCGACTTTAAACCACCGACCAGTGACCATGAGTGGAAGAGGAAAGGTGGGATTAATGAATGAGTCCTTTCCTTCCACTCTCTTTATTCTACTGTTATGGCTCCCCTCAGACCTGCTCCTTATGCTGCTAAATTGGGACACTTATGGGTAAGGCTTAAATACACTGGTGATGGTGACGCACCCCCTCGTGATTATGTAGCAGAGGAGCTATTGTTTCAGACAAATTGGCTCAGTGCCAAAGACATTTACTCTTTCATTTTGTTACCAAACAAGAAAGATTATGAGTTGATTTTCTGTCAAGAGGCTCCCCTCCGCCGTTTCTTGGAAGTAGCATCCAAACAATCACAAGACCCGAAATGGAAGGAGTGGTTAATTGAATCCTCCATAGAAATTGATGTCACCACAATTGTGGTCAAATTCTGGACAGGCAGAATCCCGGATGAGGACGTTGAACTTTACCTGAAAAGGTACTGTGACATTCTTCAGCCTCCATTCAAACCAGTGGACAGATTTGGGATTTGGTATGGGGTGAGGAAATTCAAAGTCAGAATGAAGAAAGACAGCAACGGCCACCTCGTCCAAATACCCAACTCCATATCACTCGGTCCTTACAATGGCCGAGTCGTCTACAACAGGCAAGCAGACAGGTGCTCTATCTGTCAGGCATCCGACCATCAGGTGAAGGAGCGCCCTACTGTAAAATGCTGGCGCTGTGGGAAACTAGGTCACAAGGCCAAAAGTTGTCAGGGAACAAGTAAATGTTCCCTTTGCCGACAGAAGGGTCAAACCTTCTTCAACTGTCCGCTGTCATATGCCAATAAAACAAAGAAAGTCAAAGCACCCAACATTCAGACACACAATACAGCTCAAGCTCTCCCACAGCCGGCTCCCCTGCCTCCTCCGCAGGACGAACCTGCTCCTCTTCAGACGTCTGTTCCAGCTCAGCCTCAGCCTGAGCAGCTGATCGTGGCCCCCCAAACACAGCCTGTCGATCAGCAGGCTCCAGATCAGCCTCCACCACAGCTGCAGACAGACAGCCAGTATCAGGGTGAGGAGATCCCACCTGCTGAGCCGCAGGCTGCAGAGGAGGTGCAGGTTTGATAAATTCCATTTTAATCATTTTTTGATTGTCAATTCTGTGAGTAAGTAAGCTCATTAAGCATTTAAAACTGTTATTTAAAATGTCATCAAAACAGACAGTGACAGAGAAAAATTCATTAATAATAGTTGATGGCTATAAAAGTAAAAATGTCTTTAAACAAACGAAGTCATGTGGAAAAAGTGGAAATGGTTAAAAATGTAAAAATCCTGCAAAAGGGGTTAAAATGCTTAAAAACAGTAAATATGGATTTCAAAAACATTTAAAAAGGTGTAAACATACCTACCTGTAATGAGCTAATCTATGATAACTGGTTGATCCTTTGAAATGAGAAATCGGTGGTTGATTAGTCATGCCTGCAAGGTTTTAGATATACCTACCTGACAGGAGTAAATCCACGATCGACTTGTTGATTCTTTGAGATTAAAAATCTGTGATTGATTATTCATGTCTGCAAATTCCGAAAGGGGGAGCTCTCGCCACGATGCCGCATTCTCGGTCCTGCTGCCAGAGAGGGAGCTTCGTGTCTGAGCGTCATTATTAATGTCTCGCCTTTTCAGGTAAAACAATGAGTGTTAATCCTCCTGCACTGTGAGATATGTTTGCTGACATGTTTTATTGATGTTCCCTTAGGATCCTGACTCAAGTTTGAGTGTGTTAAAAACATTATTTATACCGTTTGACTGATGATTGAGATAGTGCAAGCAGGCAGCTAATTTCCGTTTCTGCAGCGGCTAGCACAGGAAGACACGTGATTAGCACCGCTACAACACATATGTGCGCTGTTTAATTGTGCTTGACTTAGTGAGACACACATTTAGAGCATTAAGGTTGCTAGTGTTAGTGTGTGGATCATTTTTAATAAGTTTGTGTGTTTTGAAGAGAGTGTGCTCATTGTTAAAGTGTGTTACTGTGATAAGGAGCACAAAGAAGAGACACTACTGCAGATGTTTTCGGTCCTGCTGCCAGAGAGGGAGCTTCGTGTCTGAGCGTCATTATTAATGTCTCGCCTTTTCAGGGCGTAACACAGGCAGAAATCCACAACGACCCCGTTTCCCGCTCGACCCCGCCGGAGAGAAGTGAAGGAGATGACGATGACGGGAATGTGAGAGGTCTGCAGTCCTCTGAGCTGAGATGTGGGAAAATGAATCTTCTGCTGAACACCGATCTTGACTTCTTGTGTCTGCACGAGCTCCGTCTTAAAAGCAGCGCTGATGTCGATGATGTGTGTCGTCTTTGGCATAAAGGACTCTGTGTGATCTCTATAGGCGAAGATAACGCTGACGGAGTGGGTATTTTCTTTAAAAACCATACCTTAGATATTATAAAGAGAAGAGATATAATACCTGGTAGACTTCTTCTGATCGATTGTTTTTATATGGGTCAGAAATTTCAATTCATTAATGTATATACTGCGCCTGACAGAAAAAGTAACATGCAGTTATTTAAAAAGTTAAAAGAAATAGTCAATGTTGGATTTAATATAATATTATGTGGTGATTTTAATACTGTCACTGATGAGAAGGATAGACTTGCTGCCACTCCTTTCAAAATGACTCGGGGAAGGAAAATTACTTGATATCTGTAAAAATGTCTGAATGATCTGTACAGAGTTTTAAACCCAACGGGGACACACTTCACCCGATTTGATACTAAAACTAAAACTAGAATAGATAGAATATATGTATCCTCCCAAGTCCAGAGTCTGAGCTATAACACGCTGATAAATACTTACTTTCTTTTTAGACTTTAAATGAAAAATGTCACGTTACAGATTAAGTTACATTTGTTACAGTTTGTAATCAAGTACAAAACATAAATACAAAAACATACAATCAAAACATAAAGGGCAGATAGTGCGAATAACAGTCCATGTTCCTCAAAAGTTCAGAAAGTGCCAGGGGAGGCGCTGAGCCTTATCTGGAGTTCTCCTCCTCCGGAGGTCTGCAAGGAGTTGTTTCATGACAGTATCGGAGTCAACAACAGTCTGATGTGTGGTGGTCACACACCGTGTTTTCCATAAATGATAACAAACAACACTTATGATGGTCGGGAACAGTTCTCTTTGTTTGGTTGGGAATTTTTCCTCCAACAAACATACATGACAGAAACATAACATACATTGAACAACAACAACCCAATACTTTTCAGTTTGCTCCAGACTTGCTGTGATCTGTAGCACTCGATGAGAAGGTGTTCCTGAGTTTCATCAACGTCGCAATAAATCGTTGGACATTTTGTTGTCGTCACATAGTGTTAGGTCGGAAAATGAAAAACAATGTACCCCCTTGAGCGCTGTGTTAACACATCTGTAATTATGCCCACAAAACCTACAGAATGAAGTGACCTGTTGAATAATGAGATGGTTGGAATCCTTAGTCCCGTGTTACGATGGATTAATACATATGAGAGTTTAAGCCAGGCCGCTCAGATGAACTATATTGCTGTACATGCGCTTACACAAAAAGGCCTTCACCTTTGAGTGAGGGAGTTGCTCACACTCTTGACTGAATGCAACATCCTGTTGAGGAACAGATTTGTGATTGAACACGGTTGACACGGTTGCCTGGGAGACACTGATAACGAGACTGCTGAAAGTAACAACAGGAAAGACAGCTTCTTATTAGGGAGACAAAGACAGAGCAGGCAATGAGAGAAGTTACATCTTTGAAGGTCAAGGAGTTTGCGACAGATGAGTGTAGATGCAGGTAGAGAGGGTCTTCTTACAGCTCGAGGACCCTTCTGGTTGGATGGATCGTGTGCCAAGGGGCAAGGACGACCAACGACGAGGGAGCGGAAGTCTAAACCGTTGCTTCCTTCCATCAGCTTTAACCAATGATTGAAGCTTAGTTGCTAAGGCTAATTTGCATCACATGCATCACACACAGAGTATATAACTTACCAATGTATTAGGAAAGGGCATCCTTTTTTGGGCGGCTGAGTGCAGATAACTGCGTGCAGACTGCAGCGAGCCAAACAGAAAAGGTCCTTGTACAAGCATCAATTTTCTCAGCAATTTCAATAAATAGATGTGTTTACTGAATCGTGGTAGTCCTTTCCTGGAATTCAGAACACGTGACAATAGCAGCTCCAAGATACCACAGCTCTCACAGGAAGTCTGCCAACAGAAATGAGCCAGCGTGCATCTCTAATGCTCTCTGATATATTTTTATTTTTGAAGATTTTTATCACCTCAGTGTAATTATTATCAGTTATATTTTTATACCCTATCAACCCCCCATATTTATAATTATTTATAATATTAAATATATTTTTACTGGGTGTACCACTCCAACTGATCTGTAAGTGTTGGTGATCAGATGTAAAATCTCCGTGCAGCAGCTTGTAGAAGGGGCCACTTCTTGATCTGCCCCTTCTCTTCTGCCACAAGGAGCGATCACCAACCCAGAGAGCATTTCTTCAGATGGCAGCTGATACGTTTTTAACAAAGGCAATATTTAACATAAGTCCCAAATCAACAGCTCCTAAACCTCCTTGTTTTTTTACGTTTAAATAACAAAGCTCTTTTAGTGACTTCTCTGGTGGTTCCCCATACCATATTTACACTGTTTGTTTAGTCGAATGATCATTGTGTGAGAAGGAGGAAAAATGTTGGCCAGGAAAAGGAGTTTGGATAAGATGAACGTTTTAACAAGATGAATTCTTGTTTTGTAATTAGTACTTTTGTTCTCCCACTTCTTTACTTCTTCTTTCACCACACACACTTTATTCTCCCAGTTTCTTTCACTACATTCTCTGTTACAGAAGGTAAGACCAAGTATTTTAATCTCTTGTTTAACTTTAATATTTATGTTTTGTACGTCTTCATCTGAGCCGATCCAAACTCCTTCTGTCTTATCCTGATTTCATTTGGCACCTGAGGCCTGTTCATACAAGTTTAAATGATTAGTTAAAACATCCATTTCCTGTTGATTTTTTATGATGACTGTGATGTCATCTGTGTAAGCCATGGCTGTGACCTTGTGCATGTGTCCTACCCTGGAGCCAGTTAAAAGGCTGTCATTATTAATCTTGTTTATTAAAGGACAGATAGCCAAGATGTAAAGGGCGGCGCTCAAGGGACAGCCCTGCTTCACACCTCTCTCTACTTGAAACGTTTCTGTTAAAACACCGTTAACATAAATACACACACTTGATTTAACATACAGACATTTAACCATGTTTATGAAAGCGTCTGGAAAACCATACGCTCTCATGACAGCCCAGAGATAATCTCTGGAGATGTAGTCGAAGGCTTTCCTTTGATCAAGTCTGATTATATAAAATCCTTTAGAGTCTTCTGGTTGGCAATCAGTTTCCAGCTGACTGAACACCCCGAGCATTCCAGGTAGCGATTTTTAGGAAGCTTATAATGAGACATAAGTGGTGACACAACTATGGAGAACAGTTATCATTGAGACGTTTTGCTTCTCTGTCATATTGCGACTGAGCGGGTTTCTTTTTTTCTTCTTCTTTTTTAACCATTTCAAAGGGAGTCTCACTTTGTGTGTCAGGGACAGGAAATCCAGGTGTCGGAGAGAACGATCCAGAGTTGGAGTCAGATAGGTTGGACTCTGAATCGTATGGAGGAGGACGTGGGGTGCTGGCTCTCTGGCCAGCTGTTAACTTTTCAGAGCTGACGTCAGAGCTCGGGGTTTCACTTGCACTTTCATAATGTATGTTTTCATTTTCATCTTCAACACTCTCTGCAATACTGTAAACGTCATCAGCATCGCTATCAATTGTTAAACAACCCTCACCTGGAGACAAGGAGAGGTCATCAGGAGGTGGAGCTGGGGGCAGCGGCAGGGAAGCTGGCAGGGGCTCAGGCCGCTGCTTCCTCTGCTGCTTGGAGGATGGTAGGACCTCAGGATGCTTTCGCAGAAGTTCGCAGTATCTGTGCAGGTACAGTTCGACGTGGTGGTCAGGGATTCTGCCGGTCCAGAATTTTACAATCAACGTGTTAATATCCAGTTGAATGGATGATTCAATAGTCCAATCTTTCCATTTGGTTCGTAGTTTTTGGAGGCTTGAACCTCCAAGAAGCGGCGACGCGGAGCTTCCTGAAGGAAACACAGTTCAAAGTCTCTCTTGTTTGGGAGAGCAATGAAAGAGTTTACATCAAAGGTGTTTATCCAGCATGACTGAAAGAGTAATTCTTCACCAACATAGTCACGGTTTGGAGGATCCCCGTCGCCGGTATATTTCAGCCGAACCACGACCTCAGCTTAGACAATTATATAAAAGAAAACTTTCAATTGACAATGATTTCAGCAAATGTCAGAAGTGAACTGAAGTTTGTTCTTTCTAAATGTTTGATCAAATGAGCAGGCAGGATCGTCACTGAGAGCGAGACTCGGCCTTTTATAGAAAAGTTATCTTCAAGTACCAAATGATGAAATGTCACATTTGGATCACAGTAAAGACACAAAACTTTAACTTTAAATAAGTGACATGACATCCCCGACATGTTGAAATATAAAAGCTTGGCATGAGAAGATAATTAGCCTCTTTTGTTTGTCTGCTTCTAAAATATAAGTTGTCTCTGATATCGTTCACTATCCTGTTCAGAGGAGAAGACCAAAGAGCTCTTCAACAAATACAAACACGTCCGGACATTTCTCGGCTTATTTTCTCGGTGCTGTTAATCATCACTGCTGTTTGTTTCTTTCAGCGCGATGCAGGGTGCTGTGTTGAGCTCGATGAGTGACCATCAGGCATCACTACACTGGGGATTATTATATTGACTGAAGACTTTGACAGACATGCAAAATAATAAACTCACTGTACGGTGGGCGGGAAATGATTTCGGACACAGCCTCCTCTCCCCCTCTGGGTGCTCAGACTGAGCTCACACATCTCAGCCAATCCTGCGAGAGCGAGAGCACGAGCTTATTTGCATCAGGCACATACATAGAGAGCGCCCCGAGACTGTAATTCCTATCTGTCTCTGTTAGAACTATACCGAGTAATCATGCCAGAAACCGTCAAGGCGCCCAAGAAGGGCTCAAAGAAAGCCGTGTCGAAGGCCACCAAGACCGGCAAGAAGAGGAGAAAGACCAGGAGGGAGAGCTACGCCATCTACGTGTACAAGGTCCTGAAGCAGGTCCACCCCGACACCGGGATCTCCTCTAAGGCCATGGGCATCATGAACTCCTTTGTGAGCGACATCTTTGAGCGCATCGCCGGTGAGGCCTCCCGTCTGGCTCACTACAACAAGCGCTCCACCATCACCTCCAGGGAGATCCAGACCGCCGTCCGCCTGCTGCTGCCCGGCGAGCTGGCCAAGCACGCCGTGTCTGAGGGAACCAAGGCGGTGACCAAGTACACCAGCTCCAAGTAAACGGCTCTGCTGTTAATCTAAACACAACGGCTCTTTTAAGAGCCACCCACTAGAACTGAAGCGTGATTGTTCAGTTGTTTTGTGTTCGTGATGTGACTGTGGGTAACACGGTGTGTCTGCAATTACATTGTATGAAATTCTGTCATGCACCGATGAAAAATTACAGTATGGCTCACATCTAGATAATAAAAGCTCCTATATTTCTTACCATTAAGATATTCAGACAGTATTTAAATCGTAGCAGTCAAAGTCCTCTTTTATATATTTTTAAAAGAAAATAAATTCATATAGCTGTAAATGTTGACTTGAAAAATGTGTTTGGAGCTCAATGTTTCTGGAAATCTCAGTGAGAAACTCTTCACAATCGGCGACCCATAGTTGTGAACATCTGTTCAACTGAAATACTCACTGGGAAAGTGAACATCTGCCTTTGTAGATTGTAATAGTCCTAAGCATTTTTATCCTTCATCTAGGTCCTCAGTATATGCGCTATGCATCTCTTCCCACAACAAGGAATTAGGCTACACTTCAGACTGGAAAGAAATAACCTGTACCCTCAACCGTAGCGAATATATTTTATTCTTCTAAACGCTCTGGTGTTTTTAATATTAGAACAATGTCTTTCAAGAATCATGATCCGCTTAAATATACAGTGACTGCTTTTTGCCTTAACTTTCTCTCTCAGCGCAGCAGTCTGTTCAAGTTTCCCGCTCATTGTTTTACAGTCACTCAGAAATGTCTCTAACCAGCAGTTTGTTTTGCCAATTGTGCTTAAAAACTTCGACCATTTCCTCAATCATGGCGATTAGAGATTCGTGGAAAAGACACTGGAAAGTCAGCTCTTGTTGATCGAGTGTGTGGCTCTTAAAAGAGCCTTTGTGTTGCTGTAGGACAGTGAATGTTTAACCTCCGAAGCCGTACAGAGTGCGTCCCTGTCTCTTCAGAGCGTACACCACATCCATGGCGGTCACGGTCTTTCTCTTGGCGTGCTCGGTGTAGGTGACGGCATCACGGATGACGTTCTCCAGGAACACCTTCAACACACCGCGGGTCTCCTCGTAGATCAGACCGGAGATGCGCTTCACTCCACCACGGCGAGCAAGGCGGCGGATAGCGGGCTTGGTGATTCCCTGGATGTTATCACGGAGGACTTTACGGTGACGCTTAGCGCCTCCTTTACCGAGTCCTTTGCCGCCCTTTCCTCTTCCACTCATTGTCACTGGTTGATAGTTTAAAGTCGAATGGGTCTCTCTGAACGAGTCACAGCTACATATATCTTGTCTGAGGACCTAATAGAAGACATGGTCCGCCTCTTCTTCTTCTTCTTCTTCTTCTTCTTCTTCTTCTTCTTCTTCTCTTCATGGCAGTCGCTGATTCTCTCTTCAGAGCATTAGCGCCCCCGCTGACCAGCAGCTTGAATCAGGGACAGCATGTCTCCTGTCAAAGTGACTGAGCTCCACATCGTCCAGTGGTGGAAGAAGTCTTTAGATATTTGACTTCAGTAAAAGTTTCATAACAGCAGTTTAAGAAAAACAAGTTTGACATTCAATCATTTTAACACTTCTTTCTTACATAAAGTTAAAGTTACAAAGATGTGAGATCAAGTAAAAGCACTGAAGAGGACCTTGAGTTGCCCGTTTTTTGACTCGAGAAAACTTTAATTAAATTCAGAAAAGTTGGCAGATGTATGTTTTGATAATGAGGCTCACTTCACCTCATTTTCGTGCCTCTTATAATTTTAGATAGCAGTGAGAAATGTCTTTTGTTTTAAAACGTGGAAATCAGCTCTTATTGATTCAGTGTGCGGCTCTTAAAAGAGCCTTTGTGTTGTTGTTGTTGTTGTTGTTGTTGTTGTTGTTGTTGTTGTTGTCGTCAAGAGAATATGAGATGCACACTGTACACTGAGTCAAAAGAGACAGTAAACTTCCTGATGATGAAGTCAGTCTAAACACAGCATCAATGTATCGTGCTTTTGTACAGTAGTATTAAGTCCATGCACAGAGTCAAGTACATTAAGATTCATGTGAGGGGAATTCTTTTCATCGCTAACACTAAAGTAACTTACAGATGACTTGGACAAACGTAACAGCACAGGACCGTCCACTGACTAAATGCTCACGATTCTGAATGTCACTACAGAACGCTTAATAATGATAAAGACACATTTTACATTATCAGCACTTTTATTGGAGTAGCAGAGTTTCCCCTGTGGGTCCTGTAAACAAAACAAGTTACTTTATTTACATTAGAAACGGGACCTTAATTCACATATGGCGAAAACAACCGTATGAGCCGTTCATGTTCACTAACATGATGTAGGCCTACTCATGGCCTACATGAGACTTACGACAATTTATTGAAAGCAAATTTCAGCAGGAACCGCAATAAAGAGCCTTCTGTCGCCATATGTTAATTAAGGTCTCGTTTCTAAAGTAACTTGTTTTGTTCAGACCAAACCTGTGAAACAACCCGGAGCTACCCCAGGATATGGCAAACAGCCAGGTGATTCATGCATGTAATGTATGTTCTGTCCGAGTTACACATATATAAAAAATTTATGAGGCGAACATATTCAGATTGCTTGTGGTTTTTATGAACCCTGTTTAAGTTTAGTTTGTATCGTTTTCTGTGTGTGTGTGTGTGTGTGTGTGTGTGTGTGTGTGTGTGTGTGTGTGTGTGTGTGTGTGTGTGTGTGTGTGTGTGACTCAGGTGGCTAAATGAAGATGTCTGATGAACCATTTCACTGCTTTTACACCGTCTTTGTAGGTTTAGGTTTTTAGAAAATGACGTCTCTGTTAGGAAGCAGAGTGTCGAGGTCGTGTCCAGTCTTCTTCTCTCCACATAACAAAGGAAGCTCCTTGTGGTTAAAAGTTTGGACCGGTGTTATTCAACTTGTGTAAATGATATCACACTTCACTGTACAATCACATTTTCCATCTTTATGCCTTTACCTTTACATTTTATCAATGTTCCTCGTTGAACCTCGTTGTGTTCTTTCCTTATAGCTCCCCCTGGGCTTCTAAGATGATGATGTTGATGATTACCATAATTACGATGAGGAAGATGACATGACAAACATGAGGACGAGCTAATACAACGATTACAACATGTACAGATTTGGAAGAGATCAAGTGGAACTTATGACACGTCACTGAAAGAATAAGGTTCTTTTTTAGTTTAATACAATTCAAAACTTTTCCAGCTTTTCTAGTTTATTTTGTTGAAATGTTTTAGTCATAAAATCATTTAAGTATGAAATAAAATAAGAAACGAGCTGAGCTGCACGGACATGAACAGGCCAATTATCGCATAATAGTTAATGTTGCAACCTTCTGCATTTTACACAACGAGACAAGTCAGCTGTTCTACACAGACTCCAAGTTAATCCCCTCCTGAGACCCAAATTAAACTTTGAGAATTTCACTGAAGATAAATTAAGTCTTTGTGATGAAACAAACATGTTACAGTGAACTATATATTTTACAGCATGTCCTTTATAGTGGACAACAGGACGTTCATTATTTTTCATATTTATTGTTTCCTTCAGCATCAGATCAAAACCCTGCTGCAACATCAGCACCATCTAAAACAATCATGGAGCTAATTGAAATCACAAGTGAGTTAGTTTGAACAGTGTGAACCTTTCTGACAGCATTCGGACAATTTCCCACTTTTAGCAGTTTCACTGGTGCTTAGCAGACACACTGGATATCAACTAGGAACACAGGTTCGTTTTCAGGAAAAAGAATGACCTCGTTACAACAGGCGTCACTCACTTTGACAATGGATACAAACTTATTTCTCAAACATGTGTACCCTGATCCAGGCGTCACAATGTTTTTTAGCCACACGAGCTAAACTTGTGTCCGTCAGTCCAAAATGTTTGAAGCCAAAGTTTCAGAATTTCCACGGGAGGTACCGAACATAACACCACGTCAGCTGAATCCCCACCAGCCTTAGCAGTGCTTTTGTGTCCTACACTCTCCACTGCACCACACTCTGCTTCTTCATTTCCTCATCATCTGAACGCTCAGAGTCTCCATCCACAATCCTGAGCAAAATGTTGTCTGTGTCAGTCAAATTCCTGTCGCCTGTGATTCCATGAACTTCATATAAAAACAGATTGTTCGTACAAATGTCCACCACGGAGGACATCAGAAAAGTACACTGTTAGGGGGTTAAACTTTTGTGCATTTGAGTAGAAAGCTTTGCTTTGTCAGTCAGTTGAAACCCTTTCCTGTCTAAAACACATCAACTATGTTCTGTAGAAACATCATACATGTGTATTTTTCACTATTTACCTCTTGCTCCAGTAAAATGTGGCTGCTGAGATGGCAGCCAGTTTGAAAGGCAGAACTCCTGTTGTGAATGACACACCCCAACAAATGATAGCTCATTGGAAAGGCCAGGATGTCCTCTACATGGCACAACAGGTTTCAGCACAATAGCTTTTAAGGGTGTAGAAATATCCTTTGGACACTCATGTGCCCCACAGAGGACAACAAGTCATTGCTGGCTCTCAGGAGGATATAGTAAGATCATGTAAAGTACATCTCCATCACAGCTCTCGGTACCTTTTTAGTGTTATAAACAAAAGTCCTAATATCCACTCTTTCATTACCAAACTCATGTAGATGAATGGAAGTTGTGGGTTTCCTGATGGAATAGACTTTATTATTGTCTGTGAAGGTTCTCAGTCCTCCTGGTCATGGCAATCCGAAGCTTCATCCAAAAGGCAACTGGACTCGGTCGAAGCTCTTGAAGACGTTTCACCTCTCATCAGAAAGGCTTCTTCAGTTCTGAACTGACTGGTGGACGGAGCTAGAAATATAAGCCTCTGTAGGTCATTAGTGTGCTAATAGATGTGTAATCAGGGGAGAGTCGTTAACCTGGGCTGTTGACCTAATGGCAACGAGCGTCGTGAGCACCCTCTGGTGTTGATGGGTGGTCACATGATCCTGAGTGTGAGTGTGATCTCCGCTGTTTGGGCAGAGAATTCAACACTGCTTTGTAAGTGGGTGATAGGTGGTGTCTTAGGCCACCACCTCTGTTAAGGGAGAGAGATGGCTTCTTTGACGCCTCTTTCAAACCAGGACCAGAACCTTGCTGTCTTCAAAGGAGTGTCCTTTGTCCTTTAGATGTAGGTGGACAGCTGAGCTGCTCTCCTATGCTGGGCCGTGCGTTGAAGTGTACAGGAATATTGTGTTTGTTTAAAATCCTCCTGAGTTTCTCAGATTCTGCAGACAGGTCGGGAATAACAACGCTGTGGCGTTTGTTCTCTCGGAGTTGTGTTTCAGGAACATCTCAAGGATCAGGAACATCTGACAGCTCTGTGTGTTCTTGCTCTCTCTCACTCTGTTTGTGTTGCGGGTCAGCCGAGCCCTCCTGCTCCCAGTTTGCCACACCTCTGAGCTGAGATCTCACACTCCTCACACCTGAGACTCACCTGTCATCAGTGGAGCTGAGGATGTAATCACTCCCAGTGTTGAGGGCTGGCAAGATGGCGGCGTGACAAGTTGAACTTTTACGAGCTCTCAGCACAAAACCTAAAGTAGATGCTTTTTTAACGTAGTTACTGAAGTTTTGTTGGTGAAGTCAAAAAACGAAAGCTCTGTTTTTTCATCCTGACCCGAGTTTTGAACCTGCGCCACGAAAAAATGCCAAAATCTGCTCGAAGAAGTGATGTTAGCAAGGAGAAGGAAAGGAGGTTAGCTTCTTTGCTAGCGACCATGACTATGGCAACGGGATGGATTGCAACCTACAGTTGGCATGTGATGAAGAATTCCCACCGCTGCCTGTAACGCCAAGTAAGTCTCCACCTGCCAAGAAATCCACTATTTATTTATCCATCATTTAGTAATAGTTTTATATAAACGTTTTTCTCATTACTTCCAGAATGAGGATACAACCGACTTAACTTTTGTTAAAGTGTTAAGCCAGTTTGCCGAGTTATGTTATACTGGTGCTGAGCTCGTTGAGGTGCTTCTAGTTCTTTAGAGCTCAAAGTTTACACAAAGCATAATCTTTGCGTGTTTACTACTGTTTGTCTTAATATGTCAACTTTATCATTTGTATCACTTAATGCTCGGGGGTTACGCAACAATATTAAACGTAAAGCTTTAATTCTTTTTGCTGTTTAGGTCAGATTTTTTTTATGTACAAGAATCTCACTCTGTTTTAGATGATGCCAACGTTTGGAAATCTCAATGGGGTAATTCCATATGGCTCTCTCATGGTGCAGAACGCTCAGCTGGGGTGGCTACCTTAAAGAACAGGTTTAATGGGAATGTGCTACTTACAGAATGTGATCCAGCTGGTCATTTTATCTGCCAAGCGATTCAGTTCAATGATCTAATTCTCATAATAACCAATAGTGATGGATTCAACACAAACAAGGAGAATGATAATCTTATCTTATCAATAGAGAACACATTGTTACGTTGGTTAGATACATTTCCAAATGCCACTCTGTTGTTAGGAGGTGACTTTAATATTACTCTGGATAGCACTATTGATAAATGGCCTCCTGGTCTACCGAAGAGAACAAACACCAATCTCAAAGCATTCATGGATAGGTTTAATCTTGAATATATCTGGAGAGAAAAGCATCCCAATAATAGAGCATTTACATGGAGTAATAAAACAGGGTCCAATCAATCAAGAATTGATTTTTGGCTGATTTCAAAGAGCTTTAACAGAAATGATATTGATGTGGAGATATGCCCCACCCCTCTTACAGATCATAAGGCTATACATATTAAGATGAATCTATCCACCTCTAAAACATGTGCTGCTCGTCTGTATATTGGACACTTAATAACTCTTTATTATTTAATGATGTGGTGAAAAAAAAGGTGACAGATCTGATTTCATATTTTTGGTCGAAAGCTAGAAAAGAAAAACAATTTGGTATTAACTGGGAACTTTCAAATTTGAGGTCGGTACATTTCTCAGAAAATTCGGTAGTGATAAAGCTAAATCCAGAAGAGCTGAAGAAATAAATGTGGTAACAAGGATCACTTTCTTATCTCATAGAGCCCCAGATACATTATCAGAACAGGAGAAACTACAACTGTCTCATTTGCAAATTAAACTAGATGAACTTTACAAACAAAAGGCAAAGGGTGCTTTTATCAGGTCCAGAACGAGATGGCTGGAAGAAGGTGAACAAAAGTCCCACTATTTTTTGAATCTAGAAAAACATCACTCCAGTATGAATAATATTAATAAGCTATATAGATCTGAGTTTTGCCAGGCATCAGCGGACGCCTTTTTGAACTCTCTAACAGTCAAAACTATTGGCGAAAAGGAAAGGCAGGTATGTGATCATTCTTTCACACTTGAGGAGGTTAAGAATGCAATGAATCTTTTGAAAGACAAAAAGTCACCCGGTACTGATGGACTAGTTTCAGAATTTTACAAGTCTTTTGCTGATGAACCCCTTTTTTATTTGAAGTCTTTTTAGAAAGCAAAGAAAAAGAACATCTCCCAACCACCGTGACTCAAGGATTGACAACTTTAATTCCCAAACCAACAAAGACACTTAATTTATTGATAATTGGCGGCCGATATCTTTGCTCAAAAATGATTACAAGATATATGCTCTAATATTGGCCAAGAGACTTAAGATGGTTCTGGACTCAATCATTGAAGAAACGCAGTCAGGGTTCAGGCCCAAAAGACGCATAATAAACAACATTAAGCTAGTAATGGACATTTTGGATTACTCAGAAATGATTCATGACGATGGCTTTATTTTATTTTTAGACTTCTACAAGGCCTTCGACACAGTGGAGCATCAGTTTATTTTACAATCTTTGAAGACATTTGGCTTGGGTGAATATTTCTCTTCAGCTATAAAAACACTTAATATTAATAGTAATAGTTCCATTAAACTATTGGGAGGTACATCCCCTAGATTTAACCTGTCTAGAGGCATTAGGCAAGGTTGTCCTGCCTCCCCATATCTCTTTCTGATAGTGGCTCAGCTCTTGGCAGACCATATCAAATCTAGTGTGGTAAAAGGTATTTCTCTTCTTGGTAAAGAATGAATCATAACTCAGCTGGCGGACGACACCACACTATTTTGACAAAATGAAAACCAAGTATCTGTCGCCATTAAAGTAATCGGGGAGTTCTCAAAGGCGTCTGGTCTGTGCTTGAATATTAAAAAATGTGAACTTATGGCGATCAAAGAATGCGGAATTCAAATCACTAAAAATCAATACAGGAGAAGCACCTTAAACTTTAATCCTATTATACAAAAAACTCAAAGAAAACTGAACCAGTGGCTCTTAAGGGATTTGTCACTAAGAGGTAGAATCTTACTTACTAAGGCAGAGGGAATCTCTCCACTGACATATGCAGCTTTGGCTCTGCATCTTGACCACAGACTACTAAAAGAGATTGACAAAATGCTGTTCAACTTTGGATGGAAAAATAGGACCCATTACTTAAAGACAACAGTTCTGATGAATTCATATGAAAATGGTGGGCTTAACTTTTTGGATTTTCACTGACACATACATGTTTTCCTTGTTTGTAACTATAACATTGAAAAGATTCCTGTTAAAATGTCTGCTTTTCATCGCCAGGCCTTCTTATCATGGTCTCTAATCTACAAACACAACTTTTCACCTCACAACTATTTTATATGGAATAACAAGGACATTTTGTATAAACATAAATCCCCCATTGTGGAATATTGGTTTCAAAACAATATTATGTTGGTTGATCAGTTATTTAGTAGGGAGGGTCTTCTTTCTACATGTGAAGAGTTTCTCTCAGAATATAAGATCCCTGTAACACCTGGGGATTATGCCAAAGTGTTTGGGGCCATACCCTCTGGAGTGTGTATGCTCTTTAAATGTCCACCGAGGCTTGATGACCAACCACTTCCCTTGTTATCTCCAACAGACACGCCAATAGGGAAAGTGTGTTTGTCCAGACATCCTATTAATAACAATAAGTCTGTAAGAGCAATGTTTCAAAAACATGTCACAACTTGACCCTGTGTCATTTCATACTGGAATAGATCTGTGGATGGTGTGGCATGGAAGAAGGCTTGGTTTATACCAAATCAATATTTGATTACGAACAAAGTCAAGGAAATGTCCTTTAAACTCATTCATACATTTTATCCAGCTAAAAATTATATTAGAAATAGATTTCAGATAGATATTGATGTGAATTGTAGTTTTTGTAAAGAATTCCCTGAAACTGTTGTGCATCTATTTTGGTATTGCCCGACTGTTAAGCTGCTCTGGCAAAAACTTTGTGGCTTCATCCAGGATAGAATTGATGGACATTTTGCTTTGTATTGGAAGAATGTATTGTTTGGTCTCGTGGTAAATGATACCCACAATAACACCTGTGTGTACATGATAAATCTTATTATTATAATGGCCAAATTTCACATCCATAAATACAAATTCACAGGTAAAAAAACATGCTTCATTGCCTTTTGTAACGAGTTCAAGCAATACATCCAGTCAATTAAAGACTCTGAGAAACCCAAAGCAATTAAAAGTGTTTCAGCTCGTGATACTTTAAAAACATTGACATAGACTGTGACCCCCCCAGCATAATCTGAGATATTTTTGGGATCTTTGTTTTTTGTTTATGTCCTTTACTTTCTCTTTTATTTATTCTGCTTTAAAGGCAGATAATATATACTTTCATAATATCTGTATACTTCATTTCCTGTTCGTTAATTGCTGGTCCCTGTATTGTTTACAGATAAACTTGTGAATGTTTTTCTTTTTTGTTATAAATAAAGTTCCAAAAACAAATACAAAGAATCCCAGAGTTTCTGCCTTTAACTTGTGCTTCAGACGCCAAGCTGTACGGTGCTACTTGTTGTATCTGTGCCTGTTGAAATCCTGTTCTGTAGATGTTTTATGTATTCTTTTAACTACACCTCCTTATTATTCCACATTTATCTTATTTCACAGATTCATTATCTTATGGCTCTCTTATGTCTTCACATTATGAAACTCTAAAGAGCGATTTAATCACAGTAATAGTTCAAGTAAAAGTGTGTTTATGAGGGTTAGTGTGTGTGAGGAACACAAATGTTCACATTTGTTCTCTGACTTTTTTATATCAACTTTACTCTGCACATTTTTATTACAGACCTTCAAACAAACTTCTCTTCATGTGTTTCATGGTTCTGAGAGGACTTGTTGTTATGATTGAAGTTAAGTGTGTTTCTGCTCACAGCTCTTGTCTAATGTGCACACTGAGTTGGGTACACACTGTAATGTAAGTTGAATGTGTCTGTAAACACATGTTTATGAAATGCTGTAAATAAGCTCATTGTGTTTAATAGTAAGGGTGGACATCTTCATTTAGAGACAAATGTGTAAATCTCAGGAAGTTTGCTGAGCTTTTATTTTGGTAGTTCATTAGAGTTACTTCCTCTTTGTGTCAGGATTGTTCAGTGGAAAACATTTGTGACATTAAAAACACAATCAGCCAAATATGAACCAAAGTGAAGCCTTGTCCAGCAACATTTAGACCACAGGACTGAAAGGAGACTCTCCCTCCTGCAGAGAACACAGACACACTGAGGAACCAGGAGACCAGGACATAAACCCAGGATAAAGAGGTTCAGTGGATGTGGTGTTGAAGGTGTGGAGGTGGATCAGTGTGTCAGAGGAGACTCTGTAGAAGGACAGAGTGCCAGCAGGACAGTCCACATACACTGCTACTCTGTGAGAGACAGAGGAGGAGGAGAGAGGGAGGACTGTGCTTTTGTTATTGTGACTGACAGAGTAACCACCATCAGAGCAGATCAGACTCCAGGACTGATCATTCCATCCAAACACACAGTAATGACTGCCTTCTTTCCTTCTGACTCCTCTGTAACTCACTGATATATAAACAAGTCCTCTCCACTCGACCTCCCAGTAACAGCGACCAGTCAGACCATTACTACACAGCAGCTGAGGCCAGTAGTCAAATCTGTCTGGATGATCAGGATATGACTGATCCTCTCTCACACGTGTCACCTTCCTGTTGTTGTCAGACAGTTTGAGCTTTCTGTTTGCTGTGTTTGAGTCCAGAGTGAGTTCACAGAAATCTGATGGAGAGAAAAAGACACAACACAGCAGCAGTTTATCATCAGACACACCTGAAGGGTTTATTCTTTGTTAACTGACAGTCTGCTGTTTGGTCATCATGAGTCAAACTGATTCCACACTTACACTTCTTCACACCAGGCTTTAACCTCAGCTCTCCACCATGGTCCACCCTGGAGGAAGAAACACAGTCACAATGATTTTCTATCCAACATGAGTCCTAACTGCTGTTCAACATGAAGCAGTGTTCCTCAGTTTGTCACTGTGACAGAGAAACAGGCTGAAACTCTGTAAACAACGAGAGGTGTAGATGTCATCCAGGGCAGACAAACGTGTGTTTGTGACTTTCTGGGCTGTGTTGATGATCTTCTGCAGGGCCTTCCTGTCAGCCACAGAGCTGCTGTCGTACCACACCAGGATCCCATGTGTCAGTATGCTCTCAATGGAGCCGTGGTAGAAGGACACCAGCAGCCGCTCTGTGAGGAAGTCCTTTATCCAGAGGCAGCTGTTTTTGTTGAAGCCGAGATCAGACAGCTTGGAGACCAGTCTGCTGGAGATGATTGTATTAATGCAGAACTGCAGTCTACAGACAGCAGCCGTGCACATGCTCCTCATTGTTCTAAGTGGAGCAGTACAGTGTGGAGGGCAGGAGAGATGGTGTCATCTGTTGACCTGATCTGCAGCCTTGATGTGCTTGAGGACCGATCTCTGCAGGCACTTCATGATAACAGGTGTTAATGCTGTTGGCCTGTAGTCATTTAGGCAGGTTATTGCTGTGTGCTTTGGAACTGGCACTATTGTGGCTGTCTTTAAACATGTAGGGACAGAGCACTGTGCCAGAGATGGTTGAAGTGTTTGTGAATACCTCAGTTAACTCAGCAGCACAGTCTCTGAGAACCCGACCTGGAACACTCAGGACAGTGTGTGTGTGTGTGTGTGTGTGTGTGTGTGTGTGTGTGTGTGTGTGTGTGTGTGTGTGTGTGTGTGTGTGTGTGTGTGTGTGACCTCAGAAGTCTGTAAGATGAGTTTTGTGATGGTGACATTGCCTACACAGCTTTTTATATAAAACAGAACAGTTCATGTGTCAGTCTCAATGTCCTCATCTTTAAATAGAGTCTCGTCTGTGCGGTTAAAGCAGTCCTGTAGCTGAGCTTCAGGAAGTAAGAGCCTTTGTGTTCCTCAATGAGCAACATTTCTCTCTTGATTTAAATGTACAGTAAAACAATCTTGGTAACAGTATCTTATGATTTAAAGAAAAGGTGTTTCATAGATAATATAGATAATAAAATGTGACATAATAAAGCCCTACATACATAAACTAAGAGAAACCAGAAGAACATGAATGTTGGATAATAAAATCTTAAAGTTTAAAAACCTCACATGGTATTTTTATTATTTCCATCGTCAAGAACGATCTTTCATGTCCAGAATAAATGTTTGCTTTCATAGTTTATTTCTCAAAGGCTGCATCTGAACACAGTAATTCATGATCATTTAAAGACCAACAAACACAAAGTAGAAAAAAGGGAATCCTGCATCAAAGCTTTTCATGGTAACAGTCTCTCTATTTTGGTACCTTTTGGAAAGTAAGAACTCCTTCATGATGAGTTACCACAGCAGAAGCACTGTTATATTTTTGGTGAACGGTGAACTGAACGGATCAATTTACAACGTGAGCGTAGTTCACTCTGGAGGCAGTGAACGACCGCTCACCTTCAGAGCTAAAGTCGGACTTACGGCACCCAAGATGCATCTTCATTTCTCTCTGCTCCGCTCGCATTTACCGTCACTCTGCCGCTCTCTCTCTCTCACTTGCTTGCTTGACCACTCACTCACTGCACATCTCCCTACATAAACTACAACTCCATCTTTTAATAGAGGGCAGGGTAAGAAGTTGGCCTCTGTAGCACCTTCTCAAAAATTGTCGATTTATGCTTTGATGTAGATATATTGAACGTTCTGTTGTTTAAGTAGCTTGCACTACTCGTCTAATCCCACAGCGTTTTATGAGATGCAGACAGACAGAAAGGAGAGACAGCACAAATGATGGAGAGAAGAGAGAGTAGCAGATGATGAGTGGTAGAAGCACTACAAAGCATAAACTCTGTCTAAAAATGTGCAGTGAGTGTCTATGAACAAATAAAAAACATTTTAATGTCACAATAAACTAAAGTTTTTTTGACCCTCATGAATGTTTAATGATAGCAGTGGAGGTACTCATTTTAAAGTTGTCAGTGATTACTTTATGTGCTAATAAAGAGTGCATACCATCGCATCAAAATCTTTTTGTTTTTATCAACAAACACCCCCCCGACGCCCCTACTGTGGTCGAAGGCCCCACAATATCATCATATCCTCACGAATTGTAGAAAGCTCGATCTTCAATATATATCTGATCTGTGTTGCAAAATATCATGAAAATATTAAAATGATTCTGTCTATCAGAACAAACTGATATTATAACTTTTGAGGTGTGGGGTGCCAAATCCAAAACTGGCTAAAATGGCTGATCATTACTTCAGCTGAAAAAGAGCTCGGTGCAGCTAAAACCAAACAATACAAAGTGAAAATGAACTAGTTCATTTTAATCTGTGTGAACTGAACTTTGAGCGAGCTCTTTTAAGTGTGAACTTGCAATACACTAAGCAAAAGAAAATATATACAGTATCTATTTTAATTAGAGGGACCTGCAGTGTCTAAACTCTTGTTGTCTGTCCATACCTGAGCGTGTCAAGTCTCCGGTGTGGATCCTCCAGTCCAGCAGACAGCAGCTTCACTCCTTGTCCTCCTGGATGATTGTAGCTCAGGTCAAGCTTTCTCAGATGGGAGGGGTTGGAGCTCAGAGCTGAGGCCAGAGACGCACAGCCTTCCTCTGTGATCAGACAGCCTGACAGACTGGAGATAAAATCATGTCATTAAATCAAATCTGACTGATTTTTAAAGAACAATATATCAAGTGTCATTCAATCATCCTCATACTGACCTGAGAGTTTCCAGTGTACAATGTTGACTCCGCAGACCAGCAGACAGCAGCTTCACTCCTGAATCCTGCAGGTCGTTGTTACTCAGGTCCAGCTCTCTCAGGCTAGAGGACTGGGAGCTAAGGACTGAGGACAGAGCTTCACAGCTTCTCTCTGACAGATTACAGCCACTCAGCCTGAAGAAGAATCAACAGAGAGCAATCACAAACAATGTTTGTTTTTTCTGAATAAAGAAAAGCTTCTTTAAACTTGTATAGTTAGGTGTGTACACACAGAGCTTTGTTGGAGGCCTTGACCACTGGCAGCAGCCTCAGAAGAGCCTCCTCTGAAGCAGAACATTTCTTCAGGTCAAACACGTCCAGATCTTTTTCTGATGACAGTAAGATGAAGACCAGAGCTGACCACTGAGCAGGAGACAGATTATATGTGGAGAGACGTCCTGATCTAAGGGACTGTTGGATCTGCTCCACTAGAGAACGATCATTCAGTTCATTCAGACAGTGGAACAGATTGATGCTTTTCTCTGAGGAGAGATTCTCACTGATCTTTGTCTTGATGTACTGGACTGTTGTTTGATTGGTCTGTGAGGTACTTCCTGTCTGTGTCAGCAGACCTCTCATGAGAGTCTGATTGGTCTGCAGTGAAAGACCCAGGAGGAAGCGGAGGAACAAGTCCAGGTGTCCGTTTGGACTCTGTAAGGCCTTATCCACAGCACTCTGGTAGAAGTGTGTCTCTGCAGAGTCATGATGAATTGTTTGTTCTTCTGACATCAGATTGACACCAGAGTTGATGGACGTCAGATAGACATGAAGAGCAGCCAGAAACTCCTGAACGCTCAGATGGACGAAGCAGAACACCTTGTCCTGGTACAGTCCTCTCTCCTCTTTAAAGATCTGTGTGAACACTCCTGAGTACACTGAGGCTGCTCTGATATCGATGCCACACTCTGTCAGGTCTGACTCATAGAAGATCAGGTTTCCTTTCTGCAGCTGCTCAAAAGCCAGTTTTCCCAGAGACTCAATCATCTTCCTGCTCTCTGGACTCCAGTGTTGATCTGTCTCAGCTCCTCCATCATACTTGATGTTCTTCAGTTTGGACTGAACCACCAGGAAGTGGATGTACATCTCAGTCAGGGTCTTGGGCAGCTCTCCTCCCCCTCTGGTCTTCAACACATCCTCCAGAACAGTCGCAGTGATCCAGCAGAAGACTGGGATGTGGCACATGATGTGGAGGCTTCGTGATGTCTTGATGTGGGAGATGATTCTGCTGGCCTGCTTCTCATCTCTGAATCTCTTCCTGAAGTACTCCTCCTTCTGAGGGTCAGTGAACCCTCTGACCTCTGTCACCATGTCAACACAATAAGGAGGGATCTGATTGGCTGCTGCAGGTCGTGTGGTTATCCAGAGGTGAGCAGAGGGAAGCAGGTTCTTCCTGATGAGGTTTGTCAGCAGCACATCCACTGAGCTGGACTCTGTGACATCAGTCAGGATCTCATTGTTGTGGAAGTCCAGAGGAAGTCGACACTCATCCAGACCGTCAAAGATGAACACAACCTGGAACTCTTCAAACCTGCAGATTCCTGCTTCTTTGGTTTCAGTGAAGAAGTGATGAACAAGTTCCACCAAGCTGAACTTCTTCTCTTTCAGCACATTCAGCTCTCTGAAGGTGAATGGAAATGTGAACTGTATGTCCTGGTTGGCTTTGTCTTCAGCCCAGTCCAGAGTGAACTTCTGTGTTAAGACAGTTTTCCCAATGCCAGCCACTCCCTTTGTCATCACTGTTCTGATTGGTCCATCTCTTCCAGGTGAGGCTTTAAAGATGTCTTCTTGTCTGATGGTTGTTTCTGGTCTGTGTGGTTTCCTGGATGCTGATTCAATCTGTCTGACCTCATGTTCATCATTGACCTCTCCAGTCCCTCCCTCTGTGATGTAGAGCTCTGTGTAGATCTGATTCAGAAGGGTTGGGTTTCCTGCTTTAGCGATCCCCTCAAACACACACTGGAACTTCTCCTTCAGGTTAGACTTCAGTTTACGTCTGCACTCTGGAGCAAAACTTCCTGAAAGAACAAACAAGAAATGTGATCAATAAGTTGAAGCTATAATCAATCTGATGATTTTAAACTTAAACACATCAGGGTGGTGTTTATTTCCCTCCTCTCTGAAATCTCTTCAGCACATCAGGTGTGAACAGTTTCTCACAGTTCATAGATCTGATAAAATGTGTGCATCATATTAACAGCAGAGTTTTAAATGTGACCCTCTCCCATGTTGCCTCCATTTCCTCTTTCCATCATGTTAAATGTGTTAAAATCCTCTTACTGCTCTGCAGACAGTCAGCCAGCTCCTCCTGCTTCATTCTCCTCAGGAAGTGCAGTGTGATCTTCACAAATGCCTCTCTGCTGCTCCTCCTCTGCTCCTCCTCCTCGCTGTCCAACACCTCCTCATCCTCCCTCTGACTCTCTAAGCATTCTGGGTAATCTGGACTCAGACCCCTCTTGATCTCCTTCAGCTCGTTCTTCACAAAACTGACAATGTTCTCCTCCAGCAGCTGGAACAGAACAAGAAGTGAACTTTGACTTGTAGAAGTCAACATCAGATCATCAGTGACAGACAGAAAGTCTGCTGGTCTGCAGAGTGCAGCATGGAGACTGGATCACAATGGTAGTTCAGTATTTAGTCTGTGGATGGTCCTGTCTCCTAGAAATGAAGTTGATATAAAATGAGATTCATGTTGGAGAAATATCCTGGTCTGGTTTCACACAGAAAAGATCTGCAGTGACTTTGGACACGATGTGTTTGTTAGAATGAAGCTGAAACCACAAACTGTCATTAACATGAACCAAAGTGTTTCTGTTGTTTCAAACACAAACTGGACTCAGTCTGTGAACTCTGCTCTCTGCTGCCAAAGTCTGTGTGAGACCACCATCCACCACGACCTCTGACCTCTGACTCTGTGCTGCTCAGCAATGTAACGCTTCATTCAGTCAATAAAACACTGACTGTGAACATAATTCAGACAGAGATGATGTTTGCAGTGTAATCAGGAAACAATTCAGTAACATAAAAATGTCATTTGAAGTCAACTTTGATTCTCAGTAGTAGCTGTGTTTGTTCATTTACACACCATAAATATGGAGTCCAGCTGTGTTTGATGCTGCTGGGCAGACTGACCAATGGGAACCTCTGATCTCTGCTGCTGAACTCTGTGGAACAAATATAATATAATATACTGTATATAATATAAAGACACAGTGTTACATGTGATAGATTCTATCAAGTGGATCCTGTTAGATCCTCCTACAAACACAGGACACACATGAAGGTACATGCTCAGTACAGTTATTGATGTGTAAAATAGTTTCCTGCTGTTGGATCCTGATAGAAACACAAACACTGATAAATGTTCAGGTTCAGACATAAAACACTGCTGACATGTTGGATTTTAAAGGGTTTTTTTAAACATTTTTTTTAAAAGTTTTCTTTTAAGAACAATTGAAAGAAAATGATCAAACAGACATACATACAAAGTAGAGATGAGAACAAAAAGAAATAAACCTAAATATACTAAAAGGGTATGTGGTGTCTCTCCCCACCACTGTTGCTTCACCACCAGCAGAGGCCACCAGAGAGCAGGTCGGAGCCGGCACCAGCTGGGCACGATTTGTAATCAGACTTACCTACACTGACAGCTCACCCAAACCTGGAGGTGGCCCAGCTGAAGACAATTAGTGATAAGAGGCTGCTGGGAGAAGAGGAGAGGAGGAACAGACAGAAGCAGAGAAGCAGGGGAACTGAAAGGACTGGAAGAAAGTAAGGAGAAGAAACCCTGAAAGTGAAATGCTGTTGACCCTTCTCTTGTCATCTCCCCATCTCTACAGGAGGACCACCGCCCGACAAAGATAGGAAAGTGACTACCCCGATTAGGGAAGAACCTTAGTTTGTTTGCTCCCCTGCCCTTTTCCCTTGGATTAATAAACGCCTGTGACTTTTTTTGTTAAACAAACCCTGTGTGCCAGTCTGGTTTCTCCTCCATTGCTACAGGGTAGTTACACAAAATAAGGAATTCAGACTTATTTCTACATGAAGGGTTTCAAAGACAGATGGATTAAGGGTGATATATCGATGTGACTTATCTCTTGTGAGAATGCATTTAGCTGGGTGGGGAGTTAAGCTTAACTTTAATATAGTCTACAAATGGTTTCCATGTTTTCAAAAAGTTATCAGAGGAGCACATGCAAAGTAAATCTAAAAAAACACTTTGCACATCTGTTTCAAAACAGGTGTGTAGGAGAGGAACAGGTCAAACAAAAACAGTGTAAACTCCCACAGACTGTCTAACTTGCAGAAATTATATTTATTTGCAACGTTTCAGTACTAGACCTTCATCAGGCAAACAATTTGTCAAAAAGGGCAGGACAACTTAAATCGGGAGTGGCTACAAGCCTGCAACCAGTCCAACTCATCCTATCAGGTCAGAGTCGGTCAACACAAAAATTGAATAATAAATCCATTGCTGAGTTTAAAGACAGCAAAGAGTCATCTAAACGAAACAGAAAAAATGTCTCCTATTTTTTATATGCATACATTCAAAGTAAAGGGACATTTTGGGTCCTCGAGGTAAACATACACCTGATTATAAATGTGCATTTTCTATATGTAACCATGACGATGGTCGAAAAAGTGTGTAAATAACTGAAAATAAACGGGAGCTCTTGGGACTTACGACTGCATCATATCAAGGCATGTTTTAAATTCTTACCTTTGACAATCAGAGTTATTTACATCTTTGAAATAAATAGGTCGCCCCATAGACCGGTCACTCTTGAAGGACACACAGCTGGGCTCAGGTCCAGGAGAATCTGGTCTCTCATGTTCGATACTGAAAGAATCACAAACTCTGATGAACGTTCATAAACACTGAAAATCTTCCAGAATTATTGTTGCTGAAATGTATTAAAGTTTTAATGCTGATAATAAAAAAACTGAGATAAATTATTACTTTTCATCCTTAGTCTGCTGGCCATCTTTGAAATAAATAGGTCGACCCATAGACCGGTCACTCTTCAGTGACACACAGCTGGGCCCAGGTCCAGGTTCAGGTCCAGGTCCAGCAGAGTCTGGTCTGAGCTGCTGCTCTGGCCTTCAACACAACACACACAGAGCTGTGAGTGTGAATAATGATGGTGGAGTGATTTGAGTGCTGAGCTCTGACATGGAGAAGAGTCATGGACAGTTAGAGATCCTCATCTCACCTCTGAGCTTTGGTCTGGCTGTCATGTTCCCCACACAGAGTGGTTTTAGAGGGAGGGGCTCCCTCCTCTCTGTCCTCACACTGACTCATAGCAGAGCCCCCACCTTCACACAAACACAACAACATGCTCATTCATTACAACCAGCTTTACATCACAGAGACACACACTGCTCTCTACCACAGTGTCATTCCTGATTCTACCACCAGATGGCACCAAAGGAAGAAATGATTCAAAGATTTCCACTGTGGATAAATGGAGAAGAATATATTCCTTTTTATACAGCTGTACTTTTTGTCCACTAGAGAGCTCATATGGATTCATTTATAGTTCACTTCTGTTCAAAGTGAGGACATGCAAAATCTTCCAGTTTAACATGTGGCAGGAGAAAGAAAATACTCACCAGGTGACTTCAGATCCACGTTCTACCTTCACCTGTAGAGGAAACACAAAGAGAGAAACTGCTGCTGATCATTTTTCATAAGCTCTTCTTCAACAATCTGAGGACGCTGTCACACTCCAATAACTTCACAGTCAAAGTCTAGAAACATGAACATGACATTAAATCAGTGTAACCTACAACCAGAGTCCAGGACAGTCCAGTCAGGACATGAATGAATAAACTCAGAGGGACACAGGATAATATCTGATTTCACTGCAGTTCATACTTAATTACATCTTTCTCTTGTCTCATTTGTTCTAAAAGGAACAAAACACATCTGGAGATTTTATATAAAAAAGAAACACGGTCATAAAAACAAACTGTCCCATCATCAAAATCATTTTCTGTCAGCTTTAACTCAACACAAAATCACTAAACAAAGATAAAGTAGGTGTGGTGGAGTTATTAAATGAAGGATGAACATGTTTTCTAACCTTTGATAAAAACATATTTGAAAGATCTTTACAAACTCAGCTAAGAGCCTGTTGACTGACCGTTTGATAACAGACTGAAGTTATTCATCTACTACCTGTTTGTTTCTATGTCTCAAATGAAACACTTAGCTGAAAGGTCAGAGGTCAGATGGTCAGGTTTAAACTCACTGTTAACTTTTACATATTTGTATCCAGGACCACCATATTTCTTCATCTGAGCCAAGAGCTGAAAGTTCCTAAAATATTTTATATATTTGTGCAGTGTCATAATCAAAATGTTTAAAAAGACTTTAATCTATTGATACATATATTACATGTTCAGTTACATGTAACGTTTTTTGCTAGCGGTCAGTAAAATGGGTAACGCTTCATAATACGGCCCGCAACTTACCGTGTAGTCCCATGTATCAGTGCTTAAATGTAGGTATGGTGGAACAAGGGAGTAACAGTTAGGAATGTTAGAGGCAAAGAGAAAAAGGTTATACTGTAAGTATTCTGTCAGTACTACACTGTAAGAAAGGATACCCTATATCTACTCAATATGGCAACAGATTGCAAACAATATTATTATTTTATTTATTCCTAATTATTTATTATTGTACCTACACTTTAAGTACCCTTAACATCATGTTATATTTTATCCTCCTTACTCTTACTCTGTAATTACCCAGTAATAGACAGGAAATAAAGGAGCGCAGTAAACACTGTCAAACATTACAGGGCCTATGCCCATTGTTATAATAACAGACCCAAGACTAGATGATTGGCACCTGGCACTCCCACCACAACAGGGCCCCAAGTCGCTAACTAGACTCTTCTCCTCAGTAGTCTCCCGGTGGTGGAACGAGCTACCAAACTCCACTCGGTCCGCAGAGTCCCTTTCACCTTCAAGAAGAAGCTAAAGACCCAGCTCTTTATGAACACCTCTGACCTTAAAGGATAACTTCGGGATTTTTCAACCTAGACCCTATTTTCCCATGTGTTTGTGTGTAAGTGACGAGTGGAGACAACAACATTGAATCGATCAAGTATTCAGGGAGGGAGCACCGGCCGGCAGCCGTGAAATGAGATACAAAGTAACTAAACGGGGCACCGGGCATACGCCAACACACAGCCACTAAAAGCGCTTGTTTTTGCTACTGACAGGCTCAGATCGTTATAATAAGTGTCTGACAACATTTTGTGTTTGTTGTGTTGGAGTACAGAAAGCGTCTTCTCGTCTGACTGCTGACTAGGATTTTCACGATGATGATTATGACTACACTGATCTTGTTGATGTTGCTGATCATTATTATAAAAAAAACCATTGTAACATTGTAACATTGTAACCCGTGAGTACCAAGTACTTACAGAATAATGAGTATAAATAATTTCTCATCTCTTTAAATTACACTGTAGGTACCCAGTACTGACAAAACACTTACAGTATAACCTTTTTCTCTTTGCCTCTAACATTCCTAACTGTTACTCTCTTGTTCCACCATATCTACGTTTAAGCACTGATACATGCGACGATATTACATTACAGGTCACAGATACTTACTTTAGATTACGGCCCACAACTTACAGCATCATTACTGCAGAGTTATGTTGTAATCTTTCGTACTAACGGTGCACCTGTAGCTTACAGTACGTACCAATACATGTGGGTAGGTACTGGGGAACAAACTGTGAAGTTATGGAATAAGGGTGTAAAGGACCTCAATACACAGTGCAGTATGTGTTTAATTCATGTGTTCATAATATGTAATTCATGGTTTTATTTTGATATTTGTGATTTTATTTTGGTATATTTCCTGTTATACCGGAAGTGAAGTGAAGCGGCGCAGTAGTGTAAACATAGACAAGGAGACAAG
Organism: Semicossyphus pulcher; assembly: GCF_022749685.1. Lineage (NCBI taxonomy): Eukaryota > Metazoa > Chordata > Actinopteri > Labriformes > Labridae > Semicossyphus > Semicossyphus pulcher. The sequence continues at coordinate 2,824,305 of NW_027211701.1, forward strand.
GAGAAAACGGGAGAGATAAAGTGATACACAAGTAAGACAAACCGATGAAAGTGTAAAGATAAATGAAACAGTATTAAGGACGAACGGGGAGAGAAAGGAAGGAGTTTAGCGCCAGTCGAGAGGGCAACAAGGTAACCATTTCATTTGTAATTGGTAAATTTGAGTTTAAAATGGTATCTTCCTGGTGCTAACAGTAATGTATTGTCTTCCTTTCTGCTTGTTTAATTTCTGTTTTAGCTCTTACGTTGGTCCAGGTATGTTGTTAAGAAGATTATCGCAAATAAACAGCATTAGACCATCAGTCCAGGCTTGCTTAATTCGGCTGGGAGCTACAAAGGGGGTAACAGCTCTGGATCTTATACTGTAGAGAAGAACTTATACTGTAGTTATTTAGCATTAGTTATTCTAGCTACCTATTCTATTATGATGAATAGCCTAATTACTATGTATGACCCACTGAGCAATAATCTGGACCTTTGGGAGGAACTGATACTGTAGTTATTATTTAACTACTGGGTACATTCTGTAGTGGACGATGGAGTGATGACTTCTGCATCACTTAATAAATCTGATGTGATTTTATTTCAAAATGTCCTTATTAGTGACAAAAAGGCAAACTACACTGTTCCTATTCTAAACTGAAAACCATTTGTACATTGTAAGTTAAATGTGCTCTAAGGTGCATCAAATATCAAAGTCAGTATATATTATGGTTATGGATGAATAAGAAGTTATTTAGCTGATAAAACATTTAACTGGATGATAATCAGTGTTTTTAAGGGTGTAAAGACTTTTCAAACACAGTCGGAGGTGAAGTCCCCCAAAAGGATAAAGGAACAATGCTCTATGGTCAGACTGTACCCTGTTATAGTCATAGAAAAGGTACTGTACCCAGTAGTTCCAAAGTAACTACAGTGTTAGTTCTTTGTAAGGTTACTCCCCTGCTCCATAACGTCACATCTTGTTCCCCAGTACCTACATATATGTATTGGTATACTGTACCGGTACTGTACTTACTGTACTGGTCCACCATTAGTACAAAAGATTACACCGTAACTCCCGAGAAATGACGCTGTGCATTGTGGGCTGTAATCTAAAGCATCACCGTAATATCTCTAATTAGCTGCCTGCTCTCTCCCTCTCCCCACACAGCAGCAGACTAACCTACAAAAGTGTTTCCCAAACCTCTGTTGGAGCATGCGCCCCTCGTCCAGCATGTTGTCCATCCAGCCCTGCTTTACCACAGCTGTCTCAAATCAGTGCAGCTCTGAGCTCAGCACACCAGGTTAGCTAAGGCTGTTTCTCAGGTGGAGCAGGGTTGGATGGGATGAAACACATTTTGGTCAGGGGGTAGGCTGCTCCAGGAGCGCTTTGGGAAACACTGACCCAGAAGAACAGTAGAGGGAGTCAGCAGGCAGAGTTGGCAGCAAAGTTATCAGACTCTTCATTTCTATTGCAGACAAGAAACAAAAACAAAACGCAAAGTAGCCGACTTTATTGTGGGAATCAAAATGTTAGCCTAAAGTAAGGGATAGTTGGACAGTGAAGATTCTTAGTGCAAATTGTATTATTGATTCAAGGTTTTACTGGTAATGATCTTTTGGCAACATCAGAGAGCTGACAGAGCCGGCTCCCTGAAAAGAGCCAAAGTGGCCGTTACTAGCCTCTGATATGTTGTGTTCAATTCAGCTAACATCAGTCATGTTAGTCATTGGCCTCACCCTCGTGTGTAGAAGTGTGGTTCACTGCGTGTAGTGTGCATTTCCTGAAGTCTGACGTGACGTGCTCTTATCATGATGTGTGTTTTTGCGTCTCTTGGTGGTGGTGTGTGAAACAAAGAAGAAGTGTTGCCAATTCTGGCGCCCCCGGCGGTGGTTGCTCTCCTCAAGTAAACCTAGAATCCCTGTTTTCAGTGACGTGGTGTATTACTAAAGATTGTCATTTTACGTCATTCTTTGTGATTGGTTGTGATTCTGACACTTTCACACACCTCTTATGGGTTTCTGACAGCCTTTCTGCCGGCCTACACACAGACGCAAAATTATTACATTATCAAACGTCCTATCAGGAGAATACGAGTACAAGCAGGGAAGAGGCAGGAGGAGAGACAGCTGGAGCTGCAGAGAGTGAAGTGAGCAGAGAGAACAGTGAAAACATAACCCAAATGTAAATGACTGACGGTTTGAAAATGCTGTCATATTCCCCTGAAATGAAAATCAGTCTCAGCAGACAGTGACCGAAGCATTTATGTTCAAATGCTGATATCTTTGGCTCCAGGTAGACCTGCATTAAAACACCTTGATAGTTCATCTTCAAGGCATCTCTGTGCTCATCAACATTGTTGCTGTCACTACATTCAGGAGGAGGACAGCACAGCAGAGCAGGGAGAGTCCAGTGGGACAGGGCCAAGTGAGATGCAGGGAATGGAAATATGACAGAAAGCTGGTAAGTGCAGGATAAGTGAAGTAGTCGAGGCTTCAGGCCCATTGTAGTTTAAGAAGTATGATCTCAGTTGCTCGGGTAAAAAAGCAGGAAATTTGTTTTAAAATACAATTTTTATTGTGGGGAAGGACCCCACACCTCCCGCCACTGATGTATCTGTCCAAGCTTGCTCCCCATTCTGAAAGATAACCAGGCACCCATGGAGCTGTGGCTGGGTCAGTGTTCAATATTCATGTCTTTGTGTTGACTGTTGACTCCTTGCCCGGCCAGGTGTCACCCTGCCGTCTCACCAGGTGTGTGTTCATGTTTGTCTGGCTGCTGTTGAACTTTATCTCTTTTCTACAGAGAAAACAAACGGACAGACTTTTGTAAAGTTTCCAAATGACGTCATTCTGGATTTTAGATGTGGAGCTCTGTGAATCGCTCTGTGTTTACAGACATCCCAACACTAACGCTACTGTAATAAGAGGTCAAAGGTCAGTGTCAGAGTCTCGTGAGATCAAAGACACTGAGCACAGTGTGCAGGATCAGCAGCAGCTCTTCAGTAAAACGATTTATAACTTTATAATGGGGCCATCGCCGGCTCGTCTTAACTTGTAACCCACCCAGAGCTCTGCGTACCGATGTAGTCGCATCTTTAACGTTAAAAAGTTGTTACTGATTCATATCAGAGAATCTTTACAGCCTTAGTGAATATATTTTAGTAGAAACTGTAATATATAAACCAGGGATGTTAATAATTAACCATTTAACCTTTAATACTATCAGTTAAACCTTTAAAGATAATAACTAAATAAAAATATATTAAGGACGACCAACTTTGCCTTCCATGTTACACCTCAGTGTTTCCCACACAGACGGCTGCACTGCTGTATTTATGGCTGCACAAGTAAATTCTAACATATTTCAACCTTTTTAAATGTGTACCCATAAAACACATCAGAGATCGATTAAGTAGTTAACTATCTCCCCTCACTTCTTCCTGTCACCAGCAGAGAGAAACAGAAGGAGGGGCCTGAAGCACCGTGTGTATGAAGAGAGGAGAGGGGCAGCAGGTGTGTGTTGTCACATATGACTGAAAATGGGATGTTGTCAGTTGTCTTACTATGTGTCTGAGGGTCCAGGTTCATTACTGAAGTTTCCAGCTTCTTCTTTGGACCGCTCACTCTTCAGAGACAGACAGCTGGACACAGGAGATGCTGCTCTGTCCTCTTCTGCTCTGAAGTCAGTGTGAAAGGTCAAACAGAAACACTCACTCACACAGTATAATAACATACTAATCCAACTGTTCAGTTCAGCTCCTCTACAGTTCACAGGGAGAAAAGTGACTCTGAGACTTTAGAAGTGAAATCATAAAAATGTTGGATTAACACTCACCCTCCTTCAGCCTTCAGATTTCCTCTCCTGCTCTGAACTCTTGCCTCTAAACGGAGTCTGAACTGACTGACTAAACACCTGTTCCACAGGTTCTACCTGTTCTCATGAGGCTGGATCACATGGTCACATGTTGCTCCTCCCTCCTCCATTTACAGGAAATCAGCTGGGTGTGTCTCTGTGTGAGTGTGTGTGCTGTGTGAATAAAATAAAACGTGTGGTTCCTGGTTTGGATCCTTTTTGGACTCTTTGGTGTGACAGAGCATTTAGTGAGGGTTGAATCTCCTCTGTGGAAAACTCTCAGGTTTCTCCTCATCAGGCTCACCTCAGAGCTGCCTGCAGTGAGGAAGAGTTTCCTTTGAGCCACGGCAGAGGTCGCTACATCCACGGAGGGAGAAAGACTGGAGGGCGGATTCTGGAGAGACAGAAACAGAGAACAGAGAGAGAGATGGATAAAGATGACTCCGAGCGAGAAGAGAAACATGATAAACATGTCAGGAGAAGTCATATCTGTAAAACCTGTTCAGGTAAAAAAGTTACCTGTTTTACACTCAGATAGAAGAAAATCAGCTTCTTGGATCCGTTCGCAGCAAAGAAATCCTCAATCAGACTGAACTAACCGTGGGTGAAGTTTCAAATCTGAGAGTAGGCTGTATGAGTGCCTTCACAGAGCACCAGTGTAAGAAACGAGGAGTTTTTTACTGTAAATTATGCTAAACTATTCCACAGGTATCACAGAGTGAAATATGACGCTCCCAAACCCCCTTAATCCAAACATTGAGCACTGACTGGAGGAGAAGAGGTCAAAGGTCGTGTCTCTGAGTATGCAGATTTCTGTGATGTGACCTCATCCCATACACCTGGGGGAATCAGGTGCTTAAGATACTGAACAGTGGGGGCGCTGGTTTGGCTCGGTTGGTAGAGCAGGTGCCCCATGTATAGAGGCTACAGTCCTCGTCGCACTGATCGCAAGCTCGACTCCCGGTCTGCCGATCCATTTGGTGCATGTCGTCCCCCACTCTCTGCTCCCCACATTTCCTGTCTCTCTTCAGCTATCCTATGAATAAAGGCAAAAAGCCAAAAAAATAATCTTAAAAAAAAAAAAAAAGATACTGAACAGTGTTTCCAGAGGTTTTATTTCTGATCCTGGTGATCAAAGCAAAGACGAGTTCACTCGATCAGCAGGGAAATGAATGAACCAGAAACAGACGTTACATCGCTCGTTCAAAGCCACCAGACTCCATTGAAGAAAACTGTCCTTCTACCTTGCAGTATAAGCGAGTTGCTGGTCTCCCGCTACATTAATCAGTTCGTTTTTTTGTGTTGTTTGTCGCACAAATATTCAGTGGACCCAAACTAACACCTTTGAAACACTAAAGTCAAACACTAACACAAAAAAATAATTTAACAAGGCAGAAGTTGACCGGACTCTTGTGTGGTCTGTGAGGCAAAATCACATATGTTTTAAATGGAGTCTGGCGTGTTTGCAGAGAGCGATGTAACGTCTGTTACTGGTTAAAAAAATCTTCTTCCTCTGTAACAAAAAGGTCTATCTCTGCAAGGATTCCTTTCTGTGATATCAGACACTTAGAACAACAATCTGAGCCTGTCAGTGGAAACAACAAGAACTTTAAGTGTTCGTACTTTGATCGCATAATATGTTAAAGCTTTTATTTTTAAATGTTTTTCTGTTGAAGAGTTTGTTGCCATGAAAACGACGTTACAGGATAAAAACAAAATTGAATATAAAATGGTTCTGAATCGACGTCTGCTGTGCTCGTTTGACTCATAACAGAAGCTCCACAGGAGAAGAAGTAATAATATTTTTATTATTCATATTTCAAAGAGCATATTTACAGCACATTTCATGAGACATTGACTCCTAGTTCTTCCAAATAAAGTAAAAAATAAAAAGGACAAAGATCAAACATGAACACGACACACAATGTAACATGTCGACGTGCAAAAATACACACACACAGAAAGTAATGGAAACTAAACTTAAACAGGGTCAAGTTGGCTACCAGTGAGTATTTAATAGTGAATAGTGATTTTATGTGTATGAATATAATTTTGTTCTCTTTTGTAATAAAGTAATATTTAGAGCAGGATGACCCGCACAGGGACAGTTGATTGACAGCTTGAGAGAAAGAATAAGAGAAATATAATAAAGGAAAAAATTGTAACGTATAAAGAAACAAATTAAATAATTAAATCAGAATTTCATCCACAAAATAGATAAACGTATTTTTTAAAAGTTGTAAATGATTTTATACATACGAATGAAATTAAACAAAAATGCTTTGATAATTATTTTCTTTATATTCCTTCGGCTTTTTTTCTTTTGATTTCCATTTGTATTTCCACATATTTTAATAACTTATCTTTCTTTCAATCACACCTCCTTATTATTCCACATTTATCTTATTTCACAGATTCATTATCTTATGGCTCTCTTATGTCTTCACATTATGAAACTCTAAAGAGCGATTTAATCACAGTAATAGTGAAAGTAAAAGTGTGTTTATAAGGGTTAGTGTGTGTGAGGAACACAAATGTTCACATTTGTTCTCTGACTTTTTTATATCAACTTTACTCTGCACATTTTTATTACAGACCTTCAAACAAACTTCTCTTCATGTGTTTCATGGTTCTGAGAGGACTTGTTGTTATGATTGAAGTTAAGTGTGTTTCTGCTCACAGCTCTTGTCTAATGTGCACACTGAGCTGGGTACACACTGTAATGTAAGTTTAATGTGTCTGTAAACACATGTTTATGAAATGCTGTAAATAAGCTCATTGTGTTTAATAGTAAGGGTGGACATCTTCATTTAGAGACAAATGTGTAAATCTCAGGAAGTTTGCTGAGCTTTTATTTTGGTAGTTCATTAGAGTTACTTCCTCTTTGTGTCAGGATTGTTCAGTGGAAAACATTTGTGACATTAAAAACACAATCAGCCAAATATGAACCAAAGTGAAGCCTCGTCCAGGAACATTTAGACCACAGGACTGAAAGGAGACTCTCCCTCCTGCAGGGAACACAGAGACACTGAGGAACCATGAGACCAGGACATGAACCCAGGATAAAGAGGTTCAGTGAATGTGGTGTTGAAGGTGTGGAGGTGGATCAGTGTGTCAGAGGAGACTCTGTAGAAGGACAGAGTGCCAGCAGGACAGTCCACATACACTGCTACTCTGTGAGAGACAGAGGAGGAGGAGAGAGGGAGGACTGTTTCTCTGTTATTGTGACGGACAAAGTAACCATGATCATCAGAGCAGAACAGACTCCAGGACTGATCATTCCCTCCAAACACACAGTCATTACTGATTCCTTTCCTTCTGATTCCTCTGTAACTCACTGATATATAAACCCTTCCTCTCGACTCGACCTCCCAGTAACAGCGACCAGTCAGACCATTACTACACAGCAGCTGACGCCAGAAGTCAAATCTGTCTGGATGATCAGGATATGACTGATCCTCTTCCACACGTGTCACCTTCCTGTTGTTGTCAGACAGTTTGAGCTCTCTGTGTGCTGTGTTTGAGTCCAGAGTGAGTTCACAGAAATCTGATGGAGAGAAAAAGACACAACACAGCAGCAGTTTATCATCAGACACACCTGAAGGGTTTATTCTTTGTTAACTGACAGTCTGCTGTTTGGTCATCATGAGTCAAACTGATTCCACACTTACACTTCTTCACACCAGGCTTTAACCTCTGCTCTCCACCATGGTCCACCCTGGAGGAAGAAACACAGTCAGAATGATTTTCTATCCAACATGAGTCCTAACTGCTGTTCAACATGAAGCAGTGTTCCTCAGTTTGTCACTGTGACAGAGAAACAGGCTGAAACTCATCTGTGTCAACTGTCTGCATCAGTCTGTCACTTTATCTGAGAGGAGAAGAAGAAGAAGAAGAAGACAGTGTGATCTACAGATATTAGATTAATGTTCACAGACAAGTTTAAACAGTTGTTATTGTGTAATGTATGTTTTTAAATCATAATTTCGTTGTACAGATACAACGAAATTATGAGGCACTGCCTGAGTGGAGCTGAAATATAAGATAAAAACCTTCAAATAAAGCTAAAGTTAAAATCACACACACAAGTTTAAAACATGCACACACAGTCCCTTCGTATACACAGACAGTGCAGCAGATACAGGTTTTGCACTTGTCTGAGATTCTGAAGTCACAGTGTTGTACAATGGTTTGTCTATGATGCCTTTAGTGCTGTGTTCAGTGTGGTGATGGCTTTGGGGTAAAAACTGTTCATGAGTCTGTTGGTGCGTGCTTTGATTGATCTGCAGCTCTTCCCTGAGGGCAGGGGGTCAGACAGGTGATGGGCAGGGTGAGACGGGTCTTTCAGGATGCAGGACGTCTTCTGTAAACAACGAGAGGTGTAGATGTCATCCAGGGCAGACAAACGTGTGTTTGTGACTTTCTGGGCTGTGTTGATGATCTTCTGCAGGGCCTTCCTGTCAGCCACAGAGCTGCTGTCGTACCACACCAGGATCCCATGTGTCAGTATGCTCTCAATGGAGCCGTGGTAGAAGGACACCAGCAGTCGCTCTGTGAGGAAGTCCTTTATCCAGAGGCAGATGTTTTTGTTGAAGCCGAGATCAGACAGCTCGGAGACCAGTCTGCTGGAGATGATTGTATTAATGCAGAACTGCAGTCTACAGACAGCAGCCGTGCACATGCTCCTCATTGTTCTAAGTGGAGCAGTACAGTGTGGAGGGCAGGAGAGATGGTGTCATCTGTTGACCTGATCTGCAGCCTTGATGTGCTTGAGGACCGATCTCTGCAGGCACTTCATGATAACAGGTGTTAATGCTGTTGGCCTGTAGTCATTTAGGCAGGTTATTGCTGTGTGCTTTGGAACTGGCACTATTGTGGCTGTCTTTAAACATGTAGGGACAGAGCACTGTGCCAGAGATGGTTGAAGTGTTTGTGAATACCTCAGTTAACTCAGCAGCACAACAAATAAGTACTTGCGCAAAATCACCGTCGGATTTATGACACGTGCGTACCGGCCAATTTTGTTCTCACCACCGTGCGTATGTTAGTAAATCAGAACCATTCTACATTGACAGGCGCGTGTCCGCGATCTGCCATCAGCATACTGCCACGCCTCTATTTCTCTATATAAGGACATCTGTTTGGTGCCGCATGAAGAGAGCGGTGTTACGGAGAAGCTGAAAGAACGTGAACGATGGCCTCAAAAGGTAAAAAGAAAAATTTCACATCAGCAGAAATAGAAACACTTGTAACAAAAGTGTTACATTTTAATATGAACATTTTCATATGGTCTACTCTATTGTACACTTAATAAACTAACTCAATTGCTATAATTGAAGATTTTAATTATATGACAATAAATTATGAGGATGACCCCGGCATTTACGTTTGGTCCATACATTAGTAAATTCAATTATTGTTGTCTATTAAAGCCTTTTTTTCAATAAATTAAGTTGTAATATAGTATGCATTTAGTTAAAAGGGTGTGTGTTAACATTCCCTAGGACATTTCTTTCATCATTTGTGCGTACGCATGGTCAGAGGGAGTTCTACATTTGTTCGCAGAGTACAAAGAAATTTAGGTAAGAACAAATTGATGAATCCAAGATTTGTGCGTCAAACGTGCGTACGCACAGTTCAAGCACAGATTCGTGCGTACGCACTGTTCGTAAATGAGGCCCATTGTGTACTCAGCTTTTTATATAAAACAGAACAGTTCATGTGTCAGTCTCAATGTCCTCATCTTTAAATAGAGTCTCGTCTGTGCGGTTAAAGCAGTCCTGTAGCTGAGCTTCAGGAAGTAAGAGCCTTTGTGTTCCTCAATGAGCAACATTTCTCTCTTGATTTAAATGTACAGTAAAACAATCTCGGTAACAGTATCTTATGATTTAAAGAAAAGGTGTTTCATAGATAATATAGATAATAAAATGTGACATAATAAAGCCCTACATACATAAACTAAGAGAATCCAGAAGAACATGAATGTTGGATAATATCATCTTAAAGTTTAAAAACCTCACATGGTATTTTTATCATTTCCATCATCAAGAACGATCTTTCATGTCCAGAATAAATGTTTGCTTTCATAGTTTATTTCTCAAAGGCTGCATCTGAACACAGTAATTCATGATCATTTAAAGACCAACAAACACAAAGTAGAAAAAAGGGAATCCTGCATCAAAGCTTTTCATGGTAACAGTCTCTCTATTTTGGTACCTTTTGGAAAGTAAGAACTCCTTCATGATGAGTTACCACAGCAGAAGCACTGTTATATTTTTGGTGAACGGTGAACTGAACGGATCAATTTACAACGTGAGCGTAGTTCACTCTGGAGGCAGTGAACGACCGCTCACCTTCAGAGCTAAAGTCGGACTTACGGCACCCAAGATGCATCTTCATTTCTCTCTGCTCCGCTCGCATTTACCGTCACTCTGCCGCTCTCTCTCTCTCACTTGCTTGCTTGACCACTCACTCACTGCACATCTCCCTACATAAACTACAACTCCATCTTTTAATAGAGGGCAGGGTAAGAAGTTGGCCTCTGTAGCACCTTCTCAAAAATTGTCGATTTATGCTTTGATGTAGATATATTGAACGTTCTGTTGTTTAAGTAGCTTGCACTACTCGTCTAATCCCACAGCGTTTTATGAGATGCAGACAGACAGAAAGGAGAGACAGCACAAATGATGGAGAGAAGAGAGAGTAGCAGATGATGAGTGGTAGAAGCACTACAAAGCATAAACTCTGTCTAAAAATGTGCAGTGAGTGTCTATGAACAAATAAAAAACATTTTAATGTCACAATAAACTAAAGTTTTTTTGACCCTCATAAATGTTTAATGATAGCAGTGGAGGTACTCATTTTAAAGTTGTCAGTGATTACTTTATGTGCTAATAAAGAGTGCATACCATCACATCAAATATATAAATATATATCTGATCTGTGTTGTAAAATATCATGAAAATATTAAAATGATTCTGTCTATCAGAACAAACTGATATTATAACTTTTGAGGTGTGGGGTGCCAAATCCAAAACTGGCCAAAATGGCTGATCATTACTTAAGCTGAAAAAGAGCTCGGTGCAGCTAAAAAAAACAATACAAAGTGAAAATGAACTAGTTCATTTTAATCTGTGTGAACTGAACTTTGAGCGAGCTCTTTTAAGTGGAACTTGCAATACACTAAGCAAAAGAATATATATACAGTATCTATTTTAATTAGAGGCACCTGCAGTGTCTGAACTCTTGTTGTCTGTCCATACCTGAGCGTGTCAAGTCTCCGGTGTGGATCCTCAAGTCCAGCAGACAGCAGCTTCACTCCTTGTTCTCCTGGGTGATTGAAGCTCAGGTCAAGCTCTCTCAGATGGGAGGGGTTGGAGCTCAGAGCTGAGGCCAGAGATGCACAGCCTTCCTCTGTGATCAGACAGCCTGACAGACTGGAAGTAAAATCATGTCATAAAATAAAATCTGACTGATTTTTAAAGAACAATATATCAAGTGTCGTTCAATCAGCCTCATACTGACCTGAGAGTTTCCAGCAGACAATGTTCACTCTGCAGTCCAGCAGACAGCAGCTTCACTCCTGAATCCTGCAGGTTGTTGTTACTCAGGTCCAGCTCTCTCAGGCTAGAGGACTGGGAGCTAAGGACTGAGGACAGAGCTTCATAGCTTCTCTCTGACAGATTACAGCCACTCAGCCTGAAGAAGAATTAGTGATTAGTGACTGATTTTTTTTACTTTCCTGACTTACTTTGATCTTATCTGATAACCTGAATTATAGTGGACTCATGAGGAACTTTATGTTTCCATGTCACTAACAATTACTTAAAGCTCAAACGAGGAATTTTTCGCTGTTTATGAAACAGACTGCAATTCATTCTAATTACTCTGTGTGACCTCAAAAAGCAAACAAGACCATCAGCAACAAGTTGATATAAAAGCTGAAACCGCTGACCGGGGTAGGTGTCAGACGAGGCAATTAACTGCATGCTGCCTTTGTTTCCAATTTACAGGGCACAAATTCAAATTGAGTGATGCATATGACTGTTAAAGAAAGCAAGGGAACATTTTTTGTTTAAGGAAACACTTCTTACACATGTACAGGACTAAATCAGCAAAGAGATAAGAGGTATAGCTTTGTCCACAGGGGGCGCTAAAATCAACACAAACCAGAAATACCTCACAGCAGCTTTAAGTAAAATGTCTTTAGACTGAGTGATACTTAACAATCAGCCTCATACTGACCTGAGAGTTTCCAGCAGACAATGTTCACTCTGCAGTCCAGCAGACAGCAGCTTCACTCCTGAATCCTGCAGGTCGTTGTTACTCAGGTCCAGCTCTCTCAGGCTAGAGGACTGGGAGCTAAGGACTGAGGACAGAGCTTCACAGCTTCTCTCTGACAGATTACAGCCACTCAGCCTGAAGAAGAATCAACAGAGAGCAATCACAAACAATGTTTGTTTTTTTCTGAACAAAGAAAAGCTTCTTTAAACTTGTATAGTTAGGTGTGTACACACAGAGCTTTGTTGGAGGCCTTGACCACTGGCAGCAGCCTCAGAAGAGCCTCCTCTGAAGCAGAATATTTCTTCAGGTCAAACACGTCCAGATCTTTTTCTGATGACAGTAAGATGAAGACCAGAGCTGACCACTGAGCAGGAGACAGTTCATCTGTAGAGAGACGTCCTGATCTCAGGGACTGTTGGATCTGCTCCACTAGAGAACGATCATTCAGTTCATTCAGACAGTGGAACAGATTGATGCTTTTCTCTGAGGAGAGATTCTCACTGATCTTTGTTTTGATGTACTGGACTGTTGTTTTATTGGTCTGTGAGGTACTTCCTGTCTGTGTCAGCAGACCTCTCATGAGAGTCTGATTGGTCTGCAGTGAAAGACCCAGGAGGAAGCGGAGGAACAAGTCCAGGTGTCCGTTTGGACTCTGTAAGGCCTTATCCACAGCACTCTGGTAGAAGTGTGTCTCTGCAGAGTCCTGATGAATTGTTTGTTCTTCTGACATCAGGTTGACACCAGAGTTGATGAACGTCAGATGGACATGAAGAGCAGCCAGAAACTCCTGAACACTCAGATGGACGAAGCAGAACACCTTGTCCTGGTACAGTCCTCTCTCCTCTTTAAAGATCTGTGTGAACACTCCTGAGTACACTGAGGCTGCTCTGATATCGATGCCACACTCTGTCAGGTCTGACTCATAGAAGATCAGGTTTCCTTTCTGCAGCTGCTCAAAAGCCAGTTTTCCCAGAGACTCAATCATCTTCCTGCTCTCTGGACTCCAGTGTTGATCTGTCTCAGCTCCTCCATCATACTTGATGTTCTTCAGTTTGGACTGAACCACCAGGAAGTGGATGTACAGCTCAGTCAGGGTCTTGGGCAGCTCTCCTCCCCCTCTGGTCTTCAACACATCCTCCAGAACTGTCGCAGTGATCCAGCAGAAGACTGGGATGTGGCACATGATGTGGAGGCTTCGTGATGTCTTGATGTGGGAGATGATTCTGCTGGCCTGCTTCTCATCTCTGAATCTCTTCCTGAAGTACTCCTCCTTCTGAGGGTCAGTGAACCCTCTGACCTCTGTCACCATGTCAACACAATAAGGAGGGATCTGATTGGCTGCTGCAGGTCGTGTGGTTATCCAGAGGCGAGCAGAAGGAAGCAGGTTCTTCCTGATGAGGTTTGTCAGCAGCACATCCACTGAGCTGGACTCTGTAACATCAGTCAGGATCTCATTGTTGTGGAAGTCCAGAGGAAGTCGACACTCATCCAGACCGTCAAAGATGAACACAACCTGGAACTCTTCAAACCTGCAGATTCCTGCTTCTTTGGTTTCAGTGAAGAAGTGATGAACAAGTTCCACCAAGCTGAACTTCTTCTCTTTCAGCACATTCAGCTCTCTGAAGGTGAAGGGAAACATGAACTGTATGTCCTGGTTGGCTTTGTCTTCAGCCCAGTCCAGAGTGAACTTCTGTGTTAAGACAGTTTTCCCAATGCCAGCCACTCCCTTTGTCATCACTGTTCTGATTGGTCCATCTCTTCCAGGTGAGGCTTTAAAGATGTCTTCTTGTCTGATGGTTGTTTCTGGTCTGTGTGGTTTCCTGGATGCTGATTCAATCTGTCTGACCTCATGTTCATCATTGACCTCTCCAGTCCCTCCCTCTGTGATGTAGAGCTCTGTGTAGATCTGATTCAGACGGGTTGGGTTTCCTGCTTTAGCAATCCCCTCAAACACACACTGGAACTTCTCCTTCAGGTTAGACTTGAGCTCACGTCTGCACTCTGGAATAACAGTTCCTGAAAGAACAAACAAGAAATGTGATCAATAAGTTGAAGCTATAATCAATCTGATGATTTTAAACTTAAACACATCAGGGTGGTGTTTATTTCCCTCCTCTCTGAAATCTCTTCAGCACATCAGGTGTGAACAGTTTCTCACAGTTCATAGATCTGATTAAATGTGTGCATCATATTAACAGCAGAGTTTTAAATGTGACCCTCTCCCATGTTGCCTCCATTTCCTCTTTCCATCATGTTAAATGTGTTAAAATCCTCTTACTGCTCTGCAGACAGTCAGCCAGCTCCTCCTGCTTCATTCTCCTCAGGAAGTGCAGTGTGATCTTCACAAATGCCTCTCTGCTGCTGCTCCTCCTCTGCTCTTCCTCCTCACTGTCCAACACCTCCTCATCCTCCCTCTGACTCTCTAAGCATTCTGGGTAATCTGGACTCAGACCCCTCTTGATCTCCTTCAGCTCGTTCTTCACAAAACTGACAATGTTTTCCTCCAGCAGCTGGAACAGAACAAGAAGTGAACTTTGACTTGTAGAAGTCAACATCAGATCATCAGTGACAGACAGAAAGCCTGCTGGTCTGCAGAGTGCAGCATGGAGACTGGATCACAATGGTAGTTCAGTATTTAGTCTGTGGATGGTCCTGTCTCCTAGAAATGAAGTTGATATAAAATGAGATTCATGTTGGAGAAATATCCTGGTCTGGTTTCACACAGAAAAGATCTGCAGTGACTTTGGACACGATGTGTTTATTAGAATGAAGCTGAAACCACAAACTGTCATTAACATGAACCAAAGTGTTTCTGTTGTTTCAAACACAAACTGGACTCAGTCTGTGAACTCTGCTCTCTGCTGCCAAAGTCTGTGTGAGACCACCATCCACCACGACCTCTGACCTCTGACTCTGTGCTGCTCAGCAATGTAACGCTTCATTCAGTCAATAAAACACTGACTGTGAACATCATTCAGACAGAGATGATGTTTGCAGTGTAATCAGGAAACAATTCAGTAACATAAAAATGTCATTTGAAGTCAACTTTGATTCTCAGTAGTAGCTGTGTTTGTTCATTTACACACCATAAATATGGAGTCCAGCTGTGTTTGATGCTGCTGGGCAGACTGACCAATGGGAACCTCTGATCTCTGCTGCTGAACTCTGTGGAACAAATATAATATAATATACTGTATATAATATAAAGACACAGTGTTACATGTGATAGATTCTATCAAGTGGATCCTGTTAGATCCTCCTACAAACACAGGACACACATGAAGGTACATGCTCAGTACAGTTATTGATGTGTAAAATAGTTTCCTGCTGTTGGATCCTGATAGAAACACAAACACTGATAAATGTTCAGGTTCAGACATAAAACACTGCTGACATGTTGGATTTTAAAGGTTTTAATACAGAACAACAGAAACATGTTCTGTTTTAAATTCTTACCTTTGACAATCAGAGTTATTTACATCTTTGAAAACAATAAGTTGATCCTTAGACCGGTCACTCTTGAAGGACACACAGCTGGGCTCAGGTCCAGGAGAATCTGGTCTCTCATGTTCGATACTGAAAGAATCACAAACTCTGATGAACGTTCATAAACACTGAAAATCTTCCAGAATTATTTCTGCTGAAAATTATTAAAGTTTAAATACTGATAACAAAAAACTGTGAGATAAATGATTACTTTTGATCCTCAGACTGCTGTCCATCTTTGAAATGAATAATTGCATCCTTAGACCGGTCACTCTTTAGGGACACACAGCTGGGCTCAGGTCCAGATCCAGGTCCAGGTCCAGGTCCAGGTCCAGGTCCAGCAGAGTCTGGTCTGAGCTGCTGCTCTGGCCTTCAACACAACACACACAGAGCTGTGAGTGTGAATAATGATGGTGGAGTGATTTGAGTGCTGAGCTCTGACATGGAGAAGAGTCATGGACAGTTAGAGATCCTCATCTCACCTCTGAGCTTTGGTCTGGCTGTCATGTTCCCCACACAGAGTGGTTTTAGAGGGAGGGGCTCCCTCCTCTCTGTCCTCACACTGACTCATAGCAGAGCCCCCACCTTCACACAAACACAACAACATGCTCATTCATTACAACCAGCTTTACATCACAGAGACACACACTGCTCTCTACCACAGTGTCATTCCTGATTCTACCACCAGATGGCACCAAAGGAAGAAATGATTCAAAGATTTCCACTGTGGATAAATGGAGAAGAATATATTCCTTTTTATACAGCTGTACTTTTTGTCCACTAGAGAGCTCATATGGATTCATTTATAGTTCACTTCTGTTCAAAGTGAGGACATGCAAAATCTTCCAGTTTAACATGTGGCAGGAGAAAGAAAATACTCACCAGGTGACTTCAGATCCACGTTCTACCTTCACCTGTAGAGGAAACACAAAGAGAGAAACTGCTGCTGATCATTTTTCATAAGTTCTTCTTCAACAATCTGAGGACGCTGTCACACTCCAATAACTTCACAGTCAAAGTCTAGAAACATGAACATGACATTAAATCAGTGTAACCTACAACCAGAGTCCAGGACAGTCCAGTCAGGACATGAATGAATAAACTCAGAGGGACACAGGATAATATCTGATTTCACTGCAGTTCATACTTAATTACATCTTTCTCTCGTCTCATTTGTTCTAAAAGGAACAAAACACATCTGGAGATTTTATATAAAAAAGAAACACGCTCATAAAAACAAACTGTCCCATCATCAAAATCATTTTCTGTCAGCTTTAACTCAACACAAAATCACTACACAAAGATAAAGTAGGTGTGGTGGAGTTATTCATATTAATACAATAATCTTCTTAAATCTGAGAGCAGACAAAGAATGTTGTCAGCTTTTGTCACATAACAATTATTTTCTCTTTTACCTGAGAGGAGATTCGACAGCAAAGAAAACAACCAGAAATGCACAAATTCATTGTGTTTTACCAAATATGTTTCTATGTCTCAAAACAAACAAAAACCCTGTCCAGCACCAAAACGCATTTGAAGCTGAAAACAAGGTTTAAACTCACTGTTGACTTTCACCAATTTTATCCAAGACCTCCATCTTTTTCCTCAACCTGAACAAATAATTGAACGTGCCTCAAAAGGACCATCAAAGATGTTTGTTACTAATCAAACGGATATTATAGAAAATATTGTCTGAAAACAAATTAAAAATGTAAATGTTTTACAAGTGTGTTCCTTAAAAACATGTTGAGACTCTGCACAAATCCACAGTGCTGAACAATTAATTGAAATTCAGCCGAAATCTCAATATGGGCTCCTGCCATTTTAAATCACAGGAGGCGCATTTTCATTCTAATATTGTGTTGCAGAGATGCTCTGGCCTACACATCACACAGAGACGAAAGGATCAGATATCATGGCTTTGTACAGATCCCTGCAAAAATCACACATTGATCACTAATTCAGATTTTTCACTGACAATGAGAATAATGATGTAAAAATGATCATTCCCTTTAATATCGCAAATCATATCGGAATCACAATATAAGTCAAAATAATCGCACTTTGATATTTTTTCAAGGAAGTGATGGTGACCTCGTGTGAAGTGATGATTTAGTAATGATGAACTCAATTAGCAAATACTCCCTTTTAGTGATGTTCATTAAGTCATCATTTACAAGTATTACGACGTGAGGAACGCAACAGCATCCACCGCAGACAGAACTCAGTTTGTATTCTTACTCCAACGTTTTCTAACATGCTATCCAATGTTAGCATGTAAAGCTAGCTAACGTTAACCCAGTAGAGAAGGTTTGCTGGGTAGCCTATGTGTTGTGTCATTGTGTCGTATTTGCGGTGGACACTTGTTGTGTTGTGAAGCATATGACAAATAACCTCAAACTTGTTCTACCACAAATACGACACAATGTTGCTGTAAATTTCAGCGTGCAACACTTTACAATCAGCGCCCCGTGTTGCTCAGCCTCTCTGATTTAAAAAGGCCCGTCGCCCTGACGTCTGTCATGGAATCCTTTAGAGACAGGTGTTGAGCCACCTGAAGGACATCACAGCCCCCCTGCTGGACCCCCTGCAGTTTGCCTACCGGACAAACAGGTCGCTGGATGATGCAGTCAACATGAGACTGAACTACATCCTGCATAACCTCGACTCTCCAGGGAACTACACAAGGATCCTGTTGGTGGACTTCAGCTCAGCCTTCAACACCACCATCCCTGAAATCCTTCACCACAAACTCACCCAGCTCACAGTGCCAGCACCCACCTGTCAGTGGATCACCAACTTCCTGACTGACAGGAGGCAGTTGATTCGTCCACCTGCCAATGAAACGCTGAGACTTCTTGCAATCCATAACAACGTTAGGCTTATAAGTAACAATAGCGTATGTGCACACATATCAAATATAAAACAAACAATAAAAATAAGAAAGAAAGCGGCGAAAGAGTGACGCTATGATACAGTAGGCCTGTTTAATATGCGCATGTGTAACACGTAGAGATGAATGTTTAGATGAAATATCTCAAATGATTTGTATTTGTTGGTTAATGAAGAGGTTCAATTCCCTGCTGCCCAAAAGGATGTGGTACAATTATGGTGGCAGATTGCCACAACTCTTCTTCAGGAGTCTGCCAAGTTAAATAATGACACTACCAACAAGTTTTAATGAACATGTACTGTGGTTGTGATCTCTGATAATTACAGAAAATACTAATAATTCTCAGTGGATTTGGCTTGAAAGAAAGATTCTTATCCTCCGCAGATGATGGTGAAGAGTTGACATGGGTATTTTATTTTATGTTCATTTATTCAGCCTTGGGTATCTTACAGCAAATGACATTTAATAAACTTGGGGATATCTTCACTCTTGTACCATAAATAGTCCCCCCAAGAGTCAGCTTAAAAAAAAGACTATTATCCCCCCAGCTTATATTAGTGAAGGAATGAACATCGATGTTTACATTATAACACGATGGCTTAAATGTTTTTAGACTTCAGATTTCCTGTGATGGCTGTGGAAGTCATATGTGACTTACAGCTGTTATTTATTCATCATTTGCTGTTCACTTCTGTTAACTAAGAAATGCTGCTGGGAGCTCTCTGCACGTTCTGTTTTTAAGATCATCATGAAAAGTTATCTTGTAATAAAACACGCTTCAAGGCATTCCAACGACATGTCGTGTTTGAGTTTTCTTTTTCTACATTTTAACATAGAGGTTTTCATTATTACTGCCAATGTAAATCAGTTCAAAGTGTCGCTAATCAGTCTCATGGTTACACACTTTTCTGGCCAGTCAGCACCGTCACTCAGAAACAGAAGAGGAGATTGTGACCATATTTCACATTTGGATACTGGATTGGCGACACTAACCGGATAGATCTTCTATGATGGCCGGTTAAAGATTTGTGTCAAGCATCTACGTTTTCTAATGTGTAGCTACTCTGCAGTAACATCCATATTTCAGTTTCTGCTAGTTTTCAGAGTGGGTTTGCTGGTCTATAGTTTTAGTAGCCTTTAGGTTTTATTTGTCAGGGGCGTTATTCATGATACAATAACAGTATTTATGTCGAGTTTTCAACAGTAACAGTCGTTATTTATAATTGTATTATCAAAGACATTCAAAAACGCAGCAAATACTTTCTGTTACCCCATTTTCTACATATAACTAGAGAGTGACAAAGTTTGCCTTTCACTTCAAGAATTCGACACCCTACAGATAGCCTGCAGCTCGCTCAATACAACTTAGTTTGGAGCCTCAGCGTTCGGACGGGGCGGGGTTAGGGGGGAAACACACCGGGAAGATAAAGACCTGCAGGACGCAAGACGACAGTGCTGCAAGAAATGTTGACTTCTGCTGATTTTATTTTAGCAAACGCAGCAAACATGGGTTCTCAGATCAGTTTAACAGCCACTCACACAAACATTATGATAACTGTTGGTTACGTTACCTTCTGATGGAGAGAAGAATCTGCATGAGGCCGAGGAGTGAAGTGAAACTAAAAAGCAGCTTCAACCAGGAAACCAACCAGAGAAAGAACAAACATGTAACTGACAGAAGGAGGTTTTCAACAGTGTTACTTTCGTAAACGAAAATTAAGACGATAAATGTTTGTCAACGATATTTTTTACACGACGAAGACGAGACGTTGTCGAGTTAAAAATGGATCTTTGACAGTAAAAACTCCGACGGCACGAATGTTTTGTTTTCGTTAACGAGACGAGACTCAAATGTTAGCGGTGGCTGTCGGACATTCAAAATCCAATTTAAATCCTCAAGCACCAGTTAGAGATAACGGGTATCACGAAGGAGGTGAGAAACTTTCTCTGTTCACTCAGGCCTCCTGGTTCAGGCTCTGTGCGCGCTCACAGAAAAAGGGGGAGTTTTACGGGTCATGTGACGCTTCTTCTATGGCGTCATTTCAGTGCCAAAAATCCGCGCGCAAAAAGACCACTCTCTGCGCGCTCGTGGTCTCTGTGTATACGCTCGCCGTCACTCTCTGCGCGCTCGCCGTCAATCTGCGCGCTCGTGGTCTCTGTGTATACGCTCGCTGTCACTCTCTGGGTTTTCTACTCGCTCAGCTTGGCTGAGTTTTGGCACTTTGGGGACGGGCATTGAATAGACGGCCCCGCAACCCCCCCCCCTCCTTTCTGATTGGTCACTTTAAACGCCTACTGTCTCCAGGTCAGAGCCAATCCGAGGCAGAGTAGGGCGGGTCATCATTGCGGTTGGCAGAATTTGATTGCTCGAGATGTCAGAGAAAAAAAGAGGTAAGTTGAGGAACAGACAGATATACAATGCTAGCCTGTAACAGCAGTGGCTACGTTTAAAGTTGCTACGAAAAATTGCTGACCCAATACATAACATTCTCATAACCTTCCGTTATAGTGGTCTGATCACAGTGGAGGAGACCTGGCAGTTTCCTGGGGGGAAAAAAAACATTTTCATGGGGCTATCATGGCTGAGCAAGTAAGTCTCACACAGTTAGCCTATCTCTCAGATTTCATTTGGATATCATTTGATTTTATGCCGGGACCAGTGGGGTAGTAGGATTTTTTTTAGTGGGAGGTATGTTTATGAGTTTCACATAAGTCACCAAAGTAAACAGTGTTTGATTGTATGCATTGTCACACGTGTTGTTTACCCTGGTTGCTATGGAAATTTGGTGACAAAAACCATAAGAGTGTCTAAAATATCAGTTTCCCATTGTTAAAGTCTCCAGCAACCATGTAGAAAGCTTCCTGGCACCCGTTCTCACCTGATACAAGCAGAGTCACCGCACGCCCCCCTTGACAGCAAAATTGCGGTTAAAAGTGGGCGGACGGCGTCCCCTAACTACAACCCTGACACACTCATGATGGGGCTGTGCCAGATAAACTGGGACGTCTGGTCAACCCTTAATTTACTTTAATCTGGGTTGTTCACAGTAACGTAAATCTGTTCTTTTAAATCCTATTAAAATCCTATTAATTAATTCTATTGATATTCTGTCATTAATTATAGTTCTACTAAATTGAAATTATACTTGCAATTATAACATCAACAATTAGGCCCACATGATAATCCTGCAGTCCTGATATGAAGTAAGCATACAGAAGCGGGTTCAGGTGGGTCTACTCTTGTGTAAAGGAGCACAACAGCAGATGGGGGAAAGAGAATAAATAGTTCCACATTGCTGCATGCATTCTATATTTACATATACAACTTTTCAATAAATGATTAAAAAAAAAGTTTTTAAAAATAGACAAACAAGGAAAGAAAAAATATTTAAAAGATTTAATTTGCATGATTGACTGACATCTGTTGAATGGTTGTATGTGTATCACAAGAGAGACATTGATCTTGACACTTCATTAACTATACTATGTTTTCTTAACAGCTGAGACATCAACTTCTGGAAAGACTTTTGGATAAAATACAATTGGCATTCACCGCAACCCCACTAAATTTGGATTACATGGAATTTGTTTGTCGCCAGGAGCTGTATCTTCTGCAGGCCCTCTCCAACCACATACAAGTACCAGCTGCTATCACCCAGGCTTTGCAGGAACTCTTTGAACTTGTGAGAGCACAACTGGAACATCCAGCCCCATGTGTCACAGTGGAGATCACAGGCACCCAAGGACGGCCCAAAATTTTGGTCGACGAACAGCGTTTGAAGGAAATGCTTGATCTCCACCTTCCTGTGCCTTGCATAGCCACACTGATGGGTGTGTCAAGAAGGACAATCTATCGATGAATGAAAGAGAATGACCTCTCTCAGGGAAATGTATAGTCCCATTACTGATGCTGAACTTGACAATTTGGTTTCTTCCATCAAGAGTGATTTACCAAATGCAGGAAAGGCAGACTGGAATCTCTGGGACACAGAGTTCAGTGCAGACGAGTTGCAGCCTGCATGCACAGAGTTGATTCTATGGGCATCATCTCAAGACTGTCAAGTCTTGGCTGTGTGGTACGCAGAGTCTACTCTGTACCAGGGCCCTTGTCCCTGGTACATGTGGACACAAATCACAAGTTGATCAGGTTTGTATTGAAGATTTTATTTTTTAAATTTAACCTGGTAAGTGAATTGACAACCAGTTCTCATTTGTACAATGACTATCAGTCATGGAGGTAAAGGTGATGTGGTATTTCATTTTACATATGAAATACATAGCATATATTTATTGTATCGATTGTTTTTCTTAGTACTTTTGCACTGTTCTGGAGCCACTGAAACAGAATGTCACTCTGTTTGTACACTGTAGTGCACAAATCCTAAATGACAGTAAAGTCTAAGTCATATGTTGCTTCCTAGATACAACATTGTCATATTTGGAGGAGTCGATGGTTTTTTCAGAAAGGTAACTTGACTGTTGTTAGATTTCCTCTGCACCGGCTATACCAGCATAGACCTGTGTCTTGATAAACATTGTGTAGTCTGTAACACTTAGAAGCTTTAATTAACCATCCAGAAAATGACAATAGAATAATTTGTTTTTCTGTGGTTTGTTTCAACATGTTATTTTTTGAGGTTATAATAGTGCCTTTACAGTACTTAAGTGCCACCCCCAGGTCAAACATTTAACTTGACCTGGACTTTGACCTTTAACATAACATCTGATGGTAATGAGTCAAGAGCCATTTGCTCCATGTACTCATGCTTCCCGGGAAGGAACCTTGTAATTTTTAATTTCACCATCACATTCCGTGTAGTGCCACCCTTTGGCCAATATGTCAGATTTGTCTCGTGATCTAAGCACATTTATGCCCCAACTATTTGTATTAAAGCCAAGAAGGCAGCAGCGGTGGATGGCTGTACAGTATGAGGAGGCAGAGGGTAACTATGCGAAAGGACTGAAAAAATGGTTCAAATTTAGCAGTTGCCTACAAGTTATAATCAACCAGCCATCTTGTTTATTTTACTAGTTTTTTGTGCAGTTTGCGAGTGTTCTCTTGGTGCAGACACACACGCATGCCTTTTAACTGGTTTGACTGATTTGACTTTTGTAGATACTGTACTTGAATGCAGCGACAAACAACTGTGCTTCAACAGCATTTCACTTCTTCCTGGAGGCCACTCAGCAGCATGGTTTACCCTCAAGGTAGTGTGATTCAGATTGTTACAAAGCAACATATATTGTCAAATTTACATAGAATACTGTGTACATGTCCTTTGCCAGAATAACAGCATTGAGTATTTTCCTATAAAAGTTGATGAAAAGTGAAAAGACATGGGAACATATTTTATGCCATTTCTCCATACAGACACACTTCACAGACATTCTTCACTCATAGTCCTTACTTGTGGAATTTTTTTTGCCTCACACTACATGTTTTTAGCTGTAACTAAACTAGAAAAGGGGACTTTAAAGAAATCAACACAAAATTAGATTATTGGGCACATTTATCAATATTGACAATACTTAGTAGTGTAGTGTAATAGGTTACAAAACCTTCAAAGCCTGACAAAGAAAAATCAATTGTTCTGTTAATTCCTCCATAACTGTGACTTCAGAGTACGAGCTGACCAGGGAGTGGAGAATGTGGAAGTTGCCCGGTTTATGTTCACTGTCCATAGCAACGATCAGGGAAGTTTCATCTCAGGAGAAAGTGTCCACGATCAAAGGTACAATCACTCTGTCTTTCACATATTAACACAATATCTTGGTTCCATTCCTTCATGGAAATGCAATTTTTGGATCTCTGTATCATCAAAATATTACAACCTTCTACACTCTCTTGAAGAAAATGACTTCCTGGACATCTCGTGTACAGACGACATATTCTGTGTCCATTACGCATTTCTTCAAAGACTCAAAAAAGACTTGGAGATCTTCACTGAAGGCTGGAACCACCATCCACTCCGCACTGCGGGAAACTGCAGTCCGATACAGATGTGGGAAACTGGACAGATGCTAAACAACAGCAATGTCCATTCTGAGAACCTTGCAGTAAGTGTTTTCTCTACAGTACGTTTCTGGATAAAAAACACCCAAAACACAAGGATTGAATGCACGTTTAATAGGCAAAGATACCTTGAATGTACAGTAAATAACATAACCACATAATCTGTAGTGATCTTGTGTAAACTGAAATACTTTCTTTTGATACATTTATAGGACCTTCAAGAGCCAGACATTGATTGGGAGACTGCGGTTGACTACAATGGCAATGACTCTGAAACTGGCGTTGTTGTGCCTGAATACGAGGGCCCTTTGACGGAGGAGAAGATGGATGAACTCCAAACTTTAATTGATCCTACTGACCCAAATTTTACTGATGAACAGCTATACATTGTCTGCTATGAACATATAAAACGATTGCGGACACAAACTTAACCATCTTAACAGCGGCTAAATTCTCTCTCTAAAAAAAGAGAGAGTATTGTTACTTGTCAATTCTTTTCAATCAAATTACAGTTCCTTTTTTGATGTAGAAACAGGAAGTGTTATGATTGCATTAATGATAAAAAAAAACACATCATAGCTTAAGCAACACCACAGCTAATACGATTATCATCTAAATATTGATGATGATTGATAAGTAAAGGACTATATAAAACATTACATATAAAATATATGTAATCCCCCATTTATTTGCTTTATCTCCAAGAACAAATAACTTCTAATAAACTGCACTTTGTAAGTTAAAGGTGAAGCAACAACATTTTTAATTTTAACAAATTATTCAGCTTCATCCTCCATGTCCTGTACAAAGTCCTGCAGAAAGTTGACCACTGTGGACTCTCTCTGATGCCTCATTGTACCCATCTCACTGAAGACAGGTGACAGTGACTTCACTAGAAAGTCAGCATCCACCTTAAGTTTTCAAAAAAGAAGAAAGTCATGAAAGTTTAATTTTGAAAAATGTTTCTTAAATGATCCAATGCAGCTTATCTTTTAATGGACATTATTTATTATTTGCCTTGCAAAAAGATCCAGGAACAAAGAGCTGTCTGCAGATGTCCTTTTCTTGCTGGACCAAGCTGAGGAGGTCATTTAGTTTCATTCCAGAGGACATTTGTTGCAGCATGGGAAGTAACCTCACTGTAGAGTGTAGGACTACCGAGCTGTAACAAAAATAGTAAATTGAATAAAGTTTAAAAAAGTACAGTCGTAGAAGTTGAACTTACACTGAAGGAAATATCCTACCGCACAATGTCTTCCTTTCTGTGGAGGGACACAGGCCCTGTGTATCCACATAATAAGATCCTGTCTGTGCACTCCATCAGGGTTTCATTGCCAGCTGCCTCAATCTTTGAAAAGTACATAAGTAATAATGATATCACAACAATATACAAAACCTTAACATGAAATGATTCAGAATGCATTTTTCCCACATTTAAATGAGCTACCTCTTTTATTAGTTCCTTCAGCTCAGGGTCCGCGACGTCCTTTTCAGTTATTGATCCCTGGTCAAGTTCTCCAGTGGATATGTACCCGTAACACCACTGCATTAAAAAGTTTGGTGGTGGTCCACCCTGTGCAAGACTGACGACAAATATCTCTCCAACAGTCCTGTGATCCCAAAACAAAAAAACAACAACATACTATTAGTTATACAATAATACTTTTTTTGCAAAATAAAAACTGCCTGATTTGTTCCTAGAGACAAATAATGGCTCCTTCCCAAAAACTGCTATAAAAATAGTATATATTAATATTTTATTCTACTTTAAACACATCAGTCTTTTAGAACTACTTCAGCCTGAAATATACATATCAAATATTAATTCTATATATATATTTTTTAACCCTTTAAATGCCAGTATGTTTACATAACTCCGCTGTTTTTTATCCACAAAAAACAAAAAAACTAAAATAATTTCCATTAAATACATTTCAATGAGTACACACACACACACACACACACACACACACACACACACACACACACACACACACACCATTATCCAACATCAATAGCACACACACTTCCCTTGCAGACAACAGTAAAAAGTGTGAAACTTTGCTGCTTGCTTTGAATGGGTAAAAGTGGCGCCACCTGATGGACAAATATAAATATTACAAATTGAAAGCCAGTGGTCCAAAATGAAATCTTAACATAAAGGAATGCATTAGTTTATGTTAAGATAAACGTGGGATCAAAAATAGTGGTTTTAGTGGGTTTCAATGGGGCAGTTTTGGCGCTAGGAACTATTAAGGCAGTTTTTGTGTAGCTTAGCCATTTTAGGCTTAATTAAAGTACTGAGATGACAATTCTAAAAAAAATGTAAAATGAATATCTTCTGGCAAATTTGAGCTATATTCATTCAACACAGCCAAAATGGCTTAAAAAATAAACGGTGGCTGGAAATATCCCCAAGAACACTTAAGGGTTAATCTTTTTGAAATAATATATTTCTTATAACATGAGTATCCGTGTGCATGTGAAAAGACTGGGTGTATAGAAAAGCATTGCTGTAGTTTCACTTTATAGGCCTCTTTTTTACAACCTACTTGAAGTTGTATTTTTCAAAGTCTGTCATTGAGTACTTTGGTACTTTGCCACTGATGCCTCCCTCAAAGAACCTCCTCTCTATCCCTGCCAGCATTTCTTTTCAGAAAAGGGAGATACAAATTGGTCAGCATAGAATACGGAAGTAACAATCATCTACATGACCAATATAACCAAAATTTGTTAAGACTGATGACATGTCACCACACATTTATTTTGAAGGTCAAAAAAGAAAAACATACCAGTTAAAAATTCCTTTCTCAGAGCCCCACTGTCAATACCAGCCTCTCCTATATATGAAACTCTGAGGGGATTTTTGGGAGAAGATTTCTTTTGTCGCTGCCACTGTTTCATGCCTCTATCCAGCATCTGGTCCCTGGTAATGCAGATGCTGAAAACTGCTGCTTCATCCACCCTTTAACTATGCTTTGGATGACGTCAGCAATGCTTATAATATTGGGAAAAAAGAAAAAAATACATTTCAGTCAGACAACTCTAGATTAAGTTATATTATAGCATTAATAATTATATAATAATACAAAATAATTATAGCATGGCTGAAGCAGGTTTGGCATCTGGCTCTGTCTCAAGTTATTCATTTCCTGAAAAATGATCACAATGATTGCAGGGAATGAATAGCAGAGCCCTGTAGGGGATGTAGGGAATTTTAGAAACAGAGCTACTGGGGAGGTGTTGAGATTAAAACACCTCATGGGAAGCCAGAGCAGCAGCAATGAGCAGTAGCAGCAGTGGCAACAGAGCGGCAGTGATAGCAGCAGCAGAGTGACAGTGACAGCAGAGTAGTAGTAGTCATGAACAGGTAAGCAGAGGGTTTAAATATCCCACCCTAATCAGATGAGGAGAGTATGTGACTGATCAGCTGATCAGGATTGGCACAGCTTGTGTTGTCTGCCTGATCTAGCATCATTCAACAGTTTATTAACAATTAACAATTACTTGAACTTTTAGAAGGATTTTTTTGAGGTACCTTTTAATCTCTTGGTGTCTGCGTCGTTTTGGGGATATCTCTGTCCCATCGGTGTCCTCATCATCTGAAACTAAATTGATGGCCTTGGATGCTCTGTAGGGACACATGTGACAAGGTTTAGTCATACTAAGATCTGAGATACAGATACAAAAAGAACTGTCCAACATTTGAAATTTTGCTTTAGAAAATGCATGGGAAAACGGAGAAATACCTTTCACCACAGAAGCTTGCGTGAACTTCAACATATTCGGTGGGATACAACTGCTGACAAATAGGGCAGGCTGTCTAGAATAGCATTAGTAAATATATTAATACTGTATTGTATGGGGCGGCTGTGGCTCAGTGGTAGAGTCGGTCATCCTTCATTCGGAAGGTCAGAGGTTTAATCCCCAGCTCCCTCAGGCTACATGTCGAAGTGTCCTTGCAAGACACTGAACCCCAAATTGCTCCCATGTGTTAATGATGTCTGATTGACATTTGGGCACTTTACGTAGCAGCCAGTGTGTGAATGTTTGTGTGAATGGGTGAATGTGATATGTAGTGTAAAAGCAGCTTTGAGTGGTCGCAAAGACTAGAAAAGCACAAATCCATTTACCATTTATTCACACAAAACAAAACATTTGTTAATTAATAACTTAATAAAAACAATACTGAAAAGGAAGCTTAAGGTTCAGTTGAAAGTAAAATTGCATGCATGCCCTGGACAGTTTTGTTCTTACTTTGACATTAGGAACATTGGAACGCGAAGGAAGATCTGTGGAGTCCTTTACATGTAAGATTAATGGCAAAAATGTTTTAGAGTGTAAACATGTGTAAATGTGAATAACAGCAAACATAACTGACTTTATATTTGCATCTTTCACACACAATACACAATTTTCTTTGACCAGATCCACCTACAGGAAAATCTGTTTAATGTATGTACACAACCTGAAGTCAATCAAATTTACCATTGGACAACATACATAAGACAGTAAATAAAGCCAGAAAGCTTGAATATCTGACCAACAGCCTTGTACAACATCCATGCCCCTTTCAAAGTGGCCATTTTGGTGAAGGTCTCCTCAAGTTTTCTGGACAACTGTGTACAATTTATATAATGTAAATCTTTTGTTAAAGAGAAGCCTGTATATAATGTGTATTCCTTAATTACATTACTTTTATTATCATTCTATCTCTCAGGGGTTATATACTAAGCTTTAATGGCATCATCATTTTTAATCAAGGAAGATTATTCACATTTCAGTACGTGTGTGAGTGACCACTGCAATTAAACATGTTACAACTTACCCATAAATGATCAGCATCTTCTGTTACATTGATGGTCCTCCGACCCATCCCTGCCTGTAAAAGTCTTAGTTCATCTCCTGCTTTTGGAGTCTTCTCCATATATTTGTTGACAAGGTAAAACTGTATTGCAAAAGACTTTATATTGTGCCCTCTTTTGATGTCTGAAGAAAAATAACATGGTGTCATTTTTTTTTACAAATAGTGCTGGGAAGGATTTATAAAAGAGTAAAATAAGACAAAAAGACACCATGAGAAAAGCATGATAAGGTAAACAATGTTAAGCACTTCAAACTACAAACAAAATATATATATTTTAAATGATTAATGATGAACTGTCAAAAAAACTGTCAAACTTTATTGCCTGCATATGACAAACCTGGCCATGTTCTGCTCTACTGAGCTACTGGCCCGCTGTGGGACTCCCTGTCCACCATTGTGATGTTGGTTTTCCAAATCTGCAAAATTTTCATAATTTCAAACACAGCAAAAACACATTTGTCATTCTTACAAGGACTATCTTTTGAATAATTAAGTGCTATTACCAAAATGATACTGATTTAGCTCCCACTGGTAATATTGTGTTAATTCATCATGAAATGCATTTAAACATGCTAATAGACAATATTAAGGCGATAATAACAACAATCCTCACTGTTTCTAGGTGCTGGCTCAGACAGGGCACTCTGCAGCAAGGACACCAGCCGCTGCGCAGTATCCTGCAACTCTCCCTATCATAACAGTCCACATGGAGTAACATTAATATATGAATGGGCCTACCATAAGCAGATCGTTTTGCTGAGCGCAACATTAAATAAAAGTTACCAAGACGACAACAACAACAACAACAACAACAACAACAACAACAACAACAACAACAACAACACACATTAGGCCTAATGGTTAACAGCAGGGAGGCTGTTTAACCCTGACCTGTATATACCGGGTGCAACTTATGGAAGCGAAATATTAGTCACGGTTCGCTTCCATAGCAACTATGGGAACTATGCAAGTCCAGTCGCTGTTTTGCTAACCCATGTGCTTTGACTTCAACGAAGCCGATTGCGGTGGAGGAAGAGAGCCTCCATTCTCCCTTGTAGCAAGTCAATAAACTATCACAATTACTCCCAAGCTGTTCAATACATTTAAATTTAAATATCTGTCTGTTCCTCAACTTACCTCTTTTTTCTCTGACATCTCGATCCGCAATCAAATTCTGCCGCCAACCGCAATGATGACCCGCCCTACTCTGCCTCGGATTGGCTCTGACCTGGAGACAGTAGGCGTTTAAAGTGACCAATCAGTTAGGGGGGGGCGGGGCCGTCTATTCAATGCCCGCCGTCAAAGTGCCAAAACTCAGCCAAGCCGAGAGAGTAGAAGACACAGAGAGTGACAGCGAGCGTATACACAGAGACCACGCGCACGCAGAGAGTGACGGTGAGCGCGCAAAGAGTGGTCTTTATGCGCGCTGATTATGGTTTTTATGCGCGCAGATTTTTGGCACTGAAATGGTTACATTTAGCAGAGAAGTATGGCGAGTATTAATATTCACAAAAACCTTCGTATTTGGGTCCCAGGACACGTTTGGTAAATTTCCTGTCATTAAGAACTGCGAGGTGTTAAAGTAGGTTACATTCAAGCCTCGCAGCTGCATTTCCTGAATCATATGTTGTATGTACTCAGTCATATTTGTTTCTAAGCATCGTGTCCGGTTTTCACAGTCTACTAAGGCGCTTGTGCAAGGTATTTTATGCACATTACGAACCCCATGGAGCTGTGAGGCTAGTTTTGTTTCCAATTCTACCTGCCACACAGTCCACCTCCTCAATGAACATGTTGTGGTCTCTGCATATGCCATTAAGGTTATAATTACAGCTAAAGCCAAAATAATTACATATGTACAACATAAACTACTGGACTTTTTAATTTATGACGCCTCTTCCTTCTAGTTTCTAAAGTTTTCTGTTCAATAGTCGAATCATCTGGCCTTTGTGGCTCAATCTCTGGTTGTCCGGTATCCTCGTCCATCCCGATCCTCTCCCTCTCTTGACCCTGTAGAGTCAGAGAAGAGGAGGATGAGGTCAACTACATGAGGACCGGCTATGACACCAGATTATGCAAAGTTTTGTTTAATTTTGAGTCACCTTCTCCACCACTTCTTCTCTACAGTCTCTTCCTTTTTCACCTCTATCAGCTTTCTAGAGATTGTCACTCCAGCTGTTCTCACTTGACCTTGATCACCTTTTACCATGATCAACCTGACTGTCAGCATCATGGTCGGAGCCTTGGTGAGGGCAGGTGAAATAGTACATGGTAATGTAACCTCATTAACCCAGTATGTTGGATTCTTATCTTTTTTCTGTGAGAGTGGGGTCACCCAGTCTAACTCCTTCTCTGTAGGTCTTTGGCCCAGATCTGCACTGGCGTGTTCTACAAACTTCCCCTCTAACATCTGAAGCAGTAAATTTTGAAATTCTACCTCATAAGGTTTTCTAGTCTCCATGAATGGGAACAATAAATCACGCAAGGCATCTGGATGCAAAGTGACTCTTAAATCACCTTTTCTACCAACAGAGAGGCTTGGTCGTGTTGATCCAAAGACAGGAAGGTGGATCCTAATCATGTCCTGTAATGGAGATAAGTTTGGTCTTAAATCAGGTGTGGATGTATACATCCCCGAGTTTTTATCTTTGCCTAGTCCCTTTCTGAATCCCAATTTCTCAGAATCAAATGGGTGAAGATCTTCCTGCCCCCTTAACAGAGACAAACCAGAGCAGAGGCCTATTTTAACGGTGTCTGCACATGGAAGCACTCCCTCAGCAAAAGCTGAACAAGAGCAGTTGCCTCTAAATCCCACAGGATGATCATAGCGACCAAATGTCATCCTGAGGGAAACATCCCAAAACAGGTGTCACAAAAATTAACCTACAAGAGGGAAGGCCCTCCCTAGGAAGATTCTGTATACGATCTCTCTGCTGAGTTGTAGGAAACACAGAAGGGCGGTCTGCAGCGGCACCCTGCCAAAGGGACTTTTATGGCAACATGCACACATTCCCAGTGTGTACTTGTGCCATTCCAATCTGTTTGTCCTTTCCCATTTAGCCGGAATTGTACCTCTAAGTGCTCATTTTAGATTTCTAAGACTCTCTCCTAGCCAAATTTTGTCCCCCGAGCAGCTCAGGATCCACACGGCTTGTGAAGTGTAGATAAAGAGGTCATGGGGGTCAACATCTGGGTCAGGTGTAATAGGGTGGAGACGCCATCTTATTTTATTTTTCTAATTTGTTTAGGATGAGTTTGTCCAAATTTTTCTAGATGAACTACGTTACCTTCCTGAAAAAGAACCACGTCTTGTCCCTCGAGTTTAATCTTCAAATTTCCTTCTTTAGGGCTAATTTTGCATCTTGTCACCCAAACTTTGTCACCTGGAGAGAAAGTAGGGACAGGATTAACAGGATCCTTGAAAATTGGATCTCTCAATTTTGGTTCTTTCAGGAATAAATTTAATTGAGTCAATTGTAATGGCTCGTCCCAATTTGTGGGTGCATTTTTAATGATCCACTCCTTTGCAGCTCTGACTGCTCTCTCAGCTACACCATTTGTATAGGGAGCATAAGGTATGGACCAAACTTGTTGTACTGAATGTTCTGTCAGCACTGCATCCACCCATTTATTTTTGAAATGTGTACCGTTGCGTCCATGCGTATTGATTTTGTTTCAGGCATTTTGCAAAGGTGGTCCCCCATGCACACAACCACTATTCCACCTGTAGCATCTCTCAACGGATACACATGCTTATAGCTAGAGCCATTATCAGCTATTATCAAGAAATATTTGTTTCCTTGTTTTGTTCTGTGGGGAAAAGGGCCCGCAATATCTGCACTGAAGTGCATTCCTGAGTCCTTACACAGAATTTTGAGCTCTTCTGGCGAGGCTTTCCCAAACCCATCAACCATCGCACACTGTTGACACCTTGACCTCACTTGTGTTGTGTACATTCTAAGATTAGGTATGTGGACTAGGTTCTGCTTCAAAAACCTATTGATTTTCTCATGTCCAACATGTCCTAAACCTTCGTGCACCTTGGTGACAACTTGAGAGGCTTGGTCAAGTGGCACCTCGGTGAGTGCATTCTTTCCCATCCATTCCGGTGGAAGTATCAGGAAAAGACCTGCCATTTTAGGCCTGGCTCGGGCCATACCATCTACTTCTCTATTCCCATCACGATCAAAGTCTCTTACATTAGTGTGACTATTCACATTAATCCATTCTATGTACATTGATCTGGTTATTTCTGAAATTAACCCCCACAAATGCACATGTGCTAGCGGTTCGCCTTTCACAGAAGTGAATTCTCTCTGTTTCCAGTACTCCAATTCCTGGATACCCGCCTTATATCAATAATCGCTATCAGTCACAATCCTAAGTCCTAAAATATTTTTCTTTTTAGCAGCGAGGAGACCCTCTAAAACAGCTGTTACTTCTGCTGTCTGTGCAGTTCCTTTACATGTTCCTGATGTTTTAGTGATTATCCCGCCTGTTGCATCTTTTAATATGAACGCCCAGACTGCCTTTTTATCTTTTCCTTGAAAACTGCCATCAGTGAACAGACTTATTTTTAGTTACACTAATTTTTTCTTCTTCCTTTTCCTGCTAACCAGGGGGAAAGTCAGGTCTAGCATCTGTCATTGTTGCATAAGCTGACCATTTCCTATTTTTATTAAAATCTCCTAAATAACTTCCCATATCACGGTATCCTCTCGGATCCGGATATAAAGAATGAACCTCCCGATAAGGAGGTGCATTGGAGATGTCTCTTGTCTGAGATCATCGCCAGTTCCTGAGCTAAACTCAGTCTGTGTTTCACCCATTTTTGTAGGGTGGTAATTGGAAGAGTTTTGCCGTTTTTCGTCTCTTCAGTCCCTAGGTCTTTTTAATGCTGAATGATCAGTTCAACTTGACCGTCACTGTGTTCCAGGTTACTCTATCGGATACATCTGGTGTCGACGGGGGAGTCTGCTATACCTCTTTTTATGCTTAAATTAGAATGCCACTCGCCAGGCGTATTTTTTCAACAAGCTAGGTACCCATTAAACCTAATGCGCAGCAATATGTTTAATTCTCCACTAAATTCACTTAAACGCCCTCCTGTGAAGTACTCTTAGTTTAAGTGGTTTTCTACCTATGGCCTGGCTTTTTAACTCTTAAGGTCTATCTCCCTCCCATTTTAAACAGACAGGGCCCTTTCCTATGAAAGGGGTGGCCGAGTTTTTAGAGGTGTTCGATAGCCTCGACCTTAAGGTACCAGATCCTAATCTAGGTAGAGCAGTAAAATGTAAAATCTTTATCCCCTAAACTGCCCGTTCATGCGGTCGATTTTATTATCGAGCGCATGTCGAAGAATTTTCGTAAATTACACTCCCTGGCGGATTTTCAACATATCACCTCAGCTTGATTTCGCTGGTTGAGCAGTAGACACTTTTTAAACTCAAAGTGGGTCTTTGTACTTTAACAGGGAAAGTTAAGTCACCCAATTCACATCTAGAATCCTTGTTCTAATGGTTAGGGCCTAAATCTTTCTCCTGCCCCACGTTGGGCGCCATGAAGCATGCTCTAATATCTAAATAGGGAAGGGGAAGGGGGGTTTTAAGAAAAAATTGTTCCTATTTTTTCTTCTCCTTCTAAAAACGGGACGCCCTCAGAAGCGTCACAAAACTGAGGCTTTCCGGTCGGCGACGACACGTTCATTAATCTGTCGCCGTAGTGCTCACGGATCACTACTGGGACTATGCTAGCGGGCCCTTAGCCCTCAGGGAAAAATACGGCTAGTTTCTCTGTCCCTTGGTCCGGTCCCTACCGTGAAACCCCTACACGTCTTTCTCCCACCCTAAGGCCTCGTCCCTGACTTAAGGCTAAAATACAAAAGGGAGAGATGCGGGAAGGGGAGGGTGCTGAAGGAAAAAAGCCCCCTTATCTGACTTTATTCACTGGCCTAAACACCCATAAGATTTTATCTTCCTCCGTATGAGAGCCCTGTTAGTGGGACCCCTGTATGATTTAAATCCTAACAGCTATGAAGGCCTCAATAAACATAGATGCCTAACATAGCTCAAGAAGGGGCTTTCTAAAGGTGCTCTCTACCCTGTGTGTGTGTGTGTGTGTGTGTGTGTGTGTGTGTGTGTGTGTGTGTGTCTATAAATCAGTAATGTCGCCGTAGTGTGAATCTCATGAGCTTACCTCGGGGGCGTAATGGAGTCCTTTGAAGAAAACCTTTCTCACTTTTGATTTAATACCACTCACTCCGGAACAAAAACTCCCTCCAAAGGATTTCTTAAAGTTTTACATGCCTTTATTTGTTCACTCAGTTATAAATGACACAAATAATAAAAAAGAAAATAAAAGGAAAAAAAAAAAAGTTAAAAACTCAAATTTGTCAGAACTGGTCTGGTTCTGTTTTCAGATGCCTTTAAATAAGGCTGATAATTTAGGAGTTGGACAATTTGGATGCAATTTAAGAAACCTTAAATTACATTCTATCTATCTATCATCTGAATTTGGGAGTCTCTGGCGGGCATTGATTATTCACAAAACCTCGAGTCCTGTTTAGGTTTGTCTACCAAGAGATACCATGCAAACCCTCAATAGGCGTATTGTCGCCAGGAGCTTACGAGCATCTCCATTATCGCACGCCCAACAGTTGTCAAAGTCTTGCTTCAAATCTAAATTACGCCAGAAGTTCAAGTCACAAACGGACAAGAGTCAGATTTAAAGTTTTTCAGGCTATCTGCTTTACCTCTTCCTGCGAATGGAGAATCTCTGAGAGACGAGTAGGCATGTCCTGAGGAGAGCGGAGCGGAGAGTGAGCCCCGATCTCCGGACATTTGCCTTTATATAGGCCTCTGCGCAAAAGCTGGAATTTCCCAGCTCCTGCACCTGCAAGTTCACGCGGCCCGTTCACGTGAGGTGAGGTGCACGCGGCCCGTCCACGTGAGGTGAGGGACACTTTTCCAGCCTACCCATAAATATTGGCCAACCAGAGCCCTACCCCACGTGGGCCAGCTGCGGCCGGGGAGCCAATCATAAATCTGTTCCAGTTTCAACAACTCTCCCACCCACAAATAAGGACTCAAAGAGAAGTTCTCTGACAACTCAATAAATGTAAGCATACATGATAAATGTTTAACAATACATAGTCAAAAATCCAATAAAATTTTTTAAAGTACATTGACAGAAAAATCAACCATGCAGATTGATGAAGAGACTAAAGTAACTACTAGAAGGAGAATAGTAGCACAAATCATTGATTAAAAGTCAAGGTTAAAATAATTCCTTGCAATTCACAATTCACCAATAATTTGTGTTAATAAAAAGTCGACATAATTGAGTAATACTCCAAAATAATATGTAATCAAACATCCTTCTATTTTTCCTAGTTAAGAAATTAGATAATAATCCATTAATTAATAAACTCATTTATAAGTTGTGAGCTATAAGCTACACAGTGAGTTTACAATGTTCAAACTTAAACGCACACATATAATAAATCTAAAGAAAAAGACCAAGAGAGCAAAGGCTACAGTACATAAAGCTTGCTGGCTATAATGTTAAAGGCTGACATGCAGTCAGTGTAAATGAGGGAAAACAGGATATAAATCAAGAATAGGATCTTTAAAGACTCAACTGCAGTAATTCTCAAGACACTCAACTAAGAGCATCAGAGGCCAACATGGCAGTAAAACTTAAAGCATACATGTTAGACTCTGACACCTCAAGAGGAGTACAAGAGGAGCAGATCTAAGATCATACAGAGAACATAAAAGTGATATATTCTCAAGACTCAAACGTGCACAAGTTATTCAGAACAAGTTTTCTGGCTACTCTTTCATGCCAGTGTAAGCTTATGGAGAGTTCCTCCTTATTATTTGTTTTTATTATTTTTAACTTGTTATTTATATAGTCCCATAAGGGACATGGGCGAAATGCAGGAGTCCAAAGACATGTAACCCATTACATCCTACATAAACGCTCATTTAAAAAATATTTAATTATAGTAGTCAAATATTAACAACAATTGCATTTAATTTGACCTGTCCTGTCTAACACATACAAACCAAGAGGAGGAGTTATGTAGTCACAGTTTATGATTACTTACTTTATGATTTAAACTGCACTTTTGGTGCTCAAAGAAAAGACAGATGACTTTTTCAAATATAATATCGCATCGCTGTCGTATGCCTTTGCCAACCAATCAAGTTGCAGTTTACATCCATCAGTGTTTCTCTTTGAATTTTCCTGTGGAGTCATCGGCTGTTTTAACAGCTGTGACAAACTTTAACTTTGGGAAAAAAAGTGCACAATACACGAGCATCAACGTCCTGAAGAGTCCCTCTGTATGAGACCACATAGATTCACTGTCCGTGCAGAGGACTGAGACATTCTTCAGGAGTGAATTGAGAATATTATAATTATCATTATTACAGTAATGTCGTCTCTCTCTGACTGACCTGTAGATGCATTTTGTTTGGTCGGCAGGTGATTATTTAAATGATCGTGAATATAACGTTCCTCCACTAGATAGCATCATGAAGTAAGAGCTGCATGTAATCGCTACAGAGCAGCTGCATTAGCAGAAAAATGTAAAATACGTGCTGAATGAATATTAAAAACTTATTTGTCAATGTAACAAGTTTGTGATGATTACATGCAGCTGTTAGTGATCAAGCTAACTAGCTTGTAGTGTAACATTATATTCAGCATGGTCACGTTTTTCTCCATTTCTCTGTTATGTAATCAGGCTGTTGTTGTGAAATGTCTAATATTTAAAATCTAAATAATGTTAAGGTCGCCTGATTAAGGTCCCTTCATTAGTAAAGAGAGGCAGCTGTCTAACATCTTTAATCCAACTAACGATGCTGCCGTCACAGTCCGCAGGCAGCAGCAGACACGGAGCGGCCATCGCAGTAACGACCACATTGGGACAATAACACGTAGAAAAGATGATTCCTCTGCATACTGGAGGCATCGGTGCTCATCACAGTCACATTTGCACAGAAACAGAAAAGTCCTTCAGAGGGACACATTTTACTTTTATACTGTGACGACATTTCAGAGCCTGGACCTTCAACTTTTGCTTCAGTACTGAAGTATGTCATGAGTTATTCTAGTTTAGTTCTGGTTTTGATTTGATTTCGGTGTTCAGTTATTATTTCTTGTTTTACTTGTCACTTTGTCTCTTGTCATGAGTTCTCATTGTTTAGTTTTGTATTTAGTTTATTCTGTGTTCTTGTCATTTAGTTAGAATTTCATTTGTGTTTTACTGGTTCGATCATTTCCTGGTTTACTGTGTCACCTTGTCTCTCGTGTTGGTCCACTTCCTGCCTTGTTTGATTATGTGCCCTGCCCTTATTGTTTTCACCTGCCCCTTGATTGTCTCACCTGTGTCTGATTAGCCTCACCTGCTGGTTCATTGTCTTTGGCTGTGTCTGAAACCGCATACTAACGTACTCCCTACTACATACTCAAACAGTATGTACTGCATACTGCCTACTAACCTGACTATTAGGATGCCGGTGGCATCATACTCAGAGCCGTCTTCTCCGTATCACGTGACTTAATCGTTTACGTATGTCCGGTCTGATCTCCGGTCCATCTCTGCCATAGTAGAAGCTGAATAGCCGCAATGCATTTTGGGGCGGTTGAGTACAACCAGTGAGCTCCCGTCTCATACTCAAACATCTGGGCCGATCTAGTATACATCCGGGCATTTCTCACATACACAAAATTGCATACTATGAGATGGGAACGCATGACACTCATTTTACGTCACGGTTAGTATGATTAGTATGATAGTATGCGGTTTCGGACACATCGTTTGTCTTTATGAAGCCAACGTACGTCTAACCTCATATTACCTGCTCCTAGTTTCCTCGTGTTACTGTTGTTTTTCCCCTTGGATTATCCGTTACCTGGATTTGATTAAAGTAAGTTTTTCCTTTTTTGTCTTTTGTTGGATTTTAGATTTTGTTTTTGCATTTTGCCTCAGTTTATTAAACTCTTTTCTAAGTCTGCATCTGAGAGTCCTCAACCTTCATTTTTACCACAACCGTGACAAAGTCTATATTTAGTATCTATACTTCTTGTCACAACTGAACTAGGTCTTGAACCCAAATGCACGACTGGAAAACAAAGTACAAATAAACAATCTTTTAATAACAAAGTGCAAAAATCAAAATCACTCTACAGACGAAAATACAAGTGAAGAAACCAAAAATCACTCTGATGAGGAAAAAACTTCTATGACAAAAAAGGCTAGACAAAGTATCACAATAACACAAGAGCAAAACAAAGTATCACAATAACACAAGAGCAAAACAAAGTATCACAATAACACAAGAGCAAAACAAAGTATCACAATAACACAAGAGCAAAACAAAGTATCACAATAACACAAGAGCAAAACAAAGTATTAAAATAACACAAAACCTGAATTGACGTAAAGCATAACATGGAAGTGGCGTAGGTTCTCTGACTGCATGGGACAAGACGAACTGGCACAGAATGAAGGGAAACGCAGACAATATATAGACAAGGTAATGGGGAACAGGTGGAAACAATCAGGGCAGTGAAGACAATCAGACCAGCTGGGAACACACAAGGGGAGGGGGCAAGTTACCTGAAAGGAGAGGAGAGTTAGATTTCAAAATAAAACAGGAAGCCACAAGACAACATAGACACAAAACAAAAACTAAACATAACCAGATTTCTCTGACATGACACTTCTACTTGAGCAAAGCCTGAGAGTACTTTTGTCCCCTTTTGTGACATGAAATTAAACACACCGCTGAGCACACTGGCACACTCCTGCATCAAATTAAGCATGGTGCGCTTGTGATTTTTACCTATGAGAAAATATCACAAGATGCACGAGCAGGAGCGTATCCAGGTACAGGTAGCAGTGTGCTACTGTGGTTCTGTTTTTACCGTGTTTGTACATTTATTTAATTAATTCATTTAATTTTTGGTTCATAAAGATAATCAGATAAAACATATATAACTATATCATGAGATTTATGACAACTTTTTATGACTAGTATTCTTAAATAATTTTCCATTCAAGAAATGATCACAATCAGAATTCTTAAAATTGTCACAAAAACTATGATATTATATTAAAATAGTTTGTTGCCCATCCCGCTCACCAAACACTGAGTTCATGAGATGTAGTGAGAACACCTCCTTCTTTTTTGGAGTTAATGAAATAAACACCAGAGTCACTCCTCTGCACTCCTGTGAGCGTAATGTGTCCACTTCTGTTGCTCCAGAAAAGTCTGTCAAATTTCCTCTCCTTCACAGAGGCGATAGCTTTTCTAAGCGTAAGAAATCCAGACTCCAGTAGAGGGTGAAGTAGAGTGATGGATCGTCCCTCAATGCCTGTCAGCTTCATGCCGGTCTCCAAAGAATGTAATGAGATCACCGCTGTATAATGTAGAGAGATACAACCGTTAGTTAGACCAGCTCAAATCCACTTTTTGTGAAGGTGAGAGCTCTTTCCTTTAACAACATACAGCGGTCATGCAGCTCTCCTTAAAGCCACCAGACTGCTTTCATACAGTGATTTAACCCCGCAGCATTCAGGTCTTGCAAGTGTTCGGCTACCTCAGCCTGTAAGTGACTTTGGTGTTCTTAAAGGGTTAGCTTGGATACAACAAAACATGTTAACATGAAGACGAGCAGAAGATGAGCAGTGGCAGACCAGAAACGTGTGCTTCGAGGTTAAACTGCTGTTTTTTCTATGGTAGCTTTGAAGGAAGCAAAGTAGATAAAAGCAGTTTCTCTCACCGCGACAGTCAGGTAATCTTTCTATCATTTCTGTAACATTTTAACCAGCATCGCATAAATGAAACATTGAAAAGGAGTTCTAATTTAGAAATCTGTTTGTGTCTTTTGTTCATTTATAATTAAAAATTAAATTGCGGAAATAGTTTTTATTGGTGCATTCACTGCATTCGTAATATATCCAATAAAACCACAGCAATACAATAAGATGAACTTACACCTTTGTATAAAAGACGAAAGGACAGTCAGAAGAAAAGAGAGTTAATACCTTGTCAGTGTAAGTATAGTACAGGTCATATAAATGAATGAAACATAAAATATACCTCACCAACCAAGTGGTGATTTTCTTTTAAAGACAAGAACTCACAAACTCCTGAATGTCCTGCGCAATCTAAGTACAGCAGTATCACCTTCATTTAGTCGAGGCCTCTAAAATCAAGTCAAAGTTTCATATCACATTTTACAGAGATTCATAAGTTAAAAAGTTACCTATGACAAAGACGATAATCCTCAAATGTAGCTCCATGGTTGTTTTCTGGATGTGAGCTCTTTCAGGTGTAACACTCACCACACAGCAGAGCGAAGACCACAATAAAGCCGAAGCGTCATCTTCGCACGTTGCAGCTTCCTGTTTCAAAAGAGACAAAATTGAATGCTGCACAAAGCCACTGAGATCCCTCAGGGTCTTGCTGCCAGAGCACCTGATGAGGTAAATGAGAAGAGGAACACACAAACATGCCTTTGTATGTGAAAAACTATTTATTAGTTTCTCTTCACATGTGTTTTATCTGTTTATTACAACATTGTGTTCACAAACACAACCGGCTGCGTCGTGAACGGAATTGTTCACATACAGCGCGTGTTACTGGAGGATACCTCTAGAGGGCACACCAGAGAG
Source organism: Semicossyphus pulcher (assembly GCF_022749685.1). NCBI lineage: Eukaryota > Metazoa > Chordata > Actinopteri > Labriformes > Labridae > Semicossyphus > Semicossyphus pulcher. Next base: position 2,866,375 of record NW_027211701.1, read on the forward strand.
CTCAGGCTGTATGCATCTACTGTATGTGCAGTATGACAACAGATGTTGGGTGCGTCTGAAACCGCATACTATCATACTAATCATACTAACCGTGACGTAAAATTGAGTACGTCATGCGTTCCCATCTCATAGTATGCAATTTTGTGTATGTGAGAAATGCCCGGATGTATACTAGATCGGCCCAGATTTTTGAGTATGAGACGGGAGCTCACTGGTTGAACACAACTGCCCCAAAATGCATTGCGGCTATTCAGCTTCTACTATGGCGGAGATGGACCGGAGATCAGACCGAACATACGTAAACGATTAAGTCACGTGATACGGAGAAGACGGCTCTGAGTATGATGCCACCAGCATCCTAATAGTCAGGTTAGTAGGCAGTATGCAGTACATACTGTTTGAGTATGTAGTAGGGAGTACGTTAGTATGCGGTTTAGGACACGTTTGCACACACACTTGTAGTGTTATAATTGGACTAAAAGTGGTTTGTCACCAAAAAAAAGTCACATAATGCAAGCTTCTCACAAGTGGAAAAAAGGGCCTCAAAGGTTAAAACATATATAGACCGGCGTGCATGTTGCGTGAGAAACAGGCAGGTTTTGTAGAAATGAGAGCGAGCTACCTGTGGTTGTCGTGGCTTTGACTCATGTATGTCAGGCTGCGGTCGACAGATGGCTCCAATGTCTGGACTGCTGCTCTTTTATCTACGTGTTTGTAATGAAGAAGAGCGTGACAGGAAGAGGGGTCTGGTTTTTTATTTCGAGAACTCTCAACCAGAAGAACAGACAACATGCTGCCGTATGGAAACAGAGAAGGTTTCATGTGTTCACAGACAATGGTGAACCGAAATTGATGTTTCAAACTAAAGCAGAATGGATTTTTATTTTATTTCTTAACAATGCTGCTGTGGTGTGTTCTGTGTTTCATTGCAAAAGTACAAACCATGAACATAGTTTCCTTCAATAAACATCATATTAACTTGCATGTCATCGTGGGTTTCATCCCTGGACCCAGATACAAAAAAATGTTGCTGCATTTTTACATTTCACATCACCTCCAGAAATCATATTTTAATGCCAGTAAACACTGTCACCAGAATCCCTTTTTCTTTTACTCCTCTCTCTCTCTCTCTCTCTCTCTCTCCCTCCCTCCCTCTCTCTCTCTCGTTCTGTTTTAGTTAGGCTTGTCGTGCAGAAGCTGCGTTGACTTTAAACAACATGCGCGTCTTCATTTAACTCCGTAATGGAGGTGCTGATGAGAATCATCGTCTTCTTCATGTGTAAGTAATAAACTTGATATCGTATGCACATCCATAATGCAGTTCAGCTGATGATATATTTCGGAGGTAACCTATATCCGTCTGATTTCGGTTGTTTGGCAGAAGCTTCCCAGCTTTTACTCACTAACGAAATGCTGAGGGTGCTGCAGCGACTCTTAACATCAGGAAAAATAAAAACCATCAGCTAAAAAAAGCGTAAAAAGGACGTTTCCTCCGTTTTTTTCACCAGTATAAATGTGTATCTGGCCACGTCACACCCCGCCGTCTATCAACAGCATCTAAATAGTTTAGGACACTTCTGCAGAGTAAACAGGGTGTGTGATGTGGTTATAGCTGTGAATTATACAGTAAACTAGATGTGGTACAGTTACTTAAGGTTACTCTGTATCGTCAAAGTTTGGTCGATTGTTCATTTAATATGAACAAACAATGGACTCCGCGGAGAGGGAGAGAGAGAGGGAGCGTACAGAAACGGATCATTTCGCCTCTTCGTGTTTCTCAGTTTATCAGGGAGAGGTCTGAATCTGCATCGATCTGTGTATCACTCGTCTCGATATACCCTCATGGCGCTGCACTGTACTTTAACGTTGCTGTATGAGGAACTTGTCATTGTGTGAACTCTTAAAATCCCTTTCGGATCTCCTCTGTGCAGCATTCCTTCTATTTTTCTGTTTCTGTTTTCTTTTTGTGAGCGATAGCCTACATGTTCATGTTTGATTTGTTGCAGAGTAAAAGGCTGAAAATTGGTAAATATGTAAAAATAATAATAATAAACTCTAAATCTCATAACCTAAAGATAATTTTTGCCCGTGTTGCCTTTATTAAAGAGGACAGCTGAGGAGGAGAGTGGGGGGTGACGTGCAGCGTGGGGCCGAGGGCGGGAGTCGAACCTGCGGCCGCTGCCTCGAGGACTGTAGCCTCTGAAAAGATCATCACAGATGTTTCAGTGATGAAGTGCTGTATGAATTATTCTCCAAACCCAGAAATGAGTTCAAATATAGCTAAACAAAAACAATATTTTATCCTTCGTCATTAACTCTGTCTTTGCTCATGAAAAAACAAAGGAAGGAAGCTGCATGCTTTTCTATTTAACCAAGTTTCTGCTGGAAACAAAATATCCAAAGTCATCTTAAAATAAAGTATTAATTTAAGATTATTTTATTGTGTTTTAGAGAGATATAATCTAGTCTATAACTTAAAAGAAAAGCTTTGATGAAGAAACACAAATTCTGATCCCAGTAGAGAAGTAAACGGTCTAAGCAGCCGACTAAGAAAGAGGAAATAATTAAACTTGAAACCAACGTCTTTTTTTGGTCTGATCAACATGTGATACGTTCACTGGAGGCTCAAGAGATAAAATGAAAACTCCACGAGAGATGTTGAGAGCGGCTCATCCTCGGCTAATACTGCAGGGTTTTTCCATCCAACTGTTATCACCTGAAATATAACTGTTTACAACACACAGTCTGTTGCGAGGCAAGCTGTCCAAACAGAGACTTCCTCTAATGTGAAGTCTGGTGATAAAGTAAGGCATGATAACATGTAGTTCCTCAAAATGGACTCCTCACAGGGAAGTATTCTGCGTACACTCTGGTCACTTGCTTAAGACGAACATCTGATCCTTTAATATGTTGCGGTCCTCTCTGTGAGCCTTTGTTTCTGTCTTTAGTTAAGGAGGCCGTTGTCAGGCCTGGACTAAAATGAGGACTCAGATGCAGAGGATATCACGTACAAGCACACTTTATTGAATTCAGATCCTCTTTGAAGAGTGACAAACAATTGGGCTATGAAAAACTCACTTAATAAACTAAGTCCTGGCAAGATAACTCGCGGAAGATAACCTTCCTAACAAGGAAAATCTCCAATAAAAGGAGAGACAAAAAACACACTAGAAACAGGGAAGATCCTAAAACATAAATCGCTCCCGAAGGAGGAAAACCAAAACTACTGATCAACGGGACAAAAGAAAAGGCTCACCTAAACAGGAGGCTCTACAACTATCTAATACTTATTAAACACAAAATCGCTCCAAAAGGGAGGAAAGAAAACAGTTTACAAAATAACACAAAATCGACTCTAAACTAGAAAACTTTAACAAACGAAAAATCACTCTCAAAGGAGGAAACAGAAAACAACTTACGTGGCGTAGCAAAAAACTCTTGGCAAAACCGACTATGACTGTGGATAAGGGCTTGGGTGCACGGACAAGGACGAAACACTTTGGCAAAAGACAAAGGGGAGACGCAGACTATAAGCACATGAGGGTAATGGGGAACAGGTGGAAACAATCAGGGATCAGGGGAGACAATCAGACCGGTGACACATGAGGAAGGGCAAGTGACCTGAAACGAGAGGAGAGTTAGGTTTCAAAATAAAACAGGAAGTTACGAGACAAAAATCCAAGACAAGACAAACCTCACCGCGGTGTGACAGCCGTAACAGTTGCATCAAAAGTTCTTCACCAGCCATTATTCAGTAAAGCAGGTACACTGAGGATCTGACTAATACCTGAAACAATTACCATCCCATAACGGTTTAAAACAATGGAAACATTGCTCTCTCCAGTAAATAGACTCCTACTCCTCCCTGAGGGATCCTGAGGCATTCCCAGGCCAGATGAGATGTTTAATCTTTCAAGTGAGCTCTGGGTCTGCCTTGGGGTCTCCTCCCAGTTGGACGTGTCTGGAAAACCTCCAAAGGGAGCGTCAGGAGGCATCCTCATCAGATGCCTGAACCACCTCAACTGGCTCCTTTGGATATGAAGGGAGGAGGGAGCTCGGAGTAGCTGCTCTACTCCGAGCTCCCTCAGGATGTCTGAGCTCCTTATCTTATCTCTAAGGCTGAACCCAGACACCCTGCAGAGGAAACTCTTTCAAATCAGCCGAGGGTTGTAACGTAGATGAAGTGGTAAATCGAAAGCTTTGCCCTCAGGCTCAGCGCCCTCTTTACCACCACAGTCCAGTACACGCACCGAATACTGCTGATGCTGCACCAACCCTCCCATCAATCGATTTTACCTTCACTCTTGAACAAGGCCTCGAGATACTTGAGGCAGAGACTCACTCCCCATTGATACGGACTAGTCAAGTCTAGGGTTGAGGGTGTGACCTAGGCCGAACCTGGAGTGTGCAAAAAGAGAGAAAAAGGGGAGAAGCTGGACCTGGAATTCAGCTGAGTGGAGAAACAACTGTGTGGTTAGCTCACGTCTAAGTCCACAAGCAGCTCCTGGTGGAGGCCTTCCTGGGCTGGTCCTCGGGAGCGGCGTGCTCCGTCGTTTCCCCAAACGTTAACGTTAGTTCAAGTTTTTATGATCATTGGTTGTATCCCCAAAATACCAAAAGTAACAATGCTGGTCTTCATCCAGTTTCATGAGTAGGAGGTGATAAGCTGCCGTCGTCCTGAAGCCCGTCTCAACTCAATAGTTGGCGTCTCATTGTGGACTCTCCCGTGTGCTTTTACACCTGAGCCTCATTAGCAGACCGCTGCGTGCGTCATCACATCACATCATATTGACGTCCTATCAATAGCATAACCAACCACCTCATTGTTTCTCAGTGAAAACCAGTCCAGAGTCAGGAAAAGGAAAGACAGAAATTATAACCCCCCTATCACTACTAACACCACCCGGAGGGAGCAATCCACAGTTTTCCACCAGAGAGCCATGGCCTCAGACGTAGATTTGCTGACTCTCATCCCAACCAATGACTGTATATAGATGGACAACGCGTCTCCATCTGCTCTCATTGTATGAAAGTGATGCCAAAATAGGATAGGAGTTGCGCAGTAAAGATCGGGTGGAGTCGCAGTAGCCACTTCCGCTTACCAAAACACACACTTAACTTACCGAAGAAACAGCAAGGATCCCGCACACCGGCGTGTTTAACAGCAGAACAGCTTCTTGTGTTGGTCTGAGGTTAACGTTCACAGGTATGGAAACTTCAATGACTGTAGTGATTGTTTTAGGTACGTCTCCTCTCGCTGTTCGTCCTCCACTCTGCTAATCCGAAACTGATCGGCTGCAGGAGCCGTATTTGTCAACAGAGCTGTCAATCATCATTTTTACAGCATCAAATAACTAAACTTGTCAGAAAAATAAACACTTGGACGTTAATCAGCATGATAAGAACTAACTATAATGACAGAAACCATGTTTGAGAAAAAATTATTTGACGTGTATTTTGATTTTATAGTGTGACTCATGTCCCATCTGTTAACATGGAGGAGGCGGGCTTTATGACCTATACTGCAGCCAGTCAGCAGGGGGCGATAGAGAGGGTTTGGCTTCACTTTAGGGAGCTGTCATGTTGTCCATCTTTTTATACAAGCTGTGTTTGAAACGGGATACTACATACTGCATACTGCATACTGCATATACTGTGTTTGGTGGTAGTATGTAGTCTGGAGGAGCATTTCAAATGTATTTTGCAGTATGCTACGCCAGGTGCCAGTTTCCGGTTATGGAAAGCGCAAGTACACAATAACCGCTGCTTCTTTAGCTATAGCGCCCTCTTCTGCTCGAATGCTGCTGTCCGTCATTTCACCTGCTGCTGTGACGTTCCAGCGCTTTGCATTGTGGGATACAGTAGGCGAGGTAGACTGGTCCGATGCATACTGGAGAATTTCTCCGAATCATAACGACATCCGGGCATTTTTGGCATACTGCACATTTTTCTTTTGTTTGTATACTACAGACTACACTTTGGCCACATCAGTACCTACTGCTAGTATAGTATGACATTTAGAACACAGCACCTGTCTTTGATCCCAACAAACCACCTCATTGCCTGCTGGAGGTCCCAGCTTGATAAAGCCAACAGAACGTTGCTATGGTTACTCGTTTTGTATACAGACTATGATAGACACAGCATTAATTTAGAACGGTGAACAGACATGGCAGCCAATCAGAATTGAGCGTTCACCCAGCTCATGTTATAACTGTGAATATGTTAAAGGGAAAGTGTCCGGTAATAATTCTTCACAGGTTTCCTAAAAGCGACTCTTTTCACATAAAAGTTGTCACGTCATCTTTTGTTAATTAAAATAGGATTATTGATATACATCCCGTGTCAGAGAGAGATGAATTGATCCTTTCTGATCTCAGTAGAAATGATTGAGGAATGTTTTAGTCCTCTTACTTCAGTATGATAAGGCTGTGATAGATGTTATTGAACTCTAATGGAGGTCATTATTGATAGTCAGTAGATCAGCTCTACTTTGTTCATCTCTGTTGACTGTTGTATCTCTACATGTTACAGTGAAGGTCTCGTCTGCTGCTGAGGAGGTGAAGAGTGAGCTGAGAGGCATTGAAGGAGGATCCATCACTTTCCTTGATCCTGTGCTGGAGTATGGATTTATTTCACTTGAAAGAAAGAATGTTGCCATGGTGAAGGAGAAGAAATGTGACATATTGGAGGAAATTTACGAGGACAGACTTTTCTGGAACAACAGAACTGGACTCTTTACACTCAGAGGACTGCAGAGGAGTGACTCTGGTGTTTATGGTTTTGACTCTAAAAAAGGAGCTGTTTTCACTTCATCTCATAGACTCACAGTGTACGGTGAGTTACATTTACTTTCCCAGTTTACTGACCAGTGTGTTGGTGGTTAACATTGTTTTCTACCATCTTAGCCCCGTTTGTTACCTCAGCAGTCCGTATGTTACTACATGACTTGGTCTTATACAGTTTCCTGCTTTAATCTCAAAGATCAAAACTCATTCAAATCTTCTTAAAGTTTTTTCTGATGTTTACTGTTGTTTGCTTTAGACAACAAATCAGCATTTAACTGCAGAGTTTATGTTCTTTCAAGCAGCTCAGTCAGTAGAAATATAGCATCAAACATTAGTTTGGCCCAAAGGGAAGTGCGTGACAGAACAACAGTGTAACTAACAACATGCTCCGGTCACTATCGTGGCTAACAGCACAAGTGTGTCGAGACGGTTTGACACTTAGACTGTGGATTCACATTGAGCTGGAGGACATCAGAGGGAGATATTTATCCATAATATGATCCTGTTTTACCTCAAATCAAGTTACAATGTGAACTTTGTCCAGTGAGCACAAACAGGGGATGAAACTTAATCAAACTATTCTCATGAATCTCTTCTCTAGAGCCCGTAGCAGCTCCTGCAGTGAATGCAGTGAACACAGTGAACGTGAGCGCAGAGAGCTGCACCTTGCTGTGTTTGGTGAAGAAAGCTGGAGAGACGACTCTGCTGTGGTACAAAGACGAGGACATACTGAACCAGAGCAGCTCGGCTCTCTCTCTGCCTCTCACCTTACACAGGCAGGATCTCACATCATCCTGTAGATGTGTGGCAGCCAACCCTGCTGAAGAAAAGACTCTTCACGTCGATGTTACCGCTCTCTGTGGGGGACTAATGGACACAGACAGGCACGGCAGTGACACCAAGATAAGAAGCTGTAAGACGTATTCTTACTCACATTTTAAAGGCTCTTGTCACAAACTGTTCATGTTGATGTTTGTGTTTTTGATGTTGTGTGTTTTGTTTTCACAGATATGATCATAGTTCCCATTGTGCTTGCTGCAGTTGTTTTACTCGGTGCCTTGTTCATCAGAGGGAGGTTTTTCCTCAAAAACAAGAAGACAACCACAGAAACACAAGCAGGTATTTGTTTGATTAATCTCTGCCTTTGAATTAATGTATATATATTCATCTATAGATTTTCCAATGTATCTCTACTTAGCAGGACTGATCCTTGATGTAAGAGATCTTTTACCATGATCCGAGTGAATTCTGATTGGCTGCTGGATGTCCATTAACTCCTGACAATGGAAACCCACTAAGTAGTTCCAGTAAAACCGTTAATTGACCCGCTGGCTACTTAGTATCAGCCATCGTCCCAAATGAGTAACCACAGCAACAACAACACGCTAACATCTAATCACAACAATGAGGAACTTTTATTTTAACCTTTTGGAGGATTATGAAAACTTCATTTAATGAGACGCAGAAACTAAAGTTATTTATCAGACTGACTGTAGTCCTTCAGTACCTCTGAACACCACAGGATGGCGCCTGTAACGCACAAGCAGCAGGAAGTACACTGCCCCTCTGAACCTTGGATCACATAAACGATTATCTCTCAGCGCTTGAACTACTTAGCTCGTTACTGAAGGCCGACTTTAAACATGGCCGATTATTTTGGGTGAAAATCTTGATGTGAATTTGGGGTCAATAACACGGCTAGCTACACCGCGTAGCTAGCTTTTCTAGTTATGTTTAACAACTTGACAAGCTAGCTAAGCGGCCATGTTATTGACGGTTGACTGTCAAATGTTTGCTTTACTTTACGACGATATGATCTTTTGGAACGACCGCCAACTTTTCAGAGCTTTTGGGGTCATTGTTTACAGTCTGACTAGCAACTTGAGAAGTGAGAATGGAGTTGAGAGACGTCGTCTAAGAGCATGTTAGATGCACTTTCATGCAGATGTCTGTTTATAGAGATTAATTAAAGCTGTCTTGTCTTCAGATAACCACCAATTTGTTGCTGTATTGGTGCCTGTTTAGCTCTCCACAGGGACTGCTTACCTGCACACAGGCACAAACCAGAATGCTGCTGACACCAGAAATTGTGTCATTTGCCGACAGATTCTGCATTTAAATGCAGATATCTGTTAAGAGAGATTAACTGGGGTTTTTTATGTTTTTTTAGAATATTATTTGCCTTCATTAGATAGGTGAGCTGACGAGAGTCAGGAAACGTGCGGAGGAGGAGAGAGTGGGGGATGACACGCACCAGACATCCACAGACGACCGCAGCCTCTGCACACGGAGCGCTCGCTCCACCAACTGAGCTAAACCAGCGCCTGAATGCAGATTAACTTTATGTCAACCAAAAGTTATTGAATTTAAATTTTGCTAGCATGCTGTTAGCTTACTTGTTCTATAAGCTGAGCAGACTAGATTTATCTCCCGCTGCCAAGTCATAGTTAAAGTCCAGCTCCAGTCATGTTTTAAAACATACGGTATTAAATGCTCTGCTTGAAATAATAAATTGTGTCTGATGTTTTCTTTTCTCCAAAATATGTTTAATTACAAGCTCCTTTCTCATCTTTGATTCATGACAACAACTCTCTGCCCATGATAAGATCACGTGGACACCTGAAGCCCAACAGGTTTTCACTGACTTCAAGTCTGCACTTACAAAGTGCACCAACTCTAGGTTTACCTGACCCTGTGAGTTAAGTGCGGGCTGAGCCCTTTTCAGATATTACTGGGTACACTTAACAGCTTCCCTTTCAGCCCTTCACCTCCAAGTGAAGACTGCACTGCCTCAAAAGGCCACTGGTCCTAAACACAACACCCAGCCTAGTGACTGGGTGCTCAAAGATTTCAGGAGGAAGCAATGGAAGCAAAGGCGTTTCACCGGCCATTTCCAGGTCCTCCTAACACCACACAACCCTCTCAAAGTCCAAGGGAGGGCCACTTGGCTCCACACCAGCCACTGCAAACTGGCTCCTTCTCCAACAGGGGAGCCTCTGAGGAAATGATTTACAACCTTTGGAATATACAAGTTTTGTTCTCCCATCGGGGGGAACCTTTGGAAATATCATTGCCTCTTTCTCCCTTTGGGGAGAACCTGAAAGAAATAAAACGGCTGAAAAGCCAAAATTTGAGACGCTGAGGAAGACAACTGGGAAGTGAGCCAAGCGCCACCCTTCAGAATGGATCGTCAACGACCGTGGTGACCACTCCGGCAGCCTGGAGATGTTGTTTAACTTTAGTAACATCGATCGTCATTTTTCCTTTGTTATGGTTTGACATGCAACAGCAGACAACCAGAGTTGATAACCTGACTACTAGTGTGACGCACACACATGACCTGACTAATAAAACACACCAGACTAACACGTGAGTTTGACTAAACAGCTGACATTTAAAGCACTGATCCAAAGTGACTCTGACCTCCCTGATGACCCCCGCTCAGCTGACCTTTGCCCTTTCCCCAACTATGACACAGACATGATATCACACATGGGTAAGTATTGACAATTCTCACAGGACAGCAGATATTACAATGATTCTTACCATGATTCTTTTACTCCCCTTCTGTGTGACGAGTGTAATTAAACTGTAAAACAGGGTTTACATTCTGATGTTGCTGAAGGCTTATATACTCATATACTCAAATGTAATTATCAGTTCATGATAAAAAGTGGGGAGTTGTGAAGGAATTTTTATGTTAACCTGTTTGCTCGTGTTTAAATTTCTTTAATATTATAGAGTCAATAATCATGGTATAATCAGCTAAGGTTGTCTGCTCCTCTCCAGGGTCTTGTGCATGATTTACTGTTGCTCCTTCTGTCTTAGAGAGATAGTTGGTGGCCTTGTCTGGGCTGAGAGCTCCAGGGCAAGGGGTAAACTCTAGATAGACAGGCGCCTCAGCTAAAGTCATAACAATAACACCTTACTTTATCTCTGTGAGAGGGAGTTCTTTCTGTAATGTATAACACACACTGTGAACCTTGAGTCTGTGTCAGTCAGCTAGACAGCTGCGTTCTGTGTAGTACTGGTCTGACCCAGCTCGAGTTGTTAATTGCTTTTACTCATCTTTTAATATTCTTCAATTAACTCGACGGTGTTTTGCTATGCTGCTAACTGGCAAATTGTCTGCAATAGCAGACAAGCTAACGGTAGCTTGTTGTCAGCTTACAGCTGGCTGGCTAACCTTAGCCTAGGCAGGTAATGCAATGATATTGGCTAATAGAAAACAATCGGTAAATTATACACATTTGCTTTGTTTTGCTACATAATTTACAAAATCAACACCATTTGTCAAGTTAGCTTGCAGGTTATTTGCCAAGCTAGATAACCGACATACACACTCATATAGTATTTTGGTAGTCATAATGTTAGCGAGCATGCTAAGGTTAGCCAACTCTAGCCAGCTCTAACATAAAAACACTGCATGGCTCCAGCATTGTGCTTCGTAACCAAACGGCAAATTACGCCGGTGAACCAGCAAATCATCACAAGCATTAGTGAACATTAGCCAGGCAGGGCAGGGCGGCTGGAGAGAGCTGGCATGAAGCTCTTGTGCTGTGAGAGAAAAAACGTTGCATGCTGGTTTTGTTCCTATGACAACAATAAGTTGTGTCTGTTTTGATCCCCAAAAGCAATCAAAGGTCTCCAAGATTAACATGCCCTGCCAATGTTGACTCTAGTTTTCCTCCTGTGTTGGTGTTGTTGTGGGTGTCGGCCGTTTGTTGGCCTTATCCAGCTCCATTTCACAGCTTGTGTTGTCTCGTGTTGCACACTGTTGACTGTCGTGGTGTAGAATGAGCTCTCAGCAGAGGTACTCGCGAACGCGCAGATACGTCACATCCTCTTGTTTCCCGGAAAAAACGTCCCGATTGCTTTACATAAAAATCAGCCCGCAGGTTGTTCGGGCCGATGGAGGAAGATGGGGAAGGTCTCAATTTATCAGTTCCTCTACTATCCCTTCACTCATCGGCAAAAAGATATTTGATTGATGAATACATGTGAAATCTTACATATAGCCCCTTTAAAATTTATACTTGACTCATAAATTCTTTGTTCTGTTCACAGAAAAAAAAAGAGAGAGACGATGATGCTAGTGATTCACAGTCAGTCTTTTTCAACGAGTACTGCGTGAAATTTGAATCTTTCCAGAGATGTAGCAGGTTGTAGGTTGGGGGAGGTGCTGCTGTATGGGGTTTGTTTTGGTTTCATGCTGGTGCTCAAGTGCGACATCTACTGGACATAAAAGTCGCATATTAAGCCTTTAGGGGCGGCTCTGTCAATCGGAAGGTCGGAGGTTCGATCCCCAGCTCTCTCAGGCTACATGTCGAAGTGTCCTTGGGCAAGACACTGAACCCCAAATTGCTCCCGGTGGCACAGCCAACGGGTATGAATGTGATATCGGATTGACATTTGGGCACTGTACGTGTATAAATGTGTGTGTGAATGGGTAAATGTGACATGTAGTGTAAAAGCAGCTTTGAGTGGTCGCAAAGACTAGCAAAGTGCAAGTACAGTCCATTTACCATTTACGGTCACTTTAATAAAAAAACATCATTGTTGTGATTTCATTTCATGAGAATGTTTCTCTCCATCAAAAATCTGTGAAACAGTGGAGAGGTGACATCACCCTCTCTGTCTGTCTGACAGCTTCTTACTGACATGGTCTGTGTTCGAAATGCTGAACTACATACTACATGCTACATATTATACACTACATGCTACATACTACATACTACATACTACATACTACATGCCTCATACTGCATTCGGCAGTAGTATGTAGTATGGAGGAGCTTTTCAAATTCATTTTGCAGCGTGCTACACCAGAAGTAAACAATAACCGCTGCTTCTGTAGCTGTAGCGCCCCCTTCTGCTTGAATGCCGCTGCTGTCCGTCATTTCAACTGCCGCTGTGACGTTTCAGCGCTTTGCATTGTGGGACACAGTAGGCAAGGCAGACTTGTCCGATGCATACTGGAGATTTTCTCAGAATCAGTGCGACATCCATGTATGTTTGGCCTACTGCACATTTTGCTTTTGTTTGCATACTGCATACAACATTGTGGCCTAATCAGTACGTGCCGCTAGTATAGTACGGAATTTAGAACACAGCAATGGATTCCTTTGTAGTCTGGGTTTTCCTTATTTCTGTCTCCAACATGTTCGTGGATCGACGGTCCCGCTCCTTTTTCTAGCCACTCTGGTAAGGAGTTAGTAATCCTGTAGTTTCTATATGAAATGTCTCTCTCTGTGATAATCCTTTCACTAAACAGATCTTCAGTTACAAACTGTAGGTTCCTAATCAGTGAAGCCATGAGCTTGACGCTCTCCTCCCTCGTTATCCACTTGAACGACAAAAAAAAAACTCCACACGATTCCTTCGTTTCTTTTCATTGTTTACTCCGAAAAATAAGGCAAAATACAATAGTCCAGCATTATGAAAATAAAAAAGAAAGGCAAGAGCCAAAGACAACAAAAATGCGGAGTCTAAAGGTAACTTAAAGAGCAAAGAGGTCAAAAAACTGTGTGGCTCCACTCCATGACACTGACCTGACTGCCTGCTTTTCGTTAACCACGCCCACACACTCATCAGCATTAAAGGTTACATGTGCGATTTTTAAACCAAAAAACACCCACACATTTTTAAGTGAAATGAATGAAGTACTAACCTATTAATATGAACTGTTCACCTGTGAGTAATGTAAATAACCTCTTTTTTATCATAATTAACCACAATCTTTTTTCACATATCAACTTAAGTTATTATTCAAATACTTATCAACAAAAAATAGCATTTAGGCTCCTATATTACCGGCCCCTAATTGTTATCAATGTCCTTGAAACAATTACTCCAAAGGTGTCAACTTAAATTAAAGGAGCCTGAATAACATTACTATCACTTAGTGAAAGAAGCTTGGTGTTCTTAGTCCCATTCAAGATGAGATCTTCATAACAGTCCATCAGTTATCCTCTGATTCTTGAAGAAGACTTTGTTACAGGGCGACAAAGCTCGTTGGTCTTGGTCTTCACTTTAACCTGACGAACGAAATCATTTCTATCAGGAAAAGTCTCCACTATTCTTCCAAGTGGCCAGGAGTTTCTGGGTGATGTATCGTCCACGATCAGCACCACGTCGCCGACACAGAAGTTTCTTCCAGGTGAACACCATCGCTGACGTTCTTGGAGCTGTGTCAGATACTCTTTGCACCAGCGTTTCCAGAAGACATCCGCGAGGTATTGAATCTGTCTCCATCTGCGGTTGACGTACTGGTCATCTTCATGAAATACTCCTGGTGGTAACTCGGGCTTGACTTTGAGCAACAACAAGTGGTTGGGCGTGAGCGCCTCTAAATCGTTGAGGTCTGATGACGCCTTTGTGATGGGCCTGCTGTTTATGACCGCCTCAGCTTCACAAAGTAGGGTGTGGAGACCTTCTTCATCCAGCAGTTGCTCCTTGACCGTGATGTTCAGGATTTTTCTCACTGAACGAATTAACCGCTCCCAGCTGCCTCCGTGGTGAGAACCCGCTGGCGGATTGAAATGCCACTGAACACCTCTCTGTTGCAAATGTTTCTCGATCCTGTTGGTGTTCCATTCCTTGATTGATTTCCTCATCTCACTGTCAGCTGACCGAAAGTTGGTTCCATTATCTGAATACATCTCTCTGACTTGTCCTCTTCTGGCAAGAAATCTTCTGATTGCGTTGAGACAGGCATCAGTGTCGAGAGAAGAAGCAACTTCCAGATGCACTGCTCGTATAGCAAGACACGTGAAGATAACGCCGTATCTCTTTACTTGGACTCGTCCTCTCTTCACTAGGAATGGACCGAAGTAATCTATGCCGACTCTTGTAAAAGGAGGGTCGTCTGGCAGGACCCTGCATGTTGGTAGATCTGCCATGAGCTGCTTGCCAGCTGCTCCATGTAGCCTTTTACAGATGACACACTTGGACAGGAACCTTCTGATAGCTCCACTGGCTCCAGGGATCCAGAATCGTTGCCGTAGCTGAGCCAACATGTGGTTCCTTCCGGCGTGAGCTGTAATGTCATGAATGTGTCTCAACACAAGCCTTGTGACGTGTGAATCCTTAGGCAAGATGACTTGCTGCTTGGAGTCATCAGGCATAGCCGCGCGACTCAACCTTCCACCAACTCTCATAACTCCGTCTTGGAGCACTGGATTTAACTTAAAGAGCGAGCTACCTTTCTTCACTCTTTGATGCTCCTTTAGCATAGCCAAGTCTTCTTTGAAGCTTTGTTTCTGACAGCATTTCACAATTTCTGTTTCTGCTTCAGTCAAGTCATCACAAGTCAGATACTTTCCTTTAACGGCTTTCTTGAACTCTGTCATCCGGCTTTCTCCGTCTACTGCTCGTAGCTCCTTTCTCTTTTCCTTTAGCTCTTTCAGCAAATCCTTAAGTTTCAGAAACCAGCCTACAGCGCGTTTCAACGCCGTCCAGGAAGAGTAGTGGTTCATCCACTGATCCATGAAATCCTCAAGTTCTTGTGCCTGAATGACATGCACTTGAGTCACTCTTTTGACCTCTGGGTCGTCGATATCCAGCATGCCCGGATCTGGATTTTTAGGCCACTGGTCTTGTGAGCTGAGCAAGAAACTTGGTCCTGAAAGCCAGCTCTCATTTTTCAAAAATGCTTCCACAGTCTGTCCTCTTGAGACAACGTCAGCGGGATTCAGAGTGGTGTTGATGTATCTCCACTGAGACGTCTGGGAGTGATCCAGGATTGCTGAAACCCTGTTAGCAACGAACGTCTTGAATCTGGTGCTCTCACTGTTCAAGTACTTTAGCACAGCCGTGCTATCGGTCCAAAAGATGGATTCGTGAAGCTCCAACTCAAGCTCTTTCCTCAGAAGCTTGTCCATTTTTATTGCGACTGTGGCCGCTGTCAGTTCCATTCTGGGAATAGTTGGTGACTTTAAGGGAGCGACCCTTGTTTTTGCTAGGATCAAGGTGGATTGAGCTTCACCCGTTGAAAAGCGCAGCAGTAAGTAGCTTGTGGTGCCGTAGGCATCTTCACTAGCGTCAGTAAAGTGATGAAGCTGCGCAAAGACTGGCGCACCAAGGTGCTTCGACTTGACACATCTGTCAACTCCAAATTTCTCAATCTGTGGCAAACTTGAGATCCACTTATTCCAACCTTTGACCACAGTGTCTGGCAGGTCTTCGTCCCAACAATACTTCTGCCGACATAAATCCTGCAGGATTCTTTTGGCGGGCAATATTACTGGAGCGAGAAAGCCCAGCGGATCAAAAATTGAGCTGACCAAGGAAAGCAGGCCTCTCCTAGTGTGTGGTCGATCTTTAAGGTTGATCTTGAACCTGAACTGATCTGATTCGGCACACCACTGGATACCCAATGTTCTTTCCATGGGCAAGTTGTCCTCATCTAAGTCCAGATCTTGAAACCCTTGAGCCTTTTCCTCTTCTGGGATTGAGTTAAGCAACTTCCTGCTGTTGCTTGACCACTTTGTCAGCCGGAATCCTCCTTTTGCCAACATGCTTCTCAACTCAGCACACAGTGTGATGGCTGTATCTTCATCAGAAGCCGACTTAAGACAGTCGTCCACGTAAAAATTTTTCCTGACTGTTTTAGCCTTCTCTTGTCCAAACTCCTCTGCGAAATCTGTTGCGCATTTCTGGAGCGCAAAGGTGGCGACACTTGGCGATGATGTTGCGCCGAAGATATGCACCAGCATCTTATGTTCGACAAGATCCTGCTCATAGTTGCCGCCAGGCCACCATAGAAATCTCAGGAGATCCGTGTCTTCATTACTCACTTTGACTTGGTGGAACATGGCCTCCACGTCTGCCATGACCGCCACAGCCTCCTGGCGGAACCTCATGAGGACCCCCACCAGCGAGCTTGTAAGGTCCGGACCCTGTAGGAGCTGCTGGTTCAATGATATTCCTTGGAAGCTTGCGCTGCAGTCGAACACGACGCGCAACTTCTGCTTGGTTGGATGTCTTACTCCGTGGTGAGGCAAATACCACGTTCGCCCCTCAGTAGGTTCACACTCATCACCTACAAGCTTCACGGCGTAACCTTTCTTGAGCACGTCGTCCATGAACGCCACATATTCTCCATAGAACTTGCCGTCCTTTGAGAACCTCTTCCGTAAGTTCAGTGCACGTTGCTCCGCAACTGCTCTGTTGTTCGGCATACACAAACATTTTTTCTTCACTGGAAGACAAACATTGTAATGACCGTCTATAAGTACAGCAGACTGTGACACCATGCTGATAAACTGATGGTCCTCCTTAGACATCTCGATGTCTTCGTCTTGTCCAGCATCTGGAAAGTCCTGCTTGAATTGTAGCTGCCAAAGTTCTTCAAGCTTGGCTACTGAGATTCTGTTTGCAGTAATTCCTGTCAGTGTGTTTGCCTCCAATGTGTCATTTCCACCTCTGAGTGGTCCGTTCACTGTCCAGCCTAATATTGTCCTCACGGCGTATGGTCCATTGTCCACGCTGTTGACCACTTGTAGCGGTTCCATCGCCTTGGGAACATTTGCTCCAATGAGCAATCCAACTTCTGCTTGGATAGTGGGGATTTTCACCTCTTTTAGGTGGGGCCAACTGTCAATATCCTCTTGGCGGGGAATATTGTCCTTAGCTACAGGAATGTCCTTCTGTGAATACACCTCCGAAAGTTCAACAAACTGGTTGCTGTCCAAACTGCTGATCTCCAGACCAGCCACAATGCGTGTGTTCACGACTGATTCATGTCCCATAGTTCGCAATTAGATGCTTACATTGCGTCCATTCATGTTCAGTTGATTTATCAGTGACTCTGTAGCGAAAGTAGCCGAGCTACCGGGATCCAAAAACGCGTAGGTTGTCACTGTCTTGGTTCCTTTTTGTGCCTTGACACACACTGGAACGATGGAAAGAACGTAATCGTCTTTACCGGCCCCTGTGACTCCAAAGGTTTCAGCCGTTCGTACAAGGGCACTTGAAACAGATTGCTGATCACAACAGTCCTTTCCTGTGTCTTCTCTTGTGTCTTTGTTAGTAATGTGCAATGATGTGGGATGCGGTCTGGAGCATTCTTCACATTGAAGCTTCTGTTTGCAGCTGCTACTCATATGACCGTGCTTTAAACATGCGAAACACAGACCTTTGCTCCTCAAGAAACCAATCTTGTCTTTATGTTGCTTGCTCTTGAATTTCTTGCAAACTGTGAGACTGTGTTGCTCTCCATTACAATAAACACAAGGTTTGCTGAAACCATCGACTGAGACAGGTTGTGTTTTTGCTGCTGTCTGTTTTTCATTTTCCGTCTTTGGGGGCACAACAACTGTTGTGAACACTTTCCTTGATTTGAGTGTCTCTGCGTATTGTGGTTTCGGTTTCTGTTTTACAGGCTCTTTCGTGTTTATTGTGTTTATTGTGTTTTCTTTCATGTTTCCATAGAGTGGATGCAGAAGATACTTAACTTGCTTATTCACAAAGTCAACAAAGTCCTTGAACTTGACTCTTTTTTTTGTTCTTTCTTGCAGGTCGCAAGCGGACTTCCTCCAGGATTCCTTGAGCTTGTATGGAAGTTTATTTGCCAGTGCCTTTATATTAGCTGTGTTATCCAAATCTTCCATGTAGCTAATATCTGTCATTGTGTTAGAGCAACCTGTTAAGAATAGTGCGAAGGATTGAAGGGATGCACCATCTTCCGGCTTGATTGTGGGCCAGTCCAAAGCTTCCTTTATGTACGCTTCCGCTATCTTGAAGTCGTCACCAAAGAACTCTTTCAACATTTGCTTTGCTTTAACATATCCTGCTGAAGATTCCATGTGGATGCAGCTCTTAACCAACTCATGTGGTTGTCCACTTGTGTACTGTAGCAAAAATTGAAGACGATCACGATTGTCACTTGTGCGACCTTCAATCCCATGTTCAATGGCTCTAATAAAGGATTTGTATTCCAGTGGGTCTCCTTTAAATGTTGGGATGGTGAGATCAGGAAGTAGTGAAGCTTTGTGACTCCTCACAAGATACTCTGTGACGTTGGCTTGCTGAGAGATGGCTTGGCAAAGCCCATCGAGCACTGGTCCCTGTGGCTCTTTAATTTCAGTCTTTGGCGCAGAAGTAGCCAATTGGTCAGTTGCTGCTGGAGTATTTTGTTTAACCCTGGGCGCTGGTAAGGTGGGTCTTGTGTCTGTTTGACCGTTATCATCCGCTTTACCTTTGCTACCATCTTCTTGTGTGTTCTCATATTTTTGTAAGACCTCCATTTTAGCGTCAGACTCAGCCAGTGCAGTTTGCATTGCATGCATTTCTTTTCTAGCTTTTAGTGAAGCTTCCATCCTTTTTTGGTGGGCTTCAAACTCTGCTTCTGTTCTATGGCCAGTTTCTCCCGTAAAGCTGCAGCTTTTGCTCTTAATAATGCTTGTTCCATTTCCGCCTTTAATCTGACTGAAGACGCTGATGAACGTGATCTTCCACTCCGTGATGTAGCTTTACTTCGACCGCTAGTGGTCACTTTTGTTGATGTAGACCTACTGTCTGCAGGTGTAACCTGTCTGTCACACTCTTCAGCCTGCTCAACACGCTTCAAAACCTCTTTCATCCAATCCTCACATTTCCAGAAAAAGTCATCCATTGATTTATTCTTTGGATCAAACCAGTTCCTTTGATCTCCTGCAAATTCCTCCTCATTCATTAATTTCTGAAGGCCAGAATTAAGCTCCAAAAATTCCTGATGCAAGCCACTGAAGTCAACACGGAGCTTATTTTTTACAGTGTCAACATTTGCATCGTCTTCCATTAATTGTTCAATGTGATTTTTCAATCTAGTTATCTGGGAGAGCTTGTACCTGCGTGCCTGGATCTGTCTGGATGTATGTTCTTCTATGGCCTTCTCAGTCATCTTTACTGTCCGCTTTCCACTGTCTTGTTCATCCATAACAAGGTATTATTTCCACTTTTAATCAATAAAGAAGTCGAAGCACCGTAGAGTCTCACTTCGTTATTCAGCCGAACAACGATCCTGTTTTTTTTTACTCACATGCGTCGGCGAGTAGACTCGCATCAATTAACGATCCGACGCCAGGCTGATGAGCTCCCTCTCGCAGCTTGTGATTTTTCCTTTTCCAAAAGTCTCCGTGTTTGTCAGGCAGTTCCACGTTCCATAAATCCACGAAGAGCAAGTTTTTTGACTAATGTAGGTTCCTAATCAGTGAAGCCATGAGCTTGACGCTCTCCTCCCTCGTTATCCACTTGAACGACAAAAAAAAACTCCACACGATTCCTTCGTTTCTTTTCATTGTTTACTCCGAAAAATAAGGCAAAATACAATAGTCCAGCATTATGAAAATAAAAAAGAAAGGCAAGAGCCAAAGACAACAAAAATGCGGAGTCTAAAGGTAAATTAAAGAGCAAAGAGGTCAAAAAACTGTGTGGCTCCACTCCATGACACTGACCTGACTGCCTGCTTTACGTTAACCACGCCCACACACTCATCAGCATTAAAGGTTACATGTGCGATTTTTAAACCAAAAAACACCCACACATTTTTAAGTGAAATGAATGAAGTACTAACCTATTAATATGAACTGTTCACCTGTGAGTAATGTAAATAACCTCTTTTTTATCATAATTAACCACAATCTTTTTTCACATATCAACTTAAGTTATTATTCAAATACTTATCAACAAAAAATAGCATTTAGGCTCCTATACAAACAGTTCAGTGAACAGTGAGCCAATGGTCTGTTCTCAACAAGTCAGTCAGTGACTCAGCAGGTGGGCTCAAGTTTATTTGTTAGTCCAATGTGAGTCTACCGGTGGCACAGTATAAAAGGCGCCATGTATCATCTGTCTGTGTTGCTGGTACGAGCTATGTTGGATGTCGATAAGCTGTTAACTGCTGCTGTTTTTCTTTGATGGCTGAATAAACCAGAACTTTTAGTACACCTCACCACCGACTTGGCATCATTTTCCACCCTGAACTCTGCATTATCCAGCCGTTGAACGGGTCATTCTAACATGCACTGTTTAATTTTTAGAAGATGTTTTTGAGTCTGAGGATTATTTTGTCATTTAGTGCAGCTTTTAATTTTACTGTCCACACATTATCCTCCAATCACGATGTGAAAAAAGAAGTTACTACGTTTATCAGTATAACAATATTTAGGGCCTCTTTTCAGCTCTGGCTGAAGATCATAGATGGTTTTATATCAGAGCTCTGTTGGTGAGTGTGTTTATTTATCTACCCGTAAATACAGTGTTATACTGAACACCCTTGTTATTACTGCAGAGAAATGTGTTGCAATATACAAACATGTATTATTGAAAGAATTATTATTATTCACAACCGTAGAACAGCTCTGACAGGAAGCTTCGCCGACCTGCAGCACAGGCCTCAGCCATCATCGGTGTGTTTGCTGTGACCAGAAGACGTTGATTTAATCACAAACTGATCCTCAGCTGATGGTTGTTTTTACTTGGAGTCCCTGAACAAACATGTGGGCAGTTATTTATTATCACTTCCACTTTGATAGATGGGTAGGCCTATGTAACAGGCCCCGGGTGTGAGACCTGTATGCAGATTATGATTGTTCAGTAAAGAACAGGAAAATAATGAGACCGGCAACCGGCAGGAAAATGTGCTTCCTTCTCTCGCTTCTGACAGACGTTCACATGTTTAAGTATTTTAAACCATACTAATAATTTCATATTTTTAAACACAAACCCTTTACCAGGTAGCTTAATCACACACTCCACGTTTTGTCTCTCCAAACAAAATATTATCACACTACATGTGCTCTTTAACAGTTTCATATACAAATGAACATAAAATAGATCTCCCTCCAAACTCATCCGGTCTGCTGCTTACAGCTTTAATAACTGCAGCATTAGTTGCATATTAGACTCCAGATAAACTGGTTGTATATATTAAAACAATAGCAAGGCTGGCGGGAGACATTACACTCGTTTTACTTGAACCTTAAACATTTACAATTTAGAAGTTACTTCAAAACATACACATGCGTACTACACAGTTTTTAACGTGACAGATGCCTTACTAGACGGTTTATTAACGTGAGCCTTATAAAGAGACAAAGTAACGAAAATAAAATACATACTCCCTGTGCGTGGAGCTAGCTTACATTGCTTTAGGTAATTGCTTTAGCCTTATCATTTCGACACAGTTATAAACAAGAATGTGACCACACATTTGCTGGGCGTCACAACTATAACAGAAACTCTGCTCTTTATTGTCGGTGTGTGTGGCTCTTAAAAGAGCCGTTGTGTGTTGTAAAGTCGGTTGTGGGTCTCTACTTCTTGGCGGCCTTCTCGGTCTTCTTGGGGAGCAGGACAGCCTGGATGTTGGGCAGCACGCCGCCCTGAGCGATGGTCACTCCGCCCAGCAGCTTGTTGAGCTCCTCGTCGTTGCGGACAGCCAGCTGCAGGTGACGGGGGATGATACGGGTCTTCTTGTTGTCGCGGGCAGCGTTTCCGGCCAACTCCAGGATCTCAGCGGTCAGGTACTCCAGCACAGCCGCCAGGTAGACGGGGGCGCCGGCACCCACACGCTGGGCATAGTTACCTTTGCGCAGCAGCCTGTGAACACGGCCGACTGGGAACTGGAGCCCGGCACGGGATGAGCGGGTCTTTGCCTTAGCTCTGGCTTTCCCGCCTGTTTTACCTCTTCCACTCATGGTTCAGTCTGTTTGCTAGGGTCGAGACTCAGAGAAATGTTGCCTCCGACGGACAAAACCCTCCTTTATAAGTCGCGGAGCGCGGGAGGGTTCCTGCCGGACCAACCAGAAGAGAGGCTTCCAGCAGAGCAGAGAGGGGGGTCTCGCGCCCAGTTTCGGTACATTTTTCCGCCAATAAGCGGCGGGGATTGAGGCGGCGAGTCGCTCCTCCAGGCGGGGCTGAGCTCCAACAGCAGCCCATCACCAATCAGGGGCTGCAGGTCTGAACCAGCGTCACCCTTTCGCCGCTCCTCCAGTTTAAGAGCAGCGCGTCTCCTCTCTCTGACTGCTACACTTTTCTCTTGTTCAAAGAAAGAAGAGACGATGGCAAGAACCAAGCAGACCGCCCGTAAATCCACCGGAGGCAAAGCCCCCAGGAAGCAGCTGGCCACCAAGGCTGCCCGTAAGAGCGCCCCGGCCACCGGCGGCGTGAAGAAGCCTCATCGTTACAGGCCCGGTACCGTGGCTCTGAGAGAGATCCGTCGCTACCAGAAATCCACGGAGCTGCTGATCCGCAAGCTGCCCTTCCAGCGCCTGGTCAGAGAGATCGCTCAGGACTTCAAGACCGACCTGCGCTTCCAGAGCTCCGCTGTCATGGCTCTGCAGGAGTCCAGCGAGGCTTACCTGGTCGGCCTGTTTGAGGACACCAACCTGTGCGCCATCCACGCCAAGAGGGTCACCATCATGCCCAAAGACATCCAGCTGGCCCGCCGCATCCGCGGAGAGCGAGCTTAAACTGTCGTCTGCTGCTATACGAACCACAACGGCTCTTTTAAGAGCCACCTCACTCTGACTCAAGAGATCATTCCTCTGCTGCGTGTGTTCAACATTTCAGCACTTTTATCAATTTAAACTGCACTTTAAACAGTATTTTAATATCACTACTGAATATTTAAGTTAACAGCCTTCATGCTGTCAGTTCATGCACGATGGCCTACCCTGACTGGGCACAACACATGGAAGAGTTTATACCATATGTTTGTTGTAAGTGCAGGCTGTGCTCGTATTCAGGGCTAATGTCTCAGTGATTCTCCGGGTTGGCTGCCCTATTTTTATTAAGACTTTGTCAACACATGCATACAGAAAGCAGACGTCTAATTTACAACAAGAGTCCGTCTGGTTTGTTATCATAATAAAGGGAAGCTCATGAAGAAGTCCTGGATCAGTGACATGTAGGCTGTTTAAGGCAGAGTTGAAATACTACAAAGGAGGAAACATTGTGAGGATAAACAATCAGACTGACTGAGTTACTGTTGTCTCTAAGAAAAAAACACGAACAGATATTTTTTAGGAAAAATAAATGTGATATATTTTGCAGCAGTGGTTCTTACAGGGTTAAGAGTAAGTGTTAGCGAACATTTTTTTTAGGATAGATATGATTATGATATGATATATTATTATATATGTATGACTCTATCTAGAATAATTAAGGTTTAATAACGTTGTAGAAAGAAAATACCTACAGGCAGTAGCTGATTTTCAGGGCTCGTTCCGGGTACCTAAAGTTAAATCTAACCGCTAACCCAAACCTCCACGTTATAGCACAACTATTTTCCTTCTGTAGTCATGTCTCCCCCAAAACACTTTGTTGTTGAGTTGGCTCAATAGTGACACAGACACAACTGAATGGTCAGGATTATTATAGGACGATTACAGGCAGTGTGTCTCTGATTATCTTGCTCTTCTGCAACTGTTCACATTACGTGAAACTTAATCATAAGGGTGACACTACTTTGGACCATAACTGTTTCACTGTAGTAGTATAATAATAATAATAATAATAATAATAATAATAATGATGATGATGTGTGAATGATAATAAAGCATGTATTTAGTGAATTGTATATAACATTATGAATAAAGATTGAATTGACAGAAGGACAGGATTGAGAGAAAAGGCACAATTATTAATCCCTCTGCAACTTCAGCACCAAGGACAGAGGCATGGATTTGACCAATCAATCCATTTCCTGTTAATTTATTGACAAAATATTGCAAATAATGTTTTGATATAAAGCAGGTCTGTAAGGAGGAGGATCGGGGCCAGACGATAAGTTCTGAATTTAAACTCAGGTTTCTTAAAGACAAAAAAAGCAAGTCAGTAAATACAAAATAAGAATAGATGAAATAAATCAAATCAAATAAGAGATATATACAGCTGTTATACAAGTAAGAGTAAGTGACGAGTTAAAGTGGCAGTTATAGGATACAGTGACATGAATGGGTAATAGCAGCAACATTTTAGCAGTATGAGATAATACAGTATGATATGAGGAATATTTTAACGAAGCGTTCGGGACCGAAACATCTCTGATATAAAGCTCGATTGATCAGGAGAGTTGTAAAAGGATTTTGTCCTGGATTGTAAACACTCTAGAATGAAGAGAAGTGTTTATCATAAAGCCCAAGAAGCCCACATCACCTTTATACAAGAGACTCACTTGTTTGATTCAGATGCTGACAGGTTGATGAGAGACTCGCTCCGTCAGATAGATCCTAAATCATTCTCTGGTTAAACACGGAGTCGTCTTTGTCTCGTCATGAACCAGCCACAACACGAGGAAGCACTAATGACATGTCTGGAGGCCTAAATTAATGTAACTCAAATTAATGTTTGTCATATTTATGTTTCAAATGTGGAACATTCAAGCATGTCTCATCTAGTCAGTAGGGAGCATAGTAAAGGGACATACAACAATAGCTTGATCCACCTTCTCTTATAATGTACCTAAAGACAGAACGGTGACCGAAGTCTCGACTAGTCCAGGCGAGTCTAGTACAAGGACTGAAACAAACAGACAAAAGAAAGAATTTTCTCCATTTCAGGAGCCAGAATTCAAAAGTTTTATAGACAAAGACCTCAACATTTTTATTAGAGAACAAAGAAACAATGAAATGAGTTGGGTCAGTCTAAGGCCGACATGATGGGGAAACATTAGCCTGCTTCAATAGGAATAAGGGATCAAACACAAAGGGTTAAAACCTTGAATCTTAAGTAAGAGAATGAAATCAAAGAAAACTTTCCATTAAAAATGATTTCGGCAAATGTCAGAAGTGAACTGAAGTTTGTTCTTTCTAAATGTTAGCTAAATCTGGTGCAATCGTAAGTTGTCTCTAATATCGTTCACTATCCTGCTCCTCACTCGCTAGTTTGGGAGTTCAGAGGAGAAGACCAAAGAGCTCTTCAACAAATACAAACACGTCCGGACATTTCCCGGCTTATTTTCTCGGTGCTGTTAATCATCACTGCTGTTTGTTTGTTTGTTTGTTTGTTTGTTTGTTTGTTTGTTTGTTTGTTTGTTTGTTTGTTTCAGCGCGATGCAGGGTGCTGTGTTGAGCTTGATGAGTGACCATCAGGCATCACTACACTGGGGATTATTATATTGACTGAAGACTTTGACAGACTGAGAGATAAACTCACTGTAAGGTGGGCGGGAAATGATTTTGGACACAGCCTCCTCTCCCCCTCTGGTTGCTCAGACTGAGCTCACACATCTCAGCCAATCCTGCGAGAGCGAGAGCACGAGCTTATTTGCATCAGGCACATACATAAAGAGCGCCCCGAGACTGATGACTCTATCAGTTCCAGTGAACTATACCACCCAAACATGCCGGAAACAGTCAAGGCGCCCAAGAAGGGCTCAAAGAAAGCCGTGTCAAAGGCCACCAAGACCGGCAAGAAGAGGAGAAAGACCAGGAGGGAGAGCTACGCCATCTACGTGTACAAGGTCCTGAAGCAGGTCCACCCCGACACCGGGATCTCCTCTAAGGCCATGGGCATCATGAACTCCTTTGTGAGCGACATCTTTGAGCGCATCGCCGGTGAGGCCTCCCGTCTGGCTCACTACAACAAGCGCTCCACCATCACCTCCAGGGAGATCCAGACCGCCGTCCGCCTGCTGCTGCCCGGCGAGCTGGCCAAGCACGCCGTGTCTGAGGGAACCAAGGCGGTGACCAAGTACACCAGCTCCAAGTAAACCCGCTGATATCTGCTACAACCCAACGGTCCTTTTCAGGACCACCCACTAGTTCCACTATGAGCTGCCATCCTGTCCATTTTTCTTAATGTATTTACGTTGATGACTAATGTAAAGCAAAATGTCATAGTACCTAAACTTGGTTGGTAAATTAAGCCTCCAATTTGTTATACTCCGTTCTCTCTCTCTCTCTCTCTCTCTCTCTCTCTCTCTCTCTCTCTCTCTCTCTCTCTCTCTCTCTCTCTCTCTCTCTCATAAAAACCACAAGCAATCTGAATATGTTCGCCTCATAATTTTTTTATATATGTGTAACTCGGACAGAACATACATTACATGCATGAATCACCTGGCTGTTTGCCATATCCTGGGGTAGCTCCGGGTTGTTTCACAGGTTTGGTCTGAACAAAACAAGTTACTTTAGAAACGAGACCTTAATTAACATATGGCGACAGAAGGCTCTTTATTGCGGTTCCTGCTGAAATTTGCTTTCAATAAATTGTCGTAAGTCTCATGTAGGCCATGAGTAGGCCTACATCATGTTAGTGAACATGAACGGCTCATACGGTTGTTTTCGCCATATGTGAATTAAGGTCCCGTTTCTAATGTAAATAAAGTAACTTGTTTTGTTTACAGGACCCACAGGGGAAACTCTGCTACTCCAATAAAAGTGCTGATAATGTAAAATGTGTCTTTATCATTATTAAGCGTTCTGTAGTGACATTCAGAATCGTGAGCATTTAGTCAGTGGACGGTCCTGTGCTGTTACGTTTGTCCAAGTCATCTGTAAGTTACTTTAGTGTTAGCGATGAAAAGAATTCCCCTCACATGAATCTTAATGTACTTGACTCTGTGCATGGACTTAATACTACTGTACAAAAGCACGATACATTGATGCTGTGTTTAGACTGACTTCATCATCAGGAAGTTTACTGTCTCTTTTGACTCAGTGTACAGTGTGCATCTCATATTCTCTTGACGACAACAACAACAACAACAACAACAACAACAACAACAACAACAACAACAACAACAACACAAAGGCTCTTTTAAGAGCCGCACACTGAATCAATAAGAGCTGATTTCCACGTTTTAAAACAAAAGACATTTCTCACTGCTATCTAAAATTATAAGAGGCACGAAAATGAGGTGAAGTGAGCCTCATTATCAAAACATACATCTGCCAACTTTTCTGAATTTAATTAAAGTTTTCTCGAGTCAAAAAACGGGCAACTCAAGGTCCTCTTCAGTGCTTTTACTTGATCTCACATCTTTGTAACTTTAACTTTATGTAAGAAAGAAGTGTTAAAATGATTGAATGTCAAACTTGTTTTTCTTAAACTGCTGCTATGAAACTTTTACTGAAGTCAAATATCTAAAGACTTCTTCCATCACTGGACGATGTGGAGCTCAGTCACTTTGACAGGAGACATGCTGTCCCTGATTCAAGCGGCTGGTCAGTGGGGGCGCTAATGCTCTGAAGAGAGAATCAGCGACTGTCATGAAGAGAAGAAGAAGAGGCGGACCATGTCTTCTATTAGGTCCTCAGATAAGATATATGTTGCTGTGACTCGTTCAGAGCGCATCATTCGACTTTAAACTATCAACTAGTGACAATGAGTGGAAGAGGAAAGGGCGGGAAAGGACTCGGTAAAGGAGGCGCTAAGCGTCACCGTAAAGTCCTCCGTGATAACATCCAGGGAATCACCAAGCCCGCTATCCGCCGCCTTGCTCGCCGTGGTGGAGTGAAGCGCATCTCCGGTCTGATCTACGAGGAGACCCGCGGTGTGTTGAAGGTGTTCCTGGAGAACGTCATCCGTGATGCCGTCACCTACACCGAGCACGCCAAGAGAAAGACCGTGACCGCCATGGATGTGGTGTACGCTCTGAAGAGACAGGGACGCACTCTGTACGGCTTCGGAGGTTAAACATTCACTGACCTACTACAACACAAAGGCTCTTTTAAGAGCCACACACTCGATCAACAAGAGCTGACTTTCCAGTGTCTTTTCCACGAATCTCTAATCGCCATGATTGAGGAAATGGGCCAACTTTTTAAGCACAATTGGCAAAACAAACTGCTGCTTAGAGTCATTTCTGTGTGACTGTAAAACAATGAATGGTAAACTTGAACAGACTGCTGCGCTGAGAGAGAAAGCTAAGGCAAAAAGCAGTCATTCTGTATATTTAAGCGGATCATGATTCTTGAAAGACATTGTTCTAATATTAAAACCACCAGAGCGTTTAGAAGAATAAAATATATTCGCCACGGTTGAGGTTACAGGTTATTTCTTTCCAGTCTGAAGTGTAGCCTAATTCCTTGTTGTGGGAAGAGATGCATAGCGCATATACTGAGGACCTAGATGAAGGATAAAAATGCTTAGGACTATTACAATCTAAAAAGGCAGATGTCCCTATTCACATTCCCAGTGAGTATTTCAGTTGAACAGATGTTCAAAACTATGGGTCGCCGATTGTGAAGAGTTTCTCACTGAGATTTCCAGAAACATTGAGCTCCAAACACATTTTTTCAAGTCAACATTTACAGCTATATGAATTTATTTTCTTTTAAAAATATATAAATGAGCACTTTGACTGCTACAATTTAAATACTGTCTGAATATTATATCTTAATGTTGAACATTTAGTACCTACGTGTTAAATGAGCTTTGATTATCTAGATGTGAGTCATACTGTAATTTTTCATCGGTGCATGACAGAATTTCATACAACGTAATTGCAGACACACCGTGTTACCCACAGTCACATCACGAACACAAAACAACTGAACAATCACGCTTCAGTTCTAGTGGGTGGCTCTTAAAAGAGCCGTTGTGTTTAGATTAAC
This sequence comes from Semicossyphus pulcher, assembly GCF_022749685.1. NCBI lineage: Eukaryota > Metazoa > Chordata > Actinopteri > Labriformes > Labridae > Semicossyphus > Semicossyphus pulcher. The sequence continues at coordinate 2,895,701 of NW_027211701.1, forward strand.
AGCAGAGCCGTTTACTTGGAGCTGGTGTACTTGGTCACCGCCTTGGTTCCCTCAGACACGGCGTGCTTGGCCAGCTCACCGGGCAGCAGCAGGCGGACGGCGGTCTGGATCTCCCTGGAGGTGATGGTGGAGCGCTTATTGTAGTGAGCCAGACGGGAGGCCTCACCGGCGATGCGCTCAAAGATGTCGCTCACAAAGGAGTTCATGATGCCCATGGCCTTAGAGGAGATCCCGGTGTCGGGGTGGACCTGCTTCAGGACCTTGTACACGTAGATGGCGTAGCTCTCCCTCCTGGTCTTTCTCCTCTTCTTGCCGGTCTTAGTGGCCTTCGACACGGCTTTCTTTGAGCCCTTCTTGGGCGCCTTAACAGTTTCCGGCATGTTTGGGTGGTGTAGTTCACTGGAACTGGTAGAGTCAACAGTCTCGGGGCGCTCTCTATGTATGTGCCTGATGCAAATAAGCTCGTGCTCTCGCTCTCGCAGGATTGGCTGAGATGTGTGAGCTCAGTCTGAGCACCCAGAGGGGGAGAGGAGGCTGTGTCCGAAATCATTTCCCGCCCACCGTACAGTGAGTTTATTGTTTTGTATGTCTGTAAAAGTCTTTATAATCCCCAGTGTAGTGATGCCTCATTTTACCATGAGAAGTAGTGTAGGCCTACAGATGATGGTCACTCATCGAGCTCAACACAGCACCCTGCATCGCGCTGAAAGAAACAAACAAACAAACAAACAAACAAACAAACAAACAAACAAACAAACAAACAGCAGTGATGATTAACAGCACCGAGAAAATAAGCCGAGAAATGTCCGGACGTGTTTGTATTTGTTGAAGAGCTCTTTGGTCTTCTCCTCTGAACAGGATAGTGAACGATATCAGAGACAACTTATATTTTAGAAGCAGACAAACAAAAGAGGCTAATTATCTTCTCATGCCAAGCTTTTATATTTCAACATGTCGGGGATGTCATGTCACTTATTTAAAGCTAAAGTTTTGTGTCTTTACTGTGATCCAAATGTGACATTTCATCATTTGGTACTTGAAGATAACTTTTCTATAAAAGGCCGAGTCTCGCTCTCAGTGACGATCCTGCCTGCTGATTTGATCAAACATTTAGAAAGAACAAACTTCAGTTCACTTCTGACATTTGCTGAAATCATTGTCAATTGAAAGTTTTCTTTTATATAATTGTCTAAGCTGAGGTCGTGGTTCGGCTGAAATATACTGGCGACGGGGATCCTCCAAACCGTGACTATGTTGGTGAAGAATTACTCTTTCAGTCATGCTGGATAAACACCTTTGATGTAAACTCTTTCATTGCTCTCCCAAACAAGAGAGACTTTGAACTGTGTTTCCTTCAGGAAGCTCCGCGTCGCCGCTTCTTGGAGGTTCAAGCCTCCAAAAACTACGAACCAAATGGAAAGATTGGACTATTGAATCATCCATTCAACTGGATATTAACACGTTGATTGTAAAATTCTGGACCGGCAGAATCCCTGACCACCACGTCGAACTGTACCTGCACAGATACTGCGAACTTCTGCGAAAGCATCCTGAGGTCCTACCATCCTCCAAGCAGCAGAGGAAGCAGATCCCCTGCCTGTCTCCAAACAACAACAACAACAACGACAACAACAACAACAACAACAACAACAACAACAACAACAACAACAACAACAACAACAGCAACATGAGCCCCTGCCAGCTTCCCTGCTGTGGCCCCCAGCTCCACCTCCTGATGACCTCTCCTCGTCTCCAGGTGAGGGTTGCTTAACTATTGATAGCGATGCTGATATCGATGCTGATGCCGTTTACAGTATTGCAGAGAGTTTTGAAGATGAAAATGAAAACATACATTATGAAAGTGCAAGTGAAACCCCGAGCTCTGACGTCAGCTGTGATAACAGCTGGCCAGAGAGCCAGCCCCCCACGTACATCTTTTTTCTGTAATCGGTTATTGGTTCGTGGCTGATGCAGTTATTTTCAGTACCTTCTATAGGCCATGGGGTGATGTCAGCTACAATGGGCCAGTTTTTGGTTAATGATCTGTTAGACCATCAAACAGGTTATGCACGAAAGCGAATCTGATATTTTGATTTATTGGCACAGGCCTCTTAAATATTTCTTTGTTAATAAAATGAGGACAAATATAATTGTTTTGGATTGATCAGAGTTGGAGTATCAACATGTTCACTCTTGAGCTACGCCACGATGTTCAGGTAAAATGGGCCAATGAAAACTGAGAACAACACAGTGAGTACAGATGACATATCAGTAATTGTTACAGCAGATTGACAGCAGCTGTTGTCTGTGGTGTGCCTTGGATGTCTCTTTCACTAAGGGGGAAACCTCTTTGGGAGAGGAGCTTGATAAGGCCGGCCAGTTACTTGTTTTCCTTTTTCCTCCTGCCAATGCACCTTTGCAAAGGTGTCTTTGGAACATTGGATGCCCTTGCTTAAAACTGTCTGCCCTTTCTCTACTAGCTCATCATTGATAGCACCTCTTATTGTGTCTTTCTCCACTGGTTTATTGTAATCTTCCTTCCTTTTCCTGTCTTTTTCTCTCTGCAACACATGTGTCTAAAAAGTGTTCTGAAGATCTTGAATGGATACTTAATTGGACCTATGAACTTGTTTTACACCCTTAATTTTCTGTCTTACTGTGTAAAAGTGTATATTGATGCGGCCCATTTTAGACAAGTGGTTAAGCTAAATTGGGCCAGTTTTTTCACAACGTTTTTCAGATTTCAACCTTTTTATTTTAAAGGCCTGTCTAATAACTGATCGTGAACATTTTCCTTTATTTGTAAACCTACTTCAAATTGTTTTATACCCCTTATTAGTGAGGAGTCATTTCCGTCACTTCATGCAACACTCTGCCCCGCCCATCTCAGCAAATTTAGACCAATCCAAAGTATTGTTATATGTCATTAGGGTTGTAGCAACAATTCAAGATCAGTCATTGTGATTGGATGTTTATATTTCATCAATAGCCTTTTCCAAAATAAAACAGCTAATCGCCTTTACATTTTAAATAACAGCCAGCTAGTCATGCCTTTTACTTCAACACAAAAGTTAGTTGGCGGACAGTTGTCCCAGAAGACAAAAGTTTGTATTAGTTTTTCGTCGCTGCGCTGCAGACGCACGTGAAACTCTGCTCTTTATTGTCGGTGTGTGTGGCTCTTAAAAGAGCCGTTGTGTGTTGTAAAGTCGGTTGTGGGTCTCTACTTCTTGGCGGCCTTCTCGGTCTTCTTGGGCAGCAGGACAGCCTGGATGTTGGGCAGCACTCCGCCCAGCAGCTTGTTGAGCTCCTCGTCGTTGCGGACAGCCAGCTGCAGGTGACGGGGGATGATACGGGTCTTCTTGTTGTCGCGGGCAGCGTTTCCGGCCAACTCGAGAATCTCAGCGGTCAGGTACTCCAGCACAGCCGCCAGGTAGACGGGGGCGCCGGCACCCACACGCTGGGCATAGTTACCTTTGCGCAGCAGCCTGTGAACACGGCCGACTGGGAACTGGAGCCCGGCACGAGAGGAGCGGGTCTTTGCCTTAGCTCTGGCTTTACCGCCTGTTTTGCTTTTTTTTTTTTTTTTTTTAAAGACTTTTATTGAAGATAACACGTTACAGATTAAGTTACATTAGTTTACAGTTTGCTATCAAGTACAATACATAAATACAAAAATAAAAAGAAACATACAGTCAATACAAAGTGCAGATAGTGCGAAAAATAGTTTGTTTTCCTTAAAGGTTCAGAATGTGCCAGGGGAGGCGCTGAGCCTTATCTAGAGTTCTCCTCCTCCGGAGGTCTGCAAGGAGTTGTTTTATGACAATTTTGGAGTCAACAAAAGTCTGATGTATGGTGGTCACACATCGTGTTTTCCATAAATGATAACAAGTAATACTGATGATGGTTTGGTAAAGTTCTTTTTGTTTGGTTGGGAATTTTTCCTCCAACAACCCATACATAACAGATACATATGATACATTAAACACTAAACCAATATCTTTCATTTTGCTCCAGACTTCCTGTGATCTGTAGCACTTAATCAGTAGATGTTCCTGAGTTTCATCATTGTGGCAATAAATCATTGGGCATTTTTTTGTCGTCACATAGCAGCTCCAAGATACCACAGCTCTCACAGGAAGTCTGCCAACAGAAATGAGCCAGCGTACATCTCTAATGCTCTCTGATATATTTTTATTTTTTAAGATTTTTATCACCTCAGTGTAATTATTATCAGTTATATTTTTATACTCTATTAACCCCCCATATTTATAATTATTTATAATGTTAAATATATTTTTACTGGGTGTACCACTCCAACTGATCTGTAAGTGTTGGTGATCAGATGTAAAATCTCCGTGCAGCAGCTTGTAGAAGGGGCCACTTCTTAATCTGCCCCTTCTCTTCTGCCACAAGGAGCGATCACCAACCCAGAGAGCATTTCTTAAGATGGCAGCTGATACGTTTTTAACAAAGGCAATATTTAACATAAGTCCTAAATCAATAGCTCCTAAACCTCCTTGTTTTTTACATTTAAATAACAAAGCTCTTTTAGTGACTTCTCTGGTGGTTCCCCATACCATATTTACACTGTTTGTTTAGTCGAATGATCATTTTGTGAGAAAGAGGAAAAATGTTGGCCAGGAAAAGGAGTTTGGATAAGATGAACGTTTTAACAAGATGAATTCTTGTTTTGTAATTAGTACTTTTGTTCTCCCACTTCTTTACTTCTTCTTTCACCACACACACTTTATTCTCCCAGTTTCTTTCACTACATTCTCTGTTACAGAAGGTAAGACCAAGTATTTTAATCTCTTGTTTCACTTTAATATTTATGTTTTGTACGTCTTCATCTGAGCCGATCCAAACTCCTTCTGTCTTATCCTGATTTCATTTGGCACCTGAGGCCTGTTCATACAAGTTTAAATGATTAGTTAAAACATCCATTTCCTGTTGATTTTTTATGATGACTGTGATGTCATCGGTGTAAGCCATGGCTGTGACCTTGTGCATGTGTCCTACCCTGGAGCCAGTTAAAAGGCTGTCATTATTCATCTTGTTTATTAAAGGACAGATAGCCAAGATGTAAAGGGCGGCGCTCAAGGGACAGCCCTGCTTCACACCTCTCTCTACTTGAAACGTTTCTGTTAAAACACCGTTAACATTAATACACACACTTGATTTTATGTGCAGATAGTTATAAGAAGATCGAGACCGATCCAGCCACTGTGGAGTCCTTCTTAAAGTCTATCTCCTCTCACGACTCCTTAAACTTTACTCCCCTCCTGGGAGAGATCAGGACAGACGAAGTGCTGCAGGCCATCCAACAGCTAAACACGGGGAAGTGTCCCGGTCCTGACGGCCTTCCTGCCGAATTTTATCAGCTGAACCTTGATGGAGTCATAAACCTCCTCACCTCTGTGTTCAACGAAGGCCTCCACAGTGGTTCTATGGGTGATTCATTTTATCAAGGTATTATGTGTTTATTATATAAAAAAGGTGATGATACTGACATAAATAATTATAGACATTTAACCATTATGAACACGGATTATAAAATATTTGCTAAAATAATTATGAATAGATTAAATGATATCCTAGACGAAAAGATTCGTTCTTTTTGAACGAATCGTTCAGGACCGAAACATCTCTAGTGACCAGCATCGGTCAGTCTACACTACTTCTCATGGTAAATTGAGGCATCACTATACTGGGGATTATTATATTTACTGAAGACTTTGACAGACATAATAAACTCACTGTACGGTTGGCGGTAAATGATTTCGCACACAGCCTCCTCTCCCCTTCTGGGTGCTCAGACTGTGCTCACCAATCTCAGCCAATCCTGCGCGAGCGAGAGCACGAGCTTATTTGCATTAGGTCCATAAATAAAGAGCGTCCCGACACTATGAAGCCTATCAGTCCCAGAGACCTACACCGAGCCACTATGCCAGAAACCGTCAAGGCGCCCAAGAAGGGTTCTAAGAAAGCCGTGTCGAAAGCCACCAAAACCGGCAAGAAGAGGAGAAAGACCAGGAGGGAGAGCTACGCCATCTACGTATACAAGGTCCTGAAGCAGGTCCACCCCGACACCGGGATCTCCTCTAAGGCCATGGGCATCATGAACTCCTTTGTGAGCGACATCTTTGAGCGCATCGCCGGTGAGGCCTCCCGTCTGGCTCACTACAACAAGCGCTCCACCATCACCTCCAGGGAGATCCAGACCGCCGTCCGCCTGCTGCTGCCCGGCGAGCTGGCCAAGCACGCCGTGTCTGAGGGAACCAAGGCGGTGACCAAGTACACCAGTTCCAAGTAAACGGCTCTGCTGTTAATCTAAACACAACGGCTCTTTTAAGAGCCACCCACTAGAACTGAAGCGTGATTGTTCAACAGTGACTGTGTTCGCGATGTTAATGTGGGTAACACGGTTTGTCTGCATTAATAGTATGAAATTCTGTCGTGCACTGATGGAAATTACAGTATGGCTCACATCTAGATAAGCGAAGCTCATTTAACACGTAGGTACTATATTTTTAACCATTAAGATATAATATTCAGACAGTATTTAAATTGTAGCAGTCAAAGTGCTCATTTATATTAAAAGAAAATGAAAATGTTACTGTAAATGTTGACTGTGAAAAAAAGTGTTTGGAGCTCAATGTTTCTGTAAATCTCAGTGAGAAACACTTCATAATCGGCGACCCATAGTTGTGAACATCTGTTCAACTGAAATACTCACTGGGAATGTGAATAGGGACATCTGCCTTTGTAGATTGTAATAGTCCTAAGCATTTTTATCCTTCATCTAGGTCCTCAGTATATGCGCTATGCATCTCTTCCCACAACAAGGAATTAGGCTACACTTCAGACTGGAAAGAAATAACCTGTACCCTCAACCGTAGCGAATATATTTTATTCTTCTCAACGCTCTGGTGTTTTTAATATTAGAACAATGTCTTTCAAGAATCATGATCCCTTTAAATTTACAGTGACTGCTTTTTAACTTAGCTTTCTCTCCCAGCAGTCTGTTCAAGTTTCCCGCTCATTGTTTTACAGTCACACAGAAATGACTCTAACCAGTAGTTTGTTTTGCCAATTGTGCTTAAAAACTTGGACCATTTCCTCAATCATGGCGATTAGAGATTCGTGGAAAAGACACTGGAAAGTCAGCTCTTGTTGATCGAGTGTGTGGCTCTTAAAAGAGCCTTTGTGTTGTTGTTGTAGTAGGTCAGTGAATGTTTAACCTCCGAAGCCGTACAGAGTGCGTCCCTGTCTCTTCAGAGCGTACACCACATCCATGGCGGTCACGGTCTTTCTCTTGGCGTGCTCGGTGTAGGTGACGGCATCACGGATGACATTTTCCAGGAACACCTTCAACGCACCGCGGGTCTCCTCGTAGATCAGACCGGAGATGCGCTTCACTCCACCACGGCGAGCCAGACGGCGGATAGCGGGCTTGGTGATTCCCTGGATGTTATCACGGAGGACTTTACGGTGACGCTTAGCGCCTCCTTTACCGAGTCCTTTCCCGCCTTTGGTTTTTTTTTTTTTTTTTTTTCAAAGACTCGGATGCCTCACAGTTATTGTATCACTCATTGACTGACTGTAGGCCAATTTCATCATCGTCTTTGTTTTCATTTGATTTTTTTAGATTAAAAAACAAAATAAACATGACTTTATTTAATTTAAGGCTAAAGTATTAAACTAATAATAAAGATTAAACACATACAGTACAGTCAAACACATGTAAAGTGAATCAGACATTAAATGTTTAAAAAGGTCCCAGGGCAATGGACTGTTATTCTTTTGGTCGATGGTTTTCCTCTTCCTCAGATAACAGGATGTTTTTAAAGACACAGTCACTCGAGATCATTTTCTGTTGGAGCACGACTTTTGCTCTAGTTTTCCATATTGTTGTGTTTATCACACACATGACAAACCAAAAGAGGCGCTTTGAAATCATTAACCACGTTAAAACCCAGGCTGGCCATTTTTAACCTCACCTGTTGAGTGCGGTGGCAGTGGAGCAGCAGGTGTTCTACAGTCTCGTCCTCATCACAGTGAATCATGGGACACTTTTTTGTTGTGACGAAGCAGCTCCACTGAACCACCGCCCTCACAGGAAGTCTGTTCACAGAGATCAGCCACGCTCTGTCACGGAGACTCTCACTTAAAATTTTGTCTTGGAAATTTTTGCTGATCTGATTGCATTCACTGGGACGTACATTTTTATATTCAATTAAGCCTCCATTAACACTATCATTAATCACTTTATATGCGTCTTTGGTGGATGAGCCAGTCCAATTTATATTTAGAAATTTAAATTTAGTTATAAAATCACCAAAAATCAACTTATAATATGGGACATTACTTCTGCCCCCACATCAGTCACCCTTTGATGGCGCATGTTTGTTCCTGTTCTATTATTATGTCGAGGACGTCATTCAGCCTGTTCATTATTATTTTCGCTAATATTTTATAATCTGCATTCATTATTGTTAACTGTCTATATTTATCTAGATCAGGGGTTCTCAAAGTTTTGATAGCTGAGGGCCAATTTAAGAACCCATCATTGGACTGAGGGCCGCAGAAGGGAAAAAAAATGGAAAAAACAGAAAAAAATCCCATTTGTAATCATTTTAATGACCAGGTTGCATCTCTACAATTCACATTTATTGGTCTGCATCCAGTAATGTGCAATAAATAAATTTCAATTAATAAATGAGGCTAAACCTGGCAAAACTTGAGAAAACCTTGAGAAACATTGTAATACACACAAAATCCCTGAGGTTTTCTGCCCTCTACAGTAAAATTTGGGATATAACAGTCCTGTGTGCAGTCCATTTCATTTAGAACAGAAAGTCAGTCTCAGTGTGCCTTGCTTCCTGTCTTATCAGCATGGACCTTATTCAGGAGCAATTCCAGCTACCAAAGCGCCACAGGAAAACACACACACACACACACACACACACAGAGGGAGGGGGAGAAAGAGAGAGAGAAGGACTTTTAAAATAGAAGCTCACCAAACAAGTCATCATCATTACCATCATTAATATCTATCATTGCCTGTCATCAATAAGCTTGTCATTAAGTCACACAGAATATTTGTTATTTATGGTCAACATACCTTTTTTTATTGGCATGGGATTTGTGGTGCTGTTTTCGGCCACGATTCCTCTGATGTCCGGCTCCATCTCCGTCGTTGCGATACGAAGGACAGCATGAAGATGGCCATCTGTCAGCCTGGATCGCAGCTTGGATTTGTTGATGGCCATGGTGGAGAAGGTCTTCTCACAAATGTATGTGCTTCCGAATAAAGAGACCATTCTGATAGCATGCTGGCGAAGTGCAGGGTATGTAGATGGGGAAAGTCCTTTGTAGAACTCGATGAGATTCTTGTCACGACATGCTGCTCTTGCCTCAGAGCTCTCCTGCAGGTCGATGAGCTCAAACTGCATTTCTGCAGGCTCTTCCTCAGGGACACATGAGAAAGGATTTTGGAAGAGGTTGAATGACTTCTCATGGTCCCTGAAGTCGGAGAAGCAGTGGTCGAATTCCTCTCTGAGTTTTTTTATGAGGTTATGGTTCTTGTCTGAACGCAGGTGACGTAAAACGCGGCGCCCATATGTGTCTGTGTCATCTACGAGTGCCTTGCAGGCGGGAAAATGGGTTAGATCTCCCTGTTTGAGCTGTCCCTGCAGCAGTTCAAGTTTTCGCTGGAAAGCTTTGACATTGTCAAATAGTGTGGAAATGAGCTTCCCATGGCCCTGCAGCTTCACATTGAGATCGCTGAGCCAAGTATTCAGGTCAACAAGGAGCGCTAGGTCACAGAGCCATTTAGTGTCACTTAAATGTGTCACATCTTGACCTTTTGACTCCATGAACTCTCTTATTTCTTTTCTCAGGTTAAAAAAACGCTTCAGTGTGGCACCTCTGCTCAGCCACCTGACGGCAGTGAAATATATGACGTCACCAAAATCTGCCTCCGATTGCTCCAAAAAAGTCTTGAATTGGCGGTGATTCAGACCTCTGGACTTAAGGAAATTAACTGTCTTCACAACAATGTCCATGATATGTTTCATATTAAGCGTTTGGGCAGCGAGAGCTTCTTGGTGTATTATACAGTGATATTTGATTAGCTTCTCACCTCCGTTGTTGGCCACTTTCTCAGAGAGCAGCGACACTGCACCTGTCTTTCTCCCGATCATTGCCGGTGCTCCATCTGTCGTGACACCGACCATAGACGGCAGCTTCACGTTGTATGCATCGAGACTGCGACACAGCATCACAAATGTCGACTCCCCTTGCTCTGTCTTGGATACTCTCCAAGCTTAGTAGCTCCTCGCCTATTTCAAAGTTCTCTGTGACTGTTCGGATGAAAATCAGCAATTGCGCTGTATCGGAAATGTCCGTGCTTTCATCCAGTGCGATAGAAAAGGCTCCCTTTTCCAGGCCCTCCACACGTTGTCCCAGTTGCTCTTTGAGATCGTTGGCCAGATCTTCGATTCGTCGTGTCACTGTGTCATTTGACAGACTTACGGAGCTTTGTTTTCTGCTCCGGGCATACAATGTCGGCCACTTTCAAAATGCAGTCTCGCACAAATTCTCCGTCACTGAACGGCTTGCTCCGCCTGGCTATTTCTTGAGCTACCACGTAGCTAGCCTGTGTCACAGCTTCACCGGATTTGGCCAGATTTGTGAAAACTGACTGCTGTGCAGTGTAGCCTCTTTTAAGTTGTTCAAGCTTACTGGTGCGCTCCTCGCCGGTGAGTTTGTCGTAGGTTTTATGGTTGGTATTATAATGGCGTTTTATGTTGAAGTCCTTGAGCATTGCATTAACCTGCTTGCAGATCAGGCACATGACTTTATCCGACCCGTGAGGTACGACAAAGTAAGCCTTTGTCCACTTATCTTGAAACCGCCTTTTTTCCTCGCCGACACAACGTTTTTTTCTCGAGGGGCCCGGCTCCTGCTCCGACTCCATTGTCACAGCTGCGGTCACAGTCTCTTCCCCGAGGCAGGGTGATGCGGGAGACACCGTCAGCACCCCAGTGGTGAAATGAAACATTGCACCGTGGACCTCTGGGAGTGAGGTCAAGTGAGGTCTAAACCACACCTGCAATTACCGCTTATCCCTATAGATGCCGCTAAAGAGATTCATCCTTTCAAAGCAATGTACAGTTGGATTAAATGATAATGAATGATAATTCATTGCGGGCCGCCAGAAATGTTTCTGCGGGCCGCCATTGGCCCGGGGGCCGCACTTTGAGAATCTATTTATCTAGATCATGTTCCTCACCCTTTTTATACAGTAAACACATGACTCCATGATAAAACGTGTCACATAGTACACCGTTCCTAAAACCCGTATTAAACACTGAAGTTAAGAGGTCGGTGATGTCATCACAGGCCAGTTTATAAAACTCAGCGAGCAGGCCGTCTGGACCTGGAGACTTACTGCTGTTTAACTGGTTGATGGCTGTGACGACTTCATCTCTCCTAAAATCACCTGACAGTGCAGTAAAGGTACACGGATCATAGGGCGTGATTACGTCTAAAACGGAACTGATGGCGTCATCATCGGGAGCTATTCTCCCATACATGGAGGAGCAGCTCTCGGCGACGGCACATCGTTTCTCCCTCTCATTAAAACACAGTTTTCCACTGAGATCTTTGACACATTTAATGAAGCTGCCGCTTGTTTTGTTCTGACTGACAGAGACAGTGTGAGTAACATTTCCCCTGTCATCACTTCCAATTAGCTTCTGCATATTAAATAATAACTCCGTATTTATTAGGTCTATTTGACTCTTCAGTTCACTCAATATATCTTCCTCTAGTTCTGTACGATGTTTATTACATTTCAGCTCTATCTTTTTATATTATCATTATACTCAATGTTTTTAATCCTACTTAATTCCCGACATTTGAACTGAAAGAAATCTTTAACTCTGCTTTTCATTAATTCCCACAGTTCAATATCGGATCTTACAAGAACTCTTAAATCTATTATTTTACTCATTTCGATTTTCAATTCATTCAATAGGTCAGTATTATTCAAACATTTAATGTTAAGTTTCCAAAAGCCCTTTCTGTCTTTACAGCTGCACATAACAGAGGCTTTGACTATAAGATGATCAGAGTAAGTATTTATCAGCGTGTTATAGCTCAGACTCTGGACTTGGGAGGATACATATATTCTATCTATTCTAGTTTTAGTTTTAGTATCAAATCGGGTGAAGTGTGTCCCCGCTGGGTTTAAAACTCTGTACAGATCATTCAGACATTTTTACAGATATCATCAAGTAATTTTCCTTCCCCGAGTCATTTTGAAAGGAGTGGCAGCAAGTCTATCCTTCTCATCAGTGACAGTATTATTTATTATTATTTATATTAGTAAATCACTACATAATATTATATTAAATCCAACATTGACTATTTCTTTTAACTTTTTAAATAACTGCATGTTACTTTTTCTGTCAGGCGCAGTATATACATTAATGATACGAAATTTCTGACCCATATAAAAACAATCGATCAGAAGAAGTCTACCAGGTATTATATCTCTTCTCTTTATAATATCTACGGTATGGTTTTTAAAGAAAATACCCACTCCGTCAGCGTTATCTTCGCCTATAGAGATCACACAGAGTCCTTTATGCCAAAGACGACACACATCATCGACATCAGCGCTGCTTTTAAGAAGGAGCTCTTGCAGACACAAGAAGTCAAGATCGGTGTTCAGCAGAAGATTCATTTTCCCACATCTCAGCTCAGAGGACTGCAGACCTCTCACATTCCAGGTAGCAACTTTTACACAACACATAGAAGAGATTTGATGTTAAGACTTACTCAGGACTTGTCTTATGGTCTGGACGTTTCTCTCTGCCATGAGCAGCTGGGATTTTGGTACGCTTCCTTTTATTGACCAGCACCGGGTAATAAATGTTGTAATTATTTCGATTAAGACGTTAATTGAGGCTCGTTTCTACTGAGTGGGCACTTGTTCCGCCATGCGCCAACAACAAAGAGACTTCCGCTTTCAAAATAAAGCCCATTTTAACGGTAAGTGGAAAAACAGTGTTCTTCTCTCTCGTTGAAAATTACAAGCCAGCTTCACCTCTGTTTCGTTTGATATGGTCAAAAGAGTGATGGACTGGCACACCCACCAACACTATGTCATATGGTCATAAGGGTCAGAGTACTTACTGCATCAAGGTGAGAAGAAAAACTTCCGGAGACAAGATATGCAGGATCATGTTGATTACAAACATGGCACAAAAAATATTATTTTTAATAATAAGTATTTTTTGTAATTGTAGGTTGGACCATTTAACAGCATATTACATTACTTTAACACTTTCTGGAACAATACTTAAAATCTATCCTTTTATTTTGAAGGCATTGTGACTGTATCCAATCCAATCCAATCCAATCCATTTTATTTATAAAGCACAATTTTAAATAAACGCAAAGGTTTCCAAAGTGCTGTACAGCAAAATAAATACAATAAAACATAATAAAAAGTCAGAATACTAAAAATAAAAGAAGATAAAACATAATAAATTACTAGACTGTTCACCTCAGATAAAATATCTGTGCACATAAAGTCAACAACCTATGTGGTGTTAAAGGCCAGAGAAAAGAGGTGCGTTTTAAGAAGACTTTTAAAATTAGACAGTGAGGAGGCCTGTCTAATGTGCAGCGGCAATTCATTCCATAATTTTGGAGCTGCAACCGAAAACGCTCGGTCCCCTCTGAGTTTCAGCCTAGTTTTGGGAACCCTCAGGAGCAGCTGGTCAGCTGACCTGAGAGATCGGCTGGGTGTGTAGGTGTGGAGAAGCTCAGAGAGGTACAATGGGGCAAGACCATTTAGACATTTAAAAGCAAATAAAATAATTTTAAAATGAATTCTAAAATGGACGGGTAGCCAGTGGAGTGAAGCTAAAATCGGTGAAATGTGCTCAAACTTCCTTGTGCCAGTTAAAAGACGTGCAGCTGCGTTCTGTACCAGTTGAAGACGTGCGATGGAGGATCCACTGATCCCCATGTAAAGTGCATTACAGTAGTCTAGCCGAGTCGTCACAAAGGCGTGAATTACTGTTTCAAAGTGCTGTCTCTGGAGAAACGGTTTTATTTTTGCCAGCTGCCTTAACTGGAAAAAGCCTGTTTGCACCACAGCTTTAATCTGGCTGTCCAGCTTAAGTTCTGCGTCCACCTTTACCCCCAGATCATTTACAATAGGTTTGGCGTACTGTGCCAAGGAACCCAGATCGACTGGGGGGGTAACAGATGTGCCACCAAAGACCATCACTTCAGTCTTTTTTTCATTGAAATTTAAAAAGTTTAGAGCCATCCAGGCCTTGACATCATCTAAACAATTTAACAGTGGCTTAAGGGAGAACGAATCAGCCTTTTTTAGGGGGACATAGATCTGGCTGTCATCAGCATAACAGTGGAATAGAATGCCGTGCTTCCTGAGAATAGAACCAAGTGGGAGAAGATACAAGGAAAATAAAAGAGGGCCCAGCACTGAACCCTGTGGGACCCCACATGTGAGAGGATTTTTCTTAACGAGGTAATGTGATTCAAAAATATAGACAACAGATACGATGAGATAAAGCTACGGTATAAATTGAAATTAGAAAACAGATTAGAAAAAAAGAACACAGATAGCCTATGAGACAAAAACAGCACAGCAGATACTATTGCGAAAGAAGATAAAAACAACAGATGTATTTACCTTCGGTAAAACCATGTGGCTACCACGTGACCCCACAGTGCAATAGCCTAAAAGTCATGATTTCTTTTGTAGTAGGCCTAAATGAATATTAACTAAACAAAAAAGTACTGAATTTATGACGACTATTTGTAGGCCTAAATAATCTGAACAATCAGCAAGTTACTTTGGGTTTTATTTCAATACAATTGGATAAATGTCAATACATTTCTTAACATAGGCTATTGTTTTTAACACAGAACATATTAAGGACATGTTGAGGGTAAAGGGAATAATCTGCATCAGATATTACGTAAGGGCATTTTTAAATATAAACAAAACCCTGCTGACAGCAGCAGAGACATTTGGCTTCTCTGTCTTTTTCTTCTTGATGATACAGTTTGCAGAAGCTTCCACCATATAACTTAACCCAGTTGTTCATTTATCAGGCCTATTACTGTAATAAAACTAAAATGTATTTGACCCTAACCCTTTTTGGGAAGACTGCAGGTGGTTGAAAGTAGTTCTCTGTTGGACTTAAAATTTTCACTGAATGTTTTCTGACTTCTTTTAGTATGAAATTACTAAGATGAATGCAAACAAACTGAAACAGGCAATTACTTTAACTGTTTGGTTTAGGGCGAGTTTCCCTGATTGCGCCATTCTTTCTTTCAAAAATGTAGAATTCAAGGTGTCCATTCACATTACACCATCACCACAGAGACAGTTGACTAGAATGTCTTCAAGTGTGTGTTTAAGACTTTAAATGGAGTTTTATTGACTTGTGATGGCAAATGTGAGGACTTTTCCTGATATTCATTATGGTGGAGCAGATTCTGGTATGTTCATGTGACCTGCAGCACAAGTTAAAATGTTGGATGTATTTCTGTCTTTAGGTCCTTCGGTGCTTCAAGTGGACATCGACCCTCCTACCAACCCCCCACGAGACTGGCATCCCACGCAAATCCTCCTCTGAAAAACCTCCTGACTCTCTCTTGAGCTCCTCTTCTAAACCGACCACCACTTATCTTGACTTCTTAGGGAACCGGTCTTCAGGCTTCTTTTCTGACTCCTCCTCTGACACCTCCCCATCAGTCACTCAGCCCCAAGTTACTACCTTATTTATACAGTATATGGTTTCTACCCATGCTCATCTAAAAGCTCTTTCAGCCGTAGGTCCTCCCTCTTGTCTTCTCCCAGAGCTTCCGCTGTAGTGCCAGTGGATGAGCTCTGGACCTGTGTGATGCACGAAGAGCTCAAGATCTTCTTGAAGAGGCAGCCGATGACGAGCCACCCTGCGACAGAGGAGCCACCCAGCCCACCCGCTACACAGCCCACAACCACGAGTCCGACGGCGTCCGTCTCATCGGGCCCCTCTGGGAGCAGGAACAACGCAGGAACAACACAGACAGCATCAACTAGGTCATGAAAGACCTGGAGGACCTGCTGCCGAACCGATCTCTCATGCCTCCTGCTCCTCCAGAGCCGGGTCAGTACACTCCTGATTGATGCAGATATACGAAGAACATCATAAGTATATTTTAGTGTTTAATATTGGAAAATGAATCCAGAGAAGTAATGTTTCTTTAATGTTTTATTAATACAAAGTTTAAGTTATAGTATATGAGATAGATACCAACAGCTGTGATGTATTTATAAATATATATCTAGAAAGCTGAGACGAAGCCTAAGACGAAGCCTGGGTCAGCAGGTAAAGGTGTTAACCTGCAGAAAGATGTAGCTCTGGCATCGCCCAACCCCAACGCTCAAGTGCCGGTGAGTCGCCTGCCCGGGCCAGAGGACTTGGACCTGGACCGGGCCGGGGCCGTGGGAGAGGGCTCCCTTCGAGATAACGGTGAGGAATCTCTTTTCGCTTCACAGCTGGAGATATGAAGAGGTACAATAACAAGGTGTTGAGATTGTGTTACAAAAATCACCTCATATTTATTTACTGATATCAAGTGTTTAAAGTCTCCTGGAGGTCATTTTTGTAAATGAAATGTGAATAAGCTGTAACCTACAGTACTGTTTTACAACACAGTGCGGTAAAAACCTCAATTTTGTTAATTATTTTAAGCATTTCAGATTTTCAACAACTGAGACATCTGTGCTTTATTGTTTTCTTCTTACATTTACTTTGTAATTCATGCTATGATTCTAACTTTGGAATCAAATTTAAAATCCTTTAGTGACATTATTGTTTCAGCTCAGTTTATATCTTTTCATTCTTGGCTGAAAATCAGCAGCTCCACAGCTGATAGTCGGTTTCACTAAAATCTCACCACCCTTTGATGGCCGGAGTTTTTGTACAGGGAGGCAGAAATCTAGCATGAAGGTCAAGTGTGTGTGTGTTTTCATGCCACTTGGCTACTTGGTTATCTAAAAGGCGTATAACTTCCAAATGGATCCGTGAGCCAAAGGACAGGTGATTACCGTAAAATCCAGAATATAATACACTTATGGACCACTTTTTTAAGGACACCTGCTCAAATGCTCGTTAATGCAAACATCTAATCAGCCAATCACGTGGCAGCAACTCCATGCATTTAGGCATGTAGACATGGTGAAGACGATCTATTGAAGTTCAACCCCAGCATCAGAATGAGGAAGAAAGGTGATTTAAGTGACTTTGAACGTGATAGGTGCCAGACGGGCTGGTCTGAGTATTTCAGAATCTGCTGATCTACTGGGATTTTCACACAGAACCATCTCTAGGGTTCACAGAGAATGGTCTGAAGAAGAGAAAATATCCAGTGAGCGGCAGTTCTCCGGGCGAAAATGCCTTGTTGATGGCAGAGGTCAGAGGAGAATGGCCAGACTGGTTGGAGCTGATAGAAATGCAACAAGTAACTCAAATAACCACTCATTAGAACCAAGATATGCAGATGAGCATCTCTGAACATACAACACGTCAAACCTTGAAGCAGATGGGCTACAGCTGCTGAAGACCACACCGGCTGCCACTCCTGTCAGCTAAGAACAGGAAACTGAGGCTCACCAAAATTGGACAATGGAAGATTAGGACAACGTTGCCTGGTTTGATCAGTCTCGATTTCTGCTGCGACATTCAGATGGTAGGGTCAGAACTTGGCATAAACAACATGAAAGCATGGATCCATCATGCCTTGTATCAACAGTTCAGGCTGCTGGTGGTGGTGTAATAGTGTGGGGAATATTTTCTTGGCACACTTTTGATAGTACCAATTGAGCATTGTTTAAACGCCACAGCCTACCTTAATATTGTTGCTGACCATGTCCATCCCTTTAATGACCGCAGTGTACCCATGTTCTGATGAATAACATCGAAACACAATAAAATACCTCTCTCTGCATTTTATAGTGGTATATTGGTCACACCGGTGTATAGGACGCAGCCCACTTTTTAGATGAAAAAAAAAAGTATTGAAAGTGCGTCTTATACACCGAATTTTACGGTAACTGTTCGTGCCAGTTGGCAAAAAGGGTTTGTGTCAGAGGGATTGGTTTATAACCAAAAGGGGCACAACTTATGAATAGATTCCAATAACTTTGTCGAAAGACACACAAACACATTTTGCCACGACCCCTTTCATAAGCCTTGCCATATACACTTGGTGGCATCACTGAACCGAGCAGAGTTCCTTTTTTATAGCTTGTAATGTGCATTTTTATTCATCCAATCTTTATATTTCTTTGGTCATTTGTTTAAAACATCACAAGGAAGGGAGAGACAGAAAAGAATGACTTAAAGAGACTCCAGTGAATTTGTGTCAAACAGTTGCCTCCTTATAAGACATTAATGTTTAATATATTTTACATGTCAAAACCATGAACTCTTATTGTGCTTTAGTATTTAACTTCTTCTGTATATTGTCTTGTGTTACCACCTGGCTCAGGGGCGGTAACAAAAAGGGAGGCCACACACAGATAAAGCAATCAAGTTAGGATTTTATTTAACTTAAATGATCAAACATCAAATAACTAATGTGATACGTGAATATGACAGTAATCAGTCATGTCTGAAGTGTGTGGATGAGTGAAAATGTGGTGTGATGCATGTGATGCAGCAAACCAAACAAAGGAAAAAGGCTGAGCAGGATGCAGCAGACCCAGCTGACTGAGTGAGTGTGATTTTAAAACTGATTAACAAATACAACCTGGATAAAACTCAGAACAAGAGGGCATGTTTAAAAAAAGAGAGAGTCATTTTCTGATGTCATTTCCCTCTTGACCTGCTGTATATGTCCCTGTGAACTGAGCTATGAACGTTGCACTATTTATGTTCTAAAACCTTCAAATCTTGATATATAGATATGTTCCACTATATTATTATTGCACAGAAAAAAAAGATTTTAAAAAATGCATATAAAACAATGTCAGGGGGAAAAACAGCCTCGGTGTTGGTGTTTCTGCAAAAACTCAGGTAATGCTCAGTGGTCTGAACTTATTGGTCACACTCAACACTCACACCTGTTGCCTCAGTCGCAGTAAAGTTTTATTTTGAAGGGTCTTTAAAACTTTGATATGTGTGAAATTACAAAAAGTGAAAGAGACAAATATTAGCATACACAGAACGTAAAAACACTCGTGTGTACATGTCGCACGCGGAGGATTCCATGGTTGCTATGGTTTGTCTCCAGGTGCATCATTTTGATCAAATCATCACTGAAACACAAACGACTCTAAAAAACAGCCACAAAAGTTTTTCGTCCGTTTCAATTGAGGACTTTCGGGAAATTCATCGCAAACTTTGAACTTTTTGAACCCCGACGAAGACTCCAGACTTCCAGAGACCAGCTAAACTTGAGACGACCATGGAAAATGTAAGATTTGAACACTTTGACAATCTTTAACGTGTTGACTGTAATGATGCACTCTGTCCAGCCATACTGTACCGGATCTATTCATTTAAAACAGGCCACAAAACACGATTTAAATCATTTTGATGCAATCTTTCTACATGTCTGATACATAATTTATAACTAATCAACAAATCAGCATCTCCCAGCTCTGAATGCTACGTTAATGAGTTCAACTCTGAAGCAGCCTACATTAACTGCGTATATTAAATCCATCAAGTCATTAAAACTGTAAATCCGTAAAAGAGTACGAAAATAAATATGAAAGTAATAAGAATAAAAGTAGGCTATAGATGTTTAAATATAAAGAAAATTACAAATATAATTGAATAATTATGAGCCTTTTCCCTTTTTGTCGTATTTATGTGTTCATGTACTTTAATAACCTATATGTTTATATTTTCAGTTTTTGATGTAATTTAGTTATTTTTATTTCTTTATTTTTCTTATTCTGTCGCCTTTTGTTTGGCTATTCTTTGAGGGGCCGAGCTGTCAATCAGCTGGCTTTGTGACATGTAAAAACCTTCATACAGTTTATGGTAAAACAATAGTTTGTGGTCAGCTGTTTGGATTCTTTTAACTGACACATAAAGGTCTAAATATGGGTCTTGTTTTGTTCCCTGACATACTGCATATTTCTTCATTAGTATATATATTCATGTGATCACAGTGAGTCTGCAGACAGGTAATATACTAACTCACTGAGGGTAATCAGGGGCCCAGCAGCTCCTTGTGTTACTGACAGGCTGTTTAAGAGACGGGTTGAAAGGGTTAATGTTGCATTTATGCTGGTGAAAGTTAAGGTCATTTTTTATGTGAAGCTTCATTTCCTGCTGGACATTGTAAAATTGTCATTCAGTGTTATTTATTGCATTAGTAAAGCCTCACTCTAACGTGTCTGTATGTGTGTGTTTTGCTGCAGTGTGTCGCTGAGAGATCCAGGAGGCCCCGAGCCCAGCGACAGTGCCCCTGCTGCAGGGATGACCTGGTAAAACATTTGATTGTCATGCTTTGGTAGAAACAAGTTGTAAAAAAGTCACAATGTAATCCTCAACAAGCAGAGAGTTAGAGAACTCTACAACACAGAAATCACAGGATGAGTCTAGTTTCAATGCTGCATGTTTCGGGACACAAACGACTGTACAGACCTGTTGCACTGCTTACTGGACTTATTTGTATTACAGTAAAATGGAAGAGTATGAGGGGTCAGACATTAAGGGACAACAATGAGAGGAGGAAGAGTTTGTGTTCATTTTGCAAGAATAAAGTCAAAATGTCAGAAAATCTTCCTCCTCTTTTTCTATTTTCTATAAACTGACGAAGTTTGACTTTATTCTCAATATAAGGCCTTTACTTCAACACTTCCACTTGTTCTCAAATGTTTTACTTTATTGTTAACTTGTAAAATATTCTTGAAATTTAGACTTTATTCTCATATTTTTAACTTTGTTTTCATTATTTTCATTTCCATCATGGAGACAATTTGTTGTGGACATTTCAGCACAGTACAAAATGAGTTTCCTCAGGCCTGGTTCTAAAACTTTACTGTCAAGATCCCATCAAACCTTTCACCTATTAACAGCTCGAGTGTGTGGTTACAAAACGAGATTTAAATTTCACCTTCAAATGTATTTTATTGTCCTTGAACTGAGGTTGTTCTTGCAGAAGGGTGCTTAAGAAAAGAATTGTTGTGTCTCTAATATCCAATAAGTTAGAAATAATTTGTAAAGGATGTTTTCCTTTGACAAACTCTGCAGTGCATCTGATGGAGATTTTCTCTTAAAGTATGTTGATGAGAAGTTTACTGTAGCCTGACATCCTCTTGCGTGTTGCTGACCTTTCCCTGATCTCAAACCTGACCCAGCAGCACTCCGCTCCTGCTCCCCGACGGGCCAGGAAGAGGACCCGTCCACGTGAGCCTTCTGCTGACCGTCCTGCTGCTCTTCAGGCCACCATCTCCGCAGAAGAGCTGCCGACGGTCTCCAGCGTGGCCCCGGGTCCCCGGCCCTCCACGCATCCACTGCAGCGTGCTGAGGATCTTCGGATCCACGGCCGCTCAGTGGAGGAGTACCAGCAGCTCTTCGGTGCTGTTGTGGAGGACATGCTGAGGTATGTTTGTTTTAACAATCAGAGAATCTTTCTCTGTCTTCATCTCCAATCGATCATTTTTGATCTCACGTATCGTTGTGATTTAAGTTCTGTTTCTGTTGCTCTTCACAGATGCAAGAACGGTCGCCGACGTCCATACAGCCTAGACCTTGGACGCCGGGTGAAGCAGAGGCTGTGGGAACAGCTGGACCGGCCCGCTTTCACAGAGGCCGTCGATGGTGACGGCCTCCTGAGTGTGGAAGCGTCATACGGGTGTGGGGATCATCCTCCGCTCTATGATGTGGACACATCAGGAGAGCCAGAACCTAAGACGCGCCCTGTGAAACGAGCCAGGAGGTGAGGTCCCAGCTGACTGTAAATATGTATATATGTATATATGTTAAGTGTTTTTGTGATGTTTATTGATTGATTGATGATTCATGCTTTTCTTTATTTCTTTATTGATTCATTCATTCATTTATTGATTTACTGATTTATTGTTGTATTCATTCAGTCATTCAGCCATGCATTCATGCATTTTTATTTCTTTAGAGTGACTGATTGATTATATTTATTAAGTGTTTGATTGTTAGTGATGTTGTGTGATGATGTTTGTGTGTGTATTTTTGTATATGTATGTATGTGTGTGTGTGTGTGTGTGTGTGTGTGTGTGTGTGTGTGTGTGTGTGTGTGTTTGTGTGTGTGTATTTTTGTATATGTATGTGTGTGTGTGTGTGTGTGTGTGTGTGTGTGTGTGTGTGTGTGTGTGTGTGTGTGTGTGTGTAAGTGTCTGTGTGAGTGTGTGTGTTTGTGTGTGTGTATGTTTGTCTGTGTGTGTGTGTGTGTGTGTGTGTGTGTGTGTGTGTGTGTGTGTGTGTGTGTGAGAGTGTGTTTTTATGTGTCTGTGTGAATGTGTGTGTGTGTGTGTGTGTGTGTGTGTGTGTGTTTTTCTGTGTCTGTGTGAGTTTGTGAATGTGTGTGTGTGTGTGTGTGTGTGTGTGTGTGTGTGTGTGTGTGTGTGTGTGTGTGTTTGTCTGTGTGTGTGTGTGTGTGTGTGTGTGTCTGCGTCTGTGTGAATGGGTGTGTGTGTGTGTGTGTGTGTGTGTGTGTGTGTGTGTGTGTGTGTGAGTGTGTTTTTATGTGTCTGTGTGAATGTGTGTGTGTGTGTGTGTGTGTGTGTGTGTGTGTGTGTGTGTGTGTGTGTGTGTGTGTAAGTGTCTGTGTTTGTGTGTGTGTATGTTTGTCTGTGTGTGTGTGTGTGTGTGTGTGTGTGTGTGTGTGTGTGTGTGTGTGTGTCTGCGTCTGTGTGAATGGGTGTGTGTGTGTGTGTGTGTGTGTGTGTGTGTGTGTGTGTGTGTGAGTGTGTTTTTATGTGTCTGTGTGTGTGTGTGTGTGTGTGTGTGTGTGTGTGTGTGTGTGTGTGTGTGTGTGTGTGTGTGTTTTTCTGTGTCTGTGTGAGTTTGTGAATGTGTGTGTGTGTGTGTGTGTGTGTGTGTGTGTGTGTGTGTGTGTGTGCGCGTGTGTGTGAGTGTGAATGTGTGTGTTTGTCTGCGTCGTGTGAATGTGTGTGTGTGGGTGTGCTTGCACACAAGGTGTGTGGAGTGTCTCATGCAGTAGTGCATTAGTGTAGAGGAGCTGGTAGTTAGTGCATGCTGCATGCAGCTCTGTGCTCTCTGCCTGCCTCTCTCTGCTTACAGCTGCTGCTGCTGGCTGACCTTGTTAACAGAGTGTAAAGACAGTTGTTAAAGCTTTCTCCTGCTAGCACACAGCCTCTCCACCACCACGACTCCTGCAGTGCCTCCTCGCGGCCACACATGGAAACTGGGTATCTCACGGTCCCAGGCTAAACTACAGGGGATCTCGGAGCAGCAGTGGGCCCCAGAGACGCGGCGTGCAGGCGTGCCCGTCAACCACTGCCTCAGCTATGGGCACATAACCCATGTGCTGTAGTAAGTGTATTATAACAAAGGTAAGGTAGCCCAGTCTGACAGAGCTATATCAGCTTCACACAGCCCGATTCATTGCCATAAGAGCAGGCACAACCAAGACTGGTTTCACTATAACTTAGACACATTGCACAACTTGCTAAAAGACATGCACAAAGCAAACAGGGCATCTATTAGACAACATTTTATCCACCACACCAGACAGCTGGCAGGCAGCTCGGACAAAAAGTTGTCCTTAAAAATGATGCATAATTTCAATGCTGCTGGTGTAACACTTTTAAAGTATCAGAATGCTAACCCTCTGAACTTCCTCCCATCCAAGACCTCAGTGTCCATTATTGTCTTAAGCTATGGGTCGTAATGTAATGGCCTGTTCTTTACTTTCTTCATTTGATAATAGACTTTGTGCATTAATTAACATGGAACAGATTAAATGCACTTGAGTTAGCTGAAAGGTTTGTTTTCATTAACTACAACAGGTGCAGTTCAAATCCAAATTACAGATGAGACTGATACAGTCATTTTTAAGGTGCATAAACATAGCAGTGTGATGAGTTGTAATATGTTGTGATGTGACTTGATTTGCTGTCTGTTGCTATTGTGATGTATGTCCACAGTATACAAACAGTAGAGAGAGTCACGATGATCCCAATGCAGTGAATTTGGAGTGGGAATACTGCCTCCCAGTTACTCTCATCACTACCAGCGGGAAACAAACAAATGTGGTAAGATGAATCCTCTAAATGTAGCTTATCAAAGCGGAATCTTGCAGTGGTACATTCGATGGGTAAGTAAATCAACTCTACAAGATGGATTCACTTCAGCATGCAAATGGAATATTAAAAGGTGAGTTTGATACCAAAATAATTCATGCTAATTTAATAAGTGTGATCCTGTTTGATTGTTTGTTTTCCTTCAGCCCTGTTTTTAGACTGCAGGACAGGCCTGAACGATGAGGGACAGCTCTCAGGAACAATGGTAACTTGAAGAAAATGTCTCTACTTTTTGTTAAAATATAAAGTGCTCTTTGAGGAAATGCTTTTATTTATCCTAAATTTCACAAGTGCTTTAATTCAAGATTGAATTAAGAAAACTCCAAATGATTTAAAAGAACACAATGCAGCTCAAAGAAGAGAAATAACCCCGAGATGCAAAGAGAGATTTGGCAAATAAGATGTCATGTTTTACCTATTTGTGGGCAACGTGTGCTTAAGGTAACCAAAGGAAGGCAATTGTATTTAGTATAGTAAGTATATAGTTAATGCCCTCTGGGTGAAATCTGTTCACTTTAATTTCTGCATGAAATCAATCAATGACAAGTTTATTGTTTTTCATTCTGTCCCTAAATAATAGAAACACACAAGAAAGGCCAAATATCAGAAACATAAACATCAGGCTGCACCACCTCTGTGTGCACGTGTCCAATTAAACTTTGTAATGTCCGTTTGTTTCAGCTGAGAGCACAGAGCGAAGAGAGGACCAGACTCAACTCTCCATCTAAAGAGGTGGGGATCGACCTGAGAGACGACATCGGGACGAAGATTTGCACAATTTTAACATGATCATCCTATAAAAATAATTTTTCATATATAAAGTCAAAAGTCAAATGTTTTCACTTAATGATGCCTTTAAGTCTTTTTCATTATATTATATATTTTGTGAAATGTTCAACTGTTAAAAAGAACTTTTTGAAAGCATTGGGTGAACTGAAAAATGTGTAATGGTATAACATTCATACTGTACATTGTTTAAGGTATTCAGAACAGATATAACCACAGTAACAACCATTAATACAATCATTTAAAACAGTAAATAATTTTAGTTCATAAAACATGAAATCAGACTCACAGTAATGAGTTGAATAAATATTAGACTCCAAGCATGAATTTTAGTCAAATATGTGCAGATAGCAAAGAGACAAGAACACAAAGAACACAAAGAACACAAAGGCTTTTTATGTTTATTCATTGTGTCAAAAATCTAAAGAAAAAGCAAAAGATGTAAAATATAGGTTTTCTCTACAGTCTTAAGTCATAGCTGACTGCAGGCACTGGTCCTGCATGGTTTGAAGTAACAACTGAATGGTTATGTCCATGAGAGATCAGACTTGACAGCACTTTTCTGATGGTAACTTTAAAGAGAGAGAGAGACTTAGTTAATCCCCGAGGGGAAATTCAATTTTTTCATGCTACACACACACAAAGGCCCAAAACACACAAACAGGAACCAATGGACATGCATTAAAGGAGAGACGCCAGAGTGAGGGGGCTGCACATGGACATGCACACCGAGCTGTTGGTGCCTTGCTCAAGGACACCTTGACGGAGCCCAGGAAAGGAACTGGCACCTCTTCAGCTACCAGCCCTGATCACTTGATCCAATGTGGGACTTGAGCCGGCCATCCTCTAGTTCCCAAGCCAAGTCCCTCCAGACTGAGCTACCGTCTACCCCCTTACATGATGATAAATCACCAAAGAGAATGTGATATATTTGAGTGTTTGACTGCTTGACATTAGAATAACCAAAACAAAATACTGAAGTGCATAAAATATCAATTAAAAGGAAGTTTTCTTAAAAAAGGCACCCTTATGAAAATTCACATTTCATATCCATGAATTGAACATTTGCTTCCACACTTTACGAAAAAGCAGTCCACTTTTATCTATGGGGTTTTTGAGTGTTACATAGAGTCAACTTCAGAGAGAGCAACTCCAACCAGTCTGTTTGACTGTAAAAAAGAAGGTACACTGATATGTGTCTGTGGAGGCCGTTTCTATGGAATTAGATTTGTGCCAAAATAATCAAACAAAACTTTTTAAATATCAAACAAAAATACGAATTTCAAAGAGAATAAAACTCACCCAAGCAAAAAAAAAAGTAATCTCAAAATTAAAACACTTGCAAACAAATTATCTGTGTAATTGTGTAAAGTATTGGTCTTTTACTCTTTTCATAACATATCATTTTGTTTACAACAGTTTACATTTATTTCTTACTGCTGGCTTTACGGTTGCGCTCCCAGCTGTCTCGTTTGCACTCCCTGATTTTTTGTTTGGAGTTTTGGCACAAACCTCTCGGGTGGGCGGGTTCTTTAAGGGGTGCATCCCCATTGGCTAATGAGTATTTGAGTGACAGCTCCATAGCTGGAGAGCTCTCTCAGTGCCCCGGAAGTTGTTCAGCAGCGCACCAAGTTCTGGCCCAACGGAGACACGTAAACGAACCAACGAGAGAGTCCTACATGATCATTAACGCGTAAGTATTGATCATATATGTTGTCTGTGTCTTACTAGACGTTTTGTTGTTTTGTTCTGTTGTGGTTAGTAAGTTTTTATTGAATTAACGTTAGCTAACGTTAGCTATTGCTATCAATAACGATTGCTAGCTAGCTAACCACACACACACACACACACACACACACTAGTACTAACTTTGCAGAAAATCAGGCAGTGTAGGTAGGATTTTGAATGCAGGATTCTATTTGTAATGAAGTATTTTTACATGTGGCATTGATACCTTTGCTTAGGTAATCTGAGTACTTCGGGTCACAGAATCTGCTGGTTAACCAAATACCGTGTAACACCGGCCTGTTTTCTTTTCTGGTTAACTTAGATATGTAAGTGCATGTGATGATAACTTTTTAATAAAAAAGCATGTTAATTTGCCGTGACAATCACTGGAGGCTGAATGTATCTTGACTGTCATCTTCACTTTGTAGAATAATGTAACATTGTGGGAACAGAGCAGGACCTACACAACAATGCAATCCCAGGTAGGTCAATACATGGTGTATTATAACAGATTATGATCCAGCTAATACATCGCAATGTCACTAATGCTACAAATTTGCATACATGGTCCGAGTTAACAACAAAAGGAAGCAAAATAAATGTATGACTTGGTGTAGTTTGTGTTTTTGGCTTTTCTAAGCTACTGAATTTAGTGTTATGTCAAATAGTTTATCGGTGTCAGATATACTAGGTACCGGTAGGAACAGGCAAGCTAAGTGCGTTGATCAACTCCTGTAGATTGTTAATGAGTTCCTGTGGGATGTTTAGGTGATGTGATGCAACTGTTGCCAAGGAAAGCTCTTGTTGAGCAACATCCAGGAGGTAATCCAAATCTATTGTTTCATTTATGAGAACCAAGCTGAATCTTGCTTGAATCCTCTGCAAGATTTCCTCTCGTCCTTGCTCCTGCAGGCACAGATATTGCCAAGTCAGTACAAAGTAACCTTAATGTCTATACAACTGGACACATTTCATTACACGATCCAAAAATACTATAGCATGTGGCAAATTGACGAGATAAGCCCAAGCTCTACATTTGCATGTCAAATAATGCTTGTAAAATTAAAATGTCAGGGGCAGTCATAGATATGTTACATATGCAAATTTGTAGCATCAGTGACATTGTGATGTATTAGCTGGATCATAATCTGTTATAATACACCATGTATTGACCTACCTGGGATTGCATTGTTGTGTAGGTCCTGCCCTGTTCCCACAATGTTACATTGTTCTACAAAGTGAAGATGACAGTCAAGATACATTCAGTCTCAAGATACATTCAGCCTCCAGTGATTGTCATACCGGTGTTACGCGGTATTTGGTTAACCAGCAGATTCTGTGACCCGAAGTACTCAGATTACCTAAGCAAAGGTATCAATGCCACATGTAAAAATACTGCATTACAAATAGAATCCTGCATTCAAAATCCTACCTACACTGCCTGATTTTCTGCAAAGTTAGTACTAGTGTGTGTGTGTGTGTGTGTGTGTGTGTGTGTGTGTGTGTGTGTGTGTGTGTGTGTGTGTGTGTGTGTGTGTGTGGTTAGCTAGCTAGCAATCGTTATTGATAGCAATAGCTAACGTTAGCTAACGTTAATTCAATAAAAACTTACTAACCACAACAGAACAAAACAACAAAACGTCTAGTAAGACACAGACAACATATATGATCAATACTTACGCGTTAATGATCATGTAGGACTCTCTCGTTGGTTCGTTTATGTTTCTCCGTTGGGCCAGAACTTGGTGCGCTGCTGAACAACTTCCGGGGCACTGAGTTCAGGTACCAGCTCCCTTGGAAGAGATGGAGGGGAGCTGGAGGAGGAGGACGGGATACTCACATCTACTTCACCAGAAGAAGGGAGGGGGGAGCTGGTGTGATGTCCTCCGGGAACAATGGAAGTGCTGAATTCATCACTATCACTGGCGCTCTCATACTTCTCCGACGCGTCGTCGTCGTCACTGCCAACGTCATTGTTGTCACCTTGTTGTTGTTCATCATCATCGTCGTCGTCATCTCCTTCACTTCCCATCGGCGGGGTTGAGCGGGAAACGGGGTCGTTGTGGGTTTCTGCCTGCACCTCCTCTGCAGCCTGCGGCTCAGCAGGTGGGATCTCCTCACCCTGATACTGGCTGTCTGTCTGCAGCTGTGGTGGGGGCTGATCTGGAACCTGCTGATCGACAGGCTGTGTTTGGGGGGCCACAATCAGCTGCTCAGGCTGAGGCTGAGCTGGAACAGGCGTCGGAAGAGGAGCAGGTTCGTCCTGCGGAGGAGGCAGGGGAGCCGGCTGTGGGAGAGCTTGAGCTGTATTGTGTGTCTGAATGTTGGGTGCTTTGACTTTCTTTGTTTTATTGGCATATGACAGCGGACAGTTGAAGAAGGTGTGACCCTTCTGTCGGCAAAGGGAACATTTACTTGTTCCCTGACAACTTTTGGCCTTGTGACCTAGTTTCCCACAGCGCCAGCATTTTACAGTAGGGCGCTCCTTCACCTGATGGTCGGATGCCTGACAGATAAAGCACCTGTCTGCTTGCCCGTTGTAAATGACTCAGCCGTTGTAAGGACCGAGTGATATGGAGTTGGGTATTTGGACGAGGTGGCCGTTGCTGTCTTTCATCATTCTGACTTTGAATTTCCTCACCCCATACCAAATCCCAAATCTGTCCACTGGTTTGAATGGAGGCTGAAGAATGTCACAGTACCTTTTCAGGTAAAGTTCAACGTCCTCATCCGGGATTCTGCCTGTCCAGAATTTGACCACAGTTGTGGTGACATCAATTTCTATGGAAGATTCAATTAACCACTCCTTCCATTTCGGGTCTTGTGATTGTTTTGACACTACTTCCAAGAAACGGCGGAGGGGAGCCTCTTGGCAGAAAACCAACTCATAATCTTTCTTGTTTGGCAACAAAATGAAAGAGTAAATGTCTTTGGCACTGAGCCAATTTGTCTGAAACAATAGTTCCTCTGCTACAAAATCATGAGGGGGTGCGTCACCATCACCAGTGTATTTAAGCCTTACCCATAAGTGTCCCAATTTAGCAGCATAAGGAGCAGGTCTGAGGGGAGCCATAACAGTAGAATAAAGAGAGTGGAAGGAAAGGACTCATTCATTAATCCCACCCTTTCCTCTTCCACTCGTGGTCACTGGTCGGTGGTTTAAAGTCGAATGATGCTCTCTGAACGAGTCACAGGTACATATATATTGTCTGAGGACCTAATAGAAGACATGGTCCGCCTCTTCTTCTCTTCATGGCAGTCGATGATTCTCTCTTCAGAGCATTAGCGCCCCCACTGACCAGCAGCTTGAATCAGGGACAGCATGTCTCCTGTAAAAGTGACTGAGCTCCACATCTTCCAGTGGTGGAAGAAGTCTTTAGATATTTGACTTCAGTAAAAGTTGAAGAAAAGCAACTAAGAGTCTGGCATCATTTTAAAACTGCTTCAACACAAAACGTTATTAAAAGATCTGAGGCACGGATAAAGCCTTAATGGCTGAAACACATGGGCATGCTTCTTTTTTTATATATACTGAGTCTGTAATCCTGAAGACATACAGGCTTTGTGTTAATCAGAGCCTCAGATTTTCTTGAAACTTTTTTTCTTACACAGGCCACACTTCTTGTGTAACAGAGTTTACATAGATAATTCCCCTTGCAGGCCTGTTTTGTGGTTCTTTCATTGGCATGTCAGCAAGTTAAATGAACAAAGAATGACACCTAGTTGTACTTCCTGTCTTGGGACGCCGCATGTGACACCATCTTCCCAGTCTGTAAACACCACGTCACGAGTAGGTCCGCTTAAACAAGCCTCTGTTACATATCAGAATCACAGTCAGCTTTATTGGCCAAGTATGTGTGCGCATACAAGGAGTCTGAGTCTGGGTTTTCTTTGCACTCGATGTACAGACACACATACTAAAATTAAAAAAACAAGGACAGGTTAGACAAAGGTAACACAGACATTTAGACACTAAAACTACAGACCTATGCATACAAATATATATAACAAATTATTAATGTATTATTTGCTATAATATTTTAAAGAAAACACTACATGACTTATAGACATGAGACAATGGTGCAATAGAGAGTGCAAAGGTGCAGAGATAAATATGGTTGTGAATCAGGTTGTTATAAGAGGTAGATGGTCGTAGTATTTACAGTATTTACAGAGAATGTGGATTGACCTTCGATGTAGGGGTAATATATACATGATAGGACCGTTAATTAAGCAATGACAATAAATGATAAATAACATATTTCTCATGCACAGTGGATGTTTGTATAACTCGGATGTACAGCTGATTAGGTTACACGTTTATAGTCGCTGACACTCTGGCTGAGTTAGCTGTTCATCAGAGTGACAGCTGCTCCAGAGGCAGGTTGAACTTCCTGAGCTGTCTCAGGAAGTACATCCTCTGCTGGGCCTTTTTCCTGACAGTGTCTATGTGGGAGGTCCACTTCAGGTCCTTGGAGATAGTGGATCCTAGGAACCTGAAGGTGTCTACAGCAGACACTGTGCTGTTGAGGATTGCGAGGGGGGAAGTGTAGGGGGGCTTCTTCTGAAGTCCACTGTCATCTCCACAGTCTTGAGCGGGTTAAGCTCCAGGTGAATCTGATCGCACCGGAGGACCAGCTGATCCACCTCCCGTCTGTAAGCAGTCTTTTCACCATCCCGGATGAGGCCAATGACCTTCGTGTCGTCTGCAAACTTCAGGAGTTTCACAGAGGGGTCCCCTGAGGAGCAGTCATTAGTGACGAGGGAAAAGAGCAGAGGGGAGAGCACACACTTCTGGGGGACGCCAGTGCTGATTGTCCAGGTGCTGGATGTGATGTTTCTCAGCCTCACCTGCTGCCTCCTGTTCGTCCATCTTGTTAGCCAGAGAGCTGACATCCGGCAGGCGGATAGATGGGAGCACAGTGCGTAATCCCTGCTGCCTCAGTTTCATGAGTGTTCCTGCTCGTTTCCCCCATCTGCGTTTCCGGCTGCTTCCATATAGAGCTGCTGATCCTCTGACAAGAATCTCTGTAAAATTTTCTAGTTAGGTGAAAACTAAAAAAAACTAAAACTATCATAGGAAAACCCGATGTTTAGAAGTTCCTCTCTGGTAAATGCAACCAGAGAGGGAGAGCAGAAGACTAAACAAAAACACATCTACGGCCTCGTGCCGCAGCAAGTAAACAGTAATAATCAACAACAGATTGTTTTTTGCTCCACTAACTCAACTAGTTCCACAAGTTAATTGAAACTGGACAGTTGTTGCCAAGCAACACAAACATTCTCCTGCACACTGTGTCTACACGTTACCACAGATCAGCTGCTTTTATCATGTACATTTATCTGTTTGTTTTAATTTATCATCAACCAGTGAAATAAGAGTCTGCTGACTGATTCAGAGGTAGCAGCTTGATCAGTGTAAACATACACGGTCTGCTGTAATGTTAATTAACAGTATTCAGAACACCTGGCTGAGGCGGAGTGATACACAGAGTAAAAAGTCGCAGTGATGTTCTCTATATCGCCACTCATGGAATGCCTCTTGTCCAATCAGATTACTTGGTCAAAACTAACTGTTATACAATATGAGACTTAAAATCCCTCATCCAGATATCTACTTTATACATATGCATTTAATAACCTGAAGTTTAATTTATGAAACATGTTTTTATATCTTTTAATATTTTAAGTGCATGTTTGTTGTGCATCAATGAGGAAGTTTCAAGGAAGGTTAACATGTCTGTAATTTCCAGTAGGAGCTCACAGTAATCTTCACCTTTCAGTCTGACATTTGCAAAAGAAAAAAAACAACAACTTTAAACTACTTTCCCCTCCTGTACAGATGTGTCATGTCCTGCACATTTCCAGAGAAGGTCCTGATGAGTCAGTTTTTGTGAGGTTGAAATCTCCTTTGATGATGTCATTTTCCAGATCTACTATCTTTGTTACATATGACCTGATATTTTAAAGGATGTGTTACAAAAATCATAGCAGATGACACCATTTTAAAACTCTGTGAAGGATCAGATCTCTCTGTATTCTCTGTTAACTGCATGAAATTGTGATATATCCATAAACTTGTTCACCAGTGCATCATGGTGCAAACGGTCTGTTCTGCTGCGACTCTGCTCTGATGATTGTATTTATTGATAACTTCTGGAAACTACGGAGAGATTCAACAATCTGCCATTGGATCCCATCAAGAAAGAACAAATGTGTCAAGGTTAACGGGATAAACGACTTCCAGTCTTTTTTGCGTGCTGCATTGTTGACAGATAAATGAACCCTTTTTCTTGTGATTGACTTTAATCAACGGGTCTCACCTTTGCTGAAATTTCAACATCATGATGCAGATTTGTAAAATGTCAAAATGAAGCTTTGTCAGGTGTGTCCTCAAGAGCAGAGCTGTTACAACAGAAGACCTCCACATGCTGAAAGTCTGCAGATGGGCATATTACATTTCTGAAGGAACAATTCAGCAGATTAAAAATCTATAAATTAGGGAAATGCTTTTTATCTTTTTGAAAATATTTGATAAAATAGAATATTATAGTTGAAACAACAGAAAGAACTCTAATAATTGTATCTAAAGAGTTGGTTTGCATGAAAATAAAAAGCTGTGGGCTTCAATAAATGTTTAGTTCTCAGTAACAGTGTTTGTTTATTTTAACAGAATATATTTGAGTCTGACGATTATTATGTCATTGAGTGCAGCAGCTTTTAATCTTACTGTCAACATATTTTCCTCCAATCACAATGTTTTTATAATTCATTAACACTACGTTTTAGAGGTCGACCGATTGATCGTTTTGGCCGATTAATCGGCCCTGATAGGACTTATTAAAAACTATAATCATCAGCGGATCTGGGCTCCGATAGTGGCCGATGGCTGTGCAGCCTCAGGCGGGGACGTACATCGCGTGCATTCGCCTTTTTAATGGAGTCTCCATACGTGACATACAGGTAATGCAGGTACCTGGGATAATGAATTAAAGTTAACTTCATAACACAGCTTTATTCACAAAGTATGATCATGATAAGGTTGTTGTTTATAGTATTGCATTATTAATGAATTAGACTATCAATAACTTTTACTGCTTTTCTGCCGAACTCGTGCTGCTGCCATCTCTGTTTAGTTAGCAAGCTCGCTACAATTTGGCTAGCAGTGAGTGCAAGCCTTGCACAACTAATGGGATCATCAAAAAAACATGAAATGCCACTCGTACGTGGAGACCGGGCAGGTGGGGGCTAAACCTTTGCTGCACCGGGGAACAGCTGACAAGTTGTACGTGATTCATATTATATCTGACTCGTTTCAGTTTATTTCTCCCCTCAAAAGTTATCTCTGGAATATAACGTAACAAGCTCTCCACGATACAAGACGGGCAGGCAGGGAGGAAAATAAATCATTTAACTGTTACTTAAATGACTTACCAATTTGCCGTTCTCTCTTCTAAATAATCCAACCACGTAACGTCAACTGTCCATTCATGACATGAATTCACACTTTTTTTAATGATCCTCCTCACTCTGGTAATGTGCACAAACACTAATAGTTTGAAAGAGTGGTATTTAAAAATGTAACGGGATGCACAGCATCTGGCCTGATATACGCTACAGTCGAAATGGCAAAAAACGGGTTTATTAAAAACCGGCGTTTGCATAAGGCTGTTGTAGGAGTAAAGCACGCCACGACGTTAACACAAACTGTTGTGAACAATGTGTAGGTAAAGTTAAAGGAAAGGAGCGAGAGACTGACGCAGGGGCGACAAATATATGCCAGAAAGCTTCTGTGATGATAATAACCAGTCATTTGTAACTTTAGTAAAACTTTAC
Source organism: Semicossyphus pulcher (assembly GCF_022749685.1). Taxonomy (NCBI): domain Eukaryota; kingdom Metazoa; phylum Chordata; class Actinopteri; order Labriformes; family Labridae; genus Semicossyphus; species Semicossyphus pulcher. The sequence continues at coordinate 2,930,412 of NW_027211701.1, forward strand.
TTTATCAGAAAGGTTTTATTAAACCAGCAACTTTAAGAAAACAACTGCAGTATCATTTCAATTTAAAAATGATTAATAAAATGCAACTTAAATCATTCATGTAGACTGAAATAAATATTAAATATATAAAAGTAAATAATAAAGTTTTATATATATACATTATCTATTTGATAGCCTATTTAGTTAATAGCTATATTGAATTGATTTACATGTTTGTTTCTTACATTAGACGGCAGCTGAAGGAAACACAGTCCCTCTATGGGACTATTTAGCTGAGGAAAGGCACAATGTGGGCACAAAAATTTGAGTTAGATGTTCATTTGCAGATTATATTTTCTTTACTACTTATTTTATTTATTTAGGTATTGATTACTCTTTGAGATCCATGTTCTGTTCCAGATTGATGTTTTTATTTTGTTATTAATTTGAAATAGACTTTCAGTTCAACAGATATGTGTAAGGATGTGTAATAAAGATAAAGATTGTTTATTTAAATTAGTTTCAATTTTTTTTCGTGGGGTAGGGAGATACTGGCCGATTAATCGGCTATCGGCTTTTTCTTCGAACAAACTATCGTTATTATATCGGCCTTTAAAAATCCACTATCGGTCGACCTCTACTACGTTTATCAGTATAACAATATTTAGGGCCTCTTTTCAGCACTGGCTGAAGATCATAGATGGTTTTATATCAGAGCTCTGTTGGTGAGTGTGTTTATTTATCTAACCGTAAATACAGTGTTATACTGAACACACGTGTTACTACTGCAGATAAATATGTTGCAATATACAAACATGTATTATTGAAATAACTATTATTATTATTATTATTATTATTATTATTATTATTATTATTATTATTATTCACAACCGTAGAACAGCACTGACAGGAAGCCTCGCCGACCTGCAGCACAGGCCTCAGCCAACATCGGTGTGTTTGCTGCGACCAGAAGAAGTTGATTTCATCACAAACTGATCATCAGCTGATGGTTGTTTTTACTTGGAGTCCCTGAACAAACATGTGGGCCAGCCGGAAAACAACTTTTCACGGAGCTCTGATGGATTTTAAATCATTTTAGGAGAGATATGAGCGCGAAAAGCCGCTGAGCAGTGCTGCCCACGGCGGTGAATATGTGAGGTTTGGAGGCTCCACAGAGGAAAAAGCAGCGAGCAGCAGAGCTCAACATGACTTCAATATGAAGAGACACAAGTCCGCTATCTGCTGCTTCACTGTCAGCCTTCAGCGCGGCTCCCACATGTAGTTTGGACTCTTTTATCGGGGAAGAGAAAACACAAGAGGCTCGGCATCCACACGACTCAGAGGAGGCACGCGCTGGGTTGAGTCTCCACGGTTCCCATGGTGTGTTTAAGGCCAGCCTCCTGCGCAGGACTTTCCAACAGTTCAGTCACCCCGTGTTGTGAACGAAGCTCTGAGACAACAATGGCAGAAGAAGCACCAGCTCCCGCCGCCGCCCCGGCCAAAGCGGCCAAGAAGAAGGTCTCCAAGCCGAAGAAGGCCGGCCCCAGCGTCAACGAGCTCATCGTTAAAGCTGTGTCCGCGTCCAAGGAACGGAGCGGCGTGTCCGCGGCCGCCGTCAAGAAGGCTCTGTCTGCCGGAGGCTACGATGTGGAGAAGAACAAGTCCCGCGTCAAGACCGCCATCAAGAGCCTGGTGACCAAGGGGGTTCTGGTCCAGACCAAGGGCATCGGGGCCTCCGGCTCCTTCAAGATGAGCAAGAAGACCGAGGTGAAGGCCAAGAAGCCGGTCCAGAAAGCAGTTCCCAAAGCCAAGAGACCCGCAGCGGCCAAGAAGCCGGCAGCCGCCAAGAAGTCCCCGAAGAAGGTCAAGAAACCCGCAGCGGCCAAGAAAGTAGCCAAGAGCCCCAAGAAGGTCACCAAGAGCCCCAAGAAAGTAGCCAAGAGCCCCAAGAAGGTCACCAAGAGCCCCAAGAAAGTAGCCAAGAGCCCCAAGAAGGCAGCCAAGAGCCCCAAGAAGGTGCTGAAAAAGGCCCCTGCAGCCAAGAAAGCCCCCGTGAAGAAGGCTGCCAAGCCCAAAACCAAGAAGGCAGCACCCAAGAAGAAGTGAGCTGTCAGCGCCTCAACAAACACAAAAGGCTCTTTTAAGAGCCACACACATCTTTCACTAAGAGTCCATTCCTCTTTCTTAATATCTCTCTGTGTTTTTAGCATAAATAACTATTCTTTAATATGCTGTCTAGAAATGTTTACAATCACTGTTTATGTCTGCAAGTTTAAAATGTATCACAAATAACTTTGATTTATTGTTGTAATAATAGAATATTAGGACTGGGAGAGAGAGACACACACACACACACACACACACACACACACACACACACACACACACACACACACACACACACACACACACACACACACACCTCGAACTGAAGAGTTTATTGCTGCTCATTCAATTGGCATTATTTTTATTAATTTACTTCGTCTACCTGCTCGTCTTCATTTTGATCATTAGTCAAATTATATCTTACATCATTAACAATAAAAAGCAGACTGTTTGTTGTGTTTACTATAGTGAGCAAAGAAAGATCAACAAATATAAAGACAATAAAATCTCTCAGTGCAGCAAATACAAAGAAGGAAAAATAAACAGACTTCAGAAGGTTCAGACACTTTCTTCAGACTCATTTCGATCTGATCTTTGCATCTTTGTGCTTTATTAATGTTTTCTTCTTCATGTATTTAAACATGAACTATTTTATTCCTCAAAAGGACCTTTGGGTTACTTTGATGATCAGGTTTACTTGGTCGCAAAGTATGAATTTACCCCCATCAGCCCACATTTATTTGATTATATTTCTCACATGTTTTTACAGACATGACGAGTAAGTTTGTATTAAATATATTAAGAATATAATCGATTTACTTAATTAAATGCGTATTATTCATTAATGCATTTATTCCTCAGTGTTCATTTAGGTTTAATTTTCTCACATCGTCAACAGGACCTCTGGGTGTTGTTTGTTTTAGCTTAATATTCTCTGTTGCATCATTGATTGTGGTTAATGGGAAGTGGGCATCTTCACTCATAATACATTTCTAAATCAGCTGTGTATTAAAATGTAGTCTACCTCAGAACAGACGTATACAACAGAAGACATTTGCGGTTGGGTTTCAGTTAACAATAACTTTAATTCAGGACCGTCGTGTAGTCGGCCTTTGTTGTGCTCCTCATAATCTGCTGCCGTTTCTCACGTGCTCAGTCTTTATTTGCGTGCTCATGTTTAGACGACTCAACGTTCATTTGTGGCCTCGTGGCCAAATGTGCTTGTTAATGTATATTGAATGTTTGATGAGCAGTTGTTCATTATCACTTATACTTCACTACTTATAAGATAGGTAGGCCTACATGAGAAACTCTGCTCTTTATTGTCGGTGTGTGTGGCTCTTAAAAGAGCCGTTGTGTGTTGTAAAGTCGGTTGTGGGTCTCTACTTCTTGGCGGCCTTCTCGGTCTTCTTGGGCAGCAGGACAGCCTGGATGTTGGGCAGCACGCCGCCCTGAGCGATGGTCACTCCGCCCAGCAGCTTGTTGAGCTCCTCGTCGTTGCGGACAGCCAGCTGCAGGTGACGGGGGATGATACGGGTCTTCTTGTTGTCGCGGGCAGCGTTTCCGGCCAACTCGAGAATCTCAGCGGTCAGGTACTCCAGCACAGCCGCCAGGTAGACGGGGGCGCCGGCACCCACACGCTGGGCATAGTTACCTTTGCGCAACAGCCGGTGAACACGGCCGACTGGGAACTGGAGTCCGGCACGAGAAGAGCGGGTCTTTGCCTTAGCTCTGGCTTTTCCGCCTGTTTTGCCTCTTCCACTCATGGTTAAAGTCTGCTTTCTAGAGTCGGAACTCAGAGAAATGATGCCTCCGACGGCTGAAACCCTGCTTTATATGCCGAGGAACGCGGGAGGGTTCCTACCGGACCAACCAGAGGCTTCCAGGAGAAGAGACGGGGTCTCGCGCCCAGTTTCGGTCCACTATTCCTCCAATAAGCGGCGGAGATTGAGGTAGTGAGTCGCTCCTCCAGGCGGGGCTGAGCTCCAGCAGCAGCCCATCACCAATCAGGGGCCGGAGGTCTGAACCAGCGTCACCCTTTCACAGCCGCTCCTCCAGTTTAAGAGCAGCGCGTCTCCTCTCTCTGCTACACTTTTCTCCTGTTCAGAGAAAGAAGAGACGATGGCAAGAACCAAGCAGACCGCTCGTAAATCCACCGGAGGCAAAGCGCCCAGGAAGCAGCTGGCAACCAAGGCTGCCCGTAAGAGCGCCCCGGCCACCGGCGGCGTGAAGAAGCCTCATCGTTACAGGCCCGGTACCGTGGCTCTGAGAGAGATCCGTCGCTACCAGAAGTCCACGGAGCTGCTGATCCGTAAGCTGCCCTTCCAGCGCCTGGTCAGAGAGATCGCTCAGGACTTCAAGACCGACCTGCGCTTCCAGAGCTCCGCTGTCATGGCTCTGCAGGAGTCCAGCGAGGCTTACCTGGTCGGCCTGTTTGAGGACACCAACCTGTGCGCCATCCACGCCAAGAGGGTCACTATTATGCCCAAAGACATCCAGCTGGCCCGCCGCATCCGCGGAGAGCGGGCTTAAACTGTCGTCTCCTGCTGCTGCACGAACCACAACGGCTCTTTTAAGAGCCACCTCACTCTGACTCAAGAGATCATTCCTCTGCTGCGTGTGTTCAAACATTTCAGCACTTTCACCAATTTAAACTGCACTTTAAACCGTATTTTAATATCACTACTGAATATTTAAGTAAACAACCTTCATGCTTTCAGTTTATGCACGATTGCCCGCCCTGACTAGACATAACGCATGGAAGAATGTATGCCATATGTTTGTGTGTAAGTGCAGGCTGTGCTTTTATTCAAAGGCTAATGTCTCAGTGATTCTCCGGTTTGGCTGCCCTATTTTTATTAAAACTGTCAACACATACATGCATACAGAAACCAGACGTCTAATTTACAACAGTCCGTCTTGTTTGTTCTCCTCCACTTATCATAAAAAAGGGAATCCATTTATCATTGCCAGATCACTTACACCTCCTCTTCCTGGACCGTTCTCACCTTTCCCTCAACAATGAAGTTGCACCCCCCCAAACCATTCTCACCTGACACTGAACAATGTTGTCCTCAGAACCCTTTTCCGCCCCAAACAACAAGCTCATGAAAAAGTCTTGGATCAGTGACATGTAGGCTGTTTAAGGCAGAGTTGAAATACTACAAAGGAGGAAACATTGTGAGGATAAACAATCAGACTGACTGAGTTACTGTTGTCTTTAAGAAAAAAACACATGAACAGATATTTTGCAACAGTGGTTCTTACAGGGTTAAGAATTAGTGCTAGTGAATATTTTTTTGGAGAAAAAAAAATAAAACTACAAATTATTCTTCTGATATTATTCTAAAGATATGGTTCTGATACGATATTTTATTATATATGTATGATTCCATCTAGAATAATTAAGGTTTAATAACGTTGTGGAAAGAAAATACCTACAGGCAGTGGCTGATTTTCAGGGCTCGTTCGGGGTACCTAAAGTTAAATCTAACCGCTAACCAAACCTCCAGGTTATAGCACAACTATTTTCCTTCTGTAGTCATGTCTCCCCCAAACACTTTGTTGTTGAGTTGGCTCAATAGTGACACAGACACAACTGAATGGTCAGGATTATTATAGGACGATTACAGGCAGTGTGCTTCTGATTATCTTGCTCTTCTGCAACTGTTTACATTGCTACGTGAACCTTAATCATGAGGGTGACACTACTTTAGCCCATAACTGTTTCACTGTAGTATAATAGTAATAATAATAATGTGTGAATAATAATAGAGCATTTATTGAGTGAATTTGATGTAACATTATTAATCAAAATTGAATTGACAGAAGGACAGGATTGAGAGAAAAAGCCACAATTATGAATCCCTCTGCAACTTCAGCACCAAGGACAGAGCCATGGATTTGTCATAAAACAGCGATGCTGTAACGAAGCTCCGCTGTCATGCAGCCTTTGACATTTTACATTGGATCAAGCAACCCCGGCGTAAAGCCGCCCCAGCGTGTGTTTTGACTCAGCGTTCCGGCGCTGCAGAAGCAAAGTGTGCGTGAGGTGTAAACAAACAGCGTGTGCTTCAAATACACACACATGTTGCTGTTCCGCCCTGCCGGCTCCGCTGTTCACCAAGACGCCCTTTCACCTCTGTTACTACCTCCGATGCCGGCTCAGAGGTGTAACGACTTCGCCCCAACATTCCGCCTCCTGTGTTTTACATAGAAGACAGAATGTAACAGAGGCGTCATAATCGCGCCTTGAACTGGCAGTGTGAAAGGGGCTTTAGTCAGACACCACCTTGTTTCGCACTTAACTGGTTGTTTTTTGAAACTCAGTCTGATGCGAGGAACAGCGCAGTCTACTGTTCATGATAGAGTCATTCGAAAGAATTTCCTATGAGGAGAAAATGCCTGATCAAGTAAAAGCGCTGAAGAAGGACCTTGAGTTGCCCGTTTTTTTTTCATTATCACACAGAAATTACTCGAGAAAACTTGAATTAAATTCAGAAAAGTTGGCAGATGTATGTTTTGATAATTAGGCTCATTTCACCTCATTTTCGTACTTCATATCATTTCAGATAGCAGTGAGAAATTGTCTTTGTTTCACAACGTGGAAATCAGCTCTTATTGATTCAGTGTGCGGCTCTTAAAAGAGCCTTTGTGTTGTTGTTGTTGTTGTTGTTGTTGTTGTTGTTGTTGTTGTTGTTGTTGTTGTTGAAAGAATATAAGATACATACTGTAACTCCAGATGTTATACACACAGGCCTCCAGATCCTGGTCGCACTAACTCTGTGAATGGCAGAAGAAAAGTTGTTTGAGGGAGAAAATTGCCTGGTCTGAATTAAAGTCAAACAATAGGCCCAACTCAAGACGGTGAGTGGGCCCATGCTGCACATATTTCAGTGAAGTGTTTGAAGTACAGGTCTCAGACAGAGACAGACAGAGAGACGGCTCTCTCATGAAGTCCTCCACATGTTAAAACATCAGTAGATCTGCAAATTACATTTTAATTTTCTGCCATTATTATTGCTAATGACAGCTCAGTAAAGTTCGATGTTGGTGGAGACATGATGTCAGCATCACTAAGTGATTGTAAGATCCTGAAATGAGGATGGAAATAGAAAGGCTGTTGTATGAAGTCAGGGAAATATGTTTAAAGTAGTTTTAATATGATGTCAAACTTTTACTTGTTTTTCTTAAACTGCTGTTATGAAACTTTTACTGAAGTCAAATATCTAAAGACTTCTTCCACCACTGGACGATGTGGAGCTCAGTCACTTTTACAGGAGACATGCTGTCCCTGATTCAAGCTGCTGGTCAGTGGGGGCGCTAATGCTCTGAAGAGAGAATCATCGACTGCCATGAAGAGAAGAAGAGGCGGACCATGTCTTCTATTAGGTCCTCAGACAAGCTATATTTAGTTGTGACTCGGACAGAGCGCTTCATTCGTTTTGAAACTATCTATACGTGGCGATGAGTGGAAGAGGTAAAGGCGGGAAAGGACTCGGTAAAGGAGGCGCTAAGCGTCACCGTAAAGTCCTCCGTGATAACATCCAGGGAATCACCAAGCCCGCTATCCGCCGTCTGGCTCGCCGTGGTGGAGTGAAGCGCATCTCCGGTCTGATCTACGAGGAGACCCGCGGTGTGTTGAAGGTGTTCCTGGAGAACGTCATCCGTGATGCCGTCACCTACACCGAGCACGCCAAGAGAAAGACCGTGACCGCCATGGATGTGGTGTACGCTCTGAAGAGACAGGGACGCACTCTGTACGGCTTCGGAGGTTAAACATTCACTGTCCTACAGCAACACAAAGGCTCTTTTAAGAGCCACACACTCCATCAAATGAGAGCGTAAACTTCCTGATGATGACGTCAGTCTAAACATAACATGAATGAATCGTGCTTTAGTACAGTAGTTTTAAGTCCATGCACAGCATCAAGTGAAGTAATATTACTTTAATCGCTAACACTGTAGTAACTTACGGATGACTTGGACAAGAGCCACACACTTTACGTGTAGTAGGATACATAACGATGAAAAGAATAAGGACTATTGTGTGGGCAAATTCAAAGAATTACAGGTTCTTTGACTCGATTATAGAACACATTGTCATGCTACAAGGACAAGTAGGGGGGACTGGGGGCATTTTATCATTTTCCTTTATAACTGTCTAATTGAAATACGTCATATTTTAATGTGCAGTATGTTTGCGGAGCAAAAGAATCGTATTAAATTTAAGGAATAAACTCCATTATTGGAACATTATAGTAACACTATTACAAATAAGCTTAATCTGCTGTGGTATCTGGTCAAGATTCGTTTTTGTATGTGGTGTAAATTCAAAGCAAAAGTTTGTCTATTTGTCATTCAACTTCTCGTGGAAACTCGGTTTTACTCAGATGAGTCACGGACATTCTAAGCTTATATGAAATGTTGACTGATTAACACAATTAAATGTGGAGGTAATATTCAGTTCAACTCAGTGCAGTGATCGTGCTCCTTTTTAGTAGGCAGAGAGCAAATCCTACTGAGTATGCTTCATCACTAGCTTGGTTGTTATTGAAGGAATTAAGTGTGTTGCAATGACTCCCGGTCTCCCACACAAGCATTGGCTCTGCGGAGCAGCAGACGGTCCATGTTCTGAGCGGGCACATATTCATCGCTTACTGTACGTATTGGACAGTAGGCGCGAGCATCCTGAGTCTTAAGCGATGCCTCTATAACCAGCAACACGTCAGATTTGCATTTCTTTAGCCAAGCAGTCGTTCGTAGGTTGAAGGGACGCAGTAGTGGTGTCATCATCATCATGATGATGAAATTTATAGAATAAAGCTCGTAGTTCAGTGGTGGGTGGTCCTGAAAAGGACCGTTGGGTTGTAGCAAATACCTGCGGGTTTACTTGGAGCTGGTGTACTTGGTCACCGCCTTGGTTCCCTCAGACACGGCGTGCTTGGCCAGCTCACCGGGCAGCAGCAGGCGGACGGCGGTCTGGATCTCCCTGGAGGTGATGGTGGAGCGTTTATTGTAGTGAGCCAGACGGGAGGCCTCACCGGCGATGCGCTCAAAGATGTCGCTCACAAAGGAGTTCATGATGCCCATGGCCTTAGAGGAGATCCCGGTGTCGGGGTGGACCTGCTTCAGGACCTTGTACACGTAGATAGCATAGCTCTCCCTCCTGGTCTTTCTCCTCTTCTTGCCGGTCTTGGTGGCCTTCGACACGGCTTTCTTAGAACCCTTCTTGGGCGCCTTGACAGTTTCTGGCATTGTTGCTCGGTGTAGTTCTCTGGGATTGATAGATTTCACAGTCTCGGGGCGCTCTCTATGTATGTGCCTGATGCAAATAAGCTCGTGCTCTCGCTCGCGCAGGATTGGCTGAGATTGGTGAGCACAGCCTGAGCACCCAGAGGGGGAGAGGCTTTGTCCGAAATCATTTACCGCCAACCCTACAGTGAGTTTATTATGTCTGTCGAAGTCTTCAGTAAATATAATAATCCCCAGTATAGTGATGCCTCAATTTACATGAGAAGTAGTGTAGACCGACCGATGCTGGTCACTATTCAAGCACAACACAGCACCCTGCATCGCGCTGACAGAAACAAACAGCAGTGATGATTAACAGCACAAATAAAATAACCCGAGAAATGTCCGGAGAGAGAGAGAGAGAGAGAGAGAGAGAGAGAGAGAGAGAGAGAGAGAGAGAGAGAGAGAGAGAGAGAGAGAGAGAGATTCGGTCAAGCGAAACGTTCCCTAGACCAATGTTGGTCGTTTGATACATTTGATTTGATACAGACAGCCCTCCTCCAAAAGGCAATTGGCGCGTGCTGAATTCAATCAGTCTGGTTTTCTAAAAGGAAGAAGGAAAGGATTGGGAAGCCGCGAGCAGAGCAGAGTGAACGAAAGGAACAAATGGAAGTGATTCCGTTCACTGATAAGTGTTTTTCAACGAAGCGTTCGGGACCGAAACATCTCTGATATAAAGCTCGATTGATCAGGAGAGTTGTAAAAGGATTTTGTCCTGGATTGTAAACACTCTAGAATGAAGAGAAGTGTTTATCATAAAGCCCAAGAAGCCCACATCACCTTTATACAAGAGACTCACTTGTTTGATTCAGATGCTGACAGGTTGATGAGAGACTCGCTCCGTCAGATAGATCCTAAATCATTCTCTGGTTAAACACGGAGTCGTCTTTGTCTCGTCATGAACCAGCCACAACACGAGGAAGCACTAATGACATGTCTGGAGGCCTAAATTAATGTAACTCAAATTAATGTTTGTCATATTTATGTTTCAAATGTGGAACATTCAAGCATGTCTCATCTAGTCAGTAGGGAGCATAGTAAAGGGACATACAACAATAGCTTGATCCACCTTCTCTTATAATGTACCTAAAGACAGAACGGTGACCGAAGTCTCGACTAGTCCAGGCGAGTCTAGTACAAGGACTGAAACAAACAGACAAAAGAAAGAATTTTCTCCATTTCAGGAGCCAGAATTCAAAAGTTTTATAGACAAAGACCTCAACATTTTTATTAGAGAACAAAGAAACAATGAAATGAGTTGGGTCAGTCTAAGGCCGACATGATGGGGAAACATTAGCCTGCTTCAATAGGAAAAAGGGATCAAACACAAAGGGTTAAAACCTTGAATCTCAAATAAGAGAATTAAATCAAAGAAAAAATCCCATTAAAAAAGTGAACTGGAGTTTGTTCTTTCTAAATGTTTGATCAAATCAGCAGGCAGGCCTTTTACAGAAAAGTTATCTTCAAGCACCAAATGATGAAATGTAACATTTGGATCACAGTAAAGACACAAAACTTTAGCTTTAAATAAGTTACATGACATCCCTGATATGTTGAAATATGTATCATAAAAGCTTGGCGCTTGTGTCTACCTGCCCACGGACTGCAGACGGAAATGAGCTAATCAGCTAAATCTGGTGCAATGCATCTCCTCTCATTAACTGAGATTAATGTATGTTGTACATGGTCACCCTGCTTAATATAGATGCAAAAATCAAACAAGAACCAAAGTGTGACCAAAAATTAAGACTACTTAAACTGCCCAAGTGATTTTTAAGACTCCTGGTTTGTTATATTCTGTACTCAAAGCTGCACTATTCCTTAAAGTAAACACACACGCTTCAGGCGGCTTCACACTGGAATCATGAGCAGAGCGTGGCGGCTGATGCTTCAGCTGGGCTTCAGGCCTGTCTGTCCTGTACATGAGTTTTACCTTCATAAAGGCCTCAAACAATCTGAATATGTTCGCTTCATTAATGTCATTCAGATTTATTATACAGGATGAATGAAGAGGCGTGTGAAGCCACTGTAAATAACTCTGCTATAGTAAAAGTACATGAATCACTCTTCACTTTACCTGGCTGTTTGCCATATCCAGGGGTAAATTCGGGTTGTTTCACAGGTTTCGGGGGTTGGTCTGAACAGAAAAGGAACTTATTTACATTAGAAACGGCACCTAAATTAACATATGGCGACAAAAGGCTCTTTATTGGTTCCTGCTTAATTTTCTTTGAAATAAAATGTAATCATAAGTCTCATGTAGGTCATGAGTAGGCCTACATTATGTACGTAAAAGACGAATGGCTCATATGGTTGTTTTCGCCTATGTTAATTAAGGTCCCGTTTCTAATGTAAATAAAGTAACTTGTTTTGTTTACAGGACCCACAGGGGAAACTGCTACTTGAATAAAAGTGTTGATAATGTAAAATGTGTCTTTACCATTATTAAGCGTTCTGTAATGACAGATTCAGAATAGTAAGCATTGTGTCACTGGGAGGTCCTGTGCTGTTTCGTTTGTCCAAGTCATCCGTGATTCCCTGGATGTTATCACGGAGGACTTTTCGGTGACGCTTAGCGCCTCCTTTACCGAGTCCCTTGCCGCCTTTGCCTCTTCCACTCATGGTCACTGGTCGATGGTTTAAAGTCGAAGGATGCACTCTAGGTAAGGTAAGAGGTCATTAGCCTGGAGGGATAGCTCAGGGCTTGTGCCCTTTTCTATCCATAGTAGGTGGTCATGGCTTATCTGGTTTTAAGAGGGGAGGAAGGAACCGAGGGGCTCTTGAGGTTGGAGGACGCATGTGGACCAAGGCACAGACAAACAGACAGACAAACAAAAAGGACAAAAAAACAAAAAAACGACTTGTGCGTGATGTGTCACTTACATTAATGTGTGTGTGTGTGTGTGTGTGTGTGTGTGTGTGTGTGTGTGTGTGTGTGTGTGTGTGTGTGTGTGTGTGTGTGTGTGTGTGTGTGTGATATTAAGTGATAGTAGGTGATTTAAGGTACTAGTGGTGGTGGAATAGTGTTCTGTTTGTAGGTTCGATTACTCGATTACGGGGGGTTGAGTGACTTTGGCCAGCTGTAGGATGGATGACAGGGGGGTGTTGGCTGTTGCTTGTGCTTCCTTAATGATCTTCTGGAGGGCGGGGTTGTTGCTGTCTTCAGGTATTTCAGTGTTATTGCTTGATGTCTTTGTCTTACAGTTTGGATGCCTATAATGGAGTGTATGTAATGGTTGCTGATGTAGAATGGGAGCCTGTGTGCCAGTTTCAGTGCTTTGTTCTGGATGGTTTGAAGTTGTGTAGCTGGTTGTCTGAGATGGTGATCCAGGAGGGGGCAGAGTATTCAAAGAGTGGTCGGATGTATGCCAGGTAGACTTTGATGACTGTAGAGGATGATGCGCCGTGCTTTCCGCAGAGGGTTTTGAGGTGGTTGAGTCTGTTATTTGCCTTTTGTTCCAGGTTGTTTATGTGTTTTGTCCAGGTCATGTTGCTTTGAAATGTTACTCCGAGGAATGTTGCTTCTTTGCCGATGTTGATTTTGTGGTTGTATAGTGTTAAGTTAATGTTGTTGTTGGGCTGCAGGTGAATAGGAGGCATTGTGTTTTGGCAGGGTTGAGTTTGATTCGCACATATTTGACCAGTTTTCTATTTCATTTATGCATACGTTGAGTTTTTTGGCTGCTAATTGTGGAGTTTTGGAGCTTGACCAGTAACAGAGATCGTCAGCGAACTGTGAGACGTTAGCTATGTTGGCTGGGGGGTAGTAGATGTCAGAGATGTACAGAAGGAAGAGAAGTGGACTTAAAACTGCACCTTGGGGAACTCCTGCTTGGGGGGTGAAAGGTGTTGAGATGGTGGAGGCAACTTTTACTTTGATTTGTCGGTTATTGAGGAAGCTTGAGATGATGGATTGGGTGGGTTTTGGGAGTTTGAGGATGGTGTCCAGTAGTCTGTGGATGTCTTCTGATTATCGGAGGATGTTGTCTGTGGTGGTTCTTCCTTTCCTGAAGCCGGCTTGGTGAATTCCTAGGAGGCCCATTGATTCTATGTGGGTGGTGAGGCGTGTGGTGAGTATTCCTTCAAACAGTTTTCCTATGTAGCCGAGAAGGCTTATGGGACGGTAGCTTGTGGCGTTGTGAGGGTCTTTTCCTGGTTTATGGATCATGGTGATGACTGCAGCTTTCCATGGTGAGGGGAAGTGACCAGTGCTGAGGCAGGCGGAGAAGAGCTGTCCAAGGTGCTGAAGGTAGGTGAGCGGTGCTTGTTTTATGAGTATGGTGTCAACATTGTCTTGTCCCGGTGCTTTGTTATTCATTTTTTTCAAGTGCAGTTGTATTTCTTAGGTGGCGACTGGGTTTGTGAGGGGGTGGTGCTCTGCAGTGGGATCGACTGTGTGTGCGTCATGATTTGCCATTTCTTTGTCATTTCTTTGTCAACCAGGTCTTTCCATGTGTTATCGAAGTATGGGTCATTTGGACATGAGTGGATATTTTCGAGGTGGTTCTGGAAGAGTGTGGCTTTTTCTTTATTGTCGTTGATGATTGTGCCCGAGGATTTGAGTGGTGGTGTGGGGGTTGTTTGCTGGGTCTCCATTTATGCACTTTATTTTTTGCCAGAAAGTCCGGGGGTTGGTGTCTTGGTTGAGGTTTTTGTAGAATGTGTTCCAGGTTTTCTGTTTGTGAAGGGTGAGTTTCTTTCTAATGGTGCTTTGGATTCTGTTTATTTCCGTTTTGATGTGGGATGATCTGAGCCTGATGAATTCTTTTCGCAGTTTCCTTTTGTGTTTTATGAGTTGGAGGAGGTGAGGCGGTAGTGTCTGTGACAGTGTTTTGGCTGAGTTTAGGGTTATTGTTTCTTGTCTAGCTTGGGTGAGGAGTTGGCTTGACAGTGTGGCTTGATGGTCCAGACCTTGGGGGGTGGTGATCAGAGTGATGACCTTTTTCTTCTATGTTTATCCCGTATGTTTCCCATTGTGCTGTTTTGTAGTTGTATTTGTTCCTTGGGGTTGCTTGTAGATGAAAAGAGAATGTGGTGAGAACAGGCAGATGGTCGCTGGAGAGGTGGTTTGTGGTTGAGAACTTGTGTACTTTTGAAGCCAGATCAGGGGAACACAGAATCAGGTCCAGGATGTCTGCGCTGCCTGTTTGGGGGGATATGTAGGTGGGTTCATTTGTGTTGATGATTGACACATTTGTGTTGCTTAGGATCTGTTGGAGTGCTGCCGTTTTGGTTTGTTTTCTTGCAGTGGAAGTTTGTATGTTTTGCATTAAAATCTCCCATTATGAGGGAATGACTGGGGTTGGAGATGACTGTAAACAGGGCTGCTGAGGGTTTTGTTCCAGGGGGGCAGTAGACGCTGGTGACTGTGATCGGATGATGTGTGTGGATTTTCATTTTCATTGCAACATATTCGTTTCCTTGTAGTTCCTGAGATGTGAGACCAAAATCGATTTCACGGTGTTCAATGTTTTTTTCGGATTAGAATTGCTTCTCCTCCTCCATGTTCTGTCTGTCGTTCTTTTCTGATGATGTTGTAACCAGGGATCCGTGTTCGTGATGTGTTTGATAGCATTGTTTCATTTATGGAAGCCACAGAGATGTTCTTGTCATTGAGCAGTTGGATTAATTCTTCTTTGTTTCCTCTTCTTCCTCTGATGTTGGTGTGTAGGAAGGTGGTGAGAGCCATTGTGAAGGATGTTAGAAATAACAGACGGAAGTAGATTGCTCTTGGTGGGGGTGGCTGGGAATGGGGGGGTGTGGTTGTGGATTTCATATGCTGGAGTGTGTGTATTTCCTGATGCTTTTGAGTACTTCTTCTATTTTCTTGTCATCCATGTAGAGTTTTTGGGGTCGTAATGCAGGTGAGTGAGGTGGGTGCCGTCGTTTGGGTGCTGGCTGGCTGGGTTGGTGATGGAGGGTTTTCTGGCTGAGGGTCTGGCGGATGGTGGCTTTCTGGTTGATGGGGTGTGTGAGAGGTAGACAGGGCAGGTTTTGGAGGCGGCAGAGTGTTCGCCTGCACAGTTGGCACACTTGGCTTCTCTCCTTTCTATTGTGCAGGTTTTGTGATGGTGGTTTTCTCCGCATCTCAAACATATGATGGGGTTGGTGCAGTTGGTGGATATATGGTTGAACTGTTGGCATTTGTAGCATTGTTTGATGATGGCTGGGGGCCGTGCCTTCTCCACTCTATACTGGAAGAGGTCCATGTAGAATCCTTCGTGGAGAAGGCCAGCAGCTTGCTCTGGGTTAATGAGGTGGATCTTGATGAATGTGGTTGGCTGTTGAGTGGCTTTGCTTATGATTCTGTGTATTCTGGAGATGTTAATGCCTTGTTTTCCAGTTCTTCTTGGACCTGTGCTTCGGTGGTGTTAGTGTGGATGCCTTTGATGACCAGTAGTTTTGTGGGGGTTTCAGATGGGGTCATGGAGTTGTGCTTGCGTGCTAGTCTGCAGGTGAACTTTGCTCCGTTGAATGCTTCTTCGGGCCATGGTGAGAGTAGGGAGTTCAGGGAGGGAATGTCTTTGGGGAAGATGAGTATGTTACCATTTCTCATGTGGACCAGTTTGTGGAGTTGGGCTTGCGACTTGAGTCTTTGGATTTCCTTTAGGATGGATTGGTTGGTTGAGGAGGGGTTGTTGGGGGTGTGAGGTGTGTGTTTTCTGTTGACTCCCGTCTTGCTCTTTTCCTTGTACCGGTGTTGAACATTTGGTATTTGTGCATGTTTGTATTTACAATGTCTGAGTAGCTGGCAGAGACTGGTGGGAGGGGAGTGTGTGGGTCTTGTCCGTTGAGTAGGATCTGTTCCATGGTGGTCAGAGTAGACTGCATCTGTGTTGTGACACTGTTGAGGGGGGTGGGTTGGGTGTATTTGCTGAGTTCAGAAAACAGGTGGTTGATTTGGTCAAAAATATTCTTGATGATCAGGTTGTCGATTTTATCAGTGGTCGGGGGTGCTGGTGTGTCAACAGAGGTGGACGGTTTGGGGTTTGGATTTTCTGTTGTAGTTGGGTTGAGTTCTGAGGGTGCAGTGGCGTCCATTGTTTCTAATGCTTGCAGTGCGTTGTTGATGAAGCTGCGTACTGCAGGGTCATTTGGAAAGTGAGGGTTCTTTTTGTCCTGAGTGGTTTTCTGTGGTTTGGGATTTTTGTTTTTTCATGTGCTCCAAAAGCTGTGGTCCAGATTTGTTTTCTTTCCAGTGTGCTAGTTGGTCATGCAGCAGCCATTCTGATTCAGGAGTGAAGGGGGAGGCAGAGCTGAGGGGGTGGGGGTCAGTGTGTGTGTGTGTGTGTGTGTGTGTGTGTGTGTGTGTGTGTGTGTGTGTGTGTGTGTGTGTGTGTGTGTGTGAGTGTGAGTGTGAGAGCTTAATGAACCACTGACGTGCTGAAAGTGCTTAGTTTAGTTGCATTTTCAGTGCTTTAGTGAGACAGTGAAACTTAACAAAACATAAATGCCTTGGTCACAACATTCATTTTTACCTCAGGTTTGTCTGCATTTGCCGTGGGGGAAACCAGGGGAGCTCTGTGAGCCGTGGTGGTGCGGCTTTTAAGATCATCTGCTGTCCGAGCGTGTGACGACGAATTATCCAATGCGAGATCGATCTGATCTGATCTGAATATGAAGCGCTCTGACCGAGTCAAAGCTACATATATCTTGTCTGAGGACCTAATAGAAGACATGGTCCGCTTTTTCTTCTCTTCATGGCAGTCGATGATTCTCTCTTCAGAGCATTAGCGCCCCCACTGACCAGCAGCTTGAATCAGGGACAACATGTCTCATGTAAAAGTGACTGAGCTCCACATCGTCCAGTGGTGGAAGAAGTCTTTAGATATTTGACTTCAGTAAAAGTTTCATAACAGCAGTTTAAGAAAAACAAGTAAAAGTTTGACATCATATTAAAACTACTTTAAACATATTTCCCTGACTTCATACAACAGCCTTTCTATTTCCATCCTCATTTCAGGATCTTACAATCACTTAGTGATGCTGACATCATGTCTCCACCAACATCGAACTTTACTGAGCTGTCATTAGCAATAATAATGGCAGAAAATTAAAATGTAATTTGCAGATCTACTGATGTTTTAACATGTGGAGGACTTCATGAGAGAGCCGTCTCTCTGTCTGTCTCTGTCTGAGACCTGTACTTCAAACACTTCACTGAAATATGTGCAGCATGGGCCCACTCAACGTCTTGAGTTGGGCCTATTGTTTGACTTTAATTCAGACCAGGCAATTTTCTCCCTCAAACAACTTTTCTTCTGCCATTCACAGAGTTAGTGCGACCAGGATCTGGAGGCCTGTGTGTATAACATCTGGAGTTACAGTATGTATCTTATATTCTTTCAACAACAACACAAAGGCTCTTTTAACAGCCGCACACTGAATCAATAAGAGCTGATTTCCACGTTGTGAAACAAAGACAATTTCTCACTGCTATCTGAAATGATATGAAGTACGAAAATGAGGTGAAATGAGCCTAATTATCAAAACATACATCTGCCAACTTTTCTGAATTTAATTCAAGTTTTCTCGAGTAATTTCTGTGTGATAATGAAAAAAAAACGGGCAACTCAAGGTCCTTCTTCAGCGCTTTTACTTGATCAGGCATTTTCTCTCCATAGGAAATTCACCTTTCGAATGACTCTATCATGAACAGTAGACTGCGCTGTTCCTCACATCAGACTGAGTTTCAAAAAACAACCAGTTAAGTGCGAAACAAGGTGGTGTCTGACTAAAGCCCCTTTCACACTGCCAGTTCAAGGCGCGATTATGACGCCTCTGTTACATTCTGTCTTCTATGTAAAACACAGGAGGCGGAATGTTGGGGCGAAGTCGTTACACCTCTGAGCCGGCATCGGAGGTAGTAACAGAGGTGAAAGGGCGTCTTGGTGAACAGCGGAGCCGGCAGGGCGGAACAGCAACATGTGTGTGTATTTGAAGCACACGCTGTTTGTTTACACCTCACGCACACTTTGCTTCTGCAGCGCCGGAACGCTGAGTAAAAACACACGCTGGGGCGGTTTTACGCCGGGGTTGCTTGGTCCAATGTAAAATGTCAAAGGCTGCATGACAGCGGAGCTTCATTACAGCATCGCTGTTTTATGACAAATCCATGGCTCTGTCCTTGGTGCTGAAGTTGCAGAGGGATTAATAATTGTGGCCTTTTCTCTCAATCCTGTCCTTCTGTCAATTCAACCTTGATGAATAATGTTACATCAAATTCACTCAATAAATGCTCTATTATTATTCACACATTATTATTATTACTATTATACTACAGTGAAACAGTTATGGGCTAAAGTAGTGTCACCCTCATGATTAAGTTTCACGTAATGTGAACAGTTGCAGAAGAGCAAGATAATCAGAGACACACTGCCTGAATCGTCCTATAATAATCCTGACCATTCAGTTGTGTCTGTGTTACTATTGAGCCAACTCAACAACAAAGTGTTTTGGGGGAGACATGACTACAGAAGGAAAATAGTTGTGCTATAACGTGGAGGTTTGGTTAGCAGTTAGATTTAACTTTAGGTACCCCGAACAAGCCCTGAAAATCAGCCACTGCCTGTAGGTATTTTCTTTCTACAACGTTATTAAACCTTAATTATTCTAGATGGAATCATACATATATAATAATATATCGTATCAGAACCATATCTATAGAATAATATCAGAAGAATAATTTGTAGTTTTATTTTTTTCCCCAAAAAAATATTCACTAGCACTAATTCTTAACCCTGTAAGAACCACTGTTGCAAAATATCTGTTCGTGTTTTTTTCTTAAAGACAACAGTAACTCAGTCAGTCTGATTGTTTATCCTCACAATGTTTCCTCCTTTGTAGTATTTCAACTCTGCCTTAAACAGCCTACATGTCACTGATCCAAGACTTTTTCATGAGCTTGTTGTTTGGGGCGGAAAAGGGTTCTGAGGACAACATTGTTCAGTGTCAGGTGAGAATGGTTTGGGGGGTGCAACTTCATTGTTCAGGTAAAGTTGAGAACGGTCCAGGAAGAGGAGGTGTAAGTGATCTGGCAATGATAAATTTCCCTTTTTATGATAAGTGGAGGAGAACAAACAAGACGGACTGTTGTTGTAAATTAGACGTCTGGTTTCTGTATGCATGTATGTGTTGGCAAAGTTTTAATAAAAATATGGCCGCCCAACCGGAGAATCACTGAGACATTAGCCTTTGAATAAGAGCACAGCCTGCACTTACACACAAAGATATGGTATAAATTCTTCCATGCGTTATGTCTAGTCAGGGCGGGCAATCGTGCATAAACTGAAAGCATGAAGGTTGTTAACTTAAATATTCAGTAGTGATATTGAAATACTGTTTAAAGTGCAGTTTAAATTGGTGAAAGTGCTGAAATGTTTGAACACACGCAGCAGAGGAATGATCTCTTGAGTCAGAGTGAGGTGGCTCTTAAAAGAGCCGTTGTGGTTCGTGCAGCAGCAGGAGACGACAGTTTAAGCCCGCTCTCCGCGGATGCGGCGGGCCAGCTGGATGTCTTTGGGCATAATAGTGACCCTCTTGGCGTGGATGGCGCACAGGTTGGTGTCCTCAAACAGGCCGACCAGGTAAGCCTCGCTGGACTCCTGCAGAGCCATGACAGCGGAGCTCTGGAAGCGCAGGTCGGTCTTGAAGTCCTGAGCGATCTCTCTGACCAGGCGCTGGAAGGGCAGCTTGCGGATCAGCAGCTCCGTGGACTTCTGGTAGCGACGGATTTCTCTCAGAGCCACGGTACCGGGCCTGTAACGGTGAGGCTTCTTCACGCCGCCGGTGGCCGGGGCGCTCTTACGGGCAGCCTTGGTGGCCAGCTGCTTTCTGGGGGCTTTGCCTCCGGTGGATTTACGAGCGGTCTGCTTGGTTCTTGCCATCGTCTCTTCCTTCTCTGAACAGGAGAAAAGTGTAGCAGAGAGAGGAGACGCGCTGCTCTTAAACTGGAGGAGCGGCGAAAGGGTGACGCTGGTTCAGACCTGCAGCCCCTGATTGGTGATGGGCTGCTGCTGGAGCTCAGCCCCGCCTGGAGGAGCGACTCACTACCTCAATCTCCGCCGCTTATTGGAGGAATAGTGGACCGAAACTGGGCGCGAGACCCCGTCTCTTCTCCTGGAAGCCTCTGGTTGGTCCGGTAGGAACCCTCCCGCGTTCCTCGGCATATAAAGCAGGGTTTCAGCCGTCGGAGGCATCATTTCTCTGAATTCCGACTCTAGAAAGCAGACTTTAACCATGAGTGGAAGAGGCAAAACAGGCGGAAAAGCCAGAGCTAAGGCAAAGACCCGCTCTTCTCGTGCCGGGCTCCAGTTCCCAGTCGGCCGTGTTCACCGGCTGTTGCGCAAAGGTAACTATGCCCAGCGTGTGGGTGCCGGTGCCCCCGTCTACCTGGCGGCTGTGCTGGAGTACCTGACCGCTGAGATTCTCGAGTTGGCCGGAAACGCTGCCCGCGATAACAAGAAGACCCGTATCATCCCCCGTCACCTGCAGCTGGCTGTCCGCAACGACGAGGAGCTCAACAAGCTGCTGGGCGGAGTGACCATCGCTCAGGGCGGCGTGCTGCCCAACATCCAGGCTGTCCTGCTGCCCAAGAAGACCGAGAAGGCCGCCAAGAAGTAGAGACCCACAACCGACTTTACAACACACAACGGCTCTTTTAAGAGCCACACACACCGACAATAAAGAGCAGAGTTTCTCATGTAGGCCTACCTATCTTATAAGTAGTGAAGTATAAGTGATAATGAACAACTGCTCATCAAACATTCAATATACATTAACAAGCACATTTGGCCACGAGGCCACAAATGAACGTTGAGTCGTCTAAACATGAGCACGCAAATAAAGACTGAGCACGTGAGAAACGGCAGCAGATTATGAGGAGCACAACAAAGGCCGACTACACGACGGTCCTGAATTAAAGTTATTGTTAACTGAAACCCAACCGCAAATGTCTTCTGTTGTATACGTCTGTTCTGAGGTAGACTACATTTTAATACACAGCTGATTTAGAAATGTATTATGAGTGAAGATGCCCACTTCCCATTAACCACAATCAATGATGCAACAGAGAATATTAAGCTAAAACAAACAACACCCAGAGGTCCTGTTGACGATGTGAGAAAATTAAACCTAAATGAACACTGAGGAATAAATGCATTAATGAATAATACGCATTTAATTAAGTAAATCGATTATATTCTTAATATATTTAATACAAACTTACTCGTCATGTCTGTAAAAACATGTGAGAAATATAATCAAATAAATGTGGGCTGATGGGGGTAAATTCATACTTTGCGACCAAGTAAACCTGATCATCAAAGTAACCCAAAGGTCCTTTTGAGGAATAAAATAGTTCATGTTTAAATACATGAAGAAGAAAACATTAATAAAGCACAAAGATGCAAAGATCAGATCGAAATGAGTCTGAAGAAAGTGTCTGAACCTTCTGAAGTCTGTTTATTTTTCCTTCTTTGTATTTGCTGCACTGAGAGATTTTATTGTCTTTATATTTGTTGATCTTTCTTTGCTCACTATAGTAAACACAACAAACAGTCTGCTTTTTATTGTTAATGATGTAAGATATAATTTGACTAATGATCAAAATGAAGACGAGCAGGTAGACGAAGTAAATTAATAAAAAATAATGCCAATTGAATGAGCAGCAATAAACTCTTCAGTTCGAGGTGTGTGTGTGTGTGTGTGTGTGTGTGTGTGTGTGTGTGTGTGTGTGTGTGTGTGTGTGTGTGTGTGTGTGTGTGTGTGTGTGTGTGTGTGTGTGTGTCTCTCTCTCCCAGTCCTAATATTCTATTATTACAACAATAAATCAAAGTTATTTGTGATACATTTTAAACTTGCAGACATAAACAGTGATTGTAAACATTTCTAGACAGCATATTAAAGAATAGTTATTTATGCTAAAAACACAGAGAGATATTAAGAAAGAGGAATGGACTCTTAGTGAAAGATGTGTGTGGCTCTTAAAAGAGCCTTTTGTGTTTGTTGAGGCGCTGACAGCTCACTTCTTCTTGGGTGCTGCCTTCTTGGTTTTGGGCTTGGCAGCCTTCTTCACGGGGGCTTTCTTGGCTGCAGGGGCCTTTTTCAGCACCTTCTTGGGGCTCTTGGCTGCCTTCTTGGGGCTCTTGGCTACTTTCTTGGGGCTCTTGGTGACCTTCTTGGGGCTCTTGGCTACTTTCTTGGGGCTCTTGGTGACCTTCTTGGGGCTCTTGGCTACTTTCTTGGCCGCTGCGGGTTTCTTGACCTTCTTCGGGGACTTCTTGGCGGCTGCCGGCTTCTTGGCCGCTGCGGGTTTCTTGGCTTTGGGAACTGCTTTCTGGACCGGCTTCTTGGCCTTCACCTCGGTCTTCTTGCTCATCTTGAAGGAGCCGGAGGCCCCGATGCCCTTGGTCTGGACCAGAACCCCCTTGGTCACCAGGCTCTTGATGGCGGTCTTGACGCGGGACTTGTTCTTCTCCACATCGTAGCCTCCGGCAGACAGAGCCTTCTTGACGGCGGCCGCGGACACGCCGCTCCGTTCCTTGGACGCGGACACAGCTTTAACGATGAGCTCGTTGACGCTGGGGCCGGCCTTCTTCGGCTTGGAGACCTTCTTCTTGGCCGCTTTGGCCGGGGCGGCGGCGGGAGCTGGTGCTTCTTCTGCCATTGTTGTCTCAGAGCTTCGTTCACAACACGGGGTGACTGAACTGTTGGAAAGTCCTGCGCAGGAGGCTGGCCTTAAACACACCATGGGAACCGTGGAGACTCAACCCAGCGCGTGCCTCCTCTGAGTCGTGTGGATGCCGAGCCTCTTGTGTTTTCTCTTCCCCGATAAAAGAGTCCAAACTACATGTGGGAGCCGCGCTGAGGGCTCACAGTGAAGCAGCAGATAGCGGACTTGTGTCTCTTCATATTGAAGTCATGTTGAGCTCTGCTGCTCGCTGCTTTTTCTCTGTGGAGCCTCCAAACCTCACATATTCACCGCCGTGGGCAGCACTGCTCAGCGGCTTTTCGCGCTCATATCTCTCCTAAAATGATTAAAAATCCATCAGAGCTCCGTGAAAAGTTGTTTTCCTGCTGGCCCACATGTTTGTTCAGGGACTCCAAGTAAAAACAACCATCAGCTGATGATCAGTTTGTGATGAAATCAACTTCTTCTGGTCGCAGCAAACACACCGATGTTGGCTGAGGCCAGGCTTCCTGTCAGAGCTGTTCTACGGTTGTGAATAATAATAATAATAATAATAATAATAATAATAATAATAATTGTTCTGTCAATAATACATGTTTATATATTGCAACATATTTCTCTGCAGTAGTAACACGGGTGTACAGTACAACACTATATTTACGGTTAGATAAATAAACACACTCACCAACAGAGCTCTGATATAAAACCATCTATGATCTTCAGCCAGTGCTGAAAAGAGGGCCTACATATTGTTAACGTAGTGTTAATGAATTATAAAAACATCGTGATTGGAGGAAAATATGTTGACAGTAAGATTAAAAGCTGCTGCACTCAATGACATAATAACCCTCAGACTCAAATATATTCTGTTAAAATAAACAAACACTGTTAATAAGAACTAAAGATTCATTGAAGCCCACAGCGTTTTTGTTATTTTCATGCAAACCAACTCTTTAGATACAATTATTAGAGTTCTTTCTGTTGTTTCAACTATAATATTCTATTTTATCAAATATTTTCAAAAAAGATAAAAAGCATTTCCCTAATTTATAGATTTTTAATCTGCTGAATTGTTCCTTCAGAAATGTAATATGCCCATCTGCAGACTTTCAGCATGTGGAGGTCTTCTGTTGTAACAGCTCTGCTCTTGAGGACACACCTGACAAAGCTTCATTTTGACATTTTACAAATCTGCATCATGATGTTGAAATTTCAGCAAAGGTGAGACCCGTTGATTAAAGTCAATCACAAGAAAAAGGGTTCATTTATCTGTCAACAATGCAGCACGCAAAAAAGACTGGAAGTCGTTTATCCCGTTAACCTTGACACATTTGTTCTTTCTTGATGGGATCCAATGGCAGATTGTTGAATCTCTCCGTAGTTTCCAGAAGTTATCAATAAATACAATCATCAGAGCAGAGTCGCAGCAGAACAGACCGTTTGCACCATGATGCACTGGTGAACAAGTTTATGGATATATCACAATTTCATGCAGTTAACAGAGAATACAGAGAGATCTGATCCTTCACAGAGTTTTAAAATGGTGTCATCTGCTATGATTTTTGTAACACATCCTTTAAAATATCAGGTCATATGTAACAAAGATAGTAGATCTGGAAAATGACATCATCAAAGGAGATTTCAACCTCACAAAAACTGACTCATCAGGACCTTCTCTGGAAATGTGCAGGACATGACACATCTGTACAGGAGGGGAAAGTAGTTTAAAGTTGTTGTTTTTTTTCTTTTGCAAATGTCAGACTGAAAGGTGAAGATTACTGTGAGCTCCTACTGGAAATTACAGACATGTTAACCTTCCTTGAAACTTCCTCATTGATGCACAACAAACATGCACTTAAAATATTAAAAGATATAAAAACATGTTTCATAAATTAAACTTCAGGTTATTAAATGCATATTTATAAAGTAGATATCTGGATGAGGGATTTTAAGTCTCATATTGTATAACAGTTAGTTTTGACCAAGTAATCTGATTGGACAAGAGGCATTCCATGAGTGGCGATATAGAGAACATCACTGCGACTTTTCACTCTGTGTATCACTCCGCCTCAGCCAGCTGTTAATTAACATTACAGGAGACCGTGTATGTTTACATTGATCAAGCTGGTACCTCTGAATCAGACAGCTTACTCTTATTTCACTGGTTGATGATTAATTTAAACAAACAGATAAATGTACATGATAAAAGCAGCTGATCTGTGGTAGCCTGGTCGGCGTTTACATCCCACCTCAGGCCTGTGTAGCTGAGGCGTTACAACACCTGGCTGACCAGATCACAGATGTGGAGAAAAAACATCCAGACTCCCTGCTCATCATTCTGGGAGATTTTAACAGAGCATACCTCAGCCATGAACTTTTAAAATATGGACAGCATATAAAGTGTCCCACCAGCGTTGTCAACATTCTAGACCACTGTTACACAGTTTTAAAGGACTCATCTCGCTCTGTTCCCCGTGCAGCTTTGGGACTCTCTGACCTCTGTCTGGTCCATCTTATTCCTACCTACAGGCATAAACTAAAATCTGCTCAGCCTGTAGTGAAGACGGTGAAGTAATGGACAGATGAGTCAAAGCTGGAGTTACAGGCCTGCTTTGACTACACAGATTGGAATGTTTTTAAAGCTGCAGCCACAAACCTCGACAGACTTACTGACACTGTGACATCGTACATAAGCTTTTGTGAGGACATGTGTGTGCAGACCCAAACCTTCTGCACATACAACAACAATAAACCCTGGTTCACATCAAAACTCAGGCAGCTACGTCAAGCCAAGGAAGAGGCCTACAGAAGTAGGGATGTGGTCCTGTACAAAGGACAAAGGAGATCAAGGTAGCAAAGAAGAGCGACACTGAGACGCTAAAAAGCTGTTTTTCAGCGACCCTGCATCAGTGTGGTGAGGCCTGCAGAACATCACCAACTACAGGAGACCATCCCCCCACCCTGTGGAAAACCCCCAACTGGCTGACGACCTGAACATCTTTGACTGCAGATTTGAAAATAACTCTTTCACACCCCTCACCCGCTCCAACATCAAAGGGCTACCTGCACACCCTACCACCCCTCCCCTCTGACCCCTCACCTGCACTAAGGATGTGTGTCAGCTCTTTCCAAGGTAGAAGAGCAGGAAGTCCCATGACCTTACGGTGTGTCTCCCTCCTGCCTGAGAGTCTGTGCTGACCAGCTGGGTGAAATCCTCACCCAGATCTTTAGCATATCTCTGGCGCGATGTGAAGTCCCCTCCTGCTTCAAACGCTCCACCATCATATGGGTCCCCACCGTCATACAGGCCCATCGCCCTGACGTCTGTGGTCATTAAATCCTTTGAAAGACAGGTGTTGAGTCACCTGAAGGTGATCACAGCCCCCCGGCTTGACCCCCTGCAGTTTGCCTACCGGGCAAACAGTTCGGTGAATGATGCAGTCAACATGGGATTG
Source organism: Semicossyphus pulcher (assembly GCF_022749685.1). Taxonomy (NCBI): domain Eukaryota; kingdom Metazoa; phylum Chordata; class Actinopteri; order Labriformes; family Labridae; genus Semicossyphus; species Semicossyphus pulcher. Next base: position 2,956,935 of record NW_027211701.1, read on the forward strand.
GACTACATCCCGCATCACCTTGACTCCCCAGGAACCTTCGCGAGGATCCTGTTTGTGGACTTTGGCTCAGCCTTCAACACCATCATCCCTGAAATCCTTCACTACAAACTCACCCAGCTCACAGTGCCACCCCTTACCTGCCAGTGGTTTACCAACTTCCTGACTGACAGGAGGCAGCAGGTGAGGCTGTGAAACATCACATCCAGCACCTGGACAATCAGCACTGGCGTCCCCCAGGGGTGTGTGCTGTTCTTCTCCCTCCTCACTAATGACTGCTCCTCAGGGGACCCCTCTGTGAAACTCCTGAAGTTTGCAGACGACACGACGGTCATTGGCCTCACCCGGGATGGTGACAAGAATGCTTACAGACGGGAGGTGGATCAGCTGGTCCTCCGGTGCGATCAGATTCACCTGGAGCTTAACCCGCTCAAGACCGTGGAGATGACAGTGGACTTTAGGAGAAGCCCCCCTACACTTCCCCCTCGCAATCCTCAACAGCACAGTGTCTGCTGTAGACACCTTCAGGTTCCTAGGATCCACTATCTCCAAGGACCTGAAGTGGACATCCCACATAGACACTGTCAGGAAAAAGGCCCAGCAGAGGATGTACTTCCTGAGACAGCTCAGGAAGTTCAACCTGCCTCTGGAGCAGCTGATCATTTTTTACTCCGTCATCATCCAGTCTGTTCTCTGCACGTCCATCACTGGTTGGTTTGGATCTGCCACCAAACAGGACAAGAACAGACTGCAACGGACAATCAGGACTGCAGAGAGGATCATTGGAACCAACCTGCCCTCCATCCAGGACTTATGCCTGTCCAGGGTCAGGAAACAGGCAGGTAACGTCACTGCAGACCTCTCACACCCCTGTCACAAACTGTTTGACTCCCCTCCGGCAGGCGTTACAGAGCACTGTACGGCAAAACAACCAGACACAGAAACCGTTTCATTCTCCAGGCTGTCACTCTGATGAACAGCTAACTCAGCCAGAGTGTCAGCGACTATAAACGTGTAACCTAATCAGCTGTACATGTGAGTTATACAAACATCCACTGTGCATGAGAAATATGTTATTTATCATTTATTGTCATTGCTTAATTAACGGTCCTATCATGTATATATTACCCCTACATCGAAGGTCAATCCACATTCTCTGTAAATACTGTAAATACTACGACCATCTACCTCTTATAACAACCTGATTCACAACCATATTTATCTCTGCACCTTTGCACTCTCTATTGCACCATTGTCTCCTGTCTATAAGTCATGTAGTGTTTTCTTTAAAATATTATAGCAAATAATACATTAATAATTTGTTATATATATTTGTATGCATAGGTCTGTAGTTTTAGTGTCTAAATGTCTGTGTTACCTTTGTCTAACCTGTCCTTGTTTTTTTAATTTTAGTATGTGTGTCTGTACATCGAGTGCAAAGAAAACCCAGACTCAGACTCCTTGTATGCGCACACATACTTGGCCAAGAAAGCTGACTGTGATTCTGATATGTAACAGAGGCTTGTTTAAGCGGACCTACTCGTGACGTGGTGTTTACAGACTGGGACGATGGTGTCACATGCGGCGTCCCAAGACAGGAAGTACAACTAGGTGTCATTCTTTGTTCATTTAACTTGCTGACATGCCAATGAAAGAACCACAAAACAAGCCTGGGCCAGGGGAATTATCTATGTAAACTCTGTTACACAAGTGTGGCGTGTGTAAGAAAAAAAGTTTCAAGAAAATCTGAGGCTCTGATTAATACAAAGCCTGTATGTCTTCAGGATTACAGACTCAGTATTAAAAAAAAGAAGCATGCCCATGTGTTTCAGCCATTAAGGCTTTATCCGTCTGAGTGCCTCAGATCTTTTTAATAACGTTTTGTATTGAAACAGTTTTAAAATGATGCCAGACTCTTAGTTGCTTTTCGTCAACTTTTACTGAAGTAAAATATCTAAAGACTTCTTCCACCACAGGACGATGTGGAGCTCAGTCACTTTGACAGGAGACATGCTGTCCCTGATTCAAGCTGCTGGTCAGTGGGGGCGCTAATGCTCTGAAGAGAGAATCAGCGACTGCCACGAAGAGAAGAAAAGGCGGACCATGTCTTCTATTAGGTCCTCAGACAAGCTATATTTCGCTGTGACTCGGACAGAGCGCTTCATTCGTTTTTGAAACTATCTACACGTGACGATGAGTGGAAGAGGCAAAGGCGGGAAAGGACTCGGTAAAGGAGGCGCTAAGCGTCACCGTAAAGTCCTCCGTGATAACATCCAGGGAATCACCAAGCCCGCTATCCGCCGCCTTGCTCGCCGTGGTGGAGTGAAGCGCATCTCCGGTCTGATCTACGAGGAAACCCGCGGTGTGTTGAAGGTGTTTCTGGAGAACGTCATCCGTGATGCCGTCACCTACACCGAGCACGCCAAGAGAAAGACCGTGACCGCCATGGATGTGGTGTACGCTCTGAAGAGACAGGGACGCACTCTGTACGGCTTCGGAGGTTAAACATTCAATGTCCTACTACAACAACAACAACAACAACAACAACAACAACAACAAGGCTCTTAAGAGCCACATACTTTACCTGAGGAGTCATTCCGGTCTGTGATGGTTAAATATAGTGAGGCGACCTAAGCACTCAAAGTCATAATGAAGTCAAAAGTAGGATACATAACGATGAAAAGAATAAGGACTATTGAGTATGTGGGCAAATAGTAAGCAAGTTATCTTTCACTCGATTAAAGAACACTGACATGCCACAAGGACAATTAAGGGGGACTGGGGGCAATTTTAACATTTTCATTAAGTGTTGAAATACCTCATATTTTAATGTGCAGTATGTTTGTGGATCGCTAAGGAATCGTATTACATTTAATGAATAAACTCAGTTATTGGAACATTATAGTAACACTATTACAAATAAATGCTTAATCTGCTGTGGTATCTGGTCAAGATTCTTTTTTGTATGTGGTGTAAATTCAAAGCAAAAGTTTGTCTATTTTTCATTCAACTTCTCGTGGAAACTCGATTTTGAATTAAGTCGATTTTACTCAGATGAGTCACGGACATTCTAAGCTTGTATGAAATGTTAACACAATTAAATGTGGAGGTAATATTCAGTTAAACTCAGTGCAGTGATCGTGCTCCTTTTTAGTAGGCAGAGAGCGAATCCTACTTAGTATGTTTCATCACTAGCTTGGTTGTTATTGAAGGAATGTGTGTTGCAATGACTCCCGGTCTCCCACACAAATAGTGGCTCTACGGAGCAGCAGACGGACCATGCAATTTTCGTTCCATGTTTTGAGCGGGCCGTCGTTCGTTTGTCGGTTGAAGGGACACAGTATCATGAAATGTGTAGAATAAAGCTCGTAGTTCAGTGGTGGGTGGTCCTGAAAAGGACCGTTGGGTTGTAGCAGATATCAACGGGTTTACTTGGAGCTGGTGTACTTAGTCACAGCCTTGGTTCCCTCGGACACGGCGTGCTTGGCCAGCTCGCCGGGCAGCAGCAGGCGGACGGCGGTCTGGATCTCCCTGGAGGTGATGGTGGAGCGCTTGTTGTACTGAGCCAGACGGGAGGCCTCACCGGCGATGCGCTCAAAGATGTCGCTCACAAAGGAGTTCATGATGCCCATGGCCTTAGAGGAGATCCCGGTGTCGGGGTGGACCTGCTTCAGGACCTTGTACACGTAGATAGCATAGCTCTCCCTCCTGGTCTTTCTCCTCTTCTTGCCGGTCTTGGTGGCCTTCGACACGGCTTTCTTTGAGCCCTTCTTGGGCGCCTTGACGGTTTCTGGCATGCTTGCGCGGTATGGTATGGTTCAAACAAAAACACATGGGATCAACAGTCTCGGGGCGCTCTTTATGTATGTGCCTGATGCAAATAAGCTCGTGCTCTCGCTCTCGCAGGATTGGCTGAGATGTGTGAGCACAGTCCGAGCACGGGGGGGGGGGCTAAAGTAAATATAATAATCCCCAGTATAGCGATGCCTCAATTTACCATGAAAAGTAGTGTATGGCCGATGGTCACTAATCAAGCACAACACAGCACCCTGCATCAAACAAACAGCAGTGATGATTAACAGCACAGAGAAAATAAGCCGAGAAATGTCCGGACGTGTTTGTATTTGTTGAAGAGCTCTTTAGTCTTCTCAAACTCCCAAACTAGTGAGTGAGGAGCAGGATAGTGAACGATATCAGAGACAACTTATATTTCACAAGCATTCGACCAGAGAAACAAAAGAGGCTAATTATCTTCTCATGCCAAGTTTTTATCATATTACAGAATCGTGAATACTTTATTAACCCTCGGGGGTAACTTCGGAAGTCACAATTGCTCTGACACAGAGAAAGCATAGAGAAATATATGGCATGAAATACAAGTAAGAAAAAATGTCAAATATGTGCATTCAATAAATTAAAAAATAAAAGACAAGGATGAAATGTGTGGAAGTGGATCTATAGTGATTTAAATATATTTAAAATATATTTCAACATATCGGGGAAGTCATAACTTATTTAAAGATTAGTTTATGTGTCTTTATTATGATCGAAATCAGTGGTTCTCAAAGTGGGGTCCGCGAACCATAGCCTGGGGGTCCGTGAAATAATTATAATAAATTATAAAATTGTGCTGTATCATTAAAAGCTGCATGTCTACAGGTGAGGACCATTTACGCCATTTGAAACAAGCATGTAACCATTACTCGCGCGCACGTAAGCTTTGGGCCAATAGAAACTGAGATGATTGTGACACATCACATCAATCTGTCATGAATCATTCAACTCACTCAGGTGGCAACGAACCGTTCCTGCAGCTGTTAACTTACTGAAAGTGTAAATGCTGTCAAGTTGAGTCCACAAGCTATTTGATTAAAATGACGCTCTGTTTCAAAGTATATAAGTGGTATTAACATGATGCAAAGTGAAATGTTTTTGTTTCTCACTATGAAACAGGTCTGAAGTATTAAGGTAGATACGTTTTACAATACAAATAGTTCCAATGGAATCTGAGAGTGCAAATGTCAGTATGCATATGCTTAATCTGTGTTACGATTATGGAGGGTTCCTTGGGAAATGTTGTCCTCTATAAAGGGGTCCCTGGCCCCAAAAAGTTTGAGAAACCCTGATATATAGAGGCTGTTGTTCAGCACCTGTGTCTGGTCGCACACAAGCGGTTTGTTGGCACTTAGTGACTTTGTCTCCTCCTGTCTTCATCCGTGCTGGTGATGTATTAACTCTCAGATTAGTGCAGCGGATAACTGTAAAAATCGTTCACATGGTGATGCAAGCATGAAATTTGGCACAAATACTCTCGAAGGGCCACTCTTTTGAAAAACAGTCCGTGCCACGCAAAAATTCAAGATGGCGGCCATTTTTCAAGATGGCTGCCACCTTGTTCGAACAATTAAGTGATGTAATTCTTTAGTTGGTGATATAGGCATGAAAATTGGCGTAAGCAATCTCCATGAGTCACTTAACAAGAAAATGTTCCCAGCCACAGGAAATTTCAAGATGGCGGCCATTTTTCAAGATGGCCGCTACCTTAGTGGAGCAGTTAATTGATGTTTAGTGAGTGATACAAGCACAAAAATTGGCATTAGCATTCTCCATGGGTCACTTGACAACAAACTGTACATAGCCAATTCAAATTTCAAGATGGCGGCCATTTTTCAAGATGGCCGCCACCTTACTAGAGCAGTTCAGTGATGTAATCATTCATTTGGTAATACACACATGAAAATTGGCATGAGCGGTGAACATGTGTCACTTGACCAGAAAATCCACACAGCCACTTGAAATTTCAAGATGACAAACATTCATTCAATAATAATAAATCTTTAAATAATATCTTTATAATATATTTTACCATGTTAGTTTGAGTTCCTAAAAAAGGGTGTTTTTTGACTGTGTTCTGTCTAACTCCTTGCCCTTGACCTGTCCAATTTGGTAAAACCTGCCAGGAGTTGCCTCCTAATGGCATAGCTCTCAGGGTTCAGTGAAGTATACAAGCTCCCATACCACGACAAGGTAACAGTCACAAGGGAGTTTTTTTTTTAGTTTTTTATATATATATATATATATATATATATATACGTATATATACAAACAGACAGTAACTTTAAATACAGGGGATCGGGAAACAAAAAGAAAGATTAGTAAAGTAGCACAGCTGTGGTGCTGAATGGACAGCGCTCCAAAAAATAATTTATCAATTAGAACTGAATGGCAACATAGCCAGATCCAGAGGCAACAGCAGCTCTGACTGACAGCCGTGGAACAAGCAAAAAATAACTCTGACAAATTAACTACACAGACATCCCCAGTGATCCCCGGTTGAGTCATACCCAAGGCTGTTAAAAATGTTACCCAGTGCCTGCCTTCTTGGGACTCAGCATCAAGGGTTGTATTGGGGGCGTAATGTCCAGGAAGTTGTACTTGTACATCAAGCTAGCTCACAGTACAGAATCAGGAGATTCATGGACCGCAAGGTTCTCAAAGGCTACTTGCCCTCTTTTCTATTCACATTTGCAACTGCACAGTGCTGTGCAGGTGAAACCCAATCTGAAACATTTGCACCTTCCACAGCACTCTGATTTGCAGCCACACTTGGCCAGTTGTTGACAACTTTTTGCAACTGGTGTATTCGCTGTCCAGAAGACCCACCATTGTTCTCCAACCTTTTTCCATCCCCAGTCAGCAGGACTCTCTGCTTCTGTCTGACGCTGGGTTGCCTGACCCCATATGCAGCCTGCCTGATACACAGCACGTTTAGTGTGTTGAAGCAGAGCTGCTCTTGTTGGAGGAATGGCTTCATACGGCCTCTGCTTTCGGGCAAACATGTCAAGTCTAGCCTCATCCACACTAACAGCTGTGCTCGATCTATCGTACATCAGGACCACAAACCTCTCCAGGATCTCCAGGTCAACATCAGTCAGTACAGGAGGGTATTGACTTAGTTTGGTGAAGATGGGAGAGGCCTCAGGGCAAATGTCCCAGGTTTTGATGTCGGATGAAGGCCGAGGGGTTATCCTTTTACCACCTTAATCAAAGTAATACCACACATTCAGGTATGGGATACAACTCGGTTCAGGTCACCTACACCTAGCCCGATCATTCATCCAGTGCCATTTAAGTCCTGTGTGATCTGTACACCTTCAGGGTAAGTATACATGAACAAGTCATGTATTGCCCCGCTTACCCTTGGCTCAGCTCTCCTGCGCTGGCACAACCTGTCAATTCAGGTGCGGCTATCTAACTACATCTAACTGTTATTACTAGCTAATTGATGAGGGGCTGTTAGACAGCATTTGGGACACTAAACTAAGTTATACTACATTATTAGTAAAACTAGATTAGCTGACACTGAACCCCATGCTGAGTTCCACAGCAGCGATTTCACCATTGTGCCCTGGTTGTGTAGTGACAATCACTCTATTAAACAAATCTTAAACCCACTAAATTGTGCTCTGATAACAAACCAATAGGTTTATTGGAATTTACAAACCCCCAAAACCTAGGTAAGTGTAGACCAAAAAATGTGTTTCTGCATTTTATACATACATATAGATCATTTAACAGAAATGGCGTCCATCTTGGAAAATGGTCAGCATCTTTAATTTTTCAGAGGCCATTGCCTTTTTCCAGAAGAGTGGCCCCTGAATGGCATGTTCACCGCTCATGCCAATTTTCATGTGTGTATTACCAAATGAATGATTACATCACTGAACTGCTCTAGTAAGGTGGCGGCCATCTTGAAAAATGGCCGCCATCTTGAAATTTGAATTGGCTATGTACAGTTTGTTGTCAAGTGACCCATGGAGAATGCTAATGCCAATTTTTGTGCTTGTATCACTCACTAAACATCAATTAACTGCTCCACTAAGGTGGCGGCCATCTTGAAAAATGGCCGCCATCTTGAAATTTCCTGTGGCTGGGAACATTTTCTTGTTAAGTGACTCATGGAGATTGCTTACGCCAATTTTCATGCCTATATCACCAACTAAAGAATTACATCACTTAATTGTTCGAACAAGGTGGCAGCCATCTTGAATTTTTGCGTGGCACGGACTGTTTTTCAAAAGAGTGGCCCTTAGAGAGTATCTGTGCCAAATTTCATGCTTGCATCACCATTTGAACGATTCTCTTGAAATTTGCAATTATCTGCTGCACTAGATGTACGTCACTGGACAAAAAGCGTCTGCTAAATGACATTGTAACATTGTAGCATGAAGTTGTTTCACACTATAACTCGTCCATTTAGCTCATTTTAGCTAGAAGCGTTAAGCATAGCTGAAAATGTAAAGATTCTGCTATATGTATTGTTAAATTATTTAGAGTAAAATAAATCAAGTTTATGTTTCATACCCTGACTTTCAGAACATTAAGGATTTTATATAATGATTACTATAATTATTATTTTTCTAATAATTGAGAATAAGTACAGCAGAGGAATGATCTCTTGAGTCAGAGTGAGGTGGCTCTTAAAAGAGCCGTTGTGGTTCGTACAGCAGCAGCAGACAATTTAAGCTCGCTCTCCGCGGATGCGGCGGGCCAGCTGGATGTCTTTGGGCATGATGGTGACCCTCTTGGCGTGGATGGCGCACAGGTTGGTGTCCTCAAACAGGCCGACCAGGTAAGCCTCGCTGGACTCCTGCAGAGCCATGACAGCGGAGCTCTGGAAGCGCAGGTCGGTCTTGAAGTCCTGAGCGATCTCTCTGACCAGGCGCTGGAAGGGCAGCTTGCGGATCAGCAGCTCCGTGGATTTCTGGTAGCGACGGATCTCTCTCAGAGCCACGGTACCGGGCCTGTAACGGTGAGGCTTCTTCACGCCGCCGGTGGCCGGGGCGCTCTTACGGGCAGCCTTGGTGGCCAGCTGCTTCCTGGGGGCTTTGCCTCCGGTGGATTTACGAGCGGTCTGCTTGGTTCTTGCCATCGTCTCTTCTTTCTCTGAACAGGAGAAAAGTGTAGCAGTCAGAAAGAGAAGACGCACTCCTCTTAAACTGGGGGAGCGGCTGTGAAAGGGTGACGCTGGTTCAGACCTCCGGCCCCTGATTGGTGATGGGCTGCTGCTGGAGCTCAGCCCCGCCTGGAGGAGCGACTCACTACCTCAATCCCCGCCGCTTATTGGAGGAATAGTGGACCGAAACTGGGCGCGAGACCCCGTCTCTTCTCCTGGAAGCCTCTGGTTGGTCCGGTAGGAACTCTCCCGCGCTCATCGGCATATAAAGGAGGGTTTCATCTGTCAGAGGCATCATTTCTCTGAGTTCCGACTCTAGAAAGCAGACTTTAACCATGAGTGGAAGAGGCAAAACAGGTGGAAAAGCCAGAGCTAAGGCAAAGACCCGTTCTTCTCGTGCCGGACTCCAGTTCCCAGTCGGCCGTGTTCACCGGCTGCTGCGCAAAGGTAACTATGCCCAGCGCGTTGGTGCCGGTGCCCCCGTCTACATGGCGGCTGTGCTGGAGTACCTGACCGCTGAGATCCTCGAGTTGGCCGGAAACGCTGCCCGCGACAACAAGAAGACCCGTATCATCCCCCGTCACCTGCAGCTGGCTGTCCGCAACGACGAGGAGCTCAACAAGCTGCTGGGCGGAGTGACCATCGCTCAGGGCGGCGTGCTGCCCAACATCCAGGCTGTCCTGCTGCCCAAGAAGACCGAGAAGGCCGCCAAGAAGTAGAGACCCACAACCGACTTTACAACACACAACGGCTCTTTTAAGAGCCACACACACACACACACACACACACACACACACACACACACACACACACACCGACAATAAAGAGCAGAGTTTCTCATGTATCTGACTGATAATAAATAACCGCTTTTCAAACACAATTTACAAAAATTAAGAACCTATTTAGCCATGAGTCGAAGACAGATAAAAACGTTGTGAGACGTTTAAACACCGAGGACGGAAATTGAGTGACACAAAATACACATGATGCTGCAAAGTAAACCCATGTTAGTCTTCTTAATACGTTCAATTAACTCTTACTTGTCATATGTGTAAAAATGTGACAAACATGAACTGTGGGCTCATGTGGGTAAAATTATCTTTTACATTTTTGCTTCATAACAAGTGAAATGTTGAAATCTGTTCTGGAAACACGAGCTAATATTAGAAACTCCAAATATAATAATTCTGGTGAATTGTTCAGACATGGACTGTGAAGGTCTTTCATCCTGAATGGGACACACATTGTTATCATCAATATAACAACATAATAAACATTATGAAACCACTAATAAATAAGTGTTAATAAAAAGCTGTGACCAGATCTCAGTGTCACTTCATGATTGAGCTCAAATTATATGATGTGATATATTGTTTTCATGTTTTTACATATTTATATTTACTCCCAAAGAACCTGAAACAAATACATTTAGAACGATTATCCCTTACTGCTGAATTAATGAATCTTGTTTTTACGCTACAGCGTTTATAAACGTGTAAATACTTCATGTTTAAATACATGAAGAAGAAAACATTAATAAAGCACAAAGATGCAAAGATCAGATCGAAATGAGTCTGAAGAAAGTGTCTGAACCTTCTGAAGTCTGTTTATTTTTCCTTCTTTGTTTTTGCTGCACTGAGAGATTTTATTGTCTTTATATTTGTTGATCTTTCTTTGCTCACTATAGTAAATGCTCTCATAAACACAGTCTACTGTTTTTCTTACTGTTAATGATTTATGAAAAAAATACATCATCACTTCAATGATTAATATTCAGCACCTTCTTGGGGCTCTTGGTGGCCTTCTTGGCCGCTGCGGGTTTCTTGGCTGCAGGCTTCTTGGCTTTGGGAGCTGCTTTCTTGACCGGCTTCTTGGACTTCTTCGGTCTTTTCTTTTCGCGCTCATTTCTCTCCTAAAATGATTTGAAATCCATCAGAGCTCCGTGAAAAGTGGTTTTCCTGCTGGCCCATATGTTTGTTCAGGGACTCAACGTAGAAGCAACCATCAGCTGATGATCAGTTTGTGATTAAATCAACTTCTTCTGGTCGCAGCAAACACGCCGATGATGGCTGAGGCCTGTGCTGCCGGTCAGCGAGGCTTCCTGTCAGAGGTGTTCTACGGTTGTGAATAATAATAACTGTTCTTTCAATAATACATGTTTGTATATTGCAACGTATTTCTCTGCAGTAGTGGTAACACAGGTGTACAGTATAACACTGTATTCATGGGTAGATAAACACTCCTCACCAATAGAGCTCTGATATAAAACCACAGAACTTCAGTCGGTGCTGAAAAGAGGCCCTATTTCAAAAATATTGTTACATTGATGAACGCAGTAACTTATTTTTTCACATCGTGATTGGAGGAAAATATGTGGACAGTAAAATTAAAAGCTGCCCTAAATGACAAAATAATCCTCAGACTCAAAAATATCTTATAAAAATTAAACAGTGCATGTTAGAATGACCCGTTCAGCGGCTGGATAATAAAGTGTTCAGGGTGGAAAATGATGCCAAGTCGATGGTAAGGCGTACCAAAAGTCATGGTTTATTCAGCCATCAAAGAAAAACAGCAGCAGTTAACAGCTTGTCGACATCCACCATAGATCTGACCAGCACACAGATAGGTGATACATGGCGCCTTTTATACTGTGCCACCGGTAGACTCACATTGGACTAACCTATTAGGAGGTGCTCTCCAAAATATCATTAACTAACAAAATGAGCTGAGAAAATATGTATATATTATACCCCTATCCATAATATTTACAATAAACACAGACTGCTATTTAACACCAAATAAACCCATTACACATACTTACAATAAATATAAATATACACCCCACTATTTTACCTCCCCTCTGCCTATCTTATCACTTGGTCCCTCCCGGAACGTTTATCCGGATGTCCGTCCGTGAATAAATACTGTTGGTAAATAATCAATAAATAATGTTGTTAAATCCAAAATGAGCAAATATGCAATGTGCAAAAAGTACTGCGCAAAGATCGCTATCAAAGTGCCAAGTGCCATTACTAATTTAAGTTGTGCATCGAACCAAACCCAGTGTGCAATATTTACATTGCAACAAATCCGTCAGTCACCAGTAACAACGGGCTCTTGTTACACTGCAGAAGCACCGTCAATGAGAACTAAACGCAATTATTGGAGTTCTTTCCGTCATTTCGAATATAATATTCTGTTTTACAGATATTTTCAAAAAGATGAAGATCCTTAATTGATGGATTTTAGCATTTTAGCAGTACGTACTGATTTGGCCAAAATGTAGTATGCAGTATGCGAACAAAAGCAAAATGTGCAGTAGGCCAAAAATACATGGATGTCGCACTGATTCTGAGAAAATCTCCAGTATGCTATGTTGCCTACATGAATACAAAAACATGCAGTCAATCATGATAAAAGTGCAGATAGTGCGAATAACAGTCCATGTTCCTTAAAAGTTCAGAAAGTGCCAGGGGAGGCGCTGAGCCTTATCTAGAGTTCTCCTCCTCCAGAGGTCTGCAAGGAGTTGTTTCATGACAGTATCGGAAACAACAACAGTCTGATGTATGGTGGTCACACATTGTGTTTTCCATAAATGATAACAAACAACACGTATGATAGACTGGAACAGTTCTCTTTGTTTGGTTGGGAATTATTCCTCAAACAAACCATACATGACAGAAACATAACATACACTGAACAACAATAAATCATTGGACATTTTTTTGTCGTCACATAGCAACTCCAAGATACCACAGCTCTCACAGGTAGTCTGCCAAGAGAAACGAGCCAGCGTGCATCTCGAATGCTCTCTGATATATTTTTATTTTTTAAGATTTTTATAACCTCAGTGTAATTATTATCAGTTATATTTTTATACTCAATCAAGCTGCTGGTCATGCTGGTCAGACCAACATGACCAGCACTAAAACACAACGTAAGGCATACGAACATATTCCCTCTACAATTAATTCAGTTAGCACCATTTTTTCAACCGAAATAAAAATAAAAAAACAAAAATGCCGTCGGACTCATCAGGTTTCTTAAACTACACCACTACTGCACGCACCTCAAAGGAAACCCCTTCTCTTCAAAATAAAAGAGCAGCATAGACTTTTGGCCACAACATTTTTTTTTCCAAGCTCACAGAGACCCACAGAAAACAGCTCTGCGACCCACTTTTGGGTCCCGATCCACCAGTTAAAAAACAGGGGTCCAAAGGCTTTTTGAAACAAACACAACAGTTTTAAAAACTAATTTCCACTCAAACTTTTTTCCCTCTGTCTGTTAATATCCATGATTTCTTCAGTGATGTACCTCCCAGCTTTTGATAGTCTTGCCTGCAACTCTCCTTCTCCTTCAGGGTATCATTCAAGGGAGGGATGGCCCTGCTTATGCCTGGTATTAAAATGCATCCTGAGTGATCAGATCTCAAGTGGACAGCCAAAAATACAGGCATATGAGCACACAAGAGGCACTGAAGTTGCACTAAGATCCAATCACATAGACATTATTGAGAGATGGTCTGGAACACGGATGATTATTTCACAGTAGATTGCAGGCCTCATTTAGGACCCCTACTCTCCTTATCCGGGGCAACAGTTAGGCCTGATTTCATGTTTAAAGTTATTGAAAGTTCATAGTAATTCTTTGAACTGTTATAATTAAGCAATGTCACATGAGAGGGAGTGATGTTGTACTGTATTGTAGTGTATCATCACGGCTGTGATCCGGTCGTAGGCACGGGGCCTTATTTATTAAAACAAATAAGATAAAGGGTAAAATAAAAGGGAATATAATTGTAAAAAGCAGATAGGAAAATACATAGGAGGAAATTTTTGTGACTTTTCCACCACAGCCTATATCTACAGGTGGGCCGCTCAGACCTGTTTCAATCATTGTTAATCTGTAAAATCGGGAAAACTTGGGCCGTAAAGCCCATGTATGGGCTCTGTTGTGGTGTGTCTTCAAGAGATATCCACAACAATTGCCACAGTGGGGTCAGTCCCCCTACATATAGAATATGTAACTGTGTGGAGAGATATTGTCTTCACTCTGAGAACTACAATTACAGTTAAGCCAAACGTTTTGTGTAATGTATGTTTAGATGTTATGGTTTTGGAATTATGCATTATGTACATTGTTATATGTATTGTAAACAGGAAAATGGCTGTACCTCATCTCCTTCTGCAGACATGAAGGTTTCCACTTGCACTTGGTCTCCAGACTGTAATAAGAGAATATTGTAAATGAACTTAACAGCTAGACTGTCTAAATTCAACCACTTGCATCAGGGCCTAAACTTGAAATAATTCTGAAAATTACACTGTATTCATTTAACTCTGTCACGTCCATTTTGTTCACAGCAAAATACAAAGGTAAACTTTAAGAACAGCTTCTAGATGATAAATGACACGAGGATTTAACTTATTTTCATTTGCACTGCATAAAATGGTGTAACGTGTGTTTGGACATAACAACTTACAAGAAAGCAGCAGGATCAGGACAGAGGATACAGGGGTTGGGGAGGTTGGGATGGACAAGCAGGACCAATGTCTTGTCTCTTCTGAAGAATTAAGTACAACAATGAAAACCACAATTAATGCCATTTCAATCATTACTAATGGTTAGTCAATTAATTAACATTCAAATCTATGACTAGCAGTGTCACTGCTAAGTAAATAATAGTAGTGAACCGCAACATTGCATGTAATTGTGCATTTTTAGTCAGAATGTGTAGACACATAGATATAAAAGATCATTTTTAAATGAAGTCATCCACATGTAATAGTTCAATTCAGGAGATGCAGCTTTCAGTTTCAGTTCACATTTTCACTTACTCACTATGAGTGCAACTTCTGGATCTTCTCTATGTCTAGGAGAGGAAACGGTTAGCCTCATTGTGTGTTTGAAAAGTTCACAAAAAATTTAAATGCAGCAAACATTTGAACAGAAGTATTCAACGTAGCGTATCTAAACAATGCAAAACTAAGATGGTGCTATAAACATCAGCACAAATCAGTTGCACAAAACATTAAAACGTCTCTCTCGCGACACACCAGAGCAGCGCGCGAGCGTTAACGTCCACTAGTTTATATTTTATGGAAGGCGATTTAATATGGATAAGAATGGGGGGAAATGATAAAATGGTCGGCAAATATACTTGGGCGGCCGTTAATATACCGAGGCAACCCACCCAAGCATAGTATCTGTGGGGGAAACAGTATTATGATACCTTACCTAGCGAAATGCTGACTTCCACTTAGCGCGCGCGCACACACAAGCACTGGGGCAATGGATCAAAAATTAAAGCCATTCAAACTTTTCCTAATAAAGATGAAACCATTAACTGTATGTTGCTTGTAACTGGTGCTTTTTTTACAACATGAGAGGTTTGCTTTTTACACTTACCTTACAATTATGTCAGGGTTAAGTTACCGTAACTGGTTAGCTAATTTTGTTCTCAAAAAACCGTTATAAGTTAGCCCAAACTGTGAGAGTAGTACTTCGACTCATAGGCTGTATTTCCACTCGTATGTGAAATGTTATCAGTTATCACGACGTTTTAATGTCAACTGCACCAATCTGATCTCAAATTAAAACACTTAAACCGTGTATTGTACTGTTAAAAAGTGAGAAGCTGGGAGAGATGTACTCACCTCAATGGACGAGCGGAGTTGCGTTCACGGACACTCGGAAATTCCATATTTTAATACATAGGGCTTAGAAACTGGTCAAAATATGTAATAGAATTAGAAGAAATATTATGTATTTGTGAGATTATATCGTCTTTTGTATGAAGGTATTTCCACTCATATGTTAAGTGTTATCAGTTATCACGCCATTGTAATGTGAAATACACAAATGTAATATCACATTGATATACTAAGAGGTTCCTTTGTCAAAGTCTGTAATCACACACGCATTGAGATGCGTTCATGGACAATTCCAAGTGTTAATAAAGGGCTTAAAAACTAGACTAAATATGTTAAATAATTATTTAAAGAAATATTATGTATTCTCGTGATTATATCATCTTTGTATGACCTTAATTTAAGTTACAGGTTTATTAATAATATTACATTTTATTTAGAAGCGCCTTTCAGGACACTCAAGGTCGCTGTACAAACAAGAAAACACAAACAAGAGTAAAAACACCAACAAGAGTAAAATAAACCAGATAAAATACATTAAGAGTGGGTGAGGGACAGTGCTCAGAAATATTCCCAACACTGTCTTAGTTGTACCTTAGAATGCTTTTCGTCTCATTTTTATAAACTCATAAATGAGTCAATATTTATTGCAGGCAGGTGTCAGGTACTGACCTGATGTCAAGTGTTCCTTTAAGAAAGATTGCAACTAGAGATGCAAGTGCTGCATTAAGGGCTCCCATGCATAGCACTCTGCCGCTGTATATGTGAGCGGTAGCAGCAGATTTACATGTGCAGCTTGTTTTAGTCTTTTATCTTTCTAACAGATTTGTAAGTAAAATACAGTCGGTTGTATACGTTTGATTCAGGCCAAGTAAAAATCAACAAATATAGATCTTCTTCGACATGTATTTATATATTAATAAATTAATATATATTCATAAATTATATATATAGATAGTATGATTAATTAATATAGATCTTCTTCGACATTTTGAGCCTTATATCAGCTCTTTTGTTACTGATACTATGCTGGTTGACCAGCTTCAACACCAACATCAAACGAGCATGACCAGTATCAGACCAGCTTAGATTAACATCAAACCAGCATAGACCAGCATCAAACCAGCATAGACCAGCATCAGACCAGCATCAACCGAGCATAGACCAACATCAAACCAGCATAGACCAACATCAACCGAGCATAGACCAACATCAAACCAGCATCAAACCAGCATCAGACCAGCATCAACCGAGCATAGACCAACATCAAACCAGCATAGACCAACATCAACCGAGCATAGACCAACATCAAACCAGCATAGACCAACATCAACCGAGCATAGACCAACATCAAACCAGCATCAAACCAGCATAGACCAACATCAAACCAGCATAGACCAACATCAACCGAGCATAGACCAACATCAAACCAGCATGGACCCACATCAAACCAGCATAGACCAACATCAAACCAGCATGGACCAGCATGATTTCCATGCTGGTTTTTCTATCAGGACAAACAGCGTTGATTTCGACATGATGCCAGTCAATGAACACGTCTCGTCATTCAAAAGTAAACAGAGCCGATGAGTTCCGAGATTGACCATGCTCAGTTTCGTGTCTCTTCAGCAAAAACCCCGGATGCTCGTTCATGCGTGCCAGTGTCCGCACAAGCGCGTACAAGAAGGTTGACTGCAGTTCCCTCAGTGGCCGACCGTGTCGCTAGGAGTGAGAACTGAAAGTTACATATAGCACCTTTAAAACATTCCAATTTGTTTCATCATATAAGGAGATAAGCAAAGACGAAACAAAGCAAAACAAGACACATTAGCACTCTCACTCATGTGTTGACTCATAAGAGAGTCACGACGGAGGAGGTCATCACACCTGTGTGAAATGCAAAAGAAATATCAACAAGACGTCAATAGAGACACTCTTACAATAGATGATGACAATCGTCAACACTGTGGCAGCCGTTCTACTCTCTGTGCTCTCTGTTGTTGTATGTAACCAAGTCTCGCTCATGGAGAGGTCTCGCGCTGAAATCTTGCGCGAGAACGTAGTTGTTGCAGAAAGAAGGAGAAAGGAGTGAATCGTAGAAATCAGATACATCTTCAGCCATGACAATCTTTTAGATAGCACTGAGCAACGCTTTCTGTACTCCAACACAACAAACGGCACTCACTCCTCTCTCCTTCTTCCTGCAACAACTATGGTCTCGCGCGAGACTTGGTTACAGAGAGCACAAGGTAAAGACACTTTATTTAACGATCTCAGCCTGTCAGTAGCAAAAACAAGCGCTTTTAGTGGCTTTGTGTTGGGGTATGCGCGGTGCCCCGTTTAGTTACATTGTATCTCATTTCACGGCTGCCGGCCGGTGCTCCCTCCCTGAATACTGGTTCGATTTCAATAATTGGAGCCGAATTTGTCAACAGAGCTGTCAATCATCATTTTGACAGCATCAAATAACTAATTATAAATAAACTTGTCAGAAAAATTAACACTTGGATGTAAATCAGCATGATAATAACTAACTATAATGACAGAAACCATGTTTGAGAAAAATTTATCGGGTGGGTATTTTGATTTTATAGTTTGACTCATGTCCCACCTGTTAACATGGAGGAGGCAGGCTTTATGACCTATACTGCAGCCAGTCAGCAGGGGGCGCCCGTTTTGGCTTCATTTTTTGGGAACTGTCATGTCGTCCATCTTTTTATACAGTCTATGGGTTAGACTGAGGGTTTGTTGAACCACCTTTCTGAAAAGGACCCCTGCAAGAACACGTCCAAAAGAAGCCAAAATATCCAATAAATATTGGAGGATTTGCTGGTTGCGAAAGATCAATTTGTTTCCTCTAATCTCAGAACAGATTTATACTGTTCAGGCAGTTTCTGTCTTTAAGGCTGTGGAACCAGCAGGTAGAAAAACACACAGGAGACTCAATGAAAGGTTGTGATGGTGTACTTCACCTGGCAGTGCAACGGTCCCCTCTTGTGTTGACTGTCATTATTACATCTTTACTGAGCGTTATTAAGCAACAGTTAAACAACTTACACTGCACAAAGACAAAAGAACTATAGAATAGAGACAATAACAACAATGCATTTTTCAATCATTTATTCACAAACCAAAATCACATCATCATCATGGAGTTTAGACAACTCCAAGCATTATGGCAAACAACCATCTTTGGTCCAATCAATTCTGTCAGCTTTCTGTCGAGTTACTACCAGTTTAAAACCCCGGTGAGTAGAAACGTGTTGTTTTTGCTCGTTCTGTTTTAACCACTGTGTGATGAGAGAAAGATATATTTACCTTACTGTTTAAGTCCAGATACTGTTCATGAAAAACAACCGAGGTTATGGGAATGTTTTCTAAGGTATTTGACGAACTTTGGTAAATGTAATCATTCTTTTATGGTGCTAAAACGACCGCTAATGCTCTGGTTAAGTTAAGGGTAATATACAGTGATGTGTTTAGTTCAGCTGAACTGCAATACAACAGATTTCGGTTATTAAAATGTAAATGTTCAATTTGTAATAGTAGTAATTTATGAACAGACAAAACCAGTTCATTTCATTTGCAAGCGTAAGATTAGTTTGTTCCTTATCAAAGGTAAATAATTAGTTATTATCCCGCACTATTTGTGTATCTGTTTCTGAGGACAGAACGACAGAATCTGGAGGATTCAGTGAACGCGAGCCCAGAGAGACTGTGGATGGTCGACCGTAGGATCTGCCAGAGAGGACATCAGACTTGCTCATCTCATCGGGATACCAGATAAGAACACAAACACACTGTTGGCACTACCCGGGTAGTAGGACTTTGAGAAGCAGGAGTTAAAATAGTGCTCTCTTGATCAAAGGAACATTCTGGTTGAGAAATTAATTCTTAAAGAGACTCATCTGGGAAGTTTTCCATTTTACTTGTTACTTTAAAGAAGCTCTATTTTATTTATTTATTTTAAATTTTATTTCATGTTTTTGATTCAAATCCTGCAGCACGGTCAATGTTGTTCGCTGTAATGTGTCAACTGTTCAACTCGATATTAACTCTCCATCTGAGTTTTTTAAGGCAAACTGCTCATTGAACCCAGGTAGATGTTAGCGTGGCTATAATTCCCATTGGAGTACCAGAGGCACTACATATGGATGAAGGTAATACATCAATGTGTCAGATCGATTTTTCAAACAAACAGGACTAAGACCTGGATCACAGATATTTTGATTATTTTCGTGAGCTCAAAGAAAGTTATACATATTTAAAACACTCATGAGTCAAACATTAATTACAAAAATGTCATGATTTCCCTTTAATAAGAGGTGGTCTGTGGGACAAATTCTTTGGGGTCACAGGGGTATTCTTTCCTGCAATACCACGATTGGCTACTGGGGAAAACTGGGAGCCGAGCAGCAGCGCTTAATTATACGTCCAATCCCCGAACGCCATCCCAGACAGACTTTTTACTCTTTATACTACGTCACCGGACATCAACAGCAGATCAATCAGCCAGAGGTCAGTGTCCAGAAATGACACAACAGAGGAACCTACATTGATTTTGAATCATTCGGCCACTGACAGGATGGATGTATTTGAAGTGTGTGGGGGTCATAAATGACTTGTTTAGTGCGAGAAGTGTGTCGCACCAGTGTCTCTGCTAACTCTCTGTGTGTTAACACAAAGCATGTCAAAAATCTCGGCCGATCCGGTCGAGGCAGATCAGCCGTTCACCAATGAGTCTGGTTCTGCTCGAGTTTCATTCACAGCTTCCAACACTTATTTTTGGTCGGTTTTAAATAATGATAAATTACTTACAGCTATGACTCGTCAGATTTTTGCTTCAGTTTAAGCTGAGCTCTTTGCAGAGGAAAGGATCACTGCTGGAGAAGATGGTTATCATCTTCGCACTTGCCTCCGCTCCTTTCTTTCGCACCATGTCGATCACGTCTCGTGCTTTGTCGGCCCTGGGTTTGACTCTGGCCGCCTCACCCTCAGCATCGTTTAAAACTTTGCACCGCAGAAGTTCATCCAGCAGCTTGTTGAGAACCGGGTCGGACACTCTGTCGACAAAGTGTGGCCGAGCCCTTTTTAGCTTCTCCTCTGCTGAGGTGTTGCTCCTCATTCTTGGCTGGTTGTCGTCTGGAGAAGCGTTTGAAGATGAAGCTGAAAAAAACACATGACTGAACAATCAGCAGCCATATACATACAGAAAATATAATAATTCTTAAAACTACTCCAACCAGACAAGGCTGAAGATACTCTACTTGTAAATGATTGTCCAAATTCCCATAAAAACACAGAAACAACAAATGTGTGTAATGGCCTGTCTCTACAGAGGGTTTAACTGTGAACAGTGATCTGACCACCAGTGCCGACCCGCCAATGGGAGGATGTCACGGTTCGGGGTCGAAACACCCAAAAAATGTTGGACACTGTCTGATGACATCATATCCTCCTGACAAAGGCTTCATTCACCTTAGGTGAATTATACGTTACCTTAGGTGAATGAAGGAAAAGCATCTTTTAGATGTAATCACTCCCCTGCTTGGAGAGTATTGACGTAATCATGGAGACTTTAAATTCGGGATGGTTCAGTTTGTCTACGAGCAGGTTGTGAGGTCTACAATCTCGGATCCCATAGGCTATAGTCTGAGACGATGTAGCATCTGGGGACACCGGTGA
Organism: Semicossyphus pulcher; assembly: GCF_022749685.1. Classification (NCBI taxonomy): domain Eukaryota; kingdom Metazoa; phylum Chordata; class Actinopteri; order Labriformes; family Labridae; genus Semicossyphus; species Semicossyphus pulcher. Next base: position 2,978,226 of record NW_027211701.1, read on the forward strand.
ACGTGCCGGGCGGTAAGCGATAAACAACTTCCCATCAAGACTTCCTTTTCCGCGTGCTGCATTGTTAAAGAAAGTTTTCTTGTGATTTACTTGATATTAACGGGTCTTACCTTCGCCCACATTTCAACATCATGATGCAGATTTGTAAGAAGTAAAAACTCAAGCTTTGTCAGGTCTGTCCTCAAGAGGAAAGACAACTTTTAATATGCTTGTTTGTTGAACGGAGGTCGGATTGATCTGATGCATTTGAGGAAGTCGGGAAATCTGAACGCTGAACAGCTTTCGTGACAGAGCGTCAAGGGAATTCATCTCAAGTTTAATTTTAGATCTAGAACAGATTTTTAGCTGTTAGCATGCAGATGTTTGTTTATAGAGAATAATAAGAGGCTAAATTGTCGTCAGATCACACTGATAGGAGCCGGGATGTCATCACAGACTGTTTTTCCTGCATATGCTGCAGCCTGCTGATACGTGATTCGTCAATATTACTCGGACTACAAGCGTAGCTCAAACGGAAACCAGAACACTTGCCGTCTAGGAAATCCACTTCCTACAGATTCTACTATGTAGAATATGTAGAATCTGTAGAATCTGTACATAGAGATTGTGAGGTCTAAGACTGGATCTGTGAACCTGTCACATGACCAGATAGTCTGGAGCTAACATCTGTGCTGACCAGGGACCCAAACCAGATTCCTGCCTCATTTGTCACGAGAGATGAATCTGGTATAAACTCTGTGTGAGTGTGAGCTCGGCCTTAGAAGTGAGTGATAGAAAACTTTAGTGCATGTTGATAAACTTTATTATAAAGTTAAAGCCGCCTGGTCTCCTCTGGTCTTCTGTCATCATCAGGATTCTGTACAAACTGGCAGCACTATTAAATTATGTATCAAAATAAATATCTGTATTAATCATATTCTTAAGAATATTGTGATCATATTTTGTGATGTCAGCCATGTTTCATCCTGAAGAAAACTGAAAAATGTGATGATTCAGTTCTTTAGCAATAATAAGCATCATTTTACTGTGATTATTGAGTTCTAACTCTGAAAAGGAGTGTCAAAGTGTGTAATATGCCTCACATAGTATCTCTGCCTCTCCACCTCACAGGTTAAAAGCTTTGACTAAAAACTGAGTGATTGTTTCTTTACCTGGCAGGTGGAGGCCATACTCCCACACTTCCATCCTGTCTGGATCTCGCACCATCAGAGTCACTTCCTCTGTGCTCGTCTTCAGGGTGATCTCAAACGATGCGTGGTAATTAGGTCCATAGTTCTCAAAAAACAGCGCATGCTGAAATGAAATGCGAACGTGTCATTATGCTTATTGGCTGAGATCAGACTTGTATTCACGAGCTGCATTGGTCGTGTCTGATACTCACTGCAGGCTGGATCATGTAGCCCTCTGGGTTACTGTGGAGGCTGTAATGTTGGCTTTTGTGGAGGAGACAGTAGGACGGGGCCTGGATGTACTCACAGTTCTCATATTGTGCTTTTACCTGCGACGATATCAGATGATCGTGTTTGACGACTTTTACACTTGTCTTGTGCATTACGATGTAAACCTGTTCATTATACATGTGGACAGAACTCTGACTCAAAACAAGCAGATGCTGTCAAGTGCTTTTCTGGAGGCTGATTTTACAACATTAAGTGTTCAGACCAAAAGCAAAGCACGTTTTTTGCCTTGTGTTACTGTGTTCAGTATTTGATTCTTGTTGGTCAATTACGGCACGTTAAGGGCTGCTATTTCTGCATATAAGACCAGTGAAGAACAGGCTGTTGCTGGGGTCTCAGCTCTAATAAACAGACTCTTGAGGACTAACTCTAATCATATCAGTCCGCAGAAAGAAGCTAAAATAAATCGGAGACGAAAACAGCAGGGAGAAAGCAATAGAGCTCAAAAGGTATAAAACGATGAATGCTACGACAGAGAGACCGACATAATTGAAGCTTGCACATGAAGTAAACATTAAACAGAACACATGGACTACTGCAGAGTTTAAAGACCTGTCAGTCGAAGAGAAAATGTCAACAGACTTCACTAATTACGAGGCAAAAAACCTCAACCAGGTGTTGCAGGGATTCGTGTGGTCCTGTTCACCTTGTTTAGGAATAATTGATCCAAACTCAATTCAACATACAAACATTTTTTTTCCTAAACCAACCTCAGGACTTCAGGTGAATCACAATGAAAACAGCGACTTAGTGTGATTGGCATTATTCAAGTCTCCACCTGAATTATGTCTGTTTATCTATTTCTATTGACTTAGAAACCTCACATAAAAAACTGCTTTGCCTTTGGTTTGAACAAACCCTCAGAGGTTATTTAAACAAACGAGTTAGCTCTAATGGTGAGCGGTGGGTTTACCTCCTGCAGAGGTACGTTGCCTGGCAACAGGATCACACTGAGGATGAGGTGCATTCCTCTGTACGCTGGTCGCAGGAACAGCAGGACTTGGCCACGCACCGGTGTGGTCATGAAATTCATGAACCTCTTGACAAGATCCCACACGATGCCAAAGGCAGAGAGATGAGGAGTTTCTACCACCACGTGGGTTTCAGTAATCTCCAGCGGCCTAATGACGCTCATGCCATCGTCAGTGATGTGGAGAACAGAGAGGCTTTCTGAGACCAGTGCTGTGAATATTCAGAGTTTCACTTAATTAGCCCCGTTACAGTTTCATGTTACAGTTTCATGTTATTTCCATCTAAAAGGCACAGCAGTGTTCTTACCAGGTTCAGGCTCACAGTGAGGGAGGTGCAGCTGACAGATGGAGTCCTGAGGACACGTGATGCTGAACAGCGGTCCTCCAGGCACCTTGCAAGCAGGTTGAAGGATCGTTGTATCCCAGATCAGGGTCTTGTACGTGACCTCCCCCTCGTGGGTCACTTTGAACACCAGCCCAGTCAAAGAACACTCAAACACACCTGAACTGGGGAACTTGAATCTGCATGAAACAGAAGGGTTTAAAGTGAAAGAAAAATGATTATTACAAGCTGGTTTTTCCACATGTTCATAGCTTTTGCTTTTGTTTATATTATTGAGTAAGGCCCTGAGAAATATTTTTCCAGCTCTGAATTATTTGTTCACAATTAAATAACATTTGATCATCTGGAGGAGTCGTTAATCATGTGCTGGTTAAATAAAATGTTCACAGGTTGGAGTCTTTACAAGACGAATCGCAGGTGACGTCATCAGTCGTTCTCAACAACAGTCTACGCCTGTGCAGTTTTTTTCCTGCAATGTTTCGTCTTGTTTAAGATCTTCGGTCAGAACTGGTTTAAAGCTGTCCTTTTTACTGTCCCCTGAGCTGGCAGTGAAGAAGAGGCTCCAGACAACAAAATATAAAAGCAAAGTAATTTTCTGTAATTTGATCCAGATTCAGTTAAAACGCTGAAATGTTCTGCAAACCACCCACTTTGGTAAATCCTGTGATATTCTGGAGGAATACATTATTCCAACTTTATTATAAGACTCAACTTTTCTGTCTGTTTCATCAATGAAGAAATTGTAGGGCCCTAAGTTAGAGCCTTTTTGTGTGTGTGAGAGTGTGATAGATATATCTGTTGACTGATATTATCAGATGACATCAGACAATCACTGACACATTAGTGTTGGCGTGTTTGTTTACTGGAATAAGAACTTTTGAACAGAAAACAATAATTAAGTGTTATTGTCATCCTTCAGTTGGTGCAGCAGAGCACACTCCGACTCCATAGTTCATAATCCTATCAGGGTCTCTGGTTGTGGGGGCGGGGCAGACCCATGAGGAAAAGGTGTAACACAGATTTAATTGATATAGAAACTACTTTTAATTGTGTCATTAACATACATAAATCAATGTAGAATTATGATTACATCATTTTAGTTTGATAATGTTACAATGTTAAATGTTATAATGACGGTTATTTCAAGGATAGTTCCAGAAAAACTTCTTTTTTCTTGACTTTACTGGACTGAAAACCTCAACAGGCAGAGCCCAGAGTCTCGTTAACATACGAACAGTTAAACTTAAAAATAACACATGAAACAGATGATGTTTTATTTGACCACATTTTAAATACTATTTAATTTTGTTGCTAAAATTCATCCTGAATTAAACTTTTTACTGGGATCAGGCAAATTGAGATTTTTGGGGAGTAAAATAAGTTTTGTTTCTAAAGTGTCGTTAAATGTTCTTAATAAACAGCTAAAACACTCAATAATATAACGGAAAAAATGATAATGTTTAGAGTAGCTGGCAAGGAACTTGGAGAAAAACAGTTTCCTCATCCTCTCAGATTTCTTACCTGTATGAAACGCCGAGTCGTTCTGTCATCACCTCAGGTGTAAAGCTCAACCTGGCCTGAAATCAAAATCAGTCCGTTATTTTTCCAGTGAAACCAACTTAAAGGCCTTTCTCAAACCGGATCCTGCCCCCTCCCGCTCCGTCACAGAGAGGACTCTGTTTGTTGTCACACTGACAGCTGAAGGAAGAACCCTTCATTAAGGTGGAGGTACAAAATACAGCAAGAAGGTTCAGGACCAACTCCTGTTTTTCTAGTAGAGACAAGAACTGTTGTACCTTTTCATAATCATGGATTTGTATCGTATTACCGTTGATAAGCTGCGTAAATAAAAATAGTCAGTGAGGTGGCAGACTCATTACATTTCATTCAAAAGTCTCTGTGAATATAGCCTACAATGCTTTTCACTCAAATGAACACATCCACCATTTTCTAGACCGGAGGAGGGATGATTTGATTTTAAATACGATGTAACCTTTAAGTAAACGTCTGTATGACAATAGTAAAGGTTTACCTTAGTTTGAGCTTTACTTTTATACCATTAGTGGCATGAAACTTCTTTGTACAGCGCGTTTGCATAGAGCTTAGGGTTGCCACTGAATAGTCAATCAAACATTAGTCACTGAAAGGAGTCTTAGTCAGCTTAGTTTTCATTGGTCGTGTCGTCGCAGATTAGCTCGTTTGGCGACATTTATTTACATGAAAATCTTTTAGATTACTTCAACATTGATATATTTGGATAACTAAATAAATACCATTAATGTGTGATGACTGGTCGACTATTGGCTTACACAAATGACTACATGTCAACAAGGAAAATCTTTAGTCAGGGGCGGCTCTAGCAGACTGTTGGTTTTATAACATACTCCAACTTACTGCTGACTGGTTTAAGATTGTGTGCAAACGGAGCAGTAGTGCACAGGGAGTGGGTGTAGGTGTTGGTTTAAGAAAGGCCTGTAGTGTCCTGCTATGACAGAACCAGAAATACTCACATTATCCATTCTCAGGGTCACAGCACTGGAAATGGTCAGAGATGTTTCATAAGAGTTTCCAATTAAAACTGAGAAGGCCGGGTGGAGGGGCTCAGTGAAAGTGGTGTGGACTGTATGAAGGAGAGTTTTCTTGTCACCAGACAGCAAATAAAAAGACAGAATCCCAGCGGACCAGTCCAGAAACAGCCCCAGTCTTCTCCTTCTGGCCCGGAATGCTTTTACATCAATGAAGGGGACAGGAAAAAAAGTTTCTCCGAGCCCGGGACGGAAAGAATAACCACTCGACGAAAAGTCACAACTCCAGGCTTTGTCACTGTATGGCATGAGTGTATCCTGGCGTCCTTTTCTCTTTAAGCTCTTGTATGCCGCGCCAATACTCCCGGCTCCCTCCCACTCCACCTCCCAGTAGCAGCGCCCGGTCAGACCCTCTCTACACAGCACCTGGATCTCTTCCTCAAACCTCTCTGGGTGATCAGGATACGGCTGCTTCTCTTCAGAATAGTTCACTTTCTTCTTACACTCAGACAGGAGGAGGTTTTCATGCACTGTGTTGGGGTCGAGCGTGAGATCACAGGCATCTATCCAAGAAATGAAAAGTGTTAATTTCAGTTTAGCCCGTTTAATGTAACAGAGCAGAGGAGTAACTCGGTGAGTAACACGGAGAGAAGCTTACACTTGTTCAGAAGCTGCGGGTTGATCCAATGCTCTTCATCTTGGTCAACACTGAGGCAGAGGACAGAGAGGAAACACTGTCAGCTTGGCAGTCATTATAAAGGCCATCAGATACTAATGCATACATTGTTTAGAAGGTATTGGAAAAATCATCTGTCCTAACATGAGGCTCTTATTTCATTTTCTTATTGCAAAGAAAAGTAAATCTGCATTCATCTAAAATATTTTCACACAATTAGATTTTTAATAAAACGATGTTTTCAGTTCAAAAGCTGTTTGAAGCCTGCGTAATATTTCCTATCTGTAAGTTAACAGAACCTTCTGACAGTTTTTGTCTTAAGTTAGTTGGAATAGTGTGCAATTAGTTTATCCCAAAGTCAGACCTGAATTATGCAGAAAACCTGACAGAAAAGAATACTCTTGATTTTCCTCGCTGACGGTCGCTTTCCTTTTCAGACTGTTTGCTTCATCTGAGTGTCAAATTTGTTTCTTTTTCTTTGGATTTTCACTTATTTTTGAAGTTGTATCTGTAGTCATCCATCTTTTCTTTGTTTGTTCAGCCATAGTAGATTACTGTTTACTCGCAACACTTCCAGAGACCGGAAAAGCAGCCTGTGATGCCCTGTGTCATCATGTGTTTTCTGTGTCATCCTGGAGGTGTGCCTTTGCAGGTAACTAATCAGAGTAACTCAGCTCACCTGGGGTCCGTTTCAGAAAGGTGGTTCAACAAACCCTCAGTCTAACCCCAGACTGTGGTGTGATTTACCCTGAGCTGAAAGTCGCTGGCTTTTTGGTTTCAAAACAGCTGATCTGAGTTAGTTCAATCAACTTTGAGTAGGTTCAGCCGGAGCTAAGTGCGCGTACGCTGATTATAAAAAGCAAGCATTAATGGAGCCCCAATACCACGATTCGCCATGGCAACGGTACACAAAAAGAGGTCCTCCTACGTCACACCAGTGGAGCTCAAAATCCTCATGCAGACGTTCAGCAAATACGAGCATGTTTTTAGAAAAATAAAGTTACAAAAAAATAAAGTTACACAAAATCTACAAATGATGACTTTGACACAGATTTGTCTTTTGATTATTTTATTATAATTATAAGAGACTTTTGCCAAAGGGTCAGAGCAGCACAGACGTTTTTTTTTAAATTCAGTAACCACTCAAACACGCGTGTGATACGGGCTGAACAAACAAAGAAGTCGAATGAGGATTAGAGGGAGGAGGCGGAGTGGATCTCTGAGTTTCCTGAAGAAAATCTGTCTCCTGTCCGACTCGAACGGAGAAACCTAAAACATGCAGGAAGGTAGCTCTCCAGGAGCAGGGTTGGAGACCCCTGCTCTTCAGTATACTAACTTGAGTTTTTCCAGTTTACATCTTGGGTCCTCCAGTCTCTCGGAGAGCAGCCTCACTCCCGCCTCTCCTGGGTGATTGAAGCTGAGGTCCAGCTCTCTCAGGTGGGAGGGGTTAGACCTCAGAGCTGAGGCCAGAGAGGCACAGCCTTCCTCTGTGATCCCACAACATGACAGCCTGTAGAGAAAATGACTCTTAATAAAAACACAAGGCCACACAACATCCTGTTTGGCTGTCTGTACATATAACTGCACAAATCTGATCAACTGTTTTATAAGATATTGATACCTCAGTATCTCCAGCCCACATTTTGAACTCCCAAGACCAGCAGAGAGCAGCTGCACTCCTAAATCCTGCAGGTTGTTCCGACTGAGGTCAAGTTCTCGCAGCTGAGAGTTTGAGCTGAGAACTGACGCAAACACTTGACAGCATTTATTTGTCAGGTAACAACCACGCATGCTACAATAGAGACAAAAATAAACCGCCATTAAACATTATAGTAACAAGGAAACATTGCGTGAAGATGCTGCTGTCGCCTAAAACTTTCACCTGAACTCCTTCAGTTTACAGACTGGACCAATCAAGCCAGCAGGAATGAAAGTCAGCAGGGTTAACTCATCGTTGAAATCTTCCTCCTCCTCTTCCTCCTCCTCCTCCTCCTGAGAGTTATACCCACTATAATCCTGTGGATAACTGTATATGCAGTCAGTCAAGTCCAGGGCTCTCAGTGATGATTGTTTCCATTGAAGGATGGATGCCAGTCTGTGACAGTGTTTAAAATCTAGAGTGAATCTGGACAACCTGTACAAAAACATCACATATCAATTATAAAGACAGCGTAGTGAAAGTGCATCAAGATTTAAATTTGTTGGGATGAGTAACATTAACTATGAAGTTGTTAGACATACAGTACTGTAGTGTAAATATTTGAGTTTCTCATATTTTTTTTAAGAATTAAAATACAAAACTAGTTAAAAGTCTAGAGGAACAGTTCAGACTTTGAAATAAAAGGTAAATTTGTATATTTGCCTAATTAATTAGTGGCATTTATTAGGGGTGCAAACAAGTACTTACTAAATAAATCATAATCAAGTTACAAAAAAATCAATTTTGTTGTCCTATGTTTTTTCTACATTTTATCCAAGTCCCCTGTGTCATAATAATAATAATAATAATAATAATAATAATAATAATAATAAGCGCTTTATATTAAGGTCCTTGTAATAAGCGTTAATTAACAGTTAATAAGACCTTACAAGTCCTTATAAGATGCTTATTAACATTAAATATACATTAATAAGACTATATAAGTGTCAATAATAGTATTATTATCACATTTTTATTAGATTATGAGACATTAATAAGCACTCATAAGATACTTGTAAACAATTTATAGGCAGCTTATGAGCGTTTATAAAAGCCTTATAAGTTTATTATAATTGTTTATAATAGCATTACAAACCTATTCATTGAGTCTTACTCACTTACCTATTATGCCTTTGTTAAGCCTTTACTATGCTTTACAGTTGCTTTATTATGATTAATACATACTTTACTATGCAGTAATTAGGAATTAATTATGCACTTATTAACAGTTAATTATGCTTATTTGCAGTTACTGGAACTAAAGCGAGAACGGTGCCTTATTGAGGTTAATAAATCCTTTATTATGCACTTATCAACAGTTAATTAATAGTTACTTATGCTTATTTGCAGCTACTGGATCTAAAGCGAGAACAGTCCCTTATTGAGGTTAATAAATAATCTATTATGCAGTTATTAACAGTTAATTATGCTTATTTGCAGCTACTGGATCTAAAGTGAGAACAGCACCTTATTAAGGTTAATAAATCCTTATTATGCACTTAACAGTAAATTATGCTTTTTTGCAGCAACTGGATCTAAAGCGAGAACAGTGACTTATTGAGGTTAATAAATCCTTATTATGCACTTTACAGTTAAATGCTTTTTGCAGCTCCCATTTGTAATAATAAAGGATTTTTTAACCTCAATAAGGCACCGTTCTCGCTTTAGATCCAGTAGCTGCAAATACGCATAATTAACTGTTAATAAGTGCAAAATAAATTGCTTATTACTAGCATAGTAAAGTATGTATTAATCATAATAAAGCAACTGTAAAGCATAGTAAAGGCTTAACAAAGGCATCATAGGTAAGTGAATAGGACTCAATGAACAGGTTTGTAATGCTATTATAAACAATTATAATAAACTTATAAGGCTTTTATAAACATTCATAAGCCGCCTATAAATTGTTCTTATTGTATCTTAAGTACCTTATGAGTGCTTATAAATGTCTAATAATCTCATAAAAACATGATAATAATACTATTATCAACACTTATATAGTCTTATTAATGTATATTTAATGTTAATAAGCATCTTATAAGGACTTATAAGGTCTTATTAACTGTTAATAAATGCTTATTACAAGGACCTTAATATAAAGTGCTTCCGATTGTTAGCAGTTGCAGGTGTCTGTTTATAGAGATCAATAAGAAGCTTAATCATCATCAGATTGCCGCTGATGGGTGCCTGGATGTCATTAAGACACATAACATTTCGCCTGCTTTTGCTCTCCAGACGGACTGTTTTTCATGCAAACGCCGTATCCTGCTGATAGCTGATTGGTCAATACTACTCAGACTACAAGCGTAGTACAAACGGAAACCAGAAAAATTGCCGTCTCGGAAATCCATGGCCCCCGTCTGTAAATAGTAGCCCCAATAGATAATATATAGATTTTTTTTTTCAATAGTTATTGACAGGCGGGGGTTGGGCCCATATGGACTGCGGGGCCCCCCTGCCCCCGCGGATCTGCATTCATAAATAAGACCCCAAGGCACTTAAACTCCTTGAGCCTGTCAGTGGAAAAACAAGCACCTTGACTGAACAAACTTTGATTGGCTGAAGTTACCGCCCAAATTACAATGCAGCCATTACAGCAGTTGTTAGGACATTGTTAGGACATAAACCATTTCAAAAGTTTTTACTTGTCATTCATCCCAAAATGTAAAGTAGGGCCCAGGTTCAGAAATACAGGAATTATCCTTAAAACTGACCTCAGTGTCTCCAGTTTACAGTCACGACTTTCCAGCACAGCCAAGAGATCTCGAGGAAGAAGAACGTTGTAGTTATGAAAACACACCAGGCAAAGTTCTCGCAAGCATGAGTCTGATGACTGAAGAATGGAAAGTAGAGTGGCAAGGCCATCATCACTCAGATGCTCCCTTGTAAGTCTGTAGAAATAGAGGAAACAAATTGGAGTGTCATGTTTGCCTAGTGGTAAGGACATGTATCATTTATTGTAGTAGCAGTGTTCCACCACTTTGATTCCAGCCAGGGACCCAATTAAGCCTCATTTTTACTAAGTGCTCAACTTCCAGGGTTGAAAAACAAACCTAATGGGGAGCTGCCATAAACACCACCAGAGCACACAGAGAAATAACTTTACCAGAGGAAGATGAACTGACAGGGAGAGAGTGACTTCCTTGGTAAGTTGTTTATTTTTTTATTTAGCGCTATCTTTTCTGGTGGAACAGTTCACAGGTGTCTGTGTCTGTCTGATTTGTGGGCCGTTTAACGTTTATCTTTTTTTTTATGTGATCACTGCGAACACAGAGCTTTCTCACTGTTTTAGGGGGCTTATATATAATATATTCTGTGCAACTAGCCTCAGCTATTTAAGATCTTTATCATTCAATAGAACCAAGAACATCTTTAGGGAGACTAGTACACTCTTTGCTTGAACACTCCAGAAAAACACAATTATGCCTCACTTTGAATTTTTTAGAAAAGTTACATTTGATCTCAATTTAGTTTGCCATGGCAACCTTCTGACACAAACAGCTGATCTGAGGCCTAACACAGTGTACAGCATGCGTACAAACAGGGGACTTTAACAATTCAGAAAAAAGCTGCCTGGCAGCAAGATGAAGCGGTGGAAATGTTGACTAATGTTTATTTCTTTTAGTGGGACTCTTTTTAAGTGGCTAAAGTACATTTTGCTCCAAATCCCCTCTACAGCATTATATAGCCTAGCTTCCCTGATGGTGTCCAACATGGCTTGTTAGCTTGCATAGTGTTTTCCATACATTGATTTGTGGCAGCCGTGCTTTGGAGTCAGGATTGTTGTTGGCTTTTCCCCACAGCGAAGAGATGAGAAGACCAGATTGTTTTAAGTTATCTGGTTTAATTAAGCAGCAAGTTTGCTTTAGGCCTATTGAACCGCCTCTCTTAGCATTTTCTACTACTTTTGTCTATTGTCTACTTAATAAACAACTCCTGTCAGCAACCACCACAAAAAATTATTGACGTGGGAAACAATATCTTTAAATAAACTTGCTAATAAATTAGCCTTGAGAATAGCTTTGGTCAGCAAGTGTTTGCCAACCCCTCACTTCTCTCTTGCTCCACCTTCTCATCAACAAACCAAAAAGCCAAACCCAAGGCTTCAAAATCAAAGTCCACAAACCAAAAGGTGGACTTTGATTGCAAAATCAATAAGGAATTAATCAAATGAATATTGCACACAAAAATTCACATTACGTCAGAACTCAGCTTTTACCTTTGAAACTGAATTCATAGGATACTTACACAGCTTTCTTGCAGTTCTTCATTACCAGGATAAGTTTCTCAGCTCCATATGGTGTATAACATTTTGTTAGATCAAGTTCCTCAACCAGCTCCCCAGATATCTGCAGCATTGTGGACAGTACTGAGCAGTCAATGGGCGAAAGTGTTGCTCCTGCATCCAGATACATCCTGATGTCATCCTGAAATCTCTCTTCTTTAAGCTCATACTTGCAGAGAAGAAGATTCATACACCTCTTTTGTGGGATGTTTCCTGCATGAAAATTTCTCAGGTACTTCTTCATCTCCTCAGCCGTCTCTGAGCCGCTCATTGTCTGTGGTAGTGAACTTTGGAGCATCGTCTGATTGGACTGCAGTGAGAATCCAAGGAAGAAGCACAGAAACAGGTCCAACTGACCTTTCTCACTCTGCACTGCTTTATCCACAATTCTCTTCTGCAACTCAAGCAAGCCCAGGTCAGTAGGGTCAGCCTCCAGGAAAGACCTCAAAGTGCTGACGTCCTTTGTCACACAGCAGTGGAACATGTAAAGTGCAGCTAGAAACTCCTGAAAGCTTAAATGCACAAAGCTGAACATCTTTTTCTCGTACAGGCCGCGTTCTTGTTTCAGGATTTCTGAGCAAAATCCACAAAACACAGAAGCTCTGTCAACGTCAATGCCACATTCTCTGAGGTCCTCTTCGTAGAATATGATGTTTCCTTTCTGCAGCTGTTCTAATGCCAGCTTGGACAGACTTAAAATCATGGCAGCATTCTCTGTTGACTTCTTCTTTTGAGCCTTCTCACTTGAGCTCTTCCCATATTTCTGTGCTGTTCTTTGGGTTTGAACTATCAAATAATGTATGTACAACTCTGTCATCGTTGTGATCTTTCGACTCCTCAGGTCACTCCACCCTTTCTCGAATACCTCAGCTATGATCCAACAAAAGATTGGGATATGGCCCATGAAATAGAAGCTTATCATCCCTTTGAGATAGGAGAGGACTTCTTTGGCCTGACCAGCAGTGCCAAACCTCTTCATGAAGTATTCCTCCTTATGTTGGTCAGTGAACCCTTGGACCTCTGACATCTGATCAACATATTTCGAAGGGATTTGACCGGCTGCTGCAGGGCGGGATGTTATCCAGAGAAGAGCATTGGGCAGCAGGTTCCCTTTGATCAGGTTAGTCAGTAGCACATTCACCGTTGATCGCTGATCTATTTTACTCATTCTCATGCCCCCTTCAAAGTCCAGTGGGAATCTACTTTCATCCAAACCGTCAAAGATGAACAACACTTGCTTATTAACAAGTTCCTGTGCACCTTTAAGTGGTCTCAGTTCAGGGTAGAAGTGTAGAAGAAGTTGCAGCAGAGTGTATTCACCCTCTTTGAGCATGTTCAGCTCTCTAAAAGGAAGCACGAAGATGAAATCAATGTGCTGGTTTGATTTTCCCTCTGCCCAGTTTAGGGAGAAGTTTTGGACTGCAACCGTCTTTCCAATGCCAGCAATACCTTTGGTCATCACTCTCTGGGTTGAACTCTCTTTTGCAGGGTGTCGTTGAGCAAAGTTTTTTCCTGGCTTGAAGATATTCAGGCAGTCGATCTCTTGATAGGGAGAATAAGGTGATCTCTCATGTGGGAGTTTAAACTGATCTAGAATCTCGTGTACTTTGATACCATAATCCTCAGTCTGTTCAGTGATGAAGAGTCTTGTGTAGACGTTCTCCAGTCGTGATTGGCTGTCTGATGTGCCTTCATTTATGCACGTATACTTTTCCCTCAGATGGGCTTTATGCTTCTGTTTAACACTCTCAATGATTGGATTCCTTTCCATGACTCCGTCACCACCTTCTAAATGTCTGTCTGTCCTCTCCCCCTCAGTGGTTTCTCTCTGATGTGGATCTTTCCTGTCAAAACATCAAAATCAAAAATGAGAAAAACAGCATGAACAGCATCACACACGTACACACTTAACTTTAGAGTTATATTGCTTCTGAAATGCTTTGGATCCATCATCCTCAAACTGAATAACCTTCATTTGTGGTTGAAGACATACAAGTTTAATAGTGAGTGTGTCACTTTAACTGACCAGCAACATATTCAGGTCATGCTCTCCATATACTAGAATACTTTGAAAATATTTGGGTCTGACATCTGAAGACATTTTAGTCATCGACTGTGAGACTGGGCATTTTTCTGAATCACGATTTAAAAGACGACAAATAGATTCCTGTTGAGATTATTTCCCATCATGCTCCTGGTGGAAATTTAAAAAAAAGAGCAAACAGTGGATCAGAAACAAGCAGCTTTTGGCCACAGCTGCCTTTGTGTTTGCATGTAATACAGGTTATCGAGGCCCTAATGTTAGCCTTGTTAGCATTAAGAGCTAGCAGGCCCTTGCAAGGCATTTCCTTCCTCCTCCCCACTTCAAGCTGTCACTGGTGAACCAGACCCAACTGCTAGTGCGGAAACAGTGGGTCAACCAACGATAGTGTCACATTCAGGAATAACAAAGTGAAAGCATGCCCCTCTGAAGACATGGTGGCTACGTCCATTACTTATACTGTGTGTGTACCACACCAAGCGAAACATCTGAATGTAGAACTAGGAATGGGTTTGTGGCATTTAGGCCAAAATGTTCACTAGAAGAAGATTGTGTAACTTCTTCCTTCAACAGTTACATAGTCTTGTGTTAAAGTTGTGTTTTTAGCATGTTGTTGTGTAGACTCTGAACTTACCTCTTCTCTAACAGACTCTCACCACTGTGTCCTTCCACAGGTGGATCAATGTCTTTCGTGCTCTTCATCTTTCCGTCTTCCTCTTCTCCTGTCTCTGCTGAGTCACTTCCCTCTACATCCTCGTCCATCTGAGGTTCTCTTGCCGCGCCTGCCATCTTGTTTGGAGACAGGAAGTGGTATCATGGTTAAGTCAAGGCATGTCAGATTAAACTCTTCTCTTAACTCTTCAAATGTACATTAATGTGAATTAAAGTTGCAGGATCATCACGTACAGTCTTTGTTTATAAATAAAACATTAAGCAGTGGCCCTGAGGATACACTGCATTATTAGAAAACACACGTATCAAGATAAAACACACACAACACAAACAAATAGCACAAAACACAAATAAACCCACAACACAACCAATCGTGTCAACAAAACCAAATTAAACAAGAGCAAATAAGACAACACCAAAAGTAGAGACAACACAACCTCAAAATGCAACCCAGCCAAATACAGTCAACACAACCAAGTTCAGACAACAGAACTAAATAGAGACAACACAACCTCAAAATGCAACCATAAAACAACCAAATAGCAAAATAAAAAACAAACAGACAGCACAGCCATACAGGGTCATTGGTTGTCATATTGGTTGTGTGTGTTTCTCATATGTCTTGTGTTTGTCTACAGGTCATTTGTGTTTGTTTATTTTTCTTATTGCAGTGTGTTGAGCGCTTAGGGCCACCGTACTTTGGGCTTACCTTTAAAATCCAAAAAAGGCCTAAAACTTGAATATTTGATTTCATGTAGATGGGATCAAATATTTTTACGCTGACAGCAGGCGAATCATCTTCTAAAGATGAAGCGGAAACAACAATAATGACTGATTTCTGATCATCTGACATAAAGTCAGTGTGTACTGTAGTTCAAAGGCATTTCCACAAACAGCTGTTTTTATGTAAGACGACAGAAACTCAATGAGTTGTTACAAGTTAAGTTACTTACAGTCTCCTGCTGTGTGGATTATATAGTGCGGCATGTCAGAACCCGGTGACGAGAACGTTTCAAAGTTGGTCTGCGGACACTTCCTGGTCCTTCGCTTCCCTCCTTGTGGACTTTTGACCTCACAGAATGACCGACTGTGCTGTCTGCACAGGTTAACATGGGGTTACTGAAAGACATTAATCTACAACAAAGACGTTCTCAATATTAAATGATATCTTTTAGAAAAAATGATGTGTTTGCTAAAAGATACACAGTGAAATGTTTAAATCCAAGGAGGAGAAGAAAACTTTTAAAATGCTCGTTTGCTGAACAGAGGTCGGATCGATCTGATGCATTAGAGTAAGTCGGGAAACCTGAACGCTGAACTTCTTTCGTGACACAGCGTCAAGGGAATTTATCTCAAGATGAATTTTAGATCTAGAACAGATTGTTAGCTGAACTTGCTGCAGATGTCTGTTTATAGAGATCAATAAGAAGCTAAATCGTTGTCAGATTGCTCTGATGGGAGCTGGGATGTCATTATGGCAGATTTTGTTCCGCCTGCTTTTTCTCTCCTCACTGACCGCTTTTCCACCGCAGCCGTGATATGTGATTTGTCAATATTACTCGGACTACAAGTTCAAACAGAACACTTCCCTGTCCACATCCCTGCCTACAGATTATACATTCTATGTAGAATATGTAAAAAGAGATTACTCCGTGATGTAATATTGTCCAAATAACAAAATGCAAGTGAATAAAAAAGCCTCAGTAATCATACAAAATAACACAATCTGTTCATAAATAAGAAAATTAAAGGAAGATTAAATAATTAATATGAGCAACAAAAATGATTATTCCAATATTGTTCTATCTTAATCAATTTACAGATCTTAATGAATAAAGGTTTCTTAAATATCTAGGACTTTAATATGACTTTAAGATGTCTGTCTGTCTGCCTGTCTGTCTGTCTGTCTGGAAACTGAAAGGTTTGTAAATTGTTTTTAAATGAATTGTTCCCTGATCATTCGTACATGTAGGTTTGACAGGTGATGGAGCTGCTCAGCTGGTCTTCAGTAGGTTATACCTGACTTCACTACGGCTGTGTTCAAAATGCCGCACTATATACTACACACTATATACTACGTACCACATACTGCGTTCTGGGGTAGTATGTAGTATGGAGTCAAATTAATTTAGCAGCGTGCTACGCCAGGCGGAAGCAGACAATAACCGCCGCTTCTTTAGCTAAAGCGTCCCCTTCTGCTGGATTGCTGCTGCGGTCTGTCATTTCAACTGCCGATGTGATGTTCCAGCACTTTGCATTGTGGGATACAGTTGACGAGGTCCGATGCATTCTGGAGATTTTCTCCGAATCAGCACCACGTTTTTGACATACTGCACATTTTGCTTTTGTTTGCATACTGCATACTTCATTTTGACTAAATCGGTACATACTGCTAGAACACAGCATATTTATTTTTACAAAGCCTAAATTGTGCGCAAGGTGGAAATAAACAGCGCGTGCTTCACACTGTTCCGCCCTGCCAGGTCCACTGTTTACAGTCGCCGTTTCGACTCCGTTACTCCCTCTGAAGCCGTCCAATCATTACGCCTCTGTGCGTTTTACATAGAAGACGAAACGTAACGGAGGCGTAAAAATAAATCCCACCTTGAACTGGCAGTGTAAAAGGGGCTTCGTAGGGGCTAATGACTCTTATTCTGACTCTTAAGGATTTCTTATTTTGCTAATTCTCCTCCTCCGTCCCCGTGTCTCGTCCTAGTTTCCTTCCTAACTAGGAGGAGCTACGATGCAAGGAAAAGACGAAGCAAGAAATAGTGCGTTCCATTTGTATTCGGAAGTCGGAATTTCCGACTGGAACGGCCCCTGAAGTCAGATTTCCGACTCGGAAAGTCTTAGGAACCTCAACAACCCAGACCTCATATCTCTGTGCATGAACAGTAAAAAAGCTGTAGTATTAACTGTTTATTATCACTTCTGTCTTAATTGTGTCTCATTAAATCAGCCGTACTCACAGTACTTTCTAACTTCTATCTGTGGACGTGTTGTGGACCTCATATTTGTTCTGTAGTCGACTTGTTGTACTGGAACCATAGACTGTACTGGAACGCGGTCAGCTCCGGTGCGATGTCATTCCCATTTCCAAATTCCGACTTCCGAGGTTAATGGAATGCACCATAAGTAATGGACAGACGCAGGGTGCGAACTACGGGGGAGCCACGGGGGTCTCAGGCCCCCTTAATGAGACATGAGCTCCCCTGAAAAAATTATTTGTGAAATTTTGGGGGGGTCTCTAAAATATTGGAAAAATGCTGTTTTTCCCATGCATTTCCTTTTTGTTTTGTTTTTTTGAATTGTCATAATCATGGATCATGTGTAAAATTAGGCTATTTTTAATGTATGATTTGCGCATGAGGGTGATTCACCATTATTTCACTTTAATAAAGATACCAGCCTGCATGCAATTCTTGTCCTCGCCATTGAAGCGTGGGGGCGCTATGTCTTAAACGTCACTTTAAATCAAATGAAACGAAAAAAAAGACCTGCTCTGGACCATTTGCGCTGGAGCCGCTGGCCCCGCTCAATTTCGGTGCTGATGGTATTTACTGCCATGTTTTGCAGTCTTCGTTATGTCTAAAAGAACACAAGGAAACCTCTTGGCAAATTTTGGATTTACAAAGAAATCAAAGAATGACTCTGAGGAGCAGCAAGAGGTGAGTTCTTCGGCAGATGCTAGGACAACCGACACCACCGCTGCACCTGCAGGGACTGCAGCCGGTGAAAGCCCGCCAACAGCCGGGCCCTGGGTCACGGTGACTATACAGGACGACAGCTCTGATGACGGTGACGCCATCTGCCTCTCTCTCCCGGCTAACTGGACCAGCCAGCAGTGGAGAGAATGGAAGTCCCGCAACACCTGGCTGTTTCTTAAGGATGGAAACTGGGGATGCACAATTTGCAGAGACACAAAAACTCTTCTGCTTTCTGAGAAGGTAATTGGCAGGCACTTATCAGAAGAGTGGATTAATGGAGATGTAAGCAGCCACACACAAAAAGGGTTGCTTAAAAAAATCTATAAACATCGTGATAGCATAGCACACAAAAGGGCTGTTGTAGTCACAGAAAACAAGCAAAGGGAGATTCTGCCAAACAGAATACTTGAGATAAATTCCAAGTTAAAAGAAGAAACGGCAACTTCATTCAGATCGGCCTATATGGTGGCCAAGGAAAGGCTGGCGTATAAAAAGCTCCCTCCTTTAATGAAACTACAGGAGCTCATTGGCGCAAAAGTAGGCACTGTGCATAAATCAGATAAGTCATGTGCTGAAATTATAGGCCATATTGCACAGCATATGCGGATGAAGTTAGTCTCAAACATTAAAGAGATAAATTCAAAAATCAGCATAACCATTGATGAGAGCACGGTGCACGGACGCGCGTAACTCATTATATATGTGCGGTGTGATGTGAGTGGGAAAGGAGACGTGGACAATGTATTTTTAGACATTACAGAACTGACACAAGGCACAGATGCGGAATCCATTTACAACAGCTTGAGACAGAGTTGGCGCCAAGCAGGATTAGATGATGAGTTTTTGGAGACCAACCTCATCAGCATCGCCACAGATGGAGCTGCACTTCTCACCGGCAAAACCACTGGACTGATTGCGAAGCTTAAACGTGACTTCCCAAAAATTCACTCCGTACATTGCCTGGCCCACCGCCTTGAATTGGCTGTCCATGACTTTCTCAAAGAGGTTGCTGGATGTAACCACTTCATCTCCAAGCTGTACGCTCTGTATCACCAGTCCGCAAAGAATGCGTGATTGCTTGATGAAGCGGCTGCAGATCTAAATATGCAAATTTTGAGAATTGGGCAGATATTCACCATCAGGTGGGTGGTGAGTAGTTTTAATACTGTATAAGCATTCTGGAATAACTACCCTGCATTAGCGCGCCACTTCAAGACAGCACGCGAGGATACATCTCGCAACCACACCGAGAGGAAGAAATTCCTGGGGCTACACAAACATCTAACAGACTCCGGGTTTTTTATGGATCTGGCTTGCATGAAAGACATACTCCGTGAGCTGCAGGGACTCTCATGTCACTAGTGGATGCCACTGGCCAGATTCAGCAGACTACTGATGTACTGACAGCCATGAAAAAGAGTGGCGGTAAATCCACACTGAAGGCTGAACAGCGCACATCCCTGGGCCTGTTTAAAGATGTTTAACTTGTTGAGGGCAGGGGGAAAATCAACCAGCGTCAGTTTTAGCAGTCTGTGATTGACGGCTTTAAAAGGCGAATGCCGGAATCAGACCTCGTCCACATGTTAAAACCCCTGGATAAGCACTTTTGGCCACAGGACTGCAACGCATTGATCCTGTATGGAGAAAATGAAGTACGGACACTAGCTAAAAACTTGGTGAGTCAGCTAGAGAGGCAGTTGATGAGTTCCACGACTGGAAGTTACAAGATAAAGCACCAGGCAAAACATTGGGAAAGCTTTGTACAGCAAGCAGCACATATCGCCCCACCCCATCAGAGTGTGAGAGGGGGTTTTCTGCTGTCAATGACACTGACAGCAAGACCCGCAATAGACTGCATGAAAACAGCCTCTCATCGCTCCTTTTTGTGGCTCTTAATGGACCCCCTTTGGAGAGATTCGACCCAGCACCCTTCATCACATCCTGGATTAAATCAGGTCATCGCCTGTCCACATTGTGGGCTTCTGGACCAACGGCAAAGGAAGCTGATCCCAGGCCTTTGTGGTCGCTTCTTTTTTAGGTAAGGGCTAATCTGTATAAACTGTATTATTCATTGTTAGCACTGTGTTGTATATGATGTTGCTGAGGATTGGCTCTCTTGTAGGCAGCCTGGCCGATTTTTTAAAATTATGATGGTCATGCGTGTGTGATGTCATTGATTGGTTTGTTGATGCGTGTTATAGTATTTCAGAGGTTATTTTGCGCATGTTAATGCGGACTTGTTTCCTTGTAGTCAGACTTGCATGTTTTGGTTTTGATTTAGATTTTATTCTGATTTGATGCGGGTGTGGAGGTTGGATGTGATATGTGCTTATATGTGCTGACATAACGCAAGTAGGCATACACTGGGCAGACACATCAGTGTAATAAAAAGCACCCCACAAATAACCTATCAGTGCAAAAGTATTCTCTTATCCTCTATCACCTGTTATTAAGTTTCTTAGTTGCAATGAAAATTAAACACAACAAACAATCAGACAAAATTTAAAGTTGATTATGAAAAGCTGTGAGGAACTTTCATCTTGTGTCGATCTCGGCGACCACCAATGTGCAAAATGTTCACGTTTTATCTTACTGCTGATCTTGTCCTGTACGTGTATCAGTCGTGTTTTTAGCCCCAAAATCTTACCCTGCTGTCTTTGACAGTCAAACTTGTCACACCGCGTAAAGGCACTTCCGCTCTGCGTTAATCTCCTCATCTGACACTGGCCGTTAGGGCTGTTTCAGTCTGTTTCATAACCTGCTAAAAACTCCTCACAAGAGCTTTAAAATAGTAGGCTAAATGATGATACACACCTGTGAGAAAGAAGAATTTGGTAGCCTATCTGTCCTCCTTGATGAGTCTTATTACCGGTATGGTTGAGTCTGATCTGCAAGTTTGGGCTGTGAAAAAGTCAGACAGCGATAGACTTGAGGTAGCAGGAAACAACAGGCGGGGTTTAGGGACCGTCTTTAAAGTGCATTAAGATCATTTTGTAAATTTTACTGACCCGATCCGTGTTAAATATATTTTAGTTTTAACTTTTTTTACCCATACATGATATGATTTTTCTTACAATGGGAATAATTGGCACGATAACACAATTTTTTATTTCAGTTTGAAACTTTTAGTAAAAAAGATAAAATGTGGAAGTTAGCTACGGTGCCTTGTCTTCAGCTCGGCCTTGTTAGATCTTTTTTCTATTTTTTTGTCAGCTCGTCCTTTTATCTCGTCTTTTCTTTAATATCAAACACAGACTAGTATAGCTCGACGTCCATTTTTTAAATCTAAAAACACATGTATGTATCTAAATAAGATAAGGTACAAATACAAATACAAATAGATAAGAATAGGATAAATTAAGAGGTATGGTATACAAAAGTGACATAAATGACAATCAAAAGTCACATGGTATGGGATAACACTTACATATATGGGTAATGGCAGCAACATTTAGCAGTATAAAATAGTACAGGCCTATAAATAAGGTGCAATATGAAAATTGTCAATTAAATACAGTATGTTTTACAGTATGTATACATATATAATGTAGTATGGTACTGAATATTAAGTCTATTAGTGTATATTACAGCAGCAAAAACAGCATATCAGATGTAATAAGGTGTTGTACGGTACAGAATGTACAGTATAGTATAAACATATAGATACCAGAATATACTACTATATGATGTACTATATAACAGTAACTAGTGATAATAATGATAATACAATATAGTTCAGTATAGTTTGGTGGTAAGTCGTAGTATGAAGACATTACTCTATAGTTGTATACTGTACACTGTTACTGTATACTGTTATGTCAGTATTCATATGCATATTAGCCTACCGTAATATTGGGTGTATAAAACGCACTTTTACTTAAAAAATTGTCATCTAAAAATGGGCTGCATCCTGTGTACTGGTGCGACAAATATACCAGTATAAAATGCAGATAGAGGTATTTTATTGTGTTACGTATTTTACCCAGACGATGGCGCTATAATCCAGCTCAATCTTCGTCATGGGAAAAAAGACTGTGGCTGCTTCTCAAGTCTCTTAAATTGCATCCATGTTTCCTTCACTTGCGTCGTTCACTTGCGTCTTAGTCCCTCCCACCAGAGATGCTTGGAGAGACGCGAGGAAACCAAGAGAGGAGAGAGGAAACGAGGGAATGTTTTTTAAGAGACATGAGACGTCCTTTCCGATGAAGCGTCACGTGCTGCGACGTCCGTTTGGGATGATCGCGTCATCTGATCACCGCTGGATCAGCTGTCAGTCTGCTTTAACAGCTGTTATTGTCTGTACACATGTGCACTGTATTCATTCTAATAAAACACACAGTAACAGTGTTTCCTCTCTGTAACCTGTTACCTGTGTAACAAACACCTGCACATGAAGAACAGGCTGCAGTCTGTGTTCCTGCTGCAGAGCCAGACGGACATTTCTTACCAGCACTGTGTCTTTATGTTATTTGTTCATTATTTACATTTTCGATCACTGATCATCTGATCTGAATTCATTATTTAATAAGCCCAAATACTGTCTGCTCATGAACTATGAACATTATTGATTAGGCTCAAAGTTTCAGGATAAATAGAAATCACGTCACGCTGATCAAACCCGACCTCACTGATGATCACTCTCACACGTAGTGTTACCTGCTGACAGAGAGACTCTCCTGCTCCCTCTGAATTCATTCATTCATCTGTGATAAAAGTTAGCAGGGAAATAACTGATCATGACGAGAGGTATTTCTTTAGATTCAATTTAATAGAAATGAATCTGTTTTTGCCACTTCTGATTTTTAGACAACTTATTTTCACTCAGATGTTGACCCAGAAAACAAATCAAATCTGCAGTTATTCACTGCATTTTACATATTTTACGACAAGTTATGATCAATATTTCGTTCTAAACGATCTCAGGTTGTCAAATACCAACTCATTATACCAACTTCTACTACATGTCAAGGCGCCCTGTTAAGTCTGTTTTAAGGCCCGCTTCTTCCTATTCTTCGATAGGAAACTCTGGTGATGTTGTTAAGTTTCACATGAGTCCGATCTGCTGCAGCGTCAAATCACTAACTGTCACTGGCCAGTAAAAGACTTCCGTGGAGGCTGTTCTCGTGTATCCTCGCTTATAGCTCCTCGGAACTCCCTACTCTCTCCTCTCCCCTCGCTCCTCCGAGCAGCGATAAGAGCTTTGAGACGGTCCTCAATATGGCGGCTCCGGAACTACTTCCGGTTCGGGCGAGGAACGAGGAGCGAGGAGCTATCAAATAAGAGACTTGGGAAGCAGCCGGAGTGTGTTTTTTATGTGTTTCAACTGAAAATAAATTGAGATATGTTGAAATAATTTGTGTACATGTTTTTTTAAATATCTCTTGTATTCCAGATTTTACGGTATATTCAAATCACATAACTTTAAGCTCTAAGCAGCAGCTGTCTCTGAGCCTGTGATTCACATTAACACACATGATATGACCATAATATCTCACCAGACCTTGTGTGAACTTTGACCTCTTCCAGCAAACAGGAAAAGATGGTGGGCTCGTCATAGTGTGAAATTTTAGCTTTTATGGGATTCAACCAAAATTCTGTCTGGCATGGGCGCTATAGCTGGTAACTTTTTGACAGTAGAGCTTAAATTTACTTTTATTTTATAAATGTTTTTATATGAATTTAGTATGTTAGCTTGCATACTCATGCTCCTTCAGCAGTGTTTTTGAGACACTTTCTCAGCTCTACATGCAGTGAATGTTTGAATTGTGTTTTCAATATAAATGTTTCATTTACTTTGTTTCAAGTCTCACAACAGCGCTCCTCAAAGTTCCAACTTCCAGCTGTGAAAAAGCTGTCATTATCCAAGGACTCGACATCTAACTTAAAGAAACATTTACAGGTGAGACCAACAGCTGACGTTAGCTGCTCAGAATTCCAGTTAAAAATGTTCGCCAACCCGTCGTCTTCTACTTCTACTACTGAAAAATAGTTTGTGACTCTGGTGAAGCCGCAGGCAGGATGGTGAGGGTAAAAACACGATCACCAGACTGGAATTAGTTTATGGCAGTTTATTTTAAGTTTGAGTGTGAAGTAGTATGAACCGCACACTTAGCAAAGTACATTTAAATATGTGCATAATTAGAGCTAATCATTTAAATGGGCATCCGCACATTACAAAAATATTGAAAATTATTTATCTTGTCTTTATTTGCAGATTTAGTATTGAAGTTATCCTGAAGTAACTGAAAGTAATCAGTAGGGACATTTTCTTCTCTGCAGGTGTTGCCCCCTGCTGGCCATTAAATAGAATCAAGGTTTAAGTAATTCTTTTCAGCTTCACTTTGGAAACCAAGAGGCTCCTTCCCAGGGGTGGATCCAGACTTTTTGGACTGGGGTGGCCCAACTGGGGCACTGGCTTATGCAAGGGTGGCATGATGTACACACAAATGAACAGCATTATTTACCCTTACTCTAGTAATCATATTTTTTTTGCTTTACAAAGCAACACAACAGAGTGGCAACGTATAAATCTTTTAGCTTAATTCGTTTATGTCTCAAAAAGATGTACAGTATGTCAGAGTAACAATTCAAAGTACGAACACAACGAAATGTGCCACATTAAAATGCAGAGAATCCAAAAGCCTGTTGCAACCAAGTGGCAACCTCCGGTGTTGAAAAATGAAGCCAATGCGGAAGTGTAAAAAACTGCAGTTCCTCGAGTGGCCACTTGAGGCTCCAGAAAACAAGAAATAACATTACAGCAGGTGTGAAAATGCCCATTTTTACAGCAGAAATAAACATATTTACAGCCT
Source organism: Semicossyphus pulcher (assembly GCF_022749685.1). NCBI lineage: Eukaryota > Metazoa > Chordata > Actinopteri > Labriformes > Labridae > Semicossyphus > Semicossyphus pulcher. The sequence continues at coordinate 3,003,414 of NW_027211701.1, forward strand.
GGTACAAAAAACGGTTTTGTTATAAATAGCTAATTTTACTGTTCAAGATAACTGTACGGGGGGTGAATTTTTTTATAACACACCCGTTTTAATTATATTAAGCCTTAAATTATAGGGGTCGGATCACTTGATTGACAGGTGGATCCTGCTGGCTGTCTGCTAGACGTCAACACAGACACAGACACTGAGCTTAACTTCACCTGTTTGTGTTGTTGGAGACTTTTGGGGATTTTTTCATTCAAAGTTTGGACAAATAATCTGTCTCTGTGGATTTTATTTAACTTTCTGACCGTGCAAGAAGTCTGAGCTCCAGCTTTTCAGTGAGTTAAATGTTAGTGTTATTGTATTGAAATATTTTTAGCACTAAGTAGCAGGTATACTGTGCTCGCTTGAGCTGCTTGTTAGCCTGTGCAGTGTTTATTTATTTAATCGTCGGTCAGTAAATAGGAGTCAGGAGTTGTTGGCGTTTCCCCGGAGAGACTACAGCGGACCGTAGTGATGAAGAGACCGGTTCTTTTACGTTTCCCGTTACGTGTCGGCTCGCCGCTCTCTCACCGGGCGAGCAAGCAGCGAGTCCGCTACTTCTTTAGTCTGATAACTAAACACCTGCAGTCAGTCACCGACAGAATCTCCTCCTGGGAAAGTCAAACCAGCTCATTCATGATTTATACAGTCTATGGATAATAACCGTTAGCTACGCTGAGGAGCATATAGCCGAGCTTCATAGCCATAGCTAGCTGATTCATGCGGCCCGCCCATAGAGCTCAGCCATAGGCTGTAGCTCGGTCGCGCTCCGCCTCTTTGCCCGTCTCTAGATTAGCCGTCTCTGGCATTTCCAATATGGCGACCCCCAGCGGCGGCGCAATTCGGGCTTCCAAACGCTTCTTCAGAAACCAATGGGTGACGTCACTGAGACTACGTCCATTATTTATACAGTCTATGGTTGCAACACAGCCCAAATAGCTGATTTTAACATACATTAAGTCCCGCCTCTGACAAGGCAAACAGCCAATCATAGTTTAGGATTCTTCCTCTCGCTGCTCTCTGCTACTCAGGATCAGAACGCTTAAGGAGCCAGATTTATCGGATTTGTTTTGTGACCTATACTGCAGCCAGTCAGCAGGGGGCGATACACATCACACTGCTTTGCAAACAAGCAGTTCAGATGATTTTAATACAAAAAAATGTCTCATATTTATTTATTAACCTCTGCACACTAAATAAAAAGCTTGTTTCACACAGTTTTTTTTGTGGTGTGTGAGGTTTCTGTTCACAATGCAGCTCTGAGATCAGCTTTACACTGGCAGCTCAGAAAGTTGTTATCATGTTTCAAACAAGTGTTGAGCAAATAGTGAAGCAACTCTTCGTCCGGCCTCTGAAATCTGCAGTGAAATCTCTGAAAACAGAAGTGGGACTGTGAAGAGGGAATTCTTGGCCCTTTCACAAGTCACAGGCCACACCTCCTCCTTCCTCTGCTGGTAAACAAATCCTCTGGGCTTGTTCCAGTTTATGTAAGTTCCTGCTCAGCTGCAGGTCGCAGTGCTGGTAAGAACAAACTACATTAAATTCCTCTTGCTTTCTTGTTCTGACTGCTGTTTGTGTTTAATGTGCAAACCTGCAAAGCTGGCACACATGTTTGTTCTTCAGAGTGAGCTGCCAATCTGCAGGATTGTCTGCAGCTTTCTGTGGACGAGAAACATCCAGGAAAAAGTGAAAGTTGCGTGTTTAGTGAGTCCGGGTTGGTCACCTCCTGTCGAGTGAGATCAACACTTTATGGGTTTTTGTTTGTTTGTTGTGACTTTCACCACAACAGGACTTTGTGTTCAACTTGAGCAGGTTTTAGTTTGTATCTGGTTTCTCTTCTGTCCTTTTTCTCTCTCAGTAATCTGCAGGGACGCTGTGTTTCAGCTGCAAACATTGGACTTTGACCACATTTGTGCTGGTTGTAAATCAAGTCTGACCTGCATGCTTATGAAACCAAAGTCAGAGCAGAACAGTGACAGCCAATCAGGACGAGTCACAGCAGGTTTGAAAGCTGAGAAGTGACATATCTGCTGGAACCAAATAAGGGTGCAGCAACTTGTGGAGTTTGTTTACAGCAGCAGGCAGCACTTGAAGAATGTCTATGATGTGTTGGTGTTATAGTTACAGTTACCCAGCATGCAGTGCATCAATACTAAAAAATATAATCATATTTTTAATAGTTGCTTAATAAAAAGTGACTTTTCTCTCTCTTCCTCTTTTTTTGAGTTCCTCAAAAAACAAACAACAAAAGGAAACTCTGCACTTACACAGTCTCATGTTTAAATCTACGGAGTCATAGGAGTGCCATAAAAAAAAAAAAAAAATTAAAAGTGACTGTAACCTGTTTCTTAAACTTTCACATTTATGAATTGTTGTATTTATTCCTCTTTAAATTTCCTAATTTATTTTCTTATTCTTCATCATATTTATTATTTTTATGTCACTGCGATGACTCCATATGAACCTTGTAACAACAGCCTGAACTGAGCATGAAAGGATTATTTCATACATCTAAACTTTTTTGAAGACTGAAAGCGTACAGACTTCACCAAGGCGAGCAGAGAGATAAGATTTTGACCTTTGAGCTCTCTACAAGTGTCAGTGCACTTTAATTAATCACTAACAGAGGTCATGTTTGCTGGCGGGCGGTTCAGATGTAAAGACTCAGAAACAGAACAACATGGTGCACTGAAACGCAGACGTGACCCAGAGTGAGTTTAACTAAAGAGAAATAAACTGAGTGAGAAAAGTCTCATTTAGTGTTTTTAACTCTTCTGCCTCACTGAAGACTTTTAGTCCACTGTCACTTTTTACCTTCAGGCTTTTTTAACAGTGTGTATCCCTATGGCCTGTCTTTGGCAGAGGTGTGCATTGTTTATATATTCATACATACATGTATACATATAGGCCACTCAACACCTTAAGGGTGAAAAAGTCCCCATTTAAATCCATTATAACCTCAATTTGTTTGATCCTGTCGCCATTACAGCATCAAATCATGCACACTGTTATTATGGGCTTCCAATATAAACACACACAAACACACACACACACACGAACACATGGACATGAGAGATCAAATCTGATATATTACACCTCCTAGATGCAGCAGATTTCTATATTTGTTACAGTACAGGATAAAGAGCAGTGAAGATGTTAGTGCTTGTTTAAAAGTGCATTTAAGCCAATGTTGTTGCAAATCGTTATAATAGAAAAACAACTTTATGTCTCTAGTATCGACTTTATTACCATTTTGCATGTTTGTTTGTTTTTAATTTGATGTATCCAAACTAAACCTGGAATGTAAAAGGTTAAAGTTCTGAAAATGAATAAATATTTGGTATCTATGAACAGAACTGAAGCTAGAGAACAGATTTGATTCAGTGAAAAAGGAAAATAATATTGATATCTAATAATTTTATGGCAGTTTTTAAATGTGGAGGAACGTCTTGTTGCTGAAGCATGAGGGTTAAAGGTGTTCTGTTCTGCATCAGAGTGGAGCTTTGATGGTTTTAGAGCTGGATGTCAACATGCCACAGCTCGATGGCACCACTGGTCTATAGTTCACTGCGCTGCTCTTCTGCATTAGTCAAAGGCCATGCTCATATTTTACAGTATTTATGTGTACTTAGGAGACTTTTCTGAACTCTTAGCATCACTCCTACATCTAACAGCAGCCGAACACGACTCCGTATCAAACAGTTCTCTTTTTAACCCATTATGTGTCTCTTCTGCCCCAGAGGCACATCGTCAGTCATGACACACAGACCTGCATTACTGGTCATGTTTCAGTTCAACCTGCGCAGACAACAATAAATACATTTTATGTTACATATGTTTTTTTAATGCAGTTTCCTTTTGCTGTAAACAACTCTACATGGTTTGGTTGAGTCAAAGTGTCAAATGTGTTAATATTTGACAAATTAGTCATCTTTATACGTAGTATGCACTGTAAACACAGTTCATAACAGAGTCCAGACACCAACATATTGTTTGAAACGGAGAGACAGCCAATCAAAACCCTTTGCTCATTGAGACATTGAAGTGAACTGATTGAAGTGAACTGATTGAAAGTAGGGATGGGCATTTCCAGTGATTTCAATATTCGAGCAAATTATAGATTTTTCTATCGTTAAAAAAACACGTCGGACACGAACCTCCCGGTAGTTGTCCGGTGTGATGGTGGCTTGTACTGCGGCTCAACAAAGGGCATCAGCTCACGGAAGCCTTCTCCTGCCACAACACTTAATGGGAGCAAATATCTCTAGTCACCATTTTTGTTATTAGCAGGCTAATCCTCTCCACTCTGGTATCACCAGGATGACGTGTGCTAACATGGATAGCAAATGATGTGATGCGAGACTGCCTGTCGCCTGTCGCATGTGGTAAAGCATCGAACAAGTTTTTCTATGATTAAGTTTAACACAACGTCTCGTGCACAGATTATTGTTGTCTTTCTTGTCAAAGTACTTTCAGACATCACTTTTGCTGGTCACAGCTGACATGGTGCATGTAAATGAGTTAACCTACTTCAGCCGAAAACAAGGCATGCGCAGGTGCAGTAGTAGTGTCACGTTACTCGAATAATGACGCCAACAACGAGTACTGGAGTACTGGAATATTCGCCCCCGTCCCTCATTGAAAGCCTTTATTCTCAGCGTATGACAACAAGATTAAGAGCTCCTCTCCTGGATGGTGCATGAGGTTTAAAAGACACGCTCGCAAACAATATTAAAAATCATTCACACAGACAAATCACACTACATAACAGAAATGTACAAAACACCACATCACACTGATTATATAAATAATACCTTACAAGGTGAAGTGCCAGAGTCAAAGTGCTGTAGTACTAGTCACAATAATAAATAGCTGAGGTAGATATATAAAGTGCTGAAGTCATCAAACAGTTCACAGAAGTTCAGTTCCTGTTAGTTATTGCTGTATAGAAGAGATATAGTGAGGGTGTCGTTGTGAGAGTGTAATATAGCTGTTCATTTCGTATGTTTAAGAGTGTGAAAGGCCTCAGGGAAAAAACTGTTCATGAGTCTGGTAGTTTGTGTTTTTAGTGACCTGTAGCGCCTGCCTGAAGGCAGAGGGTCACACAGGTGGTGTCCGGGATTAGAGCAGTCTTTAACGATGTTTGTGAGAGGTTATGAGGTGTTTGCTTTGTCAGAGTAAGGGAAGAGGGCAGCCGATGATTCTTTGTGCTGTGTTGAAAATCGTCTGTAAAGCTTTTTTATCAGTTGCCGAGCACTTTCAGGAAGTGCAAGCGCTGCTGTGCCTTTTTGACCGCAGCCGTCGTGGACCAGGACAGATTGTAAGATATATGGGTTCTCAGGAATTTGAAGCTGTGAACTCTTTCCACCCAGTCACCACAGCAACATGTTGTTTACTGAGCATAATGTCAACAGCGGCTGGATGTCGTCTCTGTAGGCACACTAATCCCTTCCTGAAATTAGTCAGACCACAGTGGTGTGGTTCACACATTTCATTATGGAATTGGTCGTGTTGAGGTGTGGAGGAGAGGTGGGGGCCGATTAAGTGCCGAGTGAAGAGCTATGATGTCATCCTCCATGGACCTGTTTGCCCTGTACACAAACTAAAGGTGGGAGTGAGGCTAGCTTTAATGTGCCTCAGTACAAGTCTCTCACAACATACCAACAAAGCTAGAGCGCGCAGAGCATGTTTGGTGCCACTTTATCATTCGTCAGTATGTCTCCTGTTGATACTGGAATCAGCTGTGGGTGGTTCAATCAGCCATTTGTCTGTAAATTCAGTCAACTGTTTATTTAAAATGCTCATAGTGACATCTGTTTCAATAAAGCTTTAAAGCTGCTGCTGCTGCTGCTGCAGAAGTCGAGGCTTTGTGCTTCATTTAAGGTTTATTTAAGGCTGCCGTTAAAGCTGTGTTTGATCACAATCACAGCATGTTCATGTTTACAGTTACACAAGTATCCTGTGAAACGTTTCCACTAATCATTACTGCCTCTGTGTAATTCCTTAAAACATGGGAACTCTCAAATGCTCACCTACTTTACAACATACACTTTTCAATGAGGATGAAAAAAGAGCCACTTCAGTACATGACCTCGTGAAGTACCCTGATCCTACTTCAAGGCTCCGACCTCATCACTCCTCAGATTTATTTAACATGCAAACATTTGAGGAGTGATGAGATACTATCTTAAACCCTCCTAGTCTGAGCCTGCAGGTGGATGCCGGGATAGTGGTGGGGCTGAAAGTATGAGCGCAGTACTGGTGCAGGGCAGCGATGGCAATGACAGAGCAGAGGGAGAGACCGGAGATCTTGCAGCTTTGTGACAAAGTGGGTGAGACCTTTTTCCTTTCTCACCACTTGTCCCTTATGTTCATGAACATACTCTGAGCATTAATTTATGTAGCTATATTTTACCTTTGCTTTTGTAACTTTGCAGCACTTACTATCCCGGGTTTGACAGAGGCACACAGGCAGGTACAGGCCGACAGAGGCAGACAGGCAGTTAGGCCGGCCACGGGCTGACAGAGGCACACAGGCAGGCCACGGGCCGACAGAGGCACACAGGCAGGCAGGCCACCGGTTGAAAGAGGCACACAGGCAGGCCTGGGGCCGACAGAGGCAAACAGGCAGACCTCGGGCCGACAGAGGCACACAGGCAGGCAGGCCACTGGTTGAAAGAGGCACACAGGCAGGCAGGCCACTGGTTGAAAGAGGCACACAGGCAGGCCACGGGCCCTCAGAGGCACACAGGCAGGTACAGGCCGACAGAGGCAGACAGGCAGGCAGGCCACCGATTGAAAGAGGCACACAGGCAGGTCACGGGCCGACAGAGGCAGACAGGCAGGCCTCGGGCCGACAGAGGCAGGAAGGTAGGCAGGCTACGGGCCAACAGAGACAGACAGGCAGGCCACCAGTTGAAAGAGGCACACAGGCAGGTCACGGGCCGACAGAGGCAGACAGGCAGCCCACGGGCCGACAGAGGCACACAGGCAGGCCACGGGACGACAGAAGCAGACAGGCAGGCAGGCCACCGGCTGAAAGAGGCAGACAGGCAGGCTGATTTGGTGCTATACAATATAATACTATAAAACTTGATTGATTGATTGAACCTTATTTTAACTAGTATTTTTAAGGAGGAGAAGCTCAGAGTGCTTAACAATAATGTGAAGAAACAGGAGCCAAACGGGCCAAATAAAACAAGAGCAAATGCTTTACGATAAAGCCGAACAACCTTCTTTTGAATAGCTGAAAAAAGATACAGCAAACAGCAAAAATCAACAACAGAACAAGTGAAACAACGGAAAGCATAAACATTAAAAAATGTAAAAGATGAGAATAAAACAAAGGGAGAGTGACGGCTGGTTAAAGTTAAATAAATACTGTTTCAATCATTAAAGAACTGTCATCGTTACCCTTCCTGAGAGACTCTGGGAGTCTGCAGGTCATCCAAAACTGGGCTGATGTATCTCTCCAATGTATCTCTGATGTATCTCTCATCCAAACCTGGGCACTATTTCTTCAGTGAAAGAATCTTGCACTCATTGTTCCCTTTTTTCTTCCTGTTCCTTCCTGTTTTCCTCCTGTTCCTTCCTGTTTTTTAGTGGGTATTTTCAGTATTTTATTTTTTTTTACGTCAGCAAGTGAGTCTGACTTTGACTCAGCTTTCTCCTGGCAGCTTTCTTGCCTGCCCTCAAAAATCGAAATATAAGTAAGATGAAATACGTCAAATCCCGGCATTTTTATTACCAGGTAGTTTTTATGTTTCCAGATTTTCACTTGTGTGAAAAGGTTTCCACAATCCTTCTTCCACCTGCCCTGGGTATTTGTCTGCAGCCAGCAGAGTAATCAGGCTCAGTCAGTCAGCTGTGGAGCGCTCGACCACTAATTGTTTCCAGGTTTCATCAAAAAAAGGGGAAATGAAACATGTTCCACAACAAGACGATGCTGTCAGTGTGCGGTTTTAGTGGGAGTTACACTCTCTGGTTTCCCTCAACCCCCACAATGGTTTCATCCAGTCAGGGCGGAGCCAGAGGGGGTAATAAATATACAGTGGTTTAGTCGCTTCTGGGACTCTTGTTTTTGATCCTTTTCTTGCTATGTTTGGTTAATACAACCACCACTGATTTTTGCACAGATTTCTGCAGCACCTTTGAGAATCGGTCCCTCTGCTGATGTATCATCTGAACACTTGAAGTTTTGGTGTGTTAGCAGATACTTTTGCTTTTTTAAAGTAATATTTTTTATTTCCTTACCCTTCTTTTTGAGAGCTGGCTGTGCAGTTCATTACCTGCCTGATGTCCTGTGTAAGGAACCCTGATGTTTGGAGACTTTTATTCTGACATCCTGTTCAGAGTGGATCATTTGATTCCTGCCTTCTGTGGCTTCATTCAATGTTGCAAGCTTAGTGTTTCAGCTGTTAACACACTACAGACTCTAATATCGAACTCGTCAGAACGATGAAGTGATTTATAATCCAAAGTCAAAGATGGCCTTTGTTTCACCTCAAAAATACAGACTCTTCATATTTGATATAATATTCGTCCTTGTTTTGATGTATTTAAGTTGCCTGACAGAAGCACTACTTCTGGTTCACATGTGTGTTCTTGATCTGTGTTCATTGTGTTCACAAAGTACAAAGACAAACTCCTTTTTGTGTCAACATACTTTGCTGTAATCCCTGAATCGGATTCTGAATACAGAGATTACTTTTATAAAACAGGACATGTTGCTCTTAAAGGGGCCATATCTTTTGAATATATGTTCTCATATTTTCATGGGTTTCACATGTTTGGGTGTTTATTGTTCACAGTGGAAAAGTGAAAACTGCAAAATTCTGTGTTTTTCCAGAATCACATGTTTAAAAAGGTCGCCTCTGAAATGGGCCGTTCAGCACAGCTGCAGGTTTCTACATAGAACCTTGCTTTTGCTGAAATCGACCAATCATCATTCACCACGTATTTGTCTGTAAGGTGGAAATTAAAGACACATTTTCCATCTAGTATCTCCTTAACACACTTTCCAGATACTATACAGATACGATGTTTATGTGGTTGAAGTCTTTACACCTGCACTGGTTTCCACATTAAGAAAAGAGTTAGATTTTACTGGTTACTTTTAAGCACAGAGAGGTCTGAGATTGTAACTCTTTGTGAGCCAGAATGCAGCCCAACACCCTGAAGCAAGGCCTTTGAGAGAGGCTCCGAAAAAATTATATAATTAAAATATGAATAAAAATTTTTAAATGAAACAAACTTTCCCAACATGATTCAAAAGCACATTAGAATAATAGAAAATTGATGGCTAAAATATGTCCCCTTTAAATTTGAATGCACATCATGAAGTGAAGACGCCACAGTGTAACCAGGATAATCCACTTAATCCCAGAGTGGGGCACAAACACTTCCTGTCTTAGAGCAGCTTATGGTGGATCATGTTTCGTGAAAAGGACGCAATGTTTTTATCTCGGCTGTGTCTGTGGATTGTTGATGATATCATTCAAGCTGAAACCGCTTACAATCGGGTGCGGTTCACACCCACAACTTTAGATTTCACACTCACTAAGCGTGCAGACGGCTGCATGTGTCACTGTGAGAAATAAAAAGCGCAGGTCGGCCTAAATTTTGAAAAGGTTGTGTCTGCCGGCCTGCAGCTGGGAGGAACTCACTCCGCTGTGTATAACTTTGCTTCACAAAGGTCCAGAGAGGACAAGTACTCCTTTAGCACCCACAGGCTCACCTGCAGCCACTATAGGTAAAGTGTGAAGATCCCTGCATGTGGAGAATTTCAGAAACCATGAAAAAATATTTTCTGTTGGCGTAGAAAACACAAACTTTGCTGTGGAAACTGTAATTACATTTGGCTCCTTAAAACAAAATGTTTGATTTCACATATTTATCACATTGTATTCTGCAGAGATATACAGTAGTTATGTTTTTAACACACACAAAAAATGACATTAATCTGACATGCTTTATCCAACTTACACTGAATCAACGCACAAACTATTAAAATTCAACTCTTGAATCCAACGATATCGAGCATTAGCTTGAACTCCTCGTAGTTTTTGACATTTCTGAAACATACTATTGTTCGTTTATAGAGTCGCTCATTCTCTCAGCTTTCACAAAAAACTTCAGGTTCCTGTGATCACATGCTCAAAAACTCTCGTGTGCTTGAAGGAAAGATGATTCAAGTCAGAATGAATCATAAAAAATATTATATCAGGGAGAAATGAAGAGAAATGCAGCTCCAAAACCAGGAATGTCCATCAGCATTTCCATTCATTTCAATGCATCTTTAGCATGACGCGCTAATGGCTAATGACTCAAATAGATTAATGCACTCTGATTAGCCCTTTGACGTGTCTTGTTTTTCACACTCACTCAGCGTGAGGACGGCCGTATGCTCTGAGATCGCTGGATGTGTCATTGTGAGAGACAAACTTTGAGAGTTTCAGAAACAGTGTGAAACAATGATCATGTTATTTATGTTCCGTTTCCACACGCACACACCGAGCCAGCCGAGGAGTCAGACTTTTTTTAGATCACAGTATTTGTGTTAAGCTTTCAATAAAGCTGTAACACTTGCCTGTTCTCCAGGGCTGTAAGCCTAGACATCCATGTGCAATGCACCCAAGAATGCCTCATCTTTGTACTGTGTGAATCTTAATTTTTATTTCATTTTGTCTGGCCCTTGTGTGAGTCATCAGGCATGGGGCCACACGAGCTTGCACCTCTGACTATGTACTGAATTAATTTAATGAACCTACTTATTGTCTCTGACAAACTCCTGATGCTGCTGCTGTTGTGCATGTATGTATGGTCTGGATGGACTGTGAAAACTGAATTGCCCTTTTGGGATGAATAAAGTCTGAATCTGAATTTGAGAGCTGGTGAGCAGTGGTTTGTTGTTGTATTTGTCTGTAACATGGAAATTACAGACACATTTTCCATCTAGTATCTCCTTAACACACTTTCAGAGTAAACCTGATACTAAACAGCTACTATGTTTATGTGGCTGAAGTCTTATCACACCTGCACCGGTTTCCAGATTTAGAATTGATATCAAATTTTGGGTTACTTTCAGGCACAGAGAGGTCTGAGATTTTAACTGTTTGTGAGCCAGAATGCAGCCTAACACTCTGAAGCAAGGCCTTGGAGTTTGCTCCCTTTTTGAGCACCCAAACAAAAAGGACACATAATAATCAAACATTAGCTCTGTTTCCATACTGCATGTATATTTAACACATTACTAGCCACCAGCCCATAATGAGGTGATGAGAGGTTGTGGTTATTTCATTTATCTGTGTAAGAAAAGTTTGACTTTATTCAAGCTTATGCTAGTAGCATTACAGCAAGGATCCCAACAGAGATGAACGTCTCATAATAAAGTGCAAGATCGTTTTTGTTCGACCAGAAACACAAGTGTGGCTCAAGAAGAGATCTCACTCTAAAACAGGACTAGGTCAAAACCTAGAATGTGGCTGACCGCATCGGGTCAATGTGCGCTTTTGTGGGCAACACTGGAAGCGTGGCGTGTACGTGACGGCTGCAGGACGTGTTCATTTTCATTTGAAATGCATGAAAACAGATGAGAGTCTTCTTCAATTGCTTTGTATTGTAGACAGGTCAACTTTATCTGTAAAGAATCAAATACATGATGATGTAAAACATGTGTGAAGAAACAGATCCAAGAGGAAATTAAAGCCGCAAGCGGCAATGAACGGGCCCTCGCACCCGTGGCCACGTTGGGGCTTGTCGCGGCCGCGGGGTGTGCTGCAGACACGGGGTGCACCTCAGAAGCGGCGTGTGCATGAAGCACAGGATGTGCTGTAGGCACAGGCTGTCCACCAGTAGGGGCTGCTGTCAGCATGAGCACAATCAATATTTGGATCTGTTCACACCGGGACTGGCACCATACATGTGAAATTTGGAGGAGATTGAACAATGTATAGGAGACCTACTACTGCCTCTTTCCACTGGGTGGCACTATGAGTATGTGCGAAAAATGTATATGTAGACCCGTTCAGGCCGAGACTATAATCATGCATGTGAAATTTGAAGCTGATTGAACATTGTATATGAGAAGTAGTTCTGGCTCATACCAGTAGGTGGCGCTATGAGTTTGAGAGAAAAATGAATATGTAGATGTGTTCAGGGCGGTACCCTCATCAAACCTGTGAAATTTGGTGGAGATTTGACAATGTATATGAGAGTTGATACAGGCTCTCACCAGTGGGTGGCGCTACAGCATTGGCAAAAAAAGGAGTGTGTAGATCTGTTCAGGGCGGGACTCTGATCAAGCATGTGAAATTTGGTGCAGACAGGATGAAGTACAGGCGAGTTATCGCAGCCTAAATGTTATGGCGAGGCATCATGGCGAAGGTTATATTCGTGGCGCCGCCAGGGTCACGCCCTCTGTTGAAACCTCAGCGAGGCTTTTCACAAACCTTAATCAAGGTCTTAAGAGTTTCCTGACATGAATTTGAGGTTAATATGTTTGACCACCTTGGAGGAGGGGCTTGTAGAGGAAAAACATGTGACTTCCTGTTTACAGTAGGTGGCGCTAGGCCTGATGGGAAATATTTTCCTGTAATTGTGTTGGCGCTGGGACTCTTGTCATACATGTGAAATATGAAGAGGATAGAAGACTGTATGTGAGAGTAACAGTGATTCCTACAGTGAAAACATCAGACTTTGACCCCCCGCCGAGGCCACGCCCATTCTTAAAAACTCAAGCTTTTGATAACTTTTAATCTCCAATGTCTTGTCAATACACTGACTGAGATTGAAAAGGATGAGACTAAGTCTGTAAGAGGAGTTCGTTAAAGTATGGACCCTGTGAATATGGCGAAATATGCCAAAAATGAGCATAAGAAAAAAAATGGCGGACTTCCTGTTGGGTTTATAATAATAGTTCATAATAGACTTTTTTGTAGGTCCTGCCATGATACATATGTGTACCAAATTTGGTACACGTAGGTCAAACCTGTGTGAGGGGCTGAACTTTAGGGGGCGCTAGCGAGCCATTTTGCCACGCCCATTCACGAAAGCACTATCACACGTAAATTTCTCCTACTTGTGATGCACATTCCAGATTTGATGAGTTTTGGGGCATGTTAAAGCCGCCACATTTGCAAATCTTTTGGCCGTAATAATAATAAGAATTCCTTGCATTCCAATTGGTCCTCGCCACTGCGTGCAGTGCTCGGGCCCTAATGAAGCATCATCATAGGTTACCAATCACTCGGACCTGGGTCAGATGACTTCCTCTCTACCAGCATGGGAAATTTGATGCCATCCAAACATAAGACAGGAAGGATAAGAGAGACAAACACACACACACACACACACGCAGAGGGAGTGTGGGGGTTGTGGGTCTGACTCACCAGCAGCCGATACATTTCCTGTGCTGGTTAGGTTGACATAATCTCTTCTCGCACACTTGTAAACTTCGCTCCTTTACCATCCTGTCCTGTCTGTGTCGGACGCACAGACAATCATAAAAGACTCTGGTTTATGTGAGGGGGGGCTGGGTAGCGTGTGCAGGAGGAGGAGTCTTCTGTGATGGTGATTGTTTCTGGGTTAATGACATCGGCATAGGTAAACGTATGTTTCAGGAATAAAAACACAACACAACAGAACTGAGGTGAGCAGTAAAGCGTATGTAGCACAGAAACTTCATGACTCCACCCTCACTTGTCGGCTCACCTCGACTTCATGCAGACACACAACAAAGAGGCTGGCAGGAAAAAGTCTGCTCAGATGCCGGAACATTTTCAGGAGTGCAGTGCAGGTGTGAAAGGGGCTTAAGATTGGAGGCTGACCATGAAACCATCACATCCGTTTTGTTTCTGCTGGATGTCGTTTCTAACATGAAGCCGATCCATTGTTGAACAAATCTTCACTCAAGAGTCTGTGCAGAGATCTGTCTTGTACTCGACAGCCTTGCCCAAGTCCAAACTTTTCCCCTGCAGGTTTCTGAGTAGCTCTTCAGTTATGCCAGGGAGTTTTAAAACACATCCCCAGCATGTAGAGCGTCTGAGGCTGGCAGAGCTTTGACTGTATCTCTAGTGTCTGCTCATTGCTGAGACATGATAACCTCACTTCACCTTACTTGACCTTGCTGTAGAGCTGCGAGTTCAGCTGTCCTCAATCCAAGTTGTTTCAGGTTTGGGTTTTCATTTGTAGCTCACCACAAGTTTGAGTTCCTGTGCTTAGCAGTGCACGTACACCCTTTCAGAGTGTCACTCTCTGTGCTCGGAAACCCCAACTGCCCCACTCATGACAGACGTACTGGCTTGCGCAACACACAACAGATCGCCTAAGTTGTGGGACTGTAGCATTGCTTCTATTGCATCAGAAATAGACTGTGCATCAAAGCTCTGTAGCTGTCACAGCCAAATAAAACAATCTCTCACTTTGCCCTCTTGTGTAACACACAGACTGCCAGCTGCACTGTGTCTGTGGCTTCATCTGCTATCAGAGTTGTAAAAGAGGAAGGTGGTACATGAAAGTGGAGTATATTTCAGTAAAGAAGCTTCAGGCAGCCTGACTAGCTTTGACGTGTGGCCTGCATGTCTCCGAAATGCTAAAAACATCCTGTTCCCATGCACTAAGCAGGTTTTACAAAAGTAACTTCAAAAGTTTTACATTCCTGTGATGTTTCCCTCTTTTTAAATGAGGTCAGTTCGGCACAGTCTCGGATGTGTGGGGGTAGAGAATTCCGGAAGGAGGGGGCAGCTGGGGAGAATGCTCTGTCACCCCAGGTTCAGTGCTTGGTTCTGAGTGGTGGAGAGAGGAGGTTTGAATCAGAGGAGGCGGTGGAGCAGGTCTGTGAGGTATGAAGGGGCCTGGTTATGGAGGGCTTTGTGGGTGAGAAGCAGGACTTTGAACTGGACGCGTTGTGGAGCAGGGAGCCACGTCTGGACAGATTTCAGCTACTTTGTTGTGTCTCTTGATTCTGGGCTCTTGTTTTTATCTGCAGGATTTTCACTGTAACATCAAAGAACGCCTGACTGGGATACAATGAAAAACAGACCAGCCCGCTGAAACATGCTCAGAGGCAGCTTACAGAGCATGTCACCTGGTACAAGGATTTCATATTAAACTGTGCTTATAAAGACGTTGAGAGGAAGTTAGCCATAAAACTCAGAGCTGTCTTTGGTCCATCTTGTTCTTGTCTTGCATTCTTATAAAATGAAACACGTCAAATAAAGAGAGTTTTTAGTCTGGGTTCATGCAAAAAGTGAGCAACCAGTAGGAGTGCTCCCGAGCAGCAAACCAGGTAGACAGTAAACATGGGGGGGAGCTCAGCTGTCACCGTGTCCTCACGGAATGTTTTGAGATAATTTAACGCTCGCTTTCTGTCAGGACATTGTTTGCTGGTGTTTGCTTACTGCTGGTTAAACGGTGAGAGTTGGAAGTGGCGAGGGAGGAAATGTCTTGCTAGCAAACTGCCAGCTCAATATGCTAATGCAGCTAATGTTACAGCATCAATCAGCACCGATAACACAAACAACTGAATGCACAAGAGCAGCTGTGACAAAAAGCTGCTTCTCTTTCTGCTCCATTATTAGCTTTCCTCTCTCTTCCTCAGGTGCATGGTGGGAAATAATCTAGTTGTAGTCTTGTAAAATATGTGAGACGGCGTCAGACTTTAGTCTTTCAAAGCATTAAGTCTTCCTGTCAAGTAGTCAAAATGTTCCTCCTCAGGTACCTCTCTAACATAATTTCTGGACGTTGCACTTTTGCTTATTGTTTCTATGTTGTGTTAAAGTCTGGTGATGCAACATAAAGTGTGGAAAAGTCCACTATTGGTGGTGATTGTTGATGATGGAACTAACCAGGACCACCCAGGAGATTATTTTGAAATAAGTGATGTTATATAAGTTACGTAACGTTGTACATTAGTTGCATCAAACAAGGTGTGTTAGTTATGTAACATTTATATTTCTGTTATAACTCATTCAAGGTCAAACCATGACCTTATTCCTCAACATCACAAACGAGTTTTTGGGCCTAAACCAAACTGAACTGTGAAGATGTTAAACTGTCGCACAGAGAAAAGTGTGAAGTGTTTGTCAGTAAGCTTTATTTTGAAAATCTAACCTGCTGTTGCTTATTCATTATAGCTTACTTTATTGCTTTATTTTGAAATTTAACTGGACATTGCAATGCAGCATTATAAAGAAATGAATATCAGTTTATTATATAGTGTATGATAAATATTAATTTACACACTGTCAGATTTGATTCTGTAGTTGTGGTGAAACTGTTCTTATAAATTTGTCAAACTACCGTGCGACTGGTTTAACATATAAACAACTGGAGTGGTATGAACACAATGAATGAGTGAGGCAGCTGGCAGCTATTGCTCTCTTATCTGCATTATATCACATGGTTTTGAGGTTCCACTGTCTCTGCACTACAAGTATTTGTGTGAAATCACACTTTAAAGTTAACAGCTCACCATTAAAAACAGCAGCAATACAGACAAATACTCAACTTTATGAGCAAGATTATTTTCAGATTTTCTTCTATTAAAGGGGCTAAATGTGAGATTTTACATATATTCATCAATCAGATATCATGTTTTATTGGCAATGTGTGAAGGGATAGTAGAGGAACAGAAAAATGAAAAGACACCAACTTCCTCCATCGCCTCTAACAGCATGTTGGCTGATTTTTATGTAAAGCACAGTTTTTTTCTGTGAAACAAGAGGATGTGACGTATCTGAGTGCTTGCAAGTACCTCTGCTGAGAGCTCATTCTCCACCACTACAGTCAACAGTGTGACGAGACAACGCAAGCTGTGAAATAAAGATGCATTATGCCAACAAATGACCGGCACCCACAACAACACCAACACAAACTACACACAAGAATAGTGTTTCATCTAGGGAAGCCCGTCTGACCAAACAGGAATGTGACCGACGTCAGGGGGAAAACCAGAGTCAACATCGGCAGGGTATGCGTACAAGAAGGTTGACTGCAGTTCCCTCAGCGGCGAACCGTGTCGCTATGAATGACGACTGTTTGAAAGTTACATATAGGACCTTTAATCATGTGAAGCAATGACCAAAAATACTTGCCATTCTAATGTAGGTTTATACTGAAATAAAAGTGGACTTGACTCACTGCAAGTCTATTGTTCCACTGACAGCACTGTCTAAATAAAGTGATCCTTCTGGGTGTCTTTAAATCTTAAGTTGTGCAAGAATTACTGTAGAAGCAGCGGGAAGGAGGCTTTTTGACCAAATGATGACTCAACATTCACTTCTGAGTAGAAAAGCCCGTGTGTCACAGTCACATAATTTAATGACAGGAAGCAGTCAGAGGAGAGGAACAAAGAATATCGTTTCAGGTTTTGATGCACAGTAAGTATTAAGTTACAGAAGCAGTGAACTGCCAGATTGCTCTAAAAATACGCAACAAAATAACATTTCAATCAGGAGAGACTTAATACGTTTGACAATTATTTATTTACAGGTTGAAATGAAATGTGCAAAGTCTTTGGCGATTAGACTCCATTGTGATGTCATCGTGTGCTGGAGGGGTGTAGAGGCTGAGAGCAGGATAGGATACCCCCCCCCCCCCCGATGGAGTCTAGACACTGGTGGTGATGATGGTGAAGAGAGGATGCAGGATGAGCTGAGCTGACTGGACACTGATGAAAAGGATGGAGGTGACTGGGGTGGAGGAGGGCCGCAATAATCGTCTGAAACGATGAGCAGACTGCGGAAGGGAGAGGAGCAGATTTAAAGTTTGACAGCAGTAAGATGATTGGTTCACAGACGTCGTGTCTAACTCTGGTTGGTTAATGCTTAAATGGGAACGCACATAATCAGCTGATCGCGAAACAGGAACAGAGGGGGGAAAGAGAGAGAGTGTAGTATGAATGAAGTTAATGATGAATGAATGAATGAGAACAGTCTTCCTGCTTGAACTTTCGCTAAGCTACATTAATACAAAAGTGTACATGGGTTAAATGCAAAGAGGCGGTGGCTAACAGAATAGCAATAGTACAAAAAGTTACCTATAAAAATAAGCTGAGTATAAACTAGTGTGACAGTCGTATTTTCAGTGATAATAAGTAGTAATAAAAAACTTATATGGCACCACATGATGAATGTAAAGACAGTGAATGATGTAATTATGCATGATAGTAATAAAAGCAATATTGCACGTGACAGTGGAAGTAATAGTTTTTGTGCACATGATTATGAAGATTTGCATAGAAAGGGGCCAAATTTGTGCAAACTCTGCTCTGCAGCTCAGGTTGAGATGCATTCATCCCTTTGCCTGTGCTTAAAGAATTTGGTGGTGTCTTTATTTTCTCTGGTTTAGCGGACGCAAAAGCTGCACAATCCTTTTGTGAATTAGGCCCTAATGTTTACAATGTTGTTGGTAAATTCGTAGAACAATGCAGCAATTAAGATCAGTGTATATGATGAGTGGCATTAGTGCCAATGGAACCCCGCTATCTGGACACTTTCTCACGCTGGCTGCTGCTCCATGTCTTGTTGGATAGTTTTTAGCCCTATCAAGGTGTTTTTTGGTAATGCTTTAAAATACAGCCCGAAACTTGCCGCATAAGTACCCGCAACTCACCATGAAAGTGCCCGCGACAGATATAATATGGTCACATGTATCAGTGCTTCAATGTAGGTATGGTGGAATAAGGGAGTAACAATTTAGAAGCAAGAAGAAAACGTTATACTGTAAGTATTTTGTCAGTAGTGGGGACCTACAGTGTAATTTAAAGAAATGAGAAATTATTTTTCTCTAAATTAATTATTTATACTCATTATTCTATAAGTACTTGGTACTCACGGGTTACTTTAGAGCAGTGGTTCTCAAACTTTTTCTATCATGCCCCCCTTTGGAGAAAGAAAAACTTCCAGCTCCCTTCGCCCCAACAAAATTGTCACAAATGGGTCAAGTTGAAATTTTATTGAAAGAAAATCATTATTTTCACTTTTGTCTGAGTAATTTGCTGTGCAAAATATTTATATATATTACAATTGCTCCATCAGACTTTTTCAAATAGAAATATAATAAAATGTGCAAGAACAATAACAATAAAGTTCAATCTTAGAGCTTAGAAAAACAACAAACAGATTTTTGCTGCAGCTGCCAGACTTTTCAGACATATAACACAGACAGGTCTCTCTTCATCTCCGACCATATCCGCTGTAAATCCAAGAGCAAGATCAGCGTCGTTATATTTTCTTGACTTCTTGGTTTTTGGCGGTTTGGTCAGTGTTTACGTCGGCCGACGTCGTCTTGTTGGTATCTGACACATCAGCTGTTTTTTTTTTCGCCCCTGTAATATATTTGTCCATTGGCAATGCTAGACTTTTTCTCTGTGTGTGTCTGAATGTAAAATCTGTTATGGAAATCACCAGGGCAACGCTTTTGTGTACTGTGCCACCTGAAAATGAATCCGGGTTGTCCGACGTCAAAACATAGTTCCGCCTTACTACATTTTCCAAACAAAAAAACCCCACACAGGAGCGGTGACGTGCCCCCCCTGTCATGCTGCCGTGCCCCCAGGGGGGGGCGCGCCCCATAGTTTGAGAATCACTGCTTGAGAGGAAAGGAGAGATTAGTTACTTTAAGTATCTCGAGTGTTCCCCTGTACCTACACTGTAAGTAACCTTAAAGATCTAGTCTCGAAGATTTCACTTCCGCTCTCTTTGGTGGCACCTTTGGCAGTACATGGCAATAATAGAATAATGAGTATAAATCATTTCTCAGGTCACTGCTGACAAAACATTTTTCTCCTTGCCTCTAAAAGTCCTAATTGTTACTCCCGAGTCCCACCATACCTACATTGAAGTACTGATACATGCGATGATATTACATTATAAGTTGCGGTACTTACATGGGACGTTGCGGGCCGTATTATAAAGCATTACTGGGTTTCTTCACTATGGTACCTGATGCAGCACACCATACCTAGCTGTGGAGCAGGTTATGTTTGAGATGAGGGATCAACCTGTATCAAAGCACCGCCAAAGGACCAATCAGATCCCTTGATGCCGGTGTACCTGCATTTTTTGCTTCACTGAAATCCTCCTCCTGCCACAGAGACTGATGAAAACACTGAAGCCTTGTACTCCTTTGACCTTGGTCTTAAAGTGAGCCTTATAACAGCTCTGAATCATGTTTGTTTCTGTCGCTCCTTATGTGTGTTTGACACGGCCGGGGCTGCATGAAGAATACATCTGAACAACTCCTCATAACTGTGACTGCTCAGATGTTGTCATATATGTGAACTCTCTCACGGACAGCCTAGGTTAAACTGCAGAGTTAATAACCAGTCAGATAACAAAAAGGAGTCAGGTCTGTCTGACTCATTCATCCTCCATCTGACATTTAGGTTTCAGTCAGGAAGTCATGACACTTCTATGGGAGACGGGACTTCAGACATTTTATTGTAGATACTTTGTGTGCCCCAAAAAGTCATAAGTATATTGTTTATTTATAATTCAATCAAAATGATTACTATATAGCCATTATTATTAACTCTATAAAGATTATACTGTAAGTGTAGGAGTTAGGTGTAGCCATTTATTGACTGAATATTCTGTGAATTTCATTCGTGGCCCACTTGCTGTTGGAGTTGAAAGACCCTGATGTTTTAATCCTGTATGGATGTGCCACTAAAAACGCTTGTTTTTGCTACTGACAGGCTCAGATAGAAGGAGAGAGGAGTGAGAGAAGATGAAGAGGGAGAAGTACTGTTTGTTGTGTTGGAGTACAGAAAGCGTTGCTCAGTGCTATCCAAAAGATTGTCATGGCTGAGGTTTTTTCTGATTTCTACGATTCACTCCTTCTTTCTGCAATAACTACGGTCTCGCGCATATTTCAGCACGAGACTTCTCCGTGAGCGAGACTTGGTTACAGAGAGCATAAGGCAAAGTAGCATGGCTGCCACAGTGTTGTCAGACACTTTATTTAACGATCTGAGCCGGTCAGTAGCAAAAACAAGCGCTTTTATAGTGGCTGTATATTGCCGCATGCGCGGTGCCCCGTTTAGTTACATCGTATCTCATTTCACGGCTGCCGGCCGGTGCTCCCTCCCTGAATACTGGATCGATTTCAATAATTGTTGTCTCCACTAGTCGCTTACACACAAACACATGGGAAAATAGGTCTAGGTTGAACTTAACTTTAGAAATAATGAACGACACAGTCTGGAGAAGATTTGTCTGATATGTGCCTCACTCGTGTCTTCTCAAGAGGGTTAGAGAAGCATTTATTTTAACGTGGAGTTGCTTCATACAGTGTTTGCACTGGTGTCTACTATCAGGCCAGTTTGTTTTAGAGAGAAGACCATAAAAAATCTGGACTGAAGGAGGGAATCAGGCCCAAAATCAGCTCAATTATCTTGTAGTGTTTACCCCGTCTTAGTCATTTTAGACATCTTTGTGAATTTGTGGCATCATTTGGGTAAAAATGTTTCAGTTATGGACAAAAACCTAGAGGCCACAGTGACCTTGACCTTTGTCAAAGGACAGACTAAATGAGAGACAACCTGAAAACAAAATGCCTCCAACCACAGCTGATGATTTTAAATTAGAACAGAAACAGAGAGCCAAGGATTGATTGATTTTTGTTTTTATTCCTCAATTTTAATCCAGTTTATTTGTTTAAAATTTTACCCACACATGTTAATCTGTTGAGGAATATAAACTTCCTTTGTGCTGCAGATTTGAATGGAAACAGAAAAGCTTTTGCGATATCAACAAGTTATTTTCTTATGTGATGTATGTTAGCAGATTAAGATGGAAAAAACGTTATATAAGTCATCATATTCCGGTGACAAGAGCATATAAAGTTCCCAGCTGTCCAAGTAATGCTTAGAGTTCCCCTGTTGAGCTCTGGGCAGAAAAACAAACGTGGGGAGGGTTGAGCCATATAAGGAGTGGTGAGTCAGAAAGCAGTGCAGGGAGCCAGCCAATAGGTTCCAAGCAGCAGAAGCAGCAGTTACTCACAGAAGGAATAGACTCTCTCCAAGCTACATGTCACTGTCTTCCTCTGAACTGCTGCTGTTGAAGCTACAATGTGTTTCTGGGGGTTGTTCTCAGCTCTTTGTGAGTATACTGAACTTTTTGTCTTGATACCAACATTCACTCTGTTGCTTTGTTTCAGTCAAATCTGGCTGCTTGTTAGATTTCTAACAGGTTATTCAGTGTCAGGTGTTCCCAGCAGGTTACTAACATTAGTTCAGACATATTTCAGTAATAGAGGAATGTTAATGTTTCTGTCAGCTGCTGTAAAACCGCTCTCTGTGTGGTTTGTGGGAGCGTGTGTGTGTGTGTCTGAGGGAGAAAGGCAGAGATTGTATCTGACATGACGCGCAGCTCACTTCATCTCACTCAGCCATGTGCTATGTTAAAGCTTTTCACAGCTTCAGCCTCAGAACTTTCTTCTTTTTCTCTCCGACCTTTGACCTCCAGATGTTTCCTCTTGTTGTCCTTTTATTTTGGTTGAGGAAAACCATAAAAAGATAGCAAATGCTCGATGGTAATCCTGGATGACTTTAACTCTTGAGAGATTTGTACTTGTTCTTTTCCTTTAATTGAACACAGCATTTTCACATTAACACTAAAACACATACAAACTGTCTGTAACAGGGATACAAAACTATTTCAAGGAGAAAAAGTTTTAAATATTCACAAACCGTATCAACCATTGAACAAGTTCGACAAACCCACACTCAGTTTAAATTGTTTCTTACTCTTCAGGCCTCTTATAGGATTAGTTTCCTCATGCTGTGTGAGGTTTGTCATTGTGTACTGTAGAATAAACAAACCAGGTCAATTAAAGCTGCAGGCAGCGATGAACGGGCCCTCACACATTTGTGAATGTGGGCAGGGTGTGGTGCATGTCTTGGTTTGGTGAAGCCACAGAGTGAGATGCCTCCCAGGTGTCTTTTTTCAGACACAGAGCAATTAGGAATGGCTCTGACTTGTCATGTGTTTGCGCACACCATGAAAGTGAGAGCACAAGTCACAGATTTTTCTACAAACTTTCATCCAGGTCTTCAGGTATCCTGAACAAAACTTGAGGTTGATATGTTTCACCACCTTGGAGGAGGAGCCTGTAGCGTAAAACATGGCATTTCCTGTAGCCAGCAGGTGGCGCTATGAGAAGAGCTGAATTTTGTCATGTAGATGTGTTCAGACCGGGATGGTACTTGGACGTTTGGAGCAGACTGGTTATTTTCATACCATGTTCAGGGTACTCAATTCTGATTGGCTACAGGGTGTACATTAACCGTGATAATGGCCACCTCCAGCTTTGATTTACTTTTAACTTAAACTGACTGTGGTCGCTAATGTGAGGTCTGTGAGTGTTACAGGGACAGCTGTAGTTCTGATCAGTGCCGTAATCTAAGAAACTCAGTTCAGCTTGGTTCAGTTGAGTTAAAGGTCAGTTCAGACTCATGATTCAATATGAAGAGTTGAAACCTGCACCAGTGTGGCTCAAATAAAAAGTGTTTTCTGTCAGTGTTGAGGATGTAGACGACACCAGAGAGCTGCAGGTATGCGTCTGATAGACTTAGGGCGGGGCTTAAGAATGTAGGGTCATACAGGCTGTTCTTAGGACAACCTGATGAGGTGATCCTCTCTTTCCCTCGTCAGAAACTCTTCTATTTTAAGCTGCTGACATTCTGACTTGATCAGCTGAGTTAAGATACCAGCCTCCGGTAACTTCAAGCTGAGTTTCACCGGACTTCATCAGCCGGCGTGAGAGAAGCTGAGACGAATCGATCCACACCTCTGCAACTTTTCCCTCATCTGTCATCTTTGGTCTCAACTGGACTTTAAAGAGGGGAAAAAAAACGTATTTAATAAAAAGAGAGTTAAATTTACATCAGCACACGAATAACAAACTGCATTTGTTTGGGGAAATTTCAGGCATCAGAGATTTCAACAGTGCAGGAATAGTTCTGTTAAATTAGCCTGGAAATGACTTAGCATGCTGTGCTTCATCACATTGCATATTGTTTTTCTTTTATTTGTAATTTCCACACAAATTAAGAAACACTCAGGTCTGCACAAATCATTCACAAGTTTCCAAGTTTGGGCAACTGGCCGTGTGTTGCTTGTGCTTTGTTTTTAACTACAGAAGCCTGGGGGAAATCTGATTCATCCTGCTTCTCCCATGAGTGCAGACGTTTGTTTGTGTACTTAACCGCAGAAAATCAGCTACAAAGATGTCGTGTGGCGGTGTTTCCTCAGAGGGCGAGATGAAGGGGGCGCGTATGTGTCTGTGGGGCTGAAGGTCACTCTGGTGGAGATGTGAGTGTGTGTTGGATGAAGAGCGGATCGCGCTCTGAATTCCTAACAAACATCCTACTTTACAAAATATCAGACCTTTGACCTCTGTAGGCGATAGTGTGTTTCAGCTAACACCTCACTGGCCTTACAGAAAATGACATAGTTTACATACCTGACAATGATCTACTTCGCTCTGTGTGTCTGTGTGGGCCTGAAGCAGCACCCTCAGAGTCAGACTGTCCACCCACATGACAGGAAAGAGTGTAACCACAATCCTCTGTTACCACTCAGCTTACGACATGACAACACTTCATGCATTATTACCATTAGCCAAGCAATCAGTCAATTTTTATTTATGTCGTGCCGACCCATAAAAAGGTTATCATCGGACACTTAACATGAAGAGCAGGTGTAAGCTGTGCTCTTTGTTATGTTAGTTAAAGAGGCCGACTGCTTTCAACAGTGGGAAGGAAACACTTTCACATTAGAGGCTTTCCACTCATACTCGTGCTTTTTTATGTCGCCTGTTCAATTGTTTTATATAAACCCATGATCTTCACATTTCTCATACAGTCCTACTTTAAATTACACAAGTTATCAGGAGGTATGCCCAATAATTTGACAACTGAAGGATCTAAAATAAGTTGATGTCTAACATCGGTCTGATTTTCTCTCGGATATTCTTCCAAAGTTTTGGGCACTTCCAAAATATAAGTGAGAAGTCCCCGACCAAGCTACAACCCCTCCAGCACAGCTCCAATGTTGAACTTTCATTCAGCTCCTCTCTTTCTGTCTTTGGTTGAGGTAAACCATAAAAACCTCACAAATGCTGAATGGTAATCTGTGTACAGTAGAATAAATAGCACGGCCCATTAAAGCTGCAGGCAGCGTTCAACGGGCCCTCACACCTTTGTGAATGTCAGGGTGTGGTGAATGTCTTGCTTTGGTCACGGAGAGAGAACGCCACCCAGGTGTCTTTATCAGACACAAAGCAGTCAGAGTGGCTCTGAATTGTTTTAGACACAACATGAAAGTGAGAGTATTCAGTGTGTACAAAACAATATAATAAAATGTAACAAAAATGCAAAATTGGCATGCAGAAATGTTCACAAGGGGACTTTCATCAAACGTGTGAAGTTTGACTTTGATAACTTTTCATCCTTTGGGCCTTTTCTATAAACTGAACAAGTTTCAAGTGGATCGATTAAAAGCTCCAGGACAAATTTGTATTAATGTGTTTTGTGTTAAAATCTCAGCGTCTCAGAGTCTTTTTCCACAGAAAAGATTCAAAGTAAATGATGTGTAGGAAAATTAAAAGGGAGCAGGATGAGATTTTTTACAGAACCAGATCAGCAAAGAGATGAGATGCAGCTTTGTCCACAGGGGTCACCAGATTGATAACAAAATGTAAGTTCCTTAGGGCCCGATCAGACAGAACGCGTTTTAGCAGCCGGGGGCTTTTTTGTCATTGTTTTCAGTTCATGTAGTGAACAGAGTTACTGTGGACAAACAAACAGGGAGAAATCTGATGTGACTGGAAACACTGAGACAACCCTGCCAGGATGTCTGGGAAGTGAGGTCCAAATAAACCCACCTGTGATTATCTCTTATCACCAAAGGGGACGACAAAGTAACAGAGATCAATGAGATTGTAACTTTGAGTCTAAAAGAATCAATCAAAACAATCAATTGTATTATTTAATTATATATATTGAAATTCTTTCTCCATCTCTTTGTCTCTTTGTCTCTCTTAGTTGTGATCACTCTTCCTGGTGGATGGGCTGAAATTCAGCAACGGACAGTGAACGTTGGAGGAAAAATCGAGCTGCCGACTGAACCTGGTCTGATGCTGACAGGTGACTCCCACATCCTGTGGCACGTGAAGTCAGGCCGTCAGACAGAGCGGGTGACCCTCATCGACTTTGAAAATGGCAGTAAACAGCCTGACCCCCCAAAGAGGTTTGAAGGCAAACTCCAACTGAACAGTGCAACAGGTGCTCTGACCATCGAGCCGCTGGGCTTTGAACACAGCGGCGTTTACCAGGGAGAAATCACCGATGGAAACAACAAGAAGCACATTTACAAGTACAACGTCACAGTTCTGGGTACATTTCTAAAGATCTCAAATAATGTTTTTATTACATGTTTAACTGTCTGAGGCATCCTGTAGCAGCTGCTGAGCCAATTTAAATACAGATTTGGTTTTGTACAGATTATACAGTTGTTTTGTTAGCATTATAAGACTGCTCTGAAGGTTTTATATCTTTGTGGTACAAATAAAGTCTGTCATGCTTTGGTGCTTCAATGTTACTGTGTTTTACTGCTGCTCACACTGAACATCTCCACTTGTCTTTTTAAAGAGGCTCATCCCATCCCAACAACCGCTGGACCCCCACGAGGCATTACCGATGACCACAGGAGCCACACAGCTGCTGTTGTATCAGTTGGCCTCTCTGGTGTGGCCGTCCTTGTGCTGGTTGTTCTTGGTCTGGTGGTCAGGGCAAAGACACCGTGCACAATGAAAGGTCAGTTTGAAGCTCTGATGCTTTAATTCTTCATTCAGCTCTAGTTTTAGGTAATCCACCCAAGGTGAGCTGATTCAAGTCGTTTGCTAATAAACACCTAAATAGAGTTAAAAGGGGAAGTAAGAAAGAAGCAGCTAGAACTACTTTAATACAGTCAAAGTAAATCTACCTGAGATGCCATTAACAGGTAAATCATTTTGATTAATGAAAACACAAAGCTTGTAATTAATTAGATTCATTTGACAGCCAAGTTCTCAGAATTATCTACGTCCGTGTTTATTTACTGCACTTGGTAACTTTTGAATGAACCTCATGAATGTAATCCAGAGCTTGGCTTGGTGAAGTGATATTACTTATTTTCTCTTCTTCACAGGGCAAACTGAAGTGGTCTGACACCAGGCTTCCACCTTCTGCTTCCCTGCACTCGACCTTCAGTACAAACAGAACGAGACAAGAGAAGATCCAGGATGAATTTGACCAACAAGATAAATCTGTTGACAAACTGCTGCAGAGGAAACGCACTAAAAACTGCTCTTCCAACACGTTTGTTTTGGTGCCTTAAGGGAAATAATTCAGGGTGATCAGGATATCCTTTAAATGATCCTGCACTCTGCTCTTTGTTTTCACTCCTGTCTACTTTTCCTCTCAGAACGACAAACTGAAACCGAGAGTGGAACAATTACCAGCATATAGAATCTGATTCTGATTCTTCATTCTTCATGGCTGGGAAGCAGACACCTGATACGGCCTCGGCGAGCTCCCAACCGACGTGACTAAATGATTCAATTGATTTGTTTGTTGTTAATGTACTCTTTGTGGTCACCATTGTGTGATCGACACAAATTAAGTGCCGTCCATGCACTCCATGTCTGTTTCCCTGAGGAGGTCTGAGAGTTACTGAGTCAGCTCTCCGCTCAAGAGGATGTTATCACATCACAGGCTGTATATCCTCGGCTGAGGTGGGACAGCTGTGATTTGATGTGAGCAGAGCGCCACTGTATCTCTCCATCTGTGTGACTTTGATCATGATAAAACTACTGAATAGATCAGACTTTTATTTTAATGGGAACTGGATCACTGGCTCGCTGGTAAGCTTTGTTAAAGTACTAACGCCTGGGTCACACTGCAGCCAAGTGCGTTGTTAACAGGTTGGATCAAAATGTCCTGTGAGCATGATCTCTGGATGGTTCTTTGCCTCAGTGTTAATACCTTCACTTCAGCTTAAAACATCCTGTATCCGTGTCAGAATCCTCACTAAACTCAGTAGAATTGACATCTATTTTGAAAGGAAATGAAACATCTGACTATTCATGGCCGTTATCAGAGGAACACTGAATGTTCAGAGACAGGGCTGGCAGCAGTGTGAGCAGCAGCAGTCCAGCGAGGCAGACGCCTGGAGCTGCTCGGGCGTGCAGTGTGGACCAGGCCAAAGGAGAGAAGTCATTGAAGGATTGAGCGGCTTTTGCAGCAACTAAACCTGCAGATGAGACAAAAGGGGGACTGTTGAATTCTCAGAGCACCTGCAAAGCATGAAATGAACCTGAAAGCAACTGGTGAGCAAAGAGTGTCTTTGCACTTGGGGACCAAATTGAACATCCTTATATTCCTGTGAGTAAGTGTGAAATCATTTACACCTTCAGAGAGACTTTGGATACTGAGCGCAGTATTTATAAGGAGTGTCATGCCCAGACTTTCCAGGGATTATGGGAACAATTCCCCCTTTCTGTTAGCTACATGTTCTTTAATAGTCTGTGAATAAATGTTTGACGTTTAAATCAGAGGTCACCCAAAGAACAAACAGGCACACCATTTCCTGACGTGTGAAGACGGTCTGATTTCTCAGGACGGGGTTACTCTGTTACATTGTCCTGCAGGAAGTGAGCCGTGTTACAGATGGTAAAACTCGACATCTTTGGAATCTGAGCATCTCTATAAAGAGCTGCCCCCTCCCCTCCCAGCTTATCCACTACCTGTGGGTGAAATGAACTCAGTCAGCATGACAGAGCAGATCAGAGCAGCAGAGAGTGAACGTGCTGACAGCTCCTCTCAACAATCGACCCCTCAGGCAGAATCACCTTTATTAATCTGCCTCTTTATTGTTATTTAAGTAACCCGCAACCAATCAATAACGTCATTCAACCAAATATGTTGGTTTCTCCAGGTGAGCGGGGCCGTGTCGCACCTTTGTGTTTGGACACATTTCTGCACTCGTTTGTCTGGAACAAGTTTGTGTCTGATCAGAGCAGGTTTGTTTTTCACCTGTGAGCAGCGCAGACGGTCACCAGGTTCTCTGTTACACATGTTCTGGACTTTTCCGAAGTAACACAGCTTCTGGAAATCTGTGACACTCGACCAAATATAAATATCAGCATCATCTCCATGTGTGTCATATTTATTCGTCAGTGATGTTCAGCTCAGATGTTCTCGTTCGCTGTGACGGGAGGAATAAAAACTGTTTGAATAAAAATACGTTGCTTCTGTCTCATTTTTTTCTTCCTTTCAGCTTGTTTCTGTTTGATCCACGTCAGAGTTTGATTGACGGCATTCACAACCAAACAGGTGAATGAAGCAGACTCTTCTCTTTGCGGCGTCCACTCCTTCAGACACAGCATGAATAAGATCAGGGACAAACTGTCCTTCAGGTGTCTTTACTATTCCTCCGACCTTTAAAACTCTACGTTTGTGTTTGGCCCCTTAAAGCTGCCATGTTCATCACACCATTTCAAATAAAAGCTTGTGCAACATGTTGTCTGTAAAGTCGAGGAGGCCAAAGTGGAATCAGTCGTTCGCAGGTTTTACAAATGAAATATTTTGGCACAGGTAGAAAAAGAGTCAATGTAAAGACGTGCAGAGCCTCAAGTATTTTGAACAGCACAGACAGAATACAGTTCATGGACCTTAACAGCGGCTGCGGCTCAGTGGTAGAGTGGGTTGTCTTTTAATGGAAAGGTTGGCGGTTCGATCCCCAGCTCCTGCACTCTACATGTGAAAGTGACATTGGGCAAGACACTGAGCAAAGGTGCTGAACCCCAAGTTGCTCCTGAAGGCATCTCCATCAGTGTGTGAATGTGTGTGACAGTGATCGGCACTGACGGGCAGTCGGACACTTTACGCGGCAGCTTCAGCCGTCAGCGTGTGAACGAATCAACTTTAGATTTGTATTCTATTTAAACACGACGTTTTAACAATATTGAGTCATATTTACTTGATATGAGGAGTCAATGTGAGTCCATGATGGTGCACAGAAACGTCTGCACAGCCCATTTCCCTGCTGCACTGTGTTTGAAAGCATCACGATCACAATCAGCAGGTTCCTTTCTTTTCATGTGTTCAGAACTTTTCACTGTTTCCATGTGAATAAAATGTTCTTTAGTAAAACATGAAAACAGCGTTTCAGCTTCACCATCTGAGCGTGACGACAGAAGAAAATGGCCGCTGTGTGATTTTGGTGAATAATGAGTCTATAAAATATGAAGCAACGTCAGTCACCGAAGAATCAGCTCCACTTGGTGCGACTATTAAACGCTTCATATTAATGCACCTGGAACAAGAGTGCAATGATACATCAGTGTAAGCCTCAGAGCCAGTTATCCTGCTGGGAACTTTGAGACTTTCAGTATTTTGCTCATAATTCTACATGTCAGTTCTAAAGCACGACTTTAACTTGTCAGGGAACACGTTGAAGGTGGTTCGGCTGCTTGTTGTTAAAGACACATCCTGTGTGTGACACGGGGTTCAGATCAGCTTCAGAGGAGCCTGCAGGACTCAGCTGTGGAAAAAAAACCCTGAAGACACACACAAACACACACACACACACACACACACAAATGTCTTCATAGTTTTCTTCACTTCACCTGCTGTACAACAGTTCCTATCTCACTGACAAGGCGCGGAGGAAAACAGGGAGGAGAGGGAGAAACCTGGAGTAACCTGTGTGTGTGTGTGTGTGTGTGTGTGTGTGTGTGTGTGTGTGTGTGTGTGTGTGTGTGTGTGTGTGGTGTGATGCCCTGTTCACCATCCTGGCTGCTTCGTGTTCTCAAAGATCTGAATACTAAATACTGTCACATGCCAGACTGTGGAAAAAAGACACTGAACACACACACACACACACACACACACACGGTCGTTTCCGTGTTTTTTCGTCTGCTGTGTGTCACACAGTGTGTGTGTGTGTGTGTGTGTGTGTGTGTGTGTGTGTGTGTGTGTGTGTGTGTGTGCGTGCGTGCGTGCGTGCGTGCGTGTGTGTGTGTGTGTGTGTGTGTGTGTGTGTGTGTGTGTGCGCGTGTACAACACACTACAGTAGTTCGAGAGAGGGAGGGAGAGGGAGGGTGACGTAGGTCATAAGCCCCTCCCTCCCCCCATTTAAATCCCAGTGCGCTCGCACTCAGCGCGCAGTGTCTGTTTACTCCAGCCTGCTGTGTGGAAGCGTCGCATCTCTACCCTCTGCCATGCGCCTCTCCACGACCTTGACTGATTCTTGGATACCAGCCTTTATATGTAAGTGTTTTTGCTTTTGTGCTGTGAAGAAGGGGATCATTGTGTTTGTGTGTTCTGAAGTGGAGCCTTGTGTCAGTCTTCAGTTAGAGATCATTCCGCTACATCCTGAGTAAAGGTAAAGTAAAGGTGTTTTTACCGGTGCGTCGCCTTTGGTTAGTGACTGAAAGAATGAGGTCGCAGATACAAGCTGCCGACATGAGTTTCCTCCGAAGGGTGTCTGGGCTCAGCCTTCGAGAGAGGGTAAGGAGTTCAGACATCCGGACGGAGCTCAGAGTCGAGGAGAGGAGCCAGCTGAGGTGGTCCGGTTATCTGATCAGGTGCCTCCTGGGCGCCTCCCTTTAAAAACGTTGCTGAGGAGAGGGAATAGAGAGCGCGGAAATGTTTTTCAGCATTTTCTAAACTCCTCCACGTCTGACAGTGGGTTCGTGGTACAGTGGTATACAGAGAGCACAGGGCCAGCAAACCGCGCCGGGAGCGTGCCGCGGGCATTTGGCTCATTTCCTGGCTCAAGTAGACTAAACACTGTTGTACCTCTGTTGAACTGTGCTGCTATAAATCTTCTTCGTGGGTTTATTAGTGATGATTAATGATCTTAGGCCTGTAGTTTATAAACTCTTACTATCATTAATGTTTTATTAGACTGTGTAGTGAAGTCTGTGTGTTCTGCATCTGTGTCAGTCTCCTTTCACTACTTTAAACTGTGAGCTGCAAACATGAACTCAGACAGTCCCATCTGGAAAACACTGCTGAGGCAGAATTGGGTGCTTCTGACAGGGACCAGGACCCGTTACACTGGTGTGTTTAAAAAGCACTCTTTAAAACAGAAGCGTGAAAATATGATGTGACGTCATTATGAGCGTTGGAGTGACAGACTAAAGCAGCAGTGAGGTGTAACAAAAAGTAACCCCCCCGGTCTGTGTGTAGATGAAACAGCAGGATGAGTTACAGTCAGGGCGTGTTAATGTAGCATATTGCATCACAGAAGCTGAACCTGTATCCTCAGATATAATCGCAGTAGGTGGCAGAAAGATGCATGTTTGAATGTAATCATAGGGACCTGTTTGGATTTTAAATGTTGGTCATTTGATTATTATAAATATGTATGAATATAATTATATATACGAATACTTACCCCCACCTCCATCTCTCTCTCCCTCTCTCTCTCTCTCAGTCTCTCTCTCAGTCTCAGTCGGGGTCGCTCTACCTGTTGGACAGGGTGAAGGTGAAGTAGAGCATCTGACAGCGAATGTTGGAGAGAAAATCACTCTGCCTACCAAAGCCACTGAACTACAAAATGACTATGCTGTTGTTTGGTGTTTGACCTCGGGCAAACAAAAAGAGACCCTCATCACCTGTGAAGACGGAGAAATTGAGCTTGAGCCCCCCGAGAGGTTTGGAGAAAGACTGGAGCTAAACAAAGCAACGTGCTCGCTCACGATTGGTGGGCTCAGAGTTGAAGACAGCGGGGTTTACGAGGGAGAGGTCACCGATGGAAACAACATGGTGCAAACATACAAGTATAGAGTCACTGTTTCTGGTGAGTGTTTAAACAAAATGTGCGTGTGTGTGTGCGTGTGTACACTTTATGTCCTTCCTGTTTCCGATGTGTTCCTAACTCTTCATGCATCTCTGGTGTATTCAAGTCTTTGGATTGAGGATGAATTCATTATGTGTTACATTTTCCCCTCTGCTCCGTTCACATGTTGTATGACATTATAAAATCCATAATAGGAAGACTACGTTGGCCCTGAGAGATCAAAACAGTGCACTTCAAGAATATGCGAGCAAAAAGACTCTTATCCCAGTACACATTTGTTTTGCTCTCTCTACGTAACCAAGAGCTCATGATTGGACAGACATCTCATACCAGTCCAGGTTGTTGCTGTTCACCTCAGCGTCACAGCTGCTAAAGAAGCTTGTTGTCTCCTGTTCTTGTTTCACAGCGGCTCAAACAAACACTGGATCCCCTCCAAACACTGCTCACAACCACAGGAATCACATGGCGCTGGTCTTAGCTGCTGCTGCCGCTGTCTGCACTGCGCTGTTCATGTGAGCAGGTCAACATCTCCAGGTCAGTGTTACGACGTCCGAGCCGGTATGAGTAAAGACCTCGACATGCAACATTAGTTTTTTTAGATCGATTGTTGCTGTAACAAACCTTCACCACAGTCGGCCCGTGTTTTATGTCTACAGCACATCTTAAACATGAGCTCCAGCGTCACCAGAAGTCATTCATCGTGTCTTTATGTCTTCACACAGGAGGCGTTCACCCTTCTTCCTGCCTATGCAACCATGCAGTGTGTGATCCTCTGCAAACAGAAGACTGTCTCCTCGTCCCACAAAGGTGCTGAATGAAAATGGATCTACCGTCTACAGCTTCACCTGTTGTTTGCCTTAAAATATATTTGATGACTTGCTCAACACGTGCACGACTTCAGGAGTTTCCCCTTTTAGAAGCTCTTTGTGTTTCATTGATCAAATGTGGCCATCTCAGTCATTCCACTGATTTCCTGTTGTCTTTATTCTCAACCAGTTGTGCTCTTATCCAAACTAACACACACTCCAGCAGCACCAAAGAGTCAGTTCTTAAATCCTAATTATTTATTTGGATACAGCTTGAATGTGTAAATTATTGTTGAGGACCTGTAGGATGATTTTTGGTGAGAGCAGCGGCGGCTGAGGTGCTGTGATTAGGGTCCATCAAACGGGTACAAATAAAGGCAACACATTTATCTTTAAACTGATGAGTTGTGTTTTATTCATGTATGTTTGCTTCCATGTTGTGGGACTGAGTTACTGACCTGAACTCCACATCTTACGACAGCGCTGAAGCCTTTTTATTCCTCACTCTGCAACCACATGAGCCCAACCTCAGTCTCACCCTGAGTGTTGATGGTGTCAAAGGAAATATTGGTCTACCGCAGAACATCAGCCGTCTGTTACCTGCAGCTTTCACGCTCTAAGACCGAAACAGTAAGGGCAAAACAGGATGTCACCCACGAGCACCAACACGCACCCACTTCCAGAAACAATAACACACCCATTGTCACGGTTTCGGTAAAATAAAATGGTAAAGGACCCAAGAGTTTAATTAACTGAGCAAAAATGCAAAAACAAAATCAAAAATTAACCAAAAGACAAAACAGGAAAACCAAAAGGCAGAGCAAAAACTTACTTCAAACAAAATCCAGGTAACGCATAATTCAAGGGGAAAAAACAACACGAGGAGCCACGAGGAAACTAGGAGCAGGTAATACAAGGGTCGATGAACGTTGGTTTCACAATGTCATGGCCGGCTCCGGACCAATGACAAAGAACGGGAGGAAAACAGGAGTTCCTTCTAAACAATAATTCATAAGTAATAAGTAAATAAGTATTCATTCGTAATTCTCAAAAACAACCAAAAATATACGCGTGTGCATGAATATATACAACCTGTTAGTAACGCTCTCGCTCAACCTCAGCATCAGGATCCTGCTCATACACTGCATAAGGCAGAGTAGAGGTTAACACATGGACTGCATCTACATCACAGGGGCACATGACAGCACATCCACTACCACATTATCAGAACCTTGATATGGTGTTTATCTAGACAGTATGCCTGCAACATCAAGGACCATCTAATCAACCTTTGATTTGGACATTTCAAAGAGTTCAAAAATGTGAGTGGGTTGTGGTCGGTAAAAACAACAACCGGCACACCAAAACCCACATACACATCAAAATGACACGAGGCCCAGGCTAAAGCTAACGTCTCCTTCTCAATCACAGAGTAGTTCAGCTGATGTTTGTTGAATTTCTTTGAAAAGAAACTTACAGGCCTATCCATTCCCTGACTATCAGACTGCATCAATACTGCACCTGCCCCCACATGACTGGCATCCACCTGCAACTTGAACAGCTTCTCAAGACAGGGACCAGCCAGCACTGGCACACTGCACAGAAGAGTCTTTCTGTTCTGAAAAGCCTGCTGACAAACAGGGGACCAAACATACTCAACATTTGATTTCAACAAATCAGTAAGGGGAGCAACAACTGAGGAAAAATTCCTGCAAAAACCATGGTAACATCTGACCATCCTCAAGAACCGCGTAAGCCCCTTCTTTGTTGACGGTACAGGAAACTGTTCTACTGCCTTCACCTTTACGTGCAACGGCTGAACTCTACCCTGACCCAACACCAAGTCATGAAATTTTGCTGGTACTACCTTTTGGGAAACTGGGTTTCCCACACCAAACTCACTGCAAGGCACCCTCCTTCTCACCAGGAGACCACTGTTAGGACAACCTTTGACCTTCACCTCCACTGGCAGCCCCGGACGTACCGCGATGCACACCTCACCCTGTACCAGTTCTGAAAAGAGATTTATTTTATGCACAGGAGCAGACAAAATGGACAGTCCCATAACCAGACCGAGCTCTGAATCACCAGTTTCAGACTTCTGAGAAAGGGAGAACTGAGGCCAGAATAAATGAGCTTAATGCACCTGTGTCTGAGGATTTTAACTGGTACCTCCTCACTAGAAGCAGTCAGAGAGACAAAACCCTGCGATATAAAAGGCAAATAGGACTCATCTAAAGGAACCCTGTCACACACCTGAGTAACAGGAAGGTCAGAAACCACCTTCACCACTGGAGTAGCCAATACCACAGATTTCACGTTTAATTGCTTGTTTCTTTTTTGAAGAGCAAAACAATCAGCTTTTATATATAACGAGCCGCAAATTTTCCAAGCAAATTAAAATGAGAAGAGGAATGGTCAGCTGAAGAAGAATTATCTCCACTTAGACCTTGACCTGACAGACTTAACCTCCCTTCTCTGATTAAACTTAGTTTTTCCCGTTCCAAAGTGATCCTGGCCTGCTCAGTTTCACACTTCATTTTCTTCATTTTCGAGTTCTTTGTCCGCTTCAACACAATGTTTTACCTTTTCGTGTTCTATTTGCAACAACAGCAACTCTTTCTGCTGCTCAAATGACAAAGCTATACTAGAGACAATGGCAAAGACAAACCTGCAGCACTCGCAACCCTACCTCCCGCTGTGCCTGGTAACACATTCATCTCCAACAAATTAGCCTTCAAAAT
This sequence comes from Semicossyphus pulcher, assembly GCF_022749685.1. NCBI lineage: Eukaryota > Metazoa > Chordata > Actinopteri > Labriformes > Labridae > Semicossyphus > Semicossyphus pulcher. The sequence continues at coordinate 3,039,843 of NW_027211701.1, forward strand.
AGACTTACCTGTGTCCTTGAGCCTTTTATCACTGATCTCAACTTAATAGTGGTCTGCTATCTTCAGCAACTGTTCTTTGGTACAACCATCTAAAAACACTTCAACACAAGACATTTTACAAACTCACACGGAACGTAATGTTTAACCCTTACCTTCGCGTGGTCGAATAAGCGGGCAAAGCTACAGCTTCTCTGGACACAAAGAACAGTAAACTCAACTCATTCACCCAGGTGTTTTCTCTCAGCTAATTACACTCACCGAGGCACAAATGCCAATCACAGGGAATCCCCGCACACCCGCCTCCGAAATGAAATACGTACCACATACGTCACTGAATCCACCAACGTGACTGCCAGGGGGAACCCCCCTACAATTAACAGCACCTGGATGCGTTCAACACAAAGAACAACTGATTAAACACCTGGTAACAAACACAACGTATTTAACCTAAACCTGACTTACACAGGTCATCGTGGGCAGCCACATGCTAATCTGACGGGGCTTTGGCATTTCTAACTCACTAGTCTACGTCTATGGTCTATGGACGAGCCCCCAATTTGTCGTGGCCGGCTCAGGACCAATGACAAAGAACGGGAGGAAAACAGGACTTCCTTCAAAACAATAATTAATTGATTGTAACTTAACACAAACATGATCAAATGAACCAACATGGTGAGCTGTGGGAGTCAGTAAGTCAGTGGTGCTAGTGTGTGTGCATGAGTGAGGTTATGCGGTGTGGGGTGTTAAATAGGATTGGAACACCCGGGCCCAGGTGTTCCCAATCATGAAGACACGACCACACCCACAGGCATCTGAAACACAAGTCAACTGAGCCAACAAGCAACAACAAGGTGGGGACGTCACACACACGACAAAGACAATGAACCAGCACTCAGACAAGAGAGCACAGAGACCAAATAAACTTAGGAGGTGAGGCTAATCAGACACAGGTGAAATCAGGGCAGGGCACATAATCAAATAAGCGGGAAGCTCAAAGGCAGGAAGTGGACCCACACGAGAGACAAGGTGACACAGTAAAACAGGAAATGATGTAACCAAAGAGACACAAGTGAAATACTTAACTAAACAGGACTAAATTGTGACCAGAACATGGAATACACTAAACACAAAACTAGACAATAAGAAAACATGACAACGAGAGACAAAGTGGAAACAGGAAATAATATCTGAACGCCGAAATACAAATCAATGTATTCTTGAAAATATTAAAGTAATATGTGTCAAGATGGCGACACTGAAGCAAAAGTGTGCAGCTTCTGCTGTGAGAAGTCGAGCTGGAGGCTGTGCAGTGTAACAGTACGACATAGAACACACAGAAACTACAGTCCTCCACGAGGCCTGAGGGAGAAGATGTGTGACTCTCCTTCTCTTCTTTGCTACCTATTTTTCCACTATTATTTCAGTTAGCCTAAACATTGGGCCGTCACAAGTTGATGACAAGCACTTCACTGTGGGCCGTTTGGTGTCAGGGGTCCAAAACCCCCCATATTTAAAAAATGCTTCTGGTAAGATGATGTAAATAAAGACATTAAGTTGCTCACTATCCTGAAACAAAGGGCGAAGTAGACAAAGCAGCTCAGCTTGATGAAGTGTAAAGGTCCGGGTCTGAAAGTATAATGAGAAGGTGGACAAACACAGTCAGCAGTTTGAGCCCTGTCCTACATGTTGTCCCTGCATCTTGTCTCTGCTATGGTTTGTTCTGCTGCGTGAGGAAGCTCAAATGGCTCGGGCTAAACAGCTCAAACATCCACACTGACTCAGAGAGGAGACAACATGTTTGTCTGCAACGGCAGCGGAGCCTCAGGGTGGGGGTTCTGTTTTACTGCAGGGTGTTTTCAGGCTCCATTAATCACCCTGTGGTTCTCCTGCTCAGAGAGAGAGCGAGGGCGAGAGAGGGAGACAAGAAGAGCAAGGGTCAACCACATACATTTAGACAGGAAATTCCTTCTGGAGATGAAGTGAGTAATGATGACGAGCCCATCATGGTGTCCAAAAATAGATCTGACAAATCAGGAGGAAGTGATACTAAAGAGGATTTTCTACGACTAAAAATGTTTATCATGTCAAAAACAAAAACACTGTTCTCAGAAGGCGAGCAGCGGCAGAAAGCCCAGAAGGATATCAGAGCTGAGAAATCTCTGTCACCACAATGAAATGCTGCCATGCTGACTGATATGTTAAGTCTTTCCAATTGCAATTTCAAAATATATCATGGAAATACATAGGTTTGCAATTCGTGCTGACTGTGAACAGCCCAGAGTGGAATCCACACCGGTTTGTCAGGGCCAAAAAGGGCAGGACAGGTCTGAGCGCAGGAGCTTCTCTCATCATGCTTGAGCATCGGGGGGACACCCTGGACGTGTAAATACAATGTTGCATGAACACAGGTATTGTGTCAAAGGTTACACAGGTATAACAAGTACACAGTCTTCATAAAATATAGTGTTTAACATTTAAATCAGTTTTAAAGAGTGAAGAAAGGAGGAAAGACTGTGAGAAAGGGAACTGAGACTGAAGAATAAAGGGACAGGAATAGAGGAAACAGCCAGCGACCAGTCAATCAGGTCTACTTCCAAGTATGACACATCAAAGAAAAAGAAACCAAATGATAAAAAAAGAAGAGAAAAGGAAAAGGAAAATGCAGCTTTCAAGCAAACAATAAGAGGAAGCAAAGACACATGTAGCTGCCAGTTCAACAGGTCAAGAGACCCTGCAGGAAGTGCAGCCTGAGCCTGAGGGAGTATAGAAGGTAGATAGACTGATAGACCTCTGAAGAAAAGACAAGCGCACAAAGTGTGGGGTGTCACATGCTAATGCACTAACTGTTTTATGATGAGACGTTACCAGGTCACACAAGAGGAAGTGCATCCTGGTGTTCAACACTCTTTGTTTTTCCTTCACCACTCTGAACCAACACATGAACTGTCAATCACTGACACCCTGACACTCACACACTTTCTCCCAATCGTGTGCAATACTTTCCTTAACAGCTCTTTATGATGCAAACAGTCTGACAGTGAAGTGGGCAGATGCATACAGTATTAGGCACAGCTGTTTCCATGACACAGGGAAACGCTGTCTACCTGCCAAGAAGCTTCAGGGATTTTCTGTTTTTGTGGCGACAAAAGAAAAAGACAAAAAGGCAATTTATTTTCCAGTAACAGATTACTTTACGTGAAAAAGTAAGTAATTAACAGATTACTTGAACTGCAGAGCTAACGCGTTACTCCCAACACTGGTTACTATCCTGTGTGTCGCATCGCCCTGAACCTGACCAGAGTGGAATCCAGCGTGTGAAGTTATCCTGTAATCTACACTTCATTACACTATACACGACACAATCCGTGCAGTGTGCTCCTGATTGTGAAGAGGAGCTGTGTGCACCTCCACTCTGCTCTCAGCTGAGCGCACACTGACAGATCTCAACTCCTTGCACAGATCGGTGATGAGCAGGTGTTTACAAGTTTAACTGTCTGTAACAGAGCTTCACCGCCCCGTGTAATGGCTCCAAAGGTTGCCCATGTGCCGGGGTTGAGCCTTGCAGAGCCGCGGACTGATTGGTCTCCCAATTATAATAATTATGACATAATATGATGGTAACGCTTTATAATACAGCCCACAGCTTACCTTGTAAGTACCCACGACTTACAATGTAATATCGTTGCATGTATCATTTCTTAAATGAAGCTATAGTGAAGTAAGGGAGCAACAATTAGGAATTTTAGAGGCAAGGAGAAAAAGGTTATACTGTAAGTAGTTTGTCAGTACTGGGTACCTACAGTGTAATTTAAAGAAATGAGAAATGATTTATCTTTATTGTTCTATAAGTAATAGGTACTCACGGGTTACTTTAAAGCATGGGTCTCCAACAGGTAGCTCGCGGCCTGGATTTTAGTAGCTCGCCAAGAGGTTCACAGACTCAAAAAAATCTGACGACAATAAATGCACCTTGAAAGCCTCTTCCCACTTCAGTTCAATCAAATACACAGATGTCGCACCCCCTCCAATACAAAATAATAGGACAGGCCTATCAGCTGTCAACAAAAAACGCCAAGAAAAAGCAGAAAACATGCTATTTCCAGGGGTAGTGGGAAAGCAAGTTTTTAGTAATGACTGTGAAGGACAAGTGTGTGTACCTCATCTGTGGTAACAACGTTTCAGTCGTCAAAAGAATCAACATGAGGCGCCAACAGCAATTACAGCGATGTAATGCAAGTAGCTCTTGGCCACTTAATTTTTTCAGAGTAGCTCTCAGATGAAAAAAGGTTGGAGACCCCTGCTTTAGAGGAAAGGAGACATTAGTTACTTTAAGTATCTCAACTGTTCCCCTGTACCGACACTGTAAGTACCCTTAAAGATAGAGTCTTAAAGATTTCAGTTTTGCGGCACCTTTGGCAGTACACGGCAATTCCTAATTTAACCAGACGTCTACAGTTGGCTCCCTTTGTTATGGTTGTGTTGTGGCAAAACAGGTCCCAGAACCCTCTCGTCAGCAACTTAATTTCAATCTCCAATAGGTAATGAATGGTATAAAAACTCTTAAAAATAGGTAATAAAACTTGGTTAAAAAAACTCTTAAAAATATAGTCAAAGTCTTCAAAAAACTCTGACAAGCAAACACTAGAGACTGGCAGAATCTGATGCAAAAAGAGTTTTTTCTCGTATAAATACAAACAAATAAACCTGAGTCCATCCGGATGAGACTCCCCACAGGTTAGCCACTCCGCTTATATACTCTGAAGCCCCTCCCACGCTGGGCTTCAGCACGTTTTTTTTTTCACTGTCAGATCACCACTTGCTGGAGCTCAGCCCCCAAACTTTGGCTCTCTGCCCTCAGCTCGTGTCCTTTCAGTTTCGTCCGGCACAGTTACAACTTTTCAACAGGGCGCTTCCTCGCTCCGGCCAATTAGGCACGCTCTCACATGGTACAGCAGAAAAGGGGGGGTTCGTTAGCGGGGGACACGTGGTTTCCCATCACTAGTTTAGATAAGGCGGCCGGCTTCCCCCTTTGATCTGCATCTGGCTTTTATAATGAGCCCAGCGAGTCTCTCAGCTTAAGATTCTGATTAAAGCATTGGATTATAAGAACTTACTTTAAAACGTTTGACTGTAAAACTTAAACTTTAAGACATCTGATTATATAACTTTAACTCTAAAACATTTGAGTTTCAAAATGTTTTCCAACAGTTGTAACGCTGACGGTCGCTTTCCTTTTCAGTGAAAATCCAAAGAAAAAGGAACAAATTCAACTCTCAGATGAAGGCAAACAGTCTAAAAAGGAAAGCGACCGTCAGAAAATCAAAAGTTACAACCGGAGCCAACCGTGGACATGTGGTTAAATCAGGAAGTGTCCTCCTGTAATTACCATGTACTGCCAAAGAGTGTGAATCGCAAATCTTCCTAACTGGATCTTTAAGGGTAAGAACACAGGAACAATGGAGATACTTAAAGTTACTAATTTCTCCTTCCCTCTAAAGTAAGCCGTGAGTACCTAGTGTTTATAGAATAATGAGTATAAATAATTTCTCATTTCTTTAAATTGGGGTGCATTCAACCCTCTGATTGTGCTTGGAGAGTGAAGCGGAGCCTTTTTGTGTCATTTGTGCAAAAGCCACGCAATCCTTTGGTGAATTCTTCCTGTGAGTTGGTGCTGCCAAAGCCTGTCTTTGCCTGTCTGTGGCAGAAGTGGTACAAGCACACACACACACACACACACACACACACACACACACACACACACACACACACACACACACACACACACACACACATTCCTCACCAGTCAAAGTCAGGGGGTTGGCGAGGAGATACCAACTCTTCTATGATGTGTTGAATTTTTTTCTTTTCCATCGTGTCATTATTTCTGTTAAAGTAAGTATTAAAGTAAGTGTTCACATTATGTTGGTTTACCTTGTGTGTAATGTGTGGCTTCTTATCAGGCTGAAAATGATCCACCAATAAGATAAGTCGGGTTGAGTCAGTTTTTCTGTGAGTCAGATGTTTATTTTTTTCTTAGCAAGTAGACGCCAACTGCTGGATGTGGCGGAGGGTGTATGTTTTTGTGTGTGAGAGAGAGATTACTTAGTGATGAGGTCCTGTGTGTCAAAACGCTGCATTCCTGCAGACGTCCCAGGTTTCATTTAGTGATTTCAGTTCCCAGTTTAGAGAATGCTGACAATAAAACTTCACTCTTCTGTGTCATGTAGCACAAGCTGAGTGGGAACACATGTATGAGGCGCCTACTTCTCTGTCACATCTCCCATTTGTGTTTGTGAGGCTGAAAAGACAAATGAGAAGATTAAGAATTGGAGGAGATAAAAATCAAGACATGGGAGCTCAACACTACACAGACACTCATTTACTGTTAAACAACTGGACAGCAGGAAAGGAAAAACAAAGACATTAACATCAGCAGTTTTTACTTGCTGGCTCGAGGCCCAGAATATGCTCGGGGCTACATGTATGTGATTAAGTAGGCACATAATTATGTGCTGGTAGTTCCCTTCTAGTCAATAGCCTTTTTACACTGTGGTTCTGCCTCAGCGCTGTAACAGAGCTCTGTCCTCATGCCGCCCTTGTCATTCCGCATTTGACCACACAACGCCAGCGTAAAGCCACCCCAGTGTGTGTTTTTAAACAGTGTTCCAGTGTCGCGGATGCAAAACATGCGCGAGGTGTAAACAAAACTGCGTGCTTCAAATACACCCACACAGCGCTGTTCCGCCCTGCCGGCTCTACAGTTTACACAGACGCCGTTTCGCCTCTGTTACTACCTCCGATGCCAGCTCAGAGTCGGGTTGATTTCACCCCGTGCGACGGAAGACGGAACATAACGGAGTCGTAATAATCCCGCCCTGAACTGGCAGTGTAAAAAGCCCTAATATATTTGATCTCTTCACTATTTATAACTGCTAAAAGATTTCACATAGGGCCTCTTTGTCACACCCATACATTCTTTAATTGCACCTTATGAGAGTAGACAGCTCAGATGATGTGTGTCAAACCAATGTCCTTTCAGTCAAATAATGAGCAAGTTCACACATGCACTTCAGTCTGCCCCTGAAATTTCCAGAGTTGCCCTTTGACCCATCAGGCAAAACAGAGGGAGCCCAGGTAGGCCTTTATAAACGGCCGCCCAACCTATATTTGGCTACTAATGCTATCAGGATGTCATCCATCATCAATCAATCATGTACGATTGATTATTTGACTTCTCTAATGTCTGTCCTGTAAATGCATTGAGGTGAGACGTCTTCTGTTAAATAAGGATCCTCTTTTTCTATTTTTAAAAGCTTTTAAGTGCAGCTCAAGAGTGTTATGGGAGATAGAGCCTTCAATTATCAGGCCCCTCAGCTTTGCGAAAGCTTATAGCTTCTCACAAAGCTTATGATGACGCTGGCTCAGGCTTGGACCGGCCCAGAGTTATGCTGCTATAGGTTTAGACTGCCGGGAGAGGTGACACACCGTCTCCCCCCTCTCTCTCTCTCTCTCTGTCTTTATGCATTCATGTCCCATCAGAGCATGTGAGGTTCTGCTCGAGGTTCTATCTGCTACTGTTGCCAAGTGCTCACTCATGGTTCATTCAGGTTAAATGCCTGTCACTGCTGCCACTGGGTCAGATGCTGACAGATTGGTATGTCTGGCAGCAGGAAGCTGGACAAGATTTAATCAGAGAATACTTCTGATGCATGCACTCGACAGGATCAGCAAAAAGATCAGACGTTCTGCTACAGTTATTATCATCAGCCATCTTCTATCAGCATTCTTATAGCTGCTGCTTACATTTGTTTTACTTATACAAACAGTATTGGTATTGTTTCTCTCACTGCTGTTACCAAATGCTTGCTCATGTTAATGTTGGGTCTTTGGAAATAGCTACGCATGACTGCACTGTAGACCTGCTCTGTATGTAAAGTTTCATGAGATAACTATTGTTGTGATTTGGCGCTTTATAAATAAAGATTAAAGACACATTAATCATTCATCCGGGTTTCGTTGTAAGTTGCTTTAATAAAGTACTCTCTCTTGTGCTACTGACTTTAAGGTTCAGAATTCAGTGTAGAAAAACAAGTTCACATTAGATTAGTAAGCAACGTAAAACCAACAAGTTAGTTATTAACAAAGAAAGTGTGATTGTTTTACAACAAACAAAAGGGAGGCAAAAATGTAACAAAGAAATGGGCCTGTGGGTGCTGCTCAAATCAATTAACAATTATTACAAAAAGAGGACTCTAAACAAGAGCTAATTGTACAGCAGTTAGATTGGACAAGAGGCATTCCATGAGTGGCGATATAGAGAACAACATCACTGACCGTGTATGTTTACATTGATCAAGCTGGTACCTCTGAATCAGACAGCAGACTCTTATTTCACTGGTTGATGATAAATGAAAACAAACAGATAAATGTACATGATAAAAGCAGCTCTGTCTCTCAGATCTTTCACAGCCAGGCTGAAGCCTTCTGTGGAGCTGATGTTGAGGCCCAGATATTTGTACTTTTTAGTGCATTTTAGGCTTGAGATGCCCAAATAAACTTTGCTTTTCTGACTTCCGGTTTTCTTTGGAAAAAATATTTTTAGTTTTGTTAAGGGTAACAGTAAGGACCCAGGTCTGACAGAACTTATGCAGCAGGTTCAGGTTCAGAAAGGCTTTCTTAAAGTCTATGAAGCATGCAGAGACCCTTCCTTCCTTCTGGTCCAACTCCTGTTCACTCAGGGTGTGGAGGATGTTAATGTGGTCTGTGGTGCAGAAATTTGGTCCGGTCAAGAATCCTCTTGTTCAGAATATCATAGAAGGTTTTTCCCAGGTTACTATTCACACAGATTACACAATAACTATTCTGGTCATATTTGTCCTCGTTTTCATGAATGGGTGTTATTAAACATTTGTTCCAGACAGCAGAATAATATTAAACAGTTTCAGTAAAGCCAATTTGAATGTATGATCAGAATACTTTATCATTTCATTTAATATGTTGTCCACACCACAGGCCTTGTTATGTCTGAGGGACTGGATGCCCTCCATCACTTCTTGCTATTTGATAGATGCATCCAGAGGGCTTTGGCTGCCTTTTGATCTCTGATTCTACATCTCTGCTATTCAAAGTTTCTAATTGTTTGTGTATAGATCCTGATGTGTTCTGTTCTGGTGAAACTCTGCTGTGTTGTTCTTCCTTTGCTATCACTGTGCGTTTGTATTGTTTTTCATTTGATAATTCTCTTAAAGTTTTCTCATCTTTTTACAATACTGGTCAAACCATTCATCGTACCATATTGGATTTGTTTTCAGGTTCGATAATGACGCCACTTTATCAAAGATTGCATTAATTTGGCCCACAGCAAACTATTTGGAGATAAATAACTTGATTAAATTTATGATTTGGGGATTTTCAAATGCTTTTTGGTATCTCTCCATGCTGTCTGATTTCAATTGGTATGAATGTGTGGCGTTTTAAAAGAGGCCTCATAGTTAGTGAGAGCCTTCTTTAAATAGACTGTGATCGGACTGTGGTCTGACAGTGGAGTGAGTCGGCTGACTTTGAAAGCTCTGAGAGACGTTGGGTCTAGATCTGTGATGGCGTAGTCCACCGTACTGCAGCCGCGACAAGTGAAACTGCCCGGAGTGTCTCCTCGTATCCGACCATTGGCGATGTACAGACCCAGCGTGCGGCAGAGCTCCAGAAGCTGAGAACCTCTTGCGTTTGTGGTTTTATCGTTGCTGTGTCTCTGGGGGAGTTCGCAGAAGTTAGCTGTATCAGGTTTGTCTCCTGTTCGAGCATTTAAATCCCCACATATAAGAACGTTTCCCAAATTTTTAAAATGTTTAATTTCACCCTCTAAAATTGAAAGAGTATCTTTGTTGTAGTAGCGGGATTGTGAGGGTTGGATGTAAATCGCGCACAGGTAGACATTTTGATCTGCACATATAACTTCTTTGTTAATTTCAAGCCAAATGTGGGATTCTCCTTTTTCAAAAGTTTGGATTGCAGGGTTAAGTTCTGATTTGAACCAGATAATCATGCCTCCTGAGTCCCGACCATTACGTTCGGATTGGATGGATGGGATTATAACCTCAGTGTAACCAAGAGGACAACCAGTGGAGCCGTCTCTCCTGTACCATGTCTCCTGTAGGACAGTGATATCAGAGTCTCTAATCGCTCTCATAAAATCTCGATTTCTGCTTTTTAATCCAAAAGAAGACGATTTTAGACCTTGTATATTCCAACATGTTACTTTAAAAGATTCTGTTTTTAAATCATCATAATATTTTCTGATTTTAAAAAGAATTAAAATAAAAAAAATAATTAAGAAGATGATGCAAACAAGTAGTGACATAATGAGCTTCTGTCTGTTTTTCTACCTTTTATTAGAGCAGAGTAGGTGTCACATGAGATGTCTGTCCCTGAGTTCGCCAGTAGGGGGTTGAGCTGCTGCTCCTCTCACCACCTCAGCAAAGTTCCTTCCAGTGGGCGTGGGGCGACCTGTAGAGCTGGCTGCGCTGCTGGGAGGAGTCGGGTCGAGGGGGCCTCTGGCTGCGTCGGGGAGGCCTGTGTTGATTTGGCTGGGAGGCGTGTTGGTGATGCTGGGGAAGCTGGGATGGCTGTGGTGTTCTGGTGACCCCCGTTGGCCTGGGTGTTAATGTTCCTGATTAAGTCGACATCCTTCAGGGTCTTGGCTAATGGTGTCTATCTTTAAACAAAATAGTTTGCTAACATTAGCTGAGGTTCAGAGAATATGTGGTAATGGCAGTCACCGATGTACCAATAAACATTACAATCCGGTTAATATGAAGACTGAAAGTTAACCCCGCTTAAAATATCATAATTAATTGATGAACACTACGATCAATCGACTGAAGTGGATTAAAAACAAAATAAAACTCTTACCAAACTTGAGAAAGATGGCGGACCTGAGGTATGTGCCACATGGTGTGACGTAATGTGCACAAATTCTTCTTCTTCTTTGGTTTTACTGACGGACTACAAATTGAATCAGAAAAATTCATGTTGATTTTATTGATTTGTTATGAATAAAGGATGAAAATATGTTTAATTGGGTAAAATCAAGTACATTTGTTCTTATAATACCACTGACAGTCAATAACCATATGAGGATGTTTCTAAAGGATTTCTAACTATGAAGACTGAAACAAGGCTCAGCTTTCTGACTTGAGAAGCTGCAGAACCCAAAAACACAATGATCCCATTGAATACAGCATGAAAGCAGATACTTACATATAAACGTTGGTATCCAAGTATCAATAAAAGTGATGAAGTGCATCGCAGAAGTCATAGATCCGACACTTCCAAATGGCAGGCAGGAATGAGCAAGCGGAGCGACGCTGTCTGGGTTTAAGTATGGTAAGTTTGGGTGAAAGGGAGATAAGGGAGTGGCACATTGCCTACGCAACTACTGCACCCAGAGGGAGATACTTGACTGACTCATAACACCAGCCCAAACACACGCAAACACAAACACTCAAAGTCTCTGCAAAAAATGTACAGGATTTATCTGTCTGCCAACTAGGAGGACAGGGCGAGTCTCTGCAGTAACAAGAAGCAACATGAAGCCCAAACATGTACAACAATTACTATTGGTTTTTCCAATGTTGAGTCTTCCAGACTCCTCTGAAGCTGATATGAACCCAGTGTCATCTGCTCGTTATCAACCAACCGAAGCGTCTTGATAACGATTGATAACAAAACATTCGAATCAGGTGTGTATCAAATGAGCATTTTCATGCTAGTGTAACTTGGATTGGGAACCAAGAGATGTTTTATACAAAGGAAGATGGAGGTTTTTAGGCATAGTTTGATAATAAGGTAATTGTGAATTATCCATGTAAATGTACAGACAAATGTGCAGATTGAAACAAAGTGACCGTCAAAAATAGTCAACTGTAATTAAAGAAAGACTTGAGCACTTAAAGCAACTGAGTTGGAAAAACGAGCTCATCTAATAAACTATTGCTGCTGTTGGAATATTTCATTGAGATAAGTTGAAAAGTTTTTTTGCCCATTTACAGTATGATAAATATGGATAAATTAAACTAAAATATAATGTTACGAATCTAGTTTTGTTTACAAACCCCCCTTTTTTAATTAAATTATATTATTATATAAGATTTGAGGCCTTTCTGCAGACAAATCCAACCTGTTCTCTATAAAATCACTACTGTCTGTATTGACATAAGAAAATCAATGAAGAAATCTAAAATAAGACTTTTTAACCCACCAAGAATACTCAACACAGTACAATACAGAGGGCCGATGTTGCAAAGCTTTATTAGAAAGGAATGTCACAGGTGTCCCGCAGGGATCTATTCTGGGACCATTGCTATTTTGTTTTGATTTGCCATCTGTACGTACTGACACCAATATCCAGATGTATGCAGATGACACTTTAATGTATGTACATGGTAGCAATAAGACACAAGTTGCTAATGAACTCACAAACTCCATGGTTCATGTAGCAGCATGGTTGAAGCCATGCTGCTGGCAACTAACCGCCGTTAGCTTGTCCTACCCGGTTTGAGGCACCTACCTGTCCAACAGAAAGAAGGCCAAATCTGCAGCGCTCTTTCGCCATGTTCAGTCTGAATGGGGCACAGTTGCTAATTTGAACCACTCCCACACTCACCTATACGCTGTGATTGGCTCAGAGAGCCACAACAGCACCCCTCCTGAAAACGTCCTGTGCAAAGCAAAACAACAGAATAGATGCAGAGGGAAGGGTCTCACAAGGGTCTGCACACACACGCACCAACACACATGTATAGAGGCCCAGAAGTGATGATTTATATTATATTATATTTGTAAAAGTTAATTTTCTAGGAAAATCCTGCTTATCATACCTTTAAATAAAAACCTTCTTTGCCACTCTTGCAGGGCGTGAGGTTTCTGACACGTGTTCTTTAAAAGGCAAACTTCCACTTGTTCCAATTAGACGCTTTAAAAAACAAAAGTCGACAGTTACAAAAATAAAACTAACTTTTCTCCTGATTTTAAACCTATATGCATTTTATATCGTATTGGCAACAGTCAACAACAAAAACTGGAGCTCCCCGTCCTGCTTGACTGAATGCTTCATACACGGAGCATGTGCTCACAGGAGCCGTAGTGTAGAGCCAGGTTGTATCCGAATACAAGTACCTCTGAGTTATTGTGCTGCCCTTAAGGCATTTAAATTAACTTTCTTAATTGTAATATTGTAATAAATCAAAATGTGTTAGTAAGGTTATTTCTAGTTGAAAACAATAATTGTATGACTAGTATACTGTCATTTCATAAAGTAGTTTTAAAGTATTCCGTTGATCGCATAACGTGATGATGTCACTTCTGGTTTGTCACTTCCTATTGATGGCTACTGTGGTGAATGAGACAGACATGAGTTGCATGCTCCAATCCATTTACATCTGCTAAGAAGCGTCATAGAGGCAATGCCATAAGTTTGTATATTTGATGTTAAAGATGTTAAAAGTATATTAGTAATTATTTTGCCATAAAAATATGTTTGATAAGTAATTTAAAAACAGTTTATTTACAGATGTGTTCAGTACAGTACGAATGCTGGCTGCCATTTTAACTCTATTTACATTTTCAAAAAGAAATGTGTAATATTAACAACTTTGTACAATGTGTGATTAAGGACAAAAACTGAATGTTTTGTGTTGTTTATTTACAGTTTTCACCGGCATCTTATATGAAAAGGCTGACAGCAATTGGTCAAGCTTGCTACGACTCTTTCTTCATTGACTCCGGTTTACCTTCTCTAAAACCATTACAGTGTCTGTATAAACTAACACTTAAAATATTGGACAAGAAATCGGTACATTTTCACCATTGCCCAATATTAAAAGAAATATAACTTGTTGAGCTGCACGATAAAATATATAAATGCTTGTCCTCTGTACAAGATTGTTAATGGTTTGACTCCTCCTCCGCTCAGACAGTTTGTCAACATAAGAACCACCGCATATCAGGCTACAAGAGGTGCTGCAAGAGGGGATAGCATCATCCCTCTTCAGTCAGTCTGCCTTCTCCTTCAGAGCAGCACTACAGTGGAGCTCCATCCCAGCAGCCATTAGAGAACGGGTTACATACAGTTTATTTACCATTACCATTACCATTTAACAAATGGTTAATTAGTACTCAGTCCTGTCAGCACTAAACGTCAATTACATTACACTGTTCAGTGTGTTCCCTGTATTATACTATGCATGTTTTTATTTCTGTGCCTCTGCTTTGCATGCTTTAGTAACATTGTGTGGTATCATTTAGTCCATATATTTATTAACATCATCTGTTTTTGTTGCATATTGTGAGCCTCTGTGTTGCATGTTTTAAAATGATTTTAAAGACTTTGTCATCTAAATGTTATATTATGTGTTGACTTTTGGTAGGGTGACTCAAAACATCTGTCCAGTGACTACAGATGAAAAATAGCCTCTTGGTTAACTAATGTTCCTGAATGTGCACTGTCCCTGTTAAACAAAACGAACAAAAAAAAAATGTTAAACAGCCACTGTGGAGATCAGGTTGTGAAACACTGGAGGTCACCTTTGGCTAGTTTTTTCCTCCTTGACTCAGGACGGTTGTTTGAGTGCTCACTGAGCTCTCATCAGCAGACAGGAAATAATTCCAAGCAGCACTCAGGAGTGGTGCTGCTTTCACTTGCTGGAGCCTCTGTTAATATATCCTCTGCAGACAAAGAATCAAAGAAACCACACGTGTCAAGCTTATCTTGATTTACAACGTTTAAATGGCGTCTTTGCATAAGGCCTGCCGCTGTTACACACATACACATCAATGCAGCTTGTACGTACTGAGAACGGCTGCTGGCTAAGGCCCCACATAGGATCTGCACACCTCAGCAGATTGACCGTAAGGGTCCGCAAGCATAGGCAGCTAATAAGGCAGTCATAGCATAGTGTTTATCCTACTCTCCTCTGCCATCGACCCGTCCACTAGCCCTCGCACCCTCAGTTGCCTACAGCCTGAGTCTGCTGTCGAGAAGTCATTAAGCTGCCTGACCTTCAGAACCTTTTAGGCCTAAAGAGCTGTTTTGTCAAAGCATTCAACTTTGTGTGCAGTGTTTAGTTGACAACCACGTACCGTGAAATGTAATCAGTTGTCACGTGAGGTGCCTTGAAACGCTGTCTGCTCTCCTGTTTTTCCTCCAAGACTTTCACATTTATAACTGAGTCATGTCTCGTTTAAAATCTTCAGGTTTGAAATGTAGATTGCAGAGCCAAAGTTTATTTAGACGATCCACCGGTATATTCTCGTCATATTTTGGATTCCGCTGTTCCGCTCTGAGCCGTTGCCTGCAGCAAAAACGGTCGTATTTCAGTCCAGTGTCTCTCCTAGGCCGTTCCTTTCAGAGGGAGGGGTGCAATGCACGCTGGGTGCAAGGGCTTCCAGGGGCAAATTGCTCCTAAGCAGCAAAATCCCTGACAATGGAGTCTAGACTTTGGTGCTTAAGGCTGTGCTTAAAGTCTGGATGTATGTGATGTTTGGCAGGATTTCTGACGAGCTCAGCGTAAGAACCCATTCACATGGAAGTCTTTTTCCTCTGACGACACGCTCAGGTTGGAAGGCTCAACATCTGTTTCTGATGTTGTGCTGTTGTGTTTCAGGTTTCATGTTGTATAATTGTAGCCATTTCATTTCATCGCATTTGAATTTATTAGTAGTTGAAAAGACAATGGGTAGTGAAAATCTGGAGGTATATCCTGCTTCCAAAAGACAGCTATTTTTAGCCTTTAGCCACTTCCCACATACGACATAGTAAGCTTGCCCCCCCCAACCACACAGCTCCACAGCCCCACACACACACACACACACACACACACAGCTCCACAGCCCCACACACACACACACACACACAGCTCCACAGCCCCACACACACACACAGCTCCACAGCACCACACACACACACACACACACAGCTCCACAGCCCCACACACACACACACACACACACACACACAGCTCCACAGCCCCACACACACACACACACACACACAGCTCCACAGCCCCACACACACACACACACACACACACACAGCTCCACAGCACCACACTCATCGATGATACAACGTTGAAAAATGTTTCACACATCCGTTTCAAAACAGGCACGTAGGAAAGGAACAGGCAAAAAAAAAAAAACTCCTGCACACTGTCTAACTTGCAGAGATAATATTTATTTGCTGAAGACAAAAGGCAAGTATGCTGGGAAACAATGTTGGAAAATGCTTCGCACATCCGCTTCATCACCTCATCTGTGCCTTTAACAGGCTCTTTGTTCCTTAAAGTCCTTTTTCACGCTACGATGTTCATTTCTTTTTTCTGTTTCCTTTAACAAAAAGAAATCTCGAGCAGAACAAACATCAGCAGCAAACCGGATGAGAAAATGAGAAAGAGGAAGAGGAAGAAAAATAGAAAGAGACAAACAAACCAGGAAGCAACAAAAATAACATCAGATGTCACAGACTTACAGAAGCAATAATATTAGTAGATATATGCCAAATATAAGCAGCAACAGCAACAAGAATGCTGTCGCAGTACGTCTGATCTCTCTGCTGATCCTGTCCTGTGCATGCATGTGGAGTATTCTCTAATGAAATCTTGTCCAGCTTCCTTAAAGCTGTCTGACATACCAATCTGCTGCAAACTGGCTTGTTGGAATCTGCCCCGGTGGCAGCAGTGAGAGGCATTTAACATGAATCCACCGGTCAGCTCTCAGCAACAGAAGCAGGAAAACCCTTTTAACAGGCAAAAACCTGGAGCAGAACCAGACTCATGATAAACAGACATCTGAGACTGGAACAAGAGAGCACAAAAAGTCCCAGAGGATTTATAGTTAGCAACATGCATTGGTGGGACATGAATGCATACAGATAGATAGAGGGAGGGAGAGAGGGAGGGAGAGAGCTCGGTGTCTCAGGTGCCCCTGCACGTAGCTGTATGAAAAGGGCTTCATGTGCATGTTTTCAGCCAGCCTCACAGTAAAATGTCTGCAAGAAGTCGGGGTGAGCCGGTGTGTGAATGCAGCAGGTAATAGTCATTCACTGTGTGAGAGCAACAGGGGGTGGGGGGTACCCTATTTAAAGAAAGTTGTAACCTAATATCATTATTATTGTTCTTCATTCTCCACCATATTTTAGTGTTTGTTCACAAAACGACGTAAATCTGCTCATCGTGCTTCTCTTAAGTTCTCCGCACACCTACACCTCTGCTGTCCCTTCCCTCCTCTTTATGTTTCTCTCTCTCTACATGTGTCTGCTCTGTTCACATTCATCATGATCTATACAAAGTAGCACAACCTGCATGTTGATTTTTTAACCCACAATCATGTCTTCAACGCTCCAGGTGAACAATCTAACAATCGCAACAATCTAAACCGATCAGGTTACAAATGACATCGGAACTAAACAGCTATATGAGGATCCATATTTAGCAGAAGACGTTGCTCCTGAGTCATTGCATTTACAGGACAGATGTACTACAAGTCCACTCTCTCTGTATGTGTGTTTCTCTGACAAACATGTGTAGAGACGCTGCTTGCGAGAATAAGGGCACATTCACACCTAAAGTCTGTTTGTTTGTTCTGAATTAAAGACCAAATTGTTACAAAGTTTTATTTTGCCTCCAGTTTGGTATTTCTATTTCCTCATTGCTCCCCCACGTCTGGCCCCTCGCCAAATATAGGTGGCAATTAATTCTAGCCCCCTTCCTTAGGGCAACTTTTGGAAACTTTTAGGTACCACAGCAGGCTACAGCATACTACTAAAGTAGAATCTACGAAAAAATAATCCTTATCGATTCGGGAAGTACTCTGCATCTCCCACCCCACCGTCTCCCAAATGATTTTGTCTCGATTTGCTTGTCATGAAAAGCAGACATCGCTCCAGCCCAACGCCAGTTCTGTTACAGTGACTGAGATCACTCAGGTAGGCACTGTTTTAAATATGAAATCATCCAAAACAACACTTACTTTTTGTCTCATCCATTAAAAAAAAAAAAGATTAAGTAGGTCAGTAGGACTTCGCTTTAATTTGCTCATTACTTTCAGTGTTAGTGGCTCTTTGAAGGGAGCCGGATCTTTCGAACAGCTCTCGAAAAGGAGCCATAAGATCCGAGGTGACAAAGTGGTCAGACTGGCGGACGTGCCTGCATTATATTGTCCCGTGTCAACACACACATGTTTTAAATTCCGGGCTTTAACAATTTTAAAGGACACAGCAGATTAATGTAGGAACTAGTAATCAACGTCAGTGATTCGTCAATAATTTACGAATGACTACAGAGATGTCAACAAAAAACAGCAAACTTGGCTGAGGGTTTTAATGTTGCTCACTGTGGGCACTATGTTGTGGAGACCTATGATAGAGGAGTTGCAGTTGAAAAAAGCTGCCTGTGCTAATCCAGCATGAAGGGGAGTGGATCTAGGACAGGCAGTGAAATCTGGGCACAACTCGGTTCCCGTCGTTCACACCAAAGAGCCGTTAAAAAGAATCAGATCGTTCGCGAACGTCACACCACTAATTATTAATAAAACATGTCAAATCTGTGTTTCTTTGTGGAATAATGTGGTTCAGTAGAATATAAACAGTTCCCATGTTATCAACATAATGTGTGATTAAGGAGGGTGGTGGTGTGACAACATCAGGGTGGGAATTAGTACATGTTGGTGGGGAAAGTGCCCTTTATTTTGCTTGAGCCCCTGCCCCCAAAAATGTCAGCGCACGGCCCTGTGGCACAGTGTTCTAAAGGGGTAATAGGGCACTAATGTTATTCAACATATGATGGCTTCTGACCATTAAGAGCCTTGTAGGTGAGAGGAAGGATGTTCTGTGATGTTGAGCTAGTTGTAGAGTTTTGTATGTGTGATTATACATTGGACTAAAGATGGATTGTAAAACAAGCTGTTGTAGTCTGTGTCTTGGTGATGGGCGCGTACAACCTGCTGCCCAGTTACAGCCTGTGAAGCCATTTGGCTGAAACAACATTGGTATGACACGTCATGTATCACATTGGGCCTCATGCAGCAACAGACTCGTACATTTCTCTTAAATTTTCTCTGTTAAGAGAAAAAATAAGGGAAGGAAAAGTCCTCACTGACGTCTCTCAGGTCTGAGACAAACTTAGTTTATCTATTTTACACCAAGAATTTACAAAGTGGCATAACGTGTCCGGTAACTGTTCATCACCTGCCCCTAGCCTTTCTCTGATTCAGGTGGCAAACGTACACACGGCCTCAACTCAATTACAGAAAAGGGTGTAAAAGACAGGAGTTGTAGAAGAACTGATTCCACTTGTTTCCTGCAGTAACAGTGCAGCGTCCAGGCTCTGAAATGTCCTCACAGTATAAAGTAAAAAGTGTCCCTCTGAAGGACATTTCTACCAACTCTGTCTGTGCTAAGCTAACTGAAGCTCACCTCATATTTGGGAGATTTAACCTCCAAATTTCAAATAACATAAAAGAATAAAGTGAAACATGAACATTAACCTTGTGAGTCCTTCCATCCTTTTAAACTCTGCAACTGGGGTTGTTGTTTTACACTTTGCGTTTGTCCATGAAGCCAGTTTGCCCTATCAGATAAAACAGATGAACTCTGATAAAGGCACATCTCACTTTATAAAGTCTGTTCGTGTGTTATTTTTCTCTCTCGTTTATGCAAACATATAATACATCTATTTTAGTTGGATCGGTGTTTCCACATGTCCACAAAGTGATGAAAATATGGTGGAAAAAGTGAACCTTTTTTGTAATTTTTTGTATTAATGGAGGAACCTTTTCAGTTAAATCAGATGATATGCACTCAGCAAGCATAATATATCATTTTCACAATAAAATACTCTAACCTTGAACAATAGAATAAAGAATACTTAACAATGCTCTGCAGCAAGAATGGATATTTGAAAAATGTTGAAAAAAAGTTTGTCTTAAGTTTTAGATTTTATTTTTAATCCATTTTTTTTATTATATCTGTGGTGTGTCGCCAACCTTCTTCTGCTGCTTATATTTGCGGCGGTGTTTTGGGGTGACAAACTTCTTCAACCTCCTCCACCAAGAGATCTGGCCCATCTTAGGTCGATCCTGCACGGTCTCTGTGTCCTTGGCTGTCACTTGAGTGTCTTCGGACGTCTCCGGAGTGACCCCTGTGATCTTTGAAGTGTCCTTGGCCATCTCCGGAATGTCCTCTGCAATCTTTGGAGTGTTCTTGGCCGTTTCAGGTGAGTCCTGCACCGGAGTGCTCCTCTGCTGCTGCTTGCATATGAGGTGGTGTTTTGGGGTGAACTTACACCGCAGGGAGCTCACCCCCATCTTAGGTGGAACCCGCACCTTGACGATCTCATGTGTGTCCTCTACTATCGCTCCATCTGTGACGCTGACGTCCTCCTCGGGTATTGTAGCTGAGTCAATATCACCATAAGGTGCCTTTGAGACTTCCCCATTTCCAAAATAAAAAGCTGACATTTTCCATTGAACTTCATATTCATTGTATTAAGTAGATGTTATGCTGTTAGAAATGCATGTTGGTCAAGCTCCAACACTTTTTATTAATTAACTGCAAGCAGACAATGTCCATGCAAACAGCAAAATATGTCCACCCTGTCGTGGACAAATTCAAAGTAGAGTAAATACATTGTAATTACATAATGATTATAAAACGTACATTTTCAGAAAGCCATTTAGTCCCTTTCTCAACAATATATTTTAGTTGATGGGAAAAGTATTAGGATAATAATGAAATTATGGCAAACTATTTGTTTCTCTATAAAATCTGCGAGAGTTGCACTTTCTTTTCTAAATAAAATCTAACAACAAAGATATCTGGTCACACTTTCAAACAATACTATTTGGGGCTAATTTGTTTAAAAAGGAATCATACAAAAGGTTTCACTAACTTGTGAAAATATTTGGTTTATTTTCATAAAACATGAACATCACAGGGTGGACAATGACATGACAGGGTGGACACGTTGTGAAAAGTCATCGAAAGGCCTTATAAATGCAATAATTCTAAAGTAAGTGATGTATAAAAAAAAATGTCAGAGGTCCTTTTCCCATGTAAACTAAACTTAAAATGTGATAAACTTTGTACATCATTCTGCACAGTAAAAGTCAAACATTCAACTGTAGAACAAGAAGAAAAATGTTTTTAAGTGGAGAATGGTTGATTTAAAAAAAACGCATGTTACAGAGGGATCACACACCAAACAGTCTCTCCCTTTCTGCAGATATGTGGCTCAATTCTGCAGTTGCTGTTCCACATACTTCCAAGCAGACGCTTCAATCTGTACAGAGCGCTTGTTCAGAGCCTGTGGTTCTGGTATTAGGCAAAGTACCTGCCCGTCATGGTACCAACAGATGTCCTCCCGGAGACTTGGCCAGTGGAACTTGTTTATGCCATTGCGGTGCATACACTTTCCTTTCACACTGTGCCCTTCTGCATCCATGATGAAACCTGGGTATGCTTCATTGTCGTAATTTACGACGCACCACTCGCCAATGTGCTTTGCCTCAATCATTTCTGGTCTCCTAGGGTTATCTGGTGTCTTTCCACATGCTGGGGACTCAGATGAAACAGGAACATCAGCTAGAGTGACCTCTTGAAGGTTAAAGCAGGGGCAGTCCAAAACACCTTCCTCCCTTTTACACAGACATGAAATGTCTCTGTATTTCATCTGGCCGGGTGTCAGACTGATAGCTTGGTGGATTCTCATAGTGCCTTTTATGGCAGCTATTGCAGGTACCTATAGTGAGGGGGTGGAAAATCAAACCTTAATACATTTTACTTAACCACAACACATGAAAAGATCAGATTTGACAAAACTAGTCTGTAATCTGGATGGGAGAGAAACTGGGACAGAAGGACTATGGGTTGTATTGGATAATGGATTATAGCTTTTACCTCAGTCTTTGATTCAATATCCCTCTCTGGGACGAAGAACAGCTCGACAGATGTGTCCAGGCTTTTCAGCTTTTCATACAAGCTCTGGGCATCAGGGATGTCTCCTCCATGGGCCACAATCCGGTCTGCTGACCTCTTGAGGGCCCCACCCACACCATCTGGTGCCCCCTTCCCATGACTAGCCCCAAAAAAATTCCATGTTATTTCTTTGAAGCCATACTTGTAGGGTTCCGTTGAGAAGTAGAAGAAATTTCCCTTTTGTCGATACTGCATTGCAGGCCCGTCGCTGAAAAAATGAAGTATGCTGACTTGAGGGTGTCGTTCTCTCACTACCTTCAGCACTGGATCAAGGTGGGCCCAGATGGCCACAGGGTCGTGTCTTCTGGAGGGTGATATGGAGCAAAAGGTGTGTGGCGCTTGTTCACCAGCGGTGTAAAGCACTCCAGTGTGCAGACTGGCCTGCTGATGTGAGCCTCCAAAATGCACAGATTGTATTTCTTCGCTGTACTTGCATGAGTAATTTTCGCTAAAATCTATATGCAAGAGGGACTCATTGTGCTTCAGGCTCCTCCTGAGCTCCCTGTAGGCATCAAACTGCCATTTAATGTTGAAGACATGGCGCCTAAAATGGAGAAGCCTCTCCTGGAAATCTGTGTTAAGGTCATGCTCCTTTGTTGTTATCTCCCTTTTCACTGTGATTGTTGACACCTTCTCATCCTTTGTGATTTTCTCTGTCATCCACTGAGATAAACAAATGTTCCCTTCCCCAGGAGTTTTCAGCATCGGGTGACAAGTTAGGAGGCATTCACTGCACTCACCGTAAGCACAGACCTTGGCTTTCGGGTCGCACATGGTTACTTCAGACATTTCCTCAATGTGTCTTGAGGACAGCAACCCTTGGCTCTGCAAGGCATTGGCCATGAATTGCAAGTTCTCATGTTTTTTGCAGAGACATGTGTCACGGTCAGAGGAAGAGGGGGTTACCACCCAAAAGGGTCTGAGACGGCAAAAGGAGGTGTATGACATGTGGCCAATGTGCTCAGAGAGAAACCTCCTATGCAAGTTCTTCATTGTATCGGTAAGCAACCTCTTCTGCATCTTCTTCTTCAGCCGCGTGACTGTTTGTTTGCAGCCAGTTGTCATTCGACTAACATCATCTCGAAGAAAAAATGATGTAACTTTCTTCCTAATCTCATTTCGACTGACGCACCTCCTCCCATGGTAGGTGAGATCCACAGGATACTTTGCTCTCTTCTTAGAGTAGCCAAAATAAGTCTGGGCATGCTTTTGGAGCTTGTACTTATTCAGAATGTTTCCACTGACCACTTTTGCAATCAACTGCTTCTCTCTGTTTGTTTTTGCATTTTCATATTTACTTCTAAAATCTTCAATCAGGGATGTATGGAAAAGAAGAGCTCTTTTGATGGGTGAATTCACTTTTTGACGTCCCAACAAAGCCTTGACTTTTGCACGTGGTGATTTGGACGCACTTTCTTTCTTGGCCCTATGGAACCTCTTCTTATATTTCTC
This sequence comes from Semicossyphus pulcher, assembly GCF_022749685.1. Classification (NCBI taxonomy): domain Eukaryota; kingdom Metazoa; phylum Chordata; class Actinopteri; order Labriformes; family Labridae; genus Semicossyphus; species Semicossyphus pulcher. The sequence goes on from NW_027211701.1 coordinate 3,063,316, forward strand.
AGTTTTAGTTTTCTCTTTTGCGAGCTCTGCCTCCAATATTTTGATCTGTTTTTTCAGTTTCCTCTTCGAACTCCTTCGAATGCTTTCCCCTTGACGCCGTTGCCTGAAACACAAAATATTTGTAAGGATTTTTAGTTAGAGTTTAGCGAGTTAGCTATCAATGTGTAATTTTATGGGGACATAAACAGTTGATAATTGTCCTTCAAATAAATCTAAACTTTCTAATAAGTCTCATCAGCTAAACTTCCAATGATCTAACCTGGAGGGCCCTGGCTCAGGCTGATTTTCAGGAGTTTCAGGAGCTGCAGGGGAGTTGGGTGGTGTCTCTGACTGTAGCAAAGCACTGGCCCTGTTTCTTGCTCTGGCTTGACTTTTTCCCTCTCTCCATTTCTTTCTTTTTGCCCTCTTCTCTCTCTCACTGAGCTCATTGACACCCTTCTTCTTTCCAGTCTCTCTGTCTTTCTTCCATTTGTCCCTCTCTTTCTCAAGGTACTTTCTTCTTCTGTCCGGGTCAGCATCACGACGTTCCCTATATCTCCTTGCTATCTCAGCTCCTTTTGAGCTCATTCCTTGAAAAAGACAAATCAAAATGTTCCCTTACACACTGGTCCAGCTTATAATTGGCTGTTTTTGACTACTTTTGATTTAACCCTAACCCTCATTGTTTTGACACACAAACCAAAAAAATGACTACACTACACACTAAACACACTACACATTACATAACACACTAACAATACACTCCAAACACGCTAAATATCACAAATCTCTCCACTCTCAAAATTCGCTATCTCTATCGCTCTATCACAGTCATTGTCGCTGTCACTCTTTTGCCGCCGTCCCTCCCACAACTTCCCCCTGTTCCTCAGCAACCAAATCACGTGCTTTGCCATATAATAAGGGGATTTCAGGTGTTTTTTGCTTGCAAGCACTTCATGCTTGCAAACACTTTCCTGAGAAAAGCCTGTTTTTACCGTTTCTTCCTGCACCAAATGCACCAAACGTGACGGCAATATTCACGAAAAGCGTACATTATTTATCGTAAGTCCAGTTTTACTTGGCCTATCAACACAATTTAAAACTGGTATATAGTTTGAAGGCCGAACCTTCCCATAAATTGAAACGGAGACTCACTGAGGCTGCGTGTTGCTGCTACTTCATCTTAAATCGTCACGTGATTTGGATTTGGCGCGTCTTTCAACCCCAGAGGGTTTGGCGGTCCAGGTAAACTAGGCTTGCCTTATCAAACTAGGCTTGCTAATACCGATATTGCCAAAAAAGTCCATATTGTCCACTCTTTTATGTGTGTAATAGTTGTAATATGTGTAACATTATCAGCATGTGGCGTAAACTATGCGCATGTCCACCCTGTCACGAACCATGTCCACCCTGTCATGGAAGGCTTGCTGACAGGGTGGACAATGACAGGGTGGACATTTTTGGCTAATGTTAGCATTTAATGAGCACATGGTGGACCTTCATTTAGCAAGATGATTCAGTTAGCAAGGTGACTGTGTACCGTTTAACAAATATATTTCAAATTTCTGAAAGGTTTTTATATTAATTGACATTTCACTATGACAGAGTGGACATGTTAAGCTTGACAACATCCAATTACACACATAATATGATGAAAATTACGAAATATAAGTATAAATACTTACTCTGCAACTAGCCACTGTTTCAGCCTCCACTGAAGAAAGACAAAATGGTGGTAGTAACGTCCCTGATGACATCAGAGCGGTTCTTAAAAGGGCAGTTACCCCATAATGACAGGGTGGACAGCAATTTCAGGGACACATGCAAAATGTTTAATATGATTATGAAAATAGAATATACATAATCAAAATTACTCACTTTATCAAATAACTTGTTGTGGACAATACAACCATGTAAAAAAAAAATTTGATTTAGTATCATTTAACCACTTATTACAGACACTGTAGTAAGCAGAGCAGTGTGTGGGACATGCCAAAATCACATACATCCAATTAAAAAAAATGGTATAAAATGAAGGAAACACATTTCAAGAGACTTACCATTGTACTGATATGTGTGTAAATGTTTGGCCATTTATAGTAAGACCTCAGAGTTTCATTATTCTGCTACATTTTCATGATGACTGAGTGATTCTGATGAGGACACCAAAGGCACTTTATAGTGATATTGACCCAGCTAGAGGCAGCTTCATGTCCCTCACAAAGGACAGTTTTTTAGCTATCACTGTCTTAAGCTGCATCTTGTCCATGGAGGCTGCCTCCTGGAACTGATGCCTGACTTGCTTCAGCTCTTTCCTGAGGATGTCAGCCTTGCACTTTTCATCCTGCAGCTCGTTGTTTTTAGCTATGATATCTGCTATGAGCTCCTCTTTTCTCTTGTTAATATAGATGTCCTGTGTGCTGGAGAACGGGCTAAAATGTGGTTCTTTGAGCCTCCTGTTCTCATTGATGACTGGTTGACTCTGGACCTGGAATGAAGGCTCCCCGAGCAAGTAAAACGCAGTGCAGCTTTGGCTTTCTGATGTTGTGCCGTTACTTGCCATTGCGTTTTTTGATAGTACCTGGGTTTAGGTCTATTTGTCTTTTAAAGTGGTTTCAGTACTTGTTAATGTCTTACTAGTGTCTCAGAATGGATCTGTGAACTGTGCTATGTGATTGTGATTGTCTGTTTTATACTCAGATTCTGCTCTTTGGCTTTGATCTGTGTTCTGGAATCCTTTCTCATTGACATCATCGACATCACAGAACATTTATAGAATCAGACTCTGTTTGTTATTCAAATGTAAACAAAATGGCCACCACACAATCAACAGTAAAAAAAAGAACCTGCAAACAACCCAACAGTTAGACACGGAATAACACATTTATTATAAACTATCATGTTACTTTACGATCGGACATAAAGCTAATGATCTGTTTATTACAAATGATGCATTATTCAACATGATGGAGATTGGTGGAAAGTAAAAATGAACGCTTTTTCAGGTCTGTCTGCAAGATGTCAAGTAGTGAACCTTTAAAATGCTTGTTTTCTGAGTTTGGACTGATCATTCATGATGCAATGTCAGGACGTCAGGAGATGATCAAAGTTGAAAGGCTTTAGCAACAAAGCTTTATGCTAATTTTGTGTATTCAGGCATGTGGCTGGAATGTGTCTTTCCGTGTCTTTGTTTGACTTATTTAAGGATGTTGCATCAAAAATCAGCTTCGCTTTTGTCTGAACACGCCTGAAGTGCGGCAAAACAATTTCATTTTCCTGCAATGATAACACAACACTGTGCATTACAGCAAAAAAGGACAAACTAATCTGAAAATATACACTGTACTACACACAGCAATAGCAGTTAGCCCATCATTACCAAACACAAAAAGACATGTGGAAACATGACGCACTTTGCAGAGGTATATCACAGTGACAAAGTGAAGTTACAGAGCTGAGAGGTACTAAAGATGGTAAGATGGTACGTTGGCCAACAAGGGCAATCGCACTGCAACAGCTCGAAAAATGTCCATTAGAAGAAACAGGCTGCAAATTCAAAAACACATGTAAAAGTCCAAAACAAATGCATTAACACTAAACGTGCTGCAAATACCTCAGTGATGCAGCCTGTTTCTTCTAATAGAAATTGTTTGGGCTTTTGCTGCGCCATCGCCCTTGTTGGCCACCATAGTATGGTACGTTCACTTTATCAGCTTCAAATCCCTAAAATCCGTGCTAAAGGTTGGGTCAGTTATGTTGTCATTATTGTGTTTTTTATTTTAGATGTGTTTAGAGAGGGTGATGCAAACAGCACACAGAGGCCTCAGCCATGGTCAGCTAAGGCCTCTCTGTGTGAGGAGCTCTATGTGTAGGTTTCATCCCACAGTCCAAACACATGCAGGTTAACTGGAAACTGTCCTGTCTGTAGGTGTGGATGGGTCTGTTTCTGCTTCTCAGTGCATGACTGGCAGTCATTAGAGACGGGCTCCATCCACCTACAACCATGAGCAGGAGAAGCAGGTGTAGAAAACAATGTATGGAGGACATGGACATTTATTATCTTCTAATGAATCTGTTTCTTTTAGAGGACTCATCCAGAGGTATCAAACCTGGCTCCTTATGAGCAGCACATCTCATTACTTCCCTTGAGAAAGTATTTCTAAATAGATTGTATTACACTCTCCCCCAGCAGGGCTCATCTTGGCCGACAACTCCAACTCACAGTGTCCACTTTGCATGACACCACAGACGGACTTCTACTTCTCCAAAGGTGTTCTCTGCATGAGTGCTAATGCCTGCCTGGATGTGATGTGTCCATCACTCTGACTATAAAAAGAAGAGATGGAAAAAAGATACAGTGTGTGTGTGTGTGTGTGTGTGTGTGTGTGTGTGTGTGTGTGTGTGACTGTCTGTGACCGTCATTGACAGTTTCTCTGTCTTTTTTAATTTCTTGCAGGTGAGTGACACCATGTTAGCAGAAGCTTTTGATGTGATAGTCCGTGTGATTGTTGCTGTGGCTCATTGATAGAGTCAGTCGTCTCTCAATCAGAAGGTTGGTGGTTGATCCCCGACTGCTGCAATCACATGTCGAACTGTCCGTGGGCGAGACACTGAACCCCAAATATCCTGGTGGCAGAGCCGTCGGGTATGAATGTCCATAGATCTGATTGGAGATTGACACTTAGGCCTTTGCCATCAGTGTGTGAATGGGTGAATGTGACATGTGGTGTAAAAGTGCTTTAATTGGTTGGAATAACTGAAAAAGTGCTGTATAAGTACTGTCCATTTAACATTGTCTCCTCACTGTGGCTGTGATCACTGCACACAGGTACATTGTATTTCCCACACCTGTTGTTGACTACCTAGCAGCAACGACAGCCTGGATGAGGAAACATAAAAGGAAGAGAATGTTTTGAATGACGAGCAAACCTGTCGATCAATATGTAGCTATATATTGAACACACACATGCATGCACACACACAGTAATGTTAGTAAAAGTTAACTAGCTTAGTTAGCCAGCTAGTCTTAGCTAACTATAAAGTAAGCTTATTTGTTGATACAGGATGATAACATACTCTTTCACACAATAGTCATGAATGACATCCACACATACATGAATGTGCGAGTATGTTGTTGAAATATATGAATTTGAGGACATCAAATATTTTCTGATGTATCAGATCTTGCTGTGTAAATGATCTCCAGGAGAGCTGACACTTCTGAAATAATCTGTGGTCCACAGTAAATATATTCCTGACAGCCACAGTTGGTAAGAATCAAAGGTTCCCATGAGATTCCACAGGAAATGGACATTTTTGACCCACTTATGGAAGCTTGGGGTATTAATACAGAAACTAAAATGTCTGAAATTGTATTTAAGGTAACTTCAAAACTTAAATGGCATAATATCAAAAACATGTTTTTTGAGGAATACCTGGAATATGAAATGTTCAAAACTTTTCATTGCGAAGATATTGCAAGAAAACGACCTCACCGGGTCATTTTTGACCCACTTATGCATCTAAGGGTTAAGTCATCTATCGCTGAATGAGGTAACACAATGATGATTGAGCCCACTGATGAAAGCCTTTGCATTTGCAATATTACAGACTGGGTGTCTGTGGCGACTTGCAAGAAAAAAACACAAGCGGCGCCCAGTTAGTGACGCGTTTTCCATTAGCCAGCAGTGGTTGGTCTGCCTGAGAGGGTAGGTGGAGCTAAGCGGCTGCTTTTCCGACTGAACAAAAAGAAAAGATACAGATACAACTTCAAATATAAGTGAAAATCCAAAGAAAAAGAAACAAATTCAGAGCTCAGATGAAGGCAAACAATCACGGACATCCGCTCGGCGTATCAGGAAGAGGGCGGTGAGGTGAAGACTAGTTAAAGGAGGAAAAAGATGCATGAGATGGCCCCAAAATGAAAAAACAACAAATTTCAGCACAGCGGAAATAAAGCTAATTGTGTCGTGAGGACACACTTTTCCGAAGCGTGTCCTCAGGAGTCACGATGTTGGAAAATAATGAAGCTTGGGCTTCAATAACTGAGGCTGTAGATGCTGTGTGTCCTGAGGTTCGGAGGTGGCTCAGGTTAAAAAAAAAGTGGTCGACATGAAGGTGGACACTACAAGAAAGAATCGCTGAGCATAAAGGACAGGGACCACCTGACCTGGTCTCATCTGATCTCGGCGCAGGATGAGAGACTGGCTGCAATAATTGAATCATTCCTATGTGTAATTTGTCCACGCACTGAGGGTGAAAGTGATGATAATAAAACAGAAAGGGAGGAGAGGACCCAGATGCAGACAAAAATGAGTTTAATTAACAAAAAGGCAAATAACAAAGGCTTACTAATTCCAGGTTACCAAAATCCAACAGAAGGTCTAACTTTAAATCCAAAACGAGGGAAAACACGAGAAGTCAGGAGGAGACAAAATCAAACTAATAAAAACCACTAGAGAAAAACACCACTGGAATAAGGGTCTTACAAAGTCTCAGGACAAAAGACGAAGACGATCTGACACTGAGACAAGGGAGCACAAAGGCTAAATAAACTTGGGAGGTGATGCTAATTAGAGACAGGTGAGACAATCAAGAGGCAGGTGAAAACAAGGGCAGGGCACAGAATCAAACAAGCAGGAAAACACACAAAGGCAGGAAGTGGATTATCACAAGAGACAAGGTGTCAAAGTAAAACAGGAAAAGCCTAAAAAATGAAATACAAATTAAATGCAGAACTAAAGTAGACTAAATAATGACGAGAACACGGAATAAACTAAACATCAAACAACAAGAATACATGACAACAAGAGACAAAGTGACCAGGGGTCCGTTTCACAAAGAAGGTTCAACAAACTCTGAGTCTAACCCTGGACTCTGAGTTGATCTACTCTGAGATAGGAAACTCTGAGTTTTCGGTTCCAGAACAGCTGATCAGAGTTAGTTCAATCAACTCTGAGTAGGTTCACCCGGAGTTAAGTGCGTGCACGCTGACTGTAAAAAGCCAGCATTAATGGAGCCCCGACACCACGATTCACCATGGCAACGGTACACAAAAAGAGGTCCTCCTACGTCACACCAGCGGAGCTCGAAATCCTCATGCGGACGTTCAACGAATACGAGCATGTTTTTAGAAAAATAAAGTAACACGGCTGCAGCTGCAAAAGAGAGAGAAGCAGCGTGGGAAGAAACTGCTGCTCGAGTAAATTTGCAAGTTTGAACTGGTCTATTTATTTAATACTTAATCACGACCGGAAGCTAAAATTTATATTAATTTAGGAGCAATCCAGCGGGAGAAAAACGTAAATGGAAGCACTTCAATCATATTTTAAATGTTAAACAGATTAAATATCATTCAGTGGCTGTTTTAATGTGCATCAGCTTTATCCCTAACATGATGCTGACTTCACATACATTATAATTCATGTTGATTAAACTGAATGTGTTAGTTTAAAAAAAAAAAATCCAATAACTAACGGCGTCTTATTTGAGCGCTCTCGGCAGTGGTGGTGGAAAATCTACAAATGGTGACTTTGACACAGATTTGTCTTTTGATTTTTTTTATCATAAATATAAAAGACTTTTGCAAAGCGGTCAGAGCAGCACAGAGACGCAACTTTTCTTCTTTTAATTCGGTAACCGCTCAAACACACGCGTGAGACGGGCTGAATGAATGAGGAAGTCGAATGAGGGTTTTATATTCTAGAGGGAGAAGACAGAGCGAAACTCTGAGTTTCCTGAAGAAAACCTGCTCACGACCAGGTTAGGTTCATAGAGTCTGTTACTACAGTAACTGACCGAGAGCTTAAGTTACCTCTCTCTGTGAAACAGGCTAGAGTTACCCCTCTTTCTCTGGTTTGAGTTACCTCCCTTTGTGAAACGGAAAACTCAGAGTTTCCCTCATTTCAGGGTTAACAGACTCAGAGTTTTCAATAAACCTGCTTTGTGAAACGGACCCCAGGTAATATCTGAACCCCAAAATACCAACCAAAACCGTAACCAAACTAGAATAACTCATGACACCTGCATTAAGTTAGAAGGCTGTGTGTTTACATTTTCTGAGAAAGCCTGTCCTTCATCATCTGTGCGTACGAACAAACTCAAGTAAGAGCATATTGATGAATCCTAGATTTGTGCAAACGTTCATGTTTGTGAATGCGGCCCATTGTGTTTTATCGTGTGAGAGAGGTGATGATAACTGAGGGGTTTACTCTTGTCAGGTGAAAATAAAGAATGTGTGGGTGTGGCCCTGTTATAATCTTTTAGCAGCTATAAACAGTGAAGAGTTCAAATATATTAACTGGAAACTACCATCACGGAAATATTTGCCAACTGAATCACAATCATGTAGCCCCGAGCGTATTCTGGGCCTCGGGCCAACGGGAGCTATGAGCAATGAGCTGCTCTCATGAGAAAGCAAAGTGCTAATCTGCCCATCAGGATCTAATGTAAACACGCACACACGCACAATTCAGGAAATTCAGGGTGCTGGAGAGTCGTACATGAAAGGGAGTGAGGCAATGAGTGTGAGAGCAGGATAGGTTTATACACTGGCTTACTGATGAGGAGCAGCCGTGTGCCCAGGCGGGCGGAGAGAAGTGAAGAATGGAAGAATACAGAGACCCAGAGAGCGGGACTGTGACACACACACCTTGGCCCTCATTTATCAAACGAACGCACGGCAGAAAACCGTGCGTACTACCCGGTGCAGCACAGCAAAATCTGTCTGAGTCTGAAAGTAATTATTAAACAAACCTCAGCTGTCATCTAAGCATAAGCAGCCACATATTCAGAACAGATCAAAACGGATTCTTAAAACGAATAAAACAAAATGATTTTTTTTAAAAGCCCACATTTGGCTGATACCACTTTATTTGTAAAATAAAATAAATATGATAGGCTAAATAGCCTAAAAATTACAACCAATTATTGCACATTCAAATGTGAAATAATGATAAATACAAGCAGAAATCTGTGTTTGCAAATGAACTCAAAATAGCCTATGGTAAAATTGTGCAATTGTTTTTGAGCGCAGGTTCAACAGTGCACGCACACAGGTCACAATGGAGCGCTGCTTCGGGTTGCTCAAGGGCAGGTGGCTCTGTCTTGGACCAGCGGGGGGAACGCTGCTGTATACCCCAGAGAAAGTGTGCGACCCCACACCCCCTCAGGAACTCTTGAGGGAAACAAAGTTCAGCGAAAGTTAGACAATAAATGAAGCTGATTAATGTGTTGGATTAGTGCGTTTACCCTCTAAGAAGCAATACTTCAGAGACTTTGGCAGCTGTTGAGGAAACACATCATGACTACAGGATGCATTTACCCTCTGAACGCTGCACTGAGTGTTGAACACCACGATGCACTTCCTCCTGTGTGATCTGGTAACATGTCATCATAAAACAGTTGGTGCATTAGCATGTGACACCCCGCTTGAACTGGCTGCAAGAGTGTGTGTTTGTCTTTGTTCTCTGTGTTTACATGAGCTACCTCAGTCTGCAGGTCAAAGGTGACGCCGTGACTCACTCGGCCAGCCTGCAGCTGCTCGCACAGAAGAAGGAAGAGCACGAGGCCTCCACATGGAGCTGTCTTTTCCTGCTGTCCAGTTGTTTAACAGTAAATGAGTGTCTGGGTCGTGTTGAGCTCCCATTTCCTCATTTTTGTCTCCTCCAATTCTTAATCTTCTCATTTGTCTTTTCAGCCTCACAAACACAATTGGGAGATGTGAAGAGAAGTAGATGCCTCATACATGTGTTCCCACTCAGCTTGTGCTACATGACACAGAAGAGTGAAGTTTTATTGTCAGCATTCTCTAAACTGGGGACTGAAATCACTACATGAAACCTGGGACGTCTGCAGGAATGCAGCTTTTTGACACACGGGATCATCACTCAGCAATTTCTCTCACACTCTCACACTCACACACACACACACACACACACACACACACACACACACACACACACACACACACACACACCAACACATCCTCCGCTGCATCCGATAGTGGGCGTCTACTTTCTAAGACTGCTGCTGTGGTGTGGCAAAAACAAACAAACACGCTGAGTTCCTGTCAGGTGTCAGGACGGACCACTCCTTCTGACTGATGTTCTGTGCCCTAGCGCCTTGCCCCTTGCCTCGAGAAGTCGATCCTCAGTTGGTATGTATATATAACTTCAATATATCTCCAAAATCTATTTCCCGTCCAAGCCTAAAATGTGTTTGACCATTGCTCTTCTTGTCTCTCTCTGTCGCCCTCTCTGTCACCCTCTCTCTCTCACGAGAACCTCCCTTAATCTCTAACATCTAATCACACACTCACCAGAAGCAGTGACTTCATACACGTATTTATGCCCCCTGCAGTAAAACAGAGCCCCCACCCTGAGGCTCAGCTGCCTGGGATTTGCACACCATTTCCTCTTCCTTTACATGTGCTCTCTGTGTGTGAACTTCACATATATTTGTGGTTGTATCTTTGTTGATAGGAATGTTGCTTCTGGTGACGTGAGACAAACATGTTGTCTCCTCTCTGAGTCAGTGTGGATGTTTGAGCTGTTTAGCCCGAGCCATTTGAGCTTCCTCACGCAGCAGAACAAACCATAGCAGAGACAAGATGCAGGGACAACATGTAGGACAGGGCTCAAACTGCTGACTGTGTTTGTCCACCTTCTCATTATACTTTCAGACCCGGACCTTTACACTTCATCAAGCTGAGCTGCTTTGTCTACTTCGCCCTTTGTTTCAGGATAGTGAGCAACTTAATGTCTTTATTTACATCATCTTACCAGAAGCATTTTTTAAATATGGGGGGTTTTGGACCCCTGACACCAAACGGCCCACAGTGAAGTGCTTGTCATTAACTTGTGACGGCCCAATGTTTAGGCTAACTGAAATAAAAGTGAAAAAAAAGGTAGCAAAGAAGAGAAGGAGAGTCACACATCTTCTCCCTCAGGCCTCGTGGAGGACTGTAGTTTCTGTGTGTTCTATGTCGTACTGTTACACTGCACAGCCTCCAGCTCAACTTCTCACAGCAGAAGCTGCACACTTTTGCTTCAGTGTCGCCATCTTGACACATATTACTTTAATATTTTCAAAATACATTGATTTGTATTTCGGTGTTCAGATATTATTTCCTGTTTCCACTTTGTCTCTCGTTGTCATGTTTTCTTATTGTCTAGTTTTGTGTTTAGTGTATTCCATGTTCTGGTCACAATTTAGTCCTGTTTAGTTAAGTATTTCACTTGTGTCTCTTTGGTTACATCATTTCCTGTTTTACTGTGTCACCTTGTCTCTTCCTGCCTTTGAGCTTCCCGCTTGTTTGATTATGTGCCCTGCCCTGATTGTTTTCACCTGTGTCTGATTAGCCTCACCTCCTAAGTTTATTTAGTCTCTGTGCTCTCTTGTCTCAGTGCTGGTTCATTGTCTTTGTCATGTGTGTGAAGACCCCACCTTGTGGTTGCTTGTTGGCTCTTTGCAGTTTGTGTTTCAGATGCCTGTGGGTGTGGTCAGTCTTCACGATTGGGAACACCTGTGCCCGGTGTTCCAATCCTATTTAAGCGTCCCTCAATCTGTCTTGGACGGGAGTTGGAGAACTGTCTGCTCCCCACGAGGCCACACTCTCTAATGTTAGGTTTTTTCATATTTTCACACAACACCCCACACCGCATAACCTCACTCATGCACACACACTAGCACCACTGACTTACTGACTCCCACAGCTCACCATGTTGGTTCATTTGATCATGTTTGTGTTAAGTTACAATCAATGAATTATTGTTTTGAAGGAAGTCCTGTTTTCCTCCCGTTCTTTGTCATTGGTCCTGAGCCGGCCACGACAAATTGGGGGCTCGTCCATTTGGTTTGTGAAGGAGGTTGTTTGTGTGTAGCCACATGAGGTAATTTCCTGAACTTGCCAAGTTAAGTGAGCCTGCGGGTGCTGGAGAGACCAGCCCTACTTTGTTATTTTGTGTGATAGCCCTGGGGTGGCCTCTGGGTGCTCGGGTGCATCACTGAAGATAAATAGGTAAGGTAGTTACAATACAGCTCTTTAGGGAAACTGGGTGAGTTCTGGACTAGTGACTTAGAAATGCCAAAGCCCCGTCAGATTAGCATGTGGCTGCCCACGATGACCTGTGTAAGTCAGGTTTAGGTTAAATACGTTGTGTTTGTTACCAGGTGTTTAATCAGTTGTTCTTTGTGTTGAACGCATCCAGGTGCTGTTAATTGTAGGGGGGTTCCCCCTGGCAGTCACGTTGGTGGATTCAGTGACGTATGTGGTACATATTTCATTCCGGAGGCGGGTGTGCGGGGATTCCCTGTGATTGGCATTTGTGCCTCGGTGAGTGTAATTAGCTGAGAGAAAACACCTGGGTGAATGAGTTGAGTTTACTGTTCTTTGTGTCCAGAGAAGTGGAGTTGGAGTGTAGCTTTGACCGCTTATTCGACCACGCGAAGGTAAGGGTTAAACATTACGTTCCGTGTGAGTTTGTAAAATGTCTTGTGTTGAAGTGTTTTTAGATGGTTGTACCAAAGAACAGTTGCTGAAGATAGCAGACCACTATTAAGTTGAGATCAGTGATAAAAGGCTCAAGGACACAGGTAAGTCTATTTTGAAGGCTAATTTGTTGGAGATGAATGTGTTACCAGGCACAGCGGGAGGTAGGGTTGCGAGTGCTGCAGGTTTGTCTTTGCCATTGTCTCTAGTATAGCTTTGTCATTTGAGCAGCAGAAAGAGTTGCTGTTGTAACAAATAGAACACGAAAAGGTAAAACATTGTGTTGAAGCGGACAAAGAACTCGAAAATGAAGAAAATGAAGTGTGAAACTGAGCAGGCCAGGATCACTTTGGAACGGGAAAAACTAAGTTTAATCAGAGAAGGGAGGTTAAGTCTGTCAGGTCAAGGTCTAAGTGGAGATAATTCTTCTTCAGCTGACCATTCCTCTTCTCATTTTGATTTGCTTGGAAAATTTGCGGCTCTTCCCTAAATTCTTTTTCTCTGTTTGAGAGAATGGCAGAGGCTAGGGGCTGGCCTGAGGCGGATCGTACTGTTATGCTGCAGTGCGTTCTGACCGGCAAGGCGCAGGAGGCATATTCATCATTGTTTGTAACTGATTGTTTGAGTTATCCCTCTTTAAATAACATAACAAAGAGTCGGTCTAGACCTGCTCTTTTTGTAAAGTGTCTTGAGATAACTCTGGTTATGATTTGGCGCTATACAAATAAAATTTGATTGATTAATTGAGTTATACGTCAGTGAAAGCTGCGGTCCTCAAGGTGTACGAAATGGTCCCCGAAGCAAACCACCAGCGGATTAGAAACGGTAGGAAAGATGATAAACAGTCTTACCTGGAGTCTTCACGTGACTTGTTGAACTCTTTTAATCGTTTGCGTGTAGCTTCTGAGGTGGAGACATTTGATGATTTGTGATCTTGTTGTGTTGGAGCAATTTAAAAATTCAGTTCCCGGCCGTATTGCCACGTATTTAACTGAGCAGCAGGTTAAAACGGTAGGTGAGGCAGCTGCGTTGGCAGACCAATACGTGTTGACTCACTGTAATGACTGGGGAAACGTGCGTAGTAGTGATGGTCACAGAGATAGCTCTGTTGCGCGTGTTTTTTCCCCGGCAGGTTCAGTTAAACCTAATTCAGAGGTGAGTGTAACAAACTCACGGGATTCTGAAAAAGTGTGCCATTTCTGTCACAAAAAGGGACATATAAAAGCTGATTGTTTTGCTCTTCAAAAAAGAAACAAGCAATTAAACGTGAAATCTGTGGTATTGGCTACTCCAGTGGTGAAGGTGGTTTCTGACCTTCCTGTTACTCAGGTGTGTGACAGGGTTCCTTTAGATGAGTCCTATTTGCCTTTTATATCGCAGGGTTTTGTCTCTCTGACTGCTTCTAGTGAGGAGGTACCAGTTAAAATCCTCAGACACAGGTGCATTAAGCTCATTTATTCTGGCCTCAGTTCTTCCTTTCTCAGAAGTCTGAAACTGGTGATTCAGAGCTCGGTCTGGTTATGGGACTGTCCATTTTGTCTGCTCCTATGCATAAAATAAATCTCTTTTCAGATCTGGTACAGGGTGAGGTGTGCATCGCAGTACGTCCGGGGCTGCCAGTGGAAGGAGTCGACTTATACGGGGTAGTTGGATGCCTTCCACCCTGCTTCTGTGCAAGCTGAACACAGACAGCTCAGTGGACTTGTCCTTTTTCCTCTCATAGGCTGCCTCTCTCCTTCCTCTCATGGGATGGTGAGTTCAGCCATGATCCTTGTCCTGGCTGAGGTCGACCACAGGAAAGTGTCTGGCCAATGTTACAGTGATCTCGAGGGGAAACCTCAACTGTTTGTCCAGATCGACCCTCCATGACATCGTCCATGTCATTCTTGGGAATGGGCTAGCTGGTGGGCGGGTGTGGCCGGATGTACCTCCTCCTCCAATTGTTAATCCAGTGCCTGTGGTTAGCAGTGAACCAGATGAGAGTGAGCGTGACTTCCCACGCTCTGGTGCTGGTGCTGTTGGAGGACCTGATAGAGCGAGTGTTACAAAAGAACCATGTGTGAAGTTGTCTGACTTTCCGTTGTCTGTGTTTCCCATGCAGAGTTGGTAGCAGAGCAGCAGTCAGATCCTGCTATGAAGGACCTGTTGGATGCTACTAACTCTGCTGCAGAGGTGAAGGTCAAAGCATATGGCTGTTGTGAACACCTCACCATGTTGGTTCATTTGATCATGTTTGTGTTAAGTTACAGTCAATGAATTATTGTTTTGAAGGAACTCCTGTTTTCCTCCCGTTCTTTGTCATTGGTCCGGACCCGGCCATGACATTGTGAAACCAACGTTCGTCGACCCTTGTATTACCTGTTCCTAGTTTCCTCGTGGCTCCTAGTGTTGTTTTTTTGCCCTTGGATTATCTGTTACCTGGATTTAGTTTGAAGTAAGTTTTTGCTCTGCCTTTTACAATTGTCTTCCCCCGGGTCCTTTACCTTTTTATTTTACCGAAACCGTGACAATGGGTGTGTTACTGTTCCTGGAAGTGGGTGCGTGTTGGTGCTCGTGGGTGACATCCTGTTTTGCCCTTACTGTTTCGGTCTTAGAGCGTGAAAGCTGCAGGTAACAGACGGCTGATGTTCTGCGGTAGACCAATATTTCCTTTGACATCATCAACACTCAGGGTGAGACTGAGGTTGGGCTCATGTGGTTGCAGAGTGAGGAATAAAAAGGCTTCAGCGCTGTCGTAAGATGTGGAGTTCAGGTCAGTAACTCAGTCCCTGGAAATGTAAAACCTTTCACAGGCAGTTATTATAAACACAAATCACACACAGGCACAGAGAGGTGAAATATCTCTGAGTCTGCTTCTGTGTGCTCGTGGTGCATTAATATAACAGAGCGGCCTCGACCTGCTCTTTATTGATTGATATAAACAGCTTGTGGTTCACACATAGCTTCACATCAAGCTGTTTGTCTGTGATCATGTGACATCATCATGTCTTCTCTCAGCTCCTCCTTGAAGCTTCTGTTGCAGACACCAGCTGTCAGACATTTCTCTGTTTGTTATCGACTCCTCCATTCTGCTGAAACATAATCGTCCTTTTTAAGGCTTTACATTCAGTTCGTCGTGTGTTTGATAACATGGAAGCAAACATGCATGAATAAAACACAACTCATCAGTTTAAAGATAAATGTGTTGCCTTTATTTGTACCCGTTTGATGGACCCTAATCACAGCAAAGGTTTGTTTCATTGTGCCAGCACAAACACATTCATCTTTCATTTGGGACCTGCAGCACCTCAGCCGCCGCTGCTCTCACCAAAAATCATCCTACAGGTCCTCAACAATAATTTACACATTCAAGCTGTATCCAAATAAATAATTAGGATTTAAGAACTGACTCTTTGGTGCTGCTGGAGTGTGTGTTAGTTTGGATAAGAGCACAACTGGTTGAGAATAAAGACAACAGGAAATCAGTGGAATGACTGAGATGGCCACATTTGATCAATGAAACACAAAGAGCTTCTAAAAGGGGAAACTCCTGAAGTCGTGCACGTGTTGAGCAAGTCATCAAATATATTTTAAGGCAAACAACAGGTGAAGCTGTAGACGGTAGATCCATTTTCATTCAGCACCTTTGTGGGACGAGGAGACAGTCTTCTGTTTGCAGAGGATCACACACTGCATGGTTGCATAGGCAGGAAGAAGGGTGAACGCCTCCTGTGTGAAGACATAAAGACACGATGAATGACTTCTGGTGACGCTGGAGCTCATGTTTAAGATGTGCTGTAGACATAAAACACGGGCCGACTGTGGTGAAGGTTTGTTACAGCAACAATCGATCTAAAAAAACTAATGTTGCATGTCAAGGTCTTTACTCATACCGGCTCGGACGTCGTAACACTGACCTGGAGATGTTGACCTGCTCACATGAACAGCGCAGTGCAGACAGCGGCAGCAGCAGCTAAGACCAGCGCCATGTGATTCCTGTGGTTGTGAGCAGTGTTTGGAGGGGATCCAGTGTTTGTTTGAGCCGCTGTGAAACAAGAACAGGAGACAACAAGCTTCTTTAGCAGCTGTGACGCTGAGGTGAACAGCAACCTGGACTGGTATGAGATGTCTGTCCAATCATGAGCTCTTGGTTACGTAGAGAGAGCAAAACAAATGTGTACTGGGATAAGAGTCTTTTTGCTCGCATATTCTTGAAGTGCACTGTTTTGATCTCTCAGGGCCAACGTAGTCTTCCTATTATGGATTTTATAATGTCATACAACATGTGAACGGAGCAGAGGGGAAAATGTAACACATAATGAATTCATCCTCAATCCAAAGACTTGAATACACCAGAGATGCATGAAGAGTTAGGAACACATCGGAAACAGGAAGGACATAAAGTGTACACACGCACACACACACGCACATTTTGTTTAAACACTCACCAGAAACAGTGACTCTATACTTGTATGTTTGCACCATGTTGTTTCCATCGGTGACCTCTCCCTCGTAAACCCCGCTGTCTTCAACTCTGAGCCCACCAATCGTGAGCGAGCCCGTTGCTTTGTTCAGCTCCAGTCTTTCTCCAAACCTCTCGGGGGGCTCAAGCTCAATTTCTCCGTCTTCACAGGTGATGAGGGTCTCTTTTTGTTTGCCCGAGGTCAAACACCAAACAACAGCATAGTCACTTTGTAGTTCAGTGGCTTTGGTAGGCAGAGTGATTTTCTCTCCAACATTCGCTGTCAGATGCTCTACTTCACCTTCACCCTGTCCAACAGGTAGAGCGACCCCGACTGAGAGAGAGACTGAGAGAGAGACTGAGAGAGAGAGAGAGGGAGAGAGAGATGGAGGTGGGGGTAAGTATTCGTATATATAATTATATTCATACATATTTATAATAATCAAATGACCAACATTTAAAATCCAAATAGGTCCCTATGATTACATTCAAACATGCATCTTTCTGCCACCTACTGTGATTATATCTGAGGATACAGGTTCAGCTTCTGTGATGCAATATGCTACATTAACACACCCTGACTGTAACTCATCCTGCTGTTTCATCTACACACAGACCGGGGGGGTTACTTTTTGTTACACCTCACTGCTGCTTTAGTCTGTCACTCCAACGCTCATAATGACGTCACATCATATTTTCACGCTTCTGTTTCAAAGAGTGCTTTTTAAACACACCAGTGTAACGGGTCCTGGTCCCTGTCAGAAGCACCCAATTCTGCCTCAGCAGTGTTTTCCAGATGGGACTGTCTGAGTTCATGTTTGCAGCTCACAGTTTAAAGTGTTATTTGAAGGAGACTGACACAGATGCAGAACACAGACTTCACGACACAGTCTAATAAAACATTAATGATAGTAATGTTTAATTAATGTTGAATAATGTTTCTATAAATCAAATCCACTTTCCTCCGCTTGTCCGGGGCCTGCTCGCGGTGGCAGCAGGCTAAGTAGGTTGGCCCAGACATCCCTCTCCCCGGCAACGTTTTTAAAGGGAGGCGCCCAGGAGGCACCTGATCAGATAACCGGACCACCTCAGCTGGCTCCTCTCCTCGACTCTGAGCTCCGTCCGGATGTCTGAACTCCTTACCCTCTCTCGAAGGCTGAGCCCAGACACCCTTCGGAGGAAACTCATGTCGGCAGCTTGTATCTGCGACCTCATTCTTTCAGTCACTAACCAAAGGCGACGCACCGGTAAAAACACCTTTACTTGTTGAAGCTGCGCCAACCCGTCTGTCAATCTCCCGATCCATTTTACCCTCACCGAACAAACCCCCGAGATACGTGAACTCCTTTACTGGAGGCAGAGACTCACTTCCCATCCCGAGGGAGCGATCGTTCTCCGGGAGGGAACCAGAGCCTCAGGATGTAGCGGAATGATCTCTAACTGAAGACTGACACAAGGCTCCACTTCAGAACACACAAACACAATGATCCCCTTCTTCACAGCACAAAAGCAAAAACACTTACATATAAAGGCTGGTATCCAAGAATCAGTGAAGGTCGTGGAGAGGCGCATGGCAGAGGGTAGAGATGCGACGCTTCCACACAGCAGGCTGGAGTAAGCAGACACTGAGCTCGGCTCACTGGGATTTAGATAGGGGGAGGGAGGGAGGGAGGGGCTTATGACCTACATCACCCTCCCTCTCCCTTTCTCTGTGTCTCTTGGCCAAACGCCAAACAATGTTCAGGGGAACTACTGTCACATGCCAGACTTTAAAAAAAAAAGAAAAGAAAAAAGACACTGAACACGCACACACACAGGTTTCTCCCTCTCCTCCCTGTTTCTCTCCGCGCCTTGTCAGTGAGATAGGAACTGTTGTACAGCAGGTGAAGTGAAGAAAACTATGAAGACATTTGCGTGTGTGTGTGTGTGTGTGTGTGTGTGTGTGTGTGTGTGTGTGTGTGTGTGTGTGTGTGTGTGTGTGTGTTTGTGTGTGTCTTCAGGGTTTTTTCCACAGCTGAGTCCTGCAGGCTCCTCTGAAGCTGATCTGAACCCCGTGTCACACACAGGATGTGTCTTTAACAACAAGCAGCCGAACCACCTTCAACGTGTTCCCTGACAAGTTAAAGTCGTGCTTTAGAACTGACATGTAGAATTATGAGCAAAATACTGAAAGTCTCAAAGTTCCCAGCAGGATAACTGGCTCTGAGGCTTACACTGATGTATCATTGCACTCTTGTTCCAGGTGCATTAATATGAAGCGTTTAATAGTCGCACCAAGTGGAGCTGATTCTTCGGTGACTGACGTTGCTTCATATTTTATAGACTCATTATTCACCAAAATCACACAGCGGCCATTTTCTTCTGTCGTCACGCTCAGATGGTGAAGCTGAAACGCTGTTTTCATGTTTTACTAAAGAACATTTTATTCACATGGAAACAGTGAAAAGTTCTGAACACATGAAAAGAAAGGAACCTGCTGATTGTGATCGTGATGCTTTCAAACACAGTGCAGCAGGGAAATGGGCTGTGCAGACGTTTCTGTGCACCATCATGGACTCACATTGACTCCTCATATCAAGTAAATATGACTCAATATTGTTAAAACGTCGTGTTTAAATAGAATACAAATCTAAAGTTGATTCGTTCACACGCTGACGGCTGAAGCTGCCGCGTAAAGTGTCCGACTGCCCGTCAGTGCCGATCACTGTCACACACATTCACACACTGATGGAGATGCCTTCAGGAGCAACTTGGGGTTCAGCACCTTTGCTCAGTGTCTTGCCCAATGTCACTTTCACATGTAGAGTGCAGGAGCTGGGGATCGAACCGCCAACCTTTCCATTAAAAGACAACCCACTCTACCACTGAGCCGCAGCCGCTGTTAAGGTCCATGAACTGTATTCTGTCTGTGCTGTTCAAAATACTTGAGGCTCTGCACGTCTTTACATTGACTCTTTTTCTACCTGTGCCAAAATATTTCATTTGTAAAACCTGCGAACGACTGATTCCACTTTGGCCTCCTCGACTTTACAGACAACATGTTGCACAAGCTTTTATTTGAAATGGTGTGATGAACATGGCAGCTTTAAGGGGCCAAACACAAACGTAGAGTTTTAAAGGTCGGAGGAATAGTAAAGACACCTGAAGGACAGTTTGTCCCTGATCTTATTCATGCTGTGTCTGAAGGAGTGGACGCCGCAAAGAGAAGAGTCTGCTTCATTCACCTGTTTGGTTGTGAATGCCGTCAATCAAACTCTGACGTGGATCAAACAGAAACAAGCTGAAAGGAAGAAAAAAATGAGACAGAAGCAACGTATTTTTATTCAAACAGTTTTTATTCCTCCCGTCACAGCGAACGAGAACATCTGAGCTGAACATCACTGACGAATAAATATGACACACATGGAGATGATGCTGATATTTATATTTGGTCGAGTGTCACAGATTTCCAGAAGCTGTGTTACTTCGGAAAAGTCCAGAACATGTGTAACAGAGAACCTGGTGACCGTCTGCGCTGCTCACAGGTGAAAAACAAACCTGCTCTGATCAGACACAAACTTGTTCCAGACAAACGAGTGCAGAAATGTGTCCAAACACAAAGGTGCGACACGGCCCCGCTCACCTGGAGAAACCAACATATTTGGTTGAATGACGTTATTGATTGGTTGCGGGTTACTTAAATAACAATTAAGAGGCAGATTAATAAAGGTGATTCTGCCTGAGGGGTCGATTGTTGAGAGGAGCTGTCAGCACGTTCACTCTCTGCTGTTCTGATCTGCTCTGTCATGCTGACTGAGTTCATATCACCCACAGGTAGTGGATAAGCTGGGAGGGGAGGGGGCAGCTCTTTATAGAGATGCTCAGATTCCAAAGATGTCGAGTTTTACCATCTGTAACACGGCTCACTTCCTGCAGGACAATGTAACAGAGTAACCCCGTCCTGAGAAATCAGACCGTCTTCACACGTCAGGAAATGGTGTGCCTGTTTGTTCTTTGGGTGACCTCTGATTTAAACGTCAAACATTTATTCACAGACTATTAAAGAACATGTAGCTAACAGAAAGGGGGAATTGTTCCCATAATCCCTGGAAAGTCTGGGCATGACACTCCTTATAAATACTGCGCTCAGTATCCAAAGTCTCTCTGAAGGTGTAAATGATTTCACACTTACTCACAGGAATATAAGGATGTTCAATTTGGTCCCCAAGTGCAAAGACACTCTTTGCTCACCAGTTGCTTTCAGGTTCATTTCATGCTTTGCAGGTGCTCTGAGAATTCAACAGTCCCCCTTTTGTCTCATCTGCAGGTTTAGTTGCTGCAAAAGCCGCTCAATCCTTCAATGACTTCTCTCCTTTGGCCTGGTCCACACTGCACGCCCGAGCAGCTCCAGGCGTCTGCCTCGCTGGACTGCTGCTGCTCACACTGCTGCCAGCCCTGTCTCTGAACATTCAGTGTTCCTCTGATAACGGCCATGAATAGTCAGATGTTTCATTTCCTTTCAAAATAGATGTCAATTCTACTGAGTTTAGTGAGGATTCTGACACGGATACAGGATGTTTTAAGCTGAAGTGAAGGTATTAACACTGAGGCAAAGAACCATCCAGAGATCATGCTCACAGGACATTTTGATCCAACCTGTTAACAACGCACTTGGCTGCAGTGTGACCCAGGCGTTAGTACTTTAACAAAGCTTACCAGCGAGCCAGTGATCCAGTTTCCCATTAAAATAAAAGTCTGATCTATTCAGTAGTTTTATCATGATCAAAGTCACACAGATGGAGAGATACAGTGGCGCTCTGCTCACATCAAATCACAGCTGTCCCACCTCAGCCGAGGATATACAGCCTGTGATGTGATAACATCCTCTTGAGCGGAGAGCTGACTCAGTAACTCTCAGACCTCCTCAGGGAAACAGACATGGAGTGCATGGACGGCACTTAATTTGTGTCGATCACACAATGGTGACCACAAAGAGTACATTAACAACAAACAAATCAATTGAATCATTTAGTCACGTCGGTTGGGAGCTCGCCGAGGCCGTATCAGGTGTCAGACTGCTTCCCAGCCATGAAGAATGAAGAATCAGAATCAGATTCTATATGCTGGTAATTGTTCCACTCTCGGTTTCAGTTTGTCGTTCTGAGAGGAAAAGTAGACAGGAGTGAAAACAAAGAGCAGAGTGCAGGATCATTTAAAGGATATCCTGATCACCCTGAATTATTTCCCTTAAGGCACCAAAACAAACGTGTTGGAAGAGCAGTTTTTAGTGCGTTTCCTCTGCAGCAGTTTGTCAACAGATTTATCTTGTTGGTCAAATTCATCCTGGATCTTCTCTTGTCTCGTTCTGTTTGTACTGAAGGTCGAGTGCAGGGAAGCAGAAGGTGGAAGCCTGGTGTCAGACCACTTCAGTTTGCCCTGTGAAGAAGAGAAAATAAGTAATATCACTTCACCAAGCCAAGCTCTGGATTACATTCATGAGGTTCATTCAAAAGTTACCAAGTGCAGTAAATAAACACGGACGTAGATAATTCTGAGAACTTGGCTGTCAAATGAATCTAATTAATTACAAGCTTTGTGTTTTCATTAATCAAAATGATTTACCTGTTAATGGCATCTCAGGTAGATTTACTTTGACTGTATTAAAGTAGTTCTAGCTGCTTCTTTCTTACTTCCCCTTTTAACTCTATTTAGGTGTTTATTAGCAAACGACTTGAATCAGCTCACCTTGGGTGGATTACCTAAAACTAGAGCTGAATGAAGAATTAAAGCATCAGAGCTTCAAACTGACCTTTCATTGTGCACGGTGTCTTTGCCCTGACCACCAGACCAAGAACAACCAGCACAAGGACGGCCACACCAGAGAGGCCAACTGATACAACAGCAGCTGTGTGGCTCCTGTGGTCATCGGTAATGCCTCGTGGGGGTCCAGCGGTTGTTGGGATGGGATGAGCCTCTTTAAAAAGACAAGTGGAGATGTTCAGTGTGAGCAGCAGTAAAACACAGTAACATTGAAGCACCAAAGCATGACAGACTTTATTTGTACCACAAAGATATAAAAC
Source organism: Semicossyphus pulcher (assembly GCF_022749685.1). Lineage (NCBI taxonomy): Eukaryota > Metazoa > Chordata > Actinopteri > Labriformes > Labridae > Semicossyphus > Semicossyphus pulcher. Next base: position 3,086,285 of record NW_027211701.1, read on the forward strand.
CTTCAGAGCAGTCTTATAATGCTAACAAAACAACTGTATAATCTGTACAAAACCAAATCTGTATTTAAATTGGCTCAGCAGCTGCTACAGGATGCCTCAGACAGTTAAACATGTAATAAAAACATTATTTGAGATCTTTAGAAATGTACCCAGAACTGTGACGTTGTACTTGTAAATGTGCTTCTTGTTGTTTCCATCGGTGATTTCTCCCTGGTAAACGCCGCTGTGTTCAAAGCCCAGCGGCTCGATGGTCAGAGCACCTGTTGCACTGTTCAGTTGGAGTTTGCCTTCAAACCTCTTTGGGGGGTCAGGCTGTTTACTGCCATTTTCAAAGTCGATGAGGGTCACCCGCTCTGTCTGACGGCCTGACTTCACGTGCCACAGGATGTGGGAGTCACCTGTCAGCATCAGACCAGGTTCAGTCGGCAGCTCGATTTTTCCTCCAACGTTCACTGTCCGTTGCTGAATTTCAGCCCATCCACCAGGAAGAGTGATCACAACTAAGAGAGACAAAGAGACAAAGAGATGGAGAAAGAATTTCAATATATATAATTAAATAATACAATTGATTGTTTTGATTGATTCTTTTAGACTCAAAGTTACAGTCTCATTGATCTCTGTTACTTTGTCGTCCCCTTTGGTGATAAGAGATAATCACAGGTGGGTTTATTTGGACCTCACTTCCCAGACATCCTGGCAGGGTTGTCTCAGTGTTTCCAGTCACATCAGATTTCTCCCTGTTTGTTTGTCCACAGTAACTCTGTTCACTACATGAACTGAAAACAATGACAAAAAAGCCCCCGGCTGCTAAAACGCGTTCTGTCTGATCGGGCCCTAAGGAACTTACATTTTGTTATCAATCTGGTGACCCCTGTGGACAAAGCTGCATCTCATCTCTTTGCTGATCTGGTTCTGTAAAAAATCTCATCCTGCTCCCTTTTAATTTTCCTACACATCATTTACTTTGAATCTTTTCTGTGGAAAAAGACTCTGAGACGCTGAGATTTTAACACAAAACACATTAATACAAATTTGTCCTGGAGCTTTTAATCGATCCACTTGAAACTTGTTCAGTTTATAGAAAAGGCCCAAAGGATGAAAAGTTATCAAAGTCAAACTTCACACGTTTGATGAAAGTCCCCTTGTGAACATTTCTGCATGCCAATTTTGCATTTTTGTTATGCGGCGTTCTCTCTCCGTGACCAAAGCAAGACATTCACCACACCCTGACATTCACAAAGGTGTGAGGGCCCGTTGAACGCTGCCTGCAGCTTTAATGGACCGTGCTGTTTATTCTACTGTACACAGATTACCATTCAGTATTTGTGAGGTTTTTATGGTTTACCTCAACCCAAGACAGAGAGAGAGGAGCTGAATGAAAGTTCAAATGAAATGTTTATTAAAAGGACCAAAAGAGGAAAAATCTGGAGGTCAAAGGTCGGAGAGAAAAAGAAGAAATTTCTCCCTCAGACACACACACACGCTCCCACAAACCACAAACCACACAGAGAGCGGTTTTACAGCAGCTGACAGAAACATTAACATTCCTCTATTACCGAAATATGTCTGAACTAATGTTAGTAACCTGCTGGGAACACCTGACACTGAATCACCTGTTAGAAATCTAACAAGCAGCCAGATTTGACTGAAACAAAGCAACAGAGTGAATATTGGTATCAAGACAAAAAGTTCAGTATACTCACAAAGAGCTGAGAACAACCCCCGGAAGCACATTGTTCTTCCTCTGAACTGCTGCTATTGACGCTACAGTCGTCTCACAGCTCTCTCTTACTGAGTCTCTCCCTTCAGTGAGAGACGGCGCTTCTTCTTGTGCGACTGCTGCTCTTTAACCCCGCCTCTGTTAATGACTCATCTGTCCTTATTTGTACACAATGAGTTCCCCTGTTTCCACCCTCCTTTTCTATCTCTGCCCTGGAGGATTCATTCATAGCATGACATACGTGAACTACTAACATCTCTTTAAAACACAGCTATACATTGGAGCTGTGCTGGAGGGGTTGTAGCTTGGTCGGGGACTTCTCACTTATATTTTGGAAGTGCCCAAAACTTTGGAAGAATATCCGAGAGGAAATCAGACCGATGTTAGACATCAACTTATTTTAGATCCTTCAGTTGTCAAATTATTGGGCATACCTCCTGATAACTTGTGTAATTTAAAGTAGGACTGTATGAGAAATGTGAAGATCATGGGTTTATATAAAACAATTGAACACAATTTTAAAACAATTTGTTTCCTTCCCGCTGTTGAAAGCAGTGGGCCTCTTTAAGTAACATAACAAATAGCACAGTTTACACCTGCTCTTCGTGTTAAGTGTCCGATGATAATCTTTTTAAGACTCGGCACGACATAAATAAAAATTGAGTTTTGTCATGTCGTAAGCGATGGGTATCAGTGTAACAAAGGATTGTGGTTACACTCTTTCCTGTCATGTGGGTGGACAGTCTGACTGAGGGTGCTGCTTCAGGCCCACACAGACACACAGAGTGAAGTAGATCATTTGGCCAACAGAGCTCAAAGGTCTGATATTTTGTAAAGTAGGATGTTTGTTAGGAATTCAGAGCGCGATCCGCTCTTCATCCAACACACACTCACATCTCCACCAGAGTGACCTTCAGCCCCACAGACACATATGCGCCCCCTTCATCTCGCCCTCTGAGGAAACACCGCCACACGACATCTTTGTAGCTGATTTTCTGCTGTTAACTACACAAACAAACGTCGGCCCTCATGGGAGAAGCAGGATGAATCAGATTTGCAGCAGGCTTCTTATCTGCCTAACTTAAACACAAAGCACAAGCAACACGGCCATTTGCCCAAACAAACATTTGTTGAAGTACAAACTTGTGTGGTGATTATCTTAAGAAGGTAACATGATTTGTGCAGACATGATGGAGGAGGAGGATGAAGGTGTAAATCCAGAGCAGGAGGGGGCATTAAACCTGTACACATTTAATAATTGTTCTCAACTTTAAGCTTCCATTTTGAAAGACTTTTTTCATGTGCCGATGTACATTCAACTCTCTTTTTATTAAATAAGATTTTTTTTCCTCTTTAAAGTCCAGTGGAGACCAAAGATGAGCGATGAGGGGAAAGTTGCAGGGTGTGGATCGACCAGTCTCAGCTTCTCTCACACCGGCTGATGAAGTCACGTAAAACTCAGTTTGTCAGGTTACCAGAGGCTGGGATCCTAACAGCCAATCAGCTGGTAGAGAAGCCTGCTGATCAAGTCAGACTGTCAGCTGTTAGAAATAGAATACCAAGGAAAGAGAGGATGTTCTTAGGACGGCCTGATGAGGTGATTAGGTTGTCCTAAGCCTTTATGACACTACATTTTTAAGCCCCGCCCTCAGTCTATCAGACGCACACCTGCAGCTCTCTGGTGTCAGCTACATCCTCAACACTGACAGAAAACTATTTCTATTTGAGTCACATTGGTGCAGGTTTCAACTCTTCATACTGAATCAAGAGTCTGAACTGACCTTTAACTCAGCTGAATTGAGATTCACTGATCCGAACGGCTGTATCACTCACAGACCTCACATTAGCCACCACAGTAAAAGCACAGTATACCTTCAGCCTCCATAAGCTAAGAAGTTTTTCACATCATCATGTTTGTAGAAAATGGCACGATACGGTTTATACTCCAAAAATGACATCATGAACACCTGAAGTCCATTCATCCATCCATTATCTATAAGACTCATCCTGTTCAGGGTCACGGAGGAGAGGTAGGGGAAACACCCCTAAATTTAGCACGTTGACCCGCTTACAGATGCCGATAGAGTATACTCCTTTCGGTCTCTTTTCTGCTGCGTCACTGTTGGAAAAAATTTTGAAGTTATATAATCAAAAGTTTTATAATGATGTGTTTTAGTTGAAACTTTATAATTAAATGTTTTAGAATTGATGTTATATAATCAAAAGTTTTACACTGATATGTTTTAGTTGAAACTTTATAATCAAAGGTTTTAGAGTTGAAGTTATATAACCATAAGATTTACAAATTAAATGTTTTAATGCCTTAAAGTGAACTTTTCTATAGTCTAAAGCCTTAAAGTTAAAGGTTTTATAGTTATAATGCCCTAAAGTTAACTTTCCTATAGTCTAAAGCCTTAAAGTTAAAGGTTTTATAGTTATAATGCCCTAAAGTTAACTTTCCTATAGTCTAAAGCCTTAAAGTTAAAGGTTTTATAGTTATAATGCCCTAAAGTTAACTTTCCTATAGTCTAAAGCCTTAAAGTTAAAGGTTTTATAGTTAAAATGTCTTAAAGTGAACTTTTCTATAGTCTAAAGCCTTAAAGTTAAAGGTTTTATAGTTATAATGCCTTAAAGTTAACTTTCCTATAGTCTAAAGCCTTAAAGTTAAAGGTTTTATAGTTATAATGCCTTAAAGTTAACTTTCCTATAGTCTAAAGCCTTAAAGTTAAAGTTGTACAGTCAAATGTCTTAAAGTTAAAGTTTTACAGTCAAGTTTTTTATAGTTGAGGTTTAACAGTCAAATGTTTTATAGTTAAGGTTTTATATTCTAATGTTTTATAATAACATATAAATATATAACTGGGGGGGGGGGCTCCAACAGGTGTTGGGGCAAGCTGAAGCCCAGCGAGGGAGGGGCTTAGAGTATATAAGACCCGAGCGGCTGACCCGTGGGCAGTCTCATCCGGATGACACTCATTGATTTATTGATGTATCGGTTTATCTGTAATCAATAAAGATTTTTGTTGCATCAGATTTTGCTTTTTCTAAGATTATTTTTGACAGTTTTATTTCTCCATTTGAAGACTTATTCGACCAAGTTTATTAACTATTTTTAAGATTTTATTATATATTGGAGATTGAAATTAAGTTGCAGATAAGATAGTTTGTGGAACTTTTTGACACAACATCACCGTCTGACGTCACAAACGCGTCGGAGACAGGGTTAGTAAACAGTGAAGATGTTACGGTGGTTAGGTTTTTATTGTATCTATTACTTATTCAGTCTGTTTATCAAACTCTGCAAGACAAATTTGGAACGATGTTCGAGCGCTGCTCGGATGGAGACGGGCCGAATTTGTAGCTGAGATGCAAGGAAGTTACTGTTGGAAAAGGGGGCGGAGATTAGCGTGCCAACCCGGGTTTGGTGTAATAAGTTAGCAAGTGAAATATATTGAAATGAGTAAAGTTTACCTGCCTTACCTAATTTTCAACAGTAACTATTGTAACCCAAAATAACAATAAAAACTACCCAAAGATATCGGGCCTGTGCTGCAAGGTGCGCATGTGCAAACGTTTGTTCTGGGCTGCAGGCCAGGGTTGGATGTGTGCCATCGGCGTTCAAGTTAAGATTAATGTTTTGCTGTGTATCATAGAATGAATGAAAGTGTTTATATTTATTAGTCAGATATACCAGACAATTTGTAGTCGGCGTGTCCGTATGTGACAAGACATTTAAATTAGTAGCCCTCTCTTCGCGGTTGCACTGGCCGACTTTCCTAAATATTAGGACGTAAATTAACACGAGCAGGCTGATGTTGTTGATTAGAATTTATCTGTATTTGAGCATCTTGATTCCCAATAGGCTGCACGGTGGCGCAGTGGTTAGCTCTGTCGCCTCAGGTTCCTAGTTCGAGTCCCAGTACAGACGAAGTGGGCTCAAGTTTGTATGTTCTCCCCGTGCAGGCGTGGGTTTCCTCCAGGTACTCCGGCTTCCTCGCACAGTCCAAACACATGCTCGTTGGGTTCATTGGTGACTCTAAATTGCCCATGAGTGTGAAAACTTGTCTCTGTGTCAAAAGTTTTTATTAACTAAGTAATAAGTTGTGTGATCTATAGTGAAATGTTAAGTACATTTTACCTAATTTATTTAAGTGTATCATAGTTGTTAAATTTAGGTTCTCTTCACTCAAAACATTCACAAAAAAATTCACTCAATCATATAAAGTGCAAATTTTTAGCCCAATTTTATTGAGTAGATTCTATGGGTTGTTTTTTGTAGTGTCGGAACAATCAAACAGTACCGGTTCACCCAATACGCACACTACGCACGTTGCATAGGGCCCCGCAAACTCATAGAGGCCCCGTGGAAAAAACAAAACAAAAACAAAAACGTGACGACGTGACCGTCCGTCGCGCTGCTCGCGCACGTCAGATTCCCAGTGCATGTGCATCAACCTAGCAAGATGAAGCGGAGTTATCTCTCGGGGAGTGAAAAAAGGAAAAAGAAACTGCATGAAAATGAACAGCGGGAACAGCAGTCAGGTAACTCTCCTCTCCGGGTGGGAGAATGGGAGGGAGGGGGCTAGTCGGTGTTTGACCTACATAACAGGGCGGTGAGCCCTGCTGGGTGAACCCCGGACGGTCTCCGTGTGCGTCTTGCTGGCTTCTACAATTTAAGTGTTACATCAATCGTTCTGAGTGTAGTTACAACTGCACTTATACAAAATGGAAAGTAATGGATAAATATTTACTAAGATTGAATTTTGTTTGCTTGGATAGCCCACAGGCAAATATAAATGCAGATATATTAGTGAATAAATAAAACTCGTGAAATATTATGACAATGGTGCTAAATAGGCTAAATAATAATCTAACTCACCTACATTTTAAGTACAGTATCTGAAGGTAAAACAAGTGCAGCCAATTTGATGGAGCTGAATTAATAGTAGCCTTATCTATATTTTACAGGTGCTATGCTTAAGTTTCTAACAAGCAGCACAGAGTCCAGCCAGTCAGCCAGTGGAAGGACAGAACCAGATAGGACAGGCACAGATGAGCCACCTTCAACCAGCACAGATGACTCATATGCAGCTGCCTCAGCCAGTACAAGCAGCAGCACAGGTCCAGTACAGCCACCGTTGTCAAGTACAGACACAGGGGAAGAACAGGCAGCCTCGGCCACTATTCACACAACCACGTGTGCACAGCAAGCATCAGAAGCTAGCTCAGACACTAAAGCAACAGTCTCTGCTCCACCAAATGATCCAGCAGACTGGCCCCCAGTCTTAATGGACTGTATGCGGACTGAGTTAGTGCGCAGAGGTCCATTCAAGCCAGGAGTAGATTTTTCTTACCCCAAAGACAAGTCCAGAAGAGGGTTCCATCCAGGATTATTACAGAGACAGCTGTCAAATGGTGAAAAGATTACCAGGAGCTGGCTTTCATACTCAGTGAAAAACAACGCTGTGTATTGTTTTTGCTGTAAGCTCTTTTCCACAAAAAAACACAAAATAATAGGAGAAGGTGTTAATGACTGGTCAAATATCAACGCCATTCTGAAGCAGCATGAGGGTAGTCCTGAACACACAAGCAATACGATTAAGTGGAGAGAACTTGATCTGCGCTTAAGTCGTGGAAAAACACTTGACCACATAGAAATGACAGCTTTGGAGGCTGAAAGAAAGAGATGGCGAGATGTCCTTACATGCCTCATAAGTATCACACAGTCTCTAGCTGAAAGAAACCTAGCATTCAGAGGTTCATCAGATAAGCTCTTCCAACCAGATAATGGAAACTTTCTAAAAGAGGTTGAATTATTAGCTAAATTTGACCCTGTTTTGGAAAATCATGTCAGCAGAATTAAAGACAGAGAGACACATGCTCATTACCTTAGTAAGGACATACAGAATGAGCTGATACAGCTTGTGAGTGACAGGATTCTCACAACTATTGTGACTCAAGTGAGAGACTCAAAATACTTCTCCATTATCTTAGACTGTACACCTGACATTAGTCACCAGGAGCAGATGTCCATTATCCTCAGAGGTGTGGCTTTAAAGGGACAGCCAGAGATAAAGGAGCACTTCCTCGGCTTTGTGAATGTTGAGGCTACAACTGGCTTAAGTCTGTCTACAGTCATCTTGGACAAGCTGACTGATCTGAAAATTCCATTTGACAATTGCAGAGGGCAAGCCTATGACAATGGGGCCAATATGAAAGGTAAACACCAAGGAGTACAAGCCAGACTGTTGAGAATGAATCCCAGAGCTGTGTTTGTTCCATGTGGTGCACACACATTAAACCTCGTCATTGCAGATGCTGCCAAATCCTCTAAAGATGCTGTTGGTTTTTTCGGCTATGTACAAAAGCTGTTCACCTTTTTTTCTGCTGGCACACAAAGGTGGAATATCTTGAAACAACATGTGAACATAACAGTAAAGTCATGGACTGACACAAGATGGGAGAGCAGGCTTCAAAGTGTCCATGCAGTCAGGTATCAGGCCTCTGAGATTCGAGAAGCCTTACTGGAAGCCAGACAGAAGATTAATGATCCTGTGGCAAAAGTGGAGGCACAGTCACTTGCAGAGGAAGTTGGTTCTTAACGCTTCTTGATTTGCTGTGTAGTGTGGTGTGAGATACTGTCAAGAACAAATACAGTGAACAAGCTCCTCCAATCTGCTTCAATGCAGCTTGACATAGCTGTGCAGTTAATCTCAAATGCAAAAGCCTCTCTCACTCAATACCAGGACACTGGATTCTCAGATGCCCAGACAACAGCCAGAAGCATTTGTGAGGAAATGAATGTAGAAGCTGTTTTGAAGGACAAGAGGCTGAGAACCAGCAAAAAGCATTTTAGCTACGAAGCACCTGATGAGCCAGTGGCTGATGCACTGCGGAATCTTGAGGTCAACTTCTTCAACATTGTGGTTGACTCCACAATAGCATCCATTGATGAACGATTTGAAACTCTGAACCAGGTGAAGACTAAATATGGAGTAGTGCTGAACTTCAGCACTGCATGTCAGATGTCCAGTGACTCCTTAAAGGCTCAGTGTATGGAACTTGAGAAAACTCTGACCTTCAACGAAGACTGTGACATCAGTGGAGTTGATCTGGCAAACGAAATCAAGAATTTATCTGACCTACCATCAGCTAATATGACTGCCTTTGAGCTGCTTTCTTTCCTTTGTGAGAAAAATCTGGAGGAACTCTATCCTAACCTTTGGATAGCCCTGAGAATTGCTGTCACTCTGCCTGTGACAGTTGCCTCAGCTGACAGGAGCTTCAGCAAGTTAAAAATGATCAAAAACTATTTGAGATCTTCCATGTCCCAGGAACGTCTGAGTGGTTTGGCCATCATGAGCATCAACCATGATGTGAGGAAGCAAATATCATATGACGACATTATTGATGATTTTGCATCCAGAAAGTGCAGAAAGGGACATTTTGGTGAGTAATTTGTTACACATTTAGTTAGATTTGATTTGATCTGATTTGGTCTGTATTTATTTGGAGTTAGACCAACAGGTGGCGACACTAGTGCAATATGTTTAAAGGGGGGATGAGTGGAAGCACTGGGTGTCAGGTGCGACTGTTGAACATTTTGGGGTTCAGTTAAGAGGACCCCTTAGCAGAATTTTGCCTAGGGCCCCATTAAGGTCTGAACCGGCTCTGCAATCAAACCTATTTTTAGTTCTAGAGGGAAAGTTCCCTTTTTCAGTGACGGATTGAAAATGTGTGTTACAGGTTTAACACTCATGGATGGATCGCAATATGGTCAACTTTATTTATTTATTTATTCGAACAGGTTAAAAGAAAACAAAATAAAATACACAATGTGCTTTGGCAGAAAAACAATTAAAATGACAGCTCTATAACAACATAGAAAATCATACCTTGTTCGAAAGGGTGTAGGATGAAGTTAATAAAACTTATCTAGTCCTACCCCTTTATTGTTGTGTTTATATAATTAAATCAGTCAGAGCATGTGTAGGAAAACAGAACAGAAGAAAAGAAAGAAGAAAAAAAGAAAATGTATCAGAAAAAAAGGCACATTGCACATTGTTATAAATTCATGTTTCCGTTTCTCTCTTGTATCCATTCAGAATGTGGTTTTTAAAAGTTTGTTTGAGCTTATTTATTTATATTATTATATATATTATTTATAATATTTATTTATATATTTATATTTATTTTGATTTGGAGGTTTTCTTTTCTTCGCTGCAGCTGTTTCACAGATTAACTCCTTTGACTGATATACAGTGTGTTTTTGTGTTGGTACGTACAGGTTGTTTTTTGACGATGCATATTCCCCTGAGATTGTGTTTGTTTTCTCTTATTTGAAACAACTTTTGGATGCCCTGAGGTAACTGATTCTGATTTGCTTTGTACATGATCTGAATTGTTTTAAGGTCGACCAAATCTTTGAATTTCAGTGCGTTCAGTTTGATGAAGAGTGGGTTGGATGGTTCTCTGCAGGTGCTGTTATTTACAATTTTTATTTATCTTTTTTGAAGTTTGAATATTGTTTCAGTGTTTGTTTTATATGTGTTTCCCCACACTTCCACACAGTAGGTAATGTATGGGAGAATGAATGAACAGTACAAGGTGTATAGTGATGACTGGTTTAGAAGATATTTGACTTTATGTAATATTGCAATTGACTTTGCTATTTTAGCTGTAATGTACTGTATATGTGACTTCCAGGATAATTTGCTGTCAATTATGACTCCAAGAAATTTTATTTCATTTACTCTCTCTATTTCTATGTTATTTATCATGAGTTTCTTTTGTGAAGTATTTGCCCGATTTCCAAATATTGTGAATTTAGTTTTGCTTAGATTTAGTGTGAGTTTATTTGAGTCAAACCAACTCTTCAGTTTCTTTAATTCATCTGCCACTGTGTCAAAAAGTTGTTCCAAATTATCTCCACAGCAAAGCAAGTTAGTGTCATCTGCGAATAAAATGATTTGAAGTGTTTTTGAAACCTCACATATATTGTTAATGTAGAGAATGAACAACAATGGTCCCAGCACCGAGCCCTGAGGCACCCCACACTTCACTTCCTTTAGTTGTGATTTACTGTTATTGATTTGCACATATTGATTTCTATTGCTTAAGTAGCTGGATATCCAGGAAAGTGCTAGACCTCTGATTCCATATTTCTGTAGTTTTATCAATAATAGGTCATGGTCAACTGTGTCCAAAGCTTTTTTTAGATCTAAAAATACTTCGATGCATATTGTTTGTTTTCTATTGCAGATGTTATGTTTTCTACCAATTCCATGAGAGCGAGTGATGTTGTTCTTTTAGTTCTGAAACCATATTGTTGTTCACACAGTACATTATGCTTTGTGATGAAATCATCTAGCCTTGTGTAGAATAATTTTTCCAGTATTTTAGAGAATTGTGACAGTAGGGAAACAGGTCTGTAGTTTGAGAGTATGTGTCTATTTCCGGATTTGAATATGGGTATGACTTTCATTTTTCTAGGAAAAACACCGGTTTTAGTGACTGGTTACAAATATATGTGAGAGGTTTCACCACACACTCAATGATATTTTTAACCAACGACATCATTGTAGTCTGTTGACTTCTTGCTCTTGAGTTTATTAACAATGTTGATAATTTCTTTTTCATTGGTTCCCTTTAAAAACATAGATTCACTTACATTCAAAGCTTTACTGTCCACCTCATTCATATTGCTAGTGTTTGCAATCTTTCCAGCTAGACCAGGACCGACACCAACAAAGAAACCATTAAACTCGTTTACAATTGCGGTTGTGTCATTACTACTTATGTTATTTTTGGTTATGAAGTAATTTGGGTATCCGTCCTTGTTTTTCCTTTTTTTGATAATGTCATTCAATACCTTCCATGTATTTTTTATGTTGTTTTTATTGTCTTCTAGTAAATTACTGCAGTGCTTTTTTTTTTTTGCTGCATCTCATAATTCTTGTTAGTTTATATGATAGGTCTTGTATTTTGTTTCTGCTTCTTTTGTTCTTTTCTTGAGAAAGTCTTTATATAATACATTTTTCTTCTGGCATGCATTTAATATACCTTTAGTTAACCATGGCTTTTTTGCAAGTTTGTGTTTCACTAGTTTCTTTACCAGAGGACAGTTTTTTTCCTAGAGAGCCGTTGTTATTGACATGAATGTGTCATAGGCTTCGTCTACATCGTCAACATAGACTTTGTTCCAGTCTTGTTTCATTAAATCATATTTAAATGATTTAACAGACTCTTCAGCTCTTTGTCTTATTGTCTTATATTTTGTATTTTCTTTGTTTGTTCCTGTGTTGCTCTGGACAGCTGCAAACACTGGCAAATGATCACTCATGTCAATAATTATTATTCCACTAATTATTTTCTCATCGATTCCATTTGTGAAGATGTCTATTAGTGTCGCACTATGAGTAGTTATCCTGGTTGGACGTGTTGTTAATGGATAGAGGCTCATGCTGTACACTGAGTTAATGAATTCCTTAGTGTTATTGTTTTCTTGTGGGTTTAACAAATCAATATTGAAATCCCTGCATGCAAAAAACAATTTATTTTTATTTATTTTCTCATATATACTCGATAGTTTCTCTTTAAATACTTCAACACATGATCCTGGTGTTCTGTATACACAGCTTATCAGTATGTTTTTTGATTTCTCTGTTTCTATTTCTACAGTGATACATTCCATTACGTTGCTTATCGCTTCAGACACGTTTTTAATAGTTTTACTTCTGTATGTTTTTTCAATGTATACAGCAACTCCTCCACCCTTTTTCTGTTTTGTTTTCTGCTCACAAGACGCATAATTATGGCTGGTTTGACATTTTTTTCTCTTCGGGGGAGAGGGTGACAGGCCTCGATGTTGTTTCTGTCCAGAGTTATCCCCTTGCTGTCCAGGAATACGATCCCCTGCTGAGAGTCCCTCTCTCGCTGCAGCCCTGGCGTATGACCGGGGCTTTGTGTCCAGGCCGCTGACGATCAGGTCGTTCATCCTGGAATATTGTTCCAGGTCTGCCACACGGCCTTCCAGCATGTATATTGTTCTGTCCTTTTCAGCATTTTGTCTTTTTAATTCTTTTATTTCTTCCATCAGATTCATGATCACTTTTTGTTGTTTGGAGATGTTTGTTATTTCCTTTGACATAAAGTTCAAAGACCTTTTTATGTCTTCTACTTCTTCTTCTGAGATTGTTGGCTTGACTTTTGGTGGCATCTTGGTTTTCAGTCAGAGCCGAAAATCTACAGGAAGTCCGAAACAAAGTTTTGACCGTTGCTAGGTTACCAGTAGCAATACGGAAGAGCTGCTGTGTAGCCAGGCTAGCCGCTAGCCGCTAGTCTGGCGTCCAAGCTTGCTGTCCTTGTTTAGTCAAGTCCGTGTTCTTAAATCAGTGTCTCAATCTCAGCGTGGGTCAAAGCCAATGTATCCGTCAGGTAGTCCAAATCATAGATCCAAACTCAGAACCGAGATCAACCAGTAGAAATTGGCGAGTGAAGCGGCCGTAGCCACTTCCGCTTACCCAAACACACACCTAACTCAGCGAAAAAAACAGCAAGGATCCCGCATGCCGGCGTGTCCAACAGCAGAACAGCTTCTCTGTGTTGGTCTGAGGTTAACGTTCACAGGCACGGAAAACTTCAAGGACAGGAGTGAGTCTACTAGTGAAAAGTAGAAACTTTATCATAACTTGGAGAAGAATCTTTTAGACTTATTAGCATCTCCAGAACCTCTTCTGTAAATGGTACGAGTTTATGTAACCCTTTATACGCAAATCAAATCAAACAGAGAACATAGACAAGGGAAACGTATCAGAAAGGAGCCATCAACACATATACATAAAGCCAGAAGATCTGAACGCAACAAATCGTCTTCAGCCAGACAACAACTGGTTAACAGCACACACACAAGGTCACACACCTTGTAGAGCAGCAGTGTGCATGTACCATCTAGTCATAGAACCGTTTTCAACTCAGAAATTCAGGTATTTGATCATCTGCTTCCTGCGTTTTTCTAAAAACTCCTTCATTCCGAATAAAAACCTTAAAGTGGAAACAAGTGACTCACCAGAATAAAGTCTTCAGTCCTCAAACAGAAGATGAGACTAAATGACTTCCTCAGACTGATGCTTTCAACATGTAATCTCACAAACCGACATCATGTGAAGAGAGTGCAGAGATAAGTTCTGTACTTACAAAGGAAAGTTGCGATCAAGCGTTTGGCCATGCTGGAGGACATCGCAGTAACACACACAGGCTCCGAGGCTGTTCAGATATGGGGAACTCTGCTGAGAGTGCTGCCAGAGAGGGACGGCAAAAGCTTCGAGAAAAAAGGAGGTGGAACCTAAACGCTCAAAACCAATCAGACTTCTTTTCATTGCTTAAGCCTCTCCCAGTGTGGAAATAAAAACTTTAACGCACCCCTCTCTCTCTCTCTCTCTCTCTCTCTCTCTCTCTCTCTCTCTCGCTCTCTCCCTCTCTCGCTCTCTTCTGCACACCTTTGTTAACCGCTGGCAGAGATAAGTCACATTATTCTCAGAGCTCTACATCATTATCCTTATCTGTTCGTGTGACAGACTCTGTGGCAAAAGAATAATGGCTCTAATTCTTTACGTGTCCAGTTTGCTAAATAAGAATGACTTCATTATCTGTTCTCTAAAAAGATGAGGCTGAGGGATTTATGTCAGAAACATGAGTTATAACTATTTCTTTCCGCCTCCACAACATCGCTACAATTAGATCCTTTCTGTCCGTGTCTGACGCTGAAATCCTGATTCACATTGTTGCTTCATCCATGCTTGATTACTGTAATGTCTTGTTGTTTGGTTTTCCATATGGTACAGGATGCTGCAGCTAGACTGTAAAGTTATCTCACCAATTCAGCTTCGCTTCACTGAGGAGTACCAGGAGGCATGCCTGCCTGTCTGCCTCTGTCGGCCTATCGGCCCGAAGCCGATGCTGATATCCCTTGAGTTGGGGATGTTTGTGAAAACTCCTTTGCATAACTAAATAGCTACACAGATACCGTGCAGGGGGAAAGTTTGGACTTGGGCAAGGCCGTCGCGTACAAGACAGACCCGTGCACAGACTCTTGAGTGAGGATTTGTTCAACAATGAAATGGCTTCATGTTAGAAACCGATGTGATGGTTTCATGGTCAGCCTCCAATCTTAAGCCCCTTTCACTCCTGCACTGCACTCCTGGAAAGTTTCCGGCATTCTCCGAGTGGTGCATGTGTGAATGCAGAATCCATTCACCCCGCCTTTAAGCAGACTTTTTCCTGCCAGCCTCTTTGTTATAAGTCTGTATGAAGTCGCCTCGAGCCGATATGTAAACACAGCAAGTGTTTACCACATGAGGGTGTGGTCATCACGCTCTTGACCCATGTTTACCCAAAATATCAGGGCCTGAATGTCCTGAAATGATCTAGAAAAGGTCAGGAGTTCATGTGTAAAATGGGCAGATTCAGATTTTATTATCCTCTCTTGGACACGATGGTAAAGAAGCGGAAGAAGAGCTTATGACAACCCAGCCACCGAGGACTTTCCTGCTGAAGAAACCCCAGAAAGCCTTTTGGCCTTTTACAGGACTCAACTGAAGCCGAAAGAACTCCTCTTGGCTAAAAGTTTCACATAGAGAAGGATGGGGAAAGTGTCTCTGACGAAGCCATTATGCTAATGAAGCTTTATGAAGACGTGCTGCCCACCCTGAAGGCTGTCTTCCATGTGGAAATTTGTGGTTTTCATCTCATCCTTTCCTGCCGATCGACTAAATGTGAAGTTTCACATTCATCACGACTCCATGTCAATAAAACAACACCAGGACTTGTTGTTGGCGTTACCTCAGTTCACAATCTAAATTGTCCCTCTGTTAACCAGAGTATTTACAGGCCGTGTCGGCTGTGCTAACCAGGATGAACTGTAACTCTTTTCACAACTCGTGCCACTCCGTATCCCTCTGTTTGTTTTTGTTTCTGCTCCCACAGGCCTACACGTGTTTTACAATCCTTCATCATGTATTTTGTTCTTTACAAATGAAGTTGACCTGACTACAATACAAAGCAATTAAAGGCCTATGTCTGGATCTGAATAGATAGACAAACAAACAGCACTTTGGAAGTACTTTAAAGTAATAATCTTGATTATTTTCATTTCAATAAATGTCTGTTAAGTCTCTATCTATCCCCAAATGAGGTAACACAATGGTGATTGAGCCTGTGGCCCACTGATGAAAGCCTTTGCATTTGCAGTATATATTATTTTTATGGACTCGGTGTCTGTGGCGAAACAAGTGGCGCCCAGTTAGTGACGTGTTTTCCATCACTTCGCAGTGGTTGGTCTGCCAGAGAGGGTAGGTGGAGCTAAGCGGCTGCTTTTCCAGTCTCTGCAAGTATTGCGAGTAAACAGTAATCTACTATGGCTGAACAAACAAAGAAAAGATGGATGACTACAGATACAACTTCAACAAGAAGAGAAAACTATAGAAAAAGAAACAAACTCGACACTCAGATGAAGGCAAACAGTCTGAAAGGAAAGCGACCGTCAGCCAGGAAAATCAAGAGTTTCAACCGTGGGCGTCTGGATATGTAGTAAGTGTACTCCCGCAATTACCGTTACAGACATTAACATCAGAAATGCATGCCCAAATGTGCTTTATCAAAGTACATCCACCACAGGTGTTGTTTTAGCCACTGTCAGGCTCTGACTGTAATCTAAAGCTGCGTTCTAAATGTCATACTATAATAGCAGTATTTACTGATGTGGCCAAACTGCAGTATGCAGTAAGCAAACAAAAGCAAAATGTGCAGTAGACCAAAAATACCCGGATGTCGTACTGATTCAGAGAAAATCTCCAGCATGCATCGAACCAGTCTACCTCACCTACTGTATCCCACAATGCAAAGCGCTGGAACGTCACAACAACAGTTAAAATAGCGGACAGCAGCAGCATTCCAGCAGAAGGGGGCGCTGCAGCTAAAGAAGCGGCGGTTATTGTTTACTTCCGCCTGGCGTAGCATACTGCAAAATGAATTTGAAAAGCTCCTCCGTACTACATACTACCTCCCAACGCAGTACGCAGTGTATAGTATCCGACTTCAAACACAGTGTAAGTGTCTGACAACACTACAGACAGGATCCCTACAGAGGTAGACGTTTGTGTTTTGTGAGATGATTTCTTTAAACCTGAAAAAGCCGCTACAAAGCTACCCGACTCCATTGACCAAAACTGTGATTTTAACTTGCAGAGCACAGGAGTTGTTCGTCTACTGCTGTGTCAATCAGTAAGTTTCTTTGTGTCATTTTGTCTCTGTGGTGTTTTAAATGTTTAGGTCAGGTCCAACACAGAACTTTTGAAACATAAAATAACAAAGAAAAACCTTAATGGATCGTGGCAGCAGGAGAGCAGCACCGCTTTGTTTTTGTCAGTGGAGTCTGGTGGCTTTGAGCAGAGTGACGTAACACTGTTTGTTGGTTAAAAAAAAGCTTCACCCTCCAACAAAAAGCTCTCTCTCTGCAGGGATCCTTTCTGTAATGCTGTCAGACACTTAGAATAACAGTCTGAGCCTGTCAGAGGAAGAAACAACAACTTAACGTAGACGTACTTTGATCGGGCACATTTAAATATGCTGCAGCCATTACAGCTTTTTTACCTGCTGCTGGCTTAAGTAATCTACTGGAGCAATTCCAAATATTTTTGTCACTGTTAGTCATTTAGACCCTAAAATATGTTAAAATAGAACAGATGTTCCTTAAGCACCTGTAAGGTGAGAGAGCCGGGTGATGTATGAACAGCCATCTACTGATGAGTGTGAGAACAGTGTCTGTATTTCCCACACCGACCACACCTGTAATTATTACAGCCTTCCATATGAAGCCATCTGCAGGTCGTCAGGAGGAGTCGTATCTTTCTGCTCTCTTGTGGTTGTCAAAACTCTCCTCTCAATCTGAATATAACACACCTGTAACCATAGTATCAGAGAGGATCTGCACTGTGACAGACACAGTAATGCAGGGAAGGACATGGATGAAATGGGTCACACCTGTTAGTTTAACTACCTGTCTCATGTGTGCAACGTGAAAGGCGGTGAAGCGCCTGCAGCTATTTGTCTTATCTGCAAGCAGCCACAGCAGAGAGCCTGTGAGCCGCTCAGTGTGAATACTGTGTTAAATCTTTGTCAACCAGCCCGTCGACATCTACACACAGAGGGTTTTCAGTTTGAGATGGTACAAGCTCATAATGACTCAGCAGTTTCAAACCAGGGTTTGTTCTTCACGGAAATTCATTGTGTCCGTGATATGCAGTTGGTTTTATGATCTAATATTACACCCAGAGAAAGACAGGAAGTGGAAGAAAAGGAGAGATTAGACACATTAGTGTCACTTTTGGTGAGTCTGTCTACTTGTGTTTCAATCTTCTTATAACTCAACGATTATATTGTGCAAAAACTAACATTAACTAACAAAAATCTATCATTTTGAGATTGAGTGAAAAGACGTCCGTATGCATTTAAAAAATGATAAATAAATGCTAATGCTAAATGCTTTAAAATAACTGTTGAGCTTTTTAAAGGAGCTATCTGTGCTTTAAGGATATCCTTTTAATGTTCAATTCTACATTAATGAAGTTTACATAGCCCAGCTTCTTTGGGTCTATTTTAATCTAAATTAATTCATATAAAGTCACATTATTATTCACTTAGTGTACCATTATGTGGAGCGCATGTCTGCACTGTTTGTATTTTCTTTAATGAAGTTTGAAAACAAACTTCTCTTCGATCTCGTTGGCCGAAAAAACATTCAAACTTCCACAAAACTTCATAAAAAGGAGTTTTTTCTTCCCGAGTCGATTTCTGTGAATCGTAACAGTTTGTAATGTTTATACGGGAAAGTTTGGAGCTGTTAATGTAAACAGCCTTTCATTAACAGATATGTTATCTGAAGGTTAAACGAGGTGAGTGAAAGGTGCTGAAACATTGCTTACAAGATTTAGCTGTAGTCACATTACAGGTCTTACATCACCATGAATAGATACATGACCACGCCCCTACGCACCAGCAGAATGTGTTTAAAGTAAACTAGAATTTAAGAAGTTGCTGCTTGCTTTGCACACGTTAGCAACATTCCTCTCTTGTCCTATTTTTCATGTTCTTCATCACTGTTTATTAAAACATTCTGACTGAAGCATGCAGCCACGATGACCAAGAGTCAGATGAGGCAAGAAACGTGGAAACACCAAGCAGCAACCTCCTGGTGGGAAATGAAGCCAAAGTGCCAAAAACTGCAGTTCCTCAAACAGCCACTTGAGGCTCGCTCCAAAAATCAAGATGGCGTCGGCCAAAATGCCGAGCTCAAGGCCTCAGTGAGGCAGTAGCAAACCAATGTGTGACATGACGGTACCTACATCTACTTCCTATTTACGGACTCGGTAACTGGAGCCTGAAGAAGAAAGTCGATGACCTCCTTTGTGATACCCGTTATCGTCAGACTGGGGTTTTAGGTTTGGTTGAAGGAAGCATCACTATGACGTACTTACTCCTGGTTTAACTTTCTGGGCTTGTGTTTATTTTTCCAAGTCTCAGACACAGTACAGGAGGACTCATACTAACAATTAATCCCTACATTTAAGAAACATTAAGCCCTCCACAGTGGCTCCAAAGACAAATTAAGCTCTCATCTCTTTTTTATCTGCGCTATAATTTTTTTATTCGGCTGTAGTTTGAATTGCTAATTAATTTAATAAGAAAACAAGTTGATGGGTCTCTTAAAAACTTAAGTTTACAACAACAATCTTCGACGTTTGAATTTCACTCTGAGATTTGCTGATTTGACAGTTAGAAAGTTTCTGTTGTCTTTCACATGAGTCAACTGGGAAAGAAAAAATCCCAAAGCCTCTTCTTGTTAGTTAGTAATGCTGTTCACAAAAAGTCCAATTATGTAACCTGAACTAGTGAAATTAGTCAGCTTTTGCCTTGTATGAGTTGACAGGAGTGAAATTAAGTCACTTTTAAGATGGAGACGATGTAGATACAAAACAGGATAAAAAATGTAAAGACAAAAATAACGCACACTTTCAGATTCTCAGACGTCTTGAGAATAGTGCACATAGCTGCCATGAAGGGGACAAAACTGTCCACCAGACCTCCCTGATTGTTTGCATCATTTCTGTCTCCACCCCTGCAGCATAAAAGTTTTGTTTGCAGTCTCATCAGAAGCAATTTGTTCTGCAGAGTCACAATGGCAGTCACAGTTGCAGACTATAAAAGCAGCTTTGAACAATCACTTATTTGCACAGGAGACAAAGTACAGCTATCCTTTACTAAAGTAGAAGTAAAAATACTTGTGTAAAAAAAGCAGTAAAAGTAGAAGAACTGATTGAACGTCTTTACTGAAGTAACATTTTAAAGTACAGCTCTGAAATGACCTCACAGTATAAAGTAACAAAGAGCCTTGTTTGAATCCAGACGTCGCAGTTAAAACTGATGATTCACCTTTAACTGAATATTTGTGTCCAAAGCTTAAATCTGTGAATGCTGCTGTGGGATGGAGCCTCACAGGTTCACACCTTGGTCTTTTCTTAAAGAATTATAACACATGAAAATCACAGAGGTGGCTAAAAATACACACACTCACTCACTTACTTACTTACTCAAGCAGAACTACAGGCTGTGTGTCTGTGCTGTGTGTCTGTGCTGTTTCTGTGCGAGGCTAACTGAACCTCTCGTCATATTAAATTAGTCTAAAATTATTCTCACTTCAAATAATTAACACAAGCTTTGCTTCAAGGTGTAAATCAGCTGGATGGACATCCTTCTGCTGTGAATCTGCTCCGATGTTGTTGTGCGTGATAAGCACTGATAGATATCCAAAGGAGTCGCCGTTATTGTCGCATGTTGGTTGAAAACAGTTACGATGTTTGGGCGGTGGTGCAACACGATACAGAATTATCGTAGAATGAATTAAAGCTAAAGTGAGGAGTCTTTTCTCTAAGAGGGAAGACAGGACAGATATTTGTGTTTAAACGTTGGAATAAAAGTCAGAAGTTGGCAGCGACAACAAAAACTCAGCTGAAAAAGCTCTGTATGTAAAGCTCAAAGTATTAACAGCTCAATACCTCCATTCTCTGCTTCTTGTGTCCTGGGTGAGTACTTTATTATTAGATACAGCTCAGTTCAGCTTAACGGCAGATCATATTGTACGATCTAGCTATCCTCAGCACAAGGGCCTCAGCCCCTCGACACAGAGCATGAGTGACTCATCAAACAGGAAGCAGAGAAGACAGAGGAGTGGGCCTCGGAGAGGAAACGAGAAGTTGTGATATGAGAGCAGCTGAGCTTTGTTTTTAATCCCTCAAGATTTAAGGTCCTGTCATGTCACCTACATGTGTAGATGTATTTACCAAACAGCTCTGTTTGATTTGAAGTGTGTCTGCTCTCTGCTGACACAAGGTCTGATGTGGGCCTGAAGAGTGTGGGTGGCTAATGGCCCCTCTAGCGCTCCTGACAGGGTTAAGTTTCGATCACATATTTGATTACAGTCCCGGCCTGAAATAATCTGCATGCCAATATTCAATTGATGGACAAAGATCCACCTCCTGGTAACTGTTAGGCTGCTTCAGGGACAGCCTTAACGCTTTAAGGCTGTAAAGGCTGCAACGTAACCCTTGATGGAAACTGTGTCGGATCAAAGTTCATCCACTAAAAGTTCTTGTTTTTTTAAGATTGTTCATTTAAGTGTCTGCCAACCTTCAGGAAAGAATCCTGACAGTGAGACTCATGTTTCCATTTTTTCAGAGTGAGATCTCTTTTGAGCCACACTTGTGTTTCTGGTTGAACAAAAATCATCTTACACTTTATTTTAAGACGTCCATCTCTGTAGGGCTCCATACTGTAATGCAGCTAGCATACGCTTGAATAAAGTCAACCTTCTCTTCCACAAATACATGAAAAACATTTAAAAACAAGCGTTTTAAAAGTAGCTTTCTTCTCCTCTTGAGGACAGAACTGACAAAGCTTCATTTGGACTTTTTACTAATCTGCATTGTGATGTTGAAGCTTCGGCGAAGGTAAGACCCGTTAGTTAAAGTCAAAGTGGAAAGCAGAAGCTTATCTCTAATCTCTCTGCCCAGAGGCTATCGTCATCAGACTATTGCCGATGGGATCCGAGATTGATGCTAATGTAACGAGCATGTGGAAGAAAAGGAAGTTTATCTTACATTTGATTAAAACTGTGAAAGTTTGGTTAGAGAGTTTAATATTGGTTTGATCAGAGTGTTGGGCTGCATTCTGGCTGAACTCTTCACAAAGAGTTCAAATCTCAGACCTCTCTGTGCCTGAAAGTAACAGTGAAATCTAAATCTGGAAACCTGTGCAGTGTGATAAGACTTCAACCATATAAACATAGTATCTATATAATATCTGGTTTACTCTGAAAGTGTGTTGAGGAGATACTAGATGGAAAATGTGCTATTGATTTCCACATGTTACAGACAAATACGAAAACGAACCACTGCTCACCAGCTCACAAATACTGTGAACTATGTGATCTAAAAAAAGTCTGACTGCTCGGCTGGCTCGGTGTGTGCGTGTGGAAACGGAACATAAATAACATGATCATTGTTTCACACTGTTTCTGAAGCTTTTACTTTCTCACAACGACACATCCAGCGATCCCAGAGCACACGGCAGTCCTCACACTGAGTGAAAACGTGTTGTTTGTCAAAGCCACAAGACACGTCAAAGGGCAACAGAGGTCAAAGGTTAATCAGAGTACATTCATCTATTTGAGTCATTAGCCATTAGCACGTCATGCTTAAGATGCATTGAAATAAATGGAAACCCTGATGGACATTCCTGGTTTTGGAGCTGCATTTCTCTTCATTTCTCCCTGATATAATATTTTTTATGATTCATTCTGACTTGAATCATCTTTCCTTCAAGCACACGAGAGTTTTTGAGCCTGTGATCACAGGAACCTGAAGTTTTTTGTGAAAGCTGAGAGAATGAGCGACTCTATAAACGAACAATAGTATGTTTCAGAAATGTCAAAAACTACGAGGAGTTCAAGCTAATGCTCGATATCGTTGGATTGAAAACTATCAATTGTATGTGTGTTGATTCAGTGCAAATTGGATATATAGCATGTCAGATTAATGTCTTTTTTGTTATTTTTTGTGTTTTAATCTATCGATTACAGCGTGATCCATCCATCCATCCATTATCTATACCACTTATCCTGTTCAGGGTCGCGGGGGGCTGGAGCCTATCCCAAGGTACACCCTGGACTGGTCGCCAGTCAATCACAGGGCCGACACATAGAGACAGACAACCTTTCGCACTCACACCCACACCTATGGTCAATTTAGAGTCACCAGTTAACCTTACAAGCATGTCTTTGGACTGTGGGAGGAAGCCGGAGACCCCGGAGGGAACCCACGCATGCACGAGGAGAACATGCAAACTCCGCACAGAAAGGCCCCACCTTGCCCAAACTGGGGATTGAACCGGTGACCTTCAAGCTGTGAGGCAACAGCGCTAAATATGTGAAATCAAACATTTAGATTTTGTTTTAAGGAGCCAAATATATTTACAGTTTCCACAGCAAAGTTTGTGTTTTCACCGCCGACAGAAAAGATTCTGTGGTTTACCTGAACACACTGTTATGGTTTCTGAAATTCTCCAAACTTATATCCAATCTACATTTATTTATAAAGCACATTTCAAAGTGCTGTACAATCAAACATAAAAGCCATAAAAACAACATAATAAACACTAAGACCAATTTAAAGACAACAGAACAGTAAAATAGCAAAAAGCGTTAAAGACCAACAGGAAGGAAGAGGAATAAAAAGGTAACTCTCATGCAGAGCCAAAAGCCAGGAATAAAACTGCATTTTGAGGTTTGCTTTAAAAACAGGCAGAGTGGGGGACAGCCGAACATGTGGAGGCAGAGCGCTCCAGAGCGTCGGAGCTGCGAATGAAAAGGCTCTGTCATCCCTAAACTTGAACCTTGACCTCGGGACAACCAGAAGCAACTGGGTCCTTGATGAAAGATGAGGTTTTAAAAGGTCTGAGAGATAGGTTGGAGCCAGCCCATTTAACGATTTATAAGTTAATAATAAAATCTTAAAATCAATCCTAAAACGCACGGGGAGCCAGTGAAGAGAAGCCAAAAAATGTTTACGTTTACCAGTTAAAAGACGAGCTGCAGCGTTCTGAACCAGCTGATGGCGAGATAGAGAGGCTTGGCTAACACCAACGTAAAGTGCATTGCAATAATCAAGAGGAGTTGTGATAAAAGCGTGCATAGCCATTTCAAAATCATTAAAAGATAAAAAAGACTTGACCTTGGATAAAAGCTGGAAAAAGCTTGATTTCACCACTGTGCTTATCTGCTTGTCCATTTTAAAATTGCTGTCCATTATGACCCCAGAGGATTTCAAAGGGCTCCAGGGGGGACATGTCCAGGCTGGGGGCATTACAGCATCCGTGGGGTCCAAAGATAAGTAAGTAAGTAAAGCTTTATTTATAGAGCACTTTTTAAAACACCAGGTTACAAAGTGCTGTGCAGTGGAGATATGGGACCGGGGAGATATAGGAAAGGGGGGTTATGGGACAGGAGAGATATATAGTTTGACAAAATTGAGTAGAAACACATGCAGCCTTCTTCACGCTAAGTGAGTGTGAAATCTAAAGTTGTGAGTGCAACCTCCACACGAATGTAACAGTGTCAGTTTGGATGATGTCGTCATAATCACCACAGTCCACAGACGCAGCAAAAACAGTGCATTCTTTTCATGAAACATGATCCACCATAAACTGCTCTAAGACAGTTAGTGTTTGTGAGGCAACTTAGATACACTAAAATAAACCACAAAACATGAAAGAATATTATATCAAATATGTAGAGTCTGTATTTGTGGGGTGAAACAAATGCCATCTTTGATGTCAGATTATAAATCACTTCAGCGCTCTGAAACATGTAGCTTGTAACAGTGAATGAAGCCACAGAAGGCTGGAATGAAATGCTCCACTCTTAACAGGACGTCAGAATAAAAGTCTCCAAACAACAGGGTTCCTTATATTTAGATTTTTGAGGGCAGGCAGGAAAACTTTCAGGGGAAAGCTGAGTCAAAGTCAGACTCACTTGCTGAAAAAAAAACAGACATAAATAAAATAAAAAAGAGGAAGGAACAGGAGGAAAACAGGGAACAATGAATGCATGAGTGAAAATAGAAGAGACGGCCACCTGATGTAAGTACTGTATTATGTGTATGTGACCAGTACTGCGCTCACACTTTCAGGCTCCGACAGGGAGGGTTTAAGATATTATCTCATCACTCTTCAAATGTCTGCTTGTAAAATAACTCTGAGGAGTGATGAGGTCGGAGCCTTGAAGTAGGATCAGGACACCTCACGAGGTCAAGTACTGAAGTGGCTCTTTTTTCATCCTCATTGAAAAGTTGATGGTGTAAAGCTCGTGAGCATTTGAGAGTTCCCATGTTTGAAGGAATTACAGAGGCAGTTATGATTAGTGGAAACATTTCACAAGATACTTGTGTAAACATGAACATGCTGTGATTATGATCAAACTCTTAGCATAAACACAGCAGACAATGATCTGTTATAGAGACGCAGCTTTTCCGCAGAGATAAGGGAGTGTTAGCCGGGAACACGTGACAAACAAAGGCTGCACTTGCAAAGGAAGTTTTAGTGGTAGGAAGAAAGCTGAGGATCAAATAGGGTATGAAACAAGCAGCTGGATAAAGGCAGATAGTCACAAAGCAAAGCAAGGTAACAGCTCATAGTCTGGTTTATAATAATTCCCCAAACACGACCATATATGGTGGCTACATAAGTTGTTTGTTCCTAATCTCTAAAATGGCTGACAGCAGCATTTTGTAAATTAGCCTCCATTCAGATGGCAGCAAGTCATGCTGCACTTTACTGGAACTCGTGTGTTTTTTCTTCCCTGGAGTAGCGCGGACCGATCACAGCTGTCTGGTTCCTCATCAGGGTTACTAAAGGTCGTGCTGCATTTCATTCTCAGAGGATGTACCACAGGAAGGGTTCAGTAAACCTCCTTAAGAGGCCGGCCAACGACTTCGGCTCCACAGCATGTTAGAGAGAGCTCGTTTGACCCGGTAACTCATTAATTCATCACCTCTCTGCCACATTAACAATGTAGCGTGGCAGTAATTATAAGGTCATTTAGATCTGAGGAATTACACTGACATAGTTAAACAGTAACCAGAGAGAGTTTCTACTCAGCGCGCCTTTGTGCGCTAATAAAGCTGCTTTATTACTCTTTTACCTTTCCTTGAAGTAACATCTAGCTGAACTAGTCTGTTCTACTTTTCTGTTACGTTCCCATAAGGTGGTCATGGGATGAGGGGAGAAACAATAAAATAAAACCCGGGGAAAACAAGGGAGGAAGCAAATTTAAAGGTATTTATTACAAACTAAAGTCAACCTTAAACACAAAACAAGCCTCTTATCAAAAACCAACAAACAGAAGAGAAGCCGATCTTTCTGAAACAAGTCCAAACACTATAAACCAAACAACAAAGAAACAAACACGAAGGCCTCACAGGTAACAACCTCTTTCCACTGAAGAAGTAAGCACGAGTGAAAATGACATCAGACACACATGCAGCCAAACGGCCTTAAGGCCAGCTAAGAAATATCGATATTCGTCTCCATCCCAACATCCCAACATCCAAACACAGCCTTTCATCGGGCACTACCTCTGCTGGAAAGGGGAGCCAAGCAGATTGACCCCACCGGGGAAAGTTCCTCTGTGAGACGCTGCTGTAATAAGTAGCCATAAAGTATCTGATGCTGCTGTGATCAAAAGCTGATGTAGGATAGGACTTAAGAGTCTTACAGCCTCAAATTCATAGGGCTTAAATGACGATCCTCTCGTTAGTCTGACAGAGAATCTTTTTCTTCATCACTTTAACTCAGCCTATTCTGGTCTGCTCTTCCTCCTTCACACAATTTTACACCAAAGTTGTCGTCGGTCTACAAAATATATTGTTTTTCAAAGCAGAAACTAACGGTCAGTGTATTCGGAACTTGCAACCCAGATAATGAGATGGTTTGGAAGGTGGTGCCTGCTTCTTAAATTATTTAATAGGAACGAATTGTAAGGAGCATTATGAGATGAGGCTGCATTGCAGCCATGAACTGTATAAAAAGATGGACAACATGACAGCTCCCTAAAAGTGAAGACAAACCCTCTCTATCTCCCCCTGCTGGCTTGCTGCAGTATAGCTCATAAAGCCTGCCTCCTCCATGATAACAGAGGGGACATGAGTCAAACTATAAAATCAAAATACACGCCAAATACATTTTTCTCAAACATGGTTTCTGTCATTATAGTTAGTTCTTATCGTGTGGATTTACGTCCAAGTGTTCATTTTTCTGATACGTTTTTTTTTTATTAGTTATTTGATGCTATAAAAAGGGGGTGTGACCTCATGATTGACAGCTCTGTTGACAAATAGGGCTCCTGCAGCGTTCTGTTCCTGAGTAGCAGAGTGGAGGAGGAGCGGCGAGAGGAGACGTAACTAACACTAACACTACAGTCATTGAACTTTCCATAAGCGTGAATATCTGCTTCAGACCAACACAAAGAAGCTGTTCTGCTCGTAAATACACCAACACGAGGGGTCTTTGCTGATTTACCGGTAAGTTAAATGTGTGTTTTGGGTAGAGGAAGGGGCGGGACATCAATACCTGATGGATCTACAAATTGCACACAGCCTTCCGAAAATGAAACCCTATGTTCTTAACCTTAAATGAAGCACAAAGCCTCGACTTCTGCAGCAACAGCAGCTTTAAAGCTTTATTGAAACAGATGTCACTATGAGCATTTTAAATAAACAGTTGACTGAATTTACAGACAAATGGCTGATTGAACCACCCACAGCAGATTCCAGTATCAACAGGAGGCATACTGACGAATGATAAAGTGGCACCAAACATGCTCTCAAGCTCTAGCTTTGTTGGTATGTTGTGAGAGACTTGTACTGAGGCACATTAAAGCTAGCCTTACTCCCACCTTTAGTTTGTGTACAGGGCAAACAGGTCCATGGAGGATGACATCATAGCTCTTCACTCGGCACTTAATCACCTGGAACACAAAAGGAGCTATGTATGGATGCTCTCCATAGATTATAGCTCAACATTCAATACAATCATCTGAGATATTCTGATCAGCAACTGTCTTAGCTGGGGCTCCACACACACACACACACACACACACACACACACACACACACACACACACACACACACACATACACACACACACACCTGCACCTGGATTAAAGACTTCCTTACAGATTACACCTGGATTTAAGACGTTCCCCACAAGGCTGCGTGCTGAGCCCAATACTGTACTCACACTTATGTCTGTAAACCAAGAAACACAACCAACTCCATTATGAAATGTGCGAACCGCACCACTGTGGTCGGACTAATTTCAGCATTACTGGTCATGTTTCAGTTCAACCTGCGCAGACAACAATAAATACATTTTATGTTACATATGTTTTTTTAATGCAGTTTCCTTTTGCTGTAAACAACTCTACATGGTTTGGTTGAGTCAAGTGTCAAATGTGTTAATATTTGACAAATTAGTCATCTTTATAGGTAGTATGCACTGTAAACACAGTTCATAACAGAGTCCAGGGATGCATTTGCAACAACATTGGCTTAAATGCACTTTTAAACAAGCACTCACATCTCCACTGCTCTATATCATGTACTGTAACTCATATAGAAATCTGCTGCATCTAGGAGGTGTAATATATCAGATTTGATCTCTCATATGCATGTGCATGTGTGTGTGTGTGTGTGTGTGTGTGTGTGTGTGTGTGTGTGTGTGTGTGTGTGTGTGTGTGTGTGTGTGTGTGTGTGTGTGTGTCTGTGTGTCAGTGGTTGGGTGGGTGGGTGTAACTGTGTGTATGTGTGTAAGAGAGAGAGAGAGACAGGGACAGAGACAAGGAGATAAAACATCTGACCTGCAGAAGTCTATAATAAATACACACACGCACGCACATACAAATGAGTTTCACCTTACACAACACAAACAGCTCTTTGACTCCATAACAACACAATGAGACCATTTGAGTCGCTTACATTTGGTACATTGCTCTTCAGAAGCCTGAACAACGCTCCACAGTGGTAATTAGGAAAAAAGCATGTATTTGCCCCATGGAACAAAAGAATCGAAATGGCGCCATCTTTTGGAAAACAGTAAACATGACACATGTGTTTATATTGGAAGCCCATAATAACAGTGTGCATGATTTGATGCTGTAATGGCGACAGGATCAAACAAATTGAGGTTATAATGGATTTAAATGGGGACTTTTTCACCCTTAAGGTGTTGAGTGGCCTATATGTATACATGTATGTATGAATATATAAACAATGCACACCTCTGCCAAAGACAGGCCATAGGGATACACACTGTTAAAAAAGCCTGAAGGTAAAAAGTGACAGTGGACTAAAAGTCTTCAGTGAGGCAGAAGAGTTAAAAACACTAAATGAGACTTTTCTCACTCAGTTTATTTCTCTTTAGTTAAACTCACTCTGGGTCACGTCTGCGTTTCAGTGCACCATGTTGTTCTGTTTCAGAGTCTTTACATCTGAACCGCCCGCCAGCAAACATGACCTCTGTTAGTGATGAAACTCCATGCTGCCAATGAGCTCATTGTTACCAATACAAGCTTAACCTACACTCATTAAAGTGCACTGACACTTGTAGAGAGGTCAAAGGTCAAAATCTTATCTCTCTGCTCGCCTTGGTGAAGTCTGTACGCTTTTAGTCTTCAAAAAAGTTTAGATGTATGAAATAATCCTTTCATGCTCAGTTCAGGCTGTTGTTACAAGGTTCATATGGAGTCATCGCAGTGACATAAAAATAATAAATTTGATATAAGAAAATTAATTAGGAAATTTAAAGAGGAATAAATACAACAATAAATAAGTCAATGTGGAAATATAAAGTGAAAAAAAAGGGTAAATATTTAGAGAAACAACAAAATAATAAACTATAGAAATATAAGCATTTTCCCATTAAGTTGTATTCTTTTATTTGTCATGTATTTCTTGGATGATTTAAAATAAAATAAATGTTTTTGTCCTCATTAAAGTATAATAACAATACTTTATTCTATATATCCAGTTTGTTAATTTTCTTTAAACTATAATTGACTTAGTTTAATCCCTTTTTTTCCTGTATATTTGGCCTGTCTTTCTGCCCAGGCTTTTAATGACATTATATAAAAACAAACTGATTAATTTTAAAAAACTATTTAAAATATGATTATATTTTTTAGTATTGATGCACTGCATGCTGGGTAACTGTAACTATAACACCAACACACCATAGACATTCTTCAAGTGCTGCCTGCTGCTGTAAACAAACTCCACAAGTTGCTGCACCCTTATTTGGTTCCAGCAGATATGTCACTTCTCAGCTTTCAAACCTGCTGTGACTCGTCCTGATTGGCTGTCACTGTTCTGCTCTGACTTTGGTTTCATAAGCATGCAGGTCAGACTTGATTTACAACCAGCACAAATGTGGTCAAAGTCCAATGTTTGCAGCTGAAACACAGCGTCCCTGCAGATTACTGAGAGAGAAAAAGGACAGAAGAGAAACCAGATACAAACTAAAACCTGCTCAAGTTGAACACAAAGTCCTGCTGTGGTGAAAGTCACAACAAACAAACAAAAACCCATAAAGCGTTGATCTCACTCGACAGGAGGTGACCAACCCAGACTCACTAAACACGCAACTTTCACTTTTTCCTGCAGCTTGGATGTTTCTCGTCCACAGAAAGCTGCAGACAATCCTGCAGATTGGCAGCTCACTCTGAAGAACAAACATGTGTGCCAGCTTTGCAGGTTTGCACATTAAACACAAACAGCAGTCAGAACAAGAAAGCAAGAGGAATTTAATGTAGTTTGTTCTTACCAGCACTGCGACCTGCAGCTGAGCAGGAACTTACATAAACTGGAACAAGCCCAGAGGATTTGTTTACCAGCAGAGGAAGGAGGAGGTGTGGCCTGTGACTTGTGAAAGGGCCAAGAATTCCCTCTTCACAGTCCCACTTCTGTTTTCAGAGATTTCACTGCAGATTTCAGAGGCCGGACGAAGAGTTGCTTCACTATTTGCTCAACACTAGTTTGAAACATGATAACAACTTTCTGAGCTGCCAGTGTATACTTTTGAATTTTATTTACTAGGATAAACCCCAGAACAGAAAAGTTATCATGACATCAAAATTGACAACAAAAGAAGAATGAAAAATATGAAAATATGAACGACCACAGAAAACAACACACATAGACAAACAAAACACATGAATGAAAAACATTACACCCACAAGATAGCCATAGTGGCCAGTAATATCAAAAGAAAAGGGGATGAGCGGATCACCAAATATAGTCAGGTATAAACAAAAATAGAAATAGTGACATAATTAGTTATAGCAAGAGCATTCCATGTCAAAGGTTACACAGGTTACAGGTTAATTGTTCCAATCCAAAGGGGCTCTAAACGTAAAAGCCTTTTTGCAGATTGCTTTCTCAGCTTGACGGACAGAAAAACAATAAATCTGAGTAGAGTTCCTAGTGTGATAATTTGAGGTAATGGATACAAAAAACTGTTGTAAATAAGGATGTAAGAGGATAATTGAAATGAATACATTTAAATAGAAACTGAATCCAGTGCATGTGTCTTTGTAAACTAAGCCATTTAAGTCTGTCATACAGTGTACAACGATGAGTGAGAAAAGGATAAATCTGCGTCTATTGCATGCAGTGTTAAGATGAACAAGGTCTGATTTAAGTGCATTTTGATAAATAACATCACCATAGTCCAGAATTGGTTAACATTGATACCAAAGTTGACATTGCACAAGACATCAGGATATGATTTGAATGAGGGTTCAGAGTCAGAGGGGTGCCATCATTACAGGAAATTTCAGTGGGGTAGGGTTTGGATTTGAGTTTCTTTTTGGTACCAGATATCATTATGTAGCACTTGTTGACTAGTAGTTTACTGGATTAAAGCCAATGTTGTAAAATGTTGAAATCGGACTGGAGAGAAGCTTGAATTTGTGATAAATCAGGTTTGTATGTATAATACAGCATGTGAACAGGTGAACGTGACAGTTTTTGAAGATTGATAATAAATGATTAACATAAACAGAAAAAAGTAGTGGACCCTATGTTGATCCCTGTGGCACACATTGTTGTTGAATCAACAGATCAGATGTATTTCCATATAAGACTACACACTGCTTTCTGTTGTGGATGTACGAATTGAACCACAGTACTGCATTATGAGAGTTTATCTCAGAGCAGATAATGGTCAACAAAATCAAAAGCCTTTTTTTAAATCAATAAAGATTGCACCTGTGAGTTCACTATTATCTGCAGCACAGAAAACGTCACTGGTAAATTTAAGTAAAGTAGTGGTTGTGGAATGGTTTGGCCTGAACCCAGACTGAGATACAAATAGAATATTGTTGACACTGAGACAATGTGAGAGTTGTCCAGCACCACTGTTCACTTTTAATCCATTAATAGCATTCTGGACCTCCGTTGGTACAATTTTCCTAAAAGAGGAAGAACTGAGGCAGGGTGAATTATAGCTTTCAGCAGTCAGGTAAGAGTCAGGAGATAACATAGGACAGACAGAGGAGAAATGCTGATTGAATGCTTGAGCAATAGATAGAGTCATGTGATATTGTATTGCCAACTCCTATTTGATTTATATAATGTTTATCTGATGTATTAATGATAGCTTTATTTTGTTCCACAATTGCTTAGGATTGTAAAAATTAGAAGTGAGACAATCTTAGGAATTACATTTAGCATTTTGAGTTTTTGTCTTATACATACGTCCGGCAATACTAGTCTGTGTTTTGACATCAGGTTGCCAACTGATCACAACCTTCACATCCAGATAGATTAGCAATGAAAGAAAGGAAGAGATGAAACCATGAGCTGAAAAAAAAGATTTGACAGGGCTGGGCTGAAGACAAGGCACCGTGGCGTTTTACTGCATTTTCATTTTTTTACTTAATGTTTCAAACTGGGATAAAAGATGATGTAATCGTCCTAGTTGTCCCCATTGTAAGACAAATCTGAACATTTATGGGTAAACAAAGTAAAAACTAAAATTAATTTTACATGGGTCAGCAAAATTTACAAAATCATCCTAATGTACTTTAAAGACGGTCCCTAAAACCCGCCTGTTGTTTCCTGCTTCCTCAGTCTTTCACTGTCTGACTTTTTCATCAGACTCAACCATCCCGGTAATAAGACTCACTGAGGTGGACAAACGATACGACCAGTACCTGAATTCTTCTTTCTCACAGGTGTGTATGATCATTTATTATTGTAAAGCTCTTGTGAGGAGTTTTTAGCAGGTTATGAAACAGATTGAAACAGACCGACAAAAGCAAATGAGACCATCAGCGAGCAGATTCTTTCCATATAAAATGCACGCTTTGTCAGGTCTGTCCTCAAGAGAAGAAAACTACTTTTAAAATGCTTGTTTGTTGAACAGAGTTCGGATCGATAATTTCTGATGCATTCGAGGAAGTCGGGAAATCTGAGCACTAAATATGATGTTGCAAACTAATGTTGTTTCTGTCCGTTTTGGCTCTTGTTTGTGGTATTCTCATTACGTGTTTGCCCTACAATCTGGCCACAGCTCTTACATTCCCATTCCTGCTTATTTAAGGGGTTAAAATATGTTATGTTTATTGTTAGGGACGTACACATTTTTACTGACATGAGTTTTTTGACATTACCTAACTTTTAACCTAAGCCTAGAATGTTTTCCCCTCTCTATTTTGAACAATGCCTATTGTGTGTCCTGCTACTTAAAAAACCCTGTTTTTAGTGTGGGAAACATAATAAACCTTGCCTGAAAAAAACGTAAAGGTTACAGAGAACACAAACTCCTAATTCATAGTTTACAATCCCTTTCCTGCTTATTTAAGGGGTGAAAATGTTTTCATTGAAAATATATTATTCCACAGAGTCATTCAGATGTACGTCAGGTACTGAAGATCAGCTGAACACAAACAATTGATAGATAGATAGATAGATTGACTAGTTGGACTCCATGTATCCACTGATTGGGTAATCCCAGCCACTTGATTCACCTTAAACCGCCTATTTCTGTTCAGTTGAAGCCAAGCTTTATGGTAAACTAAGGATGCTAGAATAAATCTACCCAGCATGCACCTGTTTTAAAGTATGACCATGTGATGAGGATTAATAAAACTACTGTTTCCATCATAGTGTAATTAAGATGTTCACAACATGAGACCTTGACCTCTAAACTCAGGAAGAGCAAATTCAGTGTTCAAATACATGTTAGTAATAAACACAAACACTCAGGTACTGTACTGCACTCTAAGGTCGTAGTACTTACTACTTTTTACTACTTTTACTTCATAACAGTAATATCAGAGCTGCAAATGCTTGTTAACTTAAAGTATTTGGATTTAAGATTATATTCTAAAATATATTAATGCTTTAGTTCAAACTATCCAGCATGGTACAGAGCATTGACATGAAGTGGCTGTACTTCCTGCTACCTACAGTATCATACTGGTTTAACATTAACTTCACAAAACCTGCAGAGGGATCAGGATTCTGATCAGGGCTTTGGATTTGAATTTTTCACTGTGTATCTTTTAACAAACACATCATTTTTCTAAAATATATAATTTAATATTGAGAACGTCTTTGTTGTAGATTAATGTCTTTCAGTAACCCCACATGCAGACAGCACAGTCGGTCATTCTGTGAGGTCAAAAGTCCACAAGGAGGGAAGCGAAGAACCAGGAAGTGTCCACAGACCAACTTTGAAACGTTCTTGTCACCGGGTTCTGACAGGCCGCACTAAATAATCCACCCAGCAGGAGACTGTAAGTAACTTAACTTGTAACAACTCATTGAGTTTCTGTCGTCTTATAAAAACAGCTGTTTGTGGAAATGCCTTTGAACTACAGTACACTGACTTTATATCAGATGTCTGGCCTGTTTTCATTTGTGTGTTGTTTTTTTAGTGTTAATGACCGAAACACAGAAATATTCGTCTTTTTTTCTGCTCATATTGAAAAAACAAAATCTAACTTACCTGTAATTATTTTTGGGTAAATAGTCGAGACATATTTCGGTTTTAAAAACCGTAAATCATATTGAGGGAAATCAGTCATTATTGTTGTTTCCGCTTCATCTTTAGAAAATGATTCTCCTGCTGTCAGCGTAAAAATATTTGATCCCATCTACATGAAATCAAATTTTCAAGTTTTAAGCCTTTTTTGGGTTTTAAAGGTAAGCCCAAAGTATGGTGGCCCTAAGCGCTCAACACACTGCAATAAGAAAAATAAACAAACATGAATGACCTGTAGACAAACACAAGACAGATGAGAAAAAACACACAACCAATATGACAACCCATGACCCTGTATGGCTGTGCTGTCTGTTTGTTTTTTATTTTGCTATTTGGTTGTTTTATGGTTGCATTTTGAGGTTGTGTTGTCTCTATTTAGTTCTATTATCTGAACTTGGTTGTGTTGACTGTATTTGGCTGGGTTGCATAATTAGGTTGTGTTGTCTCTACTTTTGGTGTTGTCTTATTTGCACGTGTTGTCTGTTCTTGGTTGTTACGTTTAATTTGGTTTTGTTGTGGTTTGTTTGTGTTTTGTGCTATTTGTTTATATTGTTGTGTTGTCTGTATTTGGTGCATTGTTTGTATTAGAGGTCGACTGATAGTGGATTTTTAAAGGCCGATATAATTGTAGCTTGTAAAAAATGAAACCGATGTAAATAAACAATCTTTATCTTTATTACATATCCTTACACTTAACTGTTGAACTGAAAGTCTATGTCACATAAATAACAAAATAAAAACAAAAATCTGGATCCGAACATGAATCTCAAAGAGTAATGAATACTTAGAGTACCAGTCAAAAGTTTGGACACATTTTCTCAAACAAGTGAATGGTAACGTGTGTCCAAACATTTGACTAGTAGTGTAAATAAATAAACTAAGCTATCAAATAGATAATGTATATATATATATATATATATATTTATTACTTTATTATTTACTTTTATATATTTAAAATTTATTTCAATTTACATGAATGATTCAAGTTGCACTTTATTAATCATATTTAAATTGGAATGATACTGCAGTTGTTTTCTTAAAGTTGTTGGTTTAATAAAACCTTTCTGATAAAGTAAAGTTTTACTAAAGTTACAAATGAATGGTTATTATCATCACAGCTTTCTGTCATATATTTGGGAGAAAAAAATATAGAAACACTATAATATAATTATATATATACAATATAATTCAGCAGACACAACTCAAGTAGCATCAAAGAAGTTACCAGAAGAATCTTATTTAAAAAGCGAATTTATCGCCCCTGCGTCAGTCTCTCGCTCTTTTCCTTTGTTAACTTTACCG
Organism: Semicossyphus pulcher; assembly: GCF_022749685.1. Taxonomy (NCBI): domain Eukaryota; kingdom Metazoa; phylum Chordata; class Actinopteri; order Labriformes; family Labridae; genus Semicossyphus; species Semicossyphus pulcher. The sequence goes on from NW_027211701.1 coordinate 3,122,518, forward strand.
ACACAGTTTGTGTTGACGTCGTGACGTCCTTTACTCCTACAGCAGCCTTATGCAAACGCCGGTTTTTAATAAACCTTGTTTTTGCCACTTGGACTTTGTAATAAGTACGGAGAGTATCCTGAAGTGTGATCTGCTGGATTACATCGTTGGAAATATGTTGGATTTGTTTATATGGCGATGTGCTCTTTTGTGGTGTTTGTCAGGCCAGATGCGCATCCGTTACATTTTTAAATACCACTTTTACAAACCATTCGTGTTTGTGCCAATGATGTATATATAGATGGACAACGCGTCTCCATCTACTCCCATTGTACGAAATTAATGCCAAAATATCCCCTGTGATAGGCACTGCCATCTTGCGATGGTGACGTCATATGGAGCCAGAGACTGTGCAGTAGAGATCCGCGGGTGGCGCCACTTCCGCTAACCCAAACACACACTTAACTTACCGAGACTGATCGGCTGCAGGAGCCGAATTTGTCAACAGAGCTGTCAATCATCATTTTGACAGCATCAAATAAGTAATTAAAAGTAAACTTGTCAGAAAAATGAACACTTGGACGTAAATCAGCATGATAATAACTAATTATAATGACAGAAATCATGTTTGAGAAAAATGTATCTGGCGTGTATTTTGATTTTATAGTTTGACTCATGTCCCATCTGTTAACATGGAGGAGGCGGGCTTTATGACCTATACTGCAGTCAGTCAGCAGGGGGCGATAGAGAGGGTTTGGCTTCACTTTTAGGGAGCTGTCATGTCATCCATCTTTTTATACAGTCTATGGTTTGTGCACATTCCAGAGTGAGGAGACAACATTAAAAGCACACAAAAAGAAACTGTAGAATACATAAAAAACTCATAAAACACATAAAAATACAGTAATAATACAATAAAAATGACGCAGAAAGACACGGTGACCCCTGGTTTTCAGCCTCGTCTTAGGAACGACAAGAAGCAGCTGATCAGCAGACCTCAGAGACCTCGAGGGGTTATAAACATGCAGGAGGTCAGAGATGTACTGAGGTGCTGACCCATTTAAAGATTTCAAAACGAACAATACAATCTTAAAATGAATCCTAAAATGAACGGGGAGCCAGTGGAAGGAGGCCAGGATGGGGGTAATGTGTTCTCGCTTACGGGTGCCTGTTAAAAGACGAGCAGCAGTATTTTTGATCTGTAAGCGTGCAAGAGAGGCCTGGTTAACGGCAACATAAAGAGCATTACAGTACAGTAGTCCAAAGCATGTATCATTCGCTCAAAATCATTAAAAGATAAAACCGACTTAATCGTCGATAAAAGCCTCAAATGATAAAAACTAGATTTAACAACAGAGTTTATCTGTTTATCCAATTTAAAATCACAGTCCATTTTGATGCCAAGGTTGGTTAATTGTAGGTTTTACATACGATTGAAGGGCGCCCAGGTCCATAGGAGGAGCATCACAGGATCCACTGGTCTGGTCTTTTCAGCCTTGACAATTTTCTGATTTCTCCTCCAGCTTTCCTTCAGGATATCATGAGACACATGAAGCTCGTCTTTTTTTATACTTGTGTTCTGCTTTCCTGCCCTCACTCAAAATAGTTTTTGTTTTACTTTGTGTTTTATCTTGATACGTGTGTTTTCTAATAATGCAGTGTATCCTCAGGGCCACTGCTTAACGTTTTATTTATAAACAAAGTCTGTACGTGATGATCCTGCAACTTTTTTTCACATTAATGTACATTTGAAGAGTTAATAGAAGAGTTTAATCTGACATGCCTTGACTTAACCATGATACCACTTCCTGTCTCCAAACAAGATGGCAGGCACGGCAAGAGAACCTCAGATGGACGAGGATGTAGAGGGAAGTGACTCAGCAGAGACAGGAGAAGAGGAAGACGGAAAGATGAAGAGCACGAAAGACATTGATCCACCTGTGGAAGGACACAGTGGTGAGAGTCTGTTAGAGAAGAGGTAAGTTCAGAGTCTGACTCTCATCCCAACCGCGTCACACTTGGCTGCAATCTGCCCCAATGCTTGCTGGAGGTCCCAGCTTGATGAAGCCAACAGTACAACATCATCTGCAAAAAGCAGAAATGAAATTCTGAGGTCCCCAAACTGAAAAGCCTCCTCCTCCCGGCTGCTCCTTGAGATCCTGTCCAAGAAAATCACAAACAGACCGGTGACAAGTGAAGCATGCTCTAATATCTAAATAGGGAAGGGGAAGGGGGGTTTTAAGAAAAAATTGTTCCTATTTTTTCTTCTCCTTCTAAAAGCGGGACGCCCTCAGACGTGTCACAAAAACTGAGGCTTTCCCGTCGGCGACGACACGTTCATTAATCTGTCGCCGTAGTGCTCACGGATCACTACTGGGACTATGCTAGCGGGCCCTTAGCCCTCAGGGAAAAATACGGCTAGTTTCTCTGTCCCTTGGTCCGGTCCCTACCGTGAAACCCCTACACGTCTTTCTCCCACCCTAAGGCCTCGTCCCTGACTTAAGGCTAAAATACAAAAGGGAGAGATGCGGGAAGGGGAGGGTGCTGAAGGAAAAAAGCCCTTATCTGACTTTATTCACTGGCCTAAACACCCATAAGATTTTATCTTCCTCCGTATGAGAGCCCTGTTAGTGGGACCCCTGTATGATTTAAATCCTAACAGCTATGAAGGCCTCAATAAACATAGATGCCTAACATAGCTCAAGAAGGGGCTTTCTAAAGGTGCTCTCTACCCTGTGTGTGTGTGTGTGTGTGTGTGTGTGTGTGTGTGTGTGTGTGTGTGTGTGTGTGTGTGTCTATAAATCAGTAGTGTCGCCGTAGTGTGAATCTCATGAGCTTACCTCGGGGGCGTAATGGAGTCCTTTGAAGAAAACCTTTCTCACTTTTGATTTAATACCACTCACTCCGGAACAAAAACTCCCTCCAAAGGATTTCTTAAAGTTTTACATGCCTTTATTTGTTCACTCAGTTATAAATGACACAAATAATAAAAAAATTAAAAGAAAAGAAAAAAAGTTAAAAACTCAAATTTGTCAGAACTGGTCTGGTTCTGTTTTCAGATGCCTTTAAATAAGGCTGATCATTTAGGAGTTGGACAATTTGGATGCAATTTAAGAAACCTTAAATTACATTCTATCTATCTATCATCTGAATTTGGGAGTCTCTGGCGGGCATTGATTATTCACAAAACCTCGAGTCCTGTTTAGGTTTGTCTACCAAGAGATACCATGCAAACCCTCAATAGGCGTATTGTCGCCAGGAGCTTACGAGCATCCCCGTTATGGCAGGCCCAACAGTTGTCAAAGTCTTGCTTCAAATCTAAATTACGCCAGAAGTTCAAGTCACAAACGGACAAGAGTCAGATTTAAAGTTTTTCAGGCTATCTGCTTTACCTCTTCCTGCGAATGGAGAATCTCTGAGAGACGGGTAGGCATGTCCTGAGGAGAGTGGAGCGGAGAGTGACTTTTCCAGCCTACCTATAACTATTGGTCAACCAGAGCCCTACCCAACGTGGGCCAGCTGCGGCCGGGGAGCCAATCATAAATCTGTTCACAGACAAGACCAGTTTCAACAACTCTCTGACCCACAAATAAGGACTCAAAGAGAAGTTCTCTGACAAGTCAATAAATGTAAATGTAAATGTAAGCATAAATGATCATTTTTAACAATACATAGTCAAAAGTCCAATAAATGGATATATGACATGGTTACATGAGTACATTAAAGTACATTGACAGAAAAATCAACCATGCAGATTGATGAGGAGACTAAAGTAACTACTAGAAGGAGAATAGTAACACAAATCATTGATTAAAAGTCAAGGTTAAAATATAATCAACATAACTGAGTAATACTCCAAAATAATATGTAATCAAACATCATTCTATTTTCTCTAGTTAAGAAATTAGATAATAATCCATTAATTAATAAACTCATTTATAAGTTGTGAGCTATAAGCTACACAGTGAGTTTACAATGTTCAAACTTAAACGCACACATATAATAAATCTAAAGAAAAAGAGCAAGAGAGCAAAGGCTACAGTACATAAAGCCTGCTGGCTATAATGTTAAAGGCTGACATGCAGTCAGTGTAACTGAGGGAAAACAGGTTATAAATCAAGAATAGGATCTTTAAAAACTCAACTGCAGTAATTCTCAAGACAATCAACTAAGAGCATCAGAGGCCAACATGGCAGTAAAACTTAAAGCATACATGTTAGACTCTGACACCTCAAGAGGAGTACAAGAGGAGCAGATCTAAGATCATACAGAGAACATAAAAGTGATATATTCTCAAGACTCAAACGTGCACAAGTTATTCATAACAAGTGTTCTGGCTACTCTTTCATGCCAGTGTAAGCTTATGGAGAGTTCCTCCTTATCATTTGTTTTTATTATTTTAACTTGTTATTTATATAGTCCCATAAGGGACATGGGCGAAATGCAGGAGTCCAAAGACATGTAACCCATTACTTCCTACATAAACGCTCATTTAAAAAATATTTAATTATAGTAGTCAAATATTAACAACAATTGCATTTAATTTTACCTGTCCTGTCTAACACCCTCTCTTGCAATTTTGTTAATCATTTAACCACAAAACCTAAATAATATTTGAACATCTTTCAGTTCATCAATACAATTCATACTTTATAAGTCAATAATGAATAATAGAAGGATTCAAGATATCTGTGCCATTGCATTCACATATCACTAGTATATGGAGAGCATGACCTGAATATGTTGCTGGTCAGTTAAAGTGACACACTCACTATTAAGCTTGTATGTCTTCAACCACAAATGACGGTTATTCAGTTTGAGGATGATGGATCCAAAGCATTTCAGAAGCAATATAACTCTAAAGTTAAGTGTGTACGTGTGTGATGCTGTTCATGCTGTTTTTCTCATTTTTGATTTTGATGTTTTGACAGGAAAGATCCACATCAGAGAGAAACCACTGAGGGGGAGAGGACAGACAGACATTTAGAAGGTGGTGACGGAGTCATGGAAAGGAATCCAATCATTGAGAGTGTTAAACAGAAGCATAAAGCCCATCTGAGGGAAAAGTATACGTGCATAAATGAAGGCACATCAGACAGCCAATCACGACTGGAGAACGTCTACACAAGACTCTTCATCACTGAACAGACTGAGGATTATGGTATCAAAGTACACGAGATTCTAGATCAGTTTAAACTCCCACATGAGAGATCACCTTATTCTCCCTATCAAGAGATCGACTGCCTGAATATCTTCAAGCCAGGAAAAAACTTTGCTCAACGACACCCTGCAAAAGAGAGTTCAACCCAGAGAGTGATGACCAAAGGTATTGCTGGCATTGGAAAGACGGTTGCAGTCCAAAACTTCTCCCTAAACTGGGCAGAGGGAAAATCAAACCAGCACATTGATTTCATCTTCGTGCTTCCTTTTAGAGAGCTGAACATGCTCAAAGAGGGTGAATACACTCTGCTGCAACTTCTTCTACACTTCTACCCTGAACTGAGACCACTTAAAGGTGCACAGGAGCTTGTTAATAAGCAAGTGTTGTTCATCTTTGACGGTTTGGATGAAAGTAGATTCCCACTGGACTTTGAAGGGGGCATGAGAATGAGTAAAATAGATCAGCGATCAACGGTGAATGTGCTACTGACTAACCTGATCAAAGGGAACCTGCTGCCCAATGCTCTTCTCTGGATAACATCCCGCCCTGCAGCAGCCGGTCAAATCCCTTCGAAATATGTTGATCAGATGTCAGAGGTCCAAGGGTTCACTGACCGACATAAGGAGGAATACTTCATGAAGAGGTTTGGCACTGCTGGTCAGGCCAAAGAAGTCCTCTCCTATCTCAAAGGGATGATAAGCTTCTATTTCATGGGCCATATCCCAATCTTTTGTTGGATCATAGCTGAGGTATTCGAGAAAGGGTGGAGTGACCTGAGGAGTCGAAAGATCACAACAATGACAGAGTTGTACGTACATTATTTGATAGTTCAAACCCAAAGAACAGCACAGAAATATGGGAAGAGCTCAAGTGAGAAGGCTCAAAAGAAGAAGTCAACAGAGAATGCTGCCATGATTTTAAGTCTGTCCAAGCTGGCATTAGAACAGCTGCAGAAAGGAAACATCATATTCTACGAAGAGGACCTCAGAGAATGTGGCATTGACGTTGACAGAGCTTCTGTGTTTTGTGGATTTTGCTCAGAAATCCTGAAACAAGAACGCGGCCTGTACGAGAAAAAGATGTTCAGCTTTGTGCATTTAAGCTTTCAGGAGTTTCTAGCTGCACTTTACATGTTCCACTGCTGTGTGACAAAGGACGTCAGCACTTTGAGGTCTTTCCTGGAGGCTGACCCTACTGACCTGGGCTTGCTTGAGTTGCACAAGAGAATTGTGGATAAAGCAGTGCAGAGTAAGAAAGGTCAGTTGGACCTGTTCCTGTGCTTCTTCCTTGGATTCTCTCTGCAGTCCAATCAGACGATGCTCCAAAGTTCACTACCACAGACAATGAGCGGCTCAGAGACGGCTGAGGAGATGAAGAAGTACCTGAGAAATTTTCAAGCAGGAAACATCCCACAAGAGAGGTGTATGAATCTTCTTCTCTGCAAGTATGAGCTTAAAGAAGAGAGATTTCAGGATGACATCAGGATGTATCTGGATGCAGGAGCAACACTTTCGCCCATTGACTGCTCAGTACTGTCCACAATGCTGCAGATGTCCGGGGAGCTGGTTGAGGAACTTGATCTAACAAAATGTAATATACCATATGGAGCTGAGAAACTTATCCTGATAATGAAGAACTGCAAGAGAGCTGCGTAAGTATCCTATGAATTTAGTTTCAAAGATAGAAGTTGATATATAAACCAAGATCAAATGTAACTTTTCTAAAAATGTCAAAGCGAGGCATACTTGTGTTTTTTTGATGATTTATTCAATGATAATGCTCTTAAATGGCTGTGGCTAGTTGCACAGTTTATATTTTATATATTTTCATTGATCAAATTCACAAAAAGATCTTGTTAAACGGTAGAAAAGGCAGTGCTAAATTAACAACAACTTACCAAGCAAGTCACTCTCTCCCTGTCAGCCCATCTTTCTCTGCCAAAGTTATTTCTCTGTGTGCTCTGGTGGTGTTTTTGGCACTCCCCCGTTTTTGGTAGTTTTTCAAACCTGGAAGTTGAGCGCTTAGTTAAAATGAGGCTTAAGTGGGTCCCTGGCTGGAATCAAAGTGGTGGAACACTGCTGCTACAATAAATGGTACATGTCCTTACCACTAGGCAAACATGACACAATTTGTTGCTTTTTCTCTTTTTCTACAGACTCAAGAGTGAGCATCTGAGTGATGATCGCCTTGCTATTCTACTTTCCATTCTTCAGTCATCAGACTCATCCTTGCGAGAACTTCGTCTGTTGTGTTTTTCTAACGCCAATGTTCCTGTTTCTCATAATCTCTTCGATGTGCTGGAAAGTCCTGACTGTAAACTGGAGACACTAAGGTCAGTTTTAAGGGTAATTCCTGTATTTCTGAACCTGGGCCCTACTTTACATTTTGGGATGACTGATAAGTAAAAAAGATATGGAGTTGCTTCCAGAGATTTCTTCAACTGACACCCAAAATCATGCTAAGATGGCTGCAAAGTGATTTTGGGGGGCAAATGCACCCAATCAAGGTACATCCAGTCAAGGTGCTTGTATCTTCAACAGACAGGCTCAAGGAGTTAGTGTGTCTTGGGGTCTAATTTAAGAGTGAGGATAAAATAAAGGGTAGGATTTATGGAAAGATTGGTGCATGTTCTAACCATAGACTGTATAAATAATGGACGTAGTCTCAGTGACGTCACCCATTGGTTTCTGAAGAAGCGTTTGGAAGCCCGAATTGCGCCGCCGCTGGGGGTCGCCATATTGGAAATGCCAGAGACGGCTAATCCAGAGACGGGCAAAGAGGCGGAGCGCGACCGAGCTACAGCCTATGGCTGAGCTCTATGGGCGGGCCGCATGAATCAGCCAGCTATGGCTATGAAGCTCGGCTATATGCTCCTCAGCGTAGCTAACGGTTATTATCCATAGACTGTATAAATCATGAATGAGCTGGTTTGACTTTCCCAGCTTGAGATTCTGTCGGTGACTGACTGCAGGTGTTTAGTTATCAGACTAAAGAAGTAGCGGACTCGCTGCTTGCTCGCCCGGTGAGAGAGCGGCGAGCCGACACGTAACGGGTAACGTAAAAGAACTGGTCTCTTCATCACTACGGTCCGCTGTAATCTCTCCGGGGAAACGCCAACAACTACTGACTCCTATTTACTGACCGACGATTAAATAAATAAACACTGCACAGGCTAACAAGCAGCTAAAGGGAGCACAGTATACCTGCTACTTAGTGCTAAAAATATTTCAATACAATAACACTAACATTTAACTCACCAAAAAGCTGGAGCTCAGACTTCTTGCACAGCCATAAAGTTCCATAAATCCCACAGAGACAGATTATTTGTCCAAACTTTGAATGAAAAAATCCCCAAATGTCTCCAACAACACAAACAGGTGGAGTTAAGCTCAGTGTCTGTGTCTGTGTTGACGTCTAGCAGACAGCCAGCAGGATCCACCTGTCAATCAAGTGATCCGGCCCCTATGATTTAAGGCTTAATGTAATTAAAACGGGTGTGTTATAAAAAAATTCACCCCCCGTACAGTTATCCTGAACAATAAAATTAGCTATTTATAACAAAACCGTTTTTTGTACCAGGCTGTAAACATGTTTATTTCTGCTGTAAAAATGGGCATTTTCCCACCTGCTGTAATGTTATTTCTTGTTTCCTGGAGCCAGACTGAAGTGGCCACTCGAGGAACTGCAGTTTTTTGCACTTCCGCATTGGCTTCATTTTTCAACACCGGAGGTTGCCGCTTGGTTCTAACCCTGCTTTTATGATACTGATCTTTCAGTTTTTATCAATTGTCAATTGTCTCTTTTCCCATTGCCAGTGAAGTATACTCCTTTCTGTCTCTTTTCTGTTGCGTCACCGTCTGACGTAATAAACACGCCGGACACAGGATTAGTAAACAGTGAAGATGTTACGGTGGTTAGGTCTTTATTGTATCTACAAATTTGGAACGATGTTCGAGCGCTTCTCGGACAGAGACGGCCGGAATTTGTAGCTGAGATGACAAGGAGCGGCAGAAGTTACCGATGGAGCATAGCATCGCGCCAGAAAGGGGGCGGAGATTAGCGTGTCCACCCGGGTTTTGTGTTCCCATCATTGCCGATCAGAGCCGAGGCGATAATTACCCGGGACTGAATGCTGATTGTAACCTTTCCACTTTAGCAAAAAAGCCGGGTGTTAGTGGGGTTTTTGACCAGTAGTCAAGAAGCTTTAGAGTAGATCCGCTGTTCCTTGCCATTAAAAGCCTACTGAGATGTTTTCTGGATCTGACAAGTATGCCTCCCGGACACCTTCCCCTTGGAGGTTTTCCGAGCTGTTGCAACTAGGGAGAACTTCGGTTAGACCCAGAATATGCTTTACTATATGTAATTTGGCGAAGGAATCCCTCCTGATCGCCCAGAGGTAGCAGGAAATGTTGCTGGGAGGAGGAACATCTGTACTTACATGCTTAGCCAGGCAGGCAGGTAGACAGGCAGGCAGGCAGATAGGATCCCGAGGGGAAATTTAGCTACTGGAGAGGCTGCCACTCGCGTCGGCGCCGGAAGTAGAAAGAGATGTCATGGCATGGAGATGCTGGACTCATAACCTGATGAAGGTCGGTACAAACGAAACATCAATATGAAATAAATATTATCAGTAACAAGCGAGACGTTGTGCAGGAGTTTTTCACCGATTGTTTCAAGACTGCACCTCCCGCCAACGCACCTGTCACAATTCAGGGGTGCAGAGGTTTTGTTAAGTTTTAAATGTATTTTTACACTTAAAAAATCTGCTAAACTCAACTATTTACACTACAGTAAAATGTAATAATTAATGTTACTCATCCCAACAAATTTAAACCTCGATAGACTTTCACTACACTGTCTTTATAATTGATATGTGATGTTTTTACAGATTGTCTGGGTTCACTCTAGATTTTAGACACTGTCACAGACTGGCATCCATCCTTCAGTGGAAACAATCATCACTGAGAGCCCTGGACTTGACTGAGTGCATATACAGTTATCCACAGGATTATAGTGGGTATTACTCTCAGGAGGTGGAGAAGGATGAGGAGGAGGAAGAGGAGGCGGAGGAGGAGGAGCAGGAGGAGGAGGAGGAGGTGGAGTTTGAAGAGGAGGAGGAGGAGGAATATGAAGATTATATCGATGAGTTAACCCTGCTGACTTTCATTCCTGCTGGCTTGATTGGTCCAGTCTGTAAACTGAAGGAGTTCAGGTGAAAGTTTTAGGCGACAGCAGCATGTTCACACAATGTTTCCTTGTTACTATAATGTTTAATGGCGGTTTATTTTTGTCTCTATTGTAGCATGCGTGGTTGTTATCTGACAAATAAATGCTGTCAAGTGTTTGCGTCAGTTCTCAGCTCAAACTCTCAGCTGCGAGAACTTGACCTCAGTCGGAACAACCTGCAGGATTTAGGAGTGCAGCTGCTCTCTGCTGGTCTGGGGAGTTCAAAATGTGGGCTGGAGATACTGAGGTATCAATATCTTATAAAACAGTTGATCAGATTTGTGCAGTTATATGTACAGACAGCCAAACAGGATGTTGTGTGGTCTTGTGTTTTTATTAAGAGTCATTTTCTCTACAGGCTGTCATGTTGTGGGATCACAGAGGAAGGCTGTGCCTCTCTGGCCTCAGCTCTGAGGTCTAACCCCTCCCACCTGAGAGAGCTGGACCTCAGCTTCAATCACCCAGGAGAGGCGGGAGTGAGGCTGCTCTCTGAGAGACTGGAGGACCCAAGATGTAGACTGGAAAAACTCAAGTTAGTATACTGTAGAGCAGGGGTCTCCAACCCTGCTCCTGGAGAGCTATCTTCCTGCATGTTTTAGGTTTCTCCGTACTGCTTGCTCGTTATCTGCTCTGTCTCAAGGTCCGCTTCACAAAGCAAATTGCACTGATGATATTCAGACACAAACATGCCCATAAAGTTTCGCAGCTCTTTTCAGTTTGCTGTTTGTTCTTCACTGATATGCTCTCATGCATTAACTGTGCTTCACGCTGACGGAGCTCAACTCCAGCCATAGATCGATGATGAGCAGGGAGAGGAAGAGGCAGCTCTTTATCAGTTTATTGTAAAGCTCAGACTCAACAGATGTTTTAGTAGCTTCACTGACGCAGCTTTCTTCCTTGAGCGAGCCTGCAACAGCGGTTCGACGGGTATGATAATCCCCGTCATGCATAACAGCTCCAGACCGTCTCCACACATCTGTAAAAGTGTGCCCGTAGCTATGTGCCGGGGTTGAGCCTCAGCAGCCCAGACCGACTGATTTCCCGATTAAAACAATAATGATAAAATATTATTTACAGACTGTATTTAAAAACATTTTATGTTTTTTTTTTTGATTAGACAAAAGTTGTAAATGTTCTGATGATCTTTGGAAACTCTACAAGCTCTCCAAAGCCTTTTGTGAATTAGGCCCAGAATATTTTACAGTAAAACACGACTTGATTTTTATTAAAGTCTTTCTTCTTGTCCTCTGTATAAAACCAGTGTAATAATATTTTTTGCACGTTTGTTGCTGTCATCCTTAAATGCCAACAGAGGCTGAATTTCACCACTATCCCATGTTATATATAGGGTCTACATATATAGTATTATATTTTTCATGGACTCCTATATATTAAATTAATAATACTCTATTACAATAAGGTCAATAGAAAAAGTTAATACAGGTTTGATTATCAGTATTTGATTACTTATATGGCTGCAGACAGTTCATTTTGAGCTTGGATGAAATAAGGTCTTTGAGCACTGATGGCCCTGATGTGACTTTGCAGTGGTAACCAATGACCTGCTTTCTTAAACATTAAAGTATACCTGGTATACCAAGAGCAGCAACACACAGTTTCAATGATAAACAAACACATACAGGCTGTTGAAGTATCATTAAAATGATCAAATAATTTACACACAGACTCATCAAAGACTTCAAAACCTTCAGTTTAAATCAGTTTTGTGGTTTAAGATCAGTCTGTGGATTGTTCCATGTTGTAAAAGCAGGAAGCTGAAAGCTTTTCTGTCAGTTTTTCTGCATAATTCAGGTCTGACTTTGGGAACTTTATATGCATTAGTATCTGATGGCCTTTATAATGACTGCCAAGCTGACAGTGTTTCCTCTCTGTCCTCTGCCTCAGTGTTGACCAAGATGAAGAGCATTGGATCAACCCGCAGCTTCTGAAAGTGTAAGCTTCTCTCCGTGTTACTCACCGAGTTACTCCTCTGCTCTGTTACATTAAACGGGCTAAACTGAAATTAACACTTTTCATTTCTTGGATAGATGCCTGTGATCTCACGCTCGACCCCAACACAGTGCATGAAAACCTCCTCCTGTCTGAGTGTAAGAAGAAAGTGAACTATTCTGAAGAGAAGCAGCCGTATCCTTATCACCCAGAGAGGTTTGAGGAAGAGATCCAGGTGCTGTGTAGAGAGGGTCTGACCGGGCGCTGCTACTGGGAGGTGGAGTGGGAGGGAGCCGGGAGTATTGGCGTGGCATACAAGAGCTTAAAGAGAAAAGGAAACTGGGATCCAAAAATTCCTTACAGTGACAAAGCCTGGAGCTGCACAATGTTTTCGTGGAATGGTTATTCTTTCAATCACAGGCGAAGAGAAACTTTTATTCCTGTCCCCTTCATTGATGTAAAAGCATACCTGGCCAGAAGGAGAAGACTGGGGCTGTTTCTGGACTGGTCCGCTGGGATTCTGTCTTTTTATTCGCTGTCTGGTGACAAGAAAACTCTCCTTCATACAGTCCACACCACTTTCACTGAGCCCCTCCACCCGGCGTTCTATGTTTATGGTGGATCCTCTCTGACCATTTCCAGTGCTGTGACCCTGAGAATGGATAATGTGAGTATTTCTGGTTCTCTCATAGCAGGACACTACAGGCCTTTCTTAAACCAACACCTACACCCTCTCCCTGTGCACTACTGCTCCGTTTGCACACAATCTTAAACCAGTCAGCAGTAAGTTGGAGTATGTTATAAAACCCTGTAACTCCTCTACAGTTCTGCGGTTCATCAGTTAAACTTATGAACTCAGCAGGGGCTCTTTTTCTTCCCATGTTTCCTGTCTCTCTTCAGCTTTCCTATCAATAAAGGCAAAACAGCCAAGAAATAATAATAAGAACTCCACAGCAGGCTGAAGTCTCTGTTAAAGGTGCTGTATGTAACCTTCAGAAAATCCTCACTCCTAGTGACACGGTCGGCCGTTGAGGGAACTGCAGTCAACCTTCTTGTACGCGCTTGCGCGGACACTCGCACACATGAACGAGCATCCGGGGTTTTTGCCGAAGAGACACGAAACTGAGCATGCTCAGTCTCTGAACTCATCGACTCTGTTTACTTTTCAATGACGAGACGTGTTCATTTACCGCTATCATGTCAACGTTGTTTGTCATAATACTTTAGTTAATATCAGGTGGCGAAGTTATTTGTCAAGCTAGACTGACAACACTGACACTCAGGTAGTATTTTGGTTGTTATAACGTTAGTGGGCATGCTAAGGTTAGCCAACTAGCTCTAACATAAATACACTGCATGACTCCGGCATTGTGCTTCGTAAACCAAACGGCAAACTACGCCGGCAAACCAGCAAATCATCACAAGCATTAGCGAACATTAGCCAGGCAGGGCAGGGCGGCTGGAGAAGCTGGGATGAAGCACTTGTGCTGTGAGAGAAAAAAACGCTGCACCTGGTGAGAGAACGCTGCACGCGGGTTTTGTTTCTATGACAACAATAAGTTGTGGGTCTGTTTTGATCCCCAAAAGCAATCGAAGGTCTCCATGATTCGCATGTTGTCTTTTCCCCCTGTTGTTGATCTCATTCCTATTTGGTCAGACGGGCTTCACTAGATAAAACTTATTTTTGTTTTTTATTCATGTGTGTAGTTTGTGTTGGTGTTGTTGTGGGTACTGTCGTTTGTTGGCATCCATCTCCATTTCACAGCTTGTGTTGTCTCCTGTTGCACACTGTTGACTGTAGCGGCGTTGAATGATCTCTCGGCAGAGGTACTCACGAACGCGCAGATACTTCACATCCTCTTGTTTCCTGGAAAAACGGGCCTATATTAGCTCATTCTAATGTGGTCGGATCTCAATGCACCCTGAATCTGTCCTGGGTGTGTTTACACTCAGGACACATGTTCATACCAGGTATAAACGGGGTCTCTATTTCTTTAGGCTGATTCAGTTAGCTTAGCCCTGCTCTTAGCTGCTAAATAGCTAACTAAGCAGTGAGAATGGTGTTGAGATTTTGAGTTTGTTTTGGTTTTCTGCGACTACACAACCAATGAAGACAAAGCCGACTAAGACTCCTTTCAGTGACTAATGTTTGATCGACAATTCGGTGGCAACCCTAAGCTCTATGCAAACGCTCTGTACAAAGAAGTTTCATGCCACTAATGGTATAAAAGTAAAGCTCAAACTAAGGTAAACCTTTACTATTGTCATACAGACGTTTACTTAAAGGTTACATCGTATTTAAAATCAAATCATCCTTCCTCCGGTCTAGAAAGTGGTGGATGTGTTAATTTGATTAGAAAGCACTGTAGGCTATATTCACAGAGACTTTGGAATGAAATGTAATGAGTCTGCCACCTCATCGTCACCTTTTATTTATGCAGCTTATCAACAATAACAGATACAAATCCATGATTATGAAAAGGTACAACAGTTCCTATCTCTACTGGAAAGACAGGAGTTGGTCCTGAACTTTGTTTCTGTATTTTGTACCCTACACTTTAAAGCTGCAGTAGGTAAGATGGAGAAGAGAGCGGACTTTGCTTCAAAATTTGAAAGATTACAACCATCAGGTCCCTCACCCTCTCTCTCCATGGCACTCAGTCCTGCCTCCAAAGCCCTCCCCGCAGAGGAGGCTGTCATGTGCGCGCAGGCCAGTAACCACAGCAACTGAAGAAGCCAGATATATCACATGGTGGACACACCGGTAAAAACTTAAAATGACAACAACTGCAGCCGTTGTATTACACCAACAGCACTATCGAAGCAGATACACATCAAACCAGCGGAAATCAGTGTTTATACTGTGAACGGTAATCTACAGCTAATTCTCTTTAGCAAAACCACCAGCACTTAGTTTGCTAACAGAGATTCTGGAACAGTAACACTGCCTGGGCACTTCACAAAGATATTTTCAGCCACACCGCCATGAAACAACGCTAAACAGTAGCCACATTGAGAACAAGCTAACGTTAGCCCGACTGCAACACCAATGTCACACAGCGTCACAGTAACCGCAGACATCTTAGCAATGTGAAACAAATGCAGCAGAAAAGAAGCTGGGGTAATTACCTGTTGAGCAGAACTTTCTAACTCAGCTTCGCTTTTTTATCCTCTCAGGTCCCGTAGCTCTCTCCACCTCGGAAATGCCGCTCTAATGTTTACTCTCGTTTCATTTCTGCCTCGGTTCAACTCTTTCTTTTCAGCTTGCTTTTCCACATTTCTCTTCTTCGGTTTAACGATCTTTGTAGTGTAAGCCGTAGTTGGCAATGGAGGGATGGGCAGTTTTTTCATTCCTGGTGGTTTTTAAGCCTTTGTGGACACAAACTGGCTGACGCTGTGCACACTGAAGGAATTTGAGCTCGACTATGTGAGCATGCGTGGAGGAGTGGTGCTGCGCAGCGTGTGATTGAGAGCAGCCTGAGAGACTGCTCGGCTCTGATTGGTTGTTGAGTTTCTGGAGCATTGGGTTTTTACAAATGCCATTAGGAGCAGTAGGAGGAGCAGAGGAACATGATTTTTTTTCACAGATTATCTCTCTCATGTACTACTGCATGTTTAAAGTGACAGTTTGAGCAAATATGACAAAAAGTTAGTTTTAATAATGTCACCTACTAAGCTTTAATAAAGGGTTCTTCCTTCAGCTGTTAGTGTGACGACAAACACAGTAGAGGTCTTCACAGGTCCAAAATTTTGTGTCTGAAATGTGTGACCTGGAACCGAACTGGACCCATCTTTTATTTGATAGCTTGGACCTGGACCTGTGCAAGACCGAAACAGACCTAATAAGCACCGACTTCACAGCTGACTGACTAAAAAGTTACTGTTAGTTGTCAAAACAAAACTTTTTGTCCTACCTAATGTGCCGTAGCCTTCTCCCCTGTGTCTGGACGTGCATATAATCCATCCTCTTTGCCAAGAAAGTTCATAAAACACTTTCAGGTTTTCTGTTATCCATGTCATATTCATAAAAACAGCAATGCTAATCCACCAGTTATTTCAGATTAAAAGTCCACTTGCTGTCACGCAGTCAGATGACAAATGTGCGGCTCGTTTCGAAGATGCTGGTTTTACCTCGTTTTCTTTAAGCTTTTTTTTCACATCAGCGAGGAAGGTATCTATCTTTACCGGCTCAGAATTTAACCTTTCTCTGAAGCTGCAGTCACGTGATACGTCACTCAACTCGGTGTTGCTCTTTTTTCTGTTTTTTTCCCGCACGTTCTCATCCAAATGATACATAGTTACAAGTTAAATTACACACACACACACGCACACGGCACTTTCATCATGACCAGCACTTTCTAATCATGGCCCAGGTCTCCCCGGATCCACTCAGGTATTACAAATAATGTTGAACAGACCTGGAACCTGGGGTCATAAAACGAGTCCTGACTCGGAGCCGGAGGGGGCAGGATCCGGTTTGAGAAAGGCCTTCAAGTTGGTTTCACTGGAAAAACAACTGATTGATTTTGCTTTTTCGGATTTCAGGCCAAGTCAAGCTTCACACCCGAGGTGATAACAGAACGACTCGGCGTTTCATACAGGTAAGAAATCTGAGAGGATGAGGAACTGTTGCTTGGGTCAATGTGTAATGGCAAAGGCATGACGGCAGAGCAGCGCTGTGGTGGAACCGCAGTGTAAAAAGGACAGCTAAAAACCAGCTCAGACCGAAGATCTGCAACAAGACGAAAAATTGCAGGAAAAAAGTTGCACAGGCGTAGACTGTTGTGGAGAACAACTGATGACGTCACCTGCGATTCATCTTGTAAAGTTTCCAACCTGTGAACATTTTATTTAACCACATGGTTAACAACTCTTCCACATGATCAGATGTTATTTAATTGTGAACAAATAATTCAGAGCTGGAAAAATATTTCTCAGGGCCTTACTCAATAATATAAACAAAAGCAAAAGCTATGAAAATGTGGAAAAACCAGCTTGTAATAATCATTTCACTTTAAACCCTTCTGTTTCATGCAGATTCAAGTTCCCCAGTTCAGGTGTGTTTGAGTGTTCTTTGACTGGGCTGGTGTTCAAAGTGACCCACGAGGGGGAGGTCACGTACAAGACCCTGATCTGGGATACAACGATCCTTCAACCTGCTTGCAAGGTGCCTGGAGGACCGCTGTTCAGCATCATGTGTCCTCAGGACTCCATCTGTCAGCTGCACCTCCCTCACTGTGAGCCTGAACCTGGTAAGAACACTGCTGTGCCTTTTAGATGGAAATAACATGAAACTGTAACATGAAACTGTAACGGGGCTAATTAAGTGAAACTCTGAATATTCACAGCACTGGTCTCAGAAAGCCTCTCTGTTCTCCACATCACTGACGATGGCATGAGCGTCATTCAGCCGCTGGAGATTACTGAAACCCACGTGGTGGTAGAAACTCCTCATCTCTCTGCCTTTGGCATCGTGTGGGATCTTGTCAAGAGGTTCATGAATTTCATGACCAAACCGGTGCGTGGCCAAGTCCTGCTGTTCCTGCGACCAGCGTACAGAGGAATGCACCTCATCCTCAGTGTGATTCTGCTGCCGGGCAACGTACCTCTACAGGAGGTAAACCCACCGCTCACCTTTAGAGCTAACTCGTTTAACTGTTTAAATAACCTCTGAGGGTTTGTTCAAACCAAAGGCAAAACAGTTTTTTATGTTGGTTTCATCTTAAGTCAATAGACATATAATTCGGCTTTCATCCAGTATTTGCATAAAATCTTTTCTCAACCCAGCAAGAACTTTGTGTGACCCTACGTCGCTGTTTGCATTGCTATTCTCCTGAAGTGCGGAGGTTGCTCTGGGATAAAATGCTTGTTCTTTGAATGGAGTTTGGATCAATTGTTTCTAAACAGTTATATTATTTTTTCTAATAATAAGAAACGAGCATAACAACATATATGGCACAATTCATACACATACATCAACCACAACAAAGAGCCAAAAAAGGGAACACAACATCCATCCTGACAAAAAACAACAAAACACCACATTTATTGTCAGTCAGGACTCATAGTTCATTAATCTGCCTGTTGCCATGCCAACTTCATTCCATCAGTACATTAAAGATCTCTTTGTACCACATGAACAGTGGGAGGAGTATCTTTGATCCCTTCTACCTTTTCTTTGGCCCCTTCAACAGAAAACATTTATCAAGTTTATCAAGAGATTTAAATCTCAGAGAGGGAAACGACATCTTTAAACAGCCTGGAGTCACTCGTTGGAGACAGAAGTGATAATAAACAGTTAACACTACAGCTTTCATTTACTGTTGATGCACGGCGATATGAGGTTGGGGTTGGTGAGGTTCCTCCGACTTTCCGAGTCGGAAATCCGACCTCCGGGTGCGTTCCAGTTGAAATTTCCGATGAAAACTTGGAAATTCCGACTTCCGAGTACAAATGGAACGCACCATTACTTCACCACCAGTGGAAATGTTTCCATTTAATGTGCGTAAAAAAAGCTCAGTTAGCTTAGAGCTGAGACCCCAGCAACAGTCTGTCCTTCTTTGCACTGGTCTGATATGCAGAAATAGCAGCCCTTAACGTGCCGTAATTGACCAACAAGAATCAAATACTGAACACAGTAACACAAGGCAAAAAAAACGTGCTTTGCTTTTGGTCTGAACAGTTAATGTTGTAAAATCAGCCTCCAGAAAAGCACTTGACAGCATCTGCTTGTTTTGAGTCAGAGTTCTGTCCACATGTATAATGAACAGGTTACATCGTAATGCACAAGACAAGTGTAAAAGTCGTAAAACACGATGATCTGATATCGTCGCAGGTAAAAGCACAATATGAGAACTGTGAGTACATCCAGGCCCCGTCCGACTGTCTCCTCCACAAAAGCCAACATTACAGCCTCCACAGTAACCCAGAGGGCTACATGATCCAGCCTGCAGTGAGTATCAGACACGACCAATGCAGCTCGTGAATACGAGTCTGATCTCAGCCAATAAGCATAATGACACGTTCGCATTTCATTTCAGCATGCGCTGTTTTTTGAGAACTATGGACCTAATTACCACGCATCGTTTGAGATCACCCTGAAGACGAGCACAGAGGAAGTGACTCTGATGGTGCGAGATCCAGACAGGATGGAAGTGTGGGAGTACGGCCTCCACCTGCCAGGTAAATAAACAATCACTCAGTTTTTAGTCAAAGCTTTTAACCTGTGAGGTGGAGAGGCAGAGATACTATGTGAGGCATATTACACACTTTGACACTCCTTTTCAGAGTTAGAACTCAATAATCACAGTAAAATGATGCTTATTATTGCTAAAGAACTGAATCATCACATTTTTCAGTTTTCTTCAGGATGAAACATGGCTGACATCACAAAATATGATCACAATATTCTTAAGAATATGATTAATACAGATATTTATTTTGATACATAATTTAATAGTGCTGCTAGTTTGTGCAGAATCCTGATGATGACAGAAGACCAGAGGAGACCAGGCGGCTTTAACTTTATAATAAAGTTTAACAACATGCACTAAAGTTTTCTATCACTCACTTCTAAGGCCGAGCTCACACTCACACAGAGTTTATACCAGATTCATCTCTCGTGACAAATGAGGCAGGAATCTGGTTTGGGTCCCTGGTCAGCACAGATGTTAGCTCCAGACTATCTGGTCATGTGACGGGTTCACAGATCCAGTCTTAGACCTCACAACCTGCTCGTAAACACATTGAACCATCCTGAATTTAAAGTCTCCATGATTACGTCAGAACTTTCCAAGCAGGGGAGTGATTTCCTTCATTCACCTAAGGTAACGTATAATTCACCTAAGGTGAATGAAGCCTTTGTCAGGAGGATATGATGTCATCAGACAGTGTCCAACATTTTTTGGGTGTTTCGACCCTGAACCGTGACATCCTCCCATTGGCGGGTCGGCACTGGTGGTCAGATCACTGTTCACAGTTAAACCCTCTGTAGAGACAGGCCATTACACACATTTGTTGTTTCTGTGTTTTTATGGGAATTTGGACAATCATTTACATGTAGAGTATCTTCAGCCTTGTCTGGTTGGAGTAGTTTTAAGAATTATTATATTTTCTGTATGTATATGGCTGCTGATTGTTCAGTCATGTGTTTTTTTCAGCTTCATCTTCAAACGCTTCTCCAGACGACAACCAGCCAAGAATGAGGAGCAACACCTCAGCAGAGGAGAAGCTAAAAAGGGCTCGGCCACACTTTGTCGACAGAGTGTCCGACCCGGTTCTCAACAAGCTGCTGGATGAACTTCTGCGGTGCAAAGTTTTAAACGATGCTGAGGGTGAGGCGGCCAGAGTCAAACCCAGGGCCGACAAAGCACGAGACGTGATCGACATGGTGCGAAAGAAAGGAGCGGAGGCAAGTGCGAAGATGATAACCATCTTCTCCAGCAGTGATCCTTTCCTCTGCAAAGAGCTCAGCTTAAACTGAAGCAAAAATCTGACGAGTCATAGCTGTGATTCATGATCATTTAAAACCGACCAAAAATAAGTGTTGGAAGCTGTGAATGAAACTCGAGCAGAACCAGACTCATTGGTGAACGGCTGATCTGCCTCGACCGGATCGGCCGAGATTTTTGACATGCTTTGTGTGAACACACAGAGAGTTAGCAGAGACACTGGTGCGACACACACTTCTCGCACTAAACAAGTCATTTATGACCCCCACACACTTCAAATACATCCATCCTGTCAGTGGCCGAATGATTCAAAATCAATGTAGGTTTTAATTTGTCATTTCTGGACACTGACCTCTGGCTGATTGATCTGCTGTTGATGTCCGGTGACGTAGTATAAAGAGTAAAAAGTCTGTCTGGGATGGTGTTCGGGGATCGTGGTATTGCAGGAAAGAATACCCCTGTGACCCAAAAGAATTTGCCCCACAGACCACCTCTTATTAAAGGGAAATCATGACTTTTTATAATTAATGTTTGACTCATGAGTGTTTTAAATAAGTATAACTTATTTTGCGCTTATGAAAATAATCAAAATATCTGTGATCCAGTTCTTAATACTGACTCAATGGTTGAGACGGATTTATCAAACAAACAGGACTTACAAGACACCCTATTTAAGTAAGCTGCATGCTTAAATTAGTGGGCTTATTTACATTACGTACTCTAGTAACATTAGTTATGTAACATTTGTTTGTGTGTTAGTTCCACATTTAGGGATATCCACCATCACCTAAAATACAATTGCCTTCAGGTGGGTACAGGCTCTGGACATACATAGGGCTATTTTTTATTTTTTCACTCTGCCGTCATGGACTGAGCCTGAGTATCCTACAAATATGTCAAGAAACTGACACTGGTGGTTACACATGGCTTGTAAGTGAATAGAATTAAACAATTTCCTATTAAAATAACATTGAGCATCTGCACTTAGGGGCTTGATTGTAATATGGCAGCCATCAATGCTGCCTACAACACTGTCGAATGCTGCAGATCCAGCCAGGCGTTCAAAGCCAGCACCAGCTCTTGGAAGCTCATCGGGTGGTGGAAAGCAGATGAGCCTGAGGATTATGTGAGCGATAGTGTGGATGATGTCATGCACTGTGGAACTCCGGATGCCTAACGCTTGTGATACAACATGGTAGGAGGTTGCACTTTATAACCAAAACAGGAAAATCAGAACCTCCAGGTCAAAACCCCAGCCATGGTCTGATGGAGAGCGTAGAATGTGGATGAGATGGAGTACCGTGGGTGTGGAGAGGCGGAAGTCAGGGCGAAGGTCACTTTGGCCATCAAAATACAAGGCCAAAACAGGAACTTGGCGGTTCAGCCTACAGTATTGAGCTGGTTGTTCAAGCTGTAAATAAAGATATTAAAACTGATCATATGGTGTCATGAAATAAAATGTGACCAAAGCTATGTGAATATACAATCGCTGTTTAGTAGTTTATGTGGTGTGAAAACAAAACTGTGCCATGTCTGAGTTTCCCAAGGAGGGGGTGTAGTCTGGCACTATAAGAGATCATTTTTGAAATTGACAATTCAGACATTATGTATGTACTGTATGGATGTAATGTAAATGTAAAGGCCACCATCATCTTCATCTTTTCACTTACAGTTTGACAGCATCTTGCTAGTAGCCTATAGCAAAGGCAGAACGTCTCAGTCTTCTCTGTCTGTGGTTAACTCTGATTCTTCTAATCAAAATAATTTGGAATAGAGTTAAAAGAAACACAGAAAGGTTTATATTTGGTGGCATTTTTAGCGAGATGAAGCTGTAGAAACCATAGTCTGTATGCACGAGACAAATATATGAGTTGGGTCCGGATCGGACAGAGTGCGTTTTACAACCTGCAAAACGCGAGGCGCACCGCACTGCCTTTTCCGCGAGCTGCTCTCCCCGTCCGACTGTTTCCCAGCCTCCAATCGCGTCCTCCCGATTTCAGCTTTCAAAGCCAATCGCGTCACGGGGATTTCAGAATTTTCATCTTTCCCAACCAATGGCGCTCAGGGGATTTCAGCTTCTAGCTCCCGCCCCCTCCCCGCTTTCAGCCAATCTTAGCCACGCAAGTCCAACTTTCTGCGGGGTACCGGATGCGGCGGCAAACTCAAACTCGAAGCGGAATTTCAGCTCTCAATCTCAAGGTGAATGGCATCAATACAACTATTGTCATCCATCTATTATTATATTGATCGTTCGCGTCATTGTGGTTAGCGTCTTTGTGTCAAATCCAGTTGTCGGTATAAAAAAAAAAAGACCGACAGTCGTCTTGGTTAACACGGTCGATGTCTTCATTCACTACAATGATTATTTTTGTATATTGTTGTTGAGTTTGAGTTTGCCGCCGCATCCGGTACCCCGCAGAAAGTTGGACTTGCGTGGCTAAGATTGGCTGAAAGCAGGGAGGGGGGCGGGAGCTAGAAAGCTGAAATCCTCTGAGCGCCATTGGTTGGGAAAGATGAAAATTCTGAAATCCCCGTGACGCGATTGGCTTTGAAAGCTGAATTTGGGAGGACGCGATTGGAGGCTCGGAAACAGTCGGACGGGGAGAGCAGCTCGCTGCGCTCCTTTTTTCTTTTCTTTTTTTTTTTTTTTTTTACTGTTGTTAAGGCAACCACCGTATCATTACCTAACCGTTATATTGTAAACTGACAGAAGACCCGCCTCCACATTCATCCGATTGGACAATGAGAAAAAAACGCCATGATGTTGAGCGCTTTTCTGCTTTGAGTTTAAGTTTTTTCAACTCGAGGCGCTCAGAGAGTTTCTGCCAAAACGCAAGGCGCACAGAGCGAAAAAACGCGAGGCGCTCAGCAACGCAAGAGCAGCGCTAAAAGCTTCCCTCTCATTGAAAACAATGACAAAAATGCCGCTGCTAAAACGCGTTCTGTCTGATCGGGCCCTTGTGGCGTGAAAATGTGGTTTCATTATTTTATTAAAAATATGAAAGAGAGCCGATCACATCTGAGCTTTGTTAGAACAAAGTCTAACAACGAAGCCGAAGTCTGATCTACCACGGATTGCTTATAGTAGCTGGGTTGGGAGGAGAGAAGTGCAGATATTTCCAGCTTTTTAAACATAAAAAGGTGAAGACTGGGCAGGAGGAAGAGAGTTAGAGGGACGTAAAGATAAGATCAGAGGGGGGCAGGAGAGGTCCAAAAGAAGAGACGGGACGACAATCTCACTGAACTAGAGATCAGGAAATGGGAGAAAAGAGGGAGACAGATTGGGATTGGAGACGGTTGGGATAGGAGAGAAGAAAAAATTAATTCTGCAGCACAAATTTGTTTAAAGTAAAGGATTTAGATAATTCTGTCTCTTTGGAAGTCTGTATATAGCAATGTATTTATATGTTATAAGTTTAGAGGATATATCTCTTGTAGAATTACTAAGACCTCTTTGAAAGTTATAAAGACCCCTGCCTGGACACACAAAAAGGTGGGGACTAGTTTAATTTGCAACATCGTATTGTGAATTTCATAAACTTAGTCAGATAAAATGTTTTGGTTTAATGGCCATTTACTGTTGTCAAAAACCTGCATCTTCGTATGTGTAATATTAATAAACTGTAAAATGCCTAACATAAATCACCTACCTACCTCATCCAAAAGTGTGTAATAGTAATAGTACTAAATAGTATGGTCATAATGTGATACCGGTACCTATTAACATCTTAAACTTAGCCGTAAGAAGTGGCATCATCTTCCCTGGTGGTCTAGTGGTTAGGATTCGGCGCTCTCACCGCCGCGGCCCGGGTTCGATTCCCGGTCAGGGAACACGCTTTTTTTTCAGTTTCATCATTATGAGCTTCCGTCGAAGTAAATTAAGTGCATGTCTATTGAGGTGAAATTAAAGAATAACTAAATCCCCCGACCACTTTTTTAAAACTGAAACCTATGGATATTTAGTAGTGATGATGAGTGCAAAGTATTTTAAATCTACAAATTGTTAGAAATATGGATAGCGACTGCACTCTACAGGTTGAAACTCGGCTACTGCAATTGAATTTTTCTATTGGCTGATCTGGTGACGTATGGTAGCTGCTTTCGTCCCGCACCCTATAAAATTTACGTCACCCGATTTAGCAAACTGTGGGGAGTCAAGTGGATTGATAGAATTGTACGGATTGACTATGATTGTAACTTTAGTGATTGAGTTGTTAGATTGTACTGTTACCAAAGGTTATTTGGGAGTTTATTATTATTAGTTTATTCAGTAAGTTAGTTAGTTGGTTTTGGCAGTAGATCTTCCAATTTTAGCTAGTTACTAACTTTAGTTGTTGGGTTAGCGTTAGCTTGTAACAGTGTTTTTTTAGGAAACTTTGCTAGTTTTTTTATTTAGTGTTAGTATTTGTTAGCTAGTGGCCAGAATGGGTCGGCACTGTTACTTCCCTGGCTGCAATAGCACCTCCGGATTGCACATTTTTCCAGCGGAGAAATTAAGCGTCAGTCGTTGCGTGCATTGGGCCTACCGGACCATGAGCTCCCGCCTAGAGCTGGGTTGTGCAACCGTCTAATTTCCAGAGATTGTTTCTCCAATCTCATGGAGGTGGGTATAGGACAACAGTCACAGTAGCTGCACATGCTACCGGCAACTCCGCTGAACTTTGAGGTGAGTGTATAAAGAGTATGTTTGTAATAGGCATCAATGACATGACAGCTTGGCTTATGTTCTATGGTAAGAAACGTCTCTTGAAAGGTAAAATTACCTTGGCAAAGTTAACTGATAGCTAACGTTGCTGTTGTGTCGCGTTGCTGCGGTGTCTGTCTATAGGCTAGTAAAGTTATAAATATTGCAATATGCAAAAATTGTGCTGTGCTGTAACGTCTTTCAGGAGAGTTGGTGATATGCGTGGTTAGCAACGTTAGCCTGATCATTATTCCGCTGTGTCGTGGTTCCAGGGGAAATAATAGCACATTTCTGGAAAAACAGTTACCAAATATAAGAGAGTAGTAGATAGAAAGGACTGCAATATGCATTTGAAAGCTACATCCAGAATATAGTTTGTCAGCGGAGTGTTGAGAATGAAGAGGACATAAAAATCGAGGCAGAAGTTCACCGGTTCCACCACGTCTTGACAATTCATGTTAAGGACAATCGTATACAGGAACAACTTTCTTGCACGGCAGAGTAAGTCAAAATATTTTATTTTAAGCTAATGTTTAGTTATGTCTCCCTATAACTTTCATTATCTAATATGTTTTAGCCCATTGCTAAAACCAAAACTAAATTGTCCAACATTTTCATTTTGTATAAAGCGTGTCAAGATATTGCATATTGTGGGGTTGGTCCATACACTGGATCTGGATTAATTTATGATTAATATACAACCGTCTTTCTTTGCTAACATGCTAACGTAGCCAAGTTAGTTAGCGTCTTGGAGCACACAACAGAGTTTTTGTTGATCTAAGCTGCGAGTGAGGTCTTCCACAATTTTTAATGTCCAACATCTCTCCTGTCGAGTTTTTGGCTTTGGAAGACCCCCCCTCTAAACTTTGAGGATATCTGCTGTCGGACTTGCAGATACTGTTTAGGCATTTCTCCTTGTTCTGAAAGCTTGACAGGCCTCCTGTGCCTAGTTGTGGTTGCTAACGTAGGTTCAAGGGAAGGGCTTAGTGAAGGGTCAATTGTTTTGTTGGTTAGAATGTCACGTCAACTGCTACGATTGCATGTTTAACAGCAACATGAGTATTGTCGAAATAGTAGCTGAAATAAACTAGAATTGTGAAATCGCATTATGTTCTGTTTCAGCCTAAACTGACCAGAGATCGGATGCCGGACGGAACCAGTCAGCACCAAACATGCTGCTGGACAGGTTAACAAGAAGCTTAACAGGAGAAGCAAAGGTGAGTCATAATGGGTAGCATTTGCATATGATGTGCTACTCTACATTTGTGTCATATCATTTAAACAATGTCATTAAAATCAGAATCAATCAGATTTATTGAACCAGTGTGTTATTAAATTTATAATAATATTGATAAAACTGCACTTCCTTTCCAATTGATCTGATTTTTCGCAGCTACTCAGGCCCGAGCTCCTAACAGGAGTGTTTCGTGACTCGTGTGACACAGGCACTTTCATGGATGATCCTGAGGCTCCGACCCAACCCCAGTCAAAAGAACACGGTGTGAGGTGTCAACTGATAATTTAAGCTATCAGTTAGATGGAACCAACAACACCATGAACTGTACAAGGTAAAGGATTTAGTTCACAATACTACTGCTGTTTCTGCTATGGTTTACAGTTTGTCATTTATTACTGTGTTATAACTCTGTTTTATCTGTAGACTGA
The DNA here is from genome assembly GCF_022749685.1 of Semicossyphus pulcher. Lineage (NCBI taxonomy): Eukaryota > Metazoa > Chordata > Actinopteri > Labriformes > Labridae > Semicossyphus > Semicossyphus pulcher. The sequence continues at coordinate 3,149,633 of NW_027211701.1, forward strand.
AGGCTACATTGACGCACTAATGGGGCTGCTTTTCCACCATGTTGTGGAAGGCCCAGGTCCATATCAGGAGCTTCCGGACACGGTCTCTGTACCAGAGAAACTCTGCGGCCAATTCACAAGCCCTGACAAGAAGGAGGCAGTGGCGGGACACAAGTCACGGTTCTTCAAGAACATGTAAGTTTGAAGCTGAATCCAAAAGGCAACTGGACTTGATTGAAGTTCTCATCAGAAAAGGCTTCTCCAGTTCTAAACTGACTGGTGGACGGAGCTAGAAGAGAAGGCTTCTAGAGGCTACAGACGTGCACAAAATTGTTTGATTCGTAATCATGCCTCTTTCCCTGCCTTCTCAGACAGAATAATCCTTCAGTGCCATGTTTCAAAGTAGTTGTAAAGAAGACATTTCTATAATCTATCATCTGAACCAGTGGCTCTTACATCATATACTGATTTTTAACAAACCTTTATCAAATAATATTGTGAAAGGGAGGACGTGTGTATGGTTTGTATCAGTGTCTTATGAAAAAGTTTCCTCTTGAAATATGTTTTAGTTTATGCTGACCAGGCGGTACAAAAAGCTTCATCTCCTTCGAGCCGGATTCGAACCAGCGACCTAAGGATCACTGCTTAATGCACCTACAGTCCTCCGCTCTACCAACTGAGCTATCGAAGGGACATGCACCCCTATGGAGTTCATTTTGTATATAAAGAAAATGCATGATGCTTAGTGAAAGTGTGACTCTATAAAGCAGCTTGTTAAGGTTCTCATTCATCCAGGTTGTGGTGTTTAAAGTTGAATCCAAAAGGCTGAACCAAGTCCAGTTGCCTTTTGGTTTATCTCTACTAAGAGGTTCGTAAAAACATCTCCTGTTCACTTTATGCTGCTAAAATTAGAACAACAGAACACGAAAGTTTCACTCATTCTTTATTTTTTCTTGTATTAATCACTCATACTCCAGCAATTATTTTTGCAATATTTACACTTTGCTTTTATCACGTTTTGATGCTCTCTCTTCCGTACCAGCACCTATGACCACCCCTCATAAACAGGAAAACAATGTCACAGTGGGCTCATATCCACTGACAGAGTAGATATTGCCTTCAGAAGGGATGAGAACTGGTGATGGGAAAGAAATCGACATTTAAAAAAGCGACACAAGTGAAATTTTGAATTAATAGTCATAGCTGTTTGCTACATTGCTCACATGGTCTCAGACACTGAAAAACATGGATCAAATCAACAATGAGCTTTCTCCACCTGAGGTTCATGTTTATCTTTTTAACCTCCAAATAACAAAATCATCACTCAGTTGAGCCAGTTCACTACAGGCGAGATACAGATTTTGCCATTTATTTCAATTTCTTGTTCATTATTGGGAAACAATATCTTTTCAATTTAAATCAACATAAGTGACTTACTGGTCATACAAAATCAGTGTTTTCCCCAAGTCAGTGTGCAGTGTTTGGGCCAGACAGAGCAAGAAAACTGCAACAACACAAGAGGAAACTTTGATTTTATAACGTTTAACAATGTTTCTAATAATCATTTTCATTTTGCCACCTGCAGTTTAAGGCTTCTGCTGCCGAATACGTTAGAGAATTAGGGCGTAGCGAAAGACAAATTGATTTATTTTGCATTGTGAGACATTTTTAATGTCGAGGACAAGTCAAAGTGTCAAGAAGACAGTCAAAGTGTTGGAATGAAGTTAACATTTTAAGAATTAAGTTAAAATTTTTCAGGAAAAAAAAGACGTTTTCAGGTTCAGGAATAAGGTTGAAATGTTGAAAATACAGTCCAAATGTCGAGAATAAAGTAAAAGTCTTGGGAATACCTTTTAGGGAAGATAAAAGTCGAAATATTGAGAATTAAGTGTAAAAGTCAAGAACAGAGTCAAACTTTTAGAATGAGTTTCAGGTAAAACAAAAACAATTAATCAGAGAAGGAAGGTTTTTGGACCTTTCTCAAAATGCAAAATAAATCTTGTGATTGACCCTAACGCTCTTCCGTAGCTAAAATAGCTGCTGGCATCAGACTGAAACCAAAAGCTCCTTCAACAAACGCTGAGAGCTCTGGAAGGCAGCAGAAGCAGGACAGACGACATGTTGAAAATAAACTTTTACCTCACAAAGAGCAAATGTACCTGGGTTTTTACTTGCTGTCAAAATTCATTACATTTTATTATACTCAGATAAAAGTCTACCATCAGATTCCTTTTCCAAAGAAAAGACGATACAAATCAGCTTAACTTCTGTACACAATGACAAAAAAAAGACTTTGTATTTAACAATACTGTCTTTGTAAACCAAGAGTAACAAAAAAAGGGCATAATTAACATAACATACATGTACAAAATGAAAAAAGGCAATTTATTCTATAATAGTGTCAAGGAAAATACTATAAAAAAGCATAGGTGTAACTATATTTCATATTAAAAGAAAAATAATTAAGACGAGGAGCACCATCATCTGAGTTAGAGGATGATGTGATTCCCCTGGAGTACCGAAATAATACCCTAAACTGGGAGCATGTTGGTAGTATACACAGTACACAGATTCTCTTTCTCTCTCTCACTCACACACTCACACACTCACACACACACGCACACACGCACACAGGTCTTGTAACGTTGTCATAAAGGGTCATTAACAGACCCAACTCAGAGACTGGGCAGTGTGTTGATAATCAGTCAGGAGAGGAGGAGACACAAAGAGGAGAGTTTTACTCAAACTGATGCTTCTGATTTGATTATTGATCGGCCAATAAGTGATCGATTAAAGGTCCCATGTTGTGTATCTGTCACAAAACAACAGAAGTCACATTACTGGTCTGTTGGCCGACACAGAAGGCCATCTGATTAAATGATGTAAATCCACAGGGTGACGTCTTTCTCAGTCTGAGCCAAACAAATTTTCACCTTGTGTTGTTGCATGAGTTCAACCGCAAAATCTTTAGTGTTTATTTTCGTTGTTTAAACACAACCAGCAAATATTCATGCTTACAGATACGTTAGAAAACCAAACGCTGTCCTGTCTCAGCTTCTATACAAAAAGTCACATGTAAGCTTGAATCTGGGTAACTACGGTGGTATTAGCCAAAAGTAAAGAAAGTATTCGCTGTGAGTTGATTGCATAAACAGCGTAAAAGGAAATAACCTTAACCTGATGCAGATAAGAGTCAGAATTATGCTTTATCAGGGTTGTTTTGTAACCAGGACAAGCAGATCACTTTTAAAATGCTTGTTTTTTGAATGGAGTTTGGTTAGACCATTTCTGACGCAACACCAGGACATTAGGAATATCTCAATACTGGTTTCAGCATCACTTGCATTTCTTATCCGAGACTTTCGCCTATATGCGCAAATTGGCATATTTGTGTCATTTGTGGTGATTGCTGCAAATTTGCATCTTTTGTATCTTTGCTTTGATGATGTATTTGCACAGAGTGAAAATGTGTTTTTTTTTTTACATGTATACAGGACCTTTTAATAGACGACGGTCTTCTTTTAACCACAATATGACCGGTTGCAGGATCCTTGTATATCTGGGGATTTAATTTGTAATTTGGATGAATGGAGGTGCATTTCTTAGAGTCCTGAACAACCACATAGTGAGGCATTACAATTTAAGCATGGATTTTATCATTGTTATCCTACATTAAGTTTGTTTGTTATTCTCTTTAGTTGTTTTGTGTGTTACCTCTTGTCCTCTCCATCCTCCCCTTCCTCCCAACATGCTGCACCAATCTGAGGGGCTCTTGGTTCAGTAACAACCCCTAAATCATCTACCCCTCATCAGTTTGTTTCTTACTGCTGCCTCCCTGTTGAGAAGATACAACAGCAATGACATCCATGTGAACCGTTAAAAGGGACAACAATGAAATAAAGATATATCAGTAAATACTGGTACCTGTGTATCTAAGGTTAACTTGTACCACAGTGGCTCAATGGTAAGACTGAAAATAGGCCCACGTGACTCGGCCTTAGTTTGGTCTTTTGTCATTTCACAGACAATCATAGACATACCGGCTATCCCATCGAGACAAAAGTAAGAGGTAAATTATGGAATGACGTTAAATGAAGATTATAGTAACAATGGAAAAAAAAAAGTACACAGGTGGACAACTCGTAGTAACATTTGGATTTGTTCCAGTAGCTTCCAGGCAAAGTGTAGTTCATCAGTGTCGCCACAAGAGGGAGCAACAGCACCACTCAACGTAAAGCAGGCAGGTGGTTTGGACAAAGCAAGCACACAGTCCGTCTCATTCCCCTCATCACTCTTTGTTTCTTTGTGTTTTAAGCGAACGCTAAAGTACCATACAAGTTAATTTTACTCTACCCCTATCCTACGCTACATTCGTACACCATCTTTCCATCTTCCTGCTACCTTACTCCTGCTCTCCTTCCTCCTTTTCCGGCCCCCTCCCCCTCTGCTTCAACTTCTTTCTCTCTTTGTCCTCTCTCTTCCAGTTTTAATTGAGCTGCTCTAACATTTTACCGTCTTTTCCTGGTTACTCTTTCTCTCAGTAAAGTAAACTTGTTTTTTGTCCTGGATATTAGTACCGATTCATTCGACATTTAGTACCTAGCTGTAAATGCTAAAAACCACGAGTCCTCCTTGCTCCTCCTCCTTTGCGTTGCTTTATTGTCTGTGCTGCAGCTTCCTCAAACTCACCCCCCACTTCTGTTGATGTGCTTGCTGGAGAACTGTTAAGTTTGGACGGACTCGCATTGACAGGCGAACCCAGCAGTGACTCGATCGACACCTTAAAAAGTGGTTACCTCTGCAAAACAAAACCAATCTTCTATGACCCAAAACGTCCCCCTGCGCCCCCCTTTTATTTAAGTGCTGGCAGAGAGAGTCTGTCTCAGTCCAGGACCTCCTCTTTTCCTCCTCCGGCGTCTTCTGTTTTTTATCATCACCTTCATTTCTCTTAACTCCTCACACCTGGATGTCTACTCCTTCTCCACGCGTCTTTTCACTTCTCCATCAGTGCGTCGTCCTCTGTGATGCCCTGAGCTCGGAGCTCCTCTAGGACGTTGTCCAGGTGTCCGGGGTCGGGGAAGCCGTGGCCCGTCAGGTTGGAGCCAAACTCCGTCTTATGGTGGACCTTAAAGATGGTGAAAAAATAATGATTTCCTTTCAGTAACAACAAATTTGATGTGTAATATCACAAACTACATCCAACAAAATACATGTTTGAGTGACAATAAGAAATATTTTCATATCTTTTGATCCATCTATAATTTTTAAGGCGTTACAGCTGTAGTTTGCCTGCTCTGTCTCGTTTTCCCCTTCTGTTGTGTCTTCCCAGCTCTTCCCAGCTGGTTGCTTAATGATGGTCTCAAACATAGTCTTAGTTGCTTAAGAACCCCAGTCATGAGGGGGGACTGCTGTGGTTCTGCCCCTTAGCAGGGACTTCCTGTTGTTGGTGTTTTGTTGGTCTTCAGTTAATGATTGAGGTTGTTTGTGTGTGTTTTGATGAACCCGATGTTTTTGAATGTTTTAAGGTGTTTCACATGGTTGTGGATAGTTGTAAGCCCCTCAGGGCTACCTTGAGGTGGGGTAACAACTGTTGGTTTGACATAATAATTAATATGAATACACTGACAGGTCAGAACCAGAAGCCTTTTTATTTACACAGTGACAAAACGCTACAAATCCCTTAAATTCAAGAAGCTTTTGTTTTGAAAAATACCTCAAATGATTAATCAGTGTTGCAGCTCTAAAGCTGATGTTTTTGTGAACGTACCTCGTTCCAGATGACGGTGTCAGACTCGCCTGTAGTGCTCGAAGTTCCGACTGAGAAGATCAATCTGCGGTCCCACGCTACCAGGAGCAGTCTCAGTACCTGCAGAGAGACGAGAGAGGGAAAAGTGAGAACCAAAACAAGTTTATTTAAATATATCTGTATTAACGCTTTGAAAACAGACCTCCTATGCACAGCCGTGGAAAATCAATGTTTGAATATATCTATTTTATATATATAAAATAATATAAAAAACAATACCTAGAGCACACCTTACAGAATTTGCTTGACATTTAGGTCGCATAGATTTTAGGAATAGGAAGCATTTCAAAATACTCTTATGCGGGGAATGTTTCTATTGCAGATGAAACAATGACATCTATCTATCTATCTTAGGCTGTACAGATTCTACACATATGCAGCATTTCAAAATAAGTCAGGAAATAACAATATGCAAAGATACCAATGTAAGCACTAGGGATGGGGACGAATACTAGAGTACTCCTTGACGTCATTATTCGAGTAACGTTACACTACTCAGGCACCTGCGAATGCTTTGTTTTCGGCTAAAGTAGTTTAACTCAGTTACATGCACCATGTCAGCCGTGACCAGAAAAAGTGACGTCTGGAAGTACTTTGACAAGAAAGATGACGATAACGTGCTGTGCAAGATATGTGGTGTTAAACTTGTTTATCATAGAAATACTTGTTCGATGCTTAACCACATGCACTTAAGGCACAAGGTGTTCATAAGGTTATTCGATTAGTGGAATATGGAGGTAATTGGAAATGCCCATCCCTAGTATGCACTGAGGGACCATTTCTAATGCCGAGTTCGGCTGGTTAAGATCTAAATTGATTGGTTGGTGTCTGCAGCCGGATGGTGGATTGTGTTACCTTGCGTCCTTTCTCGCTGTCTGGGAGGTAGCAGTGTCTGGGAAAGCCTCTGGCAGTGAAGGGCTTCCCTGGGTTCGGATGCTCTGGTCCCTGTAAGGAGAGGGGGAGGTTTTATAATTGGTCTTACACCAACAATGCACTGTATGCGGGGGTTAGTGGGTCCTCCATCGCCCGTCTCCAGATGGTACAAAACGCTGCTGCGTGTCTTTTAACTGGAACACGTAAACATGAGCACATTTCCCCCACTTAGCCTCACTCCACTGGTTGCCCGTACATTTTAGGATCCATTTTAAAATGATTTTATTTGCTTTTAAGTCCGTCAGTGGCCTTGCCCCGCCCTACCTCTCTATGCTGCTACACCCCTATACCCCCACCCGTGCTCTCAGGTCAGCCGATCAGCTGCTTCTGAGTGTGCCAAAAACAAAACGTGAGCTCAGAGGGGACCGTACCTTTGCTGTTGCGGCTCAAAAAATGTGGAATGATCTGCCTTTGCACATTAGACAGGCCTCTTCACTGTCTGTTTTTAAATGTCTTCTTAAAACTTTTTATTTATTTTTATCTATTTCTAATTATTTATTTGTATCTTATGCCTTGTGTGAGCTGTGTATTTTAAGTCTTTTATTTTTCTGTATAGCACTTTGGTCCTCTGTGGTTGTTTTAAAGTGCTTTACAAATAAAGTTGGATTGGATTGGAACGTCGGGTTGATGGTATACATGGAAGAGACTGCTGTCATCGCGTCCTGAATTGAACAGTTGGACGCTCGCTTTCTTGTAGGACACGGTGTTATCGGGCATTGGGTGTTAGAAGTGGTAAACCTGGTAAAGTTTTAAGGGAGGCCTCACTAGCCCGCTAGCTCGTAATGCTAACCCAGCTAACGTTAAGGCCTCAATCACTACAGATAACACAAACCACTGCACACACAGGGGCAGCTGTGGCCAAAAGCTGCTTCGGTTTCTGCTCAATTGTTGGAGTTTCTTCTTGTAAATATACACAAGGACAACAGGAAATAATCTTAACATGAATTTAGTTGCAGTCTTGTAAGTAGTGATTCTGCAAGATATCCAGTCTATGCAGAATCTTATCTGTGACTAAAATGTCTTCAGATGTACGGCAGAGTCAGTCTGTTTTTTTAAGTATTGTGTTATAGTAGGAATAACTCTACCCATGTAATACCAGATGTAAGAATAAATCCAGCACCACAGTCCTACCTGAATGCCTGGTGGTATGTTGTAGATGATGCGTATGGTTTTGCAGTCAGGATGCCCGGGGAGAGAGTGAGGGATGACGTGGTACTCCATCTTCCCTGCCGGTTGGTTTCCTGTCTTCACGCCGTAGATGGTTTTACAGGTGGGACACTGAAGACTGAGGAGACACTGGACTGATTATCAAGCTCATTTACAAACAGGGAGAGACAATGAGGAGTGATATTCTCTCTGTGGTCAACTTACCTGCCGTCCTTGTTCCCATTATTATACATGGCCACCAGACACTGGAAATGGTACTGGTGTCCACACTGTGCTAGTCGCCCAACTGACTCAGCCCGAGACACAGGCCCCACCCCTGGACCCTTGTATCCAGACGGACCCCCCAAAGGCTCCATGCAGATGGTACAGTCCTAGGAAAGATAAAGGAATATAAAAATTAAAACCTAAAATTGCTTCTTTTTTTTGCCGCTGACAGGCTCAAATTCTGTCTGTCATTCTTAGTGTCTGACAACTTCACAGAAAAGATCCCTACAGAGGTAAACCTTTGTACTAAAGGGTAAAATCCTTTTTTGAAACCAGAAACAGCTGTTACATCGCTCTCTTCAAAGCCACCAGACTCCATTGACAAAAACAGTCACTTCATCTCACAGAGCATGGGAGGTGCTGGTCTGCTGCGGCCTTGATCTGTTACTTTGTTTATGTTCTTGTGTAACTTTTGTGTTTGTCATATTGTGTCAAAAAAAATCAACACATGAAGGCAGCAACTGTTTTACATAATAGCATGTCTCTGTAGGGATCCTTTCCTTCATGCTGTCAGACACTTAAAAAATACATATACGTCTGGCAGTGGCAGAAGACATACGATGATCCTGAAATCTAACGGAGCAAATTCAAAATGATCTGATGCTGCTTGTTGTTGAAGTATAAAAATTAAAAATAAGGCCTAGCTTTAAAAGTACCACATTTCCCCTTTAACACTGGAAAAAGCAACAGATAAAAATACTGTTCATACCTCCTCTGGTGGACTTTTTACTTTCTGCAGGTACTTCTTAACCACCTCCTCTGGAGTTTTACCTGCAGACATAAGAGACAGAAGATCATTAATCTGAATGTATCTCCCTTTGCGTGGGAGGGTTGTCAACAGAGAGACCCCCACTATCATAATATATATATATATAAATACGAGGCGTTTCAAGAGCAGAAACAATCCAATATTTATGTATTTCCATTGTCGATCTCGACTTGAGTGCTCACCCTTGCGAGCCTGTTTCTTGGTGGTCTTCCTGCAGCAGTGGCCGAAGCCTGGCACAGGTTTGATGTCGCTCTTGCTTACAGGCGGAGGGTGCAGCACGAGTTTAGGGGGCCGGGTCAGACACACGGGCAGAGCGGCAGCACTCATCAGGATACCTGTGATCCCTGAAACACAAAGAGAGAGTGGTTAGACGAAGAACTACATCATTTCCCTCTTTCGTTTCTTGTAAAAGTCTCTAGAGAAGCCTACAAACCTTTTCCTATATGCAAGTAGCAGCCAGAGGTTAGTGTGTCTGTGTGTGTTCTTACCGGCCAGAGCAGGGTGAACAGGACTGGATCCATTCAGGTTCTTCACTGGGACGGTGGGCACACTGCAAAGAGAGGACAAACTATTTAGTTTAGTGTGTTTTTACAGAGAAATCTCACCAGAAATATAACCTGGAGAATCCACCTCCCAGATACGCACTTTGAAAAACAGATGATGGTCATTTTATAATCGGAAAAATCACACAAAGATTCAAAAAGGCAACAACCAAATGAATTAATTTGGACAAAAAAAGACAGAAAGTGGCTCTGTATCTTTGCTCTTTCTGCTATGTATCTGTCCTTCTCTATCTCTCCTCTTCCTCTGTCTCTATCTCCGTCAGCTCCTTGTTGTTCGGCAGACAGCGAGTGTTTGAAGAACCACGCCCGGCTGTGTGTGTTTATGAGAGCTAATCCACGGAGTTTCCATCTGCTCAGTGAGCTCAAAGAGATGGACGTCATAGAGCTCCTCACTGGGGATTACCTGCCCTGTCACAAAGCCCGTCACCATCATCATCTCTACGTGACAAACAGACACAAACTCATATGTTCAGTTTTTCTACAGTTTAAAACCACTAGAGTACGGGAAATGAGATGATAATCAGAACACTGCGTGGATATTAGGGCTGCGCAATATTGGGAAAAACATTTGACAGTTTTTGTTCTGCAAAATGTCTTGTGATTTTAAAAAATACAGGAAATTATACCAGATATATGTGTGTTTTAATGTAGCGTACATAGAAACAATTAACAATCATACTTTTTTATTATTTTGGACTTTTAAGTCTATTTTCCTCTAACAAAACAAAAACCCTCCTACTTTTACCAGATTCACGGTTGAAAAAGTAGAGAGATTTCAGGAGGAGCGACACGTTTCTTTATGAAGACTTGTGGGCTGCAGTTGAGTTATACTCAAACGTTACGTCACCTTCCATTTCTAATGCTGTTCAAATGTTTAATCAGCATGACCAGCCCATTGACAGTAACGTTTTAAACAAAAGCTCACCGTCTCCTACTTCTTGTCGGCACAAACATCCTCCGTGTGTGCTGCAGGCGCTAAAAGTAAACACTACGCAGCACTTCCGCTTCGTGAACCGCCTGTTGATGTAGCCACAGCGTTAACCAGCACAGTTTACAGTTTACAGGCAGGTGACACACAGACTCTGCTTCACGGCGGTCGGCTCACTCTGTGCTCGGGTGGGAAGCTTCACTTAATGTGATGTCAGGTTAACTTTTCCTTTAGATAAGTGATGGAAAACGAGAAACTGGCGATTGTTTTGTGTTGCACCGAGCAACAATAAAGTAGCAGCGTTAGACTTAATTTGCTTCACTGCTGCACGTCCTGCAATGTGACTATATCACATGCACACATCGCAATTGTGATTGTGTAACAATATAGCGTTCACACCGACCGATATTAAGAACATTTTGGAGTCTTACAGGTTAAGTCGCTCTCTTCAAAGCCATCAAACTCCATTGACAAAAACAGCGATTTTACCTCTCAGAACCATGTGCTGCTTGCCACTGCCTAATTGTTTTTCTTTTGTGTACTTGTTTGTTACACAGTTATTGTGTTTAATTGAAACCCCAAAGTCACACAATAACACAACCTGACTACTGGGCAAGGCAGCAGTCGACCAGCATCTCCTGTTTTCTGTGATGTAAAATGACTGCTTTTGTCAAATGAGTCTGGTGGCCTTTAAGAGAGCAATGTAAAAGCTGGTTCTGATTAAAAAGAGAATCTTACTTTAATAAAATGGGGGATTTTTGTGGGGATCCTTTCAGTAATGCCAGAAAAAACAATCTGACCCGATCAGGGAAAAAAATAAGCACTTTCAATGGACCTACTTTGATCTGGAGAATTGGCCGCCCAAGGATTACGTTGCAACATTACAGCCCATTTCCAGGCTTTTAAACCCATATGAAAAATGGCCCTGGTTTAAAAATACCAGGACGACCCTTTAAACTCTGAGGTCATGCGATAATAAACGACTCAGCTGACAACTCAATGTGCCAACACAGCCGTTCAGCTGGGGTCAGAGGCAGGGTAGTCAGTTACAGTCTACAATAATAGACCTGGAGGTTACTGGCGCTCTCCAACTAAACACACACGCACATTGTTGGCATGAGAGTCTTCAGAGCGCAGGGCTGTCCTTTGTCTCTCAGTTGTAAAAAGACTGCTGGTGGGGAGGAAATGAACACACGTTGAGGATGTCTGCAGGCTGTGTTCAAGTATCTGATCACAGATCTGCTGGTGACAAAAACCAGCACCTCCTTCGAGCCGGATTTGAACCAGCGACCTAAGGATATCAGCATTCACCGCTACAGTCCTCCGCTCTACCAACTGAGCTATCGAAGGGGCAGCAGGTAGCTCAACACTTATCATACAACTGCAAACACACACACGACACACGCAGAGTAACAGACGAGTGTAAGCAAGAGGACAGAGTGCAGTGATGATCTGTTGTTTCCTGTTGTTGGTTTAGCTTTAACAGGCTTTCTGTCAGATCACTAAGCTGCTTTCACTTAACCCCACTCAGCGACGCATGACGACGTGTGTGTGAATGACTCACTGGGATTTGTTTGTGTGTGTCTAAGTCCGCACTGGATCGTGTGTGAAACAAAGGTGTTTTTTTCACAGCTTCAGAGAGAAAAAGCCAAACAGAAAGTGTGAGTAGAAGAAAAGTAAACATACAAAGAGAGGGGTAAAGAACAGAGACCACTGACGTAATCTTATATCAGTAAAATTGACACCTGGTTTCAACCTAAAACTAAAAAAGTCTCAGTTTTAGGGGCTCTAAATGCCAGAATAGTTTGGACACTAGACTCAAAACTTTCATTGCTGCCACGTTTGTTTTCTGACCATATTTGAACGAGAGGGTGGAGCTGGAGAGGATTGAGCAGTTGGCAAATTCCAAGTTATCAAAGCTAATCAGTCTACACCTCATTCAGCTCGATTCTATTTGTGGTTGTAGCTGACTGGAGTAAAAAGAAGCTAAAGAGAGCTTGTGAAACATCGTGGACTCACATGCAAAGGTTTTGTGTCTTGTAAACATAGTAGTGTTTTCCTATCTTTTTTCTATGTTTAGAAAAAACAGACAGGTAGAAACCAGCTCTCCAATAAACGAGCAGTGGGAATGCATGACTGACTGTGGCCACCATCACATAATAATCACATCTAATTTCCATCTACGTTGATCAGATTAGATCAACGAGCGTTCTGCTGTCGTATGAAGTCAAAGTCGTTTAAGATATTAAACTTATTATAAAGATTATGTTCAGTATAACGGGAGACTGACTGACAGCTTCCTCTGTTGTAAACAGGCTGCCTGCTGATCACAGGTGGGAAACACCTACGTTAGACCTGCTCTGGATCAGTACAGTGAGTGAAGATGACAGTGATCTCACACACACACACACGCACACACACATGCACACTCACACACTAATCACCTGAAGCCAGTCAATTGATCTATAAATACTTAATGGGCTGCTGTGTTAGCGAGGAAGTATTTACAGTATAATGTACGGAGGAGAGAGAGGGGTGTTGAGTCACGTCTGATCCTGGATAAGCTTCATGTGGCTCATTAACACACTTTACAGCTGGCCCAATGGTGTGCTGATGCACCCACACACACACACACACACACACACACACACACACACACACACACACACACAGCTGGCCTTCGTCTCACACCTATTTGTCGCGTGTATTTCTTAAAGAATAGAAAGGAATAATTGTGTCAGACCCACTTTCAACACTGGTGCACACTTGTAGTATAAATTAATTACTAAACAACAGTCATGATGTTTTTTAACAATAACTTTCAGATGGAAAAAAAAATCTTTACTTTATAAAGTCAAATGTGGCGCAAACTGGACTCTGTGAATAGGGAGTACTGGTGATTACATTACTCACTATCTTGAAGGGATTTTCCCTGTCCCTAGGAAATCAACAGTTTTAGCTAGCATGGGATGCTAGCCATGTAGCTAGCTCTGAGATCCTGTGCTCCAGCGTTAACTTGCAGAAAGAATAGTCACAGTGGAGAGACTACGTTACCGTGCTGTGACGATAGACATTTTAATTGTTAAAAAAAGAGTTGTGTGTGATTTGGTTTAAAGTGGGCGTTGCCTGGTCAGAATTATAATTCTTTTAATCTTATCCCTTCTAGTCTATACTTCATGTAGTCAAAGTTTTTTAACAGGTGCTTGTTTTAAGGCGTTTAATGTTTGAATTTTCCGACAGAAGCCCTAAGAGGACATGTATCCATATTTACTTTTCCCGTGATAACGAGGGATTTGCGGTTGTTTTTTTGAGATCTCAACTTATTTATCTCGGGATAACAATGTTGGTTTTCTCGTGATAAAGAGATCATTTTCTGTCGATCTTGAAAACAAATCAGGCTGGTCACTGTGATAGACAGACCAGCACATGCCATGCTGTCACTGTACACACTAATGAGGTAAGTAAAGCCTGTTTCTATGTTTGTTTTGTGCTTTTACAACACAGCGGTGCAGGGTTGTTATCTCGGGATAACGACATAAATAAGTCGAGATGTCCAGAAAGCAACTGGAAATAACGTTACGTTATCAAGGGAAAACTGTGTCAAGTTAATAAAATGTATGGATGTATGTCTGCTTAGGGCTTCCGTACTTTCCTTCATTTAGTGAAAAACAAATCATGTTTATTGAAAAAAGTATAGTTTTGGTATCCGTACTGAATACGAAAATAATTTTTTTTCACAAAGAGCCAACACAAGCCTGTGATGTTTATAGAATCTGGGGAGAACTGAACTTCAACTACCCAGGAGCATTTTGTTGAGTAGCTTTGCATCGCCAACATTAAAATTCTGTTGCACGCGGTGCTCACAGAAAATACTGCTTGTAGAAACCTGAAACATATTACTAGAAACACATGCAGCGGTTAACTTTTGAATTTTGCATCAATTTGAAGTTAATTTGAAAACTACAGACATGTTTTTTGTTTGTAATTGCAGGAAGAAGCCTTTTTGAATTTGTTACAGTTGATTTTCAACTCTGAAGAAGACATTTGCTGCATAAAACACGTTCACACATTTACAGTGAAGGAAAGTTAATCGTTTACATGTATCTACACTTTCTTTTGTATTTATCACCTTTGCTCCTCTATAAAGTACGACTCAAAAAAAGAGGAAGTATTAGGGTAGAAGCAGGAAGCCAGGCAGTGAAGAAGGAAAACAAGGGTAGTGAAGAAGAAGGGAAAAAAGCCTGAGACCTTTAAAAAAGGGAAGATCTCGTCCATGCCTGGAGGGGGGAAGGCCTGAATGGGACTCCAGTCTCTTGACCCCCTGCGACCTCAAACCCGCCCTCCTTCCCTCCGCCCGCTTCCCACCAGATCACACACTCCCTCAGCTTTGTCTCACCTCCCTCTGCTCCTCCTCTTATTCCCCCAGGCCCAGATGGACATCAGCTGGACTGATTTAGACCCCAGACAATAACACACTCTCACTCATTCACACACACATATTGTCACACGCACAATAAGCTGCACATGCAACCTCACACACATTCCTATAGACACACACACAAACACACACACACACACACACACACACACACACACACAGTAATTGTGAATTATGTTTCAAGCAGACTAACTTTGCTGTGGTGAAATATTCTGTGATTCAGCAGGAAGTTGTTTGCCGTCGTGGCATTTCCTCAAATTGTAATACTTTTCTAAGGCAGCTGTTTTGAAAAACAAAAAAATGTGTATTTGTGTTCAGTAAAAAGAGACAGTCTTTATTTCCCTGACAAAGAAATAATTGTACAATAGTTCAAAAGTGGCTGTGAATGTTCATTATGAAATTATGTAAGTGTTTGGAATCCTGGAAAGCTGATTCAACTGTTACTCCTCCTGACCAATGACTGTATATAAAGATGGATGACCCGCTCCATCCACTCTCATTGTACAAAATTGAAACCAAAATACCTCAAGGCCCGACTTGTCAACAGAGCTGTCAATCATGAGGTCACACCCCCTTTTTATAGCATCAAATAACTTATTAAAAATAAAATTGTCATGTGCCTCTCGGCACGATGCTATGACGCGCATTGAAGTTCCGCCCATCTTCGTCCGAGCTGCGCTCGAACATCGTTCCAAATTGTCGGTGCCCAGTTTGATCAATAGACTGAATGAGTGATAGATGCAATAAAGAACTAACAGCATTACATCTTCACTGCTGCTTCCATGCTGCTTACCAAAGACTTTAATTTAAGTTCTTTGTGCGAACTATTGTTTACTAACCGTTTCTGGCACGTTTGTGACGTCAGGCAGTGACGCAGCAGAAAAGAGACTGAAAGGAGTATACTCCACTGGCAATGGGAAGAGAGACAATCAGCATTTATTAGCAGGTCTTCCCAGGTCTGAAAGACCTGCATCAACGCAGTACTTTTAGTGGGAAAGGGGTATATCTTACAAGGCTTTACATGGACAGGTTCAAGGGTTGTTTAGTTAAACCCACAAGCTATTCCAGACTCTAGATTAAAGACAACTATTGTAACCTATTTTCATAATACACAATCATTTTCAGAATCCTGTTCTATCTCATTGCGAACGAAAAGACAGGAGACATCAGAAAACCTGTTTTATCACACAGAAAGAAGAGCAGACAGCAGAGAAAGCGTTGAAGTCGATTGTTACTGATGCGTGCATTCTTCTCACTTCTATACTCATTGCTTTCATATATCTCACACCTTCAAAGGTCTTCGTTTTGTCCAAGGTATTCTGCATATACTCTCTGCACGTCTGATCCCCTGCCTGTGCCGACAGCTCCCTCTACGGGCCACATGCGATTAAAATGAAAAAAGCAGCAACCAGTTGGTGGAGTGAACAGGTGCCAACGCACTCTCACTGCCCTTCTGTTCCTATCTCTCTCTATTATACAGTCGGACTCTCTCTCTCTGTTGTGCACCCCCTTCCTGCTTAATTTGCTTTTCCTCAGCTTGCTGTCTGTGCAGCCCCCCACTCCGCCCCCCCCAACACCCCCACTCATTCAGTCCCTTTGTCTCATTCCTATAACCCCCCATTAGAAAGAGAGAGAGAGAGAGCACACATTCTTCACTGCATCTCCCCTTAGGATTGTCAATATTTACTTTTACTGTGTGTGAGAGCGAAGGACATTTGTGTGTGTGTGTGTGTGTGTGCGTGTGTGTGTCACCTCCCTCTCTCTCCCTGGTGTTGGCCTGATTTCTTGCACCACTGTGTGATCAATCTTTGACAGTTTGCTGACTCGTTTCTTTGTCCTGCACCCCCCCACCTACCCTGTTCCCATGAGCACTCGTCTTGGGCGCTGTCTGAGACTGAGACCGTCTACACACACACACACACACACACACACAGACATATAGATACATACACACACCCCTCCCCTCCATGAATTGTGACTGTCTGGAGGGAGCAACAAAGCCGACTTGTCTTCCTCTCTTCCCCCGATCTAAAAAATACTCCCATTATCAATGTGGATCAGAACTGGCCTTTAAATGATGTCTTACTCACAACCCTCACCAGCTCTTGTAAATGCAATGTAAAGTGAAGCATCTTTACTAATTGGGAGAGTTATTTAAAGTAGTCTAAAACTGTTCAGGCTCCAAAAATAAGGCAGAACCAGAGAAACAGCGAGACTTGTGAAAATGAAAAAGAGGAAATAAAATGTAGAAAGGAGCACAGACAGGCCTGAGCAGAGAGAGGGGGGAAGGAGAAGGGAGCAGAGAAGCAGGGAAAACTCATGGAGGCTCAGCATTGTGCTGCTAATGCAGCCCAGGCTTGGCTAATCCAACAAAGGTTTCTGTGGAGACCAACAATGAGCCTCTGAGGGGCCCAGACTGCCGAGACGCGACGACAGCGGAGGAGGAGGAGGGAGGAGGACAGGAGGACAGGAGCCAGGGAAGGAGAGGAGAGGAGGACGGGGGGGTACGGCCAAAGAAATCTTCATCTCAAAACCATCTGACCTTGCTTTCAGTTTCAGCATCCTTTTTTTAGTCTCTGGTGCTGAATTCAACCTTAAAACGCATCACTTCCTGTGCAGCGCTACATAATCAAAGAGAAACCCACAACTGATGTTGAAAGCAACAGATGAGTAAGCTTCCGTGAAAAAGCTTTTGGAAAACGTCATTATGACTTTGTCTTTTCCGTTTACGTCTGAAGACACTGAATTGTGACCAGGAACTGATTAATATCAGTGTATGTTGTGTACATAAGCAACACTTTCCTCTCCTCTGTATGACTGTGAAGCAGAGCTAAACTGGAAACTAAAGTAAGTGCAATGAGTCAGTACTTATATTAGATTTTAGAGCATATAGCAGCCATGCTAGCAGGTCCAAGAGATGCTAAATGCTGACAATACCAAGGCGACCTGCTTCAGTTTGCTTACTAGGCCTGTAAATGACTCAGAATTTAGTCTGTCATGTTAGATTTGACCATTTAATATGAAGCTTTGA
The DNA here is from genome assembly GCF_022749685.1 of Semicossyphus pulcher. NCBI lineage: Eukaryota > Metazoa > Chordata > Actinopteri > Labriformes > Labridae > Semicossyphus > Semicossyphus pulcher. The sequence goes on from NW_027211701.1 coordinate 3,167,511, forward strand.
CCATTTGTTCTTTTTTTTTTCAATTTAATGCCACAATTAAGTCCAAAATCTATGAGAGTTTCATGTTTTACCTCATAAACACTGACAGGCCAAAAAATCGATGACAAAGTTAGTTGACAACGAATTTACATGTCGAAAATTAGTTGGTTACATCATCACGCATGTTTTTCATGCTGTGCACGGACATAACATCGTTTTCTGGAGCCGAGTTGCCGAGGGGTGAGCCATCTCACATCCTTACTATCTCTGATGAATCGTGATCCATATTTTTTGACCAGTCAAATTTATTGAATTAAAATCTGTGCAGTCTGGATCTGAGGTGGAACGAAACATCACAGTATGTCAACATCACAGAACACAACAGTCAACCAAAATGACAAGCAGGCATAAGTGCACAAGAGGAATGTATTCCCTCTACAATTCATTCAATTAGCAGACTTTTTTCAACAGAAATAAACTAAAGAAGTGTAACATAAATGCAACAACAGTCGGGCTCATCAAGTTTCAATAATGTACCTGTAGCTGTTACCCAATCAGTGGATACATGAAGTGTGACTAAACTACACTACTACTGCACGCACGTCAAAGGATATCCATGTTCTTCAAAATAAAAGAGCAAACGTCGGCGACCCACTGAAAACAGCACCGTGACCCACTTTTGGGTCTTGACCCACCAGTTGAGAACCAGGGCTTTAAAGAACCTCCAACTACATTTAAAGCTGATAGCTAAATAAGAGACATTAAGTCATTGTGCGATTCATTATCCACTCGTTTCAAAAACTAATGACAAAGAAGTCGCTAATTGCAGCCTTACTTACCGGAGATTAAAAGAGCTCTAGCTGATTTCTTTCCAAGTGTTTATAGTCAGGTCATCATTATTTTTACTTGTATCATTTAACCAATGAAGGATTTTAGCTAAACTAAAGATAAAGTTGGCGGCAGCTCAGCTCGTAGCCACAGAAATGTCTTTATCTTAAATAGTCCCGACCACTTCAGCACCTATGAATTTAACTCCATCTGCATTGAAGTAATTTCTTGAGACAGACTCACTCCTATCTCAATCCAATGAAACAAGTGAAAACATTGCAAGGCAGCAGAAGGAGATGGAAGAGAGGAAAAAGTGGAATGATGGGGAGAGAGGAGGAGGTTAAGGGTAAGAAGGTGAATAGGAAAAAAGCAGGAGTTCAAGGGTACTTGAGGGGAAGCAGCCAGAGAGCAGTGGGGGAGGCGAACGGGTGAGGCTGGCAGCTTACTCCAAACAAAATCAAATGTGGTGTAACTGCACATGACAAACCTGTGATCATTTTCATACAGCTCAGTCCCACCGTCATCTGCAACCGCTCAACAATGTCGGCTGGTTAAGTGTGTTTCCTGTTTACTACATCTCCTCACACTGACATGACATCAAACTAGAAGAGGAAGAAAGGTGCACTGAATAAACGCTCACAGACACGAAGTCAACAGTCAGCAGTTTGACGGCCTTTGTAAGTGCACCTAATTAGATTTAGTTTGATCTGCTGCTGTTTAAGATGATGAGGTGTGAAGGAAAGAGATGACAGGGTTATCTGTGTTGTTTTGGCATCTCACTGTGATTATTCTGCAGACGAGTTTTGGGGCCTCATGTGGAATTCATTCATGAGTTCTGAGTTTAGTGAAATCTCTGAATGTTTACTTTTTTTCACAGACGAAAAAATGTAATAAATGTAAGTAAAAATTATTTTAAAATGTCACAACTGTTAGATTGAAATCAAATTCTGCAGAGGTTAAAAATATCAAACTTCCAGGAAATAAATTAATAATATTTAAATAATAATAGTCAGAACTCTGAGACAAAATTCAGAAATCTAAATAAATACAAGGACTGAGCGATAAATCGTTTAACAACTGAAATTACGATGTGGGTATGTACAATAGTCACATCGCAGGAGTGAGGCAAATTAACTGAAACACGTCAAGCTGCTCCTTTATTGTAGCTTGACCGCAGCTTTTGAGTGCGTGTACTCAAGCAACGGCTATCAACGGCACCTCGCCCCAGTGCTGGTTAACGCTGTGGCCACAAAAACGGACTGTTCCCGGAGCAGACGTGCCACAGGGCAGGAAGAAGAAGAAGAGCTTTTGTTTCCAAAAGATACCGCTGTGGGCTGCTCATGCTGATTAAACATACATTTAAACACTGTTATAAATGGTTGATGACATACTGCATTAATAACAACTGCAGCCCACAAGTCTATGAAGTTTATAAAGATCGTGTCACTCCGCCTGAACTCTCTCTTCTTTTTCAAAAAGGTGTCACAGTCTGAACCAAGAGTAATAAAAGCAGGAGAGGGGTTTTGATTTGTTAGAAGAAAATAGACTTAAAAGTCCCAAATAATAAAAAAGGTATGTTAATTGTTTATATGGACATGAAAACACACTGCATTTATCTGGTATAAGTTCCTGATTTATTTTATTTTTAATCGCGATAAATATCGCAGAGCAGAAAGTTAGTAATTTTATTTTTTTTCAATATTGTACAGCCCTACTTCATACTTACTTATAACTTATTCATCTGACTTCAGAAAACAATACAAATTTGAAGTAATACTTGTTACTTTAAACTTTGTCTGACTTTGTTTGCAGAACAAAAGTCCGAATTGTAAGATTAAATTCAGAATTCTGTCTGTTTTTTCAGAAAATATTAATTTGAGTAAATAAATGATGAAGAGATGAAATTCAGATTTCCGACCTAAAGAAAGAAGAAAGTCAAATTTCTGAGAACAAAATCAAAGCGTGGCCCGAATCCTTTCTCGTATGACCCATAGTAAAAGCCTCAAAGAACAGGGGTTACAGCTTTGTGTATTTATTTTTTTAAACAGCAGTTTGTATGTTTGGACGTGGTTCCTGAGGTCTCTGCAGTGGTTTCTAATTCGAGGCGTGGAGGGAGGTACTGCTGACCCGTGGCCTCCCCCACAGTCCCTCCCTCCCTCCCTCCTCTGCTCTACAGATGTCACCTCACAGATGGACAACACACAGAAGGCTTGTCTCACTTTTGACACACACACTTATGGCACGCACACACTCAGGAATCCAAGTAAACAGCGCCAAGGTCAATTTAACGTTTGACCTCCCTTCTGTTTCTCATCAAGATTCTTTGTGTTCATTTATCTTCATGTATTGTTACCTTACTGTTAAATGTTATGGTCATCAAAGTTCACTGCATGCTAGTGCTGCTAACACATGACATGAATGGAGCGAAGCTTCAACTGAATCTCATTTGTTTCACTATTTAAAATTCTTCTTTACACTCCTCTGCCTGTTAATCTGCCTGTCCTTCATGCAGCATCACTTCCACGTCTGTTTAGTACATTTTGCTCAACACATCAAGCGTTTAATTAAAGAAATTAGCATTTTAACACTGAACAGGTCTGCAACCAGAACTACAACAATCCCAGGACATAAAATGTGAATGTAAAGTCACACCTCTGAAATCATTCGGCGCAGCGTAACAAATGCATGACTCATTGTGACGCTGAAAAGCATCACACCTTCTGATGGGAGAAACACAGGATGTATTTGTTCTTATGGGAATGTGTGTATGTATTTAGCTTTGCATGCTCAGGCATGATTATTCAAACAAGTGTTTTTGCGTGTTTAAACATGCAAGTGGGCATGTGAAAATTTCAACGTGCTGATGAGCTTTTGTCAGGAGCATTTCTGTGCAGATGCATGTCTGTACAGACTTACTTAAGTGTTTGTGACTGGCATAGGACTGCGTGGTGTGGGAAAATATGCAGCATGAAAAACACTTTGGAAAATGACAGTATGGATGCAAATGAATAAATACAAAATGCTCAACAGTCTGCTGCTTAATTTGAGCATTTTCAACCAAACTCACAACAATATTGACAATATTAATCCATCCATTCTGCTTTCATTTTCATCTAGTTCTGATCTGCCAAACAGAAACGGGTGCAGCTAAACGTTTTACTTTTAGATTTAGACCAACTGAAGAATAAAACAGGAGCTTAGCGGATCTTAGCGATTCTGATGCTGCAACTGTTTATGTTTGTGATGGATTTATATCGCAATAACGATTAAAAACACGGGAGCTATTACGGCTGCTTCTGAAAGTCAACAATTGGAGTCATCAGTCAATAAGACCCTGAGTCAACTTGCATTTAGTTCTTTAGCTGCATGATTGTACACGAAGCAATTCAGGACCGACAGCATGACACACTGTAATCTTTACAAACTGAGTCTCCAAATGACCCGTCAGTGCTCAACAATCACAGGTTCTTTTACCGGCAGAGGTCTTAACCTCTCTGAAACAAATAGGCCCACTGATTAACACCACAAAACTCTGAATAAAGCAGTTACAGGTTTTTCTTGTTCAGCTCTTCTGCTGGGCTTCAGGGGCTGTGAGCCGACCTCCCGCTAGCTTTAGCTGAGCTTGTTTCTCTGATAACTTAAGATCAAGACATCTGATGAATAAACTCCTGAATTCAGTTAAATGCGGTAGTTATAAACTCCCAATAAACAAGGCTCACAGGTAAAACATCAGACCTCAGCTGATGTAGAAGTTTGGTTTGACCATGCTAACTATAAAAGGTAAGGCTTCTTACAGAATCTGCTGGTGTTGTGTGTGTCTGTGTGTGTGTTCTTCCACAGTCAGAGGTCTTGTTTGTGTGTGTTTTATTGACTCACCCTGATGCTATGAGCGCTCTGGACTGAGCCATCGCAATTCTCTGTAACGCTGGTCTGCTCAGCCCGGCTAAACTCGATCTCTGTGGCAACGGGGCATGGCACACTGTTGCAGCAGACGACGCGCTGCGCTGCGGCTTCATCACCATCGGTGAAGGAGAGGGCACGGGAGAAGGGGGCGTTGTCACGCTGTTGGCGGGGGTGACTAATGTGGCGGTTGGCACTGATTCGCTGGCTGAAGATGAGGAGAGTTTAGGGGGGATGGATGGAGGGTTCTGATTCAGGTTGGATGTCGGGGGCTGAGGAGGAGGGAGGGACGGCGGTGGCGGCCTGTTGGAAGACGGGGAGATACCCAGCGAGGAGGTCCCGGCGGTGAGGGCGGCCAGTGACTGAGCAAAGAGCTGGGCGTTCCTTCTCGGAGAGGCGATGTTTTTGGAGATGGCGAGGCCGTGCGGGAGCGTCTGGTAGTAGTTGGAGTTAGAGTTTGAGTTCTGCTGCTGTCCTCGCCCCAGAGTGGCAGATTTAGACGGACTCAGAGGTTTGGAAGTGAAGGATGCAGAGTTCTTGGGCCGCTGCATGGTTAGCGAGCGTCTGCCTAGAGTCTGTATCCCGGCGCCTCCTGCTCCTCCTGTGTTGGACTTCACGCTAAGAACCAGCATGCACTGCTGGCAGGAACAAGGCTGGCCCAGTCCTGTAGCTGGTAAGCCCCCATTGGCGTAGAGAGAATTTCCAATCCCCATACTGGTCCCTGACACCCCAACACCCAGCAGGGCTCCTGTTAGACCTCCGCCTCCTCCCACACCTCCTCCTTTGGGCAGCGGGAGAGGACCAGACACTAGAGGGTAGGCCACATCAGCACGTCTCTGGAGCCTGCGACACCTTTGGCTCTGTCTGTTCACCTGCAGGAGGACAAAAAAATCATTAGTTTATACTAGATGACCCTTATATGTCTGCAATAGAAATGATCCTCTATTGCCCACATGGGTGATTTGTTTCCCTAAAGTCTGTGCAACCTGAGCTAAAAGGCCATGTTATTCAATTTACCATGGTAAGCGATGACAGTATTGAAAACGTGCAAAAATACAAAAAACACGTGTCTTGTCAAAATTTGCTTAAAAAAGACCCAAAACAATTCTGATGCACAAAATATTTCCAAACGCTAAATTATTCAAACTCCTGTGGTACCTGCTGGAAGTTCATGCGTTTGACCCTCTGCATGGGGCCATAACGCCAAGGAGATGCTGGATAAGGATCGTAAACATACCTGCGTCATGTTCTGAAAATCAATGAGGTAGCAGAAGCCGAGCGGTGTCAGGTCCAGGCAGGGCTGCTTGCGGTTGTGGGCACTCTCGATGGCGATGGCCACCTCCATGTCGTAGGGCGTCCACGTACCGGCATCGTTTTCCCATTCCCACTGCCAGCCCTGACCCGGGGCCGAGGATGGGTCATAAAAACTCCTCCGCACCGGACGGATGGTTCCTGAAACACACAGAGGAAGAAATGTGCATTACTTAAATATTCTGTCCTTAAGTTTCGTTGAGAGCCTCTACAACTGATTAAAGACTCAAGATTTTAGAAGTTGTAAGTTTGGGATGCTGTAATTAGCTCAAACTCAAAGCCGTTTGAAAAAGTTACATAAGTAGGAACACAATAGAATGAATACTTAAAAATACACTTGAAAAACAAGAACACAACATCTCTCTGTCTCCCGGTGGGGACGGAGGGTCGAGAGGAGGGTCCCTGAGCTAACCAACCACAAACTACCTCAGTCTCCAGGGGTAACAGGCTATTCAGTCAATGCCAGGACAAGCAGAGGAAGGCATATGTGAGTGTGTGTGTGTGTGTGTGTTTGTGTGTGTGTGTGTTTGAGAGACGTGTACAAGGAAGGGATATTGGCAGAGTGGCATCAGCACACAGACATCAAAAGGAGGGAGTTCAATGATGGGGGGCTGCGTTTGTTTGGTGTGGACATGAAGACGGAGGCAAAGAGAGAGTGAATAATCAAACTGAGATATCACCCACTGTGTTGTTGGTTTTATTTGGACAGTACTTCATTAGCTGGAGGAATTATGAAAAGGAGGCATGGCAAAAGATATGTTCAAGAAGACAAATATACCAAAAGGCTTTTAAATGTATGTGATAGAAAGACAACGAGTGGTTATGACCCCCAGCTCCCCCCTCACTCTCTGTGGAGTGAGTCCAGCCCCACATTGAGCTCTTGACCTGCTGATTACCACGTGCAATCTAATTTCACGTAGACTGAATACGAGCTGCACTGCTGTACGTCTGTGTTTCTGATCCGGGCAGGAGAGGCTGTTCGTCAGAGGCAACAACAATCTCCTTCCAGACGAGCATTTAACAGCTGCTTCAAAACTAAACTAAAAACCATAACACTATGTAGCGTGGTTATTGGGTCACAGTTCAGGAAGTTGTTCAGGTTCAGGAAGTACCACAGGTTAAACAAATTAAAGTTAAAAAAATACATTTAACAGCAAAATATTTGTGTTTTCTACGTCTAACTGCAACAGTTAATGCATTTAAATACTTTCATATTGTCAGTAAGAATATTAATAAGAGAAAAAACTCTAACACTCCGTCCTAATACTGCTAACTCCTGAACAACTGCAGCCCGTGCTCGTTGGATTGATTGAAATGCAGGTGAGGGCACATGCAGCAGGACTCGAGAGATTTGATAGACATGTACATGTGATAGACAACAACTGGTGCTCTGCAGAAACTTTCTGGGTAAAACTTGCGCTCTGGAATTTCTGTTATTTGCGTGCAATAATAGATGTACTGGCTTTATTTGATCGCAGGTTGTACAGGTTCAGACACCAAACAAAACGTCCTGTACCGCACGGTTGGAACCAGCACACTGCATCATTACACCACTAATGAAAACACATGTCACATAACCATTCATGTACCCTGGGCATGCAAAGACACAAAACAGGCACTGATTCTTCCACACAAAACATCAACAGTCAGTGTAGGGCTAATAGCGCCACCGGTAGGGTTGGGCATCGAGAACCGATTCTAAAATTCTGATTCTGAAGGAATCATCAAGACATTTGAAATTCGATTTTGCTTATTGATTCTTAACAAATTTCACTCAGGCTAGTTTCTGGACCTTGCCAGACCTGACCTTTCAGGAACTTTCTATCTGTCTACACAGCTGGGCTTAGTCGGACAACGCGGCTACGCAAAACAGTTGTTTTTGTTTTGTGGGAAGATCAATATACCACATGAGTCTGGGTAGAGCCATGTGCCATCATGGAACGTGGCAAGCGCTCAAGCCTCAAGGCTTCATCTTACTTGGAAAAATGACGGGTCGGCACAGTGCAACACCTGGGCCAAACTTATTTCATGAAAGGAAGGATGCACTAACAACATGGCAAAACACCTTCGCCAGCATGGTAAACTTATCTACGAGTGTACCGTGTTTCATGTGTTGCACATGCCTCACATGTCTCGTCCTCCTCTGTCAACCCTCAGCCAGCAGCCAGCACCTCGTCGCAATCGGGTAAGTGAAAATTAAGTAACGTGTCCAGGCCTCTCCTACACCAAGCGAACGAGTTTTCTCCACTGCGGGAGACACAATCTGTGCCTTACGCTCGTGCATACTGCCTGAGAAGGCAGATATTCATAGAGTTTTTATACCTGCTAGTCCAGACCAGGGTGTAAGTTTTGCATATTTGTTATTTGGGTCAGTTGCAATTATGCAAGTGCACCAAGCACCATGCACAGACATTCCTATTTCTCTCTCGTCAACACCCACATGGGCTGTAGCTCCCTAAACTGTATATGAATTGTTTTTTAGACTGTTGCTTTGAAAAAAGAATTGACAGACTATTATTGAATCATATCACTTAATAACAGCAACCAAATGACACTGTGAATTCAAGTAAATTGTAAATATGACTTGTGTAAAGGTTTTTAAAAATACGATTTTTCTGTGAATTTGTAATCGAGAACCGGAATTGATGAGCAGTATAAGAATCGGAATCAGAATCATTAACATCCAGGCGATACCCAACCCTAGCTGCTAGAACAGGGATTGCTTGAATAAAAGCTTGGATCCTGCACATGTAGGCAGTAGCAGCGTTATAAAATGGAAATCCAGCAGCGAGCACAGACAACAAGGGCGCCTGTAATTTGTCATTCAATGCGAGTTAACCTTTGCAAGTCAAGGCTGATGTCGTCTGTTTTCTTCAGGAAAAGGTAACATGTTAGAGGAATGACGAATCAGGGAGGGACACACACACACACACACACACACACACACACACACACACACACACTTGAACACAACCCTGAAGGTTTCAAAATAAAAACAGGGTCTGTTTCTAAAAATGTCCTTTTTGTGGGCAACAGAGGAGTGTTCATGCCAGCTGTACATGTAAGTTCACTCAGACAACTCATGTTTGCAGCAGCAGAACATAGCTTGTGTTTGGCGTCTCGACTGCGACCTCATCACTCCTCGCAGATTTACTTTACAAGCAGACATTTGAGGAGTGATGAGATGATATCTTAAACCCCTGTAGCCGGAGCCTGCAGGTGGATGCTGGGGTGGTGGTGGGGCTGAAAGTGGGAATGCAGTATTGGTGCAGGGCAGCAGTGGCAATGCCAGAGCAGAGGGAGAGACCGGACATCTTGCAGCTTAAATAGACACCAAGAGAGATTTCTACATTATTAATTAGAATCTTTATGCATGCCTGTATGACGGCCTTATTAATTAATATTGCATTTGTTGAAAGTGAAAAAGAGAAGGATTAAATGGTTGATTTCTGTTATTATTAATAAAAAGCTGCTGTGATGTGCAGACGTAGATGCAACACATTCTTTTTAATTACACTGGCTTTTATTCAGTTTCATCCTCAAAGAACAAGTTAACCTGATGGACCTGCTGTGGAGACAAACAGCTGGAAATTGCATTGAAGTTGTCCACTCCGAGAGGCCAGAGCACATGGGCGCTCTTTCATAACCTCTCCATTATGCTAACAATAAAAATAATACTGTGCAGCTTTATTGATCCCTGAAGGGATGTTCTCTTTGTGTGAGTATGAATACAGCAAGAGCCATGATGGCAGAGAGTCGTGTGCACAGTGTCCATCAAATAGCATCTATGTATTGTGTGTGTAGTTAAAGCTTTATCTTGTCTCGTCCGTCTCCATCAGGCCGGGGTCTTCTCACCAAGAGGATAACCTGCCTTTGTCTATGAGCAAGGCATCATCGCTTTGGATCAGGATGCTTTGGATGGTTGTGTATATGTGGGTTTTTAGTGTTTATTATCAGGCTGAAAATAATCGGATCATATCAGAATCGCAATTCTACATTTCTACAATTGTGAATCAATTTTGAACTTTCAAAATCTATTTTTATAAACTTTTCTTTTTTTTTCGTCCTCAGTAAATTTTCACCAGCAGCCTGTTGTGCACTACAAACCCGCTGCATGCATTGTTTGCCATGCACCCTTTCCGGCCGTTGGTTCTGGCTAGTCCGTAGCGCTGCTAACGTTAGCTACCTCTCTGCGTCAGTAGTGTATGGGAGGAAGCTTTGACCAATGCCCGCAGAATAGCTCTTATCTGCAATGCGTGGACCTCTCGAGCCACGAAGTCATTCGTGACATTCAACACTACATCACAGATGCCTGGCAGCTTGAGTCTCGTCTTACTAACGAGAGTGATGCACGAAAGCGACACCGATTCTGCAGTTGCCCACACACAAGCTGAAAATCGATGTCTGTGATTGTTTTGGAAAACATACAAAACAGGAGTTTTACAGTATGATTTTTGTTAAAGTTTTTTGATAAATACAGAGGTAGCTGGCCTTATTTAAGTTTAAGTATTTCTTATTTCACATAACTTGAACATGTTTTTCTCAAAATGTTAAAGTCAAGTACTAAACAATGTTTTATTTTTCCAAGTTAAGCAAAAATACATTGTCCTTTGTTTTAGGTTTGCCTTGTGTATTCACATTATTTATATCAAATAGAAGCTGCATAACCCTGAACACATTTTAATGTGCTTTAATGTCTCTAAGCACACAGCAGAACGGAGGGAATCCTGAAATAAACACCCCTTTTGAGAATCGATTTTGGATCGAATCGTGACCTTAAGAATCGAATCGAATTGTGAGATATTGACAGATTCACACCCCTACTTGGTGGTTAGTTATCACAGAGGCAGACACGACATCATACATCAGGAGCGGTTGCAAGCTGAGCTGTCACAAGGTGGTTTGTCAGTGCACAAATAGTTTGCATGTGTACATCCGCGTGTCGGAGACAGCAACACAGCAGAAAGAGTCCTTAATCCTGTTTCACTCTCACCCAGTACCACACCCCTTCTACGTTTTTTTAACTGTCAGAGCCGGATCAACACGGGGCCCGCTGCTTCTTTTATACGTCAGTCACAGTTGAAATCAAGTGCAACATGTTAGGGTGTGTCCACGCTGGATTTGCACACAAGTCAGACTGTTTTTGTGCGAGTGCAGGGTTTGGAAAATGAAGCCACAGTCTTTCCTTAATCTGAAAGGGAAGTAAATCATTTACACTCGAGCTACAACTCTACACATCTGGAAAGTTTAAAAAGTGTGCTGCGAAGACGAGAAGGAGAAGGAAACACGGGAAATGTGTGCAATTATTAAAGAGCAGCAGTGAGAGAAATTAAAGTGTGTGAAATCTAAGAGAGGGAGACGGAGGACAAAGAGGCCTGAGGCAGGTGGAGAAAGAGACCGGCCATCTGGTCTGTATTGTTCTCTCTACCACTGACCCCTCCCTGTGTGCACACACACACACACACACACACACACACACACACACAAACACACATACCCTCACATAGCTGCAGACTGACCAGCAGGCGAGCACATGTTAGGGTGGGGTCAAGCTTCATGCATGGCAGGACGGTGTTTGAGCTCCACTCACTTCTCATGAAACCCTCGTCAACAGTAACTCTGTGGGAAAATTCAGCCCCGAGGATGAGCCAGCACTTCCTCTTCCTCTTCCTCAAGCCAATTCACTTTTCACCATGACTCTAATACACAGAGGTGGTTTGGCCACAGAATTGTCATTTTGAATTACTGCATATGGTTATAAAACACAACCACTCACTCTTTATCCGTACCACTCTCAAAGAATCTGCTGCTCCCACCAGCCTGCTGCGAGTGAGAAAACGCCTGAAGGTCTTTCTCAACACTACTCAACCACAACCAAATGCTTAGTGTAAGGTACAAATTAATTGATACAATTAAAGGGGAAAAAACAGCCGAAATGCAATGCCCAGATTGTTTTATACAATTGGAGTGATCACACAAATTAATGCAATTTTTCTTTAACTAAAAATGCACTCACTGTGTTAGCGAGGCGAATTAACTGAAACACATCAAGCTACTTTGTTGTTGCTCAATGCAAAAGGAAAACTCACCATCCGGTTTTCATCGACTTGTCTACAGGAAAAGTCTGTCTGATTTCAAATTAGTGCAGCTCTTCATCAGAGTACACAGATAACTGACCGCTGTGCAGCAGTCTGTGTGTCACCTGCCTGTAAACTGTAAACATGCACGCGATCCTGCTGCTACCATCACACGCAATGTCTGCGGGATGATCGAGGCTTTCAATAACGCCAGGCGGCTTTTAAGTGAGTGTATTCCCGTTATCAGCCGCACCTTGTCCCAGTGCTGGTTAACACTGTGGCTACATAAATGGACAGTTTATGGAGCGGATGTGCCGGGTGTTTAATTTAAGCAGCTACACCTGAAGCACACACACAGCGTGAGGTTGTGTGTGCGGACAGGAAGTAGGAGGCGGTGACGTTTTGTCAATGGAGTCTGGTGGCCTTGAAGAGAGGGACGTTACAGATGTGATCTTTAAGTGGACATATATTTGTTTCATTTAAAAAATTGTTCACGTTTTAATTTAGTTTTTTGCTGGTTATGAAACGGACTGAAATTTATTCTGATGACTCTGTATGACCTACAAAAGCAAACCAGACCATCAGCGACAAGATTGATTATTTCTATAGAGTCATCTTTAACGCCTGAAACTGCTGGCGGGGGGTAGGTGTCAGACAAAGAGATTAACTGCACGCCGCCTTTGTTTACATTTTCCAGGGGAAAAATTTAAAGTGAATGACATATATGACTGTTAAAGAAAGCAGGATGAGATTTTTTGTTGAATTCACCACTTCAGCATGTACAGGACAAAATCAGCAAAGAGATAAGAGGTACGGCTTTGTCCACAGGGGGCGCCAAAATCAACACGAACCAAGTGCCTCACAGCAGCTTTAATTATTTTTCAGAGCCTCTCCTTCCTCCTGAAACGAACAAGCCGCTTTGCCATTTAAAATTCGGTAATGACTGGTCGATTTCAGCGAAAGCAAGGTTCTACATAGAAACCTGCAGCTGTTCTGAACGGCCCATTTCAGAGGCGACCTTTTTTAAAATGTAATTCTGGAAAAACACGGAATTATGCAGTTTTCACTTTTTCACTGTGAACAATAAACACCCAAACATGTGAATCCCATGCAAAATATGAGAATATTCATTTAAAAGATATGGCCCCTTTAAAAAGAAAAGGTTAATCTCTGTAGGGGTCCTTTCTGTAATGTTGTCAGACACTTTGATTCAAAGCAATGTAAGTGCATCTGTCCCTAAGGATTACAGTGCAGTCGAAAAAGCCTGTTTTACAGCTGCAGGCTGAATTAATCTACTGGAGCATTTACAAACGTTTTTTTTCCCCTATTAGACATTTCAACACCAAAATATGTTAAAATAAAATACATAAATAAATAAAAAGGGCCAAAGTTTGAAAATAGCGAAATTCCCCTTTAATACTAGATAAGAAGGACGTCTATTCATGTCAAAGAAGAAAGTGACATCTGAGTCAATGCCAAGTTATCACAGTTACAGTGGTGCTGACAGAGTGGGACGAGACACTTAACAGACTTCACAAACACACACAATCATCTTGGGATTCCCTGCTTATCTCACTCTCCTAACACAGCCACAAATGCATAACAAAACAGAGTGACCTCATGCCTTTGAGACTGTGTTTCCACCCATCAGAGGAATGAAAGATTTTCTCGACATATCTGCCGCCCCTGAAACCTAACGTGTCCCAGTTTGAACCCAGAATGATTTCTGTCCTGACCTGAACCCAGTCCACGGCACATCGGGTGAAACTGCAGCTTTTTTCCTAATGACAACTAAAAGCCCTTTTCAGAAATATTCCTTGACCTCGTCGACCACTTCTCCACTCATCATCTTCAAACGGCCCTGAGAGCCCTCGAGCGGCAGCGGGATGTGGGCCGGTGAGGAAATGACAAAAGAGATGTACAGTATGTGACACTCTCTCAAGGTTAAGAGTGTAAAATATAAATGACATTTCACGCCAAAAAAAAGACAGAGAAGTCAAGAATCAAAAGCAGTTGGAGCTTTTAGTCAAAGGTAGGGAGAAAATAAGAGAGGAGGAAGAGAGACGAAGAAGATTTATGAGATAAAAGAACAGAGACCGAAACAGAGAGCTCATACATTATCTAGAAGGTCAAGCTGACCTCGAGTCCTTTCAGACTAAATCTAGCAACTTCTATCACTTCCTCGTTTCCTTTTTTTCCTTCACTTTCTCACTTCCTTTCTCTTCTGATGTCTTCTTCTTGATATCTCGTCCTCTTCCTGACTGATATCAGCTCTGAGATCGCTTACATTTCTTCTTTTGTCTCATCTGTCTCACAGAGCATTTATACTTTCAATGTTTCTGACAGTTTGCTTCCCCATTTTTGATTTTCCCCAAAAGAATTAAAAGCATATATAAAATGTTCTATTCACATCTGTAAAGCTGCACTTGCATCTTACTTTCAGGACTATTTTACAGCAACTTTTGTTGTACAAAAAATTGAAAGGATTTAGGCCGGAGATAAACTTGCTCCTTAACCTTGCGTTTGCGAACGCAACCGGCTGCATCATGAACGTAACCGCTCACATAGTTGTCTATGCACTACATGTGTTACTGGAGGAAACCTTATGTGCCTACCATATGTGTGGGATGTAAACATCAGACATGGCAACACTCGAGGACACTATTATGTTCATTCTGAGATCACGGAGGGAAATGTGAAAGCTTTCGTGTGTTCGATGGACAGAACACAAACAACATTTTCCAACATGTTCCTCCGTAAGTGACGTAACGGTGCCGGACTTGTGTCCATTTAGTTTTGCAGGTTTCCACGTCGACCTCTAAAATGGAACTTATCTGTCTCAACAGGCGTGTTTGTCACTGTGCAGAGGCAATGACACATCGTACAGATGTGGATATTTGCGGACTTGATCAGCTTGTCTTCAGAACGTTCTGCCATTGTTGTCCCTGCTGCTGTGTTGACCCTGTCACATCCCCTCTGCCTCCACACTGCCCCTACTGCTTATGTGCATGCTGCATCAGACACAATAAACACGTGGCAGCCCTAATGCGCACGCAAATGCATAATTAGTAGCGAGTACATCTCCAGCTTTAGATGTATTTTCATCAGCGGGGTTGAAGTAGGGCAGCGTAAAACGGCAAACCACGGCACCCTGATAAAGAAGGAAGTCTGAGGAAACCAGGGGGGCTTATTAATTACACATTAGTTTAAACTATAAACATATAGTTTATCAACACGTCTTTCATATCTGTTCAGTGCTGTATTATTTTTTTAAAGTAAAGATAATTACAAGCTGAATAAAGCAGTCTCTCTGATGCTCTTCAGTAAACATAGCATGTCCAGGGGGGCTGCAGCTAACATTAGGGTAGTTTTATGGTTTCAATTCCTTCAGTGTAACATTTACAAGGCTTTTAACAGGAGTCCAATTATCCCCAGAGGTTCAGCCTCTCCAAAACAAACAGATCGGGTAATTAAAAACAGGTAAACATTCAATAAAGGAGCTTCACAATAAAAATCTGTGTCTCTTTGACACAGGAGGAGTCAGGAGGAGCTGGGAGCAAACTCCTGCTAACATTAGCTCGAATTCCTTCAGGGTCACCATTTACAAGGTTTTTTACAGGAGCCGAATGATCTGCAGAGGTTTACTCCTCTACACAACAAAAGGACAGGTAATTAAAATACAGAAAAACTCTAAAGAAGGAAGTTCTGGGGTAAAATCTGTGTATCGATCTGTAGCGGACTGGATGTCCAGTGAAGGGGCTGCTAGCTGAGCTGCCACTAACGACCAAATAATTATTGTAATGTGACCATTTTTGTCTATCTATCTATATTCTTTGACACGACTTATGTTTTTCCTTTTCCTGTATTCCTCCTCTTTGCCTCCCTGTTAGCCCCGCTAAACCCGATCACATGAGAGTCATCAGCCACAAGTAATCCTGTCTGTGTGTGTGTGTGTGTGTGTGTGTGTGTGTGTGTGTGTGTGTGTGTGTGCACGTGCGTGTGTGTGTACGCGTGTGGCGATTATGCCCGGTCTACCTTGCTTTGGGCAGAAAAACTTTGACTGGTCTGGTTTCAGTTTGAGGATGTTCTGGTAACTCCGACATTAACTACAGTCGAATCGATCTGCTGACGTCTGCTGTCTGTCTGTGTGTGTGTGTGTGTGTGTGTGTGTGTGTGTGTGTGTGTGTTTGCGTGTGTAAGTTGTGGAGCAGGCAGTGAGTGATGTCCCCCCAGAGGCCTCGCAGTACCAGTAACTCGACACGCAGAGTTTCACATCAACAACTCGGAGAGAAGAAAGCTGCGCTCTGACCCCTCCACCTCTTTCATCTTCCTTTCTCCGCACTTCCTCCCCGATACTTTCCTCTGAGTTACGATGAGTTGATGCAGAAAACAGAGAAGGAAACAACCTGTACGCTAACGTGAAGCCACGGTTAGTCCTCTACAGTCAGGAAATTGTTGAGAAAAGTTCTGACAACTTCACAAAGCATGTCATGCTGAGACAGCTGGATGGAAAAGTAGGTTACTGCTTCCTCTGAACCACGCAACAAGGTTACAATAAAACTAAAACACGTGTAAATGTACAGCATTTTAAGCCAAATTAATTATTATCATTATCAAGAAATATCACATCAGCCTTCAATCCTCCATCCCCCCCTTTCATCTTCTCTGTCAGGTTACTTTTTCCTCCTAACATCAGCCCTTGTCTACTACTCTATCTGAATATGTAAGTTGACTTGCTCTCTCTATATCTTTTTCCCTCTCCTGTAATATTTGCCATGCTTTCTAACTATCTTTTGCCGTCTCCACACTTCTTTCAACCAGTTCTGCACTGACTTTGTCGTACCGCCGCCTCCCTTCAGCCCTCTCGCCGTCTTTGTCTCTACTTTGTCTCACCTTGAAAGAGTCCGATCCCCTGAGTTTTGGGTTCAGAGTCAATTTTCAGCTTCATAGAGTGCGAGAGAGAAAAGAGAGAGAAAGAGGCAGTGAGGGTAGGATCAGGTGGACCAGAGGAAGTGTGACATGAAGCCGACATAATGACAGTAGAGGAAGAAGAGGCCCTAACCTTAACGCCCGAAGACAAAGACAAAAAAGTGCATCAAAACTCCCTCAAGGAAGGTTTCAAATGGTCTCTTTTATATCTGTAAGAAACACTACAGTAACAGAAACAGGAAGTAACACTGTAGGTTCCACCTTTTTATATTCAGGTCTTGCTGCTATACTTCAACAAGACTAGGTCAAAACCTAGTATGTGGGTCAATGTGTGCTTTTGTGGGCAATGTGTCCTGGGACTGTCCTTATGAGGCCGTGTTTGAAAGCAGGTGCGCGCTGCGGACGTAGGTGAGGACAGCGGACGAGCAGCGGAGGAGCAGCCCCGCCTACTACCCGAACAAAGTATCCAGAGCCATATAGACAGAGAGTCGCGTCGGCGGAGGTCCAATATGCTCCATGATCCGCCATTGCCATGTTGCATCTCTCTCTCTACAGCTGTGGTACCGTCACTCAGCCCGTTACTCAGTCAGTCAGTCACATACAGACCCATGTGTAGGGCAGAAATAGTCAAATATAGTACATAAAGATTCTTTAAGTTTTTTTATATACCGGTGCGACCAATATATACCTGTATAAAATGCAGAGAGAGGTATTTTACTGTGTTACAGTATTTTACCCAGACGATGGTGCTGTAATCGAACCAAAGTTGTTGGATGTTAAGTGGTGACGCTACAACGTCTCCAATTTACAATATGCTGCAGTGCTGTTTTGCTCGCTGTTTTAAGCGACTTGATTGTTGCTATAACGCTTCGTCACGGACATGCACCTTCATGATCGCCATTGCAGCCACCACCCTCACAACAATCAATGTTACCGTAGGCTGCCAGCTACCGCTAGCTACAGCGCCGCTAGTTAGCAGGACTGCAAGGTTGACATGGTGAAAACAGATGGTAGGCTATAATTTGTGTGTGTTTAGAATGTGTTTTAAATGAAAATACATTTACATAGTGTTGACACAACTTGTATACACGTTACACACCTCTGGGATACCCCCCAAAACACACTGCGTCTTATCCGGATTCTATGGTATGTCAGGTTTAGGGTAAGTGATGTGAAGAAGAAACAACAATCAGCAAAGAGGTCATGAAACCTGTGCTGAACTAACTTGTTCAAGCAGCTGAAAAAACAGCACAAAGTGCAGCATGATGGGTGTGTGAAGGCCGAGAGGAAGAACGAGCTGCTCCCCGCCCTCGTCCAGTCAGACATCCATAACAGAGACGTTGTACAGCACGACTCCCCGGTCCACCCAACTCACAGAGACAACCTGAACATACCAATACAATCACAACCACGTTTCTCCCTCCCTTATTATTTGCTCCATTTTGATCTACTTTGGGCTGATGTAAATGTGGTCTCTTTTCCTTCCAGGGGGTATCTTTTGTTTTTGCCTGTTTGTTTACATATGCTGTTTGCTATCCATTTATAATTGATAACAAAGAAAGAACACAATATGAAAGTCCTCAGGAGCTGTTTTTGCTTTCATCTGAGTCATTTAAATGCTTGATACCAATACTACTTGAAAAGTGCACACTTCCAGTACATTAAAGTTATTCACTTCAATCCAGTGTACATGATAAACAGCCAAACAAATCTGCAATGCATAAGAAATGGCTTCATCCAAGCTGTTCTTAATGATTGTTATACTTGGGTATATAAATGGGTGATCATAACAGCACGTACACATGTTACGTACACATGTTCTGTAATTTCCTGTCGTAACCTGAAATGTCCCAGTAACCTGGTTTGTTGTGTGCATGTAAATGTAGTCAGTGTTAAAGGTTGTTTTTTGCTCCCTCCCCCTTTCTCGTCAACACAATGCCCCCCCCCCCCCCCCCCCGCGTCTCTGGGGAGTCCCCCATCCAACCCCCCCCCTCCTCCATCTACCATGACCCTGACGCCCCGGGGCATTGTGGGGGTCTGGGAATGTGTCTCCTTCAGCAGGACCAGCTGGAACGAGAAGAGGATCAGCTACAGGAGCAGGAAAAAGATGCCATCACACTTTAAAAAACATAATCTGTCTATAAAAGTTTCATGAAATTCTGCCAACACGTCAACAAATACATTGACGTAGGCCGATTTTCACACCTTCCTCTCAGTGGTTACAAACCCAGCAGCTTGAATTAACTCATTTTAGACATTTGCTGACATCGTGGCAAGGCGAGCTCCTCCTAACGTTAGACATAAGTTCCTTCCAAACTCCCTTTTTATGCGAAACCAAAGACAAGAAATCCAACTTCAAAGATATTCCATCTTCCACGATAAGAGACTCAGGCATATGTTGCTACTGTGACAGCTGTTGCTTTCATTGGAATATATTCAGTCAATTAAACATTTAAGAGAAAAAACACATTTTATTTATTTATCCAAACATGGAGGAGCAACTTGTTTTGGCCATTTCTGTCCACCCGGAGCTGTACCTATGACAAACAAACAGTATCACAATAGAGACCAAAAAGCCCATTTGTGGCAGCAGATTGGCCGGACACAAGAAGTTGCTGGTAAGCATTTCATCCTAGAGCTCCCCAGCGCCGTGCCAGTGCCTTTCAACCGGAAAAAGGCGTTATGTGGGCACGGAGCCTTTGGGTGCTTTCACACCTGACAGCTTTGGTCCGGACTTTACTCGGAAAGTCCACAAATGTGTTTGGTCTGCACTCTGGTGCACTCGGTCCGTTTCCAAACGAACCACGGTCCGGTTTGATTCAGGTGTGAACATTAACAGACTTAAAGTAGGACCAAATACAGGAAGCAAACCATAAAACTGTCACATTATGGGTGCTGACACTTGCAGAGACAGGCAGCAAGATGATTTCACAAACGCTTGTGGAAACGCACGAGAACACGGAGGTGTTCAAAGTGTTCGGTGAAAAACTAAAGGAGAAAGAAACTGATCGAACTGTGGAACGGTTAAAAGTAAAAAAAACTCCAACAACAAATCATTAAAGTCTGAAATCGCGTGATTGAGGAGTGTGCGCTCTGTATTTGTTTACTTCAGGAACTTTTCCCACATTGAAATTCCGACCAATCAAAGAGCAGTTTCCTTGTGCATCAAAAGCTTTGGTCCGCTGGTAAAAGCTGCCGTGTGAACACAAACCAAACTTGAGGTAAAATGAAACATTGTAACAATTTGGTCTTTTTTTTTATTTGGATCAAACAAACGGACTTTAGGTGTAAAAGCACCCAACCCAAAGGAGGCCATGTTTTTCACTCTCATTATGGTAAACTTTGGACAATTATTAAAACTATTAAAGTTTCATTAGTTTCCTCAGGTTTCCGTCATTATCAGCATACCCTTGATGCTGGCAGCATCTTCAAATATAAAATGCAATACTATTAATATTTATCAATATAATAAATAGCCATATAGCCCAGCTCTATGTGCAAGAGAGTGTCAATCTACTTCACAGAAAGCACAACAGAGTCAAAAGAAAGTCATATGTTTGATGTCAGGGTCTGACTTTTTCCTAAAAGATGTTCTTTTATACTCTCTCTTGTAAAGTGACACCAGATATTATTGACAGTTTGTTAAAGAGTGCTTGTATCAATGAAGCTCTCGAGACACATGAGCTACAACTTGTGACGTGAAAAAGACCCAAAGCTTTCCCAGAGAGACCAGGCTGTTGACTGGAATCATTGCCTTATCCCCACGTTGTCAGTTTAACCAGCATGATGAGATATATAGTAGGAGCTGCAAACTTCGTTACATATATGACTGTAAAGATGGACAAGTAGGGGGTCAAAGTTTGTTGCACCTCTCGAACACTCCAACACCCCTCAGGATGCAGCTGCCTGAGCCTGTATGACACCCCGGGAGCACAAAGTCGTCACATCCAGCCTGTTCATGTCAATAGGAGAAACTGATCAGGTACTGGGGTTCAACTGCTGTATGAAATTCTTCTGCCTGGTTTTGCTTTTGTCTCATTGATGATGGCAAAGGTTTGATATCATTTTAAATCAGTATTTCATAATCAAGTCTGTAAAATCTTTTCAAGCGTCTTACTGAGCAATTTCAGGTAAAGCTTTCAAGATTAGTAAGTAACTGAAGGCTTAAGAGACTAAAATGTTCTCAAAGGTTAAACTCTGTAATGAGCTTTTGCTGACTGAGAAAGCAGAAACAATACTGGTTTTACTGGTTGCCTAATTGGTGGTAAGAACCTGCACCTACAACCTTCAAACATGAGCTGATAACACGACACACCATTTTTATTACACACAAACTTCCACTCAGTATAAACTAGGGCTGCATGATATTAGAAGAAAGTGCAATTATTGCAATATAAAAAATATACAGGAAATTACACCAGATAAAAGCAGTGTGTTTTAATTAACACTCAAACTTTTTTTATTTGTGACTTTAAGTCATTTTCCTCTCCCAAAAAAACCCTCTCCTACTTTTACCACACTCGGTTCAGCCTAATGAAAGAGCAGAGAGAGTTCAGGTGAAGAGACACGTTTCTTTATAAAATAAATACAAACAGACGTGTGGGCTGCAGTTGTGTTAATTATACGTATTGTCATCATATCATTTCTAACGGTGTTCAAATGTGTGTTGAATTAGGGTGATCATCCCGTGACAGCAACTCTTTGAAACAAAAGCTCATAGTATCCTACTTCCTGTCGGTACACACAACCTCGCACTGTGTGCGCGAACGGTCTGCAGTGTTGCCAGATATACGATAACTATCGTATTTGTACGATAATTTTGCCCTCTGTACGATGTAGGATCAATAATGCCAAAAAAGGCCAAATGTACAATAATTTTGACCTGTCAAAGTTCAGCAATGCATCTGTCACTCATTGCATCTTTGCACGAGTGCGGCTTGCAAGCGGCTTCCCTGAATGTGCGATGATTTCTGCAGGGATATGTATGGCCATTTCTAAAACAGTGCCAAGCATGTGGCACAGCTAAAAAAAGTTTCAGGACTTCTGTCATGTTGAGCCTCATAAACTTCCATCACAGACCCGCTGGCTCTCTCTGCACCAAGCTGTCAAGCTAATGTGCACACAGTGGGACACTCTGAGGCTTTTCATCACCAGTGTAGATATGGTGCTTTTATTTCGAAGGGTTATAACGGAAGGAATGATTGTGTAATGGGCTGCAGTTGACTCATCAGTTGCCGTCTTGTACAAAGGATGGGACCTCCATGTTGCTACTGTGAAGGACATTTTTATGTTAACCTGTTTGATCATGTGTTTTCTTTAATATTATATAGTTAATAATCATGGTATATTAAGCTACGGTTAATTTAATGATGCATTTGATTATTTTAGACACAGTGTTTGTTCCTCTCCAGGGTCTTGTGCATGATTTTCTGTTGCTCCTTCTGTCTGAGAGAGAGATCGTTAGTGGCCTTGTCTAGGGCGAAGAGCTCTGTGGCAAGGGGTAAACTCTAGATAGTCAGGCGCCTCAGCTAAAGTCATAACAATAACACCTTACTTTGTCTCTGTGAGAAGGAGTTATTTCTGTAATGTATAACACACACTGTGAACCTTGAGTCTGTGTCAGTCAGCTAGACAGCTGCGTTCTGTGTGGTACCGGTCTGACCCGGATCGAGTTGTGAATTGCTTTTACTCATCTTCTATTATTCTTCAATTTAAGACATCTTTGTTTCTCAAAGAACTTTATTAGTCTCGCCATCAGTTTTGCAATGCAGTTTGGTATTTTGACCCTTTTTTTTCATATGCACGATGCAGTCTTGCAACACTGATGGTCTGTGACCGGTCCGCTTACATGGCCACAGCATTAACCAGCACTGGTGCCGCTGATGAGGAGAATACACACACTTATTATCCACCTTGCGTAACGGACCGTCTGCCTCGATCATCCCGCCGCCATTTTCTGTGATGGGAGCAGGCTTGTTTACAGTTTGCAGGCAGGTGACACACAGACTGCATGCCCAGCGGTCAGTTCACTCTGTGCTCAGGTGAAGAGCTGCACTAGTGTGATAATAGGCTGACTTTTTCTATAGATTAGTCATGGAAAACGAGAAACTGACAAATTTTCGCTTTGCACTGAGCAGCAATAAAGTAGCAGCTTGACGTGTTTTGCTTCACTATCGCACATCCTGCGATGTGACGAAAATATATATATTCTTCAGTGCTCGCAGATAACTGCTAACAACAAAGCTAACTACAAAAGCAGTGTTATTAACAATTCCTAATGTGTGAAAACAACCAGTGAGGAGACTCAATATGTATCTAAACAGTGTAACATCGTTGCTCCTCTTGTTTGGCCCTCAGAACCATAGCTGGGAGAATGCTGACTTTGGCCCGGCTCTTAGCTGCTAACTAGCTAACTAAGCAGAGAGAACAGTCGTGAGACATTGCGGTACTGATGCATTAAACAGGTGCTTTATTCAATCAGTGGAGCGAACAAAACACACAGCACTTTTCACATCCGCTACACTCAAATCTAAGATTATCAGGAATCTTTCAGCTGCCTACTGTAGCTTTAAAACACGTGGAAAACATGAGCTGTAAAACTACAAATAGATCTAACAGATGCAGGGACAACAGACAGGGTCCAGATTCTGGTTAGATTTTTCATTGAATTATCAACTATTAGAAGGGCAGCTCTAGTTTAAAGTAACTTTTATAAGCCACAACAAATGCGTGACACCAGCAACGCCAATAAAAACAACCATCAGTGCTAGATAATGAGAACCCGGTGACGTGGATAGTCTTCATTTCTTCTTGCAAATTAAAAGCAGCTAGAAGAAACAAAACATTTGATATGCGTGAGCCAGCAAATCAAAATATTTTGCCAACGTAAAACACAAACCCACATGAAAACACCAGACCTCAACTCTCCTACTCTTTTCATCTTACACTTTACTGAACTTGTAACTACCAGCGACCCCCAAACGTAACAAGGCCTCCTCTCTGCCTCCGAGGTCAGAACCAGCTTCTCAAAACCAGCAGACTTTCCTCTGTGTGTGTGTCACAGCCACAATGGAGTAACTCACATCTGTTCAACAAAATCCAACAATGGTGGAGGAGCGAAAGTCAGGGGGAGCAAGAGAGAGGGAGAGAGGAGAATACAGACTCCCCAATTATCTTACTCCTTCTGCAACAACCACTCCCACTCCCTTACCCCCCCCATCCTACATACACACACACACACACACACAAACTCGTATCTTTCTATCTCTCCCATGTCGAAGCCAAATCCAAGAGGCCCTTGGGACTTTTGCCTATTGACGAAACTAAACACTTGGACAAGAGAAGGGGGAGAGGAAGGGGGAGAGGGTGAGGGACCCCAGGGAGGGGGATGGTGTTACAGAGTGAGCACAACTAAAGTGAACTCTCTGCTCATTAGGCCTTGAAATATTCCATTCTTTCCACGGCATCGAGGTCTCTCCGTGTGAGGAGTGTGCAGCTGCTGTGTGCCCAAGTGTGTGTGTTTGTGTGTCGTGGATAAGGCCTAAAGAATGCTGCTTCGATGGTCATTTGCAGCTGCTCTACATCATCATACTGTTGAATCTAAACAGAAACCACACACACACACATACTCTTTATCTCTGAGTCTGACTGACAGAAGTTTCACAATACTCTTTAAGGAGGGGTATGAGAGTCTAATTCAGTACATTTTTTTGTCAAATTCTGCAAACAACTCCTCACAGTCCGCTAGCTGTCTGTTCTGTGAGCATGCTGAAAACAATCTGGTGTTTGTGAACAGCCCTGGCAACAAACATATTGTCTCAGGCTGAGCCACACAATAGTTGCATACTTTATAGTTTGCGAAGTGCAGGACATTTCAAGAAAAAATTAACGAGTAACTTTCCCCCGCTTCCTAAAAACCTAAAACTACTTGTTGCCGACATTTTAGCAAAGTCAGGCACTTCTCTGTACCTCTATTAGAGCTTCGGAGCGCCTGTCAATCCATCTCTGAAGGACCGGCGGTGTCTAGAAAGTCACACAATCGGCCGCAATCAGGCTTACCACACTGTTATGAACCCAAAATCAACATATTTGCTGTCGTTTAAGTGCAATACAGAAGGACAGAAGGATGCTGTAATAACTACACTGGAAGTGAAAATTGTTTCTCTGGTCCTTTTGCAAGACAACAAGCAAGCAACTTTGAAGAACAACCATATTGAGGCAACCTACATACTTCATGCTAGTCTCAATGTTTATAGATTTCATGACACACCATTCAAATTGTGTGCAATAATATGAAAATACAGAGTTGGTGTCTTTTGAGATTGATTTGCCTGTACTGCAAAACACATTGCAAAGTAAATCTTGTACAAACATCTGGTGTGCTGTTGTTAAACGAAAGCATGATGGCAGACCAACTGAATCTCATGAAATACTCTCAGTTTCTTACATTTGGGGTCCAGACCGAAGAGAGCTACACTGCATCTGAAACAGTGGTGTATTCAACCATGATTTGGAGCGAAAAGTTGTAATAAAAAAAGCCATAACCACGATCAGAAACAAACGGCAAGCAGATGCAAATAGGCAGATTGTATCATGAACCACCTTAAGATGCCACAATGACATTTTAGCACCAGTTAGCACTGTTCTATATTATAAGGAGAGTTGTATGACCCTGAACCCTCAATAAAAAGCCCAAACATGACATCCATGCACAGTGCATCCTCTCAGGTCATGTGTTCTTACCCGTGTCCTGTCTGAACTGATGCATGGACTGGAGATCTATGATGTAGGGCGAGAGCCGGCTGTCCACCTGGCCGAGTACCACGCTCCCTCCGCGGGGGTCGCTGCTCCGGATGGCCGCCTCTATCTGGTGGGAGACGGCAGGGCTATAAGGCCGCCAACGGCCGTGTTCGTTCAGCCATTCCCACACCACCACGGCAGAGGCCAGGAGCATGTTGTTACTGTTGGCCCTGCAGAGAAAATTTATGATTAATTAACAAGAAAACACTCTTTATTTTTCATCATTGCTTTATGCAGTGAGGGATTTGTTTGCCTGGAGCAGACAGGCCAACCACACAACAAACACTGTGGTATTTGCACACAATACTATCTGTATTTTAATTCCAATTTTGCGATTTCATATGATAAATTAGTAAGAAAACACACTGTACCCCAAAGCTAAACAAAGCTGTGTGTCTTACATGGAGCTAACGCCGGGAGAGAGCGACACATTCTTCTGCGGACATCCGAGCTCCTCGCATGGCCAAGCGGAGAAGGAAATCACGGTGTACTGCCTGTGTTATAACACCGTGTTATGGTGGTAAAACAGCCGCAAAGTGAACGGACAACGAAGCGGCCTTTGTATTTAGATTTGTATGGTCCAGTCCCTGCTCCAGACACACGGATAGCTTCTCCGGCGAATCGCTTATTTCCAGGGACGGCCTTTTGTGAGATTTTGGCTCAGTGGAAGAAATCTCCTCGGTTTAAAACAATAACGTTCCGGTTGATATTTCTCGTAAAGCGTTTAAAATTAACTCCCGACTGAAGCAGCTTCTGCAGGGTGGAGATAGCAACAGCTAGTGTGTGTGTTTTCCTCCCGTAGTTTGGGGCGTTGCATACCGAAATGTTGGGAAAGTGTAGTAGAGTTGTGACGTTCGCTAACTATCCGATTCTTTTGAACGGCTCTTTGGTGCGAATGACGAGAACCGAGTCATAGGTGAGGTTTCTTTTGTGCCCAAATTTCACTGCCTGTCCTAGATCCACTCCCCTTTATGCTGGATTATCACAGGCATCTATTTTCAACCGCAACTCCACTATACTGGGCCACGTACAGCGGAATCATGTCACCACAACATATTGCCCACAGTGAGCAACATTATAACCATCCGCTAGGTTTGTTGTTTTTCTGTTTCTCTGTAGTCATATAGAGTTGTATCGTAAATTATTGGCGAATAACTGGCATTGATTAACTGTTGCTACATTATTCTGCTGTTTCCTTTTAGATTTTAAAAGCGTGTGTCTTGACACTGGAGAAAATGGTCAGGCACGTTGGTTAGTCTGACTCACTCACTCATCTCGGATCTTATGGCTCCAATGGCTCTCAGACAGGAATGGAGCCATAAGATCCGGCTCCCTTCTAAGTGCCGAATTCCCAACACTAAAGTGTAGTAGCTTCCAACAGCGCAACCTAACGACTCTCCAACCAGGTGTTACGCCGAGTTGTGTTACCCGACGAGAAGTGGCTGCAGCTCGCGGGAACGCGCACAGCTCAAGTGGAAATACCGGACATTGTAATGATTCCTACGGCAATGTTCTGTTTAAACGCGACATACATTTTCTTTGTGGATATTTAGAAAAAAAAGGTTAATAAATTATCAAAACAGCCCAAAATATGAGCTGGTAAATGTATTTGAACCTAAAGTGTCTGATAGGAGACTTTCAAGTTTGATGCATTATTTGGAAAAATAGATTACTGTTAAATTGCTTATGATTAATAAAAACTTCCCCCAAAAAATTTAAATCGTTTTCAAACTATAAAATACCACAGAAACCATTACAATGTACGGTCTTTTTCGCATGCGATGTGCGCGCTCCCGCGATTAGAATGCAAATCTCGGAGGGCAGACACAACGCGGCACAACACCGGGTCATATCGGAACAGGTTCAACTGGTCTCGATCCTGTGAACACAACACTTCAAGTTTATACTGATAACAAATGTAACAAAGAAAAGGTGTCCAGCGTGCATTTTAGCCCAAAGGCAATGCTTTTTATGTTATTGAGATTTTGTAGCGACTGAACTCATTTAACATCTGTGTCATATTCCAAGTTCTCACTGCCATCTTAGTAGTCGACTGATTACACTTCTGCAAGCTCATGAAGTCCTCCCTACACTGCTGTTGAACACTTTTTATTTTTTTCACATGCACCAGTTTATATTTCTACTATATCCTTTTTTCACCTGTTGATTCGAATTTCTGGGTCCACTCTCCTAGTCCGACAAACTTGGAGGAAAATCCAGGATCGACACAGACCTCTTCATGAATTAAATCCTTTTCTTCTTCCTCTCGTCTCCACCATGGTTCTTTCTTTCTCTCCCTCTACTCCAGGTGATCGTACAAGGCCCAAATCCCCTCGCCTTTCTCTGTCAGATAAAATGCAAAATCCCGACAGAGAAGAATTAGATTCCTTCTAATGGACTAAGATCAGGGAAAAGCAAAGTAGGTCCATGATGCGATGAAATAAACTCTGCCATGTTTACCCTAACGCTATCCTTCAGCGTCCATCTTTACCGCTGTGTGGGAAAACTGGGTATGAGGTTACAGAGGGGACTGGGAGGACAGCAGCCCCTCACCACGCCCGGAAACCCCCATGGAGATCGACAACCAGTAGAAAAGGGTCTTCAAAAACATTTAAGCATGGGTCCCCCTGTTGAGTACTGTGTAACGCAGTTAAATATTTGGTTTGACCTATTCTGTTTTAGACCTTAGAATAACTGTTAGTTACAAGCATAGGAATTAACAATATGCCATTAATATAATCATTACTTTACCCAAATTTTACAGTCACAACATTTACCGTACCGTGGTGTTTAGGCCTACTACAGGGGGTCATCTTTTTGAAAGTGGCCACATGCTGCCATCTAATGGACAAAATGTAAATTACATCAATATTATTTTAAACGCTGTTTTAAGTCGAAATAATGCAAGTTAAAAGCAGTCGAGGTAGTCTGAGGGCGCGTATACATTACCATGTCGTCGATAACTGCTAATACATTACACATTTTGTGTTGTGAATGTATATCGTCGGTTTAAAACGTAGTTCAACGCCTTTTTTTCTCGTCTATTCCTATAAAGGCTAATGCCAGCTCAGTGCGGCGAGTAGCCGTGATCGTTTCCAGTGTTAACTGTAGGGGCAAAATTCGTTTTTAACCCAAATGCTATTTAAAAACACCTTCATGACAGAAGTAACTGCTCTGAAGTCCAACTTTTTTTAGAATTGTGACGTCACATGAAGCAAGCACGGCTCCATAGCTCAGGGGTTAGAGCACTGGTCTTGTAAACCAGGGGTCGCGAGTTCAAATCTCGCTGGGGCCTGCCCAACATTTTCATTTTTATTGATTGAGAAGAGTTTTCTGTAAAATCTTTTTATATATGTAAAGCACTGTACAGAAAGGAACAAAATATTCAAGTCTAGGTTTAACCATTGTAAAATCTACACT
Organism: Semicossyphus pulcher; assembly: GCF_022749685.1. Lineage (NCBI taxonomy): Eukaryota > Metazoa > Chordata > Actinopteri > Labriformes > Labridae > Semicossyphus > Semicossyphus pulcher. The sequence goes on from NW_027211701.1 coordinate 3,196,754, forward strand.
AGTATGACTCTATACTCAATGATCAAGACATAAGTAACTACTCTTATTTTAGGAAATGAGTGTTACAAATTTTTACAGGATGATTTTCCGAGATCATTTCTTCATTTGATTTTTTAAAATTATTATTTAATGCTATACCCACTTTAACCTTTTAGTGTGACTCTTGTATTTTACTCTGTCTTGTGGTTTTATTCATTTCTTCTTCATATTTTATAACTTTGAGTCTGATTTTATTATTATAGGCACTGAGTGTACTACATTATATATTAATTCCTTTTCTATCATTACTTTATCCATGTAAACATGTAGGCTACTAGAGCTCTTTGGGTCAACTCCAAATTGTTCTTTAATGTGCTATAGCCTACAACTGCAAGGAACTCCAGCATTGCTATTGATTGTGAACTTTGCTTTAATAATCAGGTAGAGAAAGTTGTACAGGCATGTTTTTTTCAGTTCAAGTTAATTTCTAAAATTAAATCCTTTTTATCCTTTATGACTTCCACAGGGTTGTGAATGCTTTTGTTTTGTCCCTTTTGGACTTCTCTAATGCCCTCCATACTATACGGGTATATCTTGGGCTTCCCTTAACCGCTTTCAATTGGTCCAAAATGTTTTATTCTTTTTTATTTTTGGTTTATCTTTACAAGTTAAAGGCTTGTGGAATTGAGTTTTAAAATGAACCTAGCAGAATGCTAGACTTTGCTTTCTAAACTATTGATAACCCTTAACTTTTCCAACATCTATAATTCTGGCTGTTTTCCTTGCCAAATACTGAAAACAAATTGAAAAATTGCACTTTTCACAAAGAGATTTTGCTTTGCTTTGCTTGCGTTTATTAAAAATATTACCATGCAGCGTTCAAGCCTTGTGGATGACTGTAGAGACTTTCTGTACGTTTCTTTCTGAAACATTTCCTTATACATTAATGTAACTGAAGCAATAAACCTTAAAATTATGTGTTTTCTGTTTCCAGTTTGTACCTCCTCACAGCCTGTGGTCAATAACACATGCTGGTACACAGGTAAGATCGTGATTTAATGAAGTAAACATTATGTTAGCAAATCTTTTTAGACACTTACCGTAGTAGTTTCTGTTGGCTCAGGTCGGGTCCCTACTAGACCGGGTCTGAAGTCGTTTTGAAAAACTATTTGCGGCCGTATCAGACAGATCAACTGCTAGGAGGGACGTAGTAGGAAAACCCGGTATTGTGTAGGTCCATTAAAGTGGGACTTTCAGCCAATTCAGAAGTTTGAGTCCAGCGTGAGACGAAAATATAACATAGACTTGTTTTTAACCCACGCAATGTGTTTCCTTACCTAGCTAACTATCTCTTTGTCTAACCTCAACAAAACATGTACACAACGTTTTAGAAATGTAGAAAATTGGGGTAAAAACGGGAGTGTGCTGTCATAGACAGACACGAAAACAGGCCTACAGTAGAGATACAGTAAATTCATATTGTATTGTCATGTAGGCAGCTTTCAGAGCCCGGATAGCTCAGTCGGTAGAGCATCAGACTTTTAATCTGAGGGTCCAGGGTTCAAGTCCCTGTTCGGGCGGTAATGTTTTCGATAATTTTATATACTATATATATATATATATCACCTATATAAATGTATATATATAAGTGGCATGACATATATATATATATATATATATATATCCTCACCCCCGTCCGACTGTTTCCGAGCCTCCAATCGCGTCCTCCCGATTTCAGCTTTCAAAGCCAATCGCGTTACGGGGATTTCAGAATTTTCATCTTTCCCAACCAATGGCGCTCAGAGGATTTCAGCTTTCTAGCTCCCGCCCCCTCCCTGCTTTCAGCCAATCTTAGCCACGCAAGTCCAACTTTCTGCGGGGTACCGGATGCGGCGGCAAACTCAAACTCGAAGCGGAATTTCAGCTCTCAATCTCAAGGTAAATGGCATCAATACAACTACTGTCATCCATATATTATTATATTGATCGTTCGCGTCATTGTGGTTAGCGTCTTTGTGTCAAATCCAGTTGTCGGTATATAAAAAAAAAAGACCGACAGTCGTCTTGGTTAACACGGTCGATGTCTCCATTCACTACAATGATTATTGTTGTCAGATTTAGAGACGTGTAAGTTATGTTTGTATTGTATTTTGTCGTGTTACATCGTCATGCATCTTGTATCTCCGCACATCGTTGTCGTATCATCTCGGTACTAACGTTGTTGAGGACATTTCGGTTAAGTTATTTATATATAGAATATAACATCTCCCTATTTCATGAGCTTATTGATTATTTATTAACATCTCAAACAGCTGAGGGGGCAGGCAACTCTGTTCAAGGGCCCACAGACATGTGACTGTGGTTTCCATACTAAGAAGGTATTTGTAAACTAATATCAAATTGTCATGTGCAGATTGTTGATGATGTGTTCTTTATACTAATGTTTCTGCTTCTCTTTAGCCTCCCAAGAAAGTGTAGCCACCGAAGAAAGTGGCCACAGACCATCTACTGTCAGACCCATGCAGGGATGCCACTGGAGCAGTGGCTGGAAGACATTTAGTGGAAAAGGGCAGAGATTTGTATTTTTTTTTTTTTTGTATTTTATTCTTTTTTTTGGTATTGTATTTATTCATTATTGTGTTCTTTGCACTACTGGAGTCATTTGATTAATACACTTTGGCATCATTTTTCTCATTTCTTTTGTTGTGTTCAATTAATTGTCGTTCCATAATGTTGTGTGCGTGTGTGTGGAGATGGGGTGCGTGAAAGAGAGGGTTTGGGGGGTGGGACGTCTTTGTTTTCACTGTGTTTTCTATTTATAATAAATATGTGGTTTGTTTCTACAACAATTCTTTCATTTGACTTATTTAAATCTCAGTGTAATACCAGGAGTCAAACATGGTTTTGCTTTTTGCCCCACCATGCATGATAACACAATACAGTACCATGATACTGTGGCTATAAAATAGACCTTTCTTAAATGGGAAGGAGATGCTAAAAGCTAATTTTTTCAATTCATTAGTTAGAAATAATGTCATACCTAATACAGTTCTATGAATTAATGTCAATAAAACTTCTGAGGAAGAATTGAAATCACAATATCGCTTTCCTGCATCATGCATCATGAATGCATAATAAAACACAGAATGACAAATGGTACTGATTTAATTAATTCTGAATACTAATAAGTGTTTTTCTTATGCCATATAATCCCTTTTTTTCCCCTTTTTCCTCTCTTTTTCTTCCTTCCCCCTTCTTCCCCTTCTTTCCTCTTTCTTCCCCCCTCTGTATAGACTATTGTTCCCCAGAGTCGGTAGAGCATCAGACTATTAATCTGAGGGTCCAGGGTTCAAGTCCCTGTTCGGGCAGATACATTTTGCCTTTATGCCGTCGCATCGAAGGCTTCTCTCCTGCAGCTTGAAGCATATGAGTCATTGGTATGTATGGAGGCCTAAATGTGACAGGACACTAAATAACGTGTATCATAACATATACATTTAAATTTGTTAAAAAACAAAAAGATATATTAGAATCTTATTTTCAGGTTTTTTTTTTTCTTTCTATTTTTGCATAACCACAAAAACTTTTTTTTTAAGTTTTTCACAGTTACTGACATTCAAACCACAGCCAACTTTTTTGCAAAGCTGCAGTATGAAAATCAGTACTATGCATAATATTTTGCATCTCAAAAGTACTTGATTTGATGAGAAAAATGTGGATTCAAGATGTTTATTGTCGCTCCGGTTATACAAGTATAGTAGGCCTACAATTGTGTGAAATTCTGTAGCTGGGAGGCTCCATTTAAGAAGGGTAAATATTAAATATAAAATACACACAACATTTTTTAAAATGTAATAAAACAAAAGAAGCAGTAATAAAAAATAAAAGTATTTGAAAAAATATGTATTTAGTTTTAAATATATACATCAAAGGCATGTAGAGCTGTAAAACATCCATTAAAACTCAAATAGTAACTTTTGGCATTAAGAGTTATAAATGATGCTGTGTAATGAGTCACACAGTATATTTTATTAAAACTTCAGTTTATATTCAGTTTAATGGCACATGAGGAACTTTTATGGCCTTGAAAACCAGCAGATTGCAATAAATGAAGGTGTACAAACAAAAACAACCAAATGCAGTTAACCTGCAACCCTGCAATTATTTAATAAAATGGCTGTTTTTCTTTTCCCAGTAGGCTATAAGTTACTTTTAGCAGACACATTCCCTTCATGCACATAATGGCATATTCAGAAGAAAGCTCCAGATTTCATTTTAGGTCCTTTCCCTTAATGTGCCCTAGTCATACATGCTTTGGTGTGTACATGATTAAAACGGTTTAACCGTGGTGAAATTTCTCCAGCACATTGGTTTAGCCGGCAACCTTTAAAGGCTGTAATGCAACTAACTCACACTGCACGGGATAAGAAGCCTGTTTATTTTACTCAAATTTACTGACATTATCCCCATATGATGTCAAGGTTCTGGGTATAACCGCTTCCTACCTTCCTATCATTTCAATATTAATAGGCCGTACAACAATAACAATAATTATAATCATAATCTTTATTTATACAGCACCTTTCTAAACTCACGTTACAAGTGCTTCACACAAATAAGACAAAGCACATAAAGCAATTAAGCAAGCCAACAAGCAGTCATAAAAACAAGGCAAATAAAGCAGGTGAAATCAATCAATTCCTCTGAATTTCCTGAGAAATAACTGCTGAGCCTGATAAAAGATGGAAAAATGTTCCTTTCTTCATGCTGCCTGTATGCCTTTTTCTAATCATAGTAGCCCCCTTTACACTGCCAGCTCAAGGCAGGACTATTGCGCCTCTGTTACGTTCCATTTTCTATGTAAAACGCACAGAGGCGGAATGGTGGGGCAAAGTCGTTCTGCCTCTGAGCCGGCATCGGAGGTAGTAACAGGCATGACAGAGTCTGTATAAACAGCGGAGCCAGCAGGGCAGAACAGTGCTGTGAGTGTATTTGAAGCACCCACTGTTTGTTGAGAAGTTTTTCTTCCGCAACACCGGAATGCTATGTAAAACACACACTGGGGCGTCTTAACGCCAGCATTGCTTGGTCTAACGTAAAATGGCAAAGGTTGCATCACGGCGGAGCTTTGTAGCAGCGCTGAGGCGGAACCGCAGTGTAAAAAGGGCTATTGATATTACACTCCTGTAATGGATTTGAACTTGTTCTTTCTGAGAATCCCTCTCCATCATGAGTTGCGAGATGAGCCTCCTGAATTTGTAACTAAAATGCTGTCAAAATTTCATTCATAATTTCCAGCACAGCTTCTATAATCCTCAACGGGAAAGAGGCTGAACCCCCCCCCCGCAGAGATTGCAAAAAAAATGTGTAATAGTCTGCTTCCATCCATCCATCCATCCATTATCTTCCGCTTATCCGGGGCCGGGTCACAGTGGCAGCCTACTCAGTAAGGTGACCCAAGCGTCCCTCTCCCCAGCAACATTTTCCAGCTCCTCCTGGGGGATTCCGAGGCATTCCAAGGCCAGACGGGATATATAATCCTCCCAGAGGGAGTCTCCTCCCAGTTGGACGTGCCCGGAAAACCTCCAAAGAGAGGCGCCCAGGAGGCATCCTAACCAGATGCCCGAACCACCTCGACTGGCTCCTTTCGACGCGAAGGAGAAGTGACACTACTCCGAGCTCCCCCCCGGATCTCTGAGCTCCTGACCCTATCTCTAAGGCTGAGCCCAGACACCCTCCGAAGGAAACTCATTTTGGCTGCTTGTATCCGCGATCTCATTCTTTCAGTCACTACCAAAGCTCATGACCACAGGTGAGGGTTGGAACGTAGATCGACTGGTAAATCGAAAGCTTTGCCTTCAGGCTCAGCTCCCTCTTCACCACCATGGTCCGGTACAACGCCTGCATTACTGCTGATGCTGCACCGATCTGCCTGTCAATCTCATGGTCCATTTTACCCTCACTCGTGAACAAGACCCCGAGATACTTGAACTCCTATGCTTGAGGCAAAGACTCACTCCCCACCCGGAGGGGCATTCCACCCGTTTCCGGCAGAGAACCATGGCCTCAGTCTTGGAGGTGCTGACTCTTATCCCAACAGTGTCACACTCGGCTGCAAACCGCCCCAATGCCTGCTGGAGGTCCCAGGCTGATGAAGCTAACAGGACAACATCATCTTCAAAAAGCAGAGATGAAATCCTGAGGTCCCCCAACTGGAAACCCTCCTCCCCTCAGCTGCGCCTTGAGATCCTGTCCATGAAAATAACATACAGCATCGTTGACAATGGACAGCCCTGGCGGAGGCCAACATGCACTGGGAAAGTGTTTGACTTTGTGCCGAGGATGCGGACACAGCTCTCACTTTGATTATACAGCGACCGGATGGCTCGTATCAATGGCCCCGGTACCCCATACTCCCGCAGTACCCCCCACAGGACCACCCGGGGGGCACGATCATAAGCCTTCTCCAAGTCCACAAAGCATATGTTGACTGGATGAGCAAACTCCCATGCCCCCCTAAGCAGCCCTGCCAGGGTAAAGAGCTGGTCCACTGTTCCAAGGCCAAGTCGGAATCCACATTGTTCCTCCTGTATCCGAGGTTAGACAATCGGCGGGAGCCTCCTTTCAAGCACCCTGGAATAAACTTTACCTGGGAGGCTGAGTAGTGGGAAAAATGGGAACCGCCACCCCGGTCTACAATTCCACAGGTACTGTCCCAGACCTCCACGCAACATTGAAGAGGCGTACCAGCCACGACAGCCCAACAATGTCCAGAGCCTTTAGCATCTCAGGGCAAATCTCATCTACACCTGGCGCCTTGCCACTGAGGAGCTTCTTGACTACCTCAGCGACCTCTGCCACAGATATAGATAAGGCTTCCCCTGGAACTTCAGACTCTGCCTCCTCATCAGAGGATGTTTTGGCTGGGTTCAGGAGTTCCTCAAAGTGTTCCTTCCACCGCTCGACAATATCCTCAGTCCTGGTCAGCAGTTCTCCACCCCTGCTAAAAACAGCTTGAGCCAATCCCTGCTTCCCCTTCCTGAGTCGTCTAACGGTTTGCCAGAACTTCTTTGAGGCCAACCGAAAGTCCTTCTCCATAGCCTCCCCGAACTCCTCCCACACCCAGGTTTTTGCTTCCGCAACCACAGAAGCTGCAGCCCTTCTGGCCACTCGGTACCCATCTGCTGCCTCTGGAGACCCCTGGGCTAACCAAGTCCGAAAGGCCTCCTTCTTCAGCCTGACAGCTTCCCTCACCGTTGGTGTCCACCAACGGGTTCTCAGGTTGCCGCCACGACAGGCACTAACAGCCTTCTGGCCACAACTCCTTGTAGCCGCTTCAACAATGGAGGCTTTGAACGCCCATTCGGATTCCATGTCCCCAACCTCCCCCAGGATGCAAGAGAAATACTTCCGGAGGTGGGAGTTGAAGACCTTGCGGACAGGAGCCTCCGCCAGACGTTCCCAGTTCACCCTCACTACACGTTTAGGTTTACCAGGTCTGTCCCGTAGCCTCCCCCGCCATCTGATCCAACGCACCACCAGGTGGTGATCAGTTGACAGCTCTGCTCCTCTCTTCACCCGAGTGTCCAAAACATGCGGACGCAGGTCTGATGAAACGACCACAAAGTCGATCATGTATCTACGGCCCAGGGTGCTGTGGTACCAGGTACACTTATGAGCCCTATGTTCGAACATGGTGTTTGTTATGGCCAATCTATGACGAGCACAGAAGTCCAAATAACAAGATACCACTCAGATTCAGATCGGGTAGGCCATTACTCCCAATCACCCCTCTCCAGGTTTTTCCACCATTGCCCAAGTTAGTGTTAAAATCCCCCGGTAGAACTATAGATTCTCTAGGCGGAACCCCTTCCAGGACTCCGCCAAGTGACTCCAAGAAGTCTGCATACTCTGAACTGCTCTTTGTGTGGGCCAGTTCGGGGCCGGTGCTCAATTGCGAACCAGTTTTTTGTGTTACACAGCAGGTTTCAGTCTGCAAGTATCTGAAAAATGTTTCATGAGCCGGTATTGCATTGGGTACGGCAGCGGGCCACTGATCAGGTCATGTCCAACATCACAGCCAGAGATGGTCACTTTGTTTTGCCCCAGCAACTCCCCGTCGCTGATGGCATCCAGATGAGCGAGTTTAAGAACTCTGGCGTCATGTACACTCCCTGGAAAACGTAGTAACAGATTACTGATTTGTTTAAAGTGGCTATATGTAAGATTTTACATATATTTATCAATCAAATATAATTTTTTAATGCCAATATGTGAAGGGATAGTAGAGGAACTGATAAATTGACACCTTCACCAACTTCCTCCATTTGCCTAAAAAACCTGTGGGCTGGTTTTATTGTAAAGAACTCGGGCCAGTTTTTCCTTGGAACAAGAGGATGTGACGTATCTGTGCATTCACAAGTACCTCTGCCGAGAGCTCATTCTACACCACTATAGTCAACAGTGTGCAACACAACACAAGCTGTGAAATGGAGCTGGATAATGCCAACAAATGACCGGCACCCACAACAACACCAACACAAACTACACAGAAGAATAAAAACATTAAAAAGTTTTATTTAGTGAAGCCCGTCTAACCAAACAGGAATGTGATCAACGTCAGGGAGAAAACTAGAGTCATCATCGGCAGGGCATGCGAATCATGAAGACCTTTGATTGCTTTTGGGGATCAAAACAGACCCACAACTTCTTGTTGTCATAGAAACAAAACCCATGTGCAGTGTTTTATCTCTCACCGGGTGCAGCGTTTTTTCTCTCACAGCACTAGTGCTTCATCCCAGCTCTCTCCAGCCACCCTGCCCTGTCTGGCTAATGTTCGCTAACGCTTGTGATGATTTGCTGGTTCGTTGGCGTAATTTGCCATTTGGTTACGAAGCACAATGCCGGAGTCGTGCAGAGTATTTATCATAGACTGAATAAATAAGGGTATTTATGTTAGAGCTAGTTGGCTAACCTTAGCATGCTCGCTAACGTTATGACTACCAAAATACTATCTGAGTGTGTATGTCAGTGTTGTCAGTCTAGCTTGACATAAACTTCACCAGCTAACTTGACAAACTGTGTTGATTTTGTAAATTATGTAGCAGAACAAAGCGTATAACTAACGATTGTTTTCTATTAGCCAATATCATAGCATTACCTGCCTAGGCTAAGGTAAGCCAGCCAGCTGTAAGCTGACAACAAGCTACCGTTAGCTTGTCTGCTATTGCAGACGATTTGCCAGTTGGGCAACGTAGCAAAACGCCGTCAAGTAGGTAACATCAGCTAATTCACGCAGACTCACGGGGGCTGATCTGGCTGGTAATTGAGTAATTTCCCGTTTGGTTACGAAGCACAATGCCAGATCCATGCAGTGTAGTTATGTTAGAGCTAGTTGGCTAACCTTAGCATGCTAACTGATGTTATGACAACCAACATACTATCCGAGTGTGTATGTCAGTGTTGACAGTCTAGCTTGACAAAAAACGTAGCCACCTAACATGATACTAACTTATGTATTATGACAAACAGTGTTGATTTTGGACAACGTGATGCCCGTCAACATGATACCGGTCAAGACGGTTGACTGCAGTTCCATCAACCGCCGACCGTGTTGCTAGGAATGAGGATTTTCTGAAAGTTACATATAGCACCTTTAATAGACACCAGTTTAATCAATGCTAAATAACAAGCTAAATTGAGCTAGCGGGCTAGCAGCGAGGCTAACAACATCTTACTTTCAGTCTTATTAAGAATAAAAATGAGTGGATCATTACCTTTCTTCCGTCTCCGTCCATGGAAAGCACGTCAAGTAGCACGTGTTGGACATGCCATGTAGTCCGCCATTGTTGTTATTGTGAGGGAAAGTTGCTGCTGGGAAAAGCAGTCACGTATAGAGTGACGTCATTACATGGCTCTTCCATGGGTTCCAGAGGGTGGAAAAACAGGTTCTGAGTTGGTTCACAAGTTGAACCAGCTCCGAACCAGCACGAGCACGAGCCCTGAACTAGAACCAGGTTCGCATTGGTACAAAAGGGCTATCAGTGCTGTTTTTATCTGGATCTGGAGCAAGAATCCACGCTCTACAGGCATGGTCGACACCGGAATTGTGCTGGCCAGCTTTGCCCAGTCAGGGCAGATTTTTTTCCCGGATGAGTTTCACAGGTCGTATGGAATTTCAACCCACCATAGCCACGCAGCGCTTTCATTATTGGCATTGCATCTCGCCCAGCATCTGAGACTCAAACAATCGGTTGCACTGTGTCGTTGTCAGTCTCCTTGTCGTTTCCTTTGCTGTGCCAAAATGAGCAATCCATGTCTCGATTGCTCTTTTAGCATACAGCGTTAACTCGAATGAAAAACATGACCATTTTCAATTATCTAGGCTACAATTGACCACAGTATCACAGCTATTTCTTTCAGCTTTTGCAGTGAAGTTTAGATAATAAATGAACTTTAATATAACAATAGCCTATACAAAGCTTGAACCCGATCACCACATTTGCAGGAATGTTTTAATCCAACAATTTTACTTAGCCTAATTAATCAAGTGTTTTGTCATTTACTCATGGACACAGGAGATCAGACTCATCAGATAACATATGACAAAACACAGGATTAGCCTAAAAGTGTATTTATCATGCCAGAATTAAATGTCTTAAAAGTACTCCCGATACCGTGTAGAGCACCACTCTGGACTTACACGGGCTGACAAGACTCACCGTCAGTTGCTGGGTATCTGGCAGGATTGAAGACTGGATCCAAGCAGCTGAGGATTTCTAGATCATTCTTGGAAAACTTCTTCTCAAGAGCATCAATGAGGTGATCGATGTTCTGCTTCCTCATACTTTTGAATGTGTGCACACATTTCTCTGCGGTCTGTGTCACTGTGATGCCTTTGAACTGGCCGTCAACAAACTCACGGTTGAAGTCCTGTTCTTCTGAGCCTGGCATGTCTTTAAGCTGCGTCAGAGTGGCTACAGTGTCTTGCACCATCGGTCTGATGTTGGCTAAATTAACATCTTCCTTCTGGAAACACAGATTTAGTATGTTCATTACTGGCAGGACATCTGAAAGTGTATGGGTCAGGACAATGAATCTATAAGTTTGAATCTGGCTGAGAAGACCTTGAGAATTGCTATCTACAGCCTCTTCATTCAGCTCCATTATGAGCGCAGGCCAGTTTTTTTTTTTGTCGTATGGTCGTTTCGTCCACATGGAACTGGCTTTTCAGGAGCCCGTATATGCTTATTTTTGAAACCGAAGCAGAAGTTCAACCTCGTCGTCAGTCCACACAAAGGTCTCTTTTCTAGTTCCACTCATATTTTGCGCCATCGTCTTCTGCTTGTGTTTCTTCTTTGTTGTTACACTTATACGCATGCTCTATTTTTCTTCTCCGGTTTGTTGTATTTGTGTGGCTGCGTTACAGCGCCACCCACAGGCTGGTCGTGTATATTACAGCGTTTCAGTGGTTTTGTGGGGATGCAAACATTTCCTGAGACGGCACCGTGTTTACGGAAAACTTTTTCAAAACGAAGTCGGCTCCGTCTCCGTGTGGACATGGCCTACATTCACTGTGCTTTTGTAGTTTGAAACTGTTCGAACAGCTTTGGACGCATCTGTTGTGGCCAATGTCACACAGTGGGCAACACAGTGCACTTGGATCGAAAACGGACTGTCCTTTTTCAGGAGTGCGCAAACTACAGCGTGTACACCTGTCATTACACTTGCGCCGTCGGACCCGAGACCTGTCACTCGGCTGATTTCCTCATCTCCTTGAGACCATCCTCCTGTACGGTAAATGCACAGTCCCCAAATGAACGCTATAGTAGACATTATGAGTTTTTTTGTCTGCTGTGATGTTCTCAGTTTCATTAGTTATAAAATCAGGAAAGTTACATCTCTTGATTTTGTCATCAAGCTCCTCAGTCAAAGTTTTTTCCAGGGCTATTTCTATGTCGTTTACAGAGTCATTGTGTTTGTATTGAGTCTCTGTCAAAATCAGCAGCTTTCAGAGATTTTAATATGTCTGTCAATTCAGCAAACTGAAATGAATGACTTTCATCTGAGACACAAGCACGCCTTTTTGCGACTTGGTGGTGTTATCACAGTGCTATTTCATTGAAAGTTTCTGTCTTGGTAACACATCTTTTAGGTAACAAAATATTTGTTACACCTTTATTAATTTTTATTTATTTATTTTTGGCATATTTTACTGCCAGACGTTTTGGCTGCTGTTAGCTTTATGTGCAGGACAACAACACAATACCAGCAAAAAGCCAGTAGATACCAGCTAACATAAACCCTGGTATATCTAGTTGGTAGCGCTCCAGCTCTGGTTCTCCCTGATCCCGGCGAGGTAGCTGTACCACGTTTCTGCCAATGGCTGTATATATAGATGGACAACACGTCTCCGTCTGCTCCCATTGTACCAAAGTGATGCCAAAATAGCCCCCATGATAGGCGCTGCAATCTTGCGATGGTGACGTCATATGGAGCCAGAGACTGCGCAGTAGAGATCGGCGAGTGAAGCGGCCATAGCCACTTCCGCTAACCCATACACACACTTAACTTACCGAAAAAACAGCAAGGATCCCGCACGCCGGTGTGTTTAACAGCAGAACAGCTTCTCTGTGTTGGTCTGAGGTCAACGTTCACAGGTATGGAAACTTCAATGACTAGTGATTGTTTTTGTTACGTTTCCTATCGCGGATCGTCCTCCACTCTGCTCACCCGGACCTGATTGGCTGCAGAAGGGGCGAATTTGTCAACAGAGCTGTCAATCATCATTTTGACAGCATCAAATAACTAATTAAAAATAAACTTGTCAGAAAAATGAACACTTGGATGTAAATCAGCATGACAATAACTAGCTATAATGACAGAAACCATGTTTGAGAAGAATTTATCGGACATGTATTTTGAATTTATAGTTTGACCCATGTCCCACCTGTTAACATGGAGGAGGCGGGCTTTATGACCTATACTGCAGCCAGTCAGCAGGGGGCGCCCGAAATTCTTTGGCTTCACTTTAAGGGAGCTGTCATGTCATCCATCTTTTTATACAGTCTATGGTTTCTGCCTTTTCATATGGGGTTTTTGAACCACTCTTATTCTGGTCCCTCCCCTGGGACCAATTTGCCTTGGGAGAACCTACTAGGGGCTAGTGCCACAGACAACACAGCTCCCAGGTTCACAAAGCCACGCAAACCCCTCCACCACTTTAAGGTGGCGATTATTGTCAGCTAATGATATTTGAGCTTTAGTAAGAAAACAGCTAACGTGAACATTAAACCACTTGCTATCTAACATAACAAATAGAAAAAGGCAAAATTAACCCTAAAATACAAACGCATGCATTGGACACATTTATTTAGATATAAAACATAATGGTTGTTATCGAGTGGGTACTTTAACATTAAATGTGTTGCTGTCTCTTTATCCAACCAAAGTTTAGTCACTGTGGCATTTTGCTGGAACACATATTTCCATGTAATGTTCACACAGATAACATCCAAGTGTATTACAAATATTTAATTGTTTAATGTTTATTTCAAGTGTTCCTATGAACCTGCATGAAGAGATCCATTACAAAAGACTGGTAACAAAACATTAACTCGAATTTACACATTAAAAACCTGTAAAACCCTGAATTGTTCAACACTGTTTTTTACGAGAACAGACAGATTTATCTGCTGAAGTTTGAATGCTGTTTGCATCTAGTGTGGGGTGACTTCAGAGGAAGTAGGAACCACAATCAACATTTAATCCAAAGCCACATTTTGACCTGAGAGAGCAAAATGTCTCACTATTTTGTTGAAAATTAAGAGATAACGGACAAAATGCTGTAACATATCTTCTTCTGTACTTAGCTGTATATTGTAGTGTGATATATAAATAGATTGCATAGGAAGGATAGGCTGTAACGCAATGATATCTAAACGGTGTTGGAAAGTTATCTTTCATCAAGCCCTTGTTAACTACCCCTATCACCGGATGTAAAAGTATTTTCGAAAACGGAAACGTATGATACAGCGACGACAGGTGAAAATCGATGTAAAAATGTGATGAAATTGTATGACATTTCGCTTTTCGTGCAAACTTATTATTATTATTATTATTATCAGGCGCCAGATGTCTACCAGCTGTTAATGTTTTTCTTCTCAGGACCTCCTGATGACGTAGCGGGTTAAAGGTCCACCCCGCGACGACAGCAACAGCGCGGAGCGTTCATGCTGTGGCATGAAGGGAACCTAAACAGGCTCTGTGTGTTGGTGCCGGTTAGTTAACGAAAAGTGTATCAAGAGCAATGACGGCCACGGCTGTTTGACTGCGGACTGAGATTTTTAAAAATAAAGGAGCTTTTGTACGAAGGAGCGTTCACAGGTAAAACCCCTAGCTAGCATTAGCATGTTTGTTTGCTCGCTAGCTACCTGTCAAACCAGCTGTTAACGTGATGTTTGCTCAGATTTGCTGTAGTCAGCCGGTTTTAACCAGTGGGGTATTTTTGCAGATAAAAGAAGCACCCTATCACGCATGCAGTCTTATTGTGGGCATATATAGCAGTCTAATTTCACCACTACATCTGCGTCTCTATTTACTCACACGTTGTTTTGGTTGCCATCTGACTAATTAGCATGCTAACATCAAAAGTTAAGCTAGCGCTTTCAAAGCATTTGATACCGAGACGTCCGTACCTTTAGTTACATAACATGAGACGTATAGTCTGTGAGTTAATCACAGGCTATACGTTTCACGTTTCATACAGGGTTGTCAAGGTCTGTCATAACCCTTAAGTTGCAGCTTTGAGGTTTGGTGGAGGCTTTGCTTATGATTGGTGTGGGGTTGACCAAATAATTTGAGTATGTAATGTTTTCAACAATCAGGTACAGTAGGTTGGTTTGATGTGTTGTGTTTAATCTCGACATTTCTTGGCTGGGTCAGTTGATGGCAGATTTTCACAGGGCTTTAGTACGCTCTTCAAAAAATCATAGAAGGTCTTCCAATAAAATAGGAAATACTAAACTCTGCTTGATCAGAATAGGAAATGTCAGTCAGATGAAGCATACTGGAATAACTGGAATCTGTTTGATCACCACACTTACAAATCAGTAAAACAGTAGATGTATCTGTATATATTTCTGTATGAACAATTTCAAAAAGTATTCATGTAGAAATGATTTGGATGAGGAGGCTTGGTGGTGTCATTTAAGCCAACTGATTGCTTCCGTTTACATGATGGATATCGAATGCAGCACTCTGTTGGTATTGGTATCACATTAGAGGAACTGGCATTGGTACTGGTATCTTGTATTTTACAATAACACTCAGCTCTACTCAGAAGATGAGTTAGATACATAGCTGCACAGTAATGCTAAATTCCTCATTGAGGTGAAAGTGTTAATGAGCCTTTGGTTTAATGGAAAACAACAGGCAGACATAAAATCGATGTAAAATCTCTGTTTCAGCATGGCAGGAGTGTTCGACATAGACTTGGAGACCGAGGACATCAGTGATACAGAGGTATGTATTCTCCACAATCATTAATAAGACTGCTGACCAGTTAATACCTCAGCTAACCTGTAAAAACAGTTAATGTGCCTAATTGTCTTTCCTTTCCACCGTGTAGGATGATGACTGTGACTTCACTGTGACAGAACCCGAGAAGTACGTTGGAGTTGCCTTAAATCTAAAACATAGATGCTGATATAGTACGTAAGTGAATGTTTATTAATGCAGCTACATTTCTGTGTTGTGCTCCTCACAGTGTCCAGACAGAGGAGGTGGAGTTGACCAGCGAGAGTGTCAACAGAGACAGTGAGAGAGTCGGTCCTGACTGCTTTGAGCTTCTCACTGTGCTGGGAAAAGGAGCATATGGCAAGGTGTGTGTGTGTGTGTGTGTGTGTGTGTGTGTGTGTGTGTTTTGACATATACACTTTATTAAGATGATCTGATCTTCACTTTGAATGTTTACACTCTTCTGCTTTCCACTAACCACAGTATGATGTAATATTTGCTTTTAATTGTGCATTAGGATGTATTCAGCTTAACTCGATTGAGCAGAAGAAAATAATCAGCGAACAACCTACTGATCATGATGTGTTACTATCATACTATCAATGATATTTCCAGGATAATAACTGTTTAGAAGATAATGTCTGATATATATAAACAAAAGTTGTCTAATATTCACTTTCAGGTTTTCCAGGTGAGGAAGGTTCAAGGTGGTCAGACGGGGAAGATATTTGCCATGAAGGTCCTGAAAAAGGTACTTTGTCATAGCCCACAGTCTCGTCCTTAAGGTGTTTTTACAGAAAGCAAAGCTAATTTTCCACGTGGCAATAATTCCTGTAAAGAAGATGCAAAGATGACAGAAAAATTCTGGTGGTGCTATTTAGCAGATTTCGAGATTCTGCTGACATCCTGACTTGCATCAGAAATGGTCGATCCGAACAACAACAGTTATTTTACAAGTTTTTAGCTTGTCTCGACTTTTAGACAGCCCTCACAAAGCTTGACTTTTGACTCTCATGTAGTATTTTGGTGTCCTTTCAGTCCATTTATTACAATTAAATTTCCCCTGAGGCAGATTGACAGGCACTCCACAGCTGAAACAGAACCCCGATAGTTGGTGTTCATCTAAGAAATCTTGGTACTGATCCTAGCTAACAGCTCATCAAACTGTCCTCTAGTAGTCAAACTTCTTTGATTAATGTGAAGCAAATCCACAGAGCTTTCGGTCCAACCACAACTGAAGACACAAATTGTAGGATAAAACAAAGTAGTTCATCTATTTCCATTTGTTCTTTCGTTTTCTTTTTCGACCCACCTTTTATCCCCTCCTTTCTCTTTCTCTACTCCTTTGTATTTTTGAACACTGTACTGGGCTCATGTTGTCTTGTTCATTTGTCTTTAGGCTAAGATAGTCTGCAATGCTAAAGACACGGCCCATACACGAGCAGAGCGGGAGATCCTGGAGACTGTGAGACACCCGTTCATCGTGGATCTGCTCTACGCCTTTCAGACTGGGGGAAAACTCTACCTCATACTGGAGTGCCTGAGCGGTAAGATATTGAAGGATGGACTGATGGATGTGCAGATTAAAAAACAACTTAAGTGCTTATACACACACCTTGTCAGATCCCCTTTTCCTTCCTTCTATCGCCTAAAGGTTGTTTGATCAGGAGAGTTGGAGGGAGATAAAAAGAGATGAATAGAGAAATGAAACTCCTGCAACAACTAATCCATCTGTGCTTTTGTTTATCACCAGGAGGAGAATTATTCATGCAGCTAGAGAAGGAAGGCATCTTCATGGAGGACACTGCAAGGTAAGTACTAATACAGTATTGCAGGTAAATTCACACACAAGGTCTGGAAAAGCAGCTGCAAATATTTTTTTTAAAACTTCAGCCAGGCTTACACCTCTTCCCAACATACAGCGAGCGAGCAAATAATTGTGGATGTGGCACAAAAACTGTGCAGATATACAAGTGATGCCGAAGCTCTGTGAGGGGATGAGGTAGTTTTTTGGTGTCTTGTGATTCTCCCTCTGCAGATGTGTGTCTTTTTTAATAATGCTCCATTTCTGTCACACGGAGCAGGTTAGGACATGCTGATTAAGAAAAACTTAAACTACGCTATGTTCACTTGCTCACTCATTTGCATCACTTGTAGTTAGGAATCAGTTCACACTACATTAATCAGTTTGCATCACACAAATGAGGACTAACAGAATCTGCCCTCTAATCTCAAACATACACACAATTTTAAGGTTAATGTGTGTGTCCTGGGAACGCTGCTTGAAGGGCTACGCCTTGATTAGTCTGTAATGCCGTTTTCCCACTGGTCAAAAAACCCACTAACACCCGGCTTTTTTGCTGAGTTTGCCATTGATGGGAACACAAAACCCGTGTCGACACGCTAATCTCCGCCCCATTTCCGGCGCGATGCTATGCTCCGTCGGGACTTCTAAGACTCCTTGTCATTTTAGCTACAAATTTCGCCCGTCTCCGTCCAAGCAGTGCCCGAATATCATTCCAAATTTGTCTGTGCCGTCTTGGGCGCGTTTGTGACATCAGACGGTGATGCAGCAGAAAAGAGACTGAAAGGAGTATAGTCCACTGGTAATGGGAAAGAGACAATCGGCATCTATAAGCTGGTCTTCCCAGGTCTGAAAAACCCGCGTCAACACGCTAATTCCGTTGGGAACTGTTTGGGAGGTTTAGGACTGAAACTATAAACCCCTGTTATACCAGATAATAAGCGCTGAACATCAGTACCAACCAAGTTCCCAGACCACATTCGCCTTCACCAAAACAAGAATACATAGGCGTAAACCTCCTGTTGTCTGAGCCCAGGCCAAGGCATGAATAACTTCCATTCCTTAGTCGCCCCACACTTGCATTTTTTGTGTTTGTTCTGTTTTATCATGTACTCAAATAATGTTTGTCTGTGTGTAGTTTCTATCTAGGAGAGATCACACTGGCCCTCGGTCACCTCCACTCAAACGGGATCATTTACAGGGACCTCAAACCGGAAAACATCATGCTTAATCACCAAGGTAAAACAGCACATGCAAAATAATGATAAAAAATAACCCAAACTAAAGGCAAAGGTTGTTCAACGTAAGACATTTAACCATGACAAATTGTATAAAGGTCATAAATGGATGTGAGTGGTTTGGCTTTCAGAGTTCAGTCTAGTCTGTAATATTTTTTTGAGTCTTGATCTCATCTTTGATCGCATTTCCCTTTTAGAATAAACCACTTTTGAATGCCTCAAAAAATGTGAGCACCATGTGGTTGGTTTGTTTCCTGATTTGCACTGTGGTTTAACTAAATTACGCAATTTCCTCTTTCTGACTAACTTACATATGAAGCTTGAATACTGTTACTTCAATCTGTTTGTTCTTTTTAAAGGACACATCAAGCTGACAGACTTTGGCCTCTGTAAGGAATCGATTCATGATGGATCTGTCACTCACACCTTCTGTGGCACTATAGAGTACATGTGGGTAACACTACACTCACTCTGAGATGAATACACACACACACACTGCCACAAGGTTACTCTCTAGAGTTTTAAGTCATTTGTCTCCACATGTGAATCTGGTTGCTTTTTTCTCTCTCCATTAACACTTTAAAAGGAATGACAATGTGTCGACTCATCCTGTTAAATAAGATACAGAAAGTTTTATAATTTATAAACTTGTGAACATTAGAGTTGTGTAACGCAAGTTGTAGATTTTTGTGTATTTCATACTAGGCCTGCACGATAAATCGTTTAACCATCGCAATTGCGACGTGCGCATGTGCAATAGTCACATAGCAGGATGTGCGAATTAACTGCAACTAGGTGCAAAAGGAGTACTCGCCATTTTCTTGTTTTTATCTCTAATCTACAACAAATGTCCGTCTAAGATCACATCAGTGCGGCTCTTCACAAGAGCACAGAGTGAACTGTGAAGTGTGTCACATGCCTGTAAACTGTAAACAAGCTTGCGACGCTGCTGCTGTCACAGGTCATGTCAGTGGGATGATCAAGGCAGGCACTTAGTTATGCCTGGGCGCCTTTTCAGTGTGTGTATTGCCATTATCAGTAGGGCTGGATATCGATAAGGATTTCTCGATTTGATTCTGATTCACAAGGTGCCGATTCGATATTGATTTGGTTAGGGGTATTTCAGTTACAATGTCAATGCACCTCTAACCTGGTGCATTATTATGGTGCAACATTTTTATGTTTACAATAAGAATTGACCCCAAATAAGTTACCTAAGATACCTTTTTATTTAACATGATTGGTCATGACATTGACATGGTTTTGATTAAACGAACTGGGGTTCAACTTGCACGAGATTTGGCCTCGAGATTATGGGGGTAGGCATGCTGTATAACAGAGTGCTGAAAATACACTCACGGCCAAAGCCGACGCTAACAGAGAGCAACATAAACATCAGTGCAAAACTAACTTACATATTCATGGTTGCACACACGATAAAAAGAGTCAGTCGGCGATGTCTCTGCAGTAGGTGCAGTAAACAAGTCCGGGCATGTCTCCCTCACTGCTGTGTATTGGGGGGATGCGCTGAGTCATGCTGCATTCAGGGCCGCTCAGAAACGTGAGTTATCGGACACGTTTTTACATATTTTTAAAGAGCGATCTCGGGATTTGTGAATCGATATTGGGTCATTCAAATGAGAATCGATACAAATCGGAAACATCAATTTTTTTAAACCCGGCCCTAGTTATCAACAGGCTACATGTACAGGCTGGTAACGGAGCCGACAGGGTGTTTACTTAGCGGCTACGCCTGCAGCGCACACACGGCATAGGAGTAGGAGCTTTCATTTCCAAAAGTTACCGTCATCGAGCTGAACATGCTGAATAAACATACCTTTGATGACATACCGTATAAGTAACACAACTGCAGCTGTTTGTATTTACTTTGTAAAGAAACGTGTCGCTCCACCTGAATGCTCTCTACTTTTTCATGCAGGTTGTCAGAGCCTGAACTAAGAGCGGTAAAAGTAGGAGAGGGTTTTTTGTTTTGTTAGAAGTAAATAGACTTAAAAGTCCCAAATAATAAAAAAAAATATGATCGTTAATTGTTTATATGGACATGAAAACGCACTGCGATTATCTGGTATAATTTCCTGTAGTTTTTTATATAAATATCACAGAACAAATGATTATCAAATATCAATATCACTTTTTTACAGTATTGTGCAGCCCTATTTCAAACATTGTATTTCAGTATACATAATTTGAATTTTAATACATATTTTTTTCAAGCAGTCAGAGATATTTGCTAACACCAGCACTTTGCCTCCCTGCAAAAATGTGTGGAAAGTGAATGTGTTTGGCTTTCAGACACGAATATTCAATACATGACTCAAGAGAGAAGCACATACTGGCCCCACTGCAAGGAATACCAACAATAATATAAAATGTAAAAGATGTGAAAACAAAGGAAGGGGTCAGGTAGTTAAAGGCAAAGTTTATTTAATATGTTTTCAATCACTAAAAATGGACAGAGTTTGAATTTGTTAATGCATTAGGTAGAGAGCTCTATAGTTATGGTACAGAATTACCATACATTTCAGAATATAAGTCGCAACAGAATATATGATGCAATCCGTTTTTGGGGGTATCTATAGATATTTATTAATAAAAACTTGTATACAAGTTATTTCAACACTATTTCAATTTATTTTCATTTGAAACATTTTCAAAACACAGAAATTGTTTTTGCCATGTGGAGTTTGCTATCCTGATGGCCCACGGTGCGGTAGTTGAGCTCAGCCTACGGTAACGTTGATTTTTGTGTGGACGGCAGCTGCACTGGCAATCATGATGGTGGGTCCGTGATGAAATTTTGGCTAGATTATAGCGTCGTCGTCTGGGTAAAATACCGTAACACAATAAAATACCTCTGTACTTTGTACTGGTATATTGGTCGCCCCGGTACATAGGACGCATCCCAAAATCTATTAAAAGTGAGTCTTGTACACAGAGTTTTACGTATATAACAACAAAGACCTGGGACCCTACAAAGAGCCTTTTAAACAATTAAAATAACTTTAAAATCAAACCTATAAGATTCTAGGAGCCTGTGCAGGTTAGCTAAAAATGGGCTGACATGTGCTCTCTGTCTTGTTCCAGTTATAGGCATTTCATCTGAGTTCTGATTAATGGTAGTTTATCAATGGATTGTTTTTACAACAAGAGTAGACAAATGGGGTGAAAGATATGAAAAAGCTTTAAAAATCTAAGTTAGCAGCCCTGTTTAAATTCCTGTGTTTGCGTGTTTTGTCTTCTCTGCTAGGGCTCCAGAGATCCTGACCAGGTCAGGTCACAACAGAGCAGTGGACTGGTGGAGTCTGGGGGCCCTGATGTACGATATGATGACCGGATCAGTAAGTTAGAACTATTTGAGAGAATGTTTTTTTTAATCATGAGGAAGCATGCTGTGTTAGTTTTTCATTTAAACTGATATTTGTGGGTTAAAGTACTTGCTACCACCTCTAAAGGACGGCAGGGGAAGCTGCTGGAGCCTCCACTGGTTAGAATTAGGGCTGGGTTTAAAAAAAATTGATTTTTCGATTTGAATCGATTCTCATTTCAATGACCCAATATCGATTCATAAATCCCGAGATCCATCTTTACAAATATATATTACTCTGTCACTGTTTCTGAGTGCCCCTGAACGCAGCACAACTCAGCGCATCCCCCCGAAACACGGCAGCGAGGGAGACGTGCCCGGACTTGTTTACTGCACCTACTGTGGCAACATCAGTGATTGCCGATGGACTCTATGTATTACTTATTTGGGGTCAATTCTTACTGTAAACATTAAAAATTCTGATAATGCACCAGGTTAGAGGTGCATTGATACTTGTAACTTTAAGAAATAGCGTTAACAAAAAAAAAAAAAACAATCGAATTGAGAAATCCATATCGATACCCAGCCCTAGTTAGAATCTCATCTGAGTTGCTTTAGCAGTGATCTCAATCTTTTGGCCAGCACCCAAAGCTGATGACAATAGATGAGGGTTGAAATAAGACTCACCTGTGAGTCAAAGAAAAACAAAACCTGAGAAGAGCCTGGGTGATTTAATGCCTCCCATTGCAAGACATTTAACACTTAGAGCTGTTAAATGACTGCAAAGTGCATCTTGACAATCCTCTAGAGTCGGCTCATTGTAGGATTTCCCAACCCTTTTTATTGCACTGTAGACAATACTGCCATCTTGTGGCCTCTGTTAGTTGCTTAGCAGAGTGGTTCTTAACCTTTCCGAGTCCCCCCCAGAATAATACAATAATAGATTATAGATAAAATAGAGACGAACAAAGAGAGCAACAACAGTTAAAGTCAACTGGTCTATTATTACCATTAGTTGCTATAATGATGATAATTTAAGTATGACTGATATGATAATTATAGCAGTTGGAATCAAGCAACTTTAAGATTAGCTTTAACAATTTAAATAGTGATAATAAACATGTCTGCTTTAGGCTTAAAATAATGATAATAGGTAGAAATACATTCCTATATTGTACTGAGGTAACTGGTTCTATTAACATGTATAAAAACAGAGTCTATAGCCTTATGGCCTCAGGCCTTAGTTTAAGAACTGCTTTCTCATGTGTTACAAGAGTTAATACAACACAAGCAACAAACAGTTTCAAGTGCGACCGGACACTGGTGCTGACAGGCAGTTTACAGGACGTTGTGTTTACCACTATTCTGTTTCTATCAGTTCATTCGGAACATTTCCCTGTAATAAATCTGTCTGTTCACTCAGTTTTTGACAGACTTCCATTTAAAGGCATGTTGCCTAATATCAATCAGTTAATTCTTTTAAAACTGCTTGGTTAAGCTTGATACTAATGACAGATCTTGTTTTGTGTCCGATCAGAACTCATCTGCAAAACAAGCTACCAATCCAGAGGTTTTTTTTAGCAGAGGGAAACTAAACACAATATCAGAGGAACGTATATATTAAAAAACAAGTACTTAGAACCAATGCTAAACTTCTTACAACAAAGGAGCTTTATCTGTGGAACAGCTGCAGTGAAGAAATGAAAACATGTAAAACATTCAGCAAGTTTAAACAAGTCTTCAAAACTAACATTGAACAGATACAGAACAGAAGAACAAAGGGCTAAACTGGACTAACATCACTTTCACTGTGTATCTTGTGTTATTTATATAATTTTGTTGATTGGCTAGATCTCTGTATTCCTTGGTGTTATTTTGAATGCTTCGGCCTCGACTGAAATGATGTTATTTAAAAGCTTTATCCTGCTGCCTTTTCAAACAGACTTTAGTTTTTTTGGAGTCTTTATAGAAAGTATGGCGTTTTTGCTTTGTTTGTCTGAATTTTTTAATGTTATTTTTACAGATATTCAAATTCAATAAATAAATGTGCATAAACACTCTCACAAACACACTAAATACAATCTATTCTATGGCAAATAATATCACTGGCACCGGTGATGTTATGTAAAAAAAAAAAAACAGTATAGAATGTGTTATTTTATATAAAATATATTATTTTGTTTATTCTCAACAATCCTCTGGCGACCCCCTGAAATTACCTCGTGACCCCCGGGTTCAGATCCATTGATTTAGCAAAATTGCTGAATGCAAACATATGAAATACTTGTTTATTTTTCTTAACATCCATTTTAATTACATGCATAACTGTATGAACTGTATAACTATATCAATACATTAAAGATACAACACAGGCTCAAAAGTGCCTCAAATGCAACTGTTTAATTGAGAAAAGGAGAAAGAAAGAAATTCAAAAGGAGTCTCGGCTAACAAAAATCAAGCAACAGAAACCGAAACCAGCCGATCCAATGGGGTGCTAGCTTTGGCGTGCTTGTCGCTAGCCTCGGAAGCTAATGACCAGCCCAGCCCAGCCAGTAGCCGACCCAATGGGTTGCTATGTTAGATGCATTACTTGCGGCCCCTGGTCAAATGAATAGGCGGCTTCTCAGTTACCTGCGCTGGCTTATCATTGGCCAGATCAGTGACTGGCTTGGGAAAAGATATAGCCTCCTTCAGCCTCTCAATAATCTTAATTTTGTCCTTTATCCTGCGCCATACTAATAATTGTAACAACTTTTGGCAATTCCCGTTGGATATATTGTGTCCAAATAGTGCCCAAACCTCATATTCCTGTAAAATGATGAAGCATCATCAGTCGGTTCACTTTATTAACTGCTGACTCCCTCCGGTGTTTCTCCACCAGCCTCCATTCACAGCTGAAAACAGGAAGAAGACCATTGATAAGATTTTAAAGTGTAAACTCAATCTGCCCCCATACCTGACCATCGACGCCAGGGACCTCATCAAGAAGGTACAGTACAACACACACGCACACACACACACGCATAACAAACTGACATAGATGATGTCCAAATGTAGCTTTTGTTTAAATTCTGCTTTCACGTGTTTGGCTGGAGAAACATTTTGTACTTGTGACCAGATGCACTCAATATCTCAAAGCTCTTTGTGTTTTGCACTTATGAGTCATTGACCTTTATCTGTGAGGCTTCCATTCTCAATGAAACCTTTGTGACAGTGTTTAAACTGTTGGGTAATTCCTTTTCTTCCTCATAACCACCATTTATATAGTTTTCCCATCAAGAGCCAAATGTGCACTTATACTCATTTTTTCCATCATGTGGAAATCTTTGACCACACAACAAACTAAAGCAATATGAATGCTAGGAATTCAGATAATTATGAATGTGGTGATGTTTGAGTCTGCAAAAGGTCACCACAGCTCATCTTTCCACAAGGTGAACAGCAATAATGAGATGAATTTAAGACAGCTCCCTTAACCCTGCAGAGTAATCCTCTTTAAAGGGGAATTCTGGTGTCTTTAAACCCGAGCCCTTTATTTTTTTTAACATATTTTTGGGCCTAGATGAACAAAATTGCTCCTGTGGGCAAATGCTCCTTATCAAAGGATGTCCGCAAGAAGGTCTTGTTTTTTGCCGCTGTATTGCTCCGATACTTATTTTAAGTCTATGGCAATGTTAGAGAAAAGATCCCCTCAAAAATAGACTAATTTAGGTCCCTCCAGAATTTCACAGGCTTTTTCTGTAATTGTTGCGACCAAAAATGCCCAATTTGCAGCAGCTTTTTAAGAAAGTTGCAATGTTAAACACATCACACAGTCACTGCCAACAAAGCCAACAACAGACTGAGCGAATTGTTTGTCTTCTGACATCATTTTCGGTCAATTTCCGTGTCAAGATGCCAAAAAAGGTGTAAAAGGAAACTAAAGCGCATTCAATGCTGTAGAATTGACGCTTTATTTATTACATTTACACTGTGCTACCTGTTATTTCGGCTGCTGTGGCATTATAAAACAATTGAAAAGAGGGGGATTACTATCTCACTGGACAAACACTCTTTGAGATCAGCGCTGCACAAACACCAGTTACAGAGCCTCTGGTAGGTGGAAAGTTAAGAACACAGACTGATTAGTCAACACAAGGCATCAGGAAGTGGCTAAGTGGACGGCTAACAGTTTTCAACATGTAAACATGGATAAATGATCACAACAAGACATCAAGTATTAGATTTATTATTATAGATTCACTGTATAGAGTCTCCTTAAAGACACTGTAGGCGGAGGCCAGGTTAGGAAGCTCATGAAAGAGAGACGATCACATCAGAGCCTCTTTATCGCAACACAGCTGTCTGCTTCACAGCTAAAAAAAAAAGAATACGTCTATAGCATGCAGCGTTCAAAACATTGTAAAGAAACCCTAAAAGATGTCCTCCGATGTTCGTACAACATTGCAGACCTCAGGGGATCAGTATTTTGACTTAAATATCAAAGAAGTGAGTTTGCTGACGTAAGTAGCTTCACAGGCTTGGGGAAATAGGATGATGTTGGCCAAAATTGGCCAAAATTGCAAGGTTGGAAAAAGTTGCTCCAATTGGTTGAATTTTGATGGAATTTGCAGGTATGCAACATCAAAACTTTGTGCTTTTGGTTAAAGAGTAAGATGCTTTTTTTAAATGAGAAACCAAGGTAACACTGCACTCCTTACAACCACCAGACTACATTGACAAAAGCAGTCATTTTACTTCTCAGAACAATTGAGTTGCCTGTCTATGGATGCCTCAATCGGTTAGTTATTTTGAGTTACTGTGAGACTTAGGTGTTTTAAACGGGTAGTTAGGATCCAACACAATACTTGTGTAACACCCAGTAACACAGAAACACTAATCAATTGAGGCGGCATTAGATAATCCACTCTTGTGTTCTGCAAGGTAAAATGACTGTTTTTGTAAATGGAGTCTGGTGGCTTTGAAGAGAGCAATATTAAAAAAGCATCTTACTGTTTAGGGAAAAAAGCATCTTACTCTTTAGGGAAAGGATCCCTGCAGATATGACACTTTTTTAATGTTGTTTTTACACTTAAAATAAAAATTTGAGCTTGTCTCTGACAAAAAACAAACGCACTCTTTTATGTGATGTTGGCACTTGGACCACTGACTTCAAGGATGATGTTGCAGCCATTACAGCTACAGCAACTTAAACACTTCAGCTCACAAACATCAGTCTTTATAGTTACATACACTACTCTCAATTTGTTTTCCAGCTACTGAAGAAAAATCCAGCCCAAAGACTTGGCTCCAGTCAAGCAGACTGTGCTGATGTCCAGGTAAGAAACTTCTGTAATACTTCCACCCTCCCACATCCTCCTATAGAGAAAAAACAAGTAGCCATGTAAGCTTCTCCCTGCTGTGACTATCAGGGTTTCCCTTTAAATGGATAAGCAAAAATACATGAGATCTGTGGCCTAGCTCATACATACATCTGTATTTCTTCAAATGTAGCTTTTTCTATGCTTTTTGTCAACATGCAAGCTTTTCTGAGCTCACAGAATATGGAGACTTTATATAACTCTGTCAAGGAGGAAGACAGCAAGAAACTTGACTTATAAACGTAATATGTACAGTGGCCTCAAGCATGTAGTAGGAAGGGGAAAGTAAAGAAATAAAGCAACCTATGATTAAAAGAAAAATAAGTAATGATATATAAGAGATATTCCCCCGGTGTTAAGAGATTAATGTTCATGTCAACTTGACCTGAAAATATGTAAACTAGCCCATCTGTTCCACTTCAGAAACACCCGTTCTTCAAACACATCAGCTGGGATGACCTGCTGAACAAGAGAATGGAGCCTCCGTACAAGCCGCAGCTGGTAGGTCATCAGCTGTCATTTTGCGCTCAGTGTAACACATTCACACATTCACACAGCTTCATATCTATGTACAGACTATGCACCTTAGTAAATCTCTCAATCACTGTTTTATTGTCTCTAACTTTTCTGCTGCCTCTGTTTTCTCTCCTCTGTAGCATTCGGACGAGGATGTGAGCCAGTTTGACACCAGATTTACCCGACAGACACCGGTGGACAGTCCAGATGATACGACACTCAGCCACAGTGCAGAGCTCGCCTTCGCTGTGAGATATAATTTATACTCTCAAGTCTTTGCAAATGAAAACCTCAGTTTCAGCTCCAGTAATCAGTCAGTTGCTAAGTGCGCATCTGTCCTCTCTTTTACCACCGTAACAAAAACAATGAAAGGGGAATTCCTATATTTTTGGGCCTGGTCATATTTCACGTGTTTTGGGATGTAGATGGCTTCTATGTTCAAACCATTTGGAATAGCTCCAGTAAATTCAGCTGGGAGCCACGAAACAGGATACAACAGTTAAAACTGAATGGAGTGCCCGATCACGACCTCCAATCAAGCTGTTATTCCAAGTGTCTGACAACATTACAGAGAAGATCCTGACAGGGGTCGACCTTTGTGTGAAAGAGTAACACACCTTTTCTTTGAAACCAGAAACAGTGGTTACATCGCTATCTTCAAATCAAACATTCAAACTCCGTGGACATAAAAACAATCTCTGATACCATCGGCTATAGTCTGACAACGACGATATAGCCTCTGGGGACAACGGTGAACATGCTGGGTGTGTAGCCAGCGGTTAGCGATAAACGACTCCCAGTCAAGACTGCCTTTTCCACGTGCTGCTTTGTTAACAGAAAAAAAAATGCTTTTTCTTGTGACTGACTTGAATTAACGGGTCTCACCTTCGCTTTAATTTCAACATCATGATGCAGATTAGTAAAAAGTAACAATGAAGCTTTGTCAGGTCTGTCCTCAAGAGGAGAAGAAAACTACTTTTAAAATGCTCGTTTGTTTAACGGAGGTCGGAGCGATCATTTTTGATGCATTCAAGGAAGTCGGGAAATCTGAAACGCTGAACGGCTTTTGTGACACAGCGTCAAGGGAATTTAACTCAAGTTTTCTCAAGAATTTTTGATCCTGAACAAATTGTTAGCTGTTAGCATGCAGATGTCTGTTTATTGAGATTAATAAGAAGCTAAATCATCGCCAGATGGGAGCTGGGATGTCATTATGGTGCATTACGCTCCGCCTGCTTTTGCTCTCCTCACGGACTGTTTTTCCTTCATATGCCGCAGCCTGCTGATAGGTGATTGCTCAATATTACTCGGACTACAAGCGTACTACAAACGGAAACCAGAACACTTACCACCCCTCACGTCCCTGCCTACAGAATCTGTATATAGAGAGGAATAAAAACAGTAATTTTACCTCTTAGGAAGGAAAAAAAAGGCTCTTTTCTTTCGCTTTCTTTATTACTTTATTTGTTTTTGTCACTGGAGTCTTAAAAGAGAGCTATGTAAACTAGGGGTGGGACAAATATCGATATTTTAATTTTCAAATATATGGCGCTCTAAACAGATTTCCATACGATTTTCTACTCTTCCCTTCACTACTTCATGAGGTGAACTTTAAAGGAAATTACTTGGCCGAAGAAGTTAGTCAGATAACGTGATGTTCCACTTTACGACTGTCTTGCAATTTATCAATTATCACAGAATAGGTGTATCGTGATATGATAGTTATCGTGTTCCCACCCTTAATGTAAACGCTGTGTTGTACGGAAGCCATAAGTGGGCATGCATACATATTATTTACTCAGTTTTCCTGTGATAGTTTTCCAGTTGTTTTCTCAGGATCTTGGCTCACTTATCTTATCTCGAGATAACAACGCTGTTTTTTCTATTATAGCAGATTAATTGATCTCATTGTCTCGAGATAACAAAGCTTTTTTTGTCATGATAACGGTATTTTTTCCGGCGATCTAAAAAACCAAACAACAGGCTGGTCACTGTGATATTACATACCAGGACATGCCATGCTGCCATTGCCCACATTAATGAGGTAAGTTTAGCCTGTTTGTTTTATGCTTTTGCAACTCTGGGGATACGAGTTATGATCATCAAGTTACAGTTTTGTGACATAATGAGATAAATAAGTCGAGATCTCGAGAAAACAACCGGAAATTAACTCGTTATCACGGGAAAACAGAGTAAATAAAATGTAGGTATAGTTGCTGTAATGTTGTCAGACACTTTTGGCACACTATTAGTTAAACTGTTTGTACCTAATAATTATTTACACACTAAAACGTGTAAACTTTAAAGTTTTAATAAAGAAGATAGGAATATCATCCATCTTTATTTGTCTGACTTGAAGGAATGATTGTTTCCATCAGGGTTTCACCTACGTGGCTCCATCTGTCCTGGAGAGTCTAAAGGAAGGCTTCTCATTTGAACCCCGAACACGACCTGTACGCCGACACAACAGCAGCCCACGCACACCCATCAGGTAACACACACTCACAATTACAGATACATAAAGTTTGTATTTGTTTAACTACACAACTGTTCTCAAATTTTCTTATCTGTTGACAATTATTAAGACAAAGACAAAAAAAAAAACGTCTAAAAAAAGTCAATAAACAGAAAAAGCAAATAATACAAGGCTAGACCAGATCCTAAAATCAAACTTAATTAGCCTAGTCGTGTCCCACCCAATACTGAGAAAATACCAATCTGCCCCCCCCCCCCCAAAATACAAAATATGTCCTCATATCTGCACCCTGTCAACTAATCTGTCTCCTGTTATTTCACTTATTTTTTTCAATTTATTTCCATTTGTTAAGGAAACATAAGTATGTGACACTCCTTCCAAGTGTACACTTGGTTGCAGCAAAATTAAGCCAGCACACACCGGTACCAAAGAAGCGCTCCCGTCTGTGCAGGGTTGCCAGGTTTGCGGATTTCCCTCGGAATAGGGCTACTTTTGAATTGTTGCTGCAGATTGAATTTTGTCTGCTGGTGTTTAGACCTATATTGCATGCAAAATGACATGAATACCATCTATTGATAAAAATATAGCAGACAAAATATAATATAGTGAAGCCACATGATAAGGTATGATAAGGAGAGAGAACAGATGTATGTCTGAGTTTAACAAATCTGTGTATTTCATAATACATTTTCTGACGGTTGGCCACTCACTCACAAAAGTCCATGGCACTTCTCATCTGTCATTTGTTGAAGTACAGCATTAGTTGTTATTCACGGAAACATGCTTTGGGTATTAGATTTGTCCCCATTGGAAGCTATCCTATTTGCTACTAGTGGAAAAGGCATGCTTGTAGTTTGTAGGTGTGTTCAAAGATAGTAAACAGTAAGCAACTGACCAAAACAAAACCAAGTGGAGGGGCAGCGACTGTCTCAGAGAAATCACAGGCTATTGCTTAAAATGTGAATTTCCAATGGTCAATGTAGTCGTCCGAACGATGTTCTAAATGTGCGTCTTTTTGAATATTAATTTTATAGAAATGTTGGAACTGCACAAAAAATTCTGGGGGGATAACTAATAATAAATAATAAAGTTTTACTGTAAAAACCAACGCTGCTGCTGCAAATAAGCCAAGAGAACAATGTGCAGCATGTGCTACTGTAACTGAACGGCTTCGTTCTGTGGCTTTACATTACATTGGCTTAATGTTGCGTTACAGAAGTTCCATATACATACACCTCAGCTGAGGATCTATATTACCCTTGGAGAACATCGCCAGGAAATAATTAATGAAAGGGCGGCACTTTACAGCAGATTGAACCTGTATTAGGTTGAATGATTTAGTTTAAAGCGAGACAACGTTTTGACTGAACGTAATGACTAACATGAGATGACTTTTTATTGACTAAAAGTGTAAATGGTAAAAATGACTAAAATATAACTAAAACTAATCAGCATTTTCATCTAAAGACTGAGATGAAATCTAAAATAGCTGCCAGCTGCGTGTTAAATAAATAATAAATATATTTATGTTCCTTCTTTTGAAGCATTTTAGATTTCTTACAACTATTCCGTCTTTTTTTTTTTGTCTCTTTCTTTCAGTCCTCTGAAATTTTCCCCAGCCGGACCCTTCAAATCCAGCATCGACGGAGAACCGGATCTTTTCTCTCCGACCTCGCCACCAGCAGCTCCAGTTCGTGGTCCTCTGGAAAACGGAGCCGCCAGTCAGCCCATCAGGACGCCTGCGAGGAACAAGAAGCAGAAGGGACACCGGAGATGAGGAGACCTCGGTCAGGTTAACATTTTTATAGTACGCAGTGAGTGCTGCGGCACAGGGCTGAGGTGTTTGGTTTTTGCAGGTATCATGCTTGTTTGAAGTGGTTTAACATATACAGTTAGGGACTTACTATTCAGGACTTCCTGTTTGTCATGGGACTATCTACACACATATTCACTGGATCAACCTGTAATTATCATGCTTATACTCGTCTCAGATGGTAACCTCATTGCATTCAGCTTTAATTTATATCTGCCATACGTCTGCACTTATAGTTCACACTTTTGCAAAAGGATATGAGAAACAATGACTTGTATAATAACATTTTCTACAAAGAGCACTTGAATAAGGGTAACATTAACTTTTCTCCATCAACTCCCCCTGAATCCATCCAAGGAGTCAAGGTCAGGGAAATGATGGATGATCGGTCACAGTGTTTCATTTTGTATGTACATGCTATGACAATTACAGCACAGGGAAACTGTGTTATAAAGTTTTTTTGGTTTAATTAGTTCATCAGCTTTTAATTAGTTCATCAGAGTTTGCGCACAGAGGTCAGCTATCACAGGCTGACGTTTTAATTAGAGAACTGATGAAGGATCATTTGATTGAGTTCCTGATTTCTTTTCCTTTATGGTTGAACTGTGAGACTGACCTTCAGCCACCAGGTTATGAAATATCTACGCAGACTTCAAGGGCGATTAAGGTGTTTTTAAACCTGGGCTATATTGTTACATATTTCAGGGTGTAAATGCCTAATGGGAACAAAAGCTTTGTGATTTTGCCAGTAGATTGCTTCAGCTGGCAGCCGTGAAACAGGCTGTAATTGCAGCAGTGTGATTGCTGTAGGCCTCTAAAGATGCTTGTTTTTGTCACTAGCAGACTCACATTGTTCTTCTAAGTTTCTAACTTAAGTATCCGTACCAAAATAAAACTTTCTGTAACGGTAAGATCCCCGTATTTTTACCCAGAAATAGCCACTACACTGCTCTGTTGTAAGCCACCAGACTCCATTATAAGAAGACAGATGTTGCTGATCGAGCGCTGCTTCGATCGGTTAGTTAGTTTGTGTTATTCTGTGACTTTAGTTAGTTTTGATGTAACACAGTATTTTTGTAACTCACAATAATACAAGAAGACTAACGTATCGTGGCAGTGGTACACAAGCAACACCCAGGTTCTGAGAGTTAAAATCAAGGGTTTTGTCAATGGAGTCTGGTTGCTGTGTAGAAAGTGATGTTAACGGCTGTTAAGAGTTTGCAAAAAGCATGTTACTCTTTTACAATAAGGTCTATCTCTGTAGGGATCCTTTCTGCAAAGTTTCAGACTCTTAGAGTAACAATGTGAATAAAGAAAGCTCTTTTTGTTGACATAATTTGAACAGGTGCATTTAAGGCCTGTGTCCACTACGTGTTTTTCTGTGCTGCCAGGGCCCAAAACCTCAATTTTCAGAGCCTCTGTTTGCTTAATACTTGCTTTTATTCAAGGAAATTTAACAAAGAAAACATAAAAAAGATGTAGAGGAACCTTCCTGGCGTTAGCAGCATGGAGGGAGAAGTGACATTGACGAGAGCGGCGGTGTTCCAAAAGTTGAACTATTTTCAACTGAGAGTGCTGTGAGCGCAGCAACAAAAAACAGCTGACGCTGAGGGAGTTTTTGTTCTGAAAACGCTGAACTGCACTGGTTTTGTATAGAGAATACGCTGTTGGTGCAAAAAGCACAGTTAGTGGACACAGGCCCTTGCCGTCAAAGATCATGTGACAGCCATTTTGGCATGTACATATAGCATGTATTAAAGCTGTAATGGCAGAAGCAACCACTGGAGCATATCCAAAAATGTTGTACCTTTTAGTCATTTAGACCCAAAAATATATAAAAGGTTTAAAAACAGTGGAATCCCTCTTTAAAGTACTAAGATTTCTTCTTGTTTGGGGGTGGGACAGTATTTACATATCTACTGAATGAAATGCTACATCGCACACAAAAAAAGAAGTATTTACGAATGTCAGATATCATCCGTATCGATCAATGTTGACATATGGTGATGGTGACTTTCATCAGTGTTTTCTCTGAGCTTCTTCACGGAGATTGTTTATGTCTGCTGCCAAAGCTTTAACACATCTTATCCTCATATTGTACAAACGGACCAATCACACCATGATAGAGAGCACTTGACAAGACGGATATAATATATTTATTAATTTTGGTGGTAATTTTATTGTCCTTCAACAAAACAGCCCCAGTATTAGCAATCAAAATATTACCATATGTATATGAAAACACAGACATCCATAGAGGTAGGACAATGTAGAGCCCAAACAGGCTTCTGAAGGGGTACTCTCTCAAAACAATTATAATCATTTATAAAAAGGGTGTTTTGGAAAATTAAACAAAAACTATTTTTACAAGTAATACCTATTCAAAAATAATAATAATAAAATCCTGGATATTTGAAAGTGACTGTCTGGAATCCCTGTAAGGCGAGATGCAGGGTGAAATCACTGCAGGCAAACACCAGTTCAGCTCTTGAATAGACCACAGAAAAGCTACGAGGTTCATTCGATGACAAAATTCATTCAGCTTTTTGATTCAAAAAAATATCTATATTTTTAAGAAAACTATAAAACAAGCATGAGTCTTAAAGCACGACAACAAAGGTAGCTCTTCAAGTCAGCAGAGAAAAAACATCTTCAGCAGGGATTGTAAGTGCAAATATTTCACATTCAAGTAAAAAAAAAAAAGGCAAATATTAAATTCTTATTTAAACAGTTTTTGAACTGTACAGCTTTCAATCATTTCCTCCAATCCAGTGATGTATATATGTTTGTATGAATGTACAATTATAGGTCATGGAGATGAGTAAGAGTTGTTCAGAGTAAAGATGGTGCAAACAGATTGATGTAAATAACACGGCTGAAGAGGTTAACTTAATATTAGTTTCCTTTATCATCCATTTGATTCAATTGTTCAAACTTTTATCATCTGCCATGAATTGTAATAGAGAATAAAGACTGAATTTTACTATTATCATATAAACAATAGATGACAAAATACATAATCATATGAATACATGCAGACAAAATATGTACCGTAAAAATTCAGAATATAAGACGCAGTCTGTTTTTGGGGGTTATCCCAGAGCGGGAAAAAATGGCTATTCATTAAAAAAAATGTGTGTATTAAGTTATTTAAATATTATTTGAATTTATTTTCACTTGAAACACATTAAAAACACAGAAATTATAGCCTACCATATGTTTTCACCATGTCGAGTTTGCAGTCCTGCGATCTAACGGTGCGGTAGTAGAGCTTGTTGTGATTGTTGTGAGGGTGGTAGCTGCTCTGGCGATCATGACGGCGCATGTCCGGTACAAAGCTTTAGCTAGATTTTAGCGCCACCGTCTGTAACACCATACAATACCTCTCTCTGCATTTCATACTGGTTTATTGGTCGCACCGGTTCATTGGACGCAGCCAACTTGACCACTAGACCACAAACCAGTAGAGGACATCATGGTGGTTATTTCCTCGAAAGGCTATCCATACACACAATTATGGCGTACAGTTCATGAACCCTCATGATTTCCGGGATCTTCTGATGTCCTTTGACATTACGTTTGTATGCACCCTTCCAGTGATGTACAGAAGTTGAATCCTTCTAACTGGCTTTTCCTCTCGGCAGTTTTCCCTTTGATGTTTTGAGTTAAGGAGATCTAAGATAATCTTTTATTCGTCCCACAACGGGGAAATTTACAGTGTCACAGCAGCAATGTGGATAGCGCAACAATTACAATAAAGGGCATATAAAAATAAATGAGTAAACAAGTGTATCCTAAAAAAATATGTACAGAACTAATAAGTTAAGTGAACAATGTATCGTAAATACACAACAGACCAAATAAAGTGTACAGCATGAATGAACAGATGGACCACCTGATATGATAAACATTTTAGACTACCTGCTAAATAGCATGTTAGCACTGTCTTTGTGGACATGCTGACTGAGTTCTGTACTGAAGTAGAGCCGCTAGCATGGCTGCAGACTCCTGTCCTATTTAATCACATGAGATCATACAATCCGCCCATACAGACACAACATTATGTTGTGGATAGTTTTTAAAATAACAAGAAATTGAATTAATTATACAGCATTATTATTTCTCTTAATCTCCTGAATCTATATTTTGTCTGTATTTATTCATATAATTATTGAACATCATCTTATTTGATATGTAACATATTTGGTCTCCATAAAATCAAGCTGCCTCTTTTTTTTTTACCTGCTCACAGTCGTGTAAAAACTGGTCCGTCACATGTCTTCCCACCTTCCTCCACCAGCCTTCCTTCATCAACACTGGATTCAGAGTCTGTACATGTCTCAAGTTGTGAACCAACAGTCTCTCTATGAACAGTTGGTTTCTGTAATGTCACATTTAACGTGACACGGTGATGTGTAAAGTATAAACTGCGATACATCATGAATTGTAAACAAGATATTTGTGCTTAAGGACAAAAAGACACAGGACTCCATTCTATGTTGTTTTCTTGCCAACCTCTCATCATGACATTTTGTTTAACCATTACTGTGTTCAGTTTGTAAATGTCTTTATAATAATAATTATGGAGTGATAGAGACAGTGTTATGAAAAGGGTTCTTCACTCCACAGTTTATTGGAGATTTTTATTTTAAATATTGAAATAGAGTGGATTGCAGTTTATTTTTGTGATGATTTCTATTTTTTCTCTTGTCTTGTTTTCCTTCTGCTAAAAGACGAATGTGTAAGGAATAAAAAAAAAACCAACATGTTGCTCAATTTTGTAGTGGGAATTTCATTAAAGCAGCTATCAGCCATTTCTGATGGATGGATGAATGTTCTTCAAAGAAAATTAAAGCTCATTAAAATGTCTCATAGGAAATGTTTTGTTTTATTGTGCCGCCGACAGCCGTGACAGGAGGCGTCATGTTTTTGTGTTTCCTGTGTGTATGTCCCAGTCTTGTGAATGCGGTATCGCATGAATGCCAGGAGGGAAGATCTTCAATCTTCGCACAAACATCCACTTTGACTCAAAGAAGAACTGGCTTGAATTTGGTGATCAAAGGTCCACGCTGCCAGGCGTTGTACCAGACCGTCGTGTTGAAGAGGGAGCTGAGCCTGGAGGCAAAGCTTTTGATTTACCGGTCTATCTACGATCCAACCCTCACCTCTGGTCATGAGCTTTGGGTAGTGACTGAAAGAATGAGGTCGCGGATACAAGCGGCCGAAATTAGTTTCCTCTGCAGGGTGTCTGGGCTCAGCCTTAGAGAGAGAGTAAGGAGTTCAGACATCCGGGGGGAGCTCGGAGTAAAGCTGCTACTCCGTCATATCAAAAGAAGCCAGTCGAGGTGGTTCGGACATCTGATTAGGATGCCTCCTGGGCGCCTCC